>NC_030812.1:114020367-115344717 GCF_001704415.2 Capra hircus | reverse complement strand
ATCCTCGGCCGTGTGTGAACCCCACCCAAGGTGTGAGCCTGGGAGCGGCGGCCTCCTCCGCCGCGACCAACTCGGTGACGAGCCTGCTGTCGCTGGTGGCCTTCGTGCGGACCCACTGTGTGCCTGCCAGGCTCTCGGGACTCCACATTCCTGTCGTGTGCTCAGACAGACATCAGCTTGGATGGTAGGTATAAATGGCTGCTTCTGAAGATACAGAAAGGAGGCCTCGAGAGGCCAGGCTTCACAGCCCAGAAGGGCCTCTGTGCCCTGATTGGCTCTGGAGCCTCGGCTTCTCCCTGGGCTGGCACCTCTGCCCCGGATGCTGTGTCTTAGAAGCCTGCGCTCACCGGCACGCTGCCCACACTGCTGCCCTGGGAGCCGTCAGCCCCGAGGCCCTCCTGGAGCTGTCTCGGCCACAGTGGGGTGCAGAGTGGGGGCACGCACCCCGGTCTGTGCATCTGGGACCCCCCTGGCGAGGCGGTGCTGAAAACATGGGCCGGCACGTCGCTGCTGACCTCTGACCCTCCTGCCCGTTCTCAGGCCCCTCTGAGGGCTTGAGTCCTGGCACAGTGCCACCCAGGGTGCCCGCAGCACCCTGCCCGCGGTTTGTTTAGCACTCGGCGTTTCCAGGAAGGACGTCTCTCCCACACATGGCCTCTGAGAGGGGCCGGGTGGGCTGCTGCAGGCGCGTGTGCCCAAGGCAGGGCTGAGCCCCGGGGGTGCTGCATTCCGTGGGTCTGAGCCCTCAGTTTGGCCGACAGGGGAGTTCCTGCCGGTGGCTCAGAGCCTCCCGCCCCGGGGCCTGCCCACAGCTGTGTCCACTCAGGCCTAGCCCTGTGGGTCAGCCAGCTGTCAGACGAGAGGCTGCAGGCGCCAGAGTGGCCGTCTGTGGCCTGAAATCACATGGAGGGTCAGCGGTGGGTGCGCACTCTCTCTGCACAGTCTCTGGTCTGGGGAAATCCTAGGAGGGGAGCCCCACTATGCTGCCCGTTTGTCGCAGACGAGGAGATGGAGGCCCGGGGAGCCGGAGGGGCCTGTCCAGGGTGGCAAGCACAGAGCTGAGGTGGAGCCCCGTGGCCCCGGCCCCCTGTGGGTGGACGCAGGAGTGTGCAGTATCCAGGGATGCTCGGGGCTGGGGTGGGGTGGGGTGGGCCTTCTGGCACCCGCTGCTGGCCTGGGCTGTGGTGCCAGCAGGCTCCGCTGGCCTCCGTGGGCCAGGAGCTTCCAGAGGACAAAACTGCCTCTGGACAGAGGACCTGCCCCCCGAGCGACCCCTCCATGGGGAGGGGCTCTGAGAGCCCGGGCCCCTGTGGGGTTCCAGGGCTGAGAGGGAGAGCCTGACTGTGAGCCAGCCTGGGGTTTGGGACTTTTCCTCCGTTGCCCATGATGATCTCTCTCTTTCGAGGATGGTACCTGGAACAGCAGAGTAAGAGCCCAGTTGTAGCGAGACAGCAAAACCGCCCTGCGCGTCCTACAGGTTCCTCCCAGGCTGCAGACTCAGAACACCATGAACACGCTCAGGCGCCAGGATGGGCCCTGCTTGGAGCCGTGGCCCCGCTACCTTGGCAGCAGGGGCACCCCATGTCAGAGCACCCCCTCCTGGCAAGCAGCCTCCGCTCCTTTTAAATGGGCAGGAGGCGCCGGGACGACGGTGCGGCCCCACCAGTGACCACCGGTGCCCCAGGGAACGTTTTCCTTCAAGGGAGAACACACAGGGAGAATCTCGGCGGGTCAGTTTCACTCTGGTGGTTAATTTCATAATTTAAAAGAATTTTTTCTTCAGTTACAATAGGAATAGATGCTCAAGAAACACGATTCTGGGAAACAAAGGAGAAAGAGGCAGCGAACATTTTGCATCCTCCGTGAACCCAGCCCACGGCAGGCCTTGCCCACCCCTGAGGGCCCGCAGCCATTCTGGAGGCACGTGCGTGTGGCCATAAGCCCTGTGTGTCCTCCTGACCAGCCACAGAGCCTGCCCCGCCATGACCTCGTCACAGCTGCTCAGCCCACACAGCCATGCCCACCTTTGTAAGAGACGTGACGATGAGTACCTCTTATCTTTATGCAGACACCTTTCCTTGCTCCCCCAGGGAGACCCCTAGAAGTGGGTTCCCAGCTCAGAGCCCAAGGGCGCTCACATGTCTGAGGTAGCTACCCCAAATCTGGCCCCTCAGAACCTTCCAGAGCCCCACCTAATGTCGCAGGTACAGGTCAAAACGATGGTGCATCAGGGGTAGAAACAGGCCCACCGCGGGGCAGGGACGGGCCCATGACCTCGCCGCAGGCCGCCGACAGAGCCAGGAGGCTGCTGGGCCCTGCCTGCCGGGCAGTGATCTCCCCAAGGCGTGCTTTTATTTTTTATTTCCTTTTTAAAATGTTATTTTATTCCGTATTTATTTGGCTGAGCTGTGCAGCACGTGGGCATCTGGTTCCCTGACCAGGGATCCAACCTGCACCTCCTGCACGGGAGCACGGAGTCTTAAGCCCTGGACTACCAGGGAAGCCCCCCCAGGGCACACCTTTAAATGGCCTGAATGGAAGCTGACCCAGACCCTCCACAGCTGGACAAAGACGCCCCAGAAGGGTGCCGGGCGCCAACACCCGCGTTCACCATGACTCACAGAGGTGAACAGTCTTAACGACGGGCTGTGGCAAGGTCCCCCCGAGAAGCCGCAAGCCCAGGGCTGACCTGTCAGGAACCAGCCGCTGCGGGGAGAGGGGAGGCCAGAGGGTCCGGCGCCTTGTCGTCACCCCCTGGAGGGGACCCCTGGGAACTGTGACAGTGTGGGGCAGGAGCGGGTAGGAGATCTGTGAGTCAGAAATATCTCCCCTGAACAGAATGCGCAGAGGGCCCTCTGCCCATGACACCCAACGGGCTGACGGATCCTGCCTCTCACGCCCAGCGATGGGTGAGGAATGGGCCCCACGGCACCCGCGGGCAGCCGGACTCGACGGTCTTCCTGGCTGGGACCCCCCAGAGGCCGCGCGGTCCTCCCGCAGCCTGGCGTCCCCTGCCGTCTGCACTCTCAGGCAGAGCCTCGGGCGTCACTGCACCGTTTGTGGCGAGGTGTGGCTCCACGGGTCCCGGATTCGTCCTAAAAGGGAATGTGTCTGGTGGAGGCGGAAAAAGAAATAAACTCTCTCCGCTTGTTTCTCCAGGAGCCTAGACTCCTGGCCGCCATGGTGAGCTGCTGGCTTGTGCCCGGTGCAGAGCCTGGGGAGTCAGCACTCAGCCTTCTCTTCCATTTTGGTCTCCGGATTCCATTTCATTCATTCATGAAACGCTCCCCAAGAGCCTGCTCTGTGCCAGGCTGGTGACTGTGCCCCGTCCTTCCCGAAGCGCCCAGTCTCCCAGGGCAAGACGTCTGTGGGTGGTGGGCATGTGCAGAGCAGGGAGGGCTTCCAGGCGGAGGCGATTCTCCACCGCAGTCTGGAGAGGTGGGGGATGGCGCCGTGGAAAGGGCAGAACAGGTTGCTGGGGGCCTCTCGAGTCCCACGGACGGGACCCTGGACTGCAGCCAGGAGCTGGAGGCAAGCCTGCAGGATGGGCACCAGGGCAGAGGCCCGCGCTTCGACAGCGCGCTCCTGGGCGGGCAAGACAATGGACACCGTCTGGCGGCAGAGAGGAGGGTGTCTGGGAAGTGCTGGATGCCAGCGGAGCTGAAGGGCAGTCCAGGGGTGTTGGGAAGGGGAGTCGAGGACCGCGGGGACAGCCCCGAGGAATTTCAGGAGGGAGAGGAGACGGGTGTGACCCCAGCAGAGGAAAGTCCCCACGGAAGCCGCCCAAGGTCAGGCCCAACATGGCGCCCCATCCAGGCAGCCCGGCGTCCCTCGTCCAGGTATAGAGCAGTCCCAGATCCATGCCAGGAAACGCCCCTTCTTTCTCTTGCCCGACGCTGTGGTCCTGGCTGTCCCTCTCCCGTGGGCCTCCCCCACTCTGACCAGCCACCTTTCTGATGGGCCGCCTCCCAGGCCCTGAACGCAGCTGTGGGCAGAGGGTCGGCTCTGAGGCCTAGGACCGTGGCTGGTCTGGCTCGGGTGCAACGAGGGCTCAGCCTCCAGAACTCAGTTCTCTGGCTGGTGGCACATCAGGGTTCCGTGAGGTCGCCCCGATGACCGACGTCAGGGCCCGGCACACAGAGGGGCTTCGAGCATGGGTGCTGGGCGGCGTCCAGGGGTCTCCAGGCTCAGGGCGGGGGGGCGGCTGAGATAGGAGGCGGCAATGCGGCCAACCAGGGAAGCCCGCTGCCCGCCGTGGATCACTGCGCCAGGCTTTGTAATTATCTGGGCGCTTAGGCTCCTCTCTCTCTCCCTCCCACTTCCCTGGGGAAATTCCCTTCATTCCCTCCATCATCCCGGGCTCCCCGTGTGTCTAAATCAACCTTAGCCCGGGCAGCAGGCTGCTCCTCCAAGCTCACGCCCTCGGCCTACTTTACTGGTGAGGGCAGGCTGCGGTGCCAAGAGGCAGGGGCTACTGGGGTGCCATCTTTGCTCAAACTGAAGCTCCATTCCTGCCTTAGACAGAAAACTGAAGGCGCTACCCCCTACCCTTTAAGCTGCAGCGACCACATCCCCGGGGCCTATGGGCTGCCGCTCCCGTCACCACGATCTGTCAGCAAACCCAGGCAGCCTCGAGCAGGGGCTTCCACGGTCCCTCAGCCCAGACGACAAAGAGGAAACACCAACATGCTGGCATGGCTGCTGGGCCTTCTGGCAGCGGGTTCCGGGTGACCTTGAGGAAGGTCGGGCTGTCCCTATTCTCCATAGAGCTGCGCCGGGGGAGGGTCAGCCCCTCCGTGGGTCTGTAACAGCCGGGGACGTGCAGCCTGCTCGTTCTTGGCGAGGGTGTAGGGTGGGTGCTGTTCTGACGCCACCTCCTGCGCACATCCAGCCTTGATCCCGATTCTCACTGAATTTCCACACGACCCCGGCACACGGCTGTTGCGTGTGCCCAAGTCGCTCAGTCGTGTCCGACTCTGTGACCCTATCGGCCGTAGCCCGCCAGGCTCCTCTGTCCATGAAATTCTCCAGGCAAGAATACCTGGGTTGCCCTTCCCTTCGCCAGGGCATCTTTCCGACCCAGGGATCGAACCTGTGTCTCCTGCATTGGAGGCGGATTCTTTCCCACCGAGCCAGCAGGGAAGCCGGACCCCTAAGTAACTTAAATATGTATTAATTTTTTTAACACTATCCTTGAGAAGTAGAGGAGGAGGATAAAAAAAGAAGCAAATGTAGGAAAAAATATGGGGAACCTATTGAAAATCTGTCCATTTTACAGATGGGGACAAAGAGGCCCAGGGGGCAAAGCAGTCTGCTCAGACCTCCCAGAAACCGCTCCCCCCTGCCCTCAAGGCTCTGCTCCCCGTCATGAGCTGAAAAGTGTCCCCCGTAGAGCAGTGAGCGGGACCGAGCAGGGGCCAGCCCCCGAGGTACCTGTGACGTGTCACAAGAAGCAAGTGGGTGCTGAGGGTCTCGTGGGAGGAGCCGAAGCACCCACTGGGCAGGGTGGGCAGAGGTGCCCCCGAGACGCCACCCACAGTCTCCTGTGAGAGGAAGAGCTGAGGAGGCCAGGGCCTCCACCGGGGCACCGGGCGGGGCCTGGGGCAGCAGCCTCGGAGCAGCCCTGGGCGAGCTCTTCACAGGCACCCAAGCATCGCCGCTCCCCGGGCCCCTCACCGGGCTCCCTGGAGGAAGAGCCAGCTGGCTTTCTTTATAAAGCTGGATCGCACTTTCTGCCCACATTTCTGACCTCCGGAAACCTCTCGGGTAGTTTTCCAGAGCCCTCTGGATTCCATCGGGGGCACGGTGCATGCCTCTGCTCACTGCGTTCACAGCCAGGCCGCCGGGCACCCGGCACATGCCAGGAGGAGCCTAGCGGGCACGGCTGCACAGGCCCCTGGCCGCCCGCAGCCCAGCTGGGCCTCCCTGTCATGGGTCCGTGGGCTCCGGCTGGCTCTTGGCCTCTCAAATTTGATCTCCGGTCAAATTCCATGGCTCCTTCCTTTTTTAAAAAAAATAAAAAATAAATAAAATCCCTCTTTGAAAACAAACAAAAATCCCAGAACAGACTCCAGAAACGCTGGCCTTGCTTGCAGCTTCATCTTCTCATTCTTTCTCTTTCCTTTTTGGCATCCCAAGGAACTGGAGGAACAGTTCAACCCCGTCATTTCACAGAGAGGCAAACTGAGGCCCAGAGGGGGAAAGGGGCCCCTTCGAGGTCCCCCAGTGACTCCCTGGCACAGCTGGGGCGGGAACCCGGGGTACCCGACTCAGGTCCAGAGTCTGAGCCCCGGCAGCTGCTGGCCCCGTTGGAGAGGAGGTGGGGTCTGAGCCTGTTAGGACGAGAGCTGCCGCGGCCCTGGGCAGGGCTCCGGGCACTCACCCCGCGGAGGGATGCCCGCCAGGACGGGCAGGCCCGGGCTGCCGGGCCTCCTGGCACAGGAGAGGCCAGCACTTGGTAAATGCGGGAAGAAGCCCCTGACGGGGCAAGGGGGAGCCCCGAGGAAAGCAGGCTGGCTCTAATGGAAACCAGTCCGAGGGCCAAAGGCAGCAGGACCCCCGCCCCGCGGTTTCCATGGGGACGGAGCCGGGAGGTGGAGTCCTGGCAGGCTCGCCGCAGCAGATGTGGCCTGTGCAGGGCTGGCGCGGGGCGGTGGGAGGGGCGGCGCCGGGCGGCAGGGCCCTGGGACGTGGCAGGCCGGGGCCGGACTCGCGCACAAGCCCGGGGCCGCGGGTCTGCCACCTCCAGGAAGCCACCCAGATTCCCCCCACCCCGGGGCACTCGCACTGGCCACTCCAGCCTAAGTTTCTGCTCCCCTGGCTGCACCCAGCCCCCTCCTGCACCATCTCAGCCCGGGCCTCGCGAGGGCACCCGTGTTTGCTGGGACACGGGAGACACAGGAGCTGGGGACAGACCCCTCAGTCGTGGCTCTAGCCCTCCAGCCAGTGAGCAGGCGCTCCACAAGGCCTGCCCCACCTGGTCCCTGGATAGTGCTGCCGGTCCCCTTCCTGCGCCCCAAGCTGGCCCCCCGACTGTTCTGCGAGGTGCCTTGGAGAATCAAGTGGGTGCTGAGCCGCCCCAGGACACAAGGAAGCCGCGGGGTCACTGGCAGAGCACTGGGGAGGCAGCCACTCGGATGGGGACTGAGCAGCAGGTGTCTGACGCCGGACGGAGCCCCCGTTCGCTTGCAGAGAGCTGGTTTCCATGAGCTCATCCCCCCACCCCTGCACTCGACGCTCGCCAGCAGGAGCCCTACACCCTGGGACCCGGGGCAGGCCGTGGGGCATGCAGGCCCCAGCTATGCCAGTGACACCCTGCTACTGACTGATCTGGGAACCCGAAGATCAGGTGGGCACATCTTCACGGGAGAGACTCAGGGCCCCTCACACATCCAGTGGTGCCTGCAACAAGCCCCACGGAGAGAAACCCCAGGCTCCCGGTGTGATGGAAGGGTCTGGGCTTGGCACAGAGCACAAAGGACCATCTTGAGAACGCTGGAGCCTGCAAAATGGCCTTGCCTGTTTGGGGCTTTTACGGCATCTCCCAAAGGTTCGACTCGCGGTTGTCTGAGTGTTGAAGCCTCGATCACCTCGGCCTACAGCCTCACTCTTTCCCTTCCTCCCACCCCTCGCTGACACGCTGTGCGTCGTCCACGCCAGGCCAGAAAGCGCCACAGCGGCCTGGAGCCTCACCCAGCAGGGCGCTCGGGGGCGGCGCAGGTCCAACCAGCGGGCCTGAGACCTTAGAGAGACGGCAGCTCACGGGGAGACAGCCCGGGGCTCCCAAGACCCAGGAGGGGAGAACGGAGGCGAAGCCTGCCCCTCCGTTGGGGCAGGCCGGAGGACAGGACCTCCTGGTGACCGGCGTCCAGGGAGAGCCCCCCGAGGCTGGCACCCATGAGAGGGACCCCGTGCCTGGCTGTCCCCAGCCAGCCACCTAGACGCTGCGTCCTGCAGTCAGGGGCCCGGGTTTGAGGGCAGGCTCCGACGCCTGCTAGCCCTGTGTCTCTGGGCATATTCCTTGGCCTCGGTGAGCCTTGAGTTTTCTCAGAGAACCGTCAACACCCACCTTCCACGAGGGCAGGGAGGGGGACATCCTGTCTGTGCCCTATCCTGCCACCAGAACAGCGCTAGCTCCTGCTGGCTCTGACTGGATGTTCAAACAAGATGAAATCGAACAGACTACATCTAAAAATAGACGTTTAAAAGAAGCAGATTAAAGTACCCGGCCCTAGGGAGCTCCCTGGCGGTCCAGTGGCCAGAACTCCACACCCCATGGCGAGGGACATGGGTTCAGTCCCTGGTTGGGGACTAAGATCCCGAAAGCTGGGCAGAGTGGCCAAAAATTTCCGAATTTTTTTTTAAAAAGAGAAACAAGGACTTGACCTTGGGCCTGGCACTTAGTAGGTCCATGAAGGTCAGCTCCCCCCAACCCTAGAGAGCTCACTCTTATTTGCCAACTCAGACGTGCACTGGCCTCCCATGTTGGGGAGGCAAGGCTGGACCCCGACCCTCAAGGCAGGTCTCTGCCACTCATCCTCCGCGTGTACCTGACCTTCGTGGCACGGCCAAGGCGGTGGGCCATGGTGGCATGCCAGGCTGCCAGGCTCGGGAGCCAATACCCAGAGGCTGCTTCGCTGGGCCTCCGCTGGGCACTGGTCACAGGGCAGGCAGGAATACCAGGACCAGAGCAGAGACCCTCAAGGCCCATGCACCCGTCCACCCATCAGGGCCGAGAGTCTCCCAAGGGCTGACGCGGGGCAACTTACGAGTGTGTGTTCACGGTGACAAAGGTGCAGGCTGAGGGCACCCTGTCCATACCGCCGAGCACCCTCCTCAGCTGCTGGAGGCCCCTGGCGCCACGTCGGGGGCGCTGCTGGCCTGGACCTGGCACGGTGGGCCCAGGTGGGACCCCTCGTCCCTTCGAGTTCAAGGAAGCAGCACGCCCGCGAGGCTCGGGCGGGCGGGAACAGCGGGAACTGGCCGCCCGCCTCTGGGATCCCTCCACCCACAGCCGGAAGCGCGGGCACACCCACCGCAGGAATCCCCGGGCAGGGCCAGCGCCCAGGAAACTGGGCCAGAGGTTCCTGTGCGCGCTGCAGCAGCCGGACCCCCAGAGTCCCCCCCGCTCCCAGCTCCCTTCAAGGCCCCGGAGAGTCAAAGGGACCAGAGGCGAGCTTCCTGCAGGGACTCCCCAAAACCTGCTCCCGTTCATGGCAGGTGACACGGCCTGCCTCCACAAGAAGACTGTGGGTAGGACTTACCCTTTGCCTCCGGGTGGGGAAACTGAGGCTGAGAGGGGCAGGTGGCTCCCCGAGCAGCCAGGCCCCATGCTTCTCTCGCGAGGCCGCAGCCTGGGATGAAGCAGGCTGGCCGCCAGCTTCCAGGCAAGACCCCCACTTGCTGCCTCTGACCACTCCCCCAGGCCAACGCTGTCTCCCTCACTTCAGAGATGAGAGAACCGAGGCCTGGCTGCGAGAACCATTCTTATCAAGGCCTTTTCTGCTTGAAGGCAGGCTGGGGGTTCACAGCATCTCATCAGATCCTGCCCCCAGTCCCCACTGTGTTCCTGGTGGGGAAACGGTTCGCCTGGGTTCCCAGGGGTGCGCTCAGGGCCAGGAGCCCGGCACACAGGCGCGTGCACACATGGGAGCACACGCGCACACACGCAGACCTGCACGGAAAGCCAGCCCTGCCACCCGCTTCCCAGAGGAGGGCGCTGGCTGGAGGACGCGTGCCCCCCGGGCCACCCGGCCACTCCCGCCCTCAGATGCCTTCCCAGGCCCGTCCTGGGCTTCCTCGCCGCCATTTCCTCTCCTAGGCTGGAGGCCCAATGCCCGTCCTCCGGGTCTGCAAATGGCCGGTGTCTGGAACGGCCTGCCGCTCCAAGGAGACTGCGGGTGCCTGACCCGGGCCCAGAGCGCGGCCAGCCCAGCCACGAGCCTTCCTTCACTCACCAGTGCCCGGCACCTGCGGCCTGTCCACCCAGCACTGGGAGAACAGCCACCCTCCATCGGGCAGTGAATGCCCAGCCAGGCATCTTCCAGGCTGGCCCAGAGCCCTGGACCCCCGTGTGTACGCACACACGTTACAGTGCCACCAAGGCACACACACACAGGCCAAGGGCTGGCAAGAGCCACACTGGGCCGCCGTGTAGACGCGCATGTCCACACCATCACAACGCAGGAGGCACACAGGCCTGTGTTCACATCCACCCCAACGCTCATTATCTGGCTGAACCTCTGAGGCTCATCCCCTGCAGAAATGGCGCTGGTGACCCTGCCGTGCAGGCACTTCTGAGACTCAGAAACAAACCAATGAGGAACAGAACGTATGGGGTGCTCTCTGTGGAAAGTGTTGAGGCAAGTGCTGTATCTGTATAACTGTGAGGCAGGGACACTTACTGCCCCCATTTTACAGATGAGGAAACTGAGGCCACAAAGAAGGGAAATAACTCGCCCTTGACCTTGATCAGCAGAGCCAGCAAATCAAAAGGACTCAACCTGAACCCTGGCCATGAGTTCCCGAGCTCATGGTCTCTGCCACCCTCCTCTTCCAGACGGGAAGAAGCCTGGCGTGGAGCACGCAGCGGAGCATCGTCACGGTGACCATGCCCACCACCACCATCCTGCCCTGACCCCATCCCTCTGAGGCTCTGACCCCGGTATCAGGATGTCTTGTTGTGCCTCATCTTTGAGAGCCCAGACCAGTGCCACGTTCATGGCGGCTGATACTAAACCCAGTTCTGATGCCCTCTGCGAAGACGAACATGGGAAAAGGAGAAAGTGGTAAAAAAAAAAACAAAAAACCACCAACCCAAGAGCGCAGCTGCTGCAGAAAGCAGCTCACAACCCACTCTGGTAAATTACATCAACATCTCACTTTTCCTATTATTCCCCCACATCTCTGCCAACAGGTATGTTCCTTCAAACAAACAAGCCACAACAAAGCGCTTCTGCTGACGAATGGAACGCGTCGGGAGCGTTCGGGACGCGGCATAGGGAGCACTCAGATCTCACCGAGCACGGCATGCACTCGGGCGAGCTGCTCTCAGCCACGAAGAGCCTCCGAGGCGGCAGCGCCGGGATCTGGAATTCAGAGGCGCAGAACCAAACATTTAAAGATAAGGAGGAGCTGGGAAAAAAGAGCCCTCCGAACCGATTACATCATAATGCGAGCAAATTCACAAAATAAACAGTTATCATCATTTGCAAATTATCGTGGCTGTAAAACCGCTCTGCCCTCACGTGTGTTGATATGGACCAATAAATTCTGCACTTTATCTTGGCGAGATAATTTTTTTTAAGTTTATAGCTACTCTTTGTAGTTTACCTGTTGAATTTTTTTTTAAGCTTGGATTTAGATGTATCTTTAGACATTTATCATCTGGTTTTATCATCTGGTTTTTCAGAAGCTTCTCAAAATAATTTTTATGAATGTCTACATAGAACAGCGAAAGGTTTCATTTTTTTCCTATAGAAATTATAAAGACATTAAAATCAAAAGTCCCAAACCCCATAATTTTTAATATAAATTACTGTTAGGCTGTTCATGATGCAAAAAAAGATAAGAATTGGTAAGTAAAACATCTGAGGTCCTTTGACATAGGGTATTTGGAGTCTTAAAAAGGTGCAGATGAAGACCAAATTTTAAATTAAATTTTAATAAGATGATGGTTGTTCTGCTACCAAACGTTTCAGGGGATCAGAAGATCATTTAATAAGGCTGCTTTGATGTACAAAGGCAACTTGTTTATTTTGACCTCAGTTCTTCGAAATTGTCGACTCCACAATTGAAATATGCTGTGTGTTCCAACAAGGACCCGGCAGTCATAATGACAGACCAGCCCATCTGTGCTGTGAGAATGTATAATTTCAGTCTATAGTGAATTTATATAGAAGCGATGATGTGAAAACTGCTATGTGTGGTACTTTCTTAAAAAAAAAAAAATACTGCTGAGAAGTACTGGGTGCCATGGAGAATGCTGATATTTTTGCCTGATTAAAACAACAACAACAAAAAGATTCGGTGGAAATTTACTGATTTGGGAGAGGTACAGTGTTATTACCCAAATTAAAAAATGAAGATGATAACTGATCACATGTTACTATCCCAACTATACAAGGTGTAGGCTGGAAAATGTGTTATTCATATACATTAAAACCATTAGATGAACATAATCTCGGTGGAAAATACCAATTTAGAATGAAAATGCTCATTTATGAAAATTAATTGATTTTACGCTACTTGCGCTACCTTGCCCAAAACGAAGGTGAGCTAACGCTCAGGAAATTCAACTGTCACTCTAGGACTTAGAATTAAAGGCTTATTCATCCACACTTAATTACAAGAAAATTATGATTTTATCATATAACATTTTTTAAGAATGAGGAGTGGGCAGCTACTCAAAGTATAAATCCTTTAAAAATGATCAACCTTCCTCTCCAGTAACCCTCCAACCAACCTCTCTGTACTGGGGACTCTTCTGCCTCTAGAATTTGTTACACTGTTTTTTTCCGATTACTTTCATTTTGTCTCCAGTGTTTTATTTGGTGCTTGCTAAATATTTGGGTGGAATGATCTTCCAGCTTGCAGCAGCAGAATGTGGCTGTCACAATCAGGAAAATGTTTTAATTATCTCTGCTCCGTGTGCCTGTCTCTGCAGCCCCAAATCCTCCAGGAGCGACTGCTGTCGGATCTCAGAACAAAAGCAGCCGCAGACACTCCTCGCGTGTGCCGAGCTCCGTTTCAGGATTTGGTGGTGTCTGCTCCGGCCGGCTGCTCAGGCCTGCACAAACAGGACCCCCACGCCTCGGAACCAGGAAAACAAAAACGCATTCACGTGGGAATTTTCCTCTCGGTTGCAATTTAGAACTTTCGGGGCCTGATTTTCCATTTTCCATAAATCAAGACCCTGGCTGCTGCCCCTCCAACGTGGGGAAACCAGGCTGCGTCTGCGGGCGCTTTTGTCAGACTGCCAGAGGGTGGAGGCGAGCTCAGAGCTGAACTCGGCAAAGCCTACCTTCTAAATGGAAAGGTTCCGGGCCGACAGAGAGACTCCGACAGCCACAGGGCCCAGCTGCCGAATGGCAGGGCCGGTGTGGTCCGGGAGCTCAGAGGCCTTCCAGAACTCACTCCCCAACCCGGTGGCCAGGGCTCAGACCCCGGACGGCCGGGATGTCTTGGTCACAGCTCTGCCAGTCGGGGACCAGGGCAGGATCGGGGCACAGGCAGGCCCTGGGACCACTCAGGGCCCCAGAGGGTCGAGCTGGTGGACCGGCACACTTGCGCCCCACGAGCCGTCCACGGGCAGGGTGGATAGGAGCCGGCATAGCAATGTTAGCTGGAACCCCTGGCTTAAACAAGTGCTTAAAACACAAAGCCCAAAACAACCTAGGAGATCTCCCACACTAAGCTGAGAGCTGAAAACAGCTTCCTTTTCTTGCTCTCTCCAAAAATAAAATAAAATAAAAGGGAGAAAGAAACTGGATCGCTAAACTGTGGATATGGCAGCATTAAAGACTCCGGACAAAATGAAAGGGCCTCTGTTTCTCAAGGCAGAATCCAGCTTCCCGTGTGCCCGCCTGGCCCTGCCTTCCGAGGAGTTGGCTGGGGAGACTATGGATGTTTCTGGTGTTTTTTCCCTTTGCCACTCCTGGTGTGGCCGAAAATTAAAATAATAATCACAACAATAATGAGCTCTCCCCCCTCCAAAAAAAATAAAAATAAAACCGGTACAACTGAGCATGAAAGAGAAGGCCGTGCCTATTAATACCTCCCGAAACATTCGTTCAAATTATAATTGAACATGCAGCTACTGTGAAATAACAAACATTCATTTTTATTGCGATTTCGAACGCCCTGTAGCTTTGGATCTTAAAAATAAATGGGTTTGGCTTCTGCCTCTTCCCTGCAGTTTTTGGAAGGGCTTACTTCACTGAAGATGGTGGGGGTGGGGGGGGTGGGGATCTGAAATAGAATTTTGAATTTCGGGTAACCAATTAGACAGAAGCAAACGTAACAGGCACAAGATGGCAGAGCCCCCGGCTGGTCTCCAGCGCGGAGAGGACTGAAGAGGAGGCAGACTTACCGCCGCAGGAGGACAGGGAGCTGCTCCACAGCAAGGCAGTGCAAACGCGGCCGTCGCCCCGGCCAGGCCCCGTGGCCGGCAGAGCAGGGCCGGGCCCGGGTGCCAGCCCCCGGGCGCCTCGTCTGTGGCCACCACCGTCCATCGGTCCCCTCGGTCCCGGCCGGCGTGGCCGGGGCCTCGGCCACCCTGGCATCCCGGAGGCAGGGCGGCCAGGAGCCGAGGGGCGCTGGGGAGGCCCCGCTGCCAGCCCAGGAGGACGAGGAAAATGCGACTTTTGTCTCCGGTTCTCCTCTGGCACTGGCTGCCGGGGAGGGGGCCAGAGGCGGCCGCTGCGGCTCGGCCCCGCCCACCGGGAATTTTTGAAAGATGCTCGTGGGTGCTGGGAGGGTGGCAGACGTGGCAGAGGCGGGTGGGCCGGACCCCCAAACCCACCGCCGGGCGGGAGGGGCCGGGGGCCGGCCCTGCGCGGGCGGGAGGGGCGGCTGCAGCGTCTGGCCACTGCGTAGCCGGCCCAGGAGGACGCGGGGGGCCGGGCTGGCCCGGGCGCCAACCCTCCCCGTGGACAGGCGGCGCGGCCCCGGCGCCATGTTGCGGGAGGCCCGCCTAGCGGGCCGGCTCGGGGGATAGAGGCCGCATTGTTCCCGGCCGGGGGACAGGCGGCAGCCAGCACCCCGGCCAGGCTCCCCGGGGGCCGCCCAGAGCAAGCCCCCTCTAGCCAATGCCCCCGGAGCCGGGCCACCGCCCCGAAACCCAGCCCTAGGTCCCAGCAGCCACCAAGCCCCAGGCAGGCCACGCAGCCTCTCTCAGCCTCAGTTTCCCCATCGGTACCCGGGCTGGGGTCTCGGCTCCAGCCACTCGGGGCTGCCGTGATGACACAGTGAGGGACGCTCAGCCAGGCCACGATGAGGGCCCATCACCACACCCCACCCAGACTGCCACAAACCCACGGGTCTCACCCGGGCAAATCCCGCACAGAGAGGAGCGGCCACCCAAGCCGGGTCTGTGGGCCTGAGGCTCTAACAGGGGCGCTTCCACCTGGAGATTGATTAGACCCTGCGGGCCTCTTCTGCAGGCACCAGGCCATGACCGTGTGGCCAGCCAGTCCGCCCGGGGTCTCTTCTTTGGACCTTTATGTGGCCCAGAACTGAGGCGATGACCACCCGGCTGTCCCCCTGCAGGGTGGGCCAGCAGGCTGTGAGTGTGGGCAGGGTCCCCGGGCAAGCAGAGCCAGGTCTGGGGGCAGAAGGGACGGCGTGCAGGGACCGAGGCCGGGCCGCCATGGCCGGAGTTTGCTCGGGGGCCCCAGGGGCGTCTGCCCTGGCTTCCAGGCCTTCCCGCGGATGGAGCTCCCACTGCACCCCGGCTGCCTGGAGTACGTTTCGTTTCAACACCGCTTTATGGTTGCACGAGATGGCCGTGCCCAGGGCACAGGCACAAGACGGGGAGCGGGAGGGAAGCGGCAGGAGGAGCCCGCTAGTCCTCAGGCTCCGGGCTCACGCACACAGCCACGTGACCAGCTCACCAGCTGATGCCAGAGACAAAGCAGGTAGGATTCCAGTGCCATGCGCCTGACCCAGAACACCGGGAATTCCATTCCAGAAACCGCGTGGCACAGCTGCCAACAGCCTGGGCCCGGGAGGAGAGGGTCTCCCATGCTCCATGGGGGAAGCCACGGAAAACTGCAAGCGGTCGGGGGCGGGGGGCGCCACCCCAACAAGGCAGAGGAGGCAGAACCTGGGTTAGGGCGCCCCTCCCCCACCTGGCACACACACCACCCCCAGAAGTGCCCAGCTGGCCACCCAGGAGATCAAGGCCTCCATCCCCGAGGCCTGCGGGTCCGCATGAGGCTCAAGACCCAAGAGAGCAGCCAGGCCCGAACCAGGCCCTTCCGGGAGGGAGCCCAGTGCCACGAGGTTTGGCAACATCGTGGCCATGCTGGGCTCAGAATTATCCACAAGCCCTTCTCCTCCCAGGAGCCTGGGGAGGGCCCCGCAGGTGACATGCACGCCCTCGGACATGCTCAGGACACACGTGTGGCCCTGCAGGCCAGCACCTGCGTGTCCGATGCCTGCTCACACCTGCGTAGAGCCCAGGGCTGTGATGTGCCGTGCAGCCCACCAGAGCACCTCTCACAGGTAAAACATATGGAAGACTGGAGCCCCAGCTCCATCATTTCATTATAATTTAAAATGTAATTATAAAAGACTGATTTGAATGTAAATATCGCTCTTAAACACATGAAAGGCGAATCTAGATTTAAGAGCCCCAAATCAGCAGGTAATATTTCAGCTAAACTTCCTAACCATCTCAAATCCTAGAATTAAAGGAAGGGTGATTCACCGAAAAACCTGGCCCCGGCATCGGAAACCGAAGGCAGCAGAGACAACTCGCTTGCCCCCACCCATCTTAAGGGGAAATTCCATTACTCCAAAAACAGAGAGAGAAACTTTGGGCTTTGCTCTGTAAGCTCCATGCACGCATTTTCTAACCACAACTGCCAGGCTCATTTAGCGATAATAACCACCGCCTCTGCTGGCCCACATCTCTGCTCAGAAAACCTCTTAGCCACTGATTCACAACAGTGGGCCCGGCCAGCCGATTTACCCATCCACAGGATTTCTGAGCTGTCCCTAAAGGCAAGACTCCTGAATCCAGAGTCTTGAAACAACACAATTCCATCCAAAATTTCACAGGAAGACTTTGCAGCCTTTTACTTGCAAAACCCTTCTCCAGGAAAAAAAAAAAAAGTAAATAAAATCTGTGTTTTAGAGTTGTCCTGCCTCATGGGAAGGGATTTCAGTCTTTTCCATTTTATCAACTCCAAGCATGGGCTCGGGGCCTGTTATAGGTGCCCCCTGCCCCCGCCCTCACCCCTGCCCAAAGACAGCTCTCTTCATCACATTTTTTTGGGGGGGTCGTTAATGCATAAAGTGAAACAGACTCCACTTAAGAGGTTCCAGGATTTTTTTTTTTAAGATGCAACAGCAGGTTTGTTTTGTTGTTCTTGTTGTTTTAAAAACCCTCATTTTTGAAGCCAGCTAATATAACTTCCCAACAGCCTTTTGGGTAAAGAGGAAACCCTGCCACTTACCCTGATGGGGGCCACTCCCTCTCCTGTCCTCCACCCACCAGACGGAGGACCCCTTAAGCCGGTAGGGGTCTGGGCCAATGGCCCACCACGGCCTTCCAACGCCCCCCACGCCCTACACCAGGAAAACTGGCGCCCCAGTGTTCCCGTCACAAGCCCCAGCCTGATCCATTCCTCCCGGGGTCCCTAATGTGAGCCTGGGATCCGGGCCTCACTTCCCGGACCGCCTTCCTAGCTGGACCTTGATCAGGAACCTGGGTCAGCAATGTAGGCCCCACTTGAGCCGCAAGGCAGGGAAATTGGGGGTGGCTCAGGAGCAGGCCTCTGAGTAAAAGCCTGTTCGTTCTGTTAGTTCAGAGAACATCCATCCGGCAGGAACCCTGGGCCAGGCCTGTCCAGCCGAGGAGGGTGTTGAGGGGCCTATGTGTGGCTTCGCCAATAGGCCAGACGCTCTGATAAGCTGCCGGCAGATTCCAAGTTCATCAGACAACGCGATTTGGGGAGGAGCAAGGGACGCTGGAGAATCACAAATACTGTCCAAGACTGGCTCTTGGTGGCTTCCCTTTCACCCCCACCCCCGTGAGGACCCTTCTTCCCCCAGTCCGCTTCCATCCTGCAACCCACCCCCCAGCAGACAACGGCCAGCCAGGCTTGGCCCCAGCAAGGCTGCATCCAGAAAGCCTGGCTGCCTTTCTGCTATGTGCCAACAGGCCCCTGCAAGCGGCCTTTCAGAAGAAATCACAGAGGGGGAGAAAGTGAACCTGTGAAAGTTTAAACGCCAGTCAGTAAAGAAAGCCAGACATTCCCACTGAAATTCCCCAAGAATCACAGGTCAAGGAACTCTTTTTTTTTTTCTTTTTCTGTACATCTTGTCCCTGATTGAGTTCTCAGGGCCTGCGATGCCGAGCCACCGGGACACCAGTCGGCCCTGAAAATAAATATTTCATATAAAAGGTCCATTGTCTTTGCTCGGAGACAATTGTTGCTTTTTCTCTCTTCTCGGCTCCGTAACATCAGCAAGCAGGGCCGATGCCATCTGGGGTTCTTTCTTGTTCCGACAAGATGTTTTGAGAAAGGGCAATCTTGCTGGGTCTTCCCGGATGATCAGTTAAGAGATAAAGCTCTCTTAAAGCAAGCATCTTGGTAAAGGCACGTTCGTATGGGGTCAAAGAACAATTAGCTTGTCAGAGTGATGAAGCCCCATCAAACTGCCAACCTGAATTGCAGACAGGATGACGAGCGGCTGGCGTGGGCACCCTGGACGCCTGGGTCAGGACGTCTGCCCTTGTCTCTCCCTGGTCAGCCCCCCCGGGGTCGGCTCCCTAGTGAGTGCCATCCTTGAGGAGATTCCACTCCTAAAAGGTGCCTAGGAAGAGGTACCTCCTCCATGAGCACGTGCCTAAGCCAAGTCTCCATGACGAGGAAGGCGCTGGCTGGGAAGCTCCTGGTCGTCCACCTTGAAATCACCAAGGTTCTCTCTCACTACCACCTGGGCAGGGCAGGGAGGGGTGTGTCGTGAACACCCAGGTGTCCTTTCCAATGAAACCAAAACTAGCTTCCCTGTTTCTTAGAAGATCAAAACTATAACAACAACTAGCAATAAAAATGGCGATTACCATTTACAACGAAAACAATTACAACGACAGCCATTTATGGAGTCCCTGTCACGTGCCCCAACTGGGGTTTGTGGAAATAACCGTGTCTGAACCTTCCCAAGGACCCTCCGAGGCCCGGGCTCTTATTCCTGTTCGAGAGCGTGGGCTGCAGTCCTGGGAGGGGACAGGACTTGTCCAGGGTCCCACGGTGAGCCAGGGGCAGGGGACCGGGTTGGAGTGGCCCGGCCGTGAGCTAGGACACCCTCACTTGGCAGGATTACTGCAGGGGCGGCTCTGTGCTCCCTAACAAGCAGAAACACCCTCCCAGCCTGAGAACAGCCTGGCCTGATGGTTTGAAGATGTTTCCGTGCCTGGTCTGTGGGGCTTCCTTCCTTCCCCGAGCGCTGTCCCTCACCGAGGGCACACGTTGGTCACCCTGCACACCAGAGAGCCCCTCAGGGTGGGCAGAGCCCTCAAGCCCCTCCCTGGGCCCCACGGGACGCCTTCCCGTCAGGCCTCGATCATGCCGGGATGAAGATGGGAGCAAGTCAGACCCCTTCACAACATCGACCACAGCTGGGTGCAAACTCCAGGGACCTGAACGTCCCCCATGTGGCAAAGCTCCCCGCTGGTCCCGCTGAGCAGAGCAAGATGCTGTCTGTACCTGTTTAGGCGGCAGGGGAGACCTAAATGTGGGCAGGGGCTAGTCACCACCCACTGCCTGTGCTGGGCAGCCGGCACCACCCGCACCCTGGAGACCCCCTGGGCCAGAAGTGGCCAGAGGTGGGGCACGGCAAAGACTCAGCGCAGTCCAGGGGGCACCCTGGGCCTGGCCCTGGTTGTAAACAAAAACAGGAGTGGCAGGGCCCCCCTCCCACCAGCCCGCCGCAGTCCTTAAGACCCTGCCCCTGCTTAGCACACTCTTTCCCTGAAACCCCATGAGAAAAACCAGGCAGGCACCAGATCCATTTTCCGAACTTTGTGTCACATACACATCCTCAAAAATGCATTTTCTCCAGATGAGACTGTCCCGCATGGTGAGAAGACCTCCCCGCATGGTGAGAAGACCTCCCTACGTAGTAAGAAGCCCCTGGCCGGGACTCGGGTCTCCACGAGGAGTCTCCAGGGTGTCGGGCTGGCCCTAAGGACAAGGACAAAGGCAGGACAGGATGGCGTGGTGCCGAGGCAGAGCCTCCCTCCACGGGGCCGACCCGGCTGTTGGCTGTGGCCTCTCAGCCCCAATACATCCCCTGTGCCGGGGGGGCGGGGAGGGGGGCGGTGCTGGGCCCCTGGAGCCGGATGAACAGTAGCCCCCAGCTGAGTGGCCCTGGGGGTGCCTCCTCGGATGTTCAGGCCTCTCTGTACTCCTGGTGTCTGGCCCGTGGGCTCTCAGAGGGAACAACCAACACCCCTTATTTTGGGGTCTGCTTTAACCCTGGGGGATGCCCAACAGTCTAAGCAGAACGCCAAACCATGCCTGCCCATCGTGCGATACGCTACAGGTCATCTGTGGACCCAGGAGAATGTCTCCTGCATTTTACAAGCAAGGCCCCAGCGGAACCCGGGCTTTTTGTAATTACTAACCCGTCGCTGCCAACACCACGGCCAGCGTCAGCTCCTGGCCAGAGGGGCAAGCCACCCTCCATTTCTGAGGTCACTCCCCAGTGTCTCTCCCTGTGTTTCAAGTCTACTAACTGCCTCTGATAAAGTCATAAAGACAAATTCAAAACAGGGCACCGGGGTAAGGGGCGATGGCCTAGCTAAAAAGATGGCGAGGATGGCTCTACAGTAGTTCACAGAAGCAAACCTTCAGCCTCGGGGCCAGGTGGGCAGGACCTTACTGAAACCGTCTCTTCGTTCCTCTGGGTTCTCCTCTTGGTTCTGGAAGCCAGGCAGCCCTGGGAGAGGGAGGCATGAGGCAGGCCTGGGCTACGCAGGCCTCTGTCCACGTTCCCGGAAACATGGCCTCTGAGCACCAGCTCACAGCACTGGGGAGTTATGGAAACAGGCCCCCCCCTCCCCATTATGTTGTGGTCAAAGCACCCCGCAAGGTTGTCCAAACCACATCAATAAGATGAGGCAGAGTAAAGGGGAAATCGCACCTGTGATACGATCATATTAAAAAGCGGGTTTAATCTCCCAGTTATGGGTTTCATTTTAACAGGGTAAGTAACACGCAAACATGCTTTTTAAAAATCCCAAACAGCTAAAACCAACGAACTAAAATAAAATGAACATAGTGCTGGCCTACAGAGACAGCCGTGGCCTCTGAAGCCCAACTTTGAAGAAATTAATTTCAGCGTTACCTTAAAACCCTGTAATTACGGCAGACATGCATTCCATTACCCCTTTCTTGCTCCCCACAAATTCCCCAGGGCTGTGGGCTGGGCCCGTGTGTGACCCATCTATAAAGAGGGATTTATTATGAAAAATTATGAGTTGTTTTTGTTTTATGCCACCATAAACAACAGCATCCACACACGGGGCTTTCACTCCAAGGGCCAGAGCGGCCAGTCCTTGACCCAGGGCCGCCCTAAATCAGCTCTCCATAAATGCCTGACCAGCAGGGAAAAAAAAAATAAGCAGCACTGATGGTTTAGGAAGTGAATGAAAGATTTCAGTTTTTCAAGAAAGGGCTGTGGCTTCCAAACAACCTTTCAGAACACGTCTGATCTAAAAACTGTTGTTTTCTCTTTTCCTCATGTTCTATTTAGGAGGCCTGCTATTTGACGTGTTCAACCAAATTCTCTCTGGCAAATGGCCGGCACACATCTGAGATTAAAAGCTGTATTTCACAAATTCCAAGTTCCAAAATTTTAACGACGGCCATGGAGTTGCTGCAAGCTGGGGCAGCTTCGGGTCCAAGATCAACCTTCCTTCCCAGGTCCCCGGGTCTGCGGAAGGCCTGCCCTGCCAAAGGGCTCTTCTTAGAAATCCCTTCATCAATATTTAAATATTCACTAAGTAGCGAAAGTGAGAAATGCACTTACCATCCTCAAGTGTCGCCTTGAACCCGACCGAGCCTGGGGCGCGCTGGTCGGCAGCTCTGCCCTTGCCGGAGGATCGCGCTCGGACGCAGCCGGCACTGCGCTATCGCACCCACGGCTGCACAGGCCCTGGCCCATCGGTCCGAGTCCTGGCTTCCAAAATGATTCTCCCCTTCACGCGGCGACAGGGGCAGAGAGCAAAGCAGTGCCATCTCCCACAACTCTTCCCAGGGCGGGACAGCTCCGGGACGGCGCGGGCGAAGCGCACGGCCAGGCCCCACTCCCCGGGTCCCGCACCGCGCCTCCGACCGCGCCGCTCGTCCTCTTCTCGCTCCGGCTTCCCCGGGTTGAACGATCGGACCAACCCGCAGAGTGACCCGCAGGACACGGTCTCCACGTCCGCGACCTGCGCCGCGAGGGACCTTTGTCCGGGGCGAAAACGAAAGCGCGCGGGGCCGGGGGCGCCCACGCCCTGCCGCGGAGGTCCGCGCCAGCGCGCCCGGCGACTTTCTCCAAGTTCACGTGCATCCCGGGGCGGGCGGGCGAGCGCCGTGGGCCCAAACTTCCAGCGCCCGGCCGTCGGGCGCGCTGCGGGGCGCGGGCGGTCACCGGACGGCCCGGGGCGCAGGCCCGGGGCACAATGGGAGCCGGCCGGCAGGCGGACCGGCGGGTGAGCGCGGGGACAGCGCGGGCTCGGCCTCCGCCCGGCCGCTCATCTAGCGCGGCCGGGGCGCCGAATGCCGCGGCGGCGGCGGCGGCGACTGGGCACAGACGCGCCGCGCGCCCGGTGCATGCTAATGGCCGGCGGCCGCGCCATGAATTATTCAGCAGCGGCGCGGAGAAGGCGAGCGCGGCGCGGAGGGCGGCCCGGCCCGCGTGTCCCCCGCCGCCGCGAAGCCGCCGCGGCGACTTCCCAAACTTTCCCCGATCAGCACCGAGGATGCGGCCCCCGCGGCGCCTCCGTCCCCGCCCGAGCGCGCCGGCCGCGCTTCCCCCGTTGCCGCCTATTTTATGTCTTTTGTCTCGGAGTTGGCACCTGTCCCAGAGAGCGCGTTTCCCTGCCCACCCCTTCGCCGCCGGATCAGGGCGGGGGAGGGGGTCCGGGGGACCTGGAGAGGAGGGGATGGGCGGGGGGAGCGAGGCGCCTACGGCCCCGCAGCCTGGGGGAGACCGCCCAGGGGGGGCGGCCGTGCAGCGCTCCCGGGCGCCCCAGTTCCGCGGGGAGATCAGGGCTTCGGCTGTGCCCGGAATACCAACAAGGCCTCCCGGGGCCCCCGGCCGTGCCCGCTGCGGGCAAGGACCCGGCGCGGCCCCTCCCGGACTCCCCCTCCGCCGCGCACCCTCCTCCCCGGGCCGGCGCGCGCGGGCGGGGCGGGTGGCGCGAGCCGCGGATTCGCCGCCCGGGCCCCGCGCCTCGCCCCGCAGCCCCGCGTGCGCGCCCCCGCGGGCACGCCGCCCCGGGGTCTCCCCGCCGCGCGGTCCCGCGGGGCTGGGGGCACCGCTTCGCGGGGACTCATCAGCTTTCGGCTTCGCGCCCTGCGGCCCGTAAGCCCGGGCCCCGGCCCGCCCCCGCCGCCCTGGCACCGAAGCAGCGGCCGGAGCGCGCTCGGCGGCTGCGCTCCGAGGCGCCGGCTGCCATGATTGCGGGCAGCGGAGCGCGCGCGCGCACGCTCGGGCCCGGCTTGGGGACCCGGGGCGGACCGACGGTCCCTGGCCTGACCGCAGCCCAGCCCGGCGGCGGAGTGGCGGCTAGACCTCCGGCCCCCTCCCTGCGAGGCTAGGGCTCGCCGCGGAGCTCTAGACGAAGCTCTAGGACAGGGCTTGGGATCGCGGGTGGCAGCGGGCTTCCCCCAGGGCACGGTGCGCACCCGGAGGAGCCCGCGGCGGCTTGTCCCGACCCTGCCTGCGGGGCTGCGGGAGGGGCGCGGGGTCCAGTGGGGTGGGAGACGAAGTGCAGGGGATCTGGTGCAACGGAGGGGGCAGCGCGCTGTGCCCAGAGATGGGGGCCGCAAGGTGCCTGGCAGAGGGGGGCCCTCTTGGTGCCCGGGGAAGGCATGAAATGGGCGGGGGCACCGTGCCCGGAGCCGCTGCCCAGCTCCAAGCTCTCCCTCTTCCTTCCCCGCAGAAACAACTTCCTGCCACCCCCCACACCCCCCATCCCCCGGCCCATGGTGCAGGAGCTGCGGGGAGAAGTTCTAGGCCGCAGCTTTGCTATCTGGGGTCGGACGACGACGCTGCTGTCCCCGGGCCGCGCGGTTCCTGCCCGCGACCTCTGCCGCAGTCGCGAGCGGGCCGGGGCTCCAGGGTCCAGACCCTGGTTAGAATGCCAAGAAAGCCACAGCTGCTTTTTTTTTTTTTTTTTGGCTATTCTGTAGGGGCGCCTGAGTGATTCCTGGCGCTTGGGGACGCCGACACGGGGTCACCCTGCATGGACCCCATCCCCCTACCCGGGGCATGCCCTCTCTCAGAGCCAAATGGACCTGGTTGTACCCAGTGCCCGCGACAGGGGCCCAAGTGAAAGGAGGCCTCCTGGGCCCCATCCCAGTGTCTCTCTGGGCCTGTCTCTCCCCGCCCCCCCAGCCCAGCCGGCCTTGGCATTCTAACCAGTGTCCCTTGACGTCACATCTCGCCATCTCTGTCAACCAATTAGAACTTGCCCGTTGTCATAAAAATATATATACTTTTTATGCCATTGGTAAATTCAAAAGTTCCTCGTGCGCCCTGCTTCCCAGGAAACTTCATTCCACACTGGACTGCCCAGGCAGGGGGTACCCGCCATGGTGCCAGGCTGGGCTGGGGCAGGCGAAGCAGCTCAGGCCAGGGCCTCCCTTGCCCACTGACCCACCTAGGAGGCTCCCTAGGCCCACCCTGACCTTGGCGTTGAATCGTGCTAGACACACACACACACACACATGACTGCCACCACCGTATGACATATACGATGTGGGGAGGAGGAAGGGAAGGAGGGGGGGAAATAGGATGGATTAAGAAATCTTCCAAAATTACTTTCTTGTGTGTTAGAATCTTCCTAATGGCCTCTTCTTTGTAGGGACAGACATTCCACCCCCCACCCCCAGCCATGAGAAAATTCAGTTTTAGAGAGTGGAGTGGAAATGTTTTCTGATTAATCTTTTCACCGAAACCCTGACCAACTTTCACTTTCTATGGCTGCTGACACCAAGTGAGAGGGCCCAAGCTGGGGTAGTTCCACGATGGAGTGGGTTTTGCTCCTGCCCTGAGGAAGGTTCGGGGTGACCCTTCCCAGCTTCCAGGGCTGTGGGGTCCCCTTGGGAAGCCCATGAATTCTGTGCTCCCCTTCCTCAGAAAAGGACTCCCAGCAGCCTTAGCCACGTTCCAACAAGACGGCAGGAAAAACCAATCTCTCCTTAGTGCCGTCCTTTATAATTTTCTCCACTGTGACAGTTGCCAGCCCTGACCAGGACGTATGGGGGAAGAGGACACATTCCCATGAGATGAGTACTGCAGGGCGCCCCCGCCCAAGCCACACAGACCCTGCCGTCACCTCCTCCTGCTCTGGCCACACCAAGGAAGAACCCAACCACTAACTGCCATTATAAAGTCCCCCTTTCCCCATCTTTACTGTATGGTTCAACTACTTTATAAAAAAACATATTAAAGACATTTTGTGGTTTAGCAACTTTGGGGACTAGAGCAACAGAAATGCCTCAGAGACCAGGCTGGATACAGAGATCTAAACACTGGACATACCGGGCCCTTTTAATACCAAATCTCTGTTTTTCCAAAATAATCAGCCAGCTTGGTAAGGGCCAAATGGAGATTTTGAAAATAAATATCTGGTGACTCTTCTCACGGAAAATCATTCCCAAGTGCAAACTCCAGAAAGGCTTCATACCTTTGAGATAAATTCACACACACACACACACACACACACACACACACACACACACAGAGACAAATACTACAACCAACACATTCAACCACCACACTATAATCTATTTATAATCACTTTCCTAAACACTATAAATATTATAACTAATGTGATATATGTTGTGTGATTAAATGGGTGGATTAAAACACTGAATTTAAAAAGCCACAAAGAAAAAGATTATCTTCCATTATGCCACTTACAACTCTTGTTCCATTGGCACAAATACCGATTTGACAACTGTATCATTATGAAGGCAATGACTAAATGCCAAGATATTAGCTTTGTAATTTTCACCTGAAATCATTGTGTAATTGTACTGGCTTGCTAACCTTTTTATTAGCTGAATTTTTTTTTTTTCTTGCTCTCACACACAGTAATAAGTTAATTTTTCCTCCTCCCAATTTTTATTTGGTAAAACAAGAAATTGGGTGAGTCAGAATAATATTCAAGAACACACACTTTTTTATCCTCTCTATACTTGGCAAGGATTTACATATAATTTGGTTGCAAATTCAGAAATCAAATTCTGCTTTACGTAAGGAAAATAATAGCACTCCTGTTCTGTTGGGTATTTTTCAGGTTTCAGGTTTGTAAAGTCTTTTTCCAACTCCCTATCATATTGTATTATTCAAAGTAAATGAATTTTTAAAAGGGCGCTCACATTAGCAAAAAGAAAACGTGGAAATTGACTTTGTTGGATGACTATTCTGATGAACAGCTTTCTTGGAGGAAGAACTTGGTCTCTGCCTGTGGGCCGCACCATGCCCGTGGTCAGATATTTGAAAAATAAGTCATAGGAAGGCTCTCGCTATACCAGGATGTTTATAGTACCAGCCTTATACAGTTATTTTTTCCTGATTTCTCCCAAGATTTGCCCAATGGGAATGCGGCCGGCCACTTCCTGCTGTGCTCCAGCACGGCTTTCAGCCACAGTCCAGCCTCACAAGGCCGGGGCACTTGAGTTTAGTTTCCCTGTTCTTAACCTAGCGACGTTTAATAGTTTAAAATTTTCGGTGTGCAAAGCATTAGGAGGACTTGGTACACAGATGCATTTAATCTAATTAAAGTAAGCAGGATGAAGTGTGAGTGGAAACTTACATGTTCAGTTGGGTTTTAGACATTCGACTTGCGCACCCCAAGACTCCGATGCTTTAAAAACTAGCCCAGTAAACCGGAGGTGGCCAGCTTGTGGCAGCTCGTGGGTAAGATGCCACCCTTTCAGTCATCCCAGACAGCGCCCTTTTGGGCAGCCTCTGCAGAGCTCTGGGCGCCGTGCGGAAAAGCAGCCCAGGCTCACGGTTTTCTTTCTGTCTTTTGCCTTTGTCACAGAGCACTTTGTAGGTTTGGGATTCCATTTTGACCCATCTATTTCGTAATAACTTGCACCCTTGCTTTCTGAAGCCTTCATTTTAACCCGCAAACCTATTAGCATCAATTTACCTTAGGTAAGCTTTTTTTTTTTTTTTTTCCTTACAGAGAGGGGACAGAAGCCTTCAGGTGAGTAAAATAGTTTCTATGGTCTCAGAGTAGTTAAAGAAAAGTGAGCAAGTATCCATAGAAAGGATTCTTTCCTTCCAAACGTAAAGAAGCATTTTTCAGAACCTTTTGCTTTAGGTTACTTGGTTTTTGAGTTAACGAACAATAGAAAGGAAACTCCGGGCATGGGACAAGCATATTGAGGGACAAAGCACAGGGCAGGATACTGCACTGGTATCCAGCCCTCGTCCCCACAAAAAAAGCGTGCTGGCAGGGCACTTCTATGCTCGCTTTCTCAAAAAGAAATGTGCGCACGTACAAAGAACAGACTCAGTGTGCCCGCTTCCGACCGCGACGCGAGACTGGCGGGGGAGCGCCACGCCACGCAGTCACCTGCCTGGGTAGAAAGCGTCTGTGAGTGGCTGCTTCATCGTATTAAACACACTTTGGAAGTCTACATGTTCGCGTTCCATAATGTTACCTGTGCGTGTATATCAAAAAAGTCTATTAACCCCGAGGGCATTCTTTAAGGAGTTAATATTTTTCAATTAAGAGGAGAGCATCCAACAACTAGAAGCCTAAAATAAATGTGTGTTCGATCATGGATATAAATATGTGAATATACTGCACATAATACGTATGTGTTAGGATGAGAAATTTCCCCTTACCAATGAGGAATTACAGTGCATCTTTTCCATTCCAAAATAGTGAGAAGCACAAATCAGAAAATACGAATTAAAGAAGATGGGCCAGTATCCCTGGTTATATATGCATGTATCAAATGCCAAAGCTATATTCCTGGCTTAATATAAGGAATGAGAAAAAGCACAGTACAAACTAAATTTTTTAAAACATCAAAATTACCTTTCAAAAAGATGTGGGTGATGAATTTATGTATTTAGGTTGCTCAATTCTGCAATTTCTAAAATGGAATCATCATAAATTGGGAAATTAACATTTTTCTAAAGAATTTATTGTGCGGCTCATAGCAATTTTTTTTTTTTAGCAATTAAAGATATATTAGAATTTGAACTGTAACAGTTTCTGGTAGAAGGAGGTACTAATTTCCACAAGAGCTAAAAGACATCAGAAAATCTGAAAAGAATTTCACTCCCTCAGTTTTCAAGGAATGCCTTCCTTTCACGGTTGAAAACTATCGATTTTTTGGAAGTACTTTTTATATCTTATCAATCCTTTATAGGAGTCTGATAGTCATTATTAGTCATTATTATTTTAAAATTATATCTAAGCAGAATTTAGCAATTAAGAATTGAAAGCAGTTTTTAAAACTGTCAAATGTTTATATTATTTTTAGTTTAAATAATGCTGAAATGCTAATGAAAATCAGTATAGAATTTTTTTTCTTCCCCGCAGACAAAATGGGAATTTTAATATCATTTCTTAGTCCTTCAGTGAGCTAGATAAATTATAACCCCTCTAGACTAAAGAAAAAAAGAAAGGAAAAAACCCTGATTTAGAATTCAGATGGTTCACTGCTAAATTGTAAGGCATAGCAGGAACTTATTTTTTAAATAAAGATTTCACAGATTACATCTTTAAAATGACTGCAACAAGACCTAAACTGCCTGCGAAATGAATCCATACAGAAAGAAGGACTTAGGGAATGGGAGTGTCAATTACAAATTGTTTGAAATTTGACCACACTGGTCTTATTTATTGAAATATTCCCATTTTTTTTTTAAACTCTAACATGATTTCACACAGCAGAAGTACTTCACCTTATGCATAATGACAGTTTCATTTTCCTGACTATGAATAAATATTATAGCTTTTAGATCTGGTTAACAGAAAGATAAGATTAAGGTTGGATTTTTCACATATGCCCTTTCTATAAAAAGTGAAAAAATGTCTCGCCTAAATTTATCACAAGATAATATTTAATGGCTGCAAAATAAAATACTAAAAAAGAAAGCCAATGCTTTTGTTCTGTTTTGTTTCTTGCTATTTATAGAGCAACTTTTGGTGTAATTCCTAATTTTAAAGAAACATGAAGTTCATTTTTTTTAACCAAAAGAAAGAGGTCATGTAAGCAATCAGACAGTGGATGACATTAGACTTGAAAATAAGGGTCTAAATAATTTTTACATGATGAACATATATTTTTTAGATATATTTGAAAATAACCAGAGATGTGGACAAGCATGTTCACAGCTGTGCTTGGCTTCCAACGATGTTCAGAGAGAGGGATTTTCAACTACCGTCAATGTAGCTGCTAACATTTCAGCCATTCGTCCGTTTTTCAGCTCTGTATTCTAAACAAGCTCCAAGATTCTGCTTCCAAAGTCCTTCCCAGACTCGGTGTCTGAGGGGAGGCAGTGGACGCAGGCACGGCCACCTCTTCCTCTCACTCACAACTTCTCTGAAATTGGCAGTCTCTCACACACACATTTCTAGGAGGACCCCAAGGCTCACGGGGAAACATCTTGCGTTGGGAAAAAACTTCTCAGTGCACACCTGGATGTACAGATTCGGAAAAATTAACCAGCTGCAGCCAAGAGCCGAAACACAGCCACCCGAACACAGCCTGCAAGGAACACAGAGCTCTTTGACGTGACAAGAAGACTTATAAATAAAATAGCTCCAAGGCAGACAGGCTGAACGAGCTTTTCAAGACAGCCTGTCGGTGCCTCAAACTTGAATATTAGAACATGAAAACATTGGCAGCATGAAGACAGTATCCTGGTATGTGTGCATGTGCGTGCACACGCGTGGACTCCCATGTATGTGTGTGTGTCTACGTGTACGTGTATGTGTAGGGACATAGGTTTTGCGGCTCTTACGGCCTGGGGGCTCCCCTGAGGTCCTGGTGGCCAGCGCCGAGCCCAGATGAAGGGCAGGCCCTACCTGTATTTTTGGGGGGATCACTCCTATCACGACACATGTGCAAACATCAAAAGCCAGTGAAAACATAACCTGCTGTAGGCATGAAGGACCAACCTCAGATATAGAAACACTTTCCCTGTAATTAAAAATTGTGTTTTGTGAATGGGAAACCAAGCTGACCTCATTCAGCGTAGTCAGGACTAAAGCGGCCAGGCCAGCTTCGGGCAGCGCAGCTAGGGCCCGGGGCTGGGGCGTGTTCTCTGGCCTGTAGCTCTGAAGCTGGGTGAGCCTGATCCCTCAGGAGAGGAGGTCAGGCTGGGTTCAGGCCCCAAATATCACTACCTAAGCCAGGCTGGGTGAGGCTGCACACAGAGCCGTGGACCCTGGGATGAAGGTGCCCAGGCCCTCAGTAAACACGCCAGGAGGAGGGTCTCCAAAGCACGCAGTCTAATCCTCCAAATCGGGGGCCATCTTGCTGGCAGGATCGAAGGCCTTGAGGGCGCCAGGATGCTCTGCATCTTGTCCAGACTCTCCCCACGCTCAGCCCACACCCTGCTCACATCACTGCACAGCGTTTTCGATACAGTTCAAATCAACAAAAGCACCCCAAGCGTTTAGTCAGTGCCAGGTATCACAAAACATGTTCAGAAAGCAACGACTCAGTGAAGATTTTTGCTAAGGTAGCAGGGATAGCATCTCGTGTGAGTGTGTAGCAAGCGTCTCGTCACTTACACGGCGAGTTCCGACCCCCATCCCACGTGATCCTCACAACCCGAGTGGCAGACAGAACAAGAATGGTCGAACCTCCTTAAAGACGAGAGAAACTGAGGCCCAAGTGGCTGGAACAGAGACTCTGGCCCAGCGTCGCAGAGGCCATACACAGTGCTTTGTTATTTTTGCTTTTTCTTTTTAACAGAAAACATCACCGCCACCCCTTCACACTCATGCACGCTCAGGCTTATATATATATGTAAGAACAGTTCCCAGGAAAAACAGAGCTCCAATGAAATCTGGCTCCCAAGACTGTCTTGAGCTGGCCAGCTTGGGCAATCTCCCGCCCCCCACAACCAGCTCTGGTCATCTGAGGCGTCCACCCTTCCCCGCCAGGTGCATCACCCTCAAAGCTGGGCTGGACCCGAGCTGGGCCTGCCAGAGTCCTCAGAACAAAGCCGCCTCGCCAGAGCTGAGGGGTCAGAGTGCCCCCTGTCCACCATCCCTTCTGTTGGGGTGCCAACACCCCGCAACCAGGGACTCCCCCGCCATGCAGCCAGGAAAGCGCTGAGCCCCCACCCGAGCCTTCCCTGGCTCTCGGCCGTCTGTGAACCCGGCAGGTCCCAGCCCATAGTCTCAATGTAAAAGGCCAAACGGGTGACGAAGATGGCCTGGGAGAACCTCAGAGCGAGCATCCCTAATGACCAGCTCCTCGTGGAGAGGCTCCGAGGGCAGCTCTCTTCAGGAGGGGCAGCCAAGGTCCCGTGTCCAGATGCCAGCGGTCTGCAGGGGCACATGCGTTCCCGTCAGACGGTTCCTGCTTCTCAGAAATGGGAAAGCACAGGGGAAACCGCTGTAGTTGGGGAGGGGCCAGGACCACAAGGAAGGGGTAAAGAAAGAGGGAACCAGCTTATTTGGGAAATGGTTGTACTGAAGGTGATGCTAGCAGGGCGGGTCGCCATGGTGTTGCCCTCTCCAGCAGAGACCTGCACCACGGGGAGAAACTTCCTCAAGCGCCTGCCTCCTCCCGGGGCTCCTGGTACACGCTGACCCCACCAGATCACCCTCAGGATAGCAGGTCTTCCCCAAAAGCCAATTTCCATCTCAGAATATTGCACCCCACAAACGACCAGCTCAGAAACAAACTCAGCATTTTATAAAGTTTCCTCGGCAAAGCCAGGTGAACAAAACCCACAGGACACGATGAGGCACAGGCCAGAGGGTCTGGCTTGGCCAAGAACTTGAAGCCACCACCCTGTTCACTTTCAAAGGCAAAGTCTTCCAAGCCTCCTTTTACTTGCTTTCTTTTTCACTTAATTACAAGACAACAGGCTTAAAAAAGAAAAAAAGACAAAACGTTTAAAAATTTTGGAAAAAGGTTACAAGGCGCTAAGTCTCAAAAGCTGCTTGGGATAAAAATTATAACCTTGTTCAACATTGGAGGAAAAGACAAAGTATGCAGACAACGCTGGAGGCTGAGTGTAGCCTCAACCGCCTCCAGCACGTCCGGCTTGAGGGCTCACCTTGACCTACCCCGGGGCCTCTGTAAGGTAGTGATTCGGCGGAAAAGGCGGGGCTGGGAGGGGTGGGGGCCGCATCCCAGAGCAGAAGCGTGGGAAGGACTCTGGACTAGGCACTCCTGGAGCACTTCTGCTTTTCCGACGGCAGGATGCCACAGAAACCGAGGCGGGCAGAAAGGAAAACTCGGCACCGCAGACCCTCCTCCGCACCTCGGGCGGTCCCTAAAGGCCCTGTAGAGGCGCCTCCAGCCGGGCGCCGGCCTGGACCGGGCTGCGGCCGCTTGGGGTCCGTCGTCGAACCGGCGCATCGGCGACCTGGGCGGGCGGCGGGGGCCGGGGCTATTCCCCTCCGGGCGGGTCCGCACGGCCCTGGAGGCTGGGCGGCCTCGTGCGCCTCCTCCAGGCGGGGCCAGGGCCGGGCAGGTGGCTCGAGATCTGGGGCCTGGGGTTCCCATCGGGTGCGGAGCGGGGCGGCGGCCGGGTCCACGTGGCTGGGGGTCCTGGAGTCAGTCTGGGGCGGACCGGCAGGCAGGGATCAGGGTCCGAGCAGGGCCCGAGCGCCCGCCCGAACGGGTGCGCGCCGGGGTCCCCAGGGCCGGGGTCGGAGGGCCTGTCCCAGTCCAGGTCCGAGGCGGGGCCGGGGTCGCGGCGGCGGCACGCGCCCCAATTAGCCGCGGGCTGGCGGCGGGGCGGCCCCATTGAGGGCGAACAAAGGGCGCGACCCTGGGGTCAGGGAGTCGCGGGCCGCCGGCCGCTGCCCGGTGGGCCCGCCTTGTTTACTTTGCCCAAGCAAAGCGCACAATATAGCGACTAAAGCGGATTAGAGGGTCGCGCCCCGGAGGCCGCGGGACCTCCCAGCCGGGCGCCTCCCCGCCGGCCCTTCCCCGGGTCCCCCGCCGCCTGGGCCGCCCCGACCGGCGCAACCGGCGGGGATACGGAGGCAGCGGGTCAGCGCGCGCGGGCGGCTGTCCGGGGGCCCCCGGGGCCCGGCTCACCTGCGCCCCGCGGCGGCCCGGGCGGGGGTCACTCTGGGAACCGCCCCCCCTCCACCGGGCCTTGTAAACCAACCTCGGGCAGGGAGTCATTGATTTCCCGACCCTTTCCAACACTGCTGGTCCAGGGAATTCATTTAATTCATTTTACGGGACAGCAAACGGCACTTGCTTGAAGGCTGATGTTTTTAGATGCAAACACGGACAGCGTTTTTCAGGTCACACCATCCTGCAGCGTTAGGGTTAAAAAAGAAAATGCCCGCCTCTTGTCTGGACACAGAGATGCACCGCCCGGCAGCAGGTGACTTAAGGCTGCAGAATAATATACATTTTAAAAATAATATGTTGAGGTAGAGAAGTCCTGGGAAGTACAAGCTGGGGGAAAAAATTACCTTTTCTTTCTTGTAAAAGAAAGCACATGAGTGTATAAATAAACCCTAAGATTTCCACCCAAAGACCACAGTGTATCATCTGGCATGCTGAATTCAAGATCATGTTCTCCAGATAGGAACTTGCAGGATCTTTTTAATCGCCTTTTAAAAGCAAGCAGCAGGAGCAGAAAGCACAAACTCACAATCAAGCAGAGTCTAACCATGGCGGGGGCGGGGGCGGGGGCGGCCACTGGGCCAAACCTCCGCGAAGAATAAGAATGCCTCTCCCCCATTCTCGATGCTGTTGCTTATGGGGACAAAAATACTTCTCCTTACGTTCAAACAAAATCCTAGTTGACATTTTTATGCCCTAGCTGTTCAAGTATATATGTTTGACTAGGAAACTCATATAGGGTTTGATTAATAAGCTATCAACATAGCTTTTATAAGAGAAATCTTTTATAAAAGAACGAGTACTATTTACTGACTATACATATTTGTTGACCTAACGAATATTTCTGCTACATGCCATCTATCCACAACTATTGAAGGAAAATATGCCATTTGTCTAGATTTCTACTCACAAGACTTTAAAAATGATTTTTCCTTGCTTATAAAAATACCACATGTTTAGAGAACGCACAGCCTAATCTAAAACATAAGTAATTTAAAAGTAAAATATGAAGATAGACATTTTAGAGATAATTTAAGTAATAAGAAGTATAAATAATCCAAGTCTAAAATACAGGGAAAAAGGAAAATTCACCTATATGCCATTATCTAGAAAATAATATTCATTAAAAAAAAAAATAATATTCAATTGCATTTCCAACAGTGAACATATGCATACAATATTAATGCATAATTTACATACATATTTACTGTTTGGGAAGTATTGGCTCCCATACGTCCCTACGCGCTGACAAACTCTTTGTCAACACTATTTTAACAGTGACATAATTAATATTCCATTATACTGTTAAGTGATAATTTACCCCAGAACTCCCTATATTATTACAAACTTCAGTTCTTGCTAGTATTTCTGTACCATAACTAACACTATGACCAATGACCTTGCCTGTGAAGTTTGTCTGCGATGTGGGTTGTTAACAAATCTCTTAAGGATCCATTGGTAATCTGACGTTGAAGCCACAGCGTTATCTGAGGGGGTCAAGACAGAGCTTCGGAGACTTCACAGTAGCAACAATGAACTCACAAATTCTAGAATTCGCTTCAGATCACAGTCACTGCAGATAGTGATGTGGGAGTTAGTTTGTTTCCCCTCCAGAGGCCTGGTAACTGTGGAACTTTTGCCTGATGGGTTTGTGGGACCAGCTGAGGCACATGCCTGATTGCAACGCAGCGTTTGGGAACTGTGCCCTTGCATGAAAGCCCTGGCCTCTGTGTGCCTACCAAGTCACTTGGCACTAACAGCCATCCACTTGGTGAGTTTAAGTCAGGACCGGAGAGCTGAACACCTTGGAAACATTATCTCAACAGCTCTGTCGAAATTCTGCACGTCTGAGGAGTGCTTTGGCCTGAGGGGCTTTCTTTGGGAGAATTCAAAACCTCAGGCCCGCTTTTCAGCACCGCCTGCCGGGGTGCCTGCCATCCTCCCATGACCCGGCCCTGATCAGCTCGGAGGAGACCCGGCCCTGATCAGCTCGGAGGAGGCCCGGCCAAGCTGCTGGCCATCACCACCGTGGGCACCATGAGAAGCTGTTTTCAGCCACTTGCCCCTTGTCCCCGAGGTCCTGGGAGAGGCTGGGCTCTGCCTTGGGGCCTCGCTGGCGGCCTGGTCTTCTGCTGACACAGCTCCCAGGAGGACTGGGGAAGGAGCCCCGGGACCACAGAGCCGAGGTCTTCTCTCCAAACACCAGGACCTGCATGAAGGAGGTGGCCTGGAGCTGGGCGCTGCCACCAGAAAACAGAAACACAAAGAGGCCAGGTGGCCCCAGCCCAAAAGTGCCGTGGAGTCATCAGAAAGTAGATGCTACGACTAGGCAGAGAAGACAGGCTCGAAGGAAATCTGTAGACGTGACCAGAGCTTTTGTGGGTGCTGAACGATTTCTCCCTGTCATGCCTTTCCCTGCATCTTCCAATTATTTGCTTTCATAATAGAAAGGGATCCTATTGCTAATACAACTATTATAAGTCCAATAGACAGAATTCATCTTAAGACTGAGATAAATGATTATTACTACTCAGGGGTTGAACATAAACAATAAGAACCATATATTGTTGCCAGGCAAGTTTTCAAGATGATAACGCTCAGTCGCGTGTCTCTGGCACTTTACCCTTTTAGAGAAACGCTTTCAAACAGAAAATGAAACCCGGCAGCCTTGCTATGCAAATACTGGCCACCGGGTGATTAATTCTCACAACAATCCTTGACAGTGAGCGAGGAAGGACACCTTCCTCCTCTTCAATTTGGGAGACTCAGGGGTGGAGGAGCCGAGTTAAGAGCCGCAAGATTTGAATGGAGGCTCAGAGTTGCCCCCCCACCCCCCGCCACCGCCCCCACCCCACTGTCCCTCTGGGAGCTTCCGGGACTCCATCTTAGCACCTTCCTGCAGGGGAGATATTTTTCCCATGGATCCAGTGTGTTTCCCGTTTTCTCCATTATTTTTCCTCATGACTGGAGGTGGTGCCTATGGCCGGGGCGGAACTGCAATGAATGAAGATTGTGTTGGGTTTGCTCGAAAACAATGGTATTTGCCCAGGATCCAGTTATCTCAAGAGGTGTGTTGCAGCGAAGCGGCCTGGCAGAGGTGTGACAGCGTCTCCGAAAGGCAGGGGCTGTCCTGTTCTCATACGATGACACTATAGCTGAACGCCGCACTCCTCTTGGGAAGGAAAAACATCCCTGTGGCCCCTCTGGGGCTTGAGTCCACCCTGAAGAACTCTCTCTGCCTGAGTGGGCACACGCCTTTTCCTATCGTACTTTGTTGAAGTGGGCCATTTCCAGCCCCTAGGTAACAACGGATGGGAGCAAATCCACAAATCAAATACATTTGATCTTTGGTGTCTTTCTTTCCAAGGGAGTTAAAAGGCAAACCAGAATGCTGTTTTCCACTCTAAAAGGCAATTTCTAAATTTGGATTTTGTAAAAAAAAAAAAATTGTACTCCAGCTTGAAAATCCAGTGGCCCTCAGAAAGCAAGTAAGCTATACCACTCTGTGTGAAAATCATCTTAACTGGTTTAAAATACATCAGAACGAAAGGGTATGAGCTGACCATAAGCCTCCCATCACGCATGATCCAAAAGTGGGATGTACACAGACCGTATGCTCTGTCCCGAGAGCAGGCTGGGCCCAGAGGCAGCATTCAGTGATTTTTAAGAGAGAGTCACCGACATCGGAGGGGCCAAACAGGTCTAAGCTCGTGATATTCCAAAGCCATCCTCAATTTTTAGATAAATAATTACAAAATGTCACCCACAGGTAAGGTGAATACATTGGAGACATCTATTTCCTCCAAGAAAACACGTCTGGCTCTTGGCTTTTTAAGCTGTCAGGAGATGGGCACATTTTCACAGGACCTTTTCTTTTACTTCCCCTTGTTACCCAGGGCACAGCAAACCATCTCTGCCTTCTAAAATAAAAACACATGCCACTTTAATTTCACAAAGAAAGCCAACATGCAGAATCTCTGCACGGATCATTTTTAAATTAGAGAGAGAGGGGGGAGACTGTTAACTGTGTTTTATACCTTTTGTGTGTGTGTGTGGGGGGGGGGCAGTTACCTTCTCCACGTGTTAATAATTTAACTGTCAAATCACAACAAACAGCTAATTCCATTTCTGAGATGCCAGGATTGCAACCTACAAGGGGAGATTTTAATTGTAACTGCTAAATAGCAAATGCTGACAGAAGTCCTGTTTTCAATCCCCAGACAAGGCTGGGACATGACTAATTTATTTTATCTTATCCATCTATCTGTGCACAGGATTAAAATATTTATATCAGTCTGTTCACTCTAAAACACGCAGTGCAGGCACCAGGGCCACTCCTCAATTTTTCACAGTTTTGGCTTTTCATTGTTTCCAGAAAGGCACATTCCCTGTGTGGCGAGTACTCTCAAATGCTGATGGGATCTTTAAGTCACACGGATCCAGTCCCAGAGCCACACAAATGCCCCTGGCCACGCTGACAGCGACAGAGCTGTCCTGACGCCTCTGTCCCCGGAGATGCCAACGAAATCACGCAGGCCTGAGCCCGACTTCGAGAGGAGAGCTTGCCTCTGGCCGGGGTGGCTGATGGAAACCAGAGCCTGGGAACGCTGTCCCGGCCAGGTGGCCAGGTAGGCAGCGGGCAGCAGGGGGTTAAGCAACGAGTGGGGAAGGGTGCAAACAAAAGGCCACGGGCAGGGCAAACCCGGCTGCAGGGCCCAGCCCGAACAGGCGCAGACACAGGGAGCTCTGTCTGCCCGCCCGCTGCCCGGCACTGTGACTAACCGCCCCACTATTGTGCCCTGAAGCCAGCCCTTTGTACCATCCCCCTGGCGTCTGGGAGCGCGGCCGAGGAACCTTCCTTGTCCTGGAAACTTGCAGCCTCGACACCCATTCTTTCAGCTCTTGGGGCTGCTGGGGGCATGACTAGCCAGTGGCAGCGTCCTTTCCCCTGGTCAAGAAGGGATATCAGCAAAAAAAAAAAAAAAAAATGCAGAAGCAGAAAAACCAGTCTCCCCAACTCTGGGGGAGGGGAGCCCTAGGTACCGCTAAACTTGCCCTGCCCAGTGCCATGGCCCTTCCGACACGCGGCCACTGAACCTTTGAACTGCGGAGAGTCCCTCAGAACGAAGATGTATGTGCAAAATACACTCTGGATTTTAAAGACTTAATACAAAACCAGGGGTGGGGGGGGCAGGGAAGGGAAAATATCTCATTAATAATTTCGTATTAATTACACGTTGAAATACATTATTTCGGATGTATGTTAAAGAAGTCGTATTGTTAAAGTGAATTCCACCTGTCTATTTTTACTTTTGTAAAAATGTGGAACATGTTAAATTACAGATGCAGCCGCCTTGGCAGCTCACGTGATGTTTCTACCGGACAGAGCTACGCTGGGCTGTGGGTACTGGGGTCTGGGAATAGGCCTTGCCCACAGCCCGCTTCCTCCTGGACACCACTGTCCCTCCCCACCCAGGGACAAAACCCTTCGCCCAGCAGCCAGGAACCCAGGCCCTCACGGCCTCACCTGTGTGCATTGCCCGTGTGCGTTGACTCGGGGATGGGTCTTGCACACTCAGGTGTCTGGGACTCCTTTGTAAAGCATGTAAGTGTGCATAGGAACACGCACACGCGTGCTCGAGGGCCCTGACTCTCCACTGCAGGCCGTGTCAACTGTGCCGGCTGGTGTTCAGAGAGAGTCGGTTCACAGGGCACCAAAAGGCCAACTGACCCTTTGCTCTGGGACTCGCCCAAGGCCCCATCATGACTTTCCTGGACTCAAGCACTTTCGCTTTCATGGCTCCTTCCTCCGTAAATATTAAAAATTATATTTTATGACTGCATTGGTGTCGAGAACAATATAACCCACACTGAATTCATCATTATGTGTTCATTATTGCTATAGTCATTTTTTTTTCTTCTGATTAAAATTAAACCTATTTCTGAACCCTGGGTACTGTGCTCACCGGGACCATCGCTCCGAGCACCCCTGCCCACTCACTGAGCAGCGTCCTCACCCACAGAGGCGCGCCGGCCTCTTTCTGCATTTGGGGCTCCCCTGCCCCTCCAGTGACCAGATCTCCCCCTAGAATTCCTTCCTCAAGTCCTGCCCTGGACGAATGGCTTGTGAAGTCCCACTAGACACCAAAACCCTTTCTACATTATTTTAAAAATACAAGTATTGATCATGAGCAAGGCCCAGGATCGCAGCATGACTGAAGGCCCCAAGTCAGCGAGAACCAAGCCCCCCATTCCCACCCAGCTCAGTGCTGGGGTCCCCGACCGGGTGCTCTGGGTGCCACATTCACCACCGAGAGACGAGCCCACTAAATATGTGATGGCGACCCAAGGGCAACTGTTAGGGTGAGCAGTGGGCCACCACCAGCCAGCTCTGGGCACCCGTGCCCTCCAGGCCTCACACCCCCGTGTGGGGCTCAGCTTCTGGAACTGGGGTGAGGAGGCTGGGCTTCTCAGCCCCTCTCGGAAGGAGGCATCCAAAGCTCTGGCCACCCACCCCTCCTCTGGCGCCACCGTGCAGGGCCTGGGCCACCCTGTGGGGGAAGACGGTGCAGGAGATGGTTAAAATTCTGCATCCTTTTTGCATCCGCCTCCAGAGGAAGCGCTGCTTTTTTTTTCTCTCTCTCTCTCTCTCTCTCTCTCAAGCAGGAGGAGAAAAAAAAAAAGCTGAGAGCAGCAATTTGCAGGCCTTGGGATGTTTTTCTCCTTGACAGCCCTGGGCCCCGCCTCGCTGGGCCTTCCTCCGGCCAGAGCGGCCACAGCGCGGTCTGCAGCGGCTGGCCGGCCCCGTGCACGCGCAGCCTCCCCGCGGAGCCGGGCCGGCAGGGCGGGCGGGCGGGCGGGAGGCAGCGATGCCTGGCACTGCCCGGCTTTGTGGCCTCGTCCTCTGCCCGCCTCCCCTCCGCCCACCCCGGGCCTGTTCCAGGCTGGCCGTGCCACCCACGGCCTGCCGCTGGGCCACCCTGTGCCCACCCGGGGGTCCCTCACCTTCTGGGCCCCGGCCTCCGGGCCTTGGGTCCTGCTGGCGCCCAGGGTGCCCGGCCACGTCCTCAGTGTCGCCGCTGCTCACCCCACCCGGCTGCCCGCGCTCGGCGGCGAGCCTGGCATGGCGCCAAGCTGCCTGGGAGCCCGGCCCGGGCTGGGGAACTTTCCTGTGAGGGTGTGTGTGCGGGGAGGGGCGGGGGTGCGCTGGTGCTGGGGGACAGAGAGGCCCAGATGCCCGCCGGCCGCCCCCCCACCCCCGGCCCCCGTCTCCCGAGTCCCATAAAGGCACAGACAACACGAGCGGTTTAGTCAAAACAGTCATGTGCAGGAGCCGGCAAACAAACAAAAGCCCTTATTTATTTATTTAGTTCACACACTCAGATGAGGAGACGCCTTTTGTGCACGTAATTTCACACACACCAGAAAGGGGGCGATGCCACCATGCTCCCCGCAGCCCAGGGCCCGCCCGGACAGCCCGCCTGGCCGGAGGAATAATTGCCTTGCCCGGCCTGGGCATTTCCATATTTAAATTGGGCAGTAGCGTATGATTAATTAAGAAGGAAAAAAGGCAAAAAGGGAAGAAAAGCAGTGGGGGTGGGGAGCCGGACGTTCTGGGCGGCACGACGTGCCAAGGTGCCCGCGGCAGCTTAACTCCTCCCATGCCAGGCCAGGCCCAGTGCGGAGGCGGCTGCAGCAGGCGGTGGTGGGGAGGGGTCCAGGCCTGGGTGAGGCACACCCTCGGCCGCCCTTGAGCCACCCCAGCTTCAAAGGAGGCCCGCGGAACATCCTCTTCCTCATTTTCTTGTCCCGAGTGGCTCGGCTCTGTGCCGGTGGCGGGGAGGGACGCCCCAAAGCCCCCGGCAGGGCACTGGCCTGTGAAGAGCTCTGGGACCACTTGTCCTTTGCCCTCGGCACCCTGACCCTCCCTACCGACATGCAGCCTGCAGTGAGGCCCTGCCCACTGTGAACCCCCCCAGATCCCTCTACACTCACATAAGCCCCCTGCCCAGGGCTGCCCCAAGGCCCTTCTGTCCCCTACAGCAGTGGCCTATACTGAAAACAGGGCAGGAAGCCTCGCCACCCTTCTGGAAAGAATCATGAACTATGTCTGAGAGCTGAGAAAGACCACATTCCTGGAAGCAAGTGGTAGGTCCCCTGGATGCCTGGTTTAAGATCCAGCCATCACCAAGGTTCAGCCCTGCCCCTTGCCAGCTGTATGGCCTTGGACAAGTTGTCTGGCCTGTCTGGGCCTCTGTTTGCCCATCTGTAAAATGGGGATGATAGCAGTGCCCACTGCCCCTGCCCCACAGAGCTGAGGAAGAGAAAGGGGAGCTCCCAAATTGGCACAGAAGCTGCCAGAGTCCCCAGATCCTCTGCCTTTGAGGTGGACAAGAGCCTGGAGCCGGAGCAGCCTCAGGCAGGAAGCTCCGCAGCCCAGGAATAAATCCAAAACAGTCTGAATCCACTCTGGAAGTGATGAAGTTAAAGGCCTGGAGTTGGGAGAGCAGCTGGATTATCCAGGTGGGGACGAGCTGACGACAGAACTCCTTCCCAGCTACCATCAGAGAAAGCAGCACGCCGCTCTCTCTGAAGATGAAGGAAGGGGCCATGAGCCAAGGAATGTGGGCACCTCCAGAAGCTGGAAGAGGCCAGGAAACGGATTCTCCTCTGGAGCCTCCAGAAGAAGGCAATCCTGCCCCCACCTGATCTGAGGCCCAGGAGACACTGTGGACTTCAGCCTCCATAACCTCCGACCGCTTGAGACATCAGATCAGTGGACTTTGTCACGGCAGCACCAGGAAAGTGACGCCCCACCCTGCCCCCAGCAAGCCCAGGTGCCTCCGAAGGAGACCCTGGGGGTGCGGCCCATTCACTGCACACACGGAGCTCTGCGGCGCCGGGCAGTGCTGGGCTGGGGTCAGCAGATCTCACTCCTGCGCTCAGGAGCCTTCGGGTGGGTGGCCGGTTGCTCTGAGAGCCCTCCTCGCCCGAGGGGCTGTAACCTCACCTCCTGGCTCCCCCTCCTTCTACTCCCCACCTCCTCCTCCTCCTGGTCACCTCTTACTGCACGTCGCCCACGAGTGGGCACCTCGCTAAACCTTGTCTCATTCTGCCCCCAGCCTGACAGCCTCGGGGTTCTAGGCAGCCTGGACCCCCAGATCCTCCCAGGAGTCTGCTGGGGAGAGGGACCGCTTCCTGCTTCATCATCACGGACACGGCCTTCTCAGCACAGGACAGGCAGGAAGCCCCGGGCCAGTGCCTCTGGCCTTTTCTGTGAAGGGGGCTGGTCACAGCCCCTTGCGGGGCAGCCGTGCCGTGTGTGATCACCACTGCCCGGTCGAGTCAGCTCCGGCAAGGGCTAAGTCTAAAAGTCAAAAGAGGGTCCAGCAGGCCCTCCCCTCAGTACTGTTGCTGTGCAGGTGCTGGGGGCTGAGCCCCTGGCCCAGGTGGAATTTCAGACAACCTCCAAAGGCTTCTGGAACCTGAAAGTCTCTCCTAACAGCCTTCTATCTCTCAGGAAATAAGCCCCAACGGGCACACAGACATTCCCCAAACAATACAAAAAACCGGAAATAATTGGGAATAACCAAAGTGAAAGTGAAAGTGAAGTCGCTCAGTCGTGTCCGACTCTTTCCCACCCCGTGGACGGTAGCCCACCAGGCTCTTCCCTCCTTGGGATTCTCCAGGCAAGAATACTGGAGTGGGTTGCCATTTCCTTCTCCAGGGGATCTTCCCGACCCAGGGATCGAACCCAGGTCTCCCACATTGCAGGCAGACGCTTTAAGCTCTGAGCCACTGAAGTGTCCAGTAATAAGGGGTTAGTTAAAGAGCTTCGGGGCTTCCCCGGGTGCTCAGTGGTAAAGAGTCCCTCTGCCAACGCAGAAGACACAGGAGACGTGGGTTCGATCCCTGGGTCAGGAAGATCCCCTGGAGAAGGAAATGGCAACCCACTCCAGTATTCGTGCCTGGGAAATCCCATGGACAGGGGAGCCTGGCGGGCTACAGTCCATGGGGTCACAGACGGTCGGACACGGCTGAGTGACTGAGCCCGTAAGGGGCTTCAGCAACGGAATATTAAACAGTCGTTAAAAACCAACCTGCAGAAAAGCATCTTCTAACTTGCAGAAGGAGTTGTGATCAAATACTTGGTGAAACAAGCAGAAGACAAAATGATCCATATAATCAGGTGCTAAGATGCTCGGTCTGCTTAAAATCATGTTTCACAGAAGCTAGATGAAGTGTTCCCACTGGCTATTTCTGAGGGTGGTTTCACAGGTGATTGAAGACTTCTTTTCTTCTTTTATGAGGATTCAAAAAGTTCTAAAATTAGCATGTAACATCAGGGATGGAAAAAAAAATCATCGCAGGAGAAGAGTCATGCTCCTTCAATAGAGCTGCCGGCCGGCCCTCCCCGGCCCTCGGCACGCGGCAAGAACACGTGCAGGGAGCCGGGCCAGCTTGGGGCGGGGGGGGCGGAGGGGAGGGCGGTCTGTGGCCTCTGCCACACAGGGCCCCACACTCAGCAAGGCCCTGCATTCCGAAGCTCCCATACTTGCTTTAATGCTCTGCTGTCACCGTCCTGAAATTCTTAATACTTCCAAGTTTAAATTTTGCACTGGGTTCTGCACCGATGTTGGGCTTCCCTAGTGGCTCAGGAAGTAAAGAATCTGCCTGCAATGCAGAAGGCCCAGGTTCAATGCCAGGGTCGGGAAGGTCCCCTGGAGAAGAGAAGGGCAACCCACTCCAGTATTCTTGCCTGGAGAATCCCACAGACAGAGGAGCCTTTGGGCCACAGTCCACGGGGTGGCAAAGAGTCGGGCACGACAAGCGACTGACACTGCTGCAGCCAGCCCCAGCGAGGAGCCCGGGGCCTCGAGCCTGCCCGCACTTTCCAGCTGCCTGCTCGCGGGCAGCGGCCAGCTTTCTGCCCTCGGTTTGTCTTAGTCCCCACTCCGTGGCCCTTTTCTTCTGCCTCTCCTTGCAGCACATACTATTGGCATAAATAGGAAACAGGGCTCTGTTCTGCAAAAACGTGCATCGATCATGTGCGGTGCTTTCCCTGGAGACTGAGAATCAGCATCTCGCCAAGTTTTCAGGGCCTTCTTTCCAGGTGTGTGTTTTCCCCAGGAAAACCAAATGCCTTGGACCCAGAACCACTGCTGCAGTCCTGTCTCCCTCTGGTCCTACCAGTGAAGGCTCCTAAGAGCCTTCTAGGAGGCTTCCTCTGACAGCTTCTACAGAAACACTGCTAAGAGGTAGTGAGCTGCTCACCCCTGGGGGCATTCAACAAAGACTGCACAGCCAGCAACAGGAGCATTGCAGAAAACAACCTTCTCTGGACAGCAAGTGAGCTGAGAGAGGCTCATCCCGGTGTTACAGTTGCACAGGGCACCCTGCAGCTTCTCAAGGCAGGGCCTATGTCAGACTCGCCGCTTGACCCGCTGTATCCAGCACAGGGCTATAAACACAAGGGAGTGGCTCGGTGATGGTTTCTTTAGGGGTAAGAAAAGAAACACCAAAAGTGGGGAGAAGCAAGCAGTTGAGAGTTGATACGAGATTTGAGAAGCTGCCCCAGAAGTAGGTGCAGTCTTAGACAAGCAGGAAGCCACAGTCCACCTCAAATATCAGCAGATAGATTTACCGGGTGCCTCCGCATGCTCAAGCCACGCTGAGCAGTCACGCGCCTGTCACAACTCTCCCCCAGGACTCCACTGAATCAGAACTGCTATTTAGCCCACTTTATGAGTGAGGAAGTTGAGGCTCAGAGAGGTTAGATTACTGGCCCAGGGTCATCCAGCCATCACAAGACAAGGGTCTACATGCAGGCCTGCCTCACAAAAGAGCTGACCCTCGTTGCAACAATACACCCAGGCTATCTTAACCAGCAGCAGCAGTGGCTTAATTGCCTGGGACATAAGAAAGTTCAAGTTCAGGTTCACTTTCTGCATCCTGCCTCTCCTTCCTCACTTGCAGAGCACCAGGGGCCCAGCTCGAGTGGACAGGCAGGTTGCCCAGAGGATTGGGTACTTCAGTTTAGGAAGATTTTAATTTCAGAACAGTTCAATTGAGCAGATCGGGTCTTAAAGAGACAAACCAGCTTCAGCCAACTGAATGATTCAGTATATGGAGGTGACTCCTTTGAGATGAGAAATAAATGAGGCACAAACTCCCCCTTCCCTGCACCCCAGATCTACAGGGCTTCCTTGTCATAGCTTGGGCTGGGGCTGGGTTCTCTAAGAAACCTGCCCCCTCTTAAACACTAAACAGCTCACGGGGACACAGCAGCTGCAACTCAGGGGGCCACAGGCTGGCTTCACCCCAGGGATGCGTTTCCTCTGTCCTGCATTTGGGGTTTTCAGATTCTGGGCATCCTGTGCACAAATCTAGATTTCCTTCCCCCAAAGAGCCAGAAGCTCTGGAACCAGAGGCTTTTACCCGCTGGGCAACAAGTGGCCAGAGTTGACACGAGGCCTCCTCTTAGGGCAGGTCTGGGCTCTCTGTTCCCACCGTCCCCCAAACTCTGCACTGCACCCCACCAGATCCCTGTAGACTGTCCACTCGAGGCCCCTGCTGGAAGGTCCAGGGTGCTGAGGGCAGTGACCGGTACAGCCCCTGGACCAGCCCAGGCCTTTTCCATTCATGGCCTTCTGTGGAGGGGACACTGGGGTCCAGGTGTCCTGGAGATGGAAGTGACCTTAGCCATGGCCTCTGGAAGGTTGCGAACTGGCCCACGGGCAAGAGCAGGCCCAGTCAGGCCTTCCCTGCTGGGGTTTGGGGGATCTGGCCTGGGACAGGGGGAAACGGGTGGTAGTCAACCTCAGAGCCTCAGAGGCCGGGCACTGCTCTGGGGGTCTAGGACGCTCTGCCACCACTCACTGCCTAGGTGTCCCCCAGGGATCAAGCCACTCACAGGGGGCCTTGTCTCAGGCAAACGGAGGAGGAAGGTGCAGAGAAATTGGCCCGAGGGGGCCTAGGCCTGTGGGCAGAAGCCAGTGGGGGCACAGTGTCCCTAGCCCTGCTTCCCGGGGACAAGGCCCCACAGGGCCCAGGCCGACCCCGTCCCTCAGGCCCTGACCACGCTGCGAGGTTGTGTCCCCCAAACCAACCACTGCCCTTGGCACTGATGTTGCCTGGGCGCACAGCCTCCCGGCAGAGCACAGTGGGGGGTGGGGAGAGCTGGTGGCAACTGGGGGTGCACTCTGGAGGGTCACCCCGGAGGGCCACAGGGAGGCAGCTCAGGCAGAAGGGGAGGATCAGAAGCCCCCAGGACCCCCTGGCATGGCAGTGGCCGGGGTCAACACGGCGGGGGTCCAGGGCTGTGTCCCCTGGCTGCGAGGGTCTCTTACCCCACAGGCCCTGATCCGCTTGCAGCCCCAGGCTGGCCCGGACATGGGTGGGGGTGGGGGTGGTGCTTAACACCTGAAAGCTGGAGCGGCAAGGTGCCCCCTTCTTCTACTCCGGCCAACGCGGGTGGGGGTCGAGCAAGACCGGAGGACAGAGAAAACCAGAGCGAGCTTCTGTCCCCTTTAAGAGCCCTGATGGCCGCCGCCCAGACCCAGCGGCCGAGGGTGGCGGAGGTGGAGAGGGGGACGAAAATGTCGGGAAAGATTCCCTTCCCAACTTCCCGAGTCTTTGTTCGCAAGGCCAGGGAGGGCGGCTTCGCTGGGCGGAGGGCCGCGGGCTCGGCCGTGCGCTCCATGGCGGCCACGGTCACGGCGGCGCCCCCCGCGCCCGCGCCCGCACCCCGGGCGCCCCCTCCCGGCCCGATCCCCGGCCCCGAACCCCAGCCCAGCCCCGGACCCCGGCGGCCGCGGGGGGCGCCGAGGGCGAGGGCGGCAGAGCCGGGCGCCGCTTACCAGGTCATCCCCGGTGCCCCGCGGTCCCCACCGGAGTCAAGTTCACGTCCGGCCTGCGCACGGTCCGAGGTCCAGGCGCGGCCGGGCCGAGTGAGGCCGCGAGAGGCCGCCGGCCCTGGGGCACGCCGCACCCGGCCCCGCGGCGCCGCTGTCACCCCGGTCCCGCGACCCCAACTTTGCGCACAGTCGCGGAGCTGGAAGTTTCCGGGCTTCGCGGGGCTCTGGGCTGGGTTTCAGCAGCGTCGTCTGAGCTTGGCAACAAAGAGGGAACGCAGGCCTGGAGAGGGGAGGAAAGAAAGAAATACGATGGGGAGACGCCTGGCTACTCAGAAATCTCCAGGACCTGAAATTCCACCCAGAAACTGTTTGGGGATGTTCTTTTCCTAAGTGGTAAACAACCGCCCCCAGCTCAGGGCGGGGCTGTTTCCAGGGCCCCTGCTGCCGCGGCTGAGGCACCTTCCTCGGGCACCTGCCTGTTTTATAACCCATGCCAGTGCATCCTGGGCAAATTTTTGGCGGGGGGGTCGGGGGTGGGGAGTGAGGTGGCCCCAGATTTTCCCGGAAGGTGGTGGACCCCAGTGCAGCAGCAGCAGGCCTGGGCTCTGAGGGGCTCCCTCCTGTTTGTCCCCCCAGCACACTGGCCAGGTCAGCTGCTGCAAGCAGCTCCCTGTGCTTCTGTCTGAGAGCAGGGGGACAGCTGGGATGCAGGTGCCCAGAGAGGACCTGGGCTCCACACAGGGTCCGGGGTCCTGCCCACCTGCTCCCGGCCATGTGTGCGGTGAATGTAAGACCATCTTTGCCCTCTGGGCAGCTGTCCTGGGCAAGGCAGGAGGGTTCACAGGCTTGCTCTCACCTGGAAGCGCAGGCCTCCACTTCTCGGGAGCTCCCTGGATGCTGGCACCATCCTCTGTCCTTTGGGCTGTGCTTGGCAGGTTCCTGGGGACGTGTCTGGGGCTAGAAGAGGCAGCCAATGTCCCCGCGCCTGGGAACCTTCTGAGCGGCCAAGCCCAGTCCCGTTAAGGGCCATGTGAACCCTGAAACAGGAGCAGAGGGACACGGAGCATCCATTGTCACTCGGCCTTGGGATACTCGAGCCCTGTTCGTCAGTTTGTCTGTCTTTCCCAGGAAGATGTGTTCATAGAGAAAACAGTCCCTGGCCCACTATTCCAGAGCTCTGTGAGAGGCTGGGAGAATGGGGTGGGTTGCTCTTTTAAAGAGAAATAGGCAAGGGAACTGTGGAGACAGGTCGGGGTTGGAGAGGGGGGTATGTTGTCTCTTGTCCCAGGAAAGTGGGTATTCCCTCCAAGTGTCAGGGAACTTCTCCCCGCAGTGGATATTTGCCCCCAATGCCCCCCCTCCACCGGTGACTTCTCAAATGTGACCCTTTGCGGAGTCAGTCCTGGATGTCCACAAGCAGGTCACGGAAGAGGCTGCACATGGGGCCACCTGGTGGGTGCCGCCCATTCATCTGGAAACTTCAGAACTTGACATGGACACAGTGGTGGCGGAGGCAGGCAGGTCAGCCTGGGGCTGCCCAGGGCAGTGTGTGGAGCAGGTGTTCAGAGCCTCAGGCCTCTGTCAGCTTACGGACCTCGGCTGCCGGCTCACCCCCTGCAGCACCTGCAGTTTGCCTCATCTGGAAAAGAAGCCACCTACTGATGAAGCCCAGGAGCCTTCCCCAGAAGTGGTGTTTTCACAGGACCAAGCATTTCTCCCCAAGACCTAGTCGGTCAGGCCCACACTCAGGCAGTGCGCTGAAGTTCCACCCGGCTCAGTGTTGAGGTGCGTGCCACAGTAGGTATTTCTCATTGACACGAAAGCCCCTCGCTCAGAGGCCAGGTCCTTTCTAGGGGTGGGGACCAGCTGCCTGTTCTCTCCCCGGCATCCTCACTGGGGACTCCACTCCCGAGCTACAATCACTTTGTGTTTCCAAGACTGAAAAATGCACCCATAACTGCATGGCTTCCTGAAGCTTGAGCCCACCCATTTGCTTTCAAATATGTGGTCGCCGGTGGTCAGCTTGTTCCCAAAGGGGACATCACCTTAGCTTTGCCAAAAACTGCCAAGATCTTGTTTATGGGTATGTAGCCTGCACAGTTATGCTCTACGCTCTGCTGTCCCTGTCTTGCATTTATTTTTTAACCAAATTTTAAAAATTTGAGTACAGTTGATTTACAATGCTGTGTCAATTTCTGCTGTACACCAAAGTGACTCAGTGATATTTATGTATATATACACATGCATATATATATATGTTCTTTTTTTACATTGTTTTCCATTATGATTTATCAGGACCTCGTTGTTTTTAAAATTCTTAATCCTTTTTGAACAACGGGTCTTGCATTTTCATTTTGCCCTGGGTCCCGGGCTGTTGCCTACTTTGCCCGTTGGCTAACAGGGTCATAAAGTTAAAGGCAAAAAAAAGAGATGATTTTTATATTTGGTTTATTAAATTTTGTATATAGAAATAACTTCAGATTCTATCTAAAAAGATAAAATATTTGAATGAAAGGTCATTGTATGCAGGAAAAACATTCACCTTGAAGAGGCAGAAAATTGTTTCGGAAAATAATGCAGTTTTAAGAGTTGGAACCATCTATGTTCAGCCCCCGGCTTTGCCACGTGGGTGCATGTAGGACTCAGGGCCTCGGCTGGCGTGTGCGGGGGTGACATCCCCCGCAGAATATCTGGCACATATCAGATACTCAGTAAAAATACCCTGGATTGTCTGTTGTGTTATGTCAATTGCCATGAAAGCTCAGGTGAAATTTGACTAGTTTTGATAAGAGTATATTCTGTCCCTTCTTGTTATAAAATCAATACAGATGACACTATGCGCACACCCACAGAAAGTAAGCATGTCCCTCTTAATCCTTTTAATTGAAAGCCGCCTTCGGCCACTCACACTACGGTTCATTTCTTTATATAAATTGACATACAAACACATTTCGTGTTTTAAAACTTAGCTTCTAGTGGAGAATAGTTCCTTTACGGTGTTGTGTTAGTTTCCGCTGTACAGCAAGATGAATCAGCTCTGTGTACACCTGCAGCCCCTCTTTTTTGGATTTCCTTCCCATCTAGGTCCCCACAGAGCACTGAGTTCCCTGTGGCATACAGCCGGTTGTCATTAGTTACCTGTTTTATACATAGCGTCAGTCGTGTGCAGTCCTATAGTGTAATAGTCAGTGCTAACTTCCCGATCCATCCTGTCCCCCTGCACTTCATTTAAAAATTGTTTTCTTTGACTCCATCGACTTGTTTTCAAATGGGAACCCCGTGAGGCCCCACAGAAGGATCCAAGCAGAACGATGGCCCCCGCACTGGGAACTGAAGCCAGGCTGAGCTTCACACAGCTGCGCAGCTTCACACACGGGTGTGAACCCCTTGTTTCTACTGCCACCTGCTCCCAAGGACCATGCATTGTGACATTCACAGTCACCAAAGTGCCGGGTGATAAAAACTCTACATCACAAAATGTCCTTAACCTGCTGTGCCTCATCTTTCCCATTCGTGACTTGGTTAAAAAAAAAATTTTTTTTTTAACAGTTTCAGGCTCTTATTTTTAATTTCCGCAGTCTGTTGTCAAATCTGCTCAGTCGAAGAGGGCAACAAACCCCATTCAGTCAGGTCTCCTCCTCAGCACCTTTGTGAAGCCAGCTGGTTGGAGGGGAGAGGCCCGTTAGGGGAGGGGATCCCAGCAGCTCTAAACTCCGGCAGAGCCCTGCGCTCAGAGGAGCGCACGTTCAGCCACTCAGCCCAGCTGACCGGTCCACCAAAACTGTAGTAGATGGTAAATCGCACGATACCAAGAGCAGACAACAGGCACAAGAAAAACACAGCCCGTGACCCCCCAAACCCATGCTGCGCTCATGAGCTGTTTGGGTCCCAGAAGCTCCTGGGAGCTGAAATTTAAAGGCAGTAGGAACCCAGGCATTGGGTCAAATCTGAGCTGCCGGGGGCTACCAACAGGTTGACTCTGGGCAAGTCACTTCTCCATTCAGTGTCCCCCAGCTTGGAGGGAGTGGGAGTAATAAACAATAGCCCCAGCCTCCTGAGGCCGCAGGGGCAGGAGACTGCTACTCATTTGCTGGCACCGGGTCTGCCACCCCCTCCGCCCCTCTGCAGACCTCCCCAAGGAGGACCTCTGGTAGCAGGGACAGTGGCACTGGGGCAGAGACCAGAACCCCCACCTGCCCTTGCCCACGGCAGCAGGGAAGACTGGCACACAGCAGGGAGGGCTTGGAGTCACAGGTTCCTGTCACTCCGAACAGGAAGGTCTGGCTTCCCGCTCACCCAGGCTGGCCCGGGGACCCCGCTTCTCCCTGCATGCATACGGCCCAGTGGGCATGGCGGCTCTCAAGAAGAACCCAGCACAGAACCTGGGCCAAAGGGGTGGGGCAGAGAGCCCCACCCTCACGCTCCCGTCGCCACTGCTGCCTTCCAGGCGGTTCCCTTTCGCTGGACCCGGGCATCGTCACTGTTCTGTCCCAGAGCACAGCCCCGTGTCCCTGGCCTGCTACAGCTGGAAGAAGGGACAGGAGATGTATTTGTTTTTTATTTAATCTGTTTCTAAAAGGAAAAGTGTGTGTTGTAGAAAATTTGGAAATATAGAAAAGCACAAAAAAGAAAACAAAAATTACCCATGAGGTAATTACCAGGTACACTTTGTTGAAAGTCCTGGTGTATTTCCAAACCACATATGTATATGTACTCCGTCAGTGTGTGTGTGATCCCAGTATAGGTTATTTAAGAATCTTTTGGTTTAACATGCTTTGTTTATGTCATTGAATTTTATTCTTTCCAGAATTTGAAAAATGAAATTTAAATACCATTGATTTTTTAAAAATCAGCTTTACTGAGGTTTAATTTCCATGCAATGATACCCTTTTCACTTCACTGTTCAATGAGTTTTTACAAACGTTTTCATCCCTCTAAGCACCATTACAATCAAGAAAGAAAATACCATCACCACAAAATGTCCCCTGGCAGGCAACCTTTGCCTCCTTGGGCCCAGGCAACCACCGATCTGAATTCTACCGCTATAAATGTTTTACCTTTATCTGCTATAAATGGGATCAGAGTGTGGACTCACACAGCCTCGTTGACATCCATCCGTCTGTCAGTATGTCCGTCAGCAGTGCGCTCTGTCAACTGCTCCATTTTATCCCATTATATGCCCATCACAGCTTGTCTACCTGTTCTGCTGCTGCAGACGACTGAGTTGTTTCTGATGTTCTGGCTGTTGGGAATAGGACTCTTATGAACGCTTTTTTTAACAATGTCACTGGCATAGGTTAAGGACCAACATCACACGGGCACAGCCTGTGTACCGCCTGCCTGGAGTACACCCGAGAGCCGTGTAGTCGTCCGTCTTATCATTCCTGCCACTACTGTTGGACGTATGAAGTGAAAGTGAAAGTTGCTCGGTTGTGTCCAGCTCTTTTGTGATCCCAGGGGCTACACAGTCCATGGAATTCTCTAGACCAGAATACTGGAGTGTGTAGCCCTTCCCTTTTCCAGGGGATCATCCCAACCCAGGGATCCAACCCAGGTCTCCCACATCGCAGGCCAAGCCACAAGGGAAGCCCTGTTGGACGTGTAGTTTTCCTTAAGGTTTTTGCAGGGCTTCCCTGGTGATTAACGATCCACCTTCCAAAGCAGGGAACAGGCTTTGATCCCTGGTTGGGAACTAAGATCCCACATGCTAGCAGGGAAACGAAGCCCGCAAGCTGCAACCACTGAGCCCCTGGGTGCTAGAGCCCGTTCTCTGCAACAAGAGAAGGCCGCACACTGCAACGAAGACCCAGTGCAGCCAAAATAAAATAAAATAAGTGAAAATAAACTTTTTGCTACTACAAATAATGCTGCTGGGGGCCTCCCCTGGTGGGAACTAGTGGTTAGGACGCCGCACTTTCACTGCAGAGGGCACAGGTTCAACCTCTGATCAAGGAACTAAGATCCGAAAGCAGCAAGGTGTGACCTACCCCAACCACCAAAATGCTACTGGAATATCTTTGTACTGACAATTTCAAGTGTGGCTATGTTTCTTTCCTGAAGAAAAATTCCCAGAAGCAGGCATGTTAGGTCAAATGGTGTCCATGTTTTTAAGGCCCTCGCTGCATGAGGTCAGGACTTTTAGACACGTTTTTATCCATCCCTCCAGCTCCCAATTTACTTTTCACATTAAGGATAGACAGCATGATCCCCATTGTTCAGATGGAAAAGCCAAGGGCTGGAGAAGTGATTAGCCAGAGGCCACGGAGCCCGCTAAGTACAAAGCCAGGAGGAAGCCCCAGCCCCTGAGCCCTGCACGCTTCCAGGACCACTTCCTGCCTCCCTCTCACGCATCTGCCTGCGCCACAAACGCTCGGAATTTTCCCACACAGATTTCCATGAAACTCGAACTGTCAGCTGAGAGATGAAAGGCAGCCTTGTGTTAATTACCCTGGCTTTGGTTTAGCTCGTCCACTGAGCCTGGGTGTGTGTGCCTCTCCTGGGTTTATACGCCCGCATGCTGGCAGTCTCACACCCGCGAACACTAGCAGCGGCCAGTCCAGACGATCCGGTCAAGATTCACCTTCCAAACTGCCTGCAGAGCTGGGAGCCACAGGCCTCCTGACTTTGCAGTTGTGGCACATTCTGGCACTGAATGGGTTGGGGAGGGGGGCGCTGGCTTGGCTTCTGCACCTCTACTCAGCCAACTTGGCCCAAAGCACATCTGGTTATTTCCAAAATCAAATCTCTCCCAAGGACAACGATCAGGCTGGTGGGGTGATTCGAAAGAATGATGTGTTACCAAGATGACTGCTTCCAGAGATGCTGAGGCTGGTCTAGGGGTCGCTGAGTCATCATGCTCATCTAGTGGACAGGGGGTGTGGAGGTGCTCTGTGAAGTAAGGGAGTCCTCCGTATTTGTAGAGGGTTCTCAGGCCACTCTTGTGGACAGAGCTCACCAATGGAACTTAGGCATTGCTTGATTTACTTATTCATTTGTTCTCTGTGTCTGACAGGGCTATAGTCATTATCTAATTTCAGCCTCAACAACCAAATACCATTATTCCCATTTTACAGATGAGAAAACTTAGGCTCAGAGAGGTTAAGAAACTTACCTGAGGTCACACAGCAGCGCACACTGTCTGTGTGCCTGCTATCTGTAGACATCAAGCCCCAGCCTTTCTTCTGAGTTAAGAGACGTCTCTACCCTGGTGTTTTGACTAGTAGGCCTCAAGAAACACACATTCACCCGAAGACGGCTTGAGCACAGCCCAAGATGATTCTCAAGTACTTGGAAGATACAAATGGCCCAGACTCCCCCTCCCTCCACCCCAACCCTGTTCAGGCTCCTGAGGGTCTTCTTTCCCAGGACCACACCCCAGGCCCACCCCAGTGCTGAGTGGACTCCTAACACCCATTCCCACTCCCATTTAAGAATGTGGGTGTTGTGCCCTGAGTTGGGGCAAAAATAATCACCTTCTGTTGGCCCTGGGTCTGAGGCCTCCTGGCTCTTGAAGCAAGGAGACCTAAGAAGGCCTTTGTCCATGGGAGAAGAAACCAGGAAGGGAAGAGCCCATTCTCTCAGAAAACATGTGTTTTCTGTTTACAGAGAGCCCTGTCCAGTTCCCATGCTTTGTTCTTTAATATGGAGCCAAAAAAAAAAAAAAAAAAAAATCAAATGCGCAGCTTCCTCTCTGAGGTACTTTTGGAGGCTGGAAAATCTGGATTGCTGCAGGCATGCCGTGCTGGGCCCCGAGCTGGCCAGGGCTGCCAACGTCCAGCATCACGTGGTCTTCAAATACCAACCCAGGAAGCCCTGTGGAAAACAAAATGCCCCTCAGCGCCTCCCAGGAAGGGGGTGCATGGAGATGAAGGAGGCAGGCAGCCCTGGTGTAGCCGGGGCTTTGGTTTCTTCAACAGAATCTGTATGTGTGTGTATGTGTGAATATCCTGGGTTGCTCTCACTCACACTTCCTGGCCTTGCACCACTGGCATGGCTGACCTGGTCCAAAAACCAGACCATTCTGGAACCACTCGATTTTTCATACCCTCTTCTCAGATGCTGGGTAGAGGGTGTCTTTCCCAACACCTGAGGCAAACAGGTGGGTATGGACCGAGGTCACTAGGCTCCTGCGGCAGAGCTGGTGGGTGCTGGGCACCTTCAGTGGGGCAAGATGGCCTTAGCTCTTAGCTCTGGGTCTACCTGCTGGGGATGAGGCAGCAGTGAGCTAAGGTAAGGTAAGGGCTGGCAGCCAGCTGTGCCCCTCACCCCTCAAGAGTCAGGTTAGCACCAAGTGTAAGCCTAAGATCCACAGCTGGGGATCGGGACCCGAATGCAGACTGTGAACCTTCTCCTGGGAGGCCTTGGAGGAGCCTCCTCTCAGAGCTCTGCCCTCATCTGTGAAAAGAGGTGACCGGTACTCAATGGAGCTGCTACAAAGGCACACGGCCCAGGCCTGCCTGGCACTGTTTTTCAATAACCGGCAGCTGCTCTCATGACCGCGAGGCCTCCTATCTTAGAAGCGGCACTGCAAACTCTGCCTGGCTCACACCCCTGAGGCCACCGCGACCCCTCACGCGGGGCAGAGTCCACCGGGGGCCAGAGGAAGTCGCCTGGCTGGGCCCTGCAGGCCGGCTCACTGCAGGTCCGGCGTCCCGGCCAGTCGCTCGCTCGGAAGGGCGGGCCCTGGCCTGATGCGCTTTGATCCGCCCGCGGCGCGCCTCCCTGGGGTCGGGGGTGGGGGGGGTGTGGAGCCCCACAGCCCGCCTCGCTTTGATCTCTGCCCCCCTCGGCAGCGCGGCCTCCTGTGCCCTCCGCGACCTGAGCACCTGGGGGCAGGCGGGGACACGGCTGAGGCGGACAGAAGGAAGCACGCTCGGGCGCTCCTCAGGGAACCGCGCCCTTCCGTGGCTGGGCCTCGCAGCCTCTGCCTGACTGGCTGCCCGCCCTTCCGTCCCGCTCCGGAAGCCAGGACTTGCGCGACGGGCGGCGCGGACGCAGCGTGGCGGCGAGGAGGCGTGGCCCTACGTTCCCGGGGGCGGGGCCCGTGGCGCGGCCGGCTCCGGAAGCCCTGGGGAGGGCCCGGCCCGGGGGCTTAGAGGACCGACGCAGCGGGGCGGCCGAGGGGGCGGGGCGGGGTATGAGGGCGTGGTCTTTACGTTCCTGGGGGCGGGGCCTCTGCCGGACCATCACCGAACGGCCTGGGTAAGTGGGCTGTGCGGACGTGGTGTCCCCGAGAAGCCGCCGAGGCCTGGGCGGGGCCACGCGCGGTCGGGGGCGGGGCTTGGGCGCGGCCTCTTTTCTGGCGCTGCGGTAGTAGGTCGGTTTCCGCATCCCGCCTCCTGCCTCTGGCTCGCAGTTTGGTCGCGTGTCCGAGGTATTTGCGCTAAATTTTATTTCATTCAGATTCTCATTTACTTTAGGTTTTCATTTTTGAAAGTTTAGCAGTTTTCCTTCTTTTTCTATCTTGCCTAACCAGATAACAAAACAACCAGACCCTAGGGAATTTGGAAAACCTAGGAGAATACAAATAAAAATGAGACATCTCAGAATCTCATAGCGCAGAGACCTTTTTTATTCGTTTTTCGATGTTGTCGTTCAGTCGCTAAGTTGTGTTCGACTCTTTATGAATATATATGTGAATATATTTTCACATAATCAGGGTAACACTGTGCGTATACTTGTGGATGCCTTAAAAATAATTAACTTTTTTTTTTTTTTTACTGTAAAGCCACATGTTTATTGCAGAAATAATTGGAAACTGGAAAAAACTACGGAGAAGAAAATAAAAATAACCTGAGTTCCACCACAGAAGATCACCGCTATTAATATGATGGCATTTTTCCTTCCTTTTTACAGAATCACACATATGTTTGAAACAAAACTGGGCTCGCACTGTAAATAGTTTTGCAGTTTTCTCCTTTCATGCATGGCTAATGACAAATGTCCACTCATCGTGCAGAGGGCTCATCTACAATGTTATTGGTAATGGCAGAGTGCTGTGTAGAGTCACCGTGTTTTGTTTAACCTATATGCTCTGGTTAGACATTAATCCTTGCTTCCTCCTTCCTTTATGATGAACCTTCTTATGGTTAAATCTTTGTGCATGTTCACAAAAATTCCTTATGACAAATCCCAAATGTGGAATTGCTGAGTCAATGAATAAAGTCACTAATGCTTCTTGTGGCCCTCGTTTTTCTTTCCGTGTTTTCCAAATTTAAAAAAGTAATAAATGAATGTTGTAACAACTAATATGACCCCAAAATACATATATTGAAAAAATGACTGTGCATATTCTTGAGAGTCCCTTGGACTGCAAGGAGATCCAACCAGTCCATTCTGAAGGAGATCAGCCCTGGGATTTCTTTGGAAGGAATGATACTAAAGCTGAAACTCCAGTACTTTGGCCACCTCATGAGAAGAGCTGACTCATTGGAAAAGACTCTGATGCTGGGAAGGATTGGGGGCAGGAGGAGAAGGGGACGACAGAGGATGAGATGGCTGGATGGCATCACAGACTCAATGGACGTGAGTCTGAGTGAACTCCGGGAGATGGTGATGGACAGGGAGGCCTGGCGTGCTGCAATTCATGGGGTCGCAAAGAGTCGGACACGACTGAGCGACTGAACTGAACTGAACTGATATCCAAAATATATAAAGAACTCCTACAACTCAACAACAACAAAGCTGATTAAAAAGCAGGCAAAGGACTTAAACAGACATATCTGCAAAGTTGGTATACAAATAACCAATAACACAGGAAAGGATGCTCAACATCACTAATCATTAGGGAAATGCAAATCAAAACCAGAATGAAGCTCACACATACTAAGATAGCTATTATTAAAATAATAATAGCAGGCATTGGTGAAGATGCAAAGAAATTAGGACCCTCATGCATTTGCTAGTGGAAATGTGAAATGATGAAGCTGCTGTGGAAAACTGTATGGCAGTTTCCTTGAAAAACATAAAACTTGAATGTGACCCCGAAATTCCACTGCTAGGTGTATGCCCCAAAGGAACGAAAGCAGGGACTCCAGTTATTCACTCATCCATGTTCGTAGCAGCATTATTCATGGTAGACCAAAGGTAGAAACAATCCTGTGTCCACCCACAGGTGAATGGATAGACAAAATGTAGCACATATATGCAATGGAATATTATTCACCTTAAAAAAGAATGAACTTCTGACCCATGCTGCAACATGGATGAAAGTTGAGACTATATCCTAAGTGAAATAAGCCAGACAGCAAAGGATAAATACTGTGTGAGCCCACTGTATGAGGCTCCTTGAGTGATCACATTCATAGAGACAGAAAGGAGAACTCTGGTTACCAGGGGCTGGGGCGAGGGAGAATGGAGGGTTGTTATTTAATAGGTAGAAAGTTTCTGTTGGAATGATGAGAAGTTCTGGAGATGGACAGTACTGATGATGGTTGCACCCAGATGTGAATACTCAATGACAGTGACACGGCAAATGGTGATTTTTATGTGTGTTTTACTACACACACAAAAGACATTTCTTGTGGAGGGTGGAGCAGTCTCCCCCAGATTCTGGGTCTAAGGTGCCTGGGTGGGACAAGGCTTGTACATTTCACAAATCTCTTGGTGGGTGACCCTGCCCAGGTGATCAGGACAGCCCCTTCTGGGGAGCTCTGTTCTAGAGAAGAAGGGGCCAAGATCAGCCTTACATATCCAGCATTTCCCATAAACATTTCCAAGCTGGAAGGAGAAACCTGCTTTGGGGAAGTAATGCGTCACTGTGGATCTTTACCTGAACTTGGTGTTTTCTTTCTGGGCCATTGAAACACACACACACAAAAGCAAATCTCTTTGTCTTGACTGTAAATATGATTCACGTTTATTGTCATCAACAAATGTAGAAAGGCACTCACAAGGAAGTAATGAATATATAAAATCCTATCTCCGAAAAACCACAGCTTACATTCAACCATATATTTGACCAGTGTTTCTTCTGTATTTGTAACACATACCTAACATCATGGTGGTTATCAGTTCAGTTCAGTTCAGTCTCTCGGTCATGTCCGACTCTTTGCGACCCCATGGACTGCAGCACACAGGCCTCCCTGTCCATCACCAGCTCCTGAAGATTGTTCAAACTCATGTCCATCGAGTCGGTGATGCCATCCAAACATCTCATCCTCTGTCATCCCCTTCTGCTTCTGCCTCTGCCTTCAATCTTCCCCAGCATCTTCAATCTTTTCTAATGAGTCAGCTCTTCGAATGGGGTGGCCAAAGAATTGGAGCTTCAGCATCAGCCCTTCCAATGAATATTCATATATCGTGATGATTCATGACCAATGGTGGTTATATAGCATGTTTTATCATCTTGTTCACTTTCACTAATACGCAATGAACAACTCACTTTGTCTTTCAATATATTCCTATAGCCCACATTTTTTATGATTAATGTATTTATTTTAATTGAAGGCTAATTACTTTACAGTATTGTAGTGGTTTTTGCCATACATTGACATGAATCAGCCATGGGTGTACATGTGTTCCCCATCCTGAACCCCCCTCCCACCTCCTTCCCCATTCCATCCCTCTGGGTCAACCCAGTGCACCATCCCTGAGCGCCCTGTCTCATGCATGGAACCTGGACTGGCGATATGTTTCACATATGATAATATTCATGTTTCAATGCTATTCTCTCAAATCATCCCACCTGCGCCTTCTCCTGCAGAGTCCAAAAGTCTGTTTTTTATATCAGTGTCTCTTTTGCTGTCTCACATATAGGGTCATCGTTACCATCTTTCTAAATTCCATATATATGCATTAATACACTGTATTGGTGCTTTTCTGACTTACTTCACTCTGTATAATAGGCTCCAGTTTCATCCACCTCATTAGAACTGATTCAAATGCATTCATTTAGTAGCTGAGTAATATTCCATTGTGTATATGCACCACAACCTTCTTACCCATTAGTCTGCCAATGGACATCTAGGTTGCTTCCATGCCCTGGCTATTGTAAACAGTGCTGTGATGAACACTGGGGCACACCTGTCTCTTTCAATTCTGGTTTCCTCGGTGTGTATGCCCAGCAGTGGGATTGCTGGGTTGTATTATAGCCCACAGTTTAATGCTTGCAAAATGGCCCATTGTTCAGATATCCCCTCTATATAACTTCTGTACCTGGGTCACCGTTGACTATCTGGGTGATTTACAAATGTGGTGTGCCGAACATCCTCCCTGCACATCTTTAATGATTCCCAAGTTCTAAATTCTTTTTTTTTTTTGAGTCTAAGCTGTGTTTTCTTTTTTTTTTTTTTAGTTTTTAATTGAAGTATCGTTGTTTAATGTTGTGTTGATTACTGTTATACAGCAAAGTGACTTCAGCCAACGGTGAACCGGGTACAGAAGTTATATAAAGGAGATGTCTGAACAACGGACTATTCTGCAAACATTAAAATGTGGAGACTACCCCTTTATATGGAATTCCAGTTGAGCTATTTCAAATCCTAAAAGATGATGCTGTGAAAGTGCTGCACTCAATATGCCAGCAAATTTGAAAAACTCAGCAGTGGCCATAGGACTGGAAAAGGTCAGTTTTCATTCCAATCCCAAAGAAAGGCAATGCCAAAGAATGTTCAGACTACCCCACAATTATACTCATTTCACACACAAGCAAAGTAATGTTCAAAATTCTCCAAGCCAGGCTTCAGTGAACCGTGAACTTCTAGATGTTCAAGCTTGATTTAGAAAAGGCAGAGGAACCAGAGATCAAATTGCCAACATCCACTGGATCATCGAGAAAGCAAGAGAGTTCCAGAAAAATATCTACTTCTGCTTTATTGACTACCCCAGAGCCTTTGACTGTGTAGATCACAACAAACTGTGGAAAATTCTTCAAGATATAGGAATACCAGACCACCTGACCTGCCTCCTGAGAAATCTGTATGCAGGTCAAGAAGCAACAGTTAGAACCAGACATGGAACAATGGACTGGTTCCAAATCGGGAGAAGACTATGTCAAGGCTCTATATTGTCACCTGCTTATTTAACTTATATCAGGATACATCATGTGAAATGCCCGGCTGGAATGCACAAGCTGGAAACAAGATTGCTGGGAGAAATATCAATAACCTCATATACATAGATGACACCACCCTTATGGCAGAAAACAAAGAAGAGCTAAAGAGCCTCTTGATGAAAGTGAAAGAGGAGACTGAAAAAGTTGGCTCAAAACTCAACATTCAGAAAACTAACATCACGGCATCCGGTCCCATCACTTCATGGCAAATAGACAGGGAAACAGTGGAAACAGTGTCAGACTTTATTTTGGGGGGCTCCAAAATCACTGCAGATGGTGATTGCAGCCATGAAATTAAAAGACGCTTGCTCCTTGGAAGGAAAGTTATGACCAACCTAGACAGCATATTAAAAAGCAGAGACACTACTTTGTCAACAAAGGTCCATCTAGTCAAGGCTATGGTTTTTCCAGTAGTCGTGTATGGATGGGAGAGTTGGACTATAAAGAAAGCTGAGCGCAGAAGAATTGATGCTTTTGAACTGTGGTGTTGGGAAAGACTCTTGAGAGTCCCTTGGACTGCAAGGAGAGCCAACCAGTCCTAAAGGAGATTAGTCCTGGGTGTTCTTTGGAAGGACTGACGTTGAAGTTGAAACTCCAATATTTTGGCCAAATCCTGAAAGATGATGCTGTGAAAGTGCTGCACTCAATATGCCAGCAAATTTGGAAAACTCAGCAGTGGCCATAGGACTGGAAAAGGTCAGTTTTCATTCCAATCCCAAAGAAAGGCAATGCCAAAGAATGTTCAAACTACCGCACAATTGCACTCATCTCACATGCTAGTAAAGTAATGCTCAAAATTCTCCAAGCAATACGTGAACCGTGAACTCCCTGATGTTCAAGCTGGTTTTAGAAATGGCAGAGGAACCAGAGATCAAATTGCCAACATCCGCTGGATCATGGAAAAAGCAAGAGAGTTCCAGAAAAACATCTATTTCTGCTTTATTGACTATGCCAAAGCCTTTTACTATGTGAATCACAATAAACTGTGGAAAATTCTGAAAGAGATGGGAATACCAGACCACCTAACCTGCCTCTTGAGAAATCTGTATGCAGGTCAGAAAGCAACAGTTAGAACTGGACATGGAACAACAGACTGGTTCCAAATAGGAAAAGGAGTACGTCAAGGCTGCATATTGTCACCCTGCTTATTTAACTTATATGCAGAGTACATCATGAGAAATGCTGGACTGGAAGAAACACAAGCTGGAATCAAGATTGCCAGGAGAAATATCAATCACCTCAGATATGCAGATGACACCACCCTTATGGCAGAAAGTGAAGAGGAACTCAAAAGCCTCTTGATGAAAGTGAAAGAGGAGAGTGAAAAAGTTGGCTTAAGGCTCAACATTCAGAAAACGAAGATCATGGCATCCAGTCCCATCACTTCATGGGAAATAGACGGGGAAACAGTGGCAACAGTGTCAGACTTTATTTTTTTGGCTCCCAAATCACTGCAGATGGTGATTGCAGCCATGAAATTAAAAGACACTTACTCCTTGGAAGAAAATTATGACCAATCTAGATAGTATATTGAAAGCAGAGACATTACTTTGCCGACTAAGGTCCGTCTAGTCAAGGCTATGGTTTTTCCTGTGGTCATGTATGGATGAGAGAGTTGGACTGTGAAGAAGGCTGAGTGCCAAAGAATTGATGCGTTTGAACTGTGGTGTTGGAGAAGACTCTTGAGAGTCCCTTGGACTGCAAGGAGATCCAACCAGTCCATTCTGAAGGAGATCAGCCCTGGGTGTTCTTTGGAAGGACTGATGCTAAAGCTGAAACTCCGGTACTTTGGCCACCTCATGAGAAGAGTTGACTCATTGGAAAAGACTCTGATGCTGGGAGAGATTGGGGGCAGGAGGAGAAGGGGACGACCCAGGATGAGATGGCTGGATGGCATCACTGACTCAATGGACGTGAGTCTGAGTGAATTCTGGGAGATGGTGATGGACAGGGAGGCCTGGTGTGCTGCGATTCACGGGGTCGCAAAGAGTCGGACACGACTGAGCGACTGAACTGAACTGATGCAAAGAGCTGACTCATTGGAAAAGACCCTGATGCTGGGAAAGATTGAAGGCAGGAGGAGAAGGGGACAACAGAGGATGAAATGGTTGGATGGCATCACCGACTCAATGGACATGAGTTTGGGTAAACTCTGCGAGTTGGTGATGGACAGGGAGGCCTGGCGTGCTGCGGCTCATGGGGTTGTAGAGAGTCGGACACGACTGAGCAACTGAACTGAACTGATGTTATACAGTACGACCTTGTTGTTCATCCACCAAGTTCTAAATCCTATTAATTTAGGTACTCCTCAGAGAATTCCTGGAGAAGGAAATGGCAGCCCACTCCAGTATTCTTGCCTGGAGAATTCCATGGACAGAGGAGCCTGGTGGGCTACAGTCCATGGGGTCACAAGAGTTTGACATGACTTAGCAACTAAACCAGGAAAAGAACTGGGCTTCCCTGGTGGCTCAGAAGGTAAAGAATCTGCCTGCAACGCAGAAGACTGGGGTCAATACCTGGGTTGGGAATATCCCCTGGAAAAGGGAATGGCTACCCACTCCAGTATTCTTACCTGGAGAATCCTGTGGACAGAGGAACCTGGGGCAGGCTACAGTCCATGGGGTGGCAAAGAGTCGGACATGACTGAGTGACTAACACACACACACACACACACACACACACATACACACACAGAGGAGAAGAATTGTGACATCACAGAGGATCTGCTTTTTAAAGGCTCTTGAATATATTACCAATTGGCCGTCCAGGAAAGATGAACAGAGTGTTTGCCAACCTTTTTAAAAATCTTTTAATGAATGGGATTGTACATTTTATTTTTATGCTTTTATTTTTGATCGTGCCTTGGACCATGCAAGATCCCCAACTGGGGATTTAACCCGTGGCCCCTACAGTGGAGAAATGCAGTGTTAACCACTGGACTGCCAGGAAAGTCCCTGCCCCCCTCTTAAGCACGTGGTCCCATGCTTCTCTCTCCAGCCTCACCTCCCACCCTTTCTCCAACACTGCCTCCCTCTTCTCCCTCCAGAGAGAACTGCCTGCATTTTCTCACTTGCTGTTTCCTCTGAAAGGGATGTTCTTCCCACCCACGTTGCCTTCCCAGCTCCTGCTCCCTTACTCCTACCGTGAATAACAATAGCAGCTGCCATTATTGGTTACTGAGCAAATACCGCAGACAAAGGCTCAGCCCAGCTACCACTTCCTCCAGGAAGCTTTCTGGGGTGGATCCCCTGGCTGAGACCCACCACTCTAGCCATCCAGCTTTGGTAACCAGCTCTACATCCTTGCCTTGGAGCCCCACCGAGCTGTAGGTGTTTGGAGAGCAACAACATGAGTCTTTACTGTTCTCAGCACCCAGCCCAGGGTCTGTCCCTGGTGTCCACTCACATCCTGTTTGGGGCAGCAAGTCCAGGACCCCACGGCAGGTAGAAGTGAGCAGCTGAGCACTCATACACCGAGCAGAGCTGATCAGAAGTTAATTCAGACCATCTAGTTTCAAACAACCATCTGGAAACAGGAAAGCTTGAACTTTTTCTCAACAGAGGGATAAAAGGGTAAAGGAAAGCTGGAAACAAGATTACAAGTTCATGTCACCCAGAAGAGCAATTGTTTTTCCAGTGTAACCCTGCTATGTGACCTTGGGCATGAGCTGTCCCTCTCTGGGTCTCAGCCTTCAGTGACCACCCAAGGCCTCCCAGCTCTAAGACGGGGTACAGGGTATCAATGTTAATTACCGATGGTATCCACCTTGCGGATCCTGGACAGATAGCTATTCACCAGAATTTAGATGGTAAATTCTGCCTGCAGTGCGGGAGACCCAGGTTCGATCCCTGGGTCTGGAAGATCCCCTGGAGAAGGAAATGGCAACCCACTCCAGTATCCTTGCCTGGAAAATTCCATGGAGGAAAGAGCCTGTACAGTCCATGGGGTCGCAAAGAGTTGGACACGACCGAGCAACCTCACTCACTTTTCCACCTTGCCATCAGCCAAAGGTCCGTGGTGCAGCCTGCTGGTGGAAGTGAGGATGACTCTCCTTCTAGAACGTTCCTCAAGGTGCAGTGCCACAGCTTCACTTGAGGTGGCCCTGCCCTCCCCTCCTCCTCCAGTGGCTGGTGCTCCCCTGCCTGTGGCAGGTCCCCTGCAGGCCACCCACGGGACCCTCCTCATGGTTCAGCCATGAATGGGATTGTACATTCATGGTTGACCATGTACCCTGGGATGGTTTCTGAGCGCTGCAGAGTTAGAGGACCCCAGTGGAGTCAGGGGACCATCAGGAGACCACCTGGTCCAGTGGAGTCAGGAAAGGAGTAGTTCAGAGAGGACAAAATGCCTCAGTGAGGGCCCTGCCATGGGACCACGGCTGCAAGTGTTGATGATGAAGAAATGACAAACGTGAGGATGACGTGGAAGTTATTCATAATGCCACGTTTGATCAGCATGAAGAGATGGCCTTTATCTTGAGATTCTCTTCCTATTTTTTTTCTTTTTGTTTAAAAGCATGCTTTCAAAAAAGGAAATTATAATTAGTTATTTTTCTAAAGATCCCAACATGGAAAAGTAGAAAGTTGCCAACAGATCTGCAAGATTTTCTTTGAAACTGGGACAGATCCGTGAGTTCCAGATGCCTGAGGGCCCCTTTCTGCGTGCTCCCCGTTGAGGCCACTGGCGAGTGTTGCCGCTCTGGGTGTAGAGCTTGCAGTGGCTCCCTCCTGCCCTCGGGTTTGGAGCCTGGCATCTTAATGCGGCATGGGAAGTCTAGGAAGGTGGGAGGAGGGAAGGAGGAAAGCAAGGGTCAGGGCAGCTTTCCGGAGGAGGCGGTAACTGAACCACACCTTACAGGCTCAGCAGTGGGCAAGAGGTGGGCGGAGAAGGGTTGGGGGCAGGCAGGAGGGCCTTTTGAGCCCCTGAGAAGCATCGCAGGAAGGGATGGTTGAAACAGCTAGGAGTGGGATTGGCTGAACGGGGACGGGGTTAGGGAAGCTGGACAGTCTAACCCCAGGATCCTGAGAAATGCCCCGGCAATGAGAAAACATAATCACGCCCATTTCATAGGCTCTCAGAGAAGGAGGCAGGGGCTGGGGAAGGGACTTGAACCTGGACCTGTCTGATTCCTTAGGTCAGACTCTCCACCTCTGGAGGGCCTCTCTGAGGCTGGCAGTCCCCTCTCTGGTGCCCTGTGCCCCCACCCCACCCACTCCCCGCTTCTCTTCTAGGGCCTGAGCCTGCCTAGGGCAGACTGGCCACAAGGCTCAGCTCAACCCCCAGCTGCTGCTGGAGACCCACAGGAATGGACCCAGAGCACGCACCTCCCCACCTGCAGGCCTGAGCAGATGCCCCAGGGGCCCCTGATTCTGCAGCGCCAGCTTCTAGACCTCCTGCACCGCACTGGGGCCCTGAGTGCCAACTCATAACCCTCCCCGAACAGTCACACATGGGGACACTCCTGGGAGACAGTGGGGTTCCCCTGATAGAGGCCTGATTCCATTTCACAAGACAGGCTCTCTGCCTCTTTCCCATAAACACCAAACGCCATGGCCTGTACACCTCCACCACCACACAGCTGCACCCGCACAGGCTGGCATCCATGCATTCGATTATGAAGACAGTAGGTACATCCTGAGTGCCGCTGTGAGGTGGGGATATAGCAGCTTCTGCCCCCAGGAAATCAGTGGGTGGGGGACCAGAACACCAGGGGGTGGTGGCCTTGAGGGGCGGGATGGTCATGACACGGAGCTGTGGCAAGGACACTCACGAGGGCATCTCCCACAGAGCCGCACAGTCCGTCCTGGAAATGCCTCAGGCTTCCAGAAGGAGCGGCTGCCCTAGGCCTCCAGGCTGCCAGGCTGGAGGGCTGCAGAAGAGGCCAGACCCCAGGGAGGGTGGTCTAAGCACCCCGCTCCCCCAGGCCTGCAGGAAGACACAGCCCGGTCCAGATGGGCCCCTGGAGACCTTCCAGGGCAACCCGGGGGGCTGTTCCACGAACCTGAAGCCCGGAGAGGATGCCCCCGCTGCCCCAGGGGCCTGTCCGTGCCCTGGCCAGCCACTCCCCTAACGGTGAGCCTGCCTTTCCCACGGGCGCTGCGGGAGGAGGGGAGGGTCTCGTGGTCGAAGGGGTGGCGGTGGAGAGGGACGGGGGACCCGGCAGAGGCGCGGGGAGTGGGGAACCCCTGGCAGGGGACTCGAGGGCCTCCGGGGCCGCAGGGGGAGGCTGAGGGCCTCCTGGCAGGGAGCGCGGGGGCGCCCACCGGGCCGCCCGCCCGGACGCGCTGCCAGGCTGATTAGCATGGGCGAGGGGCGCTGGCGCGGGGCCTGCGCCGGGCGAGCTGGCACGTCCCTCGCGGGCCCAGCTGGCCGGGCCGAGACACAAAGCGCCTCAGACGGCGGCGGCGGCGCTCGGCCATTCACGCGCAGGGGCGGCCCGGGCGCGGGCGGCGAGGAATTCCCGCCGCCAGGGGCGAAGAATAGCGCCTGGGCCGGGCGGGGCTCGGCCGCCCCGCGCTCCTGACCTTGAACCTTTGTGACTGGAGCGCATGCAAATCGCGGCGGGGCCGCGCCAAGCCCCGAGGGCGCTGCGCCGCCCGGGGTGTCCGGGCGAACAATGCGCCACTGTCCCCGCGCGGAGCCGCGGGCTGGGAACGGCGCGGGCACGCACCCGGCGGCGCGGCGCGGAATGCCAATGCGGATCCACCGCGCCCGCGGGCGGCGACCCCGGCCCCGCGCCCCCCGCGCCCCCGCGCGGCTGCGGCCCGGAGATCTCGCAGGCTTGTTTACGTGACTGCCTCTCCCGCCCTTCCTGTCTTTCTCTGATTGATGTTAATTGTTTAGATCCTCTAAGTAATCGGTAAAAAATAAAGGTGGCCCCAATAACCGCCTCCCCCTGGAGGGACCTGGTGCTCCCCAAGGTGGGTTCCTGCCCCCGTTCCCTCTCCTCGGGGAGGGCTGCAGTCCATGGGACCTCAAAATCGGACAGGACTGAGCGCTCATGTACACACAAATTGAACCCAGAACGGTTGTGCCAGGCCAAAGGGTGGGTTCTCCAGCATCAGACCTCACTGGCCGGGATACTGTCTTTATTATGTGACTAAGTAGGCATCTTAGAAAGCATTCGTACCACCTGGGAAGCGTAAGAAGGCTTTTATGCACACGTGAGTGACCAGATGACTCCACACCTTCTATGGATTTGAGTTGGACACATTCACAGTAGCAGACAGAGGCCCAGCCCAGAGACAGATGTTCCAGCTGTTGCAGGAAAGGGGACCCCTTCCAGGGCCTGGAGAGGGGCTCTGGTCTAACTCTCAGCAATGAATTGTCCAAGAAGACACACAAGCTGACAAAGAAAGACTTTACTGGGAAGAGGCGCCCGGGTGGAGAATAGCAGGGTAAGGGAACCCAGGAAGACTGCTCTGCCACGTAGCTCTCAGTCTCGAGTTTTATGGTGATGGGATTATTTTCCAGGTTTTCTTTGGCCAGTCACTCTGACTCAGGGTCCTTCCTGGTGGTGCACGCTTTACTCAGCCAAGATGGATGCCAGTGAGAAGGATTCTGGGAGGCAGTAGGACATGCGGTGTCTCTTTTTTGACCTTAATTGAACTCTTCCAGTTGTTGCTGTTGTTCATTTGGGTAAGTCCTGTCTGACCCTTTGTGACCCCATGGACTGCAGCACACCAGGCTTCCTTGTCCTTCACTATCTCCCAGTTTGCTCAAACTCATGTCCATTGAGTCGGTGACACCATCCAATCATCACATCCTCTGTCGCCCCCTTCTCCTCCTGCCTTCAATCTTTCCCAGCATCAGGGTCTTTTCCAATGAGTCAGTTCTTTGCATAAGGTGGTGGAAACATTGGAGCTTCAGCTTCAGCAGCAGCCCTTCCAGTGAGTATTCAGGGTTGATTTCCTTTTGGATTGACTGGTTTCCCGGTTGGTGGTAGCTTGTTAGTTCCGTGTTCCTTACCAGGACCTCCTGTGGCACAATAACTCACGAACATGGTTACTATGGTGCCTGGCCAGGGTGGGTGGTGTCAGTCAGTGTATTTTCCCCTAACGCAGCCTGGAGCCTGGCTGGTGACTGGCACCTTGTTCTCCTGGGACTTGGGGTCTCGCACCCGCTTGCTCATGTCACAGACGCAGTGGGTGCGAGGGCTGAGCCTGTGGGTGCCAGAGGCTGCCCAGGTGTGAGGGAGGCCCTGTGTGTGCAGGCAGTATGCACAGGCCCCTTCCCACCGAGGTGCCGGGGAGCCCAGTTCTGCCGCAGAGAGGGCCCAGGGCGAGGTGACCTTGGCCTCCGCTTCCCCAGGTGACGAACAAGGGAGCTGTAGAGAGAGTCTCTGAAAGTTGTTCCTGCTGTCTGAGAGACACGAGGAGGATGGATTTTCAAAGGATGGAGCAGAGCCCAGGGCTGCGTCCTTTGAAGCCAGGGCTCCTGAACGTGCCGTGCCGGTGTTACTGGTTCTTAGCAGCTGACTCGCATACTGACATGTCTTTGGGCCGGATGCTGGGATAGACCCCCAAAGGGCATGACCCCCACCCCCGCCCCTGCTGTTGTTTTTTCTAACTTTTTGGTCGTGCCTTGAGGCATGGTGGTATCTTTGTTCCCCAACCAGGGACCTTGGCCCCCTGCATTGGAAGAGCGGAGTCTTAACCACTGGACTAGCGAAGTCTCTGCCCAGTCCTTGTGTGTCCAACTCTTCGTAATCTTTTAGACTGTAGCCCACCAGGCTCCTCTGTCCTCGGGCCAGAACACTGGAGTGGGCTGCCATGCCCTCCTCTGGGGGATCTTCCCGACCCCCCCGGGGGTTGAGCCCACACCTCTTCTGTCTCCTGCACTGCAGGTGATGGATTCTTTACCGCTAGCACCACCTGGGAGGCCCGCCCAGTCCTTAAGAAGCTCAAAGCTGGAGGCGGGGGTGGGGGTGGGGGGTTGGGGGGGACAGGATCGGAAGGGTGGAGGGGAGGGTGGTGAGGTGCTGTGCATGGTGGAGCAGAACAGAGGAGGAAGCAACGGCGGGAGGGATCTAGGAAGGCTCCCGGGAGGGGGCTGCCTGAGCTAACTCGTCTTCAGGAGGATGTGTAACTTTATCTGGAGACGAGAGTGGGCCACACTTCAGGCCGAGCGGGTTCAGGGGACACAGAATGAGCATTCTAGGCAGGGGAGCCTTCTAACAGGTCAAAGACGGGAAGAACGCACACTAGGGAAATCCCTCCCGCGAGCAGTGTTCTGCTTCTTTGCCTGTCTATGCTCTGCCTCCTGGGTGGCCAGCAGAATGAGAGACACCAAAATTAAAATAACATCTCCAAGCAGGTCTGGCTAAGGGAGGTGTTCAGGCAGGAGAATGAGATGGGGGAGGGCTGAGGCGGGTGAAAAGGCTCCTCTTGCTCTTGAGGAGTCGCAGGTGGGGCCGCTCTTGACCTCAGCGCAGAAGACTCAGGGTGCTGGGGAGCAGCTGTGTGACCCGGATACTGGAAGCTGGACTCTGTCCCTGAAAGCAAGACCAGGTCCTCACCTCGTCCCTCCAACAAGCTGAGCAGCAGGTGTCGCTGAGTGTGGTGCCAGGGGCGAGGGCTGCTGCCTTCAGTGTGGGCACAGCCGCGAGGGGAGAGGATGTCTCAACATGCTGGGTGGCATGGTCTACTCAGCTGGGGCGGGGGCAGGGAGGGAGAGGGCAGTGCCAGGCTTGGAAATCCAGGAAGGCTTCCTGGAGGAAGTGACGCGAGAGAGTTGGCCTGATTCCGGCAGGCAGGTTAGCATGGCTGCAAAAGGGCGACAAGCATGGTGCAAGCCTCCCGGGATGGGCAAGGATGAAAATGAGCCTGGCACACGGTTAGCCCCAGGGGCAGAAAGCACCTCCTCTGCTTCCTCAGTTGGCTGAAAATCTGGCTGCTCCAGAGATAAAGCTGAGACATGCAGAGGGCTGCGGGGAGGTGTTGCGGGGCGGGGGGGGGGGGGGGGGCGGCGGTGCGCGGCGGGGAGAACCACGGAAAATTGGTAAGTCACGGTTGACTGCTCTTCACTCCCAAAGACACATTTGAAAACAAACAAAAGCCAGGAAGGCTGCAAGCCCCAGCTGCTGCCCTGACCCTCTTGGGCCTCACCCGCACCTGGGCATCTTGGCAAATCCGCACTGGGACGGGGCCGTGAGCAGCATGGCCCCTGGCTCCTGACCCACCGGAGGGGAGACTGAGACCCCAGCGGTGTGCTTGTCTGAAGCCCAGACAGGCCGGGTCTCCCGCCTTCTAGTCTTTCCACTACTTCACCAGATTCCTCGGAAATTAGCAATGGAAAAGCGGGAAAAGCGATCCCACGCTGGGGGAGGAAGAGAGTCATATTTTCCGTCCTGGCTCCTTGTGAGCACCTGGGGCGTGGTGGGTCCCCCCAGATCCCGTGCAGAGAGGGGAGCTGGCTTCTGTCCCCCTCAGGGGCAGTTAACGAGGATGCTTTGGCAGTGCCGACATAACAGGCTGGGCTCCAGCGTGAAATCAGTGCTGGGGGCTCCAGCTGGGGCAGTACCCGCCCACCGCCACCCCCATTCCCACCCCTGCCTGCCCCCTGGGCGCTGGCCACCGGCAGAGGGAGGGGGTAAAGGTGGGCGGCTGGCTGGCCTGGGGGCAATGGCAAAGCCTCAGAGCCTCTTGGGCCCAGGAGAGGAAGGACATGTAGATGCTCGGCTGGGGGGACCCCCAGCGGCCGTCCTGCTCTTGCCCTGGACCTGGAGGCCAGGAAGGCAGCACCGGAGCTGGCCGGCCTGAACTTGAGTCTGGCTTGCTGCTCACCGGTCCTGCGCCCGCAGCAGGCCACTTCACTTCCCCGGGCTCCATCTTCTCCCCCTGTGAAGCCAGCGAGCAAACAGCCCGGTGCTGGGCCCCTAGTAAAAGCTCAGGAAGTGCCAGGGTTTATCTGATGCTCAGACTCCCCCACCCCCACCCCCAGCCTCCACCCCCAGTCCTATACCCAGACGTGGAAACCATGTCAGTTTTGTCTTTTCTCCCCTACCTTCTGGTCCCCAAATCTGAGGTCTCAAACTGCTCCATGTGGAACGAGCTGGCGGCTGGAGGACAGGGTCTGAGGTCCGACACCCATCAGTGGCGTCCAGGCAGAGCTTGCTGGCGGGGCTGTCCTGCCCCAGGCTGTCGGGAGAGGGGTTCAAGCCGAAGGGGTCAAAGTGATTGAGACCCTGAAGCTGGTAGCTTCGCTGAGTGGCATGAAGGCCTCGAGGGAGGCCTTGGTCCCAAACGGTTGGCAGGAAATCACTTTCTGGGTCCACTGCTAAGCTGGTCCCCCCTCTTCCATCCTTCCATCCTTTCCTCCCTTTCTCCTTCTTCCCTTCCCTCCCTCCCTCCTTTCTCTCTCTGCTCTTTTCCTATTTCTGTCCCTGTCTCTGCTGGTCGCTGGAAGCAGAGGGTGAAACTGAGCAGACACTGACTGTCATTTCCATACCAACAATCTAGTGCAAAGCAGCAGGCATCTTGCAAATAACCCAGAGAAATGGCGTCCAATAGAACTTTCTGCATTCTGTATCTGAACTGCCCACCGCAATAGCCACTAGATGTATGTGACCGGGGAGTTCTTGCACCGTGGCTATCGAGGAGCTGAATTTTGAATTTTGTTTCATTTAAATCAATTCAGATGTAAATAGTCCCCCATGACCAAGGGCTACTGCAGCAGACAGACAGCACGGGTCTAGTCACAACTCCATGTCACCAGGCTGTCACTTCCGCACGGCACATGTCTTTATCCAAATGTGTGAGTTCAGTTTTTCATAATCTGTCTCTCTGAGATGGCATGTGCCTTAATCTGCTGTCCTTGAAAGCAGGTCCTGAGATAAAGGCTTGCTGTCCAGTAGCTCGGTGGAGAGTGAGACCCTAGAGATAGCCAGGAAAGGCTTCTCCTGCCTGCCCCTGGCCTGGCCCCTCCTGCTAGTGTGGTGCCGGGCACTTTGCCTGATAGTACACTGGCGTGGGAAGCCAAAAGGACCAGCAGAGGGCTGAGGCCTCAGGGCTGTGGCATCTTCAGTTTGTCCCTTGGTGGAAGAATCCCTGGGGGAACCAGACCTCTCGCTTGACAAAGCCTGAGGCTCGGGGATGACCAAGGATCTGGTTCTACTTCTTGGGCTCATGTTTTCCCCTCGGTTCCTGGACTGCCGTGCTCTTAATCTCGGGGCCACAGCACCGTGGTGTCGGAGCCCTTCTCGCACCCTCTGGCGCTGAAGGAACCTGCTGCTCACGGTTCATAGGACTTTGAGGAGCTGAGTAGCAAGTGTCTGAACAGAAGGAAAGTTCAGGGAAACAAACCTCCTGTCCTTGCGGGTCGTTATTCTGTTTCCACTCCCTAGAACAGTATTGGATTAAAAATAGGAATCCAACAAATAGCAGAATAAGAATTTAATATCTGTAAAATGTGCTGCAAAGCAAATATTTTCAAAAAAATGTGTAGGGTTATCACTGGGCTGTGTGGATCAATAAGAAGGATAGAAAATCTAGAAAGAAATGAAGGTAGGGGATATAAGCTTCTCTGTTTAAGTATACCTTTTTTTTAAAAGGATATAAATACATTTTTTAAATCTCTTGTCTTCTGACTTAAAATACAACTGCATGAGGCACCAATATCAAACTGTGGTAATGGGCTCATAAAACATAGAGATAGAATTTGTGTGACAATTTGAGCACAAAGAAGAGGAGAGAACAAAGATACAGAGGAACAAAGTTTTGTCGATATTTGCCATTAAGTTGGTATTGAGCCAAGCTAGATTTTTATAAGATGTTAATTATAATTTCTATAGCATCACTAACAAAATTACTTTATATATAAAACATGTATAAAGAAGTTCAAAAATTAATGGTACACTAGAAACTATCTGTTTAACACTATAGAAGATAAATGGGTAAAAAGCAAATGGTAAAAGAGCAGATATAAATCTCTTGCCTCCTTTGTCTTTAGATCAGTATCAGCATTCATATTAAAAACATCCTTTCCAGCATTCTCATAACATTTGTCCATGGTGTTTCCATCACCTGGAATACCTTCTCCCCTTCCTTTTCTGTTACACTTAAATTCTATCAATCTATCAAGACCAATGCAAGTTACAGCAGAAAAGTTAGGGATGGAGCACTTGGCAACCATTCCGAAAAATGACCTGGTGGTAGACCCATCCTCTCTTCTTGCACCAAAATAAACTTGAGATGCATTAAGGATCTCAAGGTAAAACAGTAGAGCCATAAATATGCTGGGAGGGAATATATTTACTTATATAATTTCGGAGTGGATAAAAATCTTCCTAAGCAATGTCACATGCGTCAGGAGCCATAAAGGAAATAATGGAGATTTTTGCTATATAGAAACACTATAAACAAAGTCAAAAGACAAAGAATGAACTGAGAAAAAATATGCACCAGAAAAAATAGTTCTAACTCGATATACAAAAATCCCCTTGCAAATCAACAAGGCAAAATATCTGTGGAGATATGGGAAGAAAACTTATAGAAGAGAAAGTTCAAATCTCCGATACATTGGTGAAGAAAGTTTGATATCAAAGGATGCCAATTAAGATTACAATCTTCAAATATTAGATTGAAAAAGCTTATGAAAAGATGAAAATACCTATTAAAGATCATAAGTGCCGGCGAGAGTTCCGGGAATGAACAGTCTTATGTGTTGCTGGTGAGACAGCAAATTGGGAAAATATCCTGGAGGCAAAGTGGGCAACGTTCATTCATTAAACAAATATTTATGAAGCTTCTCTGTGTGCCAGGCACGTGGCAACAACAAACTGCTCACCTTTGCTCTCATTTCCCATCCAGTGTGGTGGGGAGATAGACATGAAAGAAAAAGTATACAAACAGGTTTGTAATTACTCCAGTCGTAGGATGTACTTATAATACGTTTAACAAGGGGTCCTAACCTGGTCGGGATGACTGGGGAGACTTCCCCAGCGGGCAATCCTACAGCCAAGTCTTGCACGAGGAGAAGGATTTAGTGAGGAGAATGGAGAGGAGAACTGTTCTGGGCGGAGAGAATGACGGTGTGGACGCTCCGAGGAACTCTGGGGCTCTCGCCTGTCCTGCGCCTGTCACTCCTGGCATGCTCTGCCCCTGCTTGTGTTTCTGGACTCAACTCCTGATTCCAGGGCTGCTGCAATATATTATCTCCAGGAGCCAGTTTTCACCTCAAAAATTATCCGAGAAACTAAAAGTGTGTCTCACAAAGGAAGTCAACAGATAAAAACTCTTGAGTGGACACAGATTTCAAATTTAGCAGACATGCACTTCAAAGCAGCTACTCTAAATTCAAAGAATTAAAGAAAAGCATGTTTAGAGGAAAACATGTTCAAGGAATTAAGTGAAAATGTCTTGCCAATGAGTGAACAGATAGGGAGCCACCACAGACAGATGAGATCTTAGTGGAAATCCTTGAGTTGAAACGGGCAATAACTGAAATTTTAAAAAATTCACCAGAAGTGCTCCAGTTCTGAGATGGCAGAAGAAAGAAAGTAAACCTGAAGATAAACCAACAGAAAGCATTCCACTCAAAGAAAGGAGAGAAATAGGATTGGAAGAGAGAGAAAAAAGGAAAAGAACAGAACTTCAGAGACCGGTCCAAATGCGTGTCTGTTCTCCAGAAGGAGAGGAGAATGATATAAGGGCAGGGAAAAAATAAGGAAAGGAGCCCTCTCGATATTAATGGAGAAGTTGACTTAAATACCCAAGCAGCTCAAAAACCCAAGCAGGGCAAACACAAGCAAAAGCACTTCTAGGTAAATCGCAGTCAAAGTCTGAAAGCCAGAGAAAAGGAAAAATCTTGAAAACTTTGGAGGAAAAACAAAAACCCGACTTGTTCCGTGAAGGGGAACTGTGATACAGTTAATACCTGATTTCTCACCGAGAAGCAAAGAGGCGAAGCCAGAGGTTGCTCACTTACCTGTTGTGGTTGCTGTTCGGCCACTCAGCTGTGTCTGACTCTTTGTGACCCCCCATGGACTTATCTATTCAGATCCTCAAAAGTAGAAATTAGTGAGAGGGGAAAATAATTAATATTCAGTACAAAACTAACCAGGAATCCCCTAAAACTGAAGAAAGGTCTGAGAGCTTAGATTGAAAATGCTCAGTGAACATCAAGCAAGATAAATAAATGAACAAAAAGAAAAATCTCCACAATGCCACACCAAGTTACACTATAATGGAATTATAGGACATCCAGGAAAGAGAGAAAAAAGGTCTAAAATTATTTTAAAACTATAAGTCACTATAGTACTAGTTTTTAAAAATAATTCTACAAAGATTATAAAGGTATTATACATTACAAAACGTACTTATAAAAGTTTATAAGTACCAGCTTGGTTAGAGTAGAAGTCAAGCTGTAGAATATTGACTATTGGGCAAATGGTTTTTGTCCGTAACAACGCAAGTGAATTTTTTATAGTAGAGCTCCAACTGTATTCTGTCTCATAGCAAAGATAATCCAAAACAGTACTTCGTAGGATGTTAACAAGTTTTGTACCTATTAGCAAATTCTGATTGCCTACATATACGTCTCCCGTTCAAATTCCCCTTTGAACTGTTTCTCACATATTACTGGTCCCTGTATTAATTAGTGAGTTAAACAAAACCTTAGATGTGTTCATTTTCTATTTGCATGAGGATCATGCTTTTAAAAATTTAATTCTTTTAGTTCGCCAACTAGGAATTGAACCCGCACGTCCTGCAGTGAAACCTGAGTCTTAACCACTCTACCGCCAAGGAGGTCCCATGAAGATCAAGCTTTAATCTCTTTGAAAATCATTCTTTGTCTACAAGAAGCTGAATTTGTAATATATGATATATAAATAGAAAAAGAGCTCCTATACAGAAAAAAGAAAAACACAGATTCACTTAAAAGTGAACAAACCTGTTAAACAGAGAAGTAACCTCATCACTATTCAGAGAAAGGATCCTTGCAACAGGAACTAATCGTTTTTCACTCACAGCAGTTTTCCACGGGCCTGAAATCATGGTCAGCAGAAAACTGGCCAAGAAGGGGAGAGGGGCGGGGGAGCGGCGAGGGGCTGGCCGGGGGCAGACTCACCTGTGAGGTCTGAACATGCTAGAAAGGGGCTGGGCTGGGGGGGGCGGTGACACCGGTGGTACCCCAGGGGAGGGACAGCACGGCTCAGATCTAGATGGTAGCAGAGATGAGGCCCAGAGAAGTCCAGGTGACGTGGGGTACCAGCCTGCGATCTGAGAGTGACCCCCGGGGGCCTGCAGGACAGGTTCAGTCTCTTTATGCCACGGGTGAGTCAGAGACCAAAAGCCACGGAGATGGGATAAACAAGGGATAAACGGCTGTACAGGGTCACTTTGCCAACCAAGGTCTGTCTAGTCAAAGCTACGGTTTTCAGTGGTCACGTTTGGATGTGAGAGCTAGACCACAATGAAGGCTGAGCGCCAAAGGATGTTTTTCCCCCAAAAGGGAGAGGGAAGCGCTGGGCGCTAGATGGAAGGGGGCCAAGGGACAGGCACTAGAGGCAGGAGGCGGCTGTCGCCGAGGCAGAGGCGACCGGCCGGGATCCAGATAAGCAGGTGGCAGTGCAGAGGGCAGGGTGCGGACCCCAGACGGCGGCTTTGGTGGCAGGGTGACAGGGCATGCTACCGAGAAGAAGGTAGGCGAGGCAGCGACTTGCCCCAGGTCAGGGGACTGCCTCTTCCACCCCCCGCCCCAGCCTGCCCCAGCACCTGGGACGCTGACTTATCCGTGTGACAATCAGATGGGCTGAGGCAGCCCTGTGGGAAGGCAGCTGGCAGGATGTCTGGGCTCAGGAACGCACAAGTTCCAACAAAGAGCTCCACCCGGGCAGTGGCGCCGGTTGCCAGGCACCCAAGGCTGCAGGTCTCGCCCTGAGCCCAGCGCCAGGGTAAAGGAGGCTGATCCCAGCAGGTCCCGCCTTCCCGTGGTTGCAGGTGGGAGGTGGAGGCTGACTCAGGCCCTGACTCAGCAGGGCTGCCGCTGGGGTGATGAAGGGGGTCCCGGCCCACCCTGAGCGCCCTTTCCTGGGTGTGTTCTGGGAATGCCTCTTAGAGGTCCTAAGTGGAGCCTGTGGCTTCCTTCCTTCTCTCGGAGTTCAAAGACATTTTCTGGGCTGGTCCCATAGCCTCTGAGCTCAGGGCTTGCCCTTTGTGGGGCTTGAAAGGAAATCCTTCACCATCTTCAGTTCAGTTCAGTTCAGTCGCTCAGTCGTGTCCGACTTTTTGCAACCCCATGGACTGCAGCACGCCAGGCTTCCCCTGTCCATCACCAACTCCCGGAGTCTACCCAAACCCATGTCCATTGAGTCGGTGATGCCATCCAACCGTCTCATCGTCTGTCGTCCGCTTCTCCTCCTGCCCTCAATCTTTCCCAGCATCAGGGTCTTTTCCAATGAGTCAGCTCTTTCCATCAGGTGGCCAAAGTGTTGGAGTTTCAGCTTCAGCATCGGTCCTTCCCATGAAGGAACCATCTTCAGCGTGATGGAATCGGTTCACGGTCACCCTGATCTCATTTGCTTGTTCACGTGTTCATTTGTTGGCTCCTCCCTCCCTGCCCCCTTCTCCCGAGTGTCCACTGTGGGCCTGCTGGGCCCTGGGACGCTGTGAGATGGAGGAGACGTGGCCCTGCCCTGGAAGCCCCCAGGGAATCTTTCTCCTGCAGCAGCAAAGCCAGTCAGTGGCGGAGAACCCTGAGCTGGGGCCATGAGCCAGGGAAGGCCTCTAAAGACCTCAGCTGAGAGCAAAGGGGTGACTTGGGGAAAGGGCAAAGGAGGGTTTTAGGGGCACAGATGGAGGTGGGTGGGATGTGTGGCCAAGCTCTGCAGGCTGTGCGCGTGGGTGAAGCCGGGGTATGACTGGAGGAGACCCAGGGCAGGGACTGCGCTCGGCAAGGCCGGGGGACTGGAGGCTGGGGGCCTGGGAGGTCAGGGCCGCAGGTTAGGGTAAGGGTGCAGAAGTAGGAAGGGGTTCCGGGGGCGCGAGGCTGGCACCGTGGAAGCGCGGATTCCCCAGACCTGCGGCAGGAGGGAAGTGGCTGGGGCTGGGGGCTGAGGGTGAGGGGCTGCGGGCACAGTGGGGGCAGCTGGACAGGAGAGGCCCTGGGGCAGCGCCTCACCGTGGGTGCTCCGAGCCTCCTCTGCCCCAGCTTCCGAAGGCCTCCCCGCAGCGTGCTCAGCCCTGGGCCCTCGCCCCTCCAGGGCTGGCCTCTAGACGTGGAGACCTGCCTGGCCCAAGGTCGCGGCTGTCCCGGGCCGGCCACATCCAGAGGTGCTGGCAGGCCGGCGCACCGGCTCTGCCTGACTGCAGTCCACTCCTCCCCACGCTGGTGGTCCCTCTGGTTCCAGAGCTCCAGCGGGGTCAGTCCCCGGTCCAGGCCTGCATCCCTCCCCTCCTGGCCTCCGGGCCATCGTGAACTGACATCCGGGTCCCCGAAGCCCGCCCAGAGTAGCTTCCCCCCACTGCCTACGCTGCCCTCCACCACAGTGCCCGCCCCCAGGGGAGGGGCTGAGACTCCAGCAAAGAGGGCGGCTCAGCCCAGGCCAGGGGTGCTGGGGACTGCCCCACCTGCTGCGGAGGCACAGTCGAAGGGTGAGCAAGGGGCTTCTGGAGGCCTGAGAGCTGTGATTTGTGCAGACTGCTTGCTCGGAGGCCTGTCCCACCTCCACATACCACTGCACACCCCAAAGCCCGGTAACAGAAACACTGGCAGAGACCCCTTTGGAAGCCCCTGGCTCCCCCCTGGTTTTCCCAGGAGCCAGCCCTGAAGCACCACTTGTGTGAGCTTGGCTTACTTGGGAGGGGACCCCAGGAGACATGCGAAGGGTGTGAAGGAGGGTGGCAAGGAGGGGACCCGGCTATTACAGCCGGTGACATCAGGCAAGTCACCTCTGAGACTTCCGGAGCTCAGTCTCCAGGCCCCTGGGGAGTGCTGGGGGCCTGGGGTGGGCACAGGCTGGTGTGGCCCCGGCCAGAGGAGGTCATCTGCCCGCTCCAGACATGCTTGAGTGGGGGGCTGCTTCTGGGCTTCTGGGCTTTGTCTGACTCAGAGCCAGAGACAGCGTCTGTCTGCAAAGGCAGAAGAGATGCCCTCCGGTGGGGGGGGGTGCCCTTGGGAGGGGCAGGAGATCCACGGGTGTGTGGTTGCTGGCAGCCTGGTCTCCCGGCTCCTCGCCCAGCGACGGAGGGGACATCTTATTCCTTTATCCTAGGAGATTCTGCCAGGCCCCAGTCACCTGGGAGCCTCAGCCAGGGAGCTGGGGCAGGGGGGGGGGCGTCCGTCCCGGCCCGCAGCCCCAGCACACCCTCTAGGGCTCCGAGGGGTAGGCCGTGGGGCTGGCAGCTTGGTCTGGACCGACGTTCCGCTCCCCAGACCCGCAGGCTGCTGTGGGCGCCCAGCAGCCAGCCTTTGTCCTGCTGGTCACAGGCGCCGTGCTCCATGCCCAGCCTGTGTTTCCCAGGCCAAGCTGGGCGGGCAGGAGCCGTGCAGCCATGGGAACGGAACGACACAGACCCCCTGTCCCGCCCTGCTCCGCGCTCTGCCCAGCCGCTGCCTCAGTCTCTGCGGGCCTCCTGGCGCGCTGGCCCGGGCCCAGCTGCGCTCTGGGCAGACCAGGACTCGGCCCCGCCCTCCCAGGGACCTCAGCTGGGCCGCTGCAGACGGGGCCCGGGGGGCTCTGGAGCCCTGGGGTCCCCTCACCTGCTCCTGGCACTCAGGGCTCTGAGGATCTCGGGTACTGAGGGCTCTTTCCTCTGCCATGTGCCCCTCCTTCTCTCCAGCCGCTTGCCCCTGGGGCCCAGGCAGGGGGCCAGCTCAGAAGCTTGCTCCCTGATCAGAACAGCCCCAATATAAGATAGGCTGTCTCGAAAAGTGGTGAGCTCCCCATTGCAGGAGACATGCAAGAGCAGACTCCTGGAGCTGCTCTAAGGGAGTCCTGCTGGGCGTGGAGAGTGATTGACTGAATGAGCGTGGGAAGGGCCCTTTCACTCAACAGTCCTTGTCCCATTCTTTTGTTCCGAGAACATCAGTGGTGTCCGCCTTTGGGCTTGTCCACGGGCAAGGGCTGGGCAGGCAATGGTGACAGTACAGTCAGGAGTGTTGTTTCCATGGCAGGCAGAGGCCTGTGGATAAGCAGGCTTCGGGGCAGACACACATGTTCCGCCCCCAGCCGGGCAGACTGGGAGCCCAGAGGGGTCCCAGAGGTCAGGACTTCAGTGCCAGATCCCGTTGGTGGGGAAACCGAGGCACGGGGGTGACCATGCCGCCCGGAACCTGGATAATGCCCCAGAGCTTCGGGTCCAAGGCCACCCACGCTGCAAAGGCCTTGGGAACTTCTGAGGAAGTTCCGGATTTGGGGAGTGACCCGGGAGCAGCACCATGAATGAGGCTGGACGTTGTGTATGTACTCAACAAAGCCCTAGAAGAACTGGGCACACGTCAGGCTGGGCTGAGAGCTGCCACGAGCATCCGAGGAGACTCAGCTCCTGGGACAGTGTTCCAGGTTAGGACGATCCTGCTTCCCAGGTGGCTCCATGGTAAAGAATCCACCGGCAATGCAGGAGACTCGGGTCTGATCCCTGGGTCAGGAAGATCCCTTGGAGAAGGGAATGGCAACCCACTCCAGTGTTCTTGCCTGGAGAATCCCATGGAGACAGGAGCCCGGCAGGCCCCAGTCTGTGGGGTCACAAAGAGTTGGACGTAACTGAGCGCCTGAGCACTGAGGTGTGCTTCATGGGGCCGCGTGGCTGGCTCGAAGGGTCAGAACGTTCTGAGCTTCTCCCCGCTCCAGTCGGCTAGTGCTGCATGACAAGGCACCCCAAAACAGCGATGCAGAGCTGCCGCTGCTGCCGCTAAGTCACCTCAGCCGCGTCCGACTCTGTGCGACCGTAGCCGGCAGCCCACCAGGCTCCCCCGTCCCTGGGATTCTCCAGGCAAGAACACTGGGGTGGGGGGCCATTGCCTTCTCCAATGCACGAAAGTGGAAAGTGAAAGTGAAGTTGCTCAGCTGTGTCCGACTGTTCGTGACCGCATGGACTGCAGCCCACCAGGCTCCCCCGTCCATGGGATTCTCCAGGCGAGAGCACTGGGGTGGGGGGCCATTGCCTTCTCCGGATGTAGAGCTACAACCATGTTATCCTCATGAAGGCTGTGGGCCAGTTATCCTGAAAGGCCACAGTGGGGACATCTCTGCTCTGCTCTGCCATGTCTGGTCCCTGGGCCAGGACCATCTCCCAGCACCGCTCTGTGTGGCCCCTCCACGTGGTTCAGGCTTCCCCAGGGCACGGAGGTCTCGGAGGAGTTGAACACCCTTCCTCTCTGGTAGCTCAGGACTCCGGAGTAGCAGCTGTGCAGCCTCGTGTGGTCAGCCTGCGGGGATACGAGCAGCATCACGGCCTACAGACCCAAGGAGCCACCAGCCCCCAGACCCACGAGGAGAGGACAGAGACCTCTCCGCTCTCCACGGGAGGAGAGGCAGGGCGTTGGCAGCCATATTTAACACTGCTGCTCGACTGCCTATTCCTAGCCTCCAGTTTCATTCTCTGTGCTTTGAAAACTCTGCCATCGGCCAAGTGAGTGAAAGTCGCACAGTCGTGTCCGACCCTTTGCGACCCCATGGGCTACAGAGTCCATGGAATTCTCCAGGTCAGAGTACTGGAATGGGTAGCCTTTCCCTTCTCCAGGGGCTCCAGAGGATCTTCCCAACTCAGGGATCGAACCCAGATCTCCCACCCTGCAGGCAGATTCTTCACCAGCTGAGCCACAAGGAAAGCCCAAGAATACTGGAGTGAGTAGCCTATCCCTTCTCCAGCATATCTTCCCGACCCAGGAATCGAACTGAGGTCTCCTTCATTGCAGGTGGGTTCTTTATTAACTGAGCTGTCAGGGAAGCTGCCGTCAGCCAAGGCTGGGCTTAAATCTTAAGCCAGAAAACCATGCTGATAACCCCTCTCCTGAGTAGCACTTTCTGCTCACACTTTCACCCTTGGTTAGGACCCCTTTCTAACGGAAAACAGGGACAGCCTTGGGCATGGTACTCCTTACCTTGCCTGTGCACTCACACATGTGTGTTCTTTTTTGGTTCTCAGAGAAACCCTGTGAAACATTTCAGAGGAGGGGGGGCATCTCACCTGGAGTTTTGCAGGATGAGTAGGAGTTCTCCAGACAGAATTTGAAAGAAGGTGTGGTAAGCTTGGGCACATGCTCAGTCGGGTGTGGCTGGAGGACAGAGTTTCACTTACCCTGGGGCAAGGAGGTTTTAGTGGGGCCGTGCACCAAACAACCCTGACTCTAACCCCAACCATTCTGGCCCCGACTGCATGAAGATTGGCAGCTGGCCCAGGACAAGCTGATGCTGGTGCTTGCCCACCAGCATCCCCAAAAAGCCGGTCTGCCTGTCTTCTCTGCTTTATGTGGTTTTAAGAGTCCTTCTAAGCATTCTCTGGGGTAGGTGGGTGGGTGCTGTTAGCCCCATTTCACAGATGAGAAAACTGAGGCTCTGAGCGGTTCCTCTGGAGTCTAGGTGGAGTGAGAGAGCTGGGACCAGGGGTTGGGAGCTCCTCTGGTCTGCCCCACAGCCTCATCCTTCTGGACTGAGCTCAGGCAGGGCGGGAAGTTCTCCCCCCAGCACCCCAGCTGCCCCCGCAGCTCCCCACCCCTCTCAGCCCTGACCACATGGCCCAGAAAGGCCGATTCAGAGCCAGCTGCAGCCAGCCAGGCCTCTGGTTTAGATCAGCAGGCAGCAGAGAGGCTGGTCACGTGCTCACTCACGTCCACTGCTCCTTGGGGCCACGGGCGGGGGAGGGCGAGAACTCGGGGGGAGAGGTGCTGGATGAGGGGAAACCAAGGCCTCTGCCACCAGCTTGGGCCCGGCTTCCCCTCCCTTCCAGCCCTTTGCTTCTGGCTCTTGAAAGCCTGCCTCCGCCCGCCAGGTAGCCAGCCAGCCCCGGGGCCAGTGCCCCGCTGCCTGCCTGCTCCCGCCTGGCCCGGTCACCCCGAAGAGCTGACAAAAGCCAGCTGCCCTCCCAGCGGTCGCCCAGCAGGCAGACACCCGGAGGCGTGACGCCCGCCCTGGTCTGGCACCGGAGGCTGCCAGGAGGGCCCTTGGAAAGCTCCTCTCCACTCCCACTCCCAGGGGCTCTGCAGCTCCTTTCCGGAATGGCTTCCCGATGAGGTCATGCCGCTCGGAGCGAGGGAGGAGGCCGCCGGGAAATGCTGCTGGCCGGGCCCCAGTTCGCCTGGAAGATGGCTGCCCACGGCCTCCCGGCCCCGCCGCCCGAAGGGCCCCGCGGGGAGAGGATGTGGGGCGGCGTGCTTGGTGGCCTCGCCCAGGGGCCGGGACCCGGGGCCTTCGTTCCTCTGCCGGCCTCGATGCCGCGGCCCCAGGGCCTCACACTGAGCCCAGAGCTGGGCCTGGGACCGCTGCAGCGCCCGTGGGGAGCTGCGGCTGGCTAGGCGGGAGTGGACGCTCACTGGGCCACGAGGGAGAGAGGGCCCTGGCCGGCATGCGGGCTCTGACCCGCCAGGCTGCGTGTTCCTGGAGCACGAGTTCTTTCCAGCCACGGGGCAGAGAGCTCGAGGCCGCCTGCCTTCCGGGGCTGGCGCCGAGCGGCCCGTGAGGAGGCCGGCTGGGGCCCACCCTTGTGCCCCTCCAGCCTCGTCCCTCTCGCGCCTCTTCTTTTGAAACCAGGCCCCCTTCCCTGCAAAATGGAAACTGCCCGCAGGGAGTGGGAGAGACGCGGCAACTGAGCGCAGAAGTGTCCCCAGAGGTGACTCCCCTCCCCACCTATGGAGGCCGCAGGAACCGGCTGACCCTGCAGCCCCCGGGGCCTCTCGCAGGGAGGAATGGACTTTAAGATCTGAAGCCGCCCCACGAGAGCTGGCGAGGCAGGGCTCACAGGCCTCCTCGGGTCCTCCCTGGGTCCTGGGAGCTGGAGGAGGTCACCTCCGCTGAGCGGGGCCCAGCTGGAGGCCTGGCAGGACCCCTGCGCTTGGCGGCTTGGGGACGCTGGGGGTGTGCAGAGCAAGAGAGCAGGCCTCGGCGTCTGCAGCCCGGGGCTCTGTCTCCGCCTCCGATGGGCTGTGTGACGGCCAAGCCCTGCTCCCATCTGCAGACCGGAGGCTCGTCCACCCCCCGGCCTGACGACCCAGGACCAAGCCTCGCAGCTATGCGGGGGCAGCCTGTCTCTGAGTTTCAGCTTGAATATCTGTGTTGGAAGAGACCCAGCGGCCACAGAGCGGTGCCCCGTGCGCAGAGGAGGGCCGGGTGCGGGAGTCAGCAGCAGGGCCAGGATCCGAGCCCAGCCTCCTCTGTTGGCCCTGAGTGACCCAGCTGGGCCTCCTTGTCCCCCTCCCGCCTCCCCCTGCACAAAGCACAGGCTCCCAGAACAGATATGCTCCCCTCTGCTGCCCCCTGGTGGCTGAAGTCACACATGGCGGTCCAAATCCCTAGCCCGGCAGGGTGGGGTACCCGTCAGTTCAGTCGCTCAGTCGTGTCGGACTCTGCGACCCCATGGACTGCACCACGCCAGGGCTCCCTGTCCACCACCAACTCCTGGAGTTTACTCAAACTCATGTCCATTGAGTCGGTGATGCCATCCAACCATCTCATCCTGTGTCATCCCCTTCTCCTCCTGCCTTCAATCTTTCCCAGCATCAGGGTCTTTTCCAGTGAGTTGGCTCTTCGCATCAGGTGGCCAAAGTACTGGAGTTTCAGCTTCAGCATCAGTCCTTCCAGTGAACACCCAGGACTAATTTCCTTTAGGATGGACTGTTTGGATCTCCTTGTAGTCCAAGGGACTCTCAAGATTCTTCTCCAACACCACAGTTTAAAAGCATCAGTTCTTCGGCGCTCAGCTTTCTTTATGGTCCAACTCTCACATCCATACATGACTACTGTACCCACCTACTATAGACACACACAGATGTGTGGCACCCATGGGCTGGGGTGCCCACAAGGACACAGCTACGCTCCCTAAGAGCCCTGGTCAAGAGCACCACTGTGCCTCCCTAGGGCATGGTACAGACAGGAGGCACCTGGCTCTCATTGCCCCCGTGCCCTGGAGCAGGGGTCCCCAGCCTCTGAGATCTAATACCTGATGATCTGAGATGGAGCTGATGTCATAACAACAGAAGTAAAGGGCACAGTAAATGCAGTGAGACGGAATTGTCCCAACACCATCCCCATCCCTGGCCCATGGAGAAATGGTCTGCCATGAAGTTGTTCCCGGAACCACAAGGTGAGGGACCACGGCCCTGGAGGAGTCTCCCATCTCAGGCAGGGGGTGTGGAGGGAGGCGGGGCTGCGTGAGCCTGCAGGAGGCCCTGCACAGCTGGATGCAATTAGGAAAGCTGAGAAGTTATTGTTTGGGGTTAAGTCGAAACTGATCTCCCCAAGGTGACGGCCAGACACCTCAAGGGTGTGTTTCCCTGATGTAGCCCCTTGGGCGCCAGGAAGCAGGGCCCCTGGATTCCAAGGACATGAGGAAAGAGGACCATGAGGGTGCCACCGCCCCCCCAGGTCTGGTCCAGCGGGAACAGCAGGGCATGGGGGTCTCCACCCCACCCTCCAAGTCCCGGCCCTGTCCACCTCCCACCAAGGCCCTGCCCTGGCCCGGCTTTCCCTGGATAGGCCCAGCCCTGCCTGGCCTCCACAGGGGCCTCGCCCACCTTTCCTCTGCCTCTGTCCACAACCTGAGTGGTTTTCTTAAAATTCCAAATGGCCCAGCCCTGACCCCTGGCCCTTAGGGAGGCTTCACAGTACCCCTCAGAGCTTCCCTAGTCCAGTCCCCACCTTGCATCCCAATTTCCATAGCTTCTGACACCCACCTCCTTGTTTGTCCTATGACAGCTGGGGGGCATTTTCAGCCCATTTCACAGATGGAGAGACTGAGGCCAGGGAGCAGAAGGAACATTCAGAAGGCCCCAGGGTGAAGGTGGCAGACAGAGCCAGGCCTGGGAGCAGGGTCTGAACCCCCATCAGGGGCAATCAACCCCCACTCCCTCCCAGTGTCCACCAGACAGAGGCCTGTGGGATCCAGGAGCTGTGGGCGGGGGAGTGCGGGGCTGCCACCACCCCCACCAAGGGACACAGCCCGACTCTTGGCCTTGAGTGGCCTGCAGGGCCCAGGGCAGCCAGGCTGCAGGGGGCCTGGAAACTTGACTGTGGCTGTTTATTCAGCTGTCTGAGTTGGCGCCGGCTCCCCCACTGGGCCTTCTGGAGTTAAAACACTCGGCCCTGTCCCCACCGCCAAGCAGTGACCTGCTCAGAGCCGGAGTCCCCTGCGGGCAGCTTGCAGCACCCCGGGGGCCACCCTCTCTGAGCGGGAGGAAGCATCTCCTCTCCTCGTTGGGCAAAGTCCCTGTGAAGGAGAAGCAGAGAGCATCCTGGGTTTGGGTTGAAGAGCATTTAAAGAAGGGATGTGGGCGCAGAGCCGAGGACTAGCTGCAGGGGACGAGCAGTCCCCTAGGACTGGTGGTGGAAGGGTGAGGGGGGCACTGGGTCCCAAACCTGGAGCCGGCTGGCAGGAGAGGACCCCCTACCCCGAGTCCTGCTGGGGGTCCTCCCACTGGCTGAGCCCAAAGGGATGTCAGTGCTCAAGGAGACTGTCGATGCCTCCCTCCATCCAGGCCAGCCTCTGGGAGGCTGGAGTGGGCAGAGAGTGGGTCTGCAGATGCAAAGAGGAAAGGGGACAGCAAGCCCCCCGAGGAAGGGAGCCTGTACCTGTGGAACACTCCTCATGGGGCTGTGGGGCGGGGGGGTGGAAGCCACAGTGCTTTCCTGCAGCAGAAGCGCAGAGAACACCGCTTGGCGCCAAACCAAAGGATGAAGCTCTGTGGTCTTTCTCTAGAAGCTTGCTGAGGTCCCGTCCAGGGGTGGCGTCTGAGTCCCTTCCCCTCGGGTTTGGGGGGAGGCCCTGATGGCCCGGGTGAGTACAGAGTGTGGAAGGGCACCAGGTGGGTTCAGAGGCTGGGCTGTGACTACCCCAGCCTCCGCCTGGCTCTCTCGCATTGGCACTAGGAACCCAGCGGGTGAGGGGCCACCAGGTACGGGGGCTCAGGCGAGAGCTGGCCCTGCCCGACGTGTGAATGAGGCTGCCTGCCCTGATCCCAGCCCCCCCGGGGGCCCCGAGCCACCTCCAGCAAGGCCCCCAACCTGGTGGAACAGAGATGAGGCATTCCCACTGAGCCCAGTTCAAGTCCTGGACCCAGGGAGCCCCTGAGGGTAATAAACCAATCGCGACAAGCCCCCATCTTCTGAGGCGACCTGTTAGCAGCTCACCCAGCGCCTGGAACGGGCATCACGACATAGGTCGGTCCTCTCTGTGCTGGAAATGAAGGAATTTCTGCCCTGTCTCTCTGGACAGAGTTGAACCACCAGCTTCTCTCTCTTTACTCCAAATGACACCTTCTAACCTTCGTGGGCACCCCGCTGCTGGTCTGCAGGGGCGCAGGGAGCAGGCTCGGGCTGGGCAATGGTGGGGAGGGGTGGAGGGGGAGGATAGGGGTGGCAGCAGCCGGGAGTCAGGCGGAGGCGAGTCCGCCAGCACAGGCCCAACCTCCCCCCGGAAGCCCCCGGCTGGGATGACGGGGTGACCAGGGGCCCCGTGTTCCCATCACAGGGTCACGGGATCAAGGGGTCAGCCAAAGAGGAGAGACGGAAGGGGGCCATGGAGTGAATCACCGGCTGAGGCTGAGGGGTGGTGGGCACACAGGCCCGCTGAGCATGAACGGCTGCCTGCCTCTCTTCCTCACCCCTGTCTGTACACCCGCAGGAGTGACAGGCGGGGGGCTGGGCCGGGGCCAGGCCGATGGGCACGTGCTGAGGGCCTGGCAGGCAGGGGTCATTGTGCCCCGGTGGTGTGATTCGGATTGAGACCTGACACCTCTGACTCTGACCATGGGAAGAATTTGTGTAAATCGCCACTTTGCTCTGTTGCCTTGGATGCTGAGGAGCTCTGAACCAGAGCCGTGAGCTTATCTCTGGCTCCACTTAGACTAAAATCATTTTTAAAAACTTAACTGCATTTCCATTTATTCTTTTATTTTTGGCTATGCGAGTCTTTGCTGCCTTTGCAGCCTTCTCTCTAGGCTTCAACAGCATGTGAACCATGAACTTCCAGACGTATGAGCTGGATTTAGGAAAGGCAGAGGAGCCAGAGGTCAAATTGCCAACATCTGCTGGACCATAGAAAAGACTAGAGAGTTCCAGAAAAACATCTACTTCTGTTTCACTGACTACACTAAAGCCTTTGCCTGCGTGGTTCACAACAAACTGTGGAAAAGTCTTCAAGAGATGGGAATACCAGAGCATCTGACCTGCCTCCTGAGAAACCTGTATGCAGGTCAAGAAGCAACAGTTAGAACCAGACATGGACCAATGGACTGGTTCCAAATCAGGAAAGGAGTACGTCAGGCTGTATACACACAGTACATCATGCAAAATGCTGGGCTGGAGGAAGCACAAGCTGGAATCGAAATTGCGGGAAGAAATATCAATAACCTGAGATATGCAGATGACACCAAATGGCAGGAAGCAAAGAAGAATTAAAGAGGCTCTTGATGAAGGTAAAAGAGGAGAGTGAAAAAGTGAATGTTTAAAACTCAGCATTCAGAAAACGAAGATCATGGCATCCGGTCCCATCACTTCATGGCAAATAGATGGGGAAACAATGAAAACAGTGAGAGACTTTATTTTCTCGGGCTCCAAAATCATGGTGGATGGTGACTGCAGCCATGAAATTAAAAGACGCTTACTCCTTGGAAGGGAAGTAACGACAAACCTAGACAGTGTATTAAAAGTAGAGACATCAAGAATTGAATCGCCAGTCTATGTCTGACGCAGGATACAGCATGCTTGGGGCTGGTGCATGGGGATGACCCAGAGAGATGTTTTGGGGAGGGAGGTGGGAGGGGGGTTCATGTTTGGGAACACATGCAAGAAGTAAAGATTTTAAAATTATAAAAAAAATTAAAAAAAAATAAAAGCAGAGACATTACTTTGCCAACAAATGTCCATCTAGTCAAAGCTATGGTTTTTCTAGTGGTCATGGATGGATATGAAAGCTGGACAATAAAAAAGGCTGAGTGCCAAAGAATTGATGGCTTTAAACTGTGGTGCTGGAGAAGACTCTTGAGAGCCCCTTGGACTACAAGGAGATCCAACCAGTCCATCCTAAAGGAAATCAGTCCTGAATATTCATTGGAAGGACTGATGCTGAAGCTGAAACTCCAATACTTTGGCCACCTGATGTGAAGAACTGACTCATCTGAAAAGACCCTGATGCTGGAAAAGATTGAAGGCAGGAGGAGAAGGGAACGACAGAGGATGAGATGGCGGGGTGGCATCACTGGCTCGATGGACATGAGTTTGAGTGAACTCCGGGAGTGATGGACGGGGAGGCCGGGCATGCTGCAGTCCACGGAGTCGCAGAGAGTTGGGCACGACTGAGCGACTGAACAATAACTCCAGTTGCGGCAGACGGGCTTAGCTGCTCCCCAGCACGCGGGATCGTGGCTCCTGGACCAGGGATCGAACCCATGTCCTCTGCTTTGGAAGGTGGATTCTTAACCACCCAGCCACCAGGGAAGTCTCTTTCCCTTCATCTTTTGCCTCTGCTTGTCATACCATGCCCCGTGGCTTCTTGGTCGCACGACCAAATCCTTTCATAGCGACGGACCCCTGAGTCCTCCCTTCAGGCTCCTTGGTCCCCACAGCCCTGCAGAGGCCCCCCCACCCATGGATGACACGGACTCCTGCCCTTAGGGAGCACGCCTGCCAGGTCTGGGATGTTCACACCCTCGGCTTGGGCTCAGACCCCTTCTCCCCACCTCCCACCAGGTCCAGGCTGCCCCTCCACCAGCACGCCTGCTTCCTGGGGGTCAGTGCGTCCAGCGAGGCTGCAGGACGGGAGGACTGTGGGCCTGGCACAGGTAGCAGCTGCCAGTGTCTCCTCTGTTCCTCCTCCTGGTTTGCATAGTTCTATTTACTGATTTTTCACCGTGCGGGGTCTTCGTTGCTGTGCGGGCTTTCCTCGAGTTGCCGTGAGCCGGAGCTACCCTCTAGTGGCTTGAGATCCCACTGCGGTGACCTCTCTCGCTGCGGAGCACGGGCTGTAGGTGCACAGGCTTCAGCAGTTGCAACACGTGGGTCAGAAGGTGTGGTTCCCGTAGAGCCCGGGACTCAATAATTGCGGTGCCCAGGCTTAGCTGCCCCGAGGCATCCTCCCAGGCCAGGGATCGGACCAGTGGATTCTTCACCACTGAAGCCACCAGGGGCGCGCTCTCCTCCCGCTGTGACCCTTGTCTCATCTTTCGGCCTGGCCCTCAGGCTTCTGAGTAGTGGAGGCAGCAAGCTCACAGCAGGAGTGCCCCAGCGCTGTGGCACCCCAGGCCTCTGTCCTGAGGAACTCAGGCTCACCAGGAGGCAAGGTGATGGAGCAGGTCCCGGGACTGTGAGAGCCTGGGGGGGCGCGAGGCGTCAGGAGAGGCTGCCTGGAGGAGGGGACCTCACAGGTGAGACCTGAAGCTCAATAGTGTTGATCGGGAGAACGGGGTGTGGGAGGAAGCAGGCGGGCAGGAGGCTGTGAGGAGCGGTCAAGACAGGTGGGTCCATGGCCCTTCTAATGCCAAGGAGCTGAGAAGGTCCTTTGAAGGTGGCCCTGGGGCACCGGGGCCTGGGTCAGCGGAGGCAGGACTCCCCTGTGCCTTGGGAGGAGGGAGCAGGCAGGAGGCCTGGGGGGCACACGGAAGCTTCAGAGAAGAGGGTGTGCCGGGCTCTCAGACACTCACTCGGGGTGCAGTTCTGACTTGATCATTCAGTCGGGCCTGAGGACCCCTCTGACCCCTGGCACCCCTTGCCTGGTGTTGGGGGGAGTGTCTTTCTCCCCAAGATTAGCACCAAAACCCCCCAACCCCGCTGGGCAGCAGCAGAGAGAATGGTGATGACTTGGGGAAAGGATAACGGATTCTGGCCAGATTTCTGACGTTAAAATAGACTTTGAAAAGTATGGCTGAGACAATAGTTCTGGAAGAAAAACAACAAAAGAAGCTTCTAGAAGCCAGTGCCCCAGCCAGCATGAGTTCAGGCCCCAAACAATGGCTCTGGGGAGACGATCCGTTGGTGACCCTGACCTGCACAGCTGCGGGCCTCCGGGGGGCTTGGGAACTGTGGGGGGGCCCAGACCCTCAGGACAGGGCAGGGCTGCCCAGGGCCCCGCCCTGGGAGCACAGTGAGCGGAGCTGGCCCCAGCTCTGTGGAAAGTGGGGTGGGTGGCCCTGCAGTGGCCACAAGAGCAGGTCCACCTCTTTAGGTGCCCCGGGAGACCTGGGTTCGATCCCTAGGCCGGGAAGATCGCCTGGAGAAGGGAACGGCTCCCTACTCCAATATTCTGGCCTGGAGAATTCCATGGACTGTACAGTCCATGAGGTCACAAAGAGTCGGACACGACTGAGCGACTTTCATGACACGGCTGTGCAGGGATGGAGGCATGGGTGACCCCGGGGGCACCTGGCTGGAAGGGGGACCCCAGAGTCTGCCTGTCGAGACAGAGAGGTTCTGAGGCTGGGCACGGCTGGTGGTGAGGCTGCAGGGGTCAGATGCTACTGGAGGGGGACTCTGAGCTGCCTCAGTTTACCCTGTTGACCAAGATGCTCTGCTGCTGCGTACCAGGTCGCTCAGTCGTGTCCAACTCTTTGCAACCCTATGGACCGTAGCCCGCCGGGCTCCTCTGTTCCTGGAATTCTCCAGGCAAGAATACTGGAGTTGGGGGTCTGCTCAAGCCAGAGCACCAGATCCAAACAAATGAATTCCGTTTTCCCCTCTGGATGCAGCTGTCTTTCCTCAGGGATGCTCAAGGTGGGGGCGGGGGGAGTGTTCCGTGGTCCTGAGGCCTGGGGGAGGCTGACTTAGGCGGGGATGTCTCGGACCCTGCAGCCCCTGCCCAGGCTGGGCACCATGGAGTCCAAGGAACACCGGGGTTCCCAGGTTTGACCTCTGTGCCAGCCCGCCCACCAAGCCCTGGGCCTGCAGTCTAGGGTCCAGTTCTCTGGGGACCGGAACTGAAGCCTCTGCGGCTGCACTGCCTCGGTGGGAACCTAAGAGCTGGATTCTTTTCCTTGGGGAGGAGGCTGCGGCCAGCCCCGGAGTCATTTCACTTGTAAATTAGGTCTTGGCTTTTCTTGTCTCTGGCTTCTCCCCCTCCGCCTTGGCTGGGAGGTGACCATCTGCAGTAGGGCCAGCAATGGGCTGGGCACCCCCCAGCTGGGTGACTCGATGGTTGTTGGGGGGTTGGAAGGATAGGGAGGGGGGCCCAGCCTGGGAGGCTGTGCTGGGGGCAGGGGCCTGCCTGCGTTGTCCAGCCTCCTCACTTTAGGTTTGGGGTGGCCCTGAAGGGGGCCCAGTTGGGTTGCCCTCCCCCCAGCCCCACGATCCAGGCCCCTGGGCGTTTTCGGGGGGCGGGGAGGGCCCAGTGGCGTCCGCGCAGACGCGGAGCCTGAGCTGGGTCAAGGTCCCCCAGGCCCCGCCTGCCCTGGGCAGGAGCCGCTTCCGGCCTCAGGGCAGACAATGCGCTGGCTGGGGAGCCGTGGCCCCTGGCCAGATCCCCCACCCCCATCCCAGCCACACAGGAAGCCGGAACTCAGAAGACAGCGTGTCCTGGAGTGAACCCTCCCGCAGGCGCTGTGGTCCAAGGCATCTGATTCCCAGAGGAGGCGCCTCCAGTTGAATCAAACTGATTTCTTCCAGCCTTAAAATGACTAGGGGCCCCGGAGCCCTCCTGGGGGTGGGGGGACTTCAGTCCTCACCCTCGGGGTATGCTGAGTTTCTTCCTAACCATGAGGCCTTTGCACTGGCCACGCCCTCTGCCCACCACGCTGGCCTCCAGGTCCCTTCAAGGCCACCTCCTCCTGGTTGCAGCTTCAGGGCCCACTCCTGGCCCACATCTCCCCTTCCTGTCAGGGTTTCACGGGCCGTCTGCCCCCCTTCCCTCACCCCAGCCCCCAGCACGGCTCAAGCCTGAGCTGGACCTGTCGGCCTCGGTCCCTGCTGTCACCATGGGTCTGGGTGAGTTCCCCCCAAGCACCCTGACCCCTACATCCACTGCCCACCCCTGCGTGCACTGCCCACCCCTGCGTGCACTGCCCACCCCCTCCAGGCAGCGCCTCCCTGAAGGCTCAGCTCGCGTGCTCCCCCAGCCCCGGGGCACCTCCAATAGCACACGCACCGCCTCCATGTGCCCATCTCGAGGGGGCCCAAAGGCTGGGGTGAGGGTCCAGGCGGCTGGGGGCTGCGTACCCCAGTGACTGTAGGGGTCAAAGTCACCGACGACCCCTTTCCTCTGTACCCCCAGGGCTTGCCCCTGGAGACAGGCCTGTAGACCAGGAGGCCGGCCCCTCTGAACCGGATGGAAGGAGCTGAGAGCCAAACTCCAAAGAGCAGGGCGGCCCTTCCCTGGGCCCTGCTCCCTGGCCGGACGTCCCACCTCCCCGCCTCCAGCGGAGGACCAGCTCCTTCCCAGGCCTGCCGGCTGCACGGCCCTCGCCAGGCCCCCAGCCTCCTGGGCTCCCTTCCGCCGAGAGGCCCCCTAGGGCCTCGAACGCCCCTGCCCTGGGCCAGCGGCGCTCCTCACTGCCCGTGCTCGCCCCGTGGGCCTCAGGGAGCGCCCCCGTCAGTCTGTGGCGTAGGTGGGTAGGAAGGGTGGCTCGTGCAGCTCCAGCTGGGCCTCACCGCTCCTGCCAGGCTTGGCTCTGTCTTTTATTTTCAAGGTGAAGGAGTTAACTTTTTGCTCACTTCTGCATTCTCCAAACCCTTTCGCATAAAACCTGGTACACACTAGGCCCGAAAAAGATGCTTGTTGGCCGACACATGACTGAGGGATCTGTGAGGACAGCGCAGCCCTCAAGCAGTGAGCGGGTGTGTCTGTGCTTCGGTTTGTACGTCTGCATGTGTCTGTACGTGTGTCAGGATGTGTCTCTGTGAGTGCATGTGGGCATATGTGTGTCTGCGTGTGTCAGTCTGTGAGTGCATGAGTGTGTCTGTCTGCGTGTCGTTGTGTGTGTCAGAGTACATGAATGTGTATGTGTGTCTCTGTGTAAGTGTGTGTGTCAGTCTCTGTGAGTGTGTATATGTTTGGCTGTGTGTGAATGTGTGTGCCTGTGAGTGTCTGTGTGTATGTGAGTGTGTGTGCCTGTGTGTGTGTGTCTGTGTGCATGTGAGAGTGTGTGTCTCTGAGTGTGTGTCTGTGTGCATGTGAGTGTGTGTGAGTCTCTGACTGTGTTGGTTTGCCTATGTGTGAGTGTCTGTGGGCCTGTGTGTGAGTGTGTCTCTGTGTGTGTCTCTGAGCCTGTGTCTGTGTGTATGTGTCTCTGCGTGTGTCTGTGTGCCTGTGTGTGTGTTTGTGTGCATGTGAGAGTGTGTATCACTGTGTGTGTGTCTCTGAGCCTGTGTGTGAGTATGTATGTGAGAGTGTGTGTCTGAGCCTGTGTGTGTGTGTGTCTCTGTGTCTCTGAGCCTGTGTGTGTATGTGTCTGTGTGTGTGTCTCTGAGGCTGTGTGTGTGCGTCTCTGCATGTGTCTGTGTGCCTGTGTGTGAGTGTCCATGTCTGTGTGCCTGTGTGTGAGTGTGCATGTCTGTGTGCCTGTGTGGGAGTGTGTGTGTCTGTGTGTCTGTGTGGGAGTGTGTGTCTGTGTGTCTGTGAGTGTGTCTGTGTGTCTGTCTGTGAATGTGTCTCTCTGTGTGTCTGTGTGCCTGTGAGTGTGCATGTGAGAGTGTGTGTCTCTGAGCCTGTGTGTGATGTGTCTCTGTGTGTGTCTCTGTGTGTGTCTCTGAGGCTGTTGAGTGTGTGTCTCTGCGTGTGTCTGTGTGCCTGTGTGTGAGTGTGCATGTCTGTGTGAGTGTGTGTGTCTGTGTGTCTGTGTGGGAGTGTCTCTGCGTGTGTCTGTGTGCCTGTGTGTGAGTGTGCGTGTCTGTGTGTGTGTGTGTGTGTCTGTGTGTCTGTGTGTCTGTGTGTCTGTGCGTGAGTGTCTGTGTGTGTGTGTCTGTGTGCGTGTCTGTGTGCCTGTGTGAGTGTGTGTCTGTGCGTCTGTGCGTGAGTGTGTGTCTGTGTGTCTGTGTGTGAGTGTCTGTGTGTGTGTCTCTGTGTGTGTCTCTGAGGCTGTGTGTGTGTCTCTGTGTGTGTCTGTGTGCCTGTGTGTGTGTGTGCATGTGAGAGTGTGTGTGTATTCTCCACCACCGCCTGGAGCACGCTGGACTCCACACTTGCTCTGCTGGCCTGCTCGCCGTGTGTCCTCGAAGTTTCCCGGAAGAACTGATGTCCCCCAGCCCCTGCCTCCGTGGCCGCCCCGAACTTGGGGGCGTCGCCTGGCTTTAGCGGTCTCCCTCCTGCGCCTGAGCCCTGAGGAAGAGCCCCGGGTGTTATTCAGCCGTAAAAGGCAAGCGGCCTGAGATGCCCGTCTCGCCGGGAGGCTGAAGAACAGCAGCAATGAAACAGCAGAGAGGAGACTGGAGGCCCGGGGTGCGGGGGCGGCCAGGCCGTCACGGTGGACACCGGTTTGGCGGCTCCTCAAAGGCAAAGCCTGGTGGGTGACCGGCAGTCCGTCCTGGGGTGCCCCAGGGACCTGAAGCAGAGTCCCTGGATGCCCCCACCCCGGGCACATCCACAGCCGCAGCGGCCGGAAGAGGACACACCCCGGCGGCCCCAGCGACGACGGGACGCACACACTGCGCCCTGCACGCGCCACGCTCTCCCAGCCTCTGCTGTGTCCGTTTCGAGGTCCTCGGGGGACTCATGTAGCCCCGCAGCCCTGTGGGGACCCCGCATCCAAATGGTCGTCCCGCCTCAGTCTCCCCGCCTGGGGGAGGAGCCCCCTCCCCAGGCCCCCCCGCCGTCCACCTCCCAGCCCCTCACCAGCACCCCCAGGGAGGGGTCTCAGCCCTCTGCCAGTCTGTCCCCCTAGCGCCCTGCCTTAAGCCCCACCGGTCCCCGAGCCACAGCCGTTCCCGGCCGCAAGGCGCCCTCTGGTGGGAACAGTGGGGGATGTCAGGGACTCCAGAGGAACCCAGAACTGGGCTGGACCGCCAAGGTCAAGGGCAAGGGGCTGCGGGCTGTCTGGGAACAGAGATCCACCCGTGTGAATCCTAGGGACCCGGGGCGGGGACACTCTGGACAGGGCGGTGGAGGAGACAGAGGCCTGTGACTTGTCAGAAGTGAATGTTGCTCTTGTCCCCACGGTTCAGAGGGAGCCAGGAAGGGAGGTTTCCCCAGGCCCCTCACCCCAGGGACCTAATTCCTCTGCCTCGCCTCTGCCGCCAGGCTGGGGCCACCCTGCCATCCCGGGAAGCCCTCCATGCCCAGGGGGTTCCAGGCCTCCCCAGCCCCCTGCCTGGCCCGGCTGCAATCACCCAACCCTGATCCTGACTCCCCCGAGAGGAGAGGGAGACCCCTGCCCTCCACACTCAGGGCAAAGAGGCCCTGGAGCCCAGGGCTGAGGGCCAGCCAGGAAGGGCGATGCTGAGATTTATCGTAAGAAATACAGGGACTTCTCTGGCAGTTCAGTGGTTGACTTCATGCTTCCAATGCAGGAGACACAGGTTTGATCCCTGATGGGGGAACTAAGATCCCACAGGCCGGCCAAAATCTTTTTAAAATAATTTAACAGTTTTGGCAAAGGTTGTCCTCCTCCAAGAAGCCTTCCCTGAACACCCCTGTCTGGCCTCCTTGGGGTTCGCGGGGTCCTGGGCTCTTGTCAGTTTCTGGGGCATCTTCCCCGGATGGCAGAGTCATCCGATTTCTTTCTGGACCCCGAGGCCCTGGACAGCATGTCTTGCCCGCCAAACACAACTGGTGGTCCCCGTTCTTCTGGGGCTGCCAGTGCCCTGAACGAGCTTCTGTCCCAGCTGGGTGTGGACGCCGGGCCCAGGGATGCTGGAGCCTCCCCCGTGGTCTCCCTCCGGGTGGGACAGCAGGCCCCTCTGTGCATACCCTGTCTCTGGCCTCCTCCACGTGCCTGCGGCTGGGGTCTGAGGGGGCCTAGCAAAAGCTTCAAAACCTTATAAAGTCACCCCCTTTCCTCTGGGCTCTTTAAAGCTCAACCAGATTATCCTCCAATTGACATAATTAATTTAAAAAGAAAACAACCAGAAAAGGCCTTTTCCTGGCCAGAGCAGTGAAGTGAAAGTCGCTCAGTCGTGTCTGACTCTCTGCGACCCCATGGACGGTAGCCCACCAGGCTCCTCTGTCCATGGGAGTCTCCAGGCAGAGAAGGATGCATCAGCCGCGTGGACCCCGCCAACCGAATGACTGCAGGATGGTTGTCCTTTGCAGCGTGACGCAGCCACAGGCCCGTCCAGCACCCACTTTCCTCTCTGGGTCAAGTTCAGGTTCCTCCTGGCCTGGTTCTGAGAGAAGACCAGATGCAGATACTTTCACCAGCGAAGGAAACAGTGAGATGTGCGTGTTTGCGGCAGGCTCACTTGAACCATGCTGGCTTCCACCCTCTAAAACATTTCCTATGTTGTCTCCAGTTTCTGGAGAGAATGTCGTAAAAGCCCCAGACCCCCAGGAACAAATCGGGTGGCACTGCCCTCCAGGGGAGATGCCACAGGAACAGACAGGAGCCTAGGGCCGTGGGAGCCCCAAGGAGGCCAGCACCAGGTTGGGGAGGTCAGGGAAGGCTTCCTGGAGGAGGCAGCCTTTGCGGAGCCCTGAAGGATGAGCCAGGCAGACTGTCTTAAGAAGCAATCACTGGGTGAAAGGACCAGCACCAGGGAAGGTGGGGAGATGTGCAGGGGGAGGGGAGGGGAGGCTGAGTGTGGTCCCCAGGCCCAGGCACCCAGGCACCCACAGGCAGGGAGGGGAGAGCCAGCTGGAGCGCTCAGGTGTCTCCAGGGCCATGTAGCGGGGCCCAGGAGCTGCTGTTCCTCGTGTTCCGGATGGTAGGCAAGGGGGCAGTGTGCCAGCAGGACCCACTTTCCTGGAGGCAGGGCTCTGTCCTGGGTCCTGGCCTGGATTTACCCCGTCCCTCCACAGGGGTCCCGGCTGCCCCTCTGGAGGAAGAGGATGCAGGTGGGTCTGCCCTTCCCATGTGCCCACCTGCTCTCTCTCTTGGGCAGAGCTCCTCACAAGAGGAGGGGTCTGGACTTCCCCAGTGGCTAGTGGTTAAGATTCCACCTTCCAGCCCAGGGGGACGGTGAGGGTTCGATCCCTGGTCAGGGAGCTAAGCTCCCACATGCTTTTGCAGCCAAAACACTAAGACATAAGGCAGAAGCAATTCTGTAACAAATTCAACAAAGACGGTAAAGATAGTCCACATTGGGAAAAAAATCTTAAAGAAAAGAAAGAGGAGGTGTCACAGAGCAGAGCATCCTGGAGACGCCCCGGTGTTCGCAGTCATGCCTGCCCTGGCAAGACGCCCCTCCTCACCGGCCACAAGACGTGCACCAGGCCCCTTCAGGGTGACCACCAGGGAGGCAACAAGCAAGCATTCCATGGAGGGGGAACTGGGGCTCAGAGTCACAGAGCCTGGTGCCCACAGCTCCCGCCTCCAGGCCTAGAAGCAGCTGTGAGGCGCCCATCCCAGAACCCCCTCACACCATGCCAGGGTTGGGGGGCTGCGGTGTGAAGATGCCGAGGGAGGAAGCAGGTCTGGCAGGCCCGAGGTGGGGCCATCACCTCTTTCATTTTCTCGTTCACACCTTCGTTCATTCACCATCGCGGAGATGCCACCAGTGCTCAGGGGTCACAGGGCATCAGTGCTGGCCAAGGCCTCTCGAGAGCCAAGGCCCAGAGCTTTCCAGATCCTGAGGCGTTTCCTGGGCCAGGACTGGAGACGGCCCCGATGCCCAGGGTGCTGCCCTCTGGTGGCCTGTGCCATTTCAGGCCAATGGAAGAGGCCTCTGTGGAGTCCGGATCAGCGTGCCCACCTCCCCAGGGCCCTGCATGGTGGGATGGATGTAGGCGAGGAGGTCCATAGAGCCAGGCCAGGGACCTGGGCCCCAGGGTTGGATGCTGGCTCTGCCAGCTATAGCCACAGGGGCAGGGGCAGGGTGAGAAGCCCAGGCACCCAGGGTACTGGGGCAGCAGGCTTGGGCTCCTCCAATCCTCGCTTGGCCACTGGGTGACCCTGGAGGTCCTCTTCCTCCCTGACTGTCAGTCTTCCCACCCTTAAAGCCGTGGGGGCCATGAGTCAAAGTCCGTGTTGTTCGTGAGTCCCATGGGGTGTGGGGTGAGAATGCAGAGCCTCAGGCATCACTGTGGTCAGTGGTTGGCCCTGATGCACTGGTTCTTGGTGCCCAAGACGAAGAACAAACACCCCATTGCTTTGAGGAGATCAACCTGGTAAATAGGATTACAGCTTCAGATGCAATTACATTTCAGACAGTCAATCCAACTTCTTAAGGATGAGTCCCCGGTTCAGAAATGAGCTTCCCCCTCCCCCACATGACTGGCCAGTCATTCTTGGAGAGGCTGGGAAAGCAAGTGACTCAGTCCTGTTTTCTAAAGAATACTTGGCTCAAGAGGCATGAAAAATGCATGACGTTAAACGCAGTGGCGGAGTGACGACCAGGAGACACGAGAGTGTTTGCATTACACAATGAGGCCTCGCCTGCGCCCCCCCCGGCCCTGCACCAGCGGCTCGGCCCAGATCAGCCTGGGCTGGCTCCGACTCAAAACTCTTCTCGAGCAGGGGTGGCTGAGGGTGGGGTGGGGGGAATGGGGTGTCACCCTGCTCCTTTATTCCTTCAGCCCGGAGCTTCCGGATCTGACTGCAGCCTGGGGCCCAGCTGAGCCCCAAGGGAGGAAAGTCTGGACAACCAGTTGTCCGAAATCTGAATGGACTGGGGATGAGGGCATCCGAGTAGATCACAGGGTGGGGAGAAGTCAGGGGTCATGCGCCCCAGTAGCCGTCTCCCCACCTGCCTTAGTAACGGCGCTCCAGTTTTACCTGGGTCTAGCGCCGCTCAGCTGAAAGGTTACATTTCCCACCTCCCTTGCAGCTCAGTATGATCACGTGACCAAGTTCTGGCCAATGAGAAGTAGGAGTACCCAGGAATGGGAACAGACATGCCCTTCTTTGGCCCTTGGTCCATCCAGCAGCCTGGAAAGCCGATGTGATGGCAGAGCTCCAGCAGCCGTGTTGGAGTCTGAGGTGAAGGAACACGCGCTCAGGAATAGAGCGATGAGCAGGCAGGACCCTGAGGCCCTGATGACATGTATGGCCTTTACAGCAGCCCCAGCTTGCCCACATTTGGCGTTCTTTTATGGGAAAGAAAAAAACACACATTTACCTTATTTAAGCACTGCAGTGTGGGGCTTTGCTGTTACAGGCAGTCAACCCTAGTCAAAGCCGGTAGAGTGTGGAAGAAGTCTTGAAGAAGAGAGACCAACAGGAAAACCAGAGGAGTGATCAGGCTGAAAGACTGCATGTGGTTTGGGTGGCTCACATGGGACCAGTGGATGACTGGCTGGGTCAGGACCTGACTCTGGGTACAAGGCCTCCTAAGGTAAGGGAGTAAGGCTGTACCCTCTGGACCAAAGGCCTAGAGGGGCCCATGGGAATCCGATGGATAGCTCGGGAAGATGTCAGGAGATGGCTATGGCGGGGGGGACCAGAGCCTAAAGGAATGCGAAGGACTGTCGTCTGTCTTCCAAAACCCACTGCCCCTTCTCCCCAGTCTGGGTCTGTGTGCCCACCTGTCCTCTAAGTGGAGACTGGCCTGGCCAGCAGCTCAGCTCATGACCTGGGCTCCCTGCCCCTTGTAGCTGAGTGTGAGCAGAATCCGGCCAGAATCAGTGGAATGCGGGCAGAGGGAATGCAGATGCTGCGTCACGGGCTTAAAAGGAAATTGCTTGTTTGGAATTTTCTGCTTCCGCCAAGCAAGATTGCAAATGTACCCATGCTTATTTGAGCCTGGCTGACTCAGCCGTGCCCTGGGGATGTCCGAGCCACAGGATGGACAGAACCTGCATCCTCCACACCCACAAGTCCACATCTTGCAGCTTACACCTCTGGTTCTCATTAGGATATCTGGAAATACTTTGGGCTGTTCCAGGAAGGGGAGGGATGCTATAAGCCTCTAGTGGGTGGAGGCCAGGGATGCGACTAAACGCCTTCCAGCGCCCACCACAGCACCCCCTACCCTGAGAATGGTCCAGCCCTGAATGCCCGCGGTGCCGCCATTGAGAAACCCCAGCTCGCTCGGGCACCTGAGGGCATAGTGTTTGGCTCTTGCCAAGGACAAGGTCCAAGGTCTTGGTCTGGCTCTCGGAACCCTTTATGACCTGACCAGGCTGTAGATAGTGGTAGAAAGGAGAGGGAAAGGAATTTCAGATGGGACAGAGTGGAAGAGCACGGAAAAGGCACAGAGGCAGCATCAAATCACGGACCAGACTATTGCCCAGACTCCAGGCTGAATGGCTTTAGAGGAGCAAGTGAGGGGCTCAGAAGCCCGGCTCTGAGGAGAGAGCGCAAGGGAGACAGAAGATGAAGTGAAAGTCCTTCCTGTCATGCTAATGGCGTGGCCTTGGGGCCACGTTTTCTAAGAGTTTCTGTCTGTTAAGAGTTTCTGTTTGTTTTTTCCAATCAAGGAGTCTTCAATTTTTCTCAATGTCTTTTTAGCATCCTTGGAGATGAGCTTGTGGCCTTTCTTCTTTGAGCTGCTGATAGGACAGGCCATGGTAAGTTTCCAATACTCGATCACCCTCAAGTCCCTGAGCAAGGCCTCAGTTTGCTCATCTGTAAATGGGGTGATAATAAATCTCCCTCACAGGGCTGTGATGAAGAGTAAACCAGTTAATAACAGTGGCTGTGTTACATAAGTGCTCATTAAACACAGAGCTCTCGGTGTGCAGTGGACACTGGTTATTTTTCCCACCCAACATTCACTCCCTTCTTCCATTTTCCTCTTGGAGCCACTGCTGACGGGAATGGCCCCAACCTGGGCTCCAAAATCCCAGGCCAGTGCCTCCCTCCCCAGCCACAGTGATCGGCTACAGGACAGGCATGGAGGCCCCACCAGGCCAGCCAAAGGCAATGACAGGTGATCTTAGAACCTTGTTGGCCCCTGGGAAAGAGAAGCTCTCTTTTTCTGTAGTTGTCAACCTACACGGCAGAACCCTGGAGCAGTGAGGGGCCACTGCCTGCCTGGGATGTGGCTAACTTCTGGGTTAGCAGAATTGACAGAGAGATCAAAAATCACTGGTAAGTTTGTTTGAGCCCTGATCCAGCTATGCCTGAAGCCACGTCACCATTAGACTCTTGAGTTACGTGAATCAGCAGTTTCCCTGTTTTTTTAAAATTGCCTACAGCTTGGCTTCTGTCATTTGCAATGGAAAATATCCTGACTAATACAGGGGTCAGCAAGCTATGGCTGGGGGCCAAATCCCCAAGCTAAGAATGGATTTTACATTTTTGAAGAGTTGTTAAAATTAATAAATCAAAGAAGACTGTTAAGAGACTGCATGTGGCCTAGAAAAGTCTAAAATATTTACTACCTGGCCTTTTTTTTTTTTAATTGCTAAATCCTGGACTAATGCATTACTTATAAAAATTCTTAATCTCAATACTTGGTTCACTTATTTTTGTCTTTCCTTTTAGTGATGAAAGCAACACATTTGCCTCTGAGTGTGGCTTTCCTTGCTTTCTGCAAGTTGTGTAAATCAATGGCGGTTATTTTCTCAACTGTCTGCTCCCATCCGGTACTGATCTAGGGACTTTTCTTTCCATACTCACTGTCCATCCCTGTCTCCAGCCTCCGTCCTGTGGGGCTTCTGATGACTATGGAACTTTGAAAAGAGTGAAGAGAAGGTGTTTGCATGGGGAAATTTGGAGACGGAGTGAAAAGGGCTGGGCCCCCACGAGGAAATGTAAGGATGTCCTAGCAGGTGCTGACGGAGGCTCTTAGTCCACAGCAATGAGAAAAGGAAGTGCTCTAGCGAAGGCTACCAACTCGGCCCAGTTTGCCTGGAATTATCTGGTTTTAGAACTGAAAATCTCTCATCCTGGGGACCCCACTCTGTCCTGGGCAAGCCAGGACAGCTGGTCAACCTAACAGCCTCTCCTCCGCCTGGGCAAGCATGCGGCATTCTCCTGCATGATGGTAATCCTCAGATACTGGATGGACTTCCATGTGACAGATCACGTCCATGTAACTCTCCAAGGACTGGCCCGAACATCTTCCCGATGCCAACGTCTAGTCCTGCCCCCTCCCTCTGCCAACCTTGAAGGTCGCAGCTCCTTTTCTCTCAACCTCATCTAGCCCAAGGGGCCTTCCTCCTATAGATGGGGCTTCAGCCTCTCTTCTTTCTCCAGTTCTAAGACTCTCAGCTCATAGAGGCTACCTGAATTTCTCACCATGAAGTTCCTTCCGTCTTCAAAGCTAGCAGGGGCACATCAGATCCTTCTTGGGCATAGAGTCCTCTCACTGCTTATCTAGACGGGGCCCAGCACACGCTCGCTGCCACCTCAGCTGGAGTTGCTGGGGTTCAGGAAACACTTACGAGTGAAACCAGTGCAAGATGCAAGGATGAGGCAGGAGGACGTGCGCAAGAACGGGGTGCGGTCGGGGCAGGAGAAGGCGGCGGAGCTCAGGCTCGAGGCTCAGAGGCGCCGGTGTTCGGTCCCCGCTCTGCAGCCGTGGAGGCAGCTGCCTCCTGGACGGTCACTTATTCCATAGCTGCTCATAGAACCTGCGCTATGTGCCAGGTTGCCTCTTCTCTCGGGAACAGGGCAGGACCCAGAGCAGAGGTGGAGATGGTCCCCAGTGAGAACCTGTTGCTGTTCAGCCACTAAGTGGCGTTTGACTCTTTTGCGACCCCACAGCATCACCAACTCAATGGACATCACCAACTCAATGGACATCAGTTTGAGCAAAGTCTGGGAGATAGCGAAGTACAGGGAAGCCTGCGTGCTGCAGTCCGTGGGGTCACAAGGAGTCGGACACGACCCGGAGACTGGACAACGGCAACAACAGGGACTGTAGCCCACCAGGCGCCTCTGCCCATGAGCGTCTCCAGGTAAGAACACTGGAGTGGGTGGCCATTCCCTTCTCCAGGGGGTCTTCCCGACCCAGGGATCAAACCCAGGTCTCCCGCATTGGCGGGTAGATACTTTACCACTGAGCCATCAGGGAGGCCCTGAGCAATAATCAGGAAACAAATCACAACATTTAGCCCCCAGTGTCACAAAAGGAATAGCAGAGTTGTGACAGAGAGCACCAGTGAGTGCATTTTGGGGCAGGAACATGAGCTCCCCGCCCCCCGATGCGGGACATTCACGCTAAAGCCACATAGAACCAGGGAAAGAGCGCTGTGCCGGAGGAGACAGCATGCGCAAGGGCCCTGGGGTGACCTAGCTCGGTGCGTCCAAGTAGCAGAAGACAGAAGGGGGAGGAGGCTGCTCACGTGTGTGATGGAGTTGAGGGGCAGGCAGGGGCCAGAAATGCCAGCCCCCTGCACGCGGGTTAACTCAGTCAAATGTCAGAACCCCACACGGTGTGAGTGGTATTGCTGGCCTCATGTAGCCATGAGGAAACCCAGGTTGCAGAGGTTGAGCGCTTTGCCTGAGGCCACACAGGGAAGAGGGGCTGAGGCCACTGAGCCCCACTAAGGTGCCTGAGACCCATCTGGGATCCCCAGGGCACCCTGATTCTGGATAATGCGTCCTTTGGGCATCGGCACGTCTCCACGTTTGTCAAGTGCCAGAACCCCTTTCCTGGCAGGAGCACCTCGTCTGCCGTCAGCCAATTGTTCCCCCACCCCAAACAGGTGAGGGACCCTTGGAGCCAGACCCGGGTCACCACCTTGCTCAGGATGTCTGGAGCTACAAACCCACTTGGGAGGAGGGGTGGGGGAGGAGGGATGGGGCTGGAGGAGGCAGGTAACTGCCTGTATCTTCAGACCTCAGAGCCTTTGGAATGGACCCCGGGGACCCAGGCCGGGAAGGGACCTCAAGCATGCGGCCTCTGTGTGTGTACGCACAGACACACGGAGAGGGATTCATAGAGCTCTTCCACACTAGACTTCCGCCAATCGTGGAGCTATTCAGGAATCCTCTTGGAGATTCCGACAAGAAACCGGACCCCACACGGGTGGGCCTGGAAGCCGCCCACAGGTACCTGCTCTGCCGACATTCGGCCCCGCGGCCAGCAGGGGGCAGCACGACGCTGCGCAGCGGTACCCGAGTCCCGGGAGGCGCGCTCTGCGCCAGGTTCTCCCAGGGAAACGGAGGCCAGGAGCAGCAGGCAGAAGGGGCAGACTAGCCGAGCCGTCCCAGCCGCCGGCTGTCACCCCCTCCTCTCCCGGCCCCGCCACGCCCGGCTTGTCCGGGAGCCTGCCCGACCTCGGAGGCCTCCTTGCACGACCGCGGAGCGGATCGAGGTCGGGGGCCGGGGTTCACGAGGCATGGGGTTTGGGCGGTAGCCGAGGCTCCAGGCCGGGGGGAGGCGATCACTGCAGGAGGGGGGACGGTCTTTTATCGAAGTCCCGACATACTCGGCAGGTCCCCGGGATTCGCCCCGTTATAGGAGGCGGAGACTGAGGCTGGGGGCAAGGTGGCCCCCGGAATCTGTGCCCAGATGGGCCACGCTGTCCGCCTCGCAGTCCCGGGGCCCCGCGTGGCCCAGCGTCCCGCGACATCCCCTCCCATCCCGGTCGTGGAGAGCCTGCAGCCTCGCGTCCTCACGTCGCCGCCGGGTGGCAGCATCGGCTCGCGCGCCCCAGCCGGCCCAATCCCGGCTCCGCTCCAGCCACCGGCAGCTAGGTCTCGGCCCGACCCTCCGGTTTCCAGGGCTCAGCTTCCCATTCCGTGAAATGGGGTGACATCTGGGGCGCTGGGACGCAGAGAACACTTGGGGGTGAGGCTGCTATAGTCATGTCTCTTTTTCTGTGCCTCAGTTTTCCTGCCTGTGAGGCTGTTTAGTGTCCCCTCTCATCTATCTGTGAACGCTCTGTCTGCCGGCTCCGCTCAGCTGCACCAGCGACCCGATCAGAGGCCGAGGAATGGCCCGCGCCTGGGTGGTGGCAAAGGTTCAGGGGATTTGCAAGGATTAAGAGGGGATCAGGAGCAGGGGGTCGCACAGCAGGGTGGAGGGAGCGGAGCCTTCAAAGTGGGGGCGGGTAGGCTAGGTGGGACCCAGGCTGGCTGGAAGCAACACGCTGCCCCTGCCCGCGCCTGGACGCCGGCGGCCACCCCGACAGGTTTCAGGCCTCTGCTGTCTTCTGAAACTAAGTACGTCCCAGTTTCATATTTTCGCCCAAGAGGCGTCCAGGTCTGTACACCCAAGCAGGACAGGCGTCTGCCCAGGGCAGTGCTTAGGCAGAGGGCCACGGACCGGCCCTCTCCAGAGAGAGCTTCAGCCAAAGGCAGGCCCTGTGCCCACCCGGGTACCCGCTGGCCGGCACCGAGCCAAGTCAGATGCTCTGGTGTGTGAGGCACCACGCTGGTTCTGACCTTGCACTCTGGGCACTGCAGAAGAGAAAGTGCAGGCCGAGGAGTTCGGAGGTGATGGGGAGAGCAAGCAGGGGGTCCCTGGGGTGGGAGCCTCCCACAGAGCCAAGGAACCCGCCCCAGCGTCTTCCCATCTGTCTCCACCACGGTGCTCAGCCAAACGGCTTCCCAAGGAGGTCACGGAGCCAGTCTCTTGCATCTGGCAAGGCCTGACTGTCTGTCCGTTTCCTGCCCCTGCTCTCAGTAAGCGCCGCCGGCAGCGGTCCTGACAGGTGTGGGGACCCGGGGGCTGGAAGAGGGGCTCTGATTGAGGTCCTCGGGGGCTGGCAGAAACGCCTGTGTGAAGGGCGTGGTCCGGGGGGACCCCCAAACGGGGTAATTTCTGAGGGGTAGGGGAAACGTGCCCAGAACGGGAATGGATATGGGTGGTCTCTCCCTTCCTCTCTAGAAGCTGGAAGCCAAGTGGCTACACCACCCGACGGGGCCACTCCTGCGCCCTCGCGGGCGCAGAGGAGCCGCCAGCCCCTCCGCAGGTGTCTTTTCGGTGCAGCGCCCTCCCCGGCGAACCCCCCCTCCCCGCGCACCCAACCCCCTTCTTCCCTCCCAGTCTGGGCTCAGCGATCGGAAGGGAGCCCGCCTGGGGAGGGGGTTCCGGGGGAGAGATGCGTTCGTGTGTCACGGGGGAGGGAGGAGAAAAGGGAGGGGAGAGGCCGGGAGCGAGGGAGAGAGAGCGCGCGGCGAGCGAGGAGGGCGGGCGGGAGGCGGGTCCTCCTACCTGGGGCGCGCTCGCTCGCTCGCAGCTCGCTTGCCGGGGCCGCGAGTCACCTGGGGAGGCCGACAAGTGCGGACACATTGGCCGCCGCGGCGCTCGGGGAGGCGCGCACGGCCCCAGGCGGCTGCGCCCAGCGGAGGCAGCGCCCGCCCGCCCGCCGCGCTCGGGCCCCGGCCCCCGCCGGCGCTCCCGAGGCCCCGCGGTCACAGCTCGGCTCCGAGGTTGCAGCCCCCGTCCCAGGTCACTCCCACAGGCGCACACGGCGGCGGCGGCGGCCCGGGCTCACCATGGTGGCAGCGCGCGCCCAGTGCCCGCGCGTCGCCGGCCGCCGGAGCCGCAGCGCCGGCTGAGCGCTGTCCACCGAAGCCCCCCGCTCCTGCCCGTCCCTCGCCCGGCCCGCGCGTCCCCTCCGGCCGCCGCGGTCTATGGCGCAGCCCCCCTCCCTGGATCATGCACAGAAACTTTCGCAAGTGGATTTTCTACGTGTTTCTCTGCTTTGGCGTTCTCTACGTGAAGCTCGGGTGAGTAGCCCTGTGGGCAGGGGCGGGAGCCCAGGACGGGAGCAGCCGGTGGGAGCCGCCTCCAGGGCTCCCCGCGGGGACCGGAGGGGGGCACGGGCAGCTCTCGGGGATCCCAGGCTGGCCTGTGTGTTGAACCCGCAGCCCGGCCCGGCGGAGACGCCGCTGAGCCCCTTGAGCCGCGGGTACTCGCGAGGGGCGCCCAGCCCAGGGCTGGGGCAGGGAGAGCCGGACGCGCGGGCTGCCAGGCTCGCGGGTAGCGGCGAGCGTGCCCGGCGCGTACTTTCACCTGTTTGGGCTCCAGGCCCCGGGGGTGGGACGCGCCTTCCCTCCCCCGGGCTGCGCTGGGCGCGGAGCCCGGGCCGAGCGCTCGCCGCCGGGAGGGCGCGCCGGGGCGGGGGCGGGGGGCTTCGGGCTGCCGAGGGCCCCGGGCGGGAGGGGGGCGCACCCCCCAGGAGCGAGCGCGCAGGCCAGGGCACCCGCCACGGCACTTCGTCTCTATCCATCACGCGGACGTGTTGAAATTACCTTGACAACTCGTCGGGCTGGCTCGAAACGGGCCGCGCGCGCGGCCGGGCCGCCTCGGGCTCCGTCCGGGCCCCGCCCGCCCCGGGCCCTCGGCCGGGCCCCTGGCCGGGCCCCCTCTCGCCGCGCTCCCCCTCGCGCGGCCCGGCGGGCGGGCGGGCGGGCGCCCGGCGGGCCGCGCTCGCTGCAGTAGCTGCTCCGAGTCGTATTTCCACATTCCTGAAGCCAGCCGAGTCCTTACCTGTTGAGCTGCGATCTCCTTTAGACAGAATCTGTCTCGGCCTCGCTCGAAGTCGGGGGCGGGGTGGGGGGCGCGCAGGATGACTGCGACGGGGGCGCACTGTACCTCCATCGCCCGGACGCGCGCTGCGAGCCTACTGTGCGCCGCCAAAGGCGGGAAGGCAGGCCGGTCCGGCGGCGGGCAAAGCCAGTGAACAGCCCCGAGGCAGGGCCGGCCGCGCAGCGGCCTCCCAGGCGGAGAGGCAGAAGCAGGCCTGAGAGCCATTTCATCCATCGCCCTCGGTCCGTCGCCTCCTCTGCCATTTTACAGATGGAGAAACCGAGGCCCGGGAGCCGGTAGGGACTGAGGCCAGTGGCCACAGAGGCAGCCTGGAGGCTCCCTGCCCCAGCCTCAGCGCTGCAGGCCTGGGCGGGCGTGCCTGCGGCTGCTGGTGGCTCTGTTTATCGTGGGTCTGTGTGCAGGCTGTGTCCCTGGGTGTTTGTTTATGGGTGGTGAGCGCGCAGGGCACTGACTGTACTCGGGTGGGGTGGGGAGGAGGCGCTCTTTTCCCGACCCCCCGGGTAGGCAGCCCCTGGGATTACTGTTGCTGGGCCCTGTAAATAATAGGCAACCCCCCGCGGGTCCTGCCTTCTGCTGCCTCGTCCTCAGCACTCAGGCCTTGTGGCTTTCTGGTGGTCCTGCAGGTGGGTGCCTTCCCTCTTCTCAGTAAAGACTGGGAAGCGATGGGGCAAGGGAGGCCAAGCCACTGTCCGCAAGGGTGAGAGGCAGCTGGGACAGGCACCCTGACAGTGCCCCTAACACCCACTCCTCAGCGAGGGTCATCTGAAAGCACCCCTCCCCCAGCTGCGGGAAGGGCTCTGTGAACCCACGGCCACCTCCCCAGCCCAGGACAGTGGAAGAAGCTGAAGGGGGTGCCCAGCCTGAGCTCCCAGAGCTGGGGCCAGGGTCCCCCCCACCCCTAGTCCTTCCTGAGCCCTCCTCTCCCCTCTGGCAATGGGACTGAAGCTCTGGCCACCCTGGACAGGATGGCAGCTGGTGTCCGTGCAGAGAACTCAGGGAGTGAGACCAGTCTGTGTGCCCAGGCACCTGTGCCAACCTCCCTGGGAGTGCGTGAGACAGCCAGGGGCGGGCCCCAGCTCTGTCCTCCACCCGCACCAAGGAGCCCTGGAGGGGAACTCCTCCCCTTGGCATCCCCCTTAAAACATACACTCGCCCAGACCGGTCCCAATACGCCCCTGTGGAAGCACATCCAGTAAGCCAGAGAGTCACCCTGGGGCCTGCCAGGGGGAGGGGACTCAGCCCTGCCCCCATGGCATCGATGGTGCCCGCATTGCAGAGGGAGGGGGATGCACGAGATGCGGAGAGGGGCAGCTGGGCCAGATGTGGCCTAAGGGGCTCGAGGACCTGAAGCCTAGTGCCCAAGGAAAGGTCTGGTGTTCCTCCCCCGTCACACCTCACTGGGTGGCTTTGGGCAAGCTCTTTCACCTGCCAGCTCACCTTCCCTCATCTGAAACTTGGGGTAACACTCGAACCTCCTGCCCTGGGCCCTGGGAAGGTCAGTCCCGGAGTGGGGGGCACCTTCGCTCTGGGGGTGGAAGAGGTCCCAATCAAGTCAACCCTTTCCTGTTGTTAATGACATCACAGCCACTGCAGGCACCCAGGGACTCCTCCAGGACCACGAATCTCAGGAGTGTGGGTTTTAGGGTCGCATGAGTTCCGAGTAAATATCTGAGATTGTGTGTATTGGGGGGACTACTCCGTGATCACAGCCGCCTCCCCCAGCCTGTACCCCCATGTTTATCAATGTTCAGGGAAGCATCCCTCACCCCCACTTTGACATGTGTATGTGTGCACGCACACATGCGCGCACACACACACACACACACATGCCTCACAGCCCCGATGCCAGTGCAGATGTGCAGCCCCGGGGAGCCTCTGGGCCGGCAGGAGGGGAGAGGCTCAGTCCCTGGACATGCCTTGGATTTCAGGCAGTTTCAAAACAAATGACTCTGCAACTGATCAACCTGTAGGATGCTGCCCTGGAGGAAGCCAAGCCGGGGCTCGACGGAGCCACCTGGGGTCCAGGCACCCTCTGCCCCCTGGAACTGGGGTCCGGTCAGGAAGTCTCAGGAGCAACCTTGCTTCCTGCCCTCCCCATGCTCTTGGGGTTCAGGAGAGGCAGAAGGGCCCAGAGGGATGAAGGTCGAGGACCGGCCCCCTCCTCCTGGGTGTTGGGGACAAGTCTCCATGCCAGCTCTAGAAGCCAGAAAACCTACTACCTCTGGGACCACTGGCCCCACTGCACAGGCCTCTCTTTTCTTGTCCTTGTCCCTCTTTGTGCCTTAACTCCTGCTTAAGTGATCTACACGGCATCGAGAGACATTCATATGCAGCTCCAGCTGGGCAGACAATAGGAGATGGGACTCAAAATCTTTTTGTTTGGGGCTTTTAAAAAAAACACCAAACACTGGAAGTTCAGAAAAGGGTTGTTCTCCTCGGTTGGCTCCACCCCACACCTGCCCCAACCAACTCCTCAGAGGAGGGCAAAAGAGTGAGGTAGAGGAAGCCAGGGTTGGGGGCTTCTTTGCACTCGTTTGGGGGTGTGTTTCCATTGTCAGGCTTTCCAAAGAGGCTCGGAGGCCGGAGCCTGCGGAGATACCGGTGCGCTGGCGCATAGGTGAGCCCTGCCACGCTGGGCCCGGTTGGCCATGGCGGTGAGCGTCTGCGACCAAAGCCAGTCTCCCCAGACCAGGGGCGCACGCAGGCAGAGGCGCAGCGAACACACCTGCACCCTCGCAGACGCGCCCACGCCGCCGCAGGCACGCACAGGCATATGCAGGCACGCGCACGCACACAGGAGCACAGAGCCTCGCACAACACCCCAGAGGAGCGCACGCCCCCGCGCGGTTAGCCCGCCATGCCTGCCCCCAGACGCGCCCTCCAGAGCGGACCAGAACGGTGGGGCTCGCCGAAGTCGGTGGGGGAGCTGTCCGAGCCGGGGTGGTTTGGGCAAGCCCTGGAGGCGGCTCCCGCCGCACGCTTCGGTCAGCCTCCCCTTTAAAAAAACCCGCCCGCGGAGGAGGCGGATGTAGGGGTGGCCCGTCCAATGGCAGCTGGGCGCCTCAGGAGACTTGAAGACGTGAGGCTGAGCGAGCGACAGAGCTGGTTCCGACCGATCGACGGACGGAGGGCCGGACGGCGGCCGAGGCGCACCCGCCGCCCACGGCCCGCGCCCCCACCGGGCCCTACAGCCTCAGCGCGCGCCGCAGCCCCAGCCCCGGCGAGATGCGAGGCCCTGGAGGCGGGGCACAGGCGACCGCTGCGCCGGGGCCCGCGCGCTCGGGTCCCTAGCGCCCGGTTCCGCCGCCCTGTCTTGGGGAGGGCCGCGGAGACCCCGGCCCCAGCCGGCCCCCGCGCTCTGCCCGCGGGGCCTGCGCGGCCCCGCCGGGAGCGCCGGCCCACCATGCTCCTGCTGTCGCCGCGCAGCGCGCTGCTCTCCGTGTACTGCCCGCAGCTCTTTCTCATCCTGTCCAGCGGCAGCTACCTGTGAGTGCCGCGGGCCGCACGCGGGGCGGGCGGGCGGGCCCCCCTCCTGGGCTTCCGGCGGCGGAGCTGGGCTCGCGGGGAACACTGCGGTGAGGTCCCGGGGCGGGGCGCCGGGTGCCCGGCACGCGCAGGAGCCGGGATACTTTGGGTCTCCTCGCCGGGGTCAGCCGCCAAGGTTGAGGAACTAGGGGGGCGGCTGAGGCAGTGAGAGGTTCTGGCTTTGAGGTCAGAGAAAGGGCGGCCCGCTGGAGGCCTGACGGCGCCGGTAGACCGACTGCGCGCACCGAGCGCGAGCGCGAGGTCCGGAGGGCGCGCGGGCAACGCGAAGATCCCCGGCGCGTCCCAGCCGAAGTCCTGGACCAGCAAGGTCCCCCTCCTAGATAAACCCACGCGGCCCGCACGGCCGCGCCACCCTCGAGAGAGCCGAACGCACACGCCCGTTGCCCCGCGTGCACATTGGCGCGCACGTGCACAGCGCGTCCCACCAGACAGCACCCAAGCCGTCCCCCAAGTTTGCCGAGGTTTCGCGCGGCTTCCTGCCGCGGCGAGCGGCCGGACCCTCACCAGGGGCGAGGCGGGGCGCGCAGTGCCCGCGCGCGGCCGGCCGAGGTGCGCCCGGCTGTTCCGGGCAAGGCAGCGCGAGGCGCGTGGACCCGCGTGCGCGTCGGGCCGGGCAGCGCCCGCCGAGCTCGGGAAGCTCCGGGCAGGGCCCGAGAGGGCCCACGGAGCGGAGGGGCGCGTCGGCGCAGCGGTGGCTTCGCCGGATTCCCTAATGGGACGCATATGCCCTGGCCTCCGATTTAAAAAAGACGTTTGATTTATGGAACCGCCGTTTGGGGGAACTGAAGCTGGATGCTACTGATTAAACCTCAGGGCCAGTGCTGCCTCCCCTCCCCCTCCCTCTCCTTTACACGCGGGCCACGTCCGGGGTCGCCTAACGCGGCCGGAGGGGGCAGCCGCTGCCTTCCCGCTCCGTGTGCCACCCCCGCCCCCCGCGCGGCCGCAGTCCTAATAAATCGCCGCGCCCCCACTCCCTTTTAATAGAGACGCAGCCAATTTCTCCTCAAGCTCCTAGGAAATTACTATCCTACCAGTTTTCCTTCTATAAATAGTCGCGCATCTTGAAACAAAAGTTCGCAACCGCAGCCAGATGCTGCGAGGCCCGCGGTTTCCCGGGCTGTGGGACATAATTACAAGGTCCCGGCGCAGAGAGCGCTCCAGGCCCGGCGGGCAGCCCCGGCTGGCTGCGGAGGCATCGCCTGGAGCGGGGAGGGGGGCAGGCCGCCCCGGGCAGGGCGCAGAGCCGGGTGGGGACCGACTGATCGTCGGGGACTCAGGCTAGCAAAGTGCCAGGCTAGAGAGTCCTGCTTCTGGCGTCCCTCCGGGAATAGGGGTAAACTCGGGGAGGTCTTGAAATCTCAGGCCCTGGTTCTCAGAGGTGGGAGGTGGAGATGGTTCCTGCTCCCCAGAACCCCCCGCAGTCTGTCTTAAGCCTTGCTGGAGAATCAGCAGCTACTCTGCTTAACAGATCACTTTCAGGGCCAGCTGGCTGAGGTCTGGCATTGATGGGGCGGTGGTGTCCAGGGATGGGAAACCAGGAGTCCTCCCAGGGTGGTTTGGAGCAAGAAGCAGGGAGGAGGGGGTTGGTCCTCGGTCTCAGGAGCTGATGAGAGTGGAATGCCCAGGCCGCAGCTGAGGGGCTCAGGGGCAGGTGGTGGCCATTGTTCCTCCACGGACCCAGAGTTTTCCACTGGGGTTGGCACCCCAGATCCAGGCCTGCAGTGAGGACCATCTGTGCCCACAGAGGCTCACTCCACACACTTCAGAGTGTGCGCTGCCAGCTTTGTTGGCAGAAATTCTCCTCCGGCGACAGCTTTCTGGAACATTCCTGGGCTAGTGCTGGGGTCTGGGGTGGGTGGTGGTGGGGAGGGCAGTCAGACAGACTCTGCCCCCCGCCCTGCCTTCAGCACCCCCACCCCAGTGGGGTGCTGGTCTTCAGCACTGGGGGGTGGGGTGTTGCTGAAGCAGAAACTAACCCCACGGTTCCCAAGAGTGAACCAGGGAGGCTCCCGCATCCCTGGGGTTTCCCCACCTGCTGGTGGGCACTGGGCTGACTTGGATTAGAGTTAGGAGTGTGAGACGCCACGGGGTGGGAGCAGGGCCTCCGTAATGCAAACGAAGGTGAGTGTGTGAGAAGACGCTGCGGGGTGTCTACAGTCCTGGCCTGAATGCAGGTGAGGCTGCAGGTGAGGTGCCGCGGTGCAAAGTGCTTCCATCAGTGTTGAGGGTCAGCGGTAAGGTTAGCACTGCGGGATCCGCAGATGCCAGGGGCAGGAGGGGCCCTGGGCGGAGGCGTCTTTCTGCTCCAGAGAACTTTCCAGAAGGCATCCATGGCTGGGATCACAAGCACTGGCGGACAATTGATCCTGCCCCTTTCATCTGGGCTGCTCTCCCAGCTCCCCGTCCCGGGCTGTGGTCCGCGCACAGCGAATCCCAGATGCATGCCTGGGCTGCTGCCACTGATCTGGTCGGACGGGTGTGCTGGCCTGGAAGAGCCCGGAGCCCCTGCCGGACTCTGAGCTCGGCCCGGCCAGCCAACCAGGCAGCTGCTGCTCTCCCGTATCATCAGGACAGGCGCTCTCGGGGCCCGTGGGGGTCCGCAGGGCCTCTGGGAGGGCAGGTGGGAGACCCCAGGCCGAGGGGAGGGCTGGTAGGGGGGCCTGGCCGAGGCCTTGTGCCAGGACGAGGCTGGCCTGCCGTCCCAGGCAGGTCCCTTGCGGCCTCGGCCTCCTGCTCCCAGATGCGGGGGTTGGCTGCAGCGATCCCCCCCAGACCTTCCGGTAGGAGTTTCTCATGGTGACCGCCCGCTCTGGGGAACTGGGTGAGTCATGGTGACGGGGCAATTACTCACCGACCACCTGGCTGCGGGGGGTGAGGGGCGCTCACCGCTGCCTTGCCAAACTGGCCTCTTCCCGGCTCTGCCCCTGTGGCTTTACTGGTGGTGCCAACCGCAGACCCAGAGGCCCTGTGGGCATGGCCCTGGGGGGTGGGGGTTGCTGGATCAGGCCCACTCCCGGGGCATCACCAGCCCAGGCAGGGGCAGAAGGGGTTCAGGAGGAGCAGCTCGCAGCCAGGGGGACCGTGTCTGTCCAGGTGCGGGAGGAACGCTGCTGGGTGGCCTCTGGGCCTCAGTCTGCTTGTTGTCGTCGGTCGCCTCACAGGCTCAGGTCAGGCCCACACACCGCTGGGATTCAAGAGTGCCTGTGACTCCGAGAGGGGTGTGCACACAGGCAGTGGGAGCCGGGGATCCCGACGGAATCCCAGCCCCCAAGGGACCCCAGCCCAAGATACACAAATAGAGGCGCTTTGATCGCAGAGAACTTCAAGACACCGATGACATGTGCGTGAGGCTCTGCAGCCACTGCAAGGGGAGTGTGCATTTTGACATGGCTCCTTCGACCCCTGTGTGTGGGGTGGAGGGTCGGCAGGGGAAGGAGGGTCTCCCACATGCTTCCTCCTGGGGCCGCATTAGGCCCTGCAGTGGTGTACTGAGGCCCCGCAGGAGAAGGGCCCATTTTCTGACCAGGTGTCCCTGTTGGTCCTTATGAGACCAAGGGGCCTGATGGTGACCCAGATACCGGGCTCACAGCTCTGTTATTGCCTGGGTGCATCCCATAACCTCAGCTATGTCCTCTGTACAGTGAGGGGCAGGGGAACATTAATTCAGAGGAGTGTAAGAATTCAACAAGCAAATGCAAGGATGTGCTCAGCTGGGTATCTGGTATATAGTTAGTGCTCAGAAGATGGGGCCATTTGCAGTTATTAGGAGCAGAGAGGCTACCCACCCATGACAGGGGGGAGCCCTGTGGCTGTAATTGTTCAGGAGAGAGGAATGAACTCTCTAGGGTATCTCTGAGGGCTTCCTGGAGGAGATGACATGTAGACAGAGTTTTGAGGGATGGATAGGAGTTGCCCGGACTAAACAGGAGCATGAGAGAGACTCCCAGAAGAAGGAACAATACTCACTGTCAAACACATTCACCCCAGGTTTCTCTCCAGGGAGCCTCATGGTGTCCTCCTGAGGTGGGAAGACACAAATGCCAGGGTCCAGTAGAGAGACCCTTTGCTCAGGTCACCCAGGCCCCAGGATGACAGCCCTGCCAACTCTGGTCCAATAAGGAGAGGAGCCCGGCAGCTCTGGGGCCCCAGGGTGAGCCGCTGCTGGGGATGCTCTGGAGCAGGGGTGGGGGTGGGGGATGGGGGTCTTGACTGTGGAGAGGTGGGCGCCCTGTCAGCTCAGGATCGGGGTACCCAGAGCAGGCTATTCCATGCGGCCTGCGGGCAGCCCCTTACCTCGTGGGCCCCGCTCCCCCAGGGGCCGATAGCGGGGCTTCAGCTGACTCTTGAGGCCTCCACGTTGCAGGGCCCTGGGTCCGGCTCAGATGGGGCTTCGCTCCCCTCCACCCTCCCAGCAAGGGGACCGGAGCCCGGCGCCCTCCCTTGTCAGATGAAACCCGGGCCCAGGGCTCCCTCAGCCTGATGAAAGGGTCATTGTGTGGCGCGGGCCGCCCGCTGGCCAAGGACAAAACCAGCGTTTGTCCTCCTTCCCTGGCTCGGGGTGGGGGCCTCCCCCAGGCTGACCGGCGGGAGAGGGGGGTGGGCACAGGTGTGCGCTCTTCCCTCCCCATCTTCCCCGTCTCCCTCATGGAGGAGCCGCTGCACTCGCCCAGGCACCCCCTCCCAGTCCGGCCTCCCACCCAGGGCATCCACACCTTCTGGGCCAGCCCCGCGGTTGGCATGGAGGCAGTGAGCTCTCTGGCCCTGGAGGCATACAAGCAGATGTAAGAGGGAGGCTCAGGGACGACAGGGAGAGGCCTCGCCTGGAAGGAAGCCAGCACGCCTGGTCCTCTGTGCGAGTCAGCCACGCGGCGTGGCCGACCTGCTCTGTGGATGGGCTGCTGAGGCCCCCGGCAGGTCATCTCACAGCCTTAGCAGCGGAGCACCGACTGAGGCTTGGCATCCTGCCCACCGAAGCCTCGCCCAGCCTTGGGCTGGAGCAGGTGGCCTCTGAGGTGCCCGGGATGCCAGAAAGGCTCGGTCTGAGGCTGTGAGTGGAAGACACTGCAGCTCTGCAGTAGCCACTGCAGCCACGGACCCTAAAGCCTGACAGCGGCCCAGAGCAGGCCCCGGGGGCTTGGCCCTGCCCAGCGAACAGCTCCCCGCATCAACAGAAGAAGCCCAAGTCAGCAGTCCCGGGGGTTCCAGCCCAGGGACACCTGTGGGCTTTCATCCCTTTCTGGAGCCACTTACCAAGGCCACACCTGCTCCCGACCCTTCCCCACGTGCCTCCTGGGCCAGAGGTATGCCTTGTGCTGGAAAGCCCCAGTGCCATGCCCACTGGAGCTGTAAAGGGGCCAGACCCTGGCGGGAGTCTGGGCGGGGGCTGGGTTCACCCTCCCGTGGCACCTGGCAGTGTTGCCAAGGCTGCCGAGGGATCCAGAGCCAGGACGTAGGCCCTCAGTGAACCAAGCTGCCAAACAGACGGAAAACGCTTTTGAATGGGAATTCCTTCACTACCCGCTCCGTGGGCCCCTGACTGGGGACCAGGGCTTCGCATTCCACTTCTGCAGGACCAAGACTCCTCGGAAAGGCTTACTCTTACATCTGGGGCCTGCTCTGAATCTGTTCTCTCCTGGCCTGCCAGAAAGGGGAGCTAGGAAAGGGCCCCCACTTGGAGAAACCTGAAGGTCAGAGCATGGAGTAACTCTCTAGGTCATGCTCAGTGGGGCTGAGCCCAGATTGAAGCTGAATCTGCTTGACCCTTGGGCTTCCCTGGTGGCTCAGCTGGTACAGAATCTGCCGGTCAGTGCAAGAGATGCAAGAGGCCCCGGTTCAAGCCCTGGGTTGGGAAGACTCCTTGGAGAAGGAAATGGCAACCCACTCCAGGATTCTCGCCTGGAAAACCCCCATGAACAAAGGAGCCTGGGGAGCTACAGCCCATGGGATTACAAAGAGCCATACACACACACTCTGCCTGACTCTTAGGTTCTGTGCTGCCTCTCACGGCGTCCTGCTGATGTAGGCTTCCTGCCTGCCACAGACTCCTGCCCTCTACTTCGCTGCCCGTAACCTCACATGGGTGGAGAAACCAGCTAACCCAGCTGGTGAGCACTGTCCACTGACCAGGAGTCCTGAGGGTCCAAGTGAGGGCTGCCTTAGATTTGGGGCCAGCGGGGATGATTTCCCACTGGGTGTGGGGAGCCAAGAAGGCCTCAGTTTCCTCCCCTCCCTTGGCCCCCAACCTTTCTCCTCTGACACCAGCTTGAGCAGAGAGGAGGCGGCCCTAGCTTGCCAGCTTGAGACCTCTGTTGGGTCAGCATGTGCCATGGACTTGAGGCAGCCTTGTGGGCAACCCTGCCTCTTTCTGGACTTCAGTTTCTCCCTCCAGGTGATGGGCCTAGATGCTCAGGGACCACCCGCCCCCTCCAGCCCTCCCGCCATCAGCTGGCAGACTCCCAGCATTCCGAGCTCACTCTGCACACCAGCAGCGCCCACGCAGCCCCTGTGCCAGGGGAACAAGGCTGGCCGTGTTGCTGTTGTCCAGTTGCTCAGTCGTGTCTGACTCTTTGTGACCCCATGGGCTGCAGCACACCGGGCTTCCCTGTCCTTCACTATCGCCTGGAGTTTGCTCAAACTCATGTCTGTTGAGTCGGTGATGCCATCCAACCATCTCATCCTCTGTCATCTCCTTCTCCTCCTGCCCTCAGTCTTTCTCAGCAGCCGGGTCTTTTCCAATGAGTCAGCTCTTCGCAGCAGGTGGCCAAAATATTGAAGCTTCAGCTTCAGCATCAGTCCTTCCAGTGAATATTCAGGGTTGATTTCCTTTAGGATGGACTGGTTGGATCTCCTTGCAGTCCAAGGCACTCTCAAGAGTCTTCACCACGGTTCGAAAGCATCAATTCTTCAGCGCTCCGCCTTCTTTATGGTCCAGCTCTCACACCCATACATGACTACTGGGAAAACCATTGCTTTGACTATACTGGTCATGTTCGCGGCTGTAATGGGGAAGCTCGCTTCCTTCTCCATCACTGAGCCAAGCCCTGTGGTGCCCACAGCAGGAGCCCTAATCCATCAACAGTGATGGCAGACCAGAAGGTGACCTCTGACCTGGGTCCTAGAGGATGGGCCGGAGAGGAGAATGGTGTCTGTGGCAGCGAGGTGACTGGGAGAGGGGAGTGGGGGCCTGGGGGGCGTGGATGGCGAGGAGGTGGCCCTGGTTAGGGTGGGGTGGGGCAGCAGGGGGTGAGGGCTGCGTGGAGGCAGGGCAGGGAGCCCCAGGCCCGGGGAGCTGTAGGGCAGGGGTGAACTGCTTCCTTCTGAGCTAAGGGAAGACCCTGGGTGCAGAGTGGCTGGTGGGGGAGGGGAGGAGGCTGGTCCGGCCAGCCTCAGAGGGAGGGGTGCCCAGGGGAGGCGGATCGGCAGGGCTGCTGGGAGGCCGAGTGTGGGAGGGGAGCCCTGTCAGCACCCAGGCTCCGAGAGGCCAGGCCTGTGGTTGTGGGATCGACCGCTGATCCCCCAGCGCCCAGCACAGCACTCGGCTCTCAGCTGGTTCCCAGTACACACAGGTCGGATGGTCTGATGGCGGCTTGCATGTCTGGGGCCCAGCAAGGCCCACGGACCTGGTCAGGGCCCCCTGCCCAGCGAGGCCTCCCGGCCTTGGGTGTATTGGCACAGGTGGGCCCAGGGCGTCGCCGGGGGGCGGGATGACGGCGAGGCTCCCCAGACTCCCATCTTCCCAGGGTGACTGGCAGGAGACCTGGGAGTTTCCGGGGGCTGCTGACACCCCCTCCGGAAGCAGCCAGATCCATCCCCTCGCTGCGCCCGTTCTCCCGGGCCTGTCCTGGGTCCCCGGTCCCTGGCTGCCCTGGGTCACTCTGTGGCAGGCAAAGTGCTGGCTCGGCGGCCCCCACAAGCCAGGCCCCGGGCCCCGCCCTGGCAGGGTCCTGGCCTCTCATGGTGCCGCTGTTCCCGGGGAGTGGAGCCTGGGGTCCTGCCTGCCCAGGTTCCCATGGTGACCCTCCTGAGCCTCGGGTCCATGGACTGGGCTGGGATGGCGGTGGCCTGGGGGTGCCTCAGGTCGTGTGCCCAGGGGCTGGCTGGGCCAGGAGCCTAGGGCTCGCAGTGAAGCTGGTCGCGGTGCGCCGGACAGGGGGTCAGCTGCCTTGGGCTCGGCCACTCCCCCTGTTCCCAGGGGTTCAGAGCACACAGGGACTCTGGGTTCATCGCCCAGGGCCCAGGGGACCCCCAGGACAGCGGGCGGGAGATGCCGGCCCAGGGCTGTGTAGTCAGGCAGGGCTTCGTTCCCGGCCACAGCTCCCGGAGGAGCTGTGTACGGACCGTGCCCTCCCCCGCCCCCTCCCCCGCCCCTCCCCCACCCCTCCCCCGCCCCTCCCCCACCCCCTCCCCTGTGGGAAATGGAAGCCATTTCCTTCCATGTGGCTCCAGGAGCAGGCAGGGGCTGAGGGCTGATGACCCCAGTGGCTGGGGAGTCCCCCTGGACGTCTAGCTTCTGCCCCAGCAGTGGGCACAGGAGGGAAGGCTCTGGCTGACCCCCTGGGGCCACCCTGTGCTTGCTGCTCAGCCTGGCGACTTCTGGAGACTTCTGGCAGCGGGAGGGGGGTAGAGAAGATGGCAGGAGCTGAAGGATGCTGAAGGGACAGGCGGGGCCTGGGGCTGAGCCGGAAGTGGGGAGAAAGGCTGCAAGCCTGCTCTTGGCTCCGAGACCAAATCCCCGCCAGGTGGCTGGGCAGCTGGGGCCAAGGTCCTGCCCCCTCATTTAACCCGGGGCGGGCTGTAGGAGACAGGGCTGGTGCTCAGGACCCGGGCCACCTGGGTCAAGCCCTGGGGAGCCCTGAGCTCAGGGAGGTGTCCTGAGGGGGCTGGCCCCAGGAAGTTGTTCAGGGCAGCTGTTCAGGTCATTACAGCCAGGCTGCTGGGGGTTGGCACGGGTGGTGGACGGGCTGCTCCTGGGAGGTCCTTGGCTGGGGAGGCCCTGGTGGCCCAGGACTCCTTGGAGGGATCAGTCCAGAACAGAGGGCTGCTTTAAAGAGACGGGGATGGCGAGGGCGCTGTGCAGGAGCGACTGGCCCAGAGGGGCTGCCCGGCTTTGGGGAGAGCAGAGGGCGGACCGTGGAGCACGGGAGAGCCTGGGTGAGTGGGGCTCACTGAGTCACCCTCACTCGGAGATGCTGAGTGGCCAAGGCAGGCCCCCACCCGCACCTGCTCCTGGAAGAGGGACGCCGGCCTGAGGCTTGGTGCCCGGGATGGGGACTGGACCTCGCTGTCTGCCCAGAGGGGACGGTTCGTTGTCCACTGTCTGACGGGAATGTGCCCCCCAGACCTGCTGCTCAGACTGTGTCCAGGGTGGTTAGGAAGGCCGCGGCGCTGGCCAAGCCACTAGGTGCCCAGACTCCCAGCCTGGCCACAGGCCTACGGGGCCTGCCAGCTTCCTCCCACCTGTCCCACCCACTTGTCCGTCCGTCCGTCTGTCCTGAGGTTTCAGACTGCATCCTGGTCACCCAGGCCTGCAGGCGCCCCCGCATCCAACAGGTCTGGGGCATCAGGGCTGAGGCCGACCCCCAGGCTGGGGGCCTCATGCCTGCTCGGGCCTCAGCTTGCCGTGGGCCTTCAGGTGCCCGGGCACCTCTGGGTATCAACATCCCCACCTGCACCTCAGGAAGTGAGGAGAAAGGTCAGGGCTCAGGCCTGGGGAAGGTCTGGGCACAGCAGAGGGTGCAGGAAGCATGGCCGTGGCCTGGGCAGACAGGAGCTGCTGAATCGCAGCCCCTAAGGCCTCCTCAGGAGCCTGGCGTCGATGCGCCCATGTTGGGCAGAGGAAGGGAGAATGGAGGAGAGACCCAGGTGGGCTTCTTGGAGGAGAGGGCATCAAACTGGGCCTTGAATCTTGCCTGGCTGCTGGAGGAGACAGGGTGGCCAGGAGGGGGAACTGTGGCACAATGTGGCCAGAACCCTGGGAGTGTCGTGAAGGCCCTACACGCCCAGCAGAGGTCGGCATGTTTCTGAGGTCGGAGGTCAATGTCCTGAGTGACCGGGTGAGGTTTGGACTTCACAGATTTGGCTGACGTGGGGGCTGGATGGATCCTCCAGCTCCCCAGGCCAGGGAGGGCCTGGGAGAGCAAGGCTGTGCGTGTCTGCCTCTGGTGGCTGCAGTCCCTGCCCAGGACCCCCTACCCGCCTCCTGCTCTCTCTCAGGCCACCCGGTTTCTCTCCAGGGTGGGGTCCCCGGATGCCAAGCCAGGAATGCCAGTTATGCGGGGAGGGCGGGGGGTGGGGGTGCGCCACCCGCGGGGGCGCGAGGGAGCGGGCGGACGCCGTGCTCTCTTCCCCGGAACACTGCGGGCAGCGAGCTGAGCGGGGCAGTGGCCTGGAAAGACTGCAGCCTGGGACCCGGCACGAGGAGCCAGCCCACAGGAGACCCCGCCTGCGAGCGGGGGCCGTTCCCCACAGGGGACAGATGGGTAAACTGAGGCTCCCAGGGGCCAGCGAGAGTCAGGGGCTGAGCAGAACCCGAACACAGGATCCAGACCTGGAGAAGGCTCTAGGATCCAGCTGCAGTACCTAGATGGTCGCCCAACCCCACTGCGCAGATGGGACATTGAGGCCTGGGCGTGGTCGGGGGGGCCATAAGGCACCCCTCCTCCATGCCCCCGACCACGGAGCTCCCCGCAGTCTCCCCCTCTGGAAAGGGGGTTGGCCGGGCACACCCTGAAAAGACCTGCTGCAGATGGTGCGGGACACAGGGAGGAGGCTGCTCTGGAAGGATGGTCTTTTTGTCCTGTGGCCCCCCTCCTCCCTTCTGGTGCAGGCCCTTTGACTGGGCAGACAAGGGGGTGCCTTACATGGCCTGGCAGACTTCAGTAGAGCCAGCCCTCTGCACATCCCCGCCTCCCCCCGACTGTCCTGGGGGTTAAAGCACTTCCTGACCCAGTAGAGGAAGAAGCCGTTTGCCAGCAGAGGGCTGACTGTGCTTTACTATCAGATGAGAAAACTGAGTCTCAGAAGACTAGCCTTGGAGTGGCCTTCCCGAAGTCCGGGGACGTCCCCAAGTCACATGCCTCCCCTCAAGCTAGCCTAGAACCCCAGCCGGGGAAGGAGACAAGGAGATGGCAGATTCAAGGCCGGTTCAAGGGCCGGGCAGGTGGCCTGTGCGCCCCTGGGCCTTTGCCCTGCCTGCACCAGCCTCCTAGCCTGCTGTTCCGCTCCCTCCTGATCCCTCCAGCCGAGGAAGGCTGTGGAGACCCTGCCGGTGCCGAGCCCTGGGGCTGTGATGGGGGCCCAGGAGGTCTGCCAAGTGGTCCCTGACCCGGAAGACATTCTTGTCCGTGCTTGACAAGCAGGAGCACTGAGGCCACCATGCGTTCCTTACCCCAACTCTGCCCCTCGGGGCCCTGCTGGGCTCCAGAACTGAGAACCTCTTCCGGCTCATCTGTGGCTGGGACGTTCTGGGCCAACCCCTGGCCACCCGAGGAAGAGGCTGGCGGGGACGCAGCCGTGGGTGGGCGTGGGGGCCAGGTGCCTCCCTCCCAGGTATTTGCCCAGTTGCTTCCTGGACAAGTGGACCCAGGCTCGCCTCCCTGGCTGATCGCAGATAATTAGAACATTCTTCAAATATTTTGCCGGAGGATGCCCGAGAAGGAAGAACTACAAAGCGCCCCGGGCCAGGAACGTGGGCTGGAGGAGCTCTGGGCCGCTGGGCCCCCCGCGGCTAGGCCAGGGTTGGGGGCCTAGAGGGAGGCGGGATCTGGTTCAGCTCAGCCAGCCTGTCCCTGCCTCCCAGGGAGCTGGGGGCAGGGCTGCGGTGGGGAGGGGGGTCATGTCCAAGGTCTGGCTGGGTGCCCTCCCAGCTGGCAGGGGTGGATAGACCCTGCCCCACATAGCCTCAGGAAAAGCCTGAGGGGTCAGGCTTAGAGTCTGGCTCTCTTGGGAGACCGAAAGGGTGGGAAGGCCTCTCGGAGGAGGGTCTCTGAGGTGCGGAGGTCAGGAGGTCTGGGAGAAGGACCTAACGGTGAAGATGCGGAGGCAGAGCACAGAGCTAGTGACTCGAGGGAGAAGGGGTGTGGCAGCCTCGTGATTGACAGCACCCTGGGCTAATGAGGAACAGTCCCGCGCGGGACTCGGGCCTTGAAGCCACGCCTAGCCGGTGCTGGGGCGGGGCAGAGGGGCAGGCCGGAGCTGGGGAGGGCATCCCCAGAGGGAAGAGGGGGCCGGCTGGCTGGCGTCCTGCGGGAAGACCCTTTCTTCACTGCTCACCTCCCCAAGACAGGTACATGCTTCCTCCCTAGGGGGACGACAGGGGTCAGAGGTCGTTCCCCCGCCCCCTCCCCCGTAACTCCCAGCTCCTGGCTCCGGTGGCTCTGGGAGGGGTCTGGGGTGTGGAGGCCCAGTTGGGCTAAGTCATGAGGTCTGGGTTCCGGAAAGTCCTTGGCTGCCAGCCCCCCATGGAGTGCTGCCCCAGTCTTGAGCTCAGGGGCCTTCCCAGGACCCTTTGGTGGGTTCAGGGCAGGCTTAACGCCCAGCCCTGGGGTGGGGAGGTGGGCCGCATCAGGGCGGGGACTCTGTCCTGTGAGGGGGAAGCCGGGGGTCCCTGCCACAGCGGGCATTTGCCCTCTGCGGAGGCATCTTTGTCCCGGGCTGTGGTTTGCGGGGTCGGTCATCAGGGAATTTGGGCGAAGCAGCATGCTGAGGTGGAGGTGCCTGGCCCAGCGGCCGCATGCGTGGCCGTCGCCTTAAGGCCCCGTGGACGGATCAGATGGCTTGAGGCTTCCTCTGGGCCTGAGAGGCTGTTCCGTCACGTGGGCCGGGCTGGCAGTGACACCATCTCTGTCTGGCTTTCTCAGCAGGAAGACAGGGGTGCCAGCAGATCAGGGCCCAGGGGAGGGCACTCTGGGGTGGCCTCCCCCCATAATCACAGCAGCCTGCCCACCTCCAGGGCTCGCAGCGCTAGACCTCACATGGAGGCAGGCATTCGCTCAACAGTGTGTGAAGTGGCAAGGTTCTTGTTCAGTCACTAAGTCGGTTGTGTCTGACTCTGCGACCCCGTGGACGGCAGCACGCCAGACTTCTTTGCCCTTCACTGTCATAGGCTGCTTTCTACGGACCTGGAAAAGTCAAAGAAAAGATGGGGTGCGCCTGGGGCCCCCGCCCTGCCGGGGGTATGTCAGTGGCAGGGTCCTGCTCTCTGTGCGGGGGGTGGGGTCCCTGTCCCTGTGAGGCCCCAGCGGATGTTCTCACGTGTTCTGCTCACTCGCAGGTCCATCTGGCATCCACGAGGACCACTGAGGCTGGATGGGGCCTGGCGGGCGGGGCAGAGCGCACTGTGGGGAGTGAGTCAGCGGGGGCGGCGGAGGGCTGCCGGTGTGGGGAGGGCCTGGGACTCAGGCCCTGCTCCCAACCTGGCACGAGTTTGGGGGCCTCCTTCAGCAGCCCCCCGGGGAAGCCCCCCAGTGTGGCCCCCGGGGACCGATGGGGGAGGATGGTTCTCCAGGTGGACAGGTGACCCTTTAACTGTCTTTGAGGGTCAAGGATGAGGCGATGAGGTACTGACCACCTGGGACCAGGCTCCTTTCCTCCCTCCCTTCCTCCCTGAGTTCCTGGGCAGGTGGTTGGACCTTCGGGACCTTTCATGCTTATTCTGAGGAATAACAACAACAGCTATTACTCTAATTGTCATAACATTCGCCTCCCCACTACTCAGGGGACTCTGAGCCGAGTCCAGCACACAGCAGGCGCTCATGCCACCTTGAGTCCGACAGCATGAAAGATTTAGGCTAGACTACTAGCCGCCGGGGCGGGTTTGGAGGGTGTTGGCTCCTGACCACAGCAGGGGCGTCCTACACAGGGATGGGGAAGGACAGGATGGTTCTAGTTGAGCACTGGGGAGACTCTGGCTCCCCCCAGTCGACCCCTCTTGGGCCCTCAGCATCCCTGAGGTTGTTTCGCAAGGACGCTCGAAGAGCCCCGAGGCTGGGCCATGGCAGGAGGGGGGCTTGGCCTCGATGGGGGTCTTAGTGGGGCAGTGCTGGGAGGAGGCTGCCCGTCAGGGCCCAGCCCGGCTCCTATGGGCAGAGGACAGCTAGCAGGTGGGCAGCTCTGCCTCCAGCCCCGAGTGCTGGCCAGGCGCAGGCCAAGAGCAACAGGCCTGCCTAGTGCAGTCCCCCGCTACCACGTAGGGCTCACTCCACCCCCACGGCTCTCAGGGTCCCTGTGCCCACCTTCCTTATTGCCCCGGGAGCTGCTAGCGGAGCCTGCCTCCCTACTCAGGGTTCCCAGAGGACCAGGACCCCGTGGGCACAGGCTGGCCACATCAGTGGACAGAGTCTAGGCAGAGGCAGAGGTTGGTGGGCACTAAGCAGAGCCAGGCTGGGGGTGCCCTTTGATCCCGGAGCCTCTGAGCCTGGATTTGGGCATGTTGTGGCCCACTCCAGCTCCGCCTGCAGAGGGGGCCAGCTCACAGCTGCCCCCACAAGCCTGTGCTGCAGGAGGGGTGAGCGGCCTTCAAGCACACAGGAATCATCTTTAAGGTTCATGTTTTTAAAAAATACGTTATTTGGCCGTGTTGTGGTCATAGTTGTGCCATGCGGATCTTTCACTGTGAAACAGACCCTTTAGCTGTGGCCCGAGTGCCTAGTTGCTCCGCAGCACGTGGGATTTTAGTTCCCTGACCAGGGATCAAACCTGTGCCCCCTGCATTGCAAGGCAGATTCTTAACCACTGGACCACCAGGGATGTCCTCTAATATTCACATTATTTCTTAAAGGTGTTTTTTTAATTTTAGTTTTTGTAAGAAAACTTGGATTTTTCATTCTTGCCTTGTTTTGCCATCCCAGTAAAGTCTTGCACAATAAGACCCCTACACATGAAGGAGTTTTGTTCTGAGAGTGCGTTCGTAAGTCCACAAAGTTGGCCCAGGTATCCAGCTATCACAATCGGCTATATAGTACTGTACCGTAATAGGTTTATGATACTTTTCACATAAACCATACAAACATAAAAAACAAACACAAAAAATAAAGAAAGACAGTTTTATAGTACAGAGGAGCCTGGTGGGCTACAGTCTACGGGGTCGCCAAGGGTCAGACGTGACTGAGCGACTGACGCTTTCACAGTACCTTGAAAAGTACAGTCGTACGGCACAACAGGTGGCATCCAGGGGCTGGCAGGTGTGTTTACATCTTTGAAAGTTCACAACGTGAAGGTTTGTGTGTGGGGGACTTGCTGTACTGCAACAGTTAACTTTTTTTATTGAGATATAACTTACCTAAAACACAGAGATCTCAGATGGACAGTGTGATGCATGTCTATATAACGGGCACCCGTGTAAGCACTGTCCAGCTCGGGACAGAGAGCGTTCCAGCCCCAGGAGGCTCCCCTGTGCACCCCATCCTCCCCACTCAGCATCTCCCCGCAAGGGTAACTCCCTCCCGGCTTCTGGCTTGATGCAGAGCCTTACCCGGCCTGGAGCTTCTCTGTGTAGCAGCATTAGTGTTGTGCCGTCCCTCATGCAGTGTGGCATCTGAGAGAGTCACCCGTGCGAGTGGTCTCGTCCCGCGGGGTGAATATGCCGCAATCTGCCTGTCATCCTCCTGGTGATAGCAGGTGGTTGTTCTCAGTCTGAGCTGGAGACCTGCATGCATGTCCTTTGGCAGACATAAGTGCTTGGTTTCCTTGGGTGTATAGACCCCAGAGTGGAATTGCTGGGTCAGAGGGGAGAGCTGGTCCAGGAATGAACCCCTTGGTGGGTGGGTGCAGAGGCTGATGTGGCACCGATTAGCTGCAGAACTGATGGTTTAAGCTTTGGTCCTCCGAGAGACGCAGCTGGTCTCTCCCTGGTCCCCACAAGGAGGCTGGACCCTGGCGGCTCCCTGCAAAGGGTCAGTGACGGATGCAGTCTCAGGCTGTGAGGATTGGTTACTAATGGCTAACACTGATGACCTCTCCCCCAGGCCAGCTGCAAAGCGCCATGTTCTTCGACTCATGCACCCCTCCAGGCAGTTCTGTGATGTGCCAGTGCAGTTATTACTCCCACTTTACAGATGTGGAAACTGAGGACCAGCGAGGTTAAGAAACTTGCCTGAGGTCTCACAGCCGGGAAAAGGCAGAGCCAGGGCTCCAGCCAAGCTGGCCAGCACCGGCGCTCCCGTTCCTAGCCCCTCCCCACAGCATGGCCAGGCAGCAGGCCGGCTAAGAGCACTGCCAAAGCCCCGCCCCTGGCCATTTCTCTGCTCATCAGCCGCCTGGCAGCACGCCTTCCCCCACCCCCACTGGAGCCCCTCACCCTACAGGTGGTCCCACCCACTTGCACTGCTCTGGCAGGTAAAAGACCTTCTAGTTGTTCAGGGGCAGCCGCATCCTGTGCCAATGCTGGTCTCAGCACCCTCTGCTTCTGAGACCGGATAGCCCTGTCCACAGCCCCCAGTGAAGAGGCGAGGGCTTCCTGTCTGCAGGGCCTGAACCTCCCTCCTCCAAACTCCCCCCACCAACCCGTGGGACTGGCCCCAGCCGGGGTGAGCAAAGTTCTGGATTTTCAGCTTTGCCCACTCCCCCTGGTATTTGCCTGTGTCCCGAGGCCCCCGGATGGCGGAGGGGATGAGTCCGGAGCAAAATTTTCCATGGAAAAGTCAGTGACTGAAACACCAGGCCCCGCCCTGCTTCTCTGTGCTCGGGGCCCCACAGAGCTGCCCTGCCAGCCTCTCCCCGGGCACCTGGGCGGGCAGCCTCCTGGTGGGTGAGGCTGCCCCTGGTGGGGCGTCTCACTTGCTAAGAGTCCCCTTAGCCTGTCCAGCACCCCCCAAACTGCCAGTTACCCCAGCATGCCGCCTGCGTCCGCCCGCCTGTCTCCTGCAGGGCACCAGCTATTTCGCGATCATGTATCTCTTCCCCTTTCCCACGCGGATGGTTTGGTTTCCTAACTCCCTGGCCTCTCACATCTGCAGCCCCCGCTCTTCCAGGCGGAAGGAACAGTCCTGGGGTGTCGGGGCCCAGGCCTGCTCAAGGAGGTCAGTGGCGGGAAGGGGATGGACTGGTTGCCAGACTTTGAAGGCCAGCCATGGGAGCTGCCCAGAAACCTCGATGAACTAACAAGTGACCTGGAGGATTCATTTCATTTATCTGCTTATTTACGTATGGCCACACCGTGTGCCATGCGGGATCTTGGCACCCTGACCGGGAATTGAACCCTGGGCCCCTGCATTGGAAGTGTGGAGTCTTAACCACTGGGCCGCTAGGGAAGTCCCCCTGGGGGATTTTAAATGCGGGTCGGATGGAGGCTGTGTTGGGAGAATGGAGAGTGGGCGCAGGTTCCCACCCCAGGCCGTCTTCTGTATTATGCTCCTGCTACGCGCTCGGCTCTGTGCATGGGCCTCCCCAGTGGTTCAAGTGGCAAAGCATCTGCCTGCAATGCGGGAGACCCAGGTTCAGTCCTTGGGTGGGGAAGATCCCCTGGAGCAGAAAATGGCAACCCACTCCAGTATTCTTGCCCGGAAAATTCCATAGACAGAGGAGCGTAGTGGGCTACCGTCCACGGGGTCGCAAAGACTCGGCCACGACCGAGCGACGGAGCACACACGTGCGGTGCTCTGAGCCACGCTGTGCTGAGCTCTGGAAGCAGAGGCTGGTGGGGTAGCCTTGGGCAGGCCCCCCAGCCTCTCTGAACTCCAGTCTGCACACCTGTCATGTGGGGGTGACAAGGCTCATCCTGCCAAGAGAGGGTTGAGACTCTGCAGAGGCCTGTGTGGTCCATGGAGGGTGCTCAGAATGTATTGAATATCTTTAGAGGGAAAATAATCCCCGCGTTCTAAAGGACACAGTTCTGAAATCGTTTCTGAATTATCAGCCATATCTGATTACTTATGCTTCTGGGGTGCAATGCAGCTCTCTTCTCAGAAGCCCTTGTTGCTCAATCGTGTCCGACTCTTTGTGACCCCATGGACTGTGGCCCGCCAGGCTCCTCTGTCCATGGGATTTTCCAGGCAGGAATACTGGAGAGGGTTCCTCCTCCAGGGGATCTTCCTGACCCAGGGATCGAACCTGGGTCTCCTGCATTGGGAGGCGGGTTCTTCATCAATGAGACACCTGGGAAGCCCTGTCTCACCTCTAAGGCACACGCTGGCATCTGGGGGATGGCTGGGACCCCCATCCCCATCCACCATCAGCACCACCGCCCCGGGGGAGGCAGACTAGCGGCCACAGGCAGGGAGTCAGCCGGGCAAGGCCCCTCTCGGCCCCTTCCACACATCTCAACCATGGCCAGCGTGTGCAAGTCCCCTGTACAGGTAGCATTGTTTAAAATTGTGTTTAACCTAAAATGTCCCCTTCCATGGGTAAAGTGTACAGTTCTGCGGCACCTAGAGCATTCACAGTGCTGTGTGGCCATCACCTCTGTTGAGCCCGTAACTCCTCCGTCACCCCGGGTGGAAATCCCACAGCTACGAAGTGGGGGCTCCCTGCTGCCTGTCCCACAGCTGTTTCTGTCTCCGTGGGTTTGCCTTTGCTTGACGTTTCTTATCGAAGGGATCCTATAACACGTGACCTTCTGTGTCTGGCCTCTTTTTCTTTCACCGAGCATAATATTTTGGAGGTTCATCCATGGAGTGTGTATCTGAACCCCATTCCTTTTTATGGCCAAATAATATTCCATTGTCTGGAGAGACCACGTCCCCGTTTGTCCATTCATCCACTGATGGGCCTTTCGGCTGCTTCCTCCTTTCGGCTGTTGTGACTGGTGCTGCTGCGAGCATTTGTGAACGGGTCTTTGTTTGAACGCCTGGCTTCATTATTTTGGATGCACACCTAGGGGTGGAATTGCTGGGTCTTGTGGTCATTCTCTATTTAACTTTTCGAGGACCATCCCAACTGTTGCCCCACTTTGCAGTCCCACCAATGACGCAGTTGGTCCCAGTTTCCCCATGTCTTTGCCCACGCCTGCTATTTTCTGTTGTCTGATCACAGCCGTCCTGGTGGGCAGGAGGTGTCTCTTCACTGTGATTCTGGTTTGTATCTCCCTAGTGGTGAGCGATGTTTAGAATCTTTCCCCGGGCTCGGGGGCCATTTGTCTTTCTTCGGAGAAATGTCTGAGTCCTTCGTCCGTTTTTAAATCGCGCTGCCTTCTTGTTACTGAGTTGCAGGCGGTCTTTTAGACACAATCCTTGAGTGTTTTTATTTTTATTATTTTATTATTTTTGGCTGCCCTGGGCTTCGTTGCTGTGTGCGGGCTTTCTCTAGTTACAGCGAGCAGAGGCGACTCTCTGGTTGGGCTTCTCATTTTGGTGGCTTCTCTTGTTGTGTCTCACAGGCTTAGCTGCCCTGTGGGATGTGAGATATTCCCAGACAAGGGATCGAACCGGTGTCCCCTGCATTGGCAGGCGGATTCTCAACCACTGAACCACCAGGGAAGTCCCAGTCTCTGAGTATCTCCTCATTTGTCCATTCTTTCACCCACTGCACACTCGCGGTGGGCTACACAGGTGCAGCCCGAGGCCCCAGGGTCAGCTCACATCTGCACTGCCCTAGGCACATTTGCGGTCTTGGGTGCAGAGAGGCCAGGTGTGGAAATAACGACTGTGAGACCGGGCGGGGGGTGTCTGTGTCCACGAGACCAGTGTCCCCCATACTTGTCCTTGGTAACGGGCCCACGTGATGCTGAAGCTGAAGCTCCAATACTTTGACCACCTGATGTGAAGAACCGACTCATTGGATAAGCCCCTGAAGCTGGAGGGCAGGAGAAGGGGACGACAGAAGATGAGATGGCTGGATGGCATCACCAACACGATGGTCATGAGTTTGAGTAAACTCTGGGAGTTGGTGATGGACAGGGACGCCTGATGTGCTGCAGTCCATGGGGCCTCAAAGAGTCGGACATGACTGAGCAACTGAACTGAACTGAACTGAATGAGTCGAGGGGTTTGAGCCCAGGTGGGCTTGCCCTGGGGCCTGGGCGGGAAGAAAAATTTGCAGGACAGAAAAAAGGGAGGGAGACCAGCGCCCCAGGCAGAGGGACCAGCACGAGCAGAAGTGGCAGCAGCGTCGTTGGGGGGCGGGTCCTAGGAGGCCTCTGGCTCTGGGCAAGGAGCCTGGGGAGCTGCGGGCTCTGAGGGGCATTATTGCAGGATGGGGGAGTGAGGGATGGGGGAGGGGGTGCTGGGGTGGCCAGTCCAGAGGAGGGGACCGGAGCTGCACAGCCTCTTTCTGCTCCCAGGTCCGTTCTGTTAGACCTCGTTTGCCTGAGGCCCTGCCCCTAGGCGCGGGGGTTCTCACCCTTGGCGGCCCAGAACCTGCTGGAAGAATCCGAGGACGGGGAATGTGCTTTCCGTGTCCAGGCTCCAACCCGAGGCCTGGAGGCCGGTGCCCGGCAGAGTTCCCATCCATCTCGTTTCCCCGGCTTGGTTTTCTGAGCGTCTACGGTTACTTTGGGCTGAATTCCCCAGATTCCAGCCCGCTCCCAGCCCCGCCTGCCCAGATGCTCTTCCTCCAAGCCAGCCCCGGGCATTTCTGCCCATTGTGCCCGTGGGAGACCCAGGGGGGTCCTGGCCAGATTAGCGGGTGGGGCGGGCGGGCCATGGGGATTGAGTGTCGCCAGAGCGTCCTGGGCGCAGCACGTGCTGTGGGCTCAGGCCACATGGGGACTTTCCCAGCTGTCTGTGGGTGCCCAGCTGCCCTGGAAAAACACTGGCTCGCTTCTGTCCAGAAAGGGGCTGGCAGGCCCTGGGCAGGAGGAGCGAGCTCATCGTGCTAGGAGACCAGGGCCTGGGCAGTGGCTTCGGGGAGCCCCTCGTGGCCTCCCCACTCCCGCCTCTTGCCCTCTGGTCTGCTGTTTGGAAGTCAGACTCCGTCTTAAAACCAGCTGTTGCCGTGGGCCTGTGAAAACCAGCTCCCCTCTTTTCAGCTTGCTGTCCCTTCCCTGGGTGCTTAAAGCCAAGCAGCGGACGCAGCTTCTGTGGGAAGCAGTCAGAAGGTTCTTCACAGAGCAAGACAAACGGCCCGGTGACCCAGCAGTTCCGCTCCTGGGCACCTGCCCCAGAGAACAGAAAGTGAGGACTCAGACTGAACCTGCGTGTGTGTGTCCAGAGCAGGGTTATTCCCAGGAGCCAAAAGCTGGAAGCAAGCCCAACGTCTGTCAGTGCCGAGCAGATAAATAGCATGTGATCTTGCCAAGCGAAGGAATATTATTTAACCACGAAAAAGGAAGTTCCTGATACAACGAGGACGAACCTTGAGCAGGTTATACTAAGTGAAAAAAGCCAGACACAAAAGGGCATGTGTTATTTGATTCCGTCTGTATGAAATGTCCAGAACCAGCAAGTCCACATGCGCAGAAAGCAGAGTCTTGGCTGCCAGGGGGCTCGGGGGGTGACTGCCGAGGGGTAGGGGGTGCTTTCTGGGGTGGTGGCGATGCCTTGGAACTTGGTAGTGGTGGTGGTTGATGAACATTGGGGATGTGCTGGATGCTACAGGATTATAAACTGGCAGAGTTCCTGCCGTGTGAATTCGACCTCCTTAAATAGATAGTCAGGCTGATGACACCCAAGCGAAGAGAGAAAGAGCCCAGCAAGTGCCCCGGGTTCCTGCGGGGTGCTGGGGATTAACTCAGAGCATTTTCAGGAAGCGTCGCTCTGAGGATGACTTACTGCAGTAAAGCACCTGCCGAGTCCGGCACACGGCTCAGTTCATGCCGGCGCCTGTCTTCTCCACGTGCACCCTGACTTCCAGAAACGAGAATAAGAACGACAGTCATCCCCATGTGTGCAGCCTTTCTCCCCCATGCTTCTCTGGTCCGAGCCTGTGTGGTGGGAATAGGTGTTTTATACCCCATATTGAGGGTGTGAAAACCGAGGCTCAGAGAGGCAGGCTACACGTGGGCTGCGGCTGGAGTCAGGACCCGCTGGGCTTGGCCCCTGGCCTGGCCGGCCCCCGTAGCAGCCTGCCTGGCTTTGGGCCCCTGGGGGAGAGGGGAGTTGGGGGTCTCCAGGTGATGGGGAAGTTGTGGTTTGCTGCTTGGGGGCAGCTGCGGACAGTCCCAAGTTCGTGGCCGTCAAGTGCCTGCAGAGTCTGTGTGTCTGATCCTGAGGTTCAGAGAGGCGTGGTTCCTGTGTTTGGAGGACTGTCGATTCGTCGGACTTGTGACTCTGTGGTCCTTGCGATCCTGTTCTTGTGAATCTGAGGCTGAGGGGACTCGGGGGGTGCGTGCATGTCTTTTCAAAACGGAGTCCTGCGTGGGGGTCAGTGGGACGTGGTCCCTTGAGGGCAGGGGTCTGCGCTTCGCTCCCTGGCAGGCAGAGCGTGGCGAGGGGACGCGTTCGTGGCCCGAGGGGCTGGGCGGGGCGGGCACAGCGGGCAGCTCACCTCCTCGGTCCTCTCCCCTCCACAGAGCGCTGTCGTCCGTCGTGGCCCTGGGAGCCAACATCATCTGCAACAAGATTCCTGGCCTGGCCCCGCGGCAGCGCGCCATCTGTCAGAGCCGGCCCGATGCCATCATCGTGATCGGGGAGGGGGCGCAGATGGGCATCAACGAGTGCCAGTACCAGTTCCGCTTTGGGCGCTGGAACTGCTCCGCCCTCGGCGAGAAGACCGTCTTCGGCCAAGAGCTCCGAGTAGGTAAGGGCGCCTCCGGGCCCGCGGGAGCCCGCCGTCCAGCCGTGGGCACCGGGGCCAGGCACGCCCTCGCCCTCGGAAGGCCGGCCCGGCCGCGCCTGCTCGCTTTTCCACACCCGCCATCCCAGTGCTGCTCTGTGTCTGCGCGGCCCTCTGGGGCTCTGGGACGAGGCAGGTGTCGATGGAAGCCAGCCCGTGTGAATGGATGCTCTGCGGTGTCCCGGGGCGGACGTGCGCAGCGGGCCGGCCGCGGGGTGATGCGGGGCGGTGGTTAGAGGCCCGCCCTGCAGATCGGTGGCCGCTGGGCAGTCCCGGGCATGAGGCTCTGTCTCCCCACTTTGTTTCTGCGTCTGTGTCTGAAAATGAGCTAAGGGTCACAGCTTCTGCGGGGGGTTGGCGGGGGGACTTGATGGGAAAGGCCCCCAAGATGCTGCTCTGATTCTGAGAGTGGAAGGGGTTGTAGGCAGGGGTCGGCGCGAGCAGAGGGTGCGGGACGCCGCAGCGGACACACGGGGCAGGGAGGCGTCCGGCTGAGGGGCGGCTGGGCGGGTGGGTGTGCAGGGCAGTCGGGGCGGGGAAGGGGTGGGCCTCTGGGGACACCGGCAGTGATGGCCACCGCAGCAGCCAGGCAAGGTCTCGGGGGGCTGAGCCCCACTATGCTTGCACGGCCGTGCACCGGGCTCCCCGCATGGGCCAGGGGCAGGCTCCCTCGAGCCTGCTTTCCAGGGAAGGAGAGTGAGGACTGAAGGAGAAACGCGTGCGGCCGCCGCTGTGCAACCTTTGTTTGGCCTGGCGCTCGGGGCTTCGAGCCTCAGTTTCCTCATCTGTCTGGGCCCCACTCCCAGGGCCTCTCCCAGGGCCCACCTGTGGGCAGGCTAAGTCGCCTCAGTCGTGTCCGACTCTTTGCACACCTGTGCACTGTAGCCCTCCAGGCTCCTCTGTCCATGAGGATTCTCCAGGCAAGAGTACTGGAGTGGGTTGCCATGCCCTCCTCCAGGGGATCTTCCCAACCCAGGGATCGAGCCCAGGTCTCCCACCCTGCAGGCAGATTCTCTACCGTCTGAGCCACCAGGGAAGCCCATGAATCTTGGAGTGGGAAGCCTATCCCTTCTCCAGGGGGTCTTCCCGGCCCGGGGATCACACCCATAAAGCTTCCCGCATCTCTTACGGCTCCTGCCTCGGCAGGTGGGTTCTTCCCCACTAGCGCCGCCTCGGTAGCCGTAGGTGCTTAATAATCAGCTGCTGCACGGGTGAGGGTGGGGGTGGCAAGCCGACCTGCCCCTTCCAGGAGTGTCAGAGGGCGGGGAGTGAGGACGGGGCGCAATGCCCAGCAAGCAGCGCTGTGCTGTGACCCCAGGCCCCCGCTGTGGGCACAGGGCGGGCCTCCAAACATGTGCGCAGTGCAGGTCCCTCCCAAGGAGCCCAGGCCTGCCCGCCGAGCGGAGCCCCAGCTGCCGGGACCCAGGCCAGTGCTGAGCTTGTGGGGCTGGGGGAGGCGCAGGGGAAACCCCCAGGGGCCCCTTTGCGGTGAGCAGCCTGTGGGTGGCACCTGGCAGCGCCAGGAGGGTGAGACCGCCCCCTCCCGAGGGCCCCACCACCCAAGAGCGGCTTCCCCTCTCCAGGTGCCGGGGGAGAGGGCGGGGCTGCCTCCACACCTGCAGCAGTTGGGAGGGCGTGGGCGCAGGGCGTGAGCCCGAGACCCTGGGCTCCCAGAACACGGAGGCCGAGGGAGGTGTGCGGTGTCCCGTGGCCACTTGGGGGAGCTGGGTTCAGATCCCCCCTCCGATAGCCCTGCCTGCCTCCCTGGGCACAGGGAAACTCAGCGGACGTGGTCCACGGCCTAAAAAGAAGTAGGAGCTTGCCCTCCACTTAGGACCTTGAGACACAGGCGGCGAGGGGGAGCTGGCCACTCTGCGCCTCTCCTCAGGGTCACGCCCCGGGCAGGGAGGTTCACCAAGAGTACCCAGGAAATGCCGGGCTCTGATGCACCCTGCAAAGCCCAGAGGAGTGGTGTTGCTCCCCCAACTCCTACCAGGGACTGGCCCACCCCCACAACAGGGAACCCAGATCACTTTTCCTGAAAGCATCCCCTGGTGCTTCCAAGGCTCTTGGCTCCCAGCTCCCAGCTGTTCCTTCTTGGAGACCAGCCCTCTGCCCACGGAGAGAGGCACCTACCACCAAGGACTGGTCGATGGGGGTGGGGTGGCTCTGCCTGTGACCTTCTTCATGCCTTGAGCTCCTCTGGGATCAGGCCTCTCTGGCTCTGCTTCACCTGTTTCGCTCTCGAGCAGTTCAGAGGCAGACTTTAGGCAGAGATGTCCACCCACCATCCGCGTCCCTCAATTTCCCCTCCTCCTGTCATCCCTGTGCACGCTCAGCCACTCAGTCGTGTCCGACGTTTTGCCTGCCAGGCTCCTCTGTCCATGGGGAGTCTCCAGGTGAGAGTCCAGGAGTGGGTTGCCATGCCCTCCTCCAGGGGATCTTCCCGACCCAGGCATCGAACTCGCCTCTCCTGTGCCTCTTGCCTTGGCAGGCAGATTCTTTACCACTGTGCCATCTGGGATGCCCCCCGGCGCCCTCTGCTAGGCCGTTCATTGCCTTCGTGTGGCCGACCGACCCTCTTCCTTGGCTGGCCTCTGCTTCCGTGGCTTCCTCTTGACTCTCTGGTTGCTCCTTCCTAGCCCCTCCCCAGGCAGCTCTCCCCCAGGGTCAAGACCAGTATGTCCCCTGCCCCCCGGCCGTGGACCGCTAGGCAAGGCTGATCATGGGCACCCCCGGCTGAACGCGCGGCATCCTGCCCCTGAAGGCTCCATCCTCAGCCCCCTGTTGGCCTAGCCACCCCATCGTCTCGGCAGTAGCCGTCTCTGCCCCTCCCTCCACGCTGACCCGGGGTCTGCCTCTCCACTGGTGGCTGTCAGCCCCTCCCTCTGCCTCCTACTCACCCCAGCCTTGTCACTCACTCCCTTCCTCCGAAACCTGAAGTAGCTCCCTACTGCCCAGAATGAAGGTAGCTTCTAGGCGTGGAGTCTGAATAGCGCCTGCCTCCCTCACCCCTGCCTCCCTCGACCCTTCTCAAGAGCTGAGCTCCAGCCATCGCCTCCTGCCTTCCCCTCCCCAAACCGGCCAGGCCCCTTCCCTCCTCCGGGACTTTGCTCCTGCCACTTCTCGCCCTGGGAGGCCCTCCGCCTCAGCTCTGCTTGCTCGCGTCTGATTACCCCACTGCCCAGCGAGCGCCTTTGTCCACCCGCCCCTGGCTCCTCCTTGTCCACAGCCAGGCCAGAGTCACGTCCAGGAGCTTCACCCTCCTGGGGTCGCTCAGCCCCTGCCCTGAGGCCTCCCTGCACTCTGCCCGCAGTGCGCGGGCCTCCTCCCACCAGACTGGCTCCCACCTGGGGCCTAGCGCCCTCCCCGGCCCCTTGCTGACCTCTAAGGAAGGCCCGGCTCCCAACCAGGGAGGCCCCGGTGGCAGGCCAAGCCAGGCTGAGCCCTGGGCCGTCAGAATCCCACTGGGTGCTGCAGTGGTGGCCCGAGCTGGCACCCTTCTCCTGCCAGGGCTCAGCTGCTGGGAGTCACGAGCAGGAAGTGAGGCCAGCCCGTGTCAGAAGCACGCGGGTGCCCCGGGCACGGGATCAGAGCCTGGCTCTGGGCGGGCAGGCAGGCACTCGAGTGGTGCCAGTTAATGATTGGCCTTGCGAGGGGGGATGGCCTGGGTGGGTGGGACAGGCCCCCTTTAGGTCCTGCCTGTGACCTTGGGCCATGCCCAGATCTTGAGAGCTGCAGGGAAACCCTTTGAAGGCGCTGTTCAGCCTTGTCCAAGTTCCAGCCCCTTTCCCAGCTCCTGGTGCTGTTGCTTGTATGCTTCCTGGGACGAGGGGCTTACTACTTCAGGTGAAATTGGCATCTCTTATGATGACCCTGCACCAGCTTTGACCTGCGGCCCTCTGGGTGCCAGTCTCTGTGTGCTGGGACTTTCCTTTGGGGAGCTGAGGCCCACCCTTGCCCACCCTCCACCAATACAGTCTCCCCTCACGCCTGGCAGCCTCCACCCTTGGACCCCAAGCCCACCCAGGCTTATTTCCTCATCGAGAGAGCGAGGCTGGGCCACCCTAGCCCCTTCAACCCATCTCTCCTATTACCTGGAAATGGGCTTGTGGGGGTAGGGGGTGGGGTAAGGATGGGGGGGGCATGAGAGTCTCCAGAGTGAACCTCGTATTCCAGGGACACCTGTTAGCAACTCAGGGACCCCAGGGCCCCTGACCAAGGCAGGGCGTTTCTAACAGGCGCCATGATGGAGCCAGAAGTCCTATCGAGGGCTTCCTTGATGGGGTGAGCATTCGTGGAGACCCAGTGACTATCAGAGTGACCCAGATCAGCCCAAAGCTGAGAGCAGGGAAGGGGGCCCCGGGTGGAGGGAACACCAGGAGGTTTTTCCAGGAACTGCGGGAACATCAGAGCAAACCAGAAGATGGGGAGACCCGAGGCTGCCCAGGAGGGGTCAGGGCTGGAGGGTGCCCACGGCGTGAGTGCTGCAAAGCCAGGAAGGCCCAGATGGGTTTGAGCAGGAGAGGGTTCCCTGCTACCACTGCCTTGCCCCGGCTGTGCCTGGTGCCCCTGGAGACCCACTGGCACAGGACACGGGGGCCGTGGCTGCGTGCCCTCGGCCCCTGCCCGCACCCTGAGCTGCCATGGAACAGAGTCCCGCCCATCACATGCTGCTCGGACATGACCAGGCATAGGGCCACCCCTAATCTCGCCTCACGTGGGGCCTGTCTGCTTTGTGGGTGAGATCGGCATTGGGAGCAGGCCCTCTGCCTGCTGGCCGCCTGCAGTGAGGGCTCAGCAAAGGCCGTCAGTTCCTGAACAGTCCGAGACCTCCCTCCACGCGTCCGAGGGGACAGTCTGGGGCTTCTCCGTGGGGCAGTGGCCGGGGCCTTGGAGTAAGAAGGGCAACTCCGCAGCCCTGCGGCCCTGCTCATGCTGGACCCCTGCCCGGGGCCTCAGAGCGCAGGCTCAGGGAGGTGCCACCTGAGTCCCCAGGAGGGGCCAGGGCTCGAGGGCTGCCCTGTCCCCTCTGGGGACACAGGCCCCCGCGGGCAGAAGAGCCATTTGAACTATGGCCTGTGCAAACCGCGATGTGCCGTGAGTGCAGGATACACAGCAGATTTCAAAGACGTCAAAAGAGAAAAGCAAGTAAAATGTCTCTTTCGTGATCTTTACATTAAGATGTTCAAATGGTAATATTCAGGCGTCCCTGGTAGCTCAGTTGGCTTCAGAATCCACTTGCAGTGCTCGCTTCAGCAGCACATATACTAAAATTGGAACGATACAGAGAAGATTAGCATGGCCCCTGCACAAGGATGACACGCAAATTCGTGAAGCGTTCCATATTTAAAAAAAAAAAGAATCCACCTGCAATGCAGGAGACCTGGGTTCGATTCCTGAGTCAGGAAGATCCGCTGGAGAAGGGATAGGCTACCCGCTCCATTATTCCTGGGCCCCCCTGGTGGCTCAGCTGGTAAAGAATCCGCCTGCGATGCGGAAGACCTGGGAGATCTTTACATTAAGATGTTGAAATGGTAATAGTTGGATATATGGGCTAAATAAAATATGTCACCAAATCTAAATTCACCTGCTGATCTTCACTTGTCTTTATGTGGCTGCTAGAGAATCTTAAATGACCCCTGTGTCTTGTGTTTGGGACACTGTGGCACTGTTCTCAGAGGGGTCAGGAGTTGCCCTGTGTCACCCTGGTCAGGGGCCGAGTGGACGTTTGAACCCAGATCTGAGTGTCTCCTCCCAGGACACCATCCTCCAGCTCGGCCGCGGGCAGAGGGTCACTGCCGTCTGCCTCCTGGGTCAGCACGTGGGTGTGAGGGTGGCTCCCTTCAGCAGCCCCAGATGGCTCAGCCTGCAGGCATTGAGTGCCTGCTGTATGTCAGGCCTGGGGCAGGGCGCTGATGGTGGTGTGACGGCCACCCGGTGCTGCTCTTGGAGCCTTGCAACCAGGACGCCCCGGGTGAGCTGATGGGGCTGGGCTGGGAGGCCCAGCTGGGCCCTGGCCTTGAACCTGCACACCCTCTCAGGGAGGCGCATCTTTGTCCTGTCTGGTCACTCCCTACCCCTACCCCCATCCTGGGGGCCCAGCCCGAGGCAGCAGAACAGAGCTTTTCAAGGGGTCCAGGCTGCCAGGAGACTAGGGACACCTGGGGCCTCCAATGTCAGAGTCAGAAAGACTTCCCTGAGGGCAGCGCTCCCCCTGGTTCACTACCGGTTCAGGATGGATGAGGCCTGTGGTCACTCTGGGGGTCCTGGCTCTGCGCCCTACATCGGAAGGCCCCTAGCTCCAGAAGCAGCGGCTCCTGAGGTGAGCAGGCTCTGGACCGTCCAATGGTGACCAGCTGGGGGCTTGGGCTGGCAGGTGGCCAATCCATCCACGTGGCCCCTCAAGGCCTGCCTGGCGCTCATCCAGGGTGGGAATTTTCCAGCCTCGACTGGCAGAGCCCGGACAGACAGGACAGGCTGTGGGTGGAGAGAGGGCACTGCTGGAAATACAGACCAGACTGGGCCAGCTGCCCGGGTCCTACCGGGTGACCCTGGGCACAGTCTCACATTCTCTGGGCCTCCGTCTGCCCACCAGGGCCAAGGCCGGGGTCCTGATTCCCCCAGGACTTGGGACGAAGTTTCCCCAGAATAGGGGCAGGAAGTTCCCTTGGTGTCCACCCTGCGGTCCTGCCCAAGGCTCCATGGACAAGGGGTCCAGGCCTCCGGGCTCCTGTCCACCACACTGGACACAGGTCACAGTGTGGGCAGGCCTCCATCCTCGAGCTGCCAGGGCAAACCTGACCCAGATCTCAGCCTGTCTCCCCGTGGGCCCCTCCCGCCACCACATCAGGGGCACCATCGCTCCAAGGCTGCTGCGGCCAGGCCCTCACGCAGACGCCACTCACTCCTGGTTTCACTGTCCACATGGCACAGACGGAGCCCCTGGAAGCCTGAGCTGCCCGAGGTCACACATGGGTAAGAAGCAGTCATCTGAACCCACGGTTCAGCCCTGTGCCCAGCGAGGGTCCAGGTGCCCGGTTGGGGGAGGGGGCAGGGGGCAACTGCGGGACGTGGGGAGGGGGCTCTGGTCACACCGAGTTCCCTCTCACAGGCATCCGCTGATTTTGCTGCGAGGCCTGTGACGGGGGGAGCGTCTCCAGGGCAGGCTGCCCGGGGCTGAACCCCCTCAGGAGAGGGGCCGCCCGCCAGAAGCTGGGGTCCCGGGAGATGCCCGGCCAGCCCCTCCCAGAGCCCCGGGCAGGACGGGAGCCCCTGGAAGGCCAGCCCAAGCCTGGCTCCGCGGGAAGGCCGCTGCGGGTGCGAGGGCCCCGCTAGGTCAGAACAAAGGCCTCGGGCACGGGTGTGCCGGCGTGTTCGGACCTGGCAGGGCTGTTTCCAGCCCTGTGTTTATGACGACGGCGGGGAAGAGCTTAGCGCGGAGACACTGACTCAGCCAGGAACCAGCGGGGTGGGGGCCGGGTGGGGCCGGAGGGGGGCGCAGCGAGGGACAGAGGGATGGAGGCGCAGACGGGGGGGGGGGCGGGGGGGGCGGGGCGGGGCAGGGACCGGCAGAGCCTCCCAGCAAGAGGGACCCGGAGAGGGCGACACACACAGGTCACAGGCGGGCCCGCGCCCACCCGCTCACCCACCCAGGCCCAGGGTCCAGGCGGCTCTGAGACGGCCACGCACGCTGAGCACTTCCAGAACCCTCACTCTGCTGCCTGGACCCCGAGAGGTCGTGGGGGGGAATTCAGAAAGAGGCAACAGGGAGCAAGAGCGCCTCTCTGTCATCACCCAGGGGGTCCAGGCAGGGCCCCCTTTCCCAGAACCCTAGGTCAGGCTGGCAGGGGCCCTGGTGGGCCGGGGGCTCTGGGCTCCTGAGTCTTCGGGTGCACAAATGGGGCTCCGGGGCCTGGCAGCCTCGAGGTCCCTGTGGGCTCGCCTGCCTCCGCCTCCTGCCTCACCCCACGTATGCTGGGACTCAGCGCAGGCAGGGGGCACCTGCCCAGGTCCCGTGACTGGGCCAAGGCTGGGGGCCAGGGGCCAGGCTGGGGTGTGGCAGCTCCGGGGGCCACATGGGCACTGCATCTACCCTGCTGAGGGACCCCAGGAGCTGCTGGTGCAGCCAGGGGTGTCTCCTGGCCTCTGTTTCTCCACCTACACGCTGCGGGTAGGGGAGGTGTTCTCTCCACCTTCCAAGCTCATGGGAGTCTGAGACCCAGATTGGGTGGGGGTCTCGGAGGACTGGAGGAGCCCACTAGCTGGCAGTGGCCCACTGGCTGGGCCTGGAGGGCCCAGGAGCCCACCCTGGCCCACGTGCCTACCTTACTTCAGCCCTGGCAGCCTCACTTGGACCTCGAGTTCAAGTCTGGCAAAGGCTCCTGTTAAGGAGGCTTGGAACCCACTGCATTGGTCCCCACCTCCGTGTTATGTGGGCAAACAGACTTGGGGGAGTGAAGGACCGGGCCAGGGCCACCCAAGAGCCCCAGGCCCATCTGGGTGGGGCTGCGGGTCTCCTGGGCAGGGCGTGAGTGCTCGGCTGCCCCCTACTTGTGGCCAAGGCAGTGCCTTGCTTTTCCCAGCTGGGACCTCTCCGCGCCTCTCGTGGTGACGGCCCTACCAGCTGCCCATTCCTTTTGGACATGTCTTTCCCCAAACCTCCTCACCCAGCCCCCCAGCCGGTCCCATCGGCTCCACCCTCAGACTGTATCCCAAGCCTGGCTGCTCACCTCCTCCACCTGGCAGCCCATCAGTGTTTCTTACCCTGACCCTTCCACAGCCTCCCCATGGATCTCCCCGCTTCCACCACACGCCTGCCATCAGCAGAGGGTCCTTTCCAACGTCCGTCACAGCAGCACCTTCCAGGGGCTCTTCATCTTCGTAAATAAAATGTAAACTCCTCCCTGTGGGCTCCCAGAGTCGACACGGTGTGGCTGTCTCTCCTGCATCAAACCACACACCCCCAGCTCATTCTCTCCTCAGGGCCTTAGCATTGCTGTTCCCGCTGCCTGAACACTGTTCCTTGAGCCTTTGCACAACTGGCTTCTCTTGTGGTTCAGAGCTTACCCTTGGTGTCCTTGTCTGTTTATTATTTTGGCTGTGCGGGTCTTAGTTGCAGCACATGGGATCTTCCTCTTCGTCGTGGCAGGTAGGGTCTTTTTAGTTGTGGCATGTGGGACCTCCTTCCCTGACCAGAGATCGAACCTGGGCCCCCCTGCATTGGGAGTGCAGAGTCTTGGTCCCTGGACCACTAGGGAAGTCCCTTCAGCCTCCTTCCTGAGAGGGGCCTGCACCGGCCACCCTCCACCCAAGTGCCTTCCTGCAACCACCCCGTCCGGCCGACCCTCCGTGGCTCTGACTGAGGCCGTCTGCCTGCACGCCCTGTGAACCCTCTCCCAGCCCATCAGTCACCAGGGCTGTGATGCGCCAGTCTTGCCCTGCTGTCTGGCGGCCTTGGGCTTGGGGACGGGTAGGGGCTCCAGTCCGTGGGGTCAGTGAGGAGGGCGCACTGTGCTTGGTGCTGGGGAGACATGTGGATGGTAAGTGCAGGGACGTGAGGGAAGGAGGGGTGAGATGGAGTAAGGTGCCTGGGTCCCAGGTCTGGTCAGAGAGGCGGGAGACAGACCATGCAGCTTCTCCGTTCTGGTGGGTGGAGAGTGGTCCGAGCATGGACTCTAGGGTCCGGGGTCAGATCCCAGCTCTGAGGTCAGCCTGCCTTCCGTGTGACCTCGGGCCGGTCCCCTGCCTCCTCTGAGCTAAGCACCCTCACTGTGAGGGGGGACCCCATGAAGGTTTAAATCAACTAGGACGAGTTGTGTGCAATCCACTGAAAAACTGCTGTAGGGTTTTTTGTTTGTTTTTGGTTGGGGGCAGTTTTTTTGCTGTATTTTTAAAAATATTTATTTTATTTGACTGCGTTGGTTTAGCACTCAGGGTCTTTGATATTCCGTTCAGTGTGAGGGATCACTTTCGGTTGCGGCATGTGGGATCTATCTCCCTGACTAGGGATCGAACCTGGGCCCCCTGCACTGGAAGTGTAGCGTCTCAGCCACCAGACCACCGGGGAGTTCCCTGCCGTGTTTGTATAACAGCTTTATTCAGATATAGCTCATATCAGTGCAACACATGCATTTAAAGTTTACAACTCAGTGGTTTTAGTGGTCATAGGCTGTGGGACCATCACCATAGTCAATCCTAACAGCAACGCTGTACCCCACAGCAGTCACCCTTCAGTCCCCCTCGCCCTTGGCAACACTTGCTGCTTTCTGTCCCTGTGGACTCGCCTGCTCTGGGCATCTCACATCAGTGGCATGATCTGGCAGCCATGAGCCCCACGTTTTCAGGGCTCATCCACGCGGTAGCCTTTGTGCGTACTCTGTGTGTCTGCCGTGTTTCATTGTGTTGAGGGACCGGGCTTTCTTCATCCGCTGATGGGTATCTGGGTTGTTTCCACCTTCTGGCTGTTGAGAATCATGTGCCATGAGTATTCACATACAAGCTGTTGCGTGGACGCATGTTCGTTCCTCTTGGGTACACATCTGGGGGAGGGGTTGCTGGGTTACAGAGTCACTCTGTATTTAACATTTTGAGCAACTGCCAAACCGTTTGCATAACGAATGCACCATTTTCCATTCCCACCAGCGGTGCATGAAGGTCTGGTTTCTCCACATCCTCATCAACACTTGTTAGTGTCTTTTTATTTCAGTCATTCTAGTGGGTGTGACAGAGGGCGAGAGGGTTGGATGGCATCGCTGATTCAATGAACATGAACTTGGGCAAACTGCAGGAGATGGTGAGGGACAGGGAAGCCTGGCGTGCTGCAGTCCACGGGGTCACAACGAGTCGGACATGACTTGGCCCCTGAACCACAACAGCAAAGTGGGTGTGGCATGCTTGGATCGTGGCTTTGATCTGCACTCCCTTGGCGGCTAATGAAGTCGAGCATCTTTTTGTGGGCTTAATGGCCATTTTTATTCCTTCTTTGGAGAACTGTCCATTCAGATCCTTCGCCTGTTTTTAATTGGGTGGTTTGCCTTTTTGTTACTGAATTGTAGAAAATTCTGTGTTTTTTCAAAGCAGGGGAAGTGCAGGTTGGCAGAGAGGCGGGGTTTGACAGAGCCGAGCTGTTGGCCACAAGCATGGGCACACGTTTGCTCACGCTCATGGGAGCTGCATTTGTGCGCGTGTGAGTCCAGGCATACACCCAGGACACCTGTGAGAACGCAGGCAGCGGTACACAGGATGCCCGAACCTGTGTACACCACAGAGAGTCCATGTGTGGTGTGTGACACACGTGTGGACGTGAAGTGCAGGTCAGCGACCCTCTGTGTGCTGGGCCAGGCCTGCCCCTGGGACCGCACATGGGTCCTCTGACACGGGGACTCAGCCATATCAGAGCAATTACCCTTACTATCCTTATTTTGCAAAGCGGGAACACTGAGATATTCAAAGGCCCCTTGATTGGTCCAAGGCCACCCAACTGGTCAGTTTTAGGGTCTAGACTTGAACTCGAGGGCTCTGACTCTGAGGCCCCTCCCTGGGACCTTCGACTTTGACCTCACCTCAGTCATTTCGGAATGTCAGGTCTGGGCTCGCCCACTTCCTGAGCCACTGTGTGACTTCGGGCAGCGTGCTGTCTCTGTCTGGGCCTCAGACTCCTTGTGGAGTGGCACCAGAATGCCCCCAGGCCCTCCCAGCTCCCCTTCTCGGAGGGGACAAGCGCCTTTCTCACCGCGCCTCCCCAGGCCCGCAGCTAATCAGGTCATCATGAGCTCAGTTAGCGCTGGCCGTGGCTTTCTGAAGATAGCGTGCCAGGCCCCTCGGGATGCTAGAAAGCGGTACCATGAGGTAGGTGTGTGTGCCTGGGCCTGGGGCGGGCCGGCAAGGGAGCTCCGCTCTGGGGGCGCGGGAGGAGCCCTGTTCTGCCAGGCCCCCCCACCCTGGAGCCACACTTGTCCCCCCAGTGTGTGCGTGTGTGCAGTCGTTCAGCCACGGCTGACTCTCTGCAACCCCACGGACTGCGCCCCACCAGGCTCCTCTGTCCATGGGATTCTCTGGGCGTGAACACTGGAGTGGGTGGCCATCTCCTCCTCCAGGGGGTCTTCCCGACTCAGGGATCAAACCTGTGTCTCCTGCACTGCGGGCAGATTCTGCACCCTGAACTACTGGGAAGCCTGTCTCCTCCAGTAACTGCTCGCAAATCACTGCCTGGTCCCCAGCGTCCTCCTTGAGGTCAGGGTGAGGGGATGGAAGAGCGAGGGAGGCCCTGATGATCCGGGAAGACCTTTCTTCCCTGGACCTCAGGTCTGGCTGGCATGCAATGGCGGGGATGGGCTCGGGGGGGGGGGGGTGGGTCTTTGCTCAGGGGGGCGGGGTTAAGTCTGAGTAACCAGTAGGAAAGAGAGCAGAGCTGGATGGCCCCTGAGTGGCCAGTGCCTCAGTTTACCTATGGGTCAGTGGTCTCCGAGTGTCAGCTGTTCTGGATTCATCTAGGATATGTATGGAGGGGGCAGCTGGGCAGGCTGCCTGGGAGCAGGCTGCAGATAGCACAGAGAGGTGCCCATTCCGTCCTGGGGGCCCCGAGCAGTACCTGGTCGTCAGTGGCCCGCCCTGGCCCCCTCATTTGGTGACCGTGAGGGCAATGCCTATTTATATTGTTTGCTCTTTGAGCTCTCCTGGGACCGTGGGGCAAAAGGGAGCACAGGCTCAGAGAGCATTTGTGACGCCTGGGGCCATGCAGCAGGTGTGAGACTGCAAGTCCAGGGCTTTCCTGCCTGCTCCTCCCCGTGTCTGCTCGAACCTCCCTCTCTGCTTCCCTGAAACCTTGGGCTGGGGGCCCTGCGTGGCTTCCCGAGTGCCAGACAGACAGCCGGACCTGCTGCTGGCTCTGGGGTCTGAGGGTGCAGATCCGTCTGGTGTGGGCTCCGGATCTCAAGCGGGGCCCCTGGGCTCCCGAGAGCAAAGAGTGCCCCCCAGGACAGCGGCTGGCCCCACACAGACTGTCCCTGCTGCCTCCACCCAGCTCCCCACCCCCATCACCAGCTGCATCTGGAGCAGCCGCTGTGCTCACGTGTCCATCACTGCTGCTGCCTGAGCAAATCACTTCCCGGCACTGAGGCTCAGTGTTCCCATCTGTGAAATGGGTCTCATTCAGAGGAGTTATTCCATGGGTGGTCATGGAGACAGAAGGGGATGAAGCCTGTCGCGCTTCCAGCCCCTGCCCTGCTCACGTGCGGGCTCAGGGAGTAACACTGCAGGGTGGGGGCACACAAAGGAGTCAGACATGGGTCCCACCCACCACCCCTGCAGCCTGCGGGCACCTGGCAAGAGCCAGGGGAGGGAATTTCACCCCAAAGTGGGGCTTCTGGAAGCAGGGGTCCTCCTATCTGTGTTCAGAGCCTGGGTGAGCTGCAGGCACATGGGCAGGCAGGCAGGGCTCCATGAAGAGGGAGCCAGTGTTCTCCACGCAGGCGGCAAGGAATCGGGCTGCTGTTTATCCCAGCAGAGCGGTGTGCATGGGGGTGCAGCTGCACCTGCCCACAGGCGACCAGCTGTTGGGCTTGGACAAGCAGGGCTTCAAGGAGTGGTGGGTGGGACAGGTGGGCAGGGCTGGAGGGCATCTCAGGGGCCTGGGAGTCCCAGATGTTTGCTGGGACAAGGCTCACGGGTTTGAGGGGCTTCTCTCTAATCCAAGCCCTCCCCCTTGACACCCTGAAGGACAGGCAGCCGCCCTGGTGTGATCTGGTGGGGGAGGGGCCCATGTCGTCCCTCCAGGCCAGGCACACTGTGAATCAGCCCCCTGAGTCAGCGTCCAGTTCTGTGAAATGGGGCAACAAAGCCGTTGCATTAAACGAGATGCGCCTGCAGAGCGTGGGGGTGGGGGTGAGCGATCCCCTCCATCCCAAACCCCACGTGACTCCTCGGCTCCCCAAACCATGCCTCCCTCATGCTCACCTCCCGCTTGTCTCCATGGTGAGATGAGAGGGCTTGGCTCATTAAAACCAAATAAAAAAGGAATTAGGCAACCGGGTGAGTAACTGATGAGTAACTGGGTCTGAGCTGAGCATGGGCAGAAACCAGGCGGGAGCAGAAAAGATGGGAGGGGGGGTTCTGTGAAATGCCCTCCAAACACGCAGCCGGCCCTGGCCTGGGCACCTGCTGGCCTGCTTGGCGCTTTCAGGTGGGGGATGTGGGAGTCCCCCTTCTGGCTGCTGCTGGGGAGGAAGGGCGTTTGGGGAAGAGGATGGAGGGTGCTGGGGGTCCAGGGCCTCTGAGGGCACGCCCACATCCTGCTCGCTCAGGCAGGGCTTGGTTGTGGGACTTTTAACTCTGTGGGCCTGGCCTCCTGGTGGATTACACAACCAGAGGAGATTCCTCACCCCCTGCCCGGTGCCCAGCGTGTGGCACACCCGCTCCGAGGCTAGCTCCGCCTCCCCAGGGCTCCCAACCAGTGTTCACCTGTTGGTTAGCACTCCCCCATCCCCGACCCCACTGCCCACAGAGGCAGAGGCAGGGGCAGAGTCGCGCCCCCTCCAAGGGGCTGTGCATCCTCTTCCCCGTCTCCTCCTGCCCAAGATGGCTGAGGGCAAAGGGCCACGGAGGGGGTAGGATGACCTCCATGACCTATGCCCCAGGCCCTACCTCTGCAAAGCTGGGCTTGGATTCAAGTCCTGCTTCATCCATTAACACCTCGTTTCACAGCTTCCTGAGAGCTCAGCTGGTAAAGAATCCGCCTGCAATGCAGGCGACCATGGTTCAATTCCCGGGTCGGGAAGATCCCCTGGAGAAGGGACAGGCTACCCACTCCAGTATTCTTGGGCTTCCCTTGCGGTTCAGCTGGTAAAGAGTCCGCCTGCAATGAGGGAGACCTGGGTTCCATCCCTGGGTTGGGAAGATCCCCTGGAGAAGGCAAGGGCTACCCACTCCAGTGTTCTGGCCTGGAGAAGTCCATGGACTACAGTCCATGGGGTCGCAAAGAGTCGGACACGACTGAGTGACTCACTTCACTTCACTTCACAGCTTCTGTGTACCTCGGTGTTCTCACCTGTGACATGGGAATAAGGATAAAACCTGTCACACGATCGTCGGGACAGGTTGATGAGAACATGTACGAAGGGTCAGGGGCTGCTGGTGCTGTGAGAGCCGGTGAGGAGGAGGGAAGCACAGCTCCGCTGATCTGCTCCAGGAGCCCCTCCCCCCGGAAGCCAGCGTGGGCTCTAAGATCTAAACCCCGCAGCTTCTCGCTCACCCCCACACCAGCAGAAAGTGCCACCTGCTTCACGGGACATCTCTGGCTCCCTGGCACCTGGGCCACCTCTCTTTTCACAGCTCTCGATCTCCTGCTCCTGGCCCGGGAACACCGAACTGTTGCACACCTCTGCACCTGCTGCACATGCACCAGGAGCGTGCACCCGCCACACACACCCACCACACAACTACATGTACACACGCTCACATACTTGGACACCACACACATATTCACACACATCACACACACATTCACAGACACCACACACACATTCACACACACACACCATGATGAGTTAACACATACCTCTTGTTAAGACTTACTTTAAGATGTCACCTCTTGCAGGAAGCCTTCCCTGACTACTCCACCCCACCCACAACCCTGCACCGAGAGGCAGACTGAGGAATCTTTGGAGGTTCCATGGTTCCTTGCACCCTTCCTTACAGAGCTCTGTGGTCACCTCCTCTCCTGGAACCCCTCAAGCTCACTGCCACCTCCCCTGCCCATGCATGCCCATGCGTGAGAGTCAGCAGACTCTGCTGGGTTCTGGCGACACCAACACCAACAGGAGTTCAGGCGCCCACTTCACACCATGCTCTCCCTGCCCCTGTCTGTCTGGTGCTCCTGGCTAGTGGCCTGGATGGTGCGGGACCAGGGCTCCTCCGTGCTTCTCCAAGAGCCCCTCACTGGGCTGAGGCTGACTTCTGACCGAGCAGTGCCATCAGCGTGGTCCCCAGGCAGGAGGGGAAAATGTAGGCAGGACTGGCCTGCCTGGGAGGAGGGGTGGATGAGCAGCAAGGCCCTGGGAAGGCCGTGCCCTTTGCAGCCCCTGGTCTTTCTGGGGAGGAAGGGATGTCAGACACCACCCTTCCCTCAGCTCTTCTCAGAGGATGGAAGTTTCCAGGAAGCCATGGCCCTCTCCGAAAGGCAGAGGCCAACCAAAGCCTCCTCCGCCCTGGGCCCCTGAGACCTTGGTCCTCATCCTGAATGGGAGAAACCCCAGGAGCAGGAACCCCAGATAAGTGAGCCCCCAGGGTGAGCCCCCAGAGTGTAGGTACTTGCTGAGGATGAGTACCCCCACCAAGGGTGAGCCTCCTAAGGGAGTGGGGATCCCCTCTGGATAAGCCCCCCTCAGCCGGTTGGTGGGTGAGGAGGTGGGCCCCAGAACACACGGCCAGCATCCGGGCAGGCAGTTGGTGCTCAGTGGATGCTTGTGGAATGGACCTAACTTGACTCTCAACCCTCTCTCAAGCTGGGGGCACCACGCCAGCTCCCAACAACAGGGACAGTAGGCAAGCACACAGGGCATGTTGGCACTCTTGGAGCACAAGTGCTGGGCTTGTGCAAGGAGGGCTCCTGGGTTTCCAGGCCCCCCCCCCCCGAGTCCGACCGGCCCACGCCCTGCTGTGGCAGAGAGCACTACCATTCCCGCTCACCAGAGCTGGGCTTTGGTCCAGTCAATACCGCTGAGCTCCAGACCCGTAGTGGCAGGTGCTGGGGACCACACAGTCCCAGTCACACACTCCCCTCAGGGAGCCTCTCTGCTTGTGGGCAAGGGGAGGGGTCCCCGAGAGACTGGGGCTGGGATGGCTGGATGCACAGGCAGGGGACGGGGCATGGGAAATAAAGAATTCAAGTTGGGACTGCCCAACTAAGGGGCCTTTGACCCACATGGAGCCAGGAAGTCCCAGTGGTAGGGCTCACCAGGTGAACAGTGTCAAGAGCAATGAGAGGGTCAGATGTGCCACTGAGGGTGGTCAGGCAGCCCGGGCTGTCTTCTGGCTGGTGGTCTGGGAAGGCTGCTTGGAGGAGGAGACATTGGAAGGTTGTAAAAATTTGGGCATGAAAGGGAAGGAAATTCCACCCAAAAGACCAGGAAACCTCCAGGAGCATGTGACCAGCACCGGAATTTGAGTTGTTTGGGGTGGAAGATAGGGAGAGGGCTGGGGATCCAAGCCTGCAGGGGCTTCAGGCCTTCCCTTTCCAGCTCAGGCAGAGGAGAGTGAGGGAATATGTATGTAGTACACGTGTGTGCGGAACTGCACTTTACATCCGCCTGGAGGATGGCGGGGGAGTGGGGGTGGCAGGGGAGACCCGTGCCCCAGCCTGGCAGTTCAGTGGGCCCTGAAGCAGGCAGGGGTGATGGAGAAGGAAGACTCAGGCGGCCAGGGCCTGGTGAGGGGTGACAGTCGGTGGTTAGAGAGAGAGATGGCAGCAAAGGGGTTCCGGGTCAGTGGACCCCGAGCTGGGGGGATTCTGCCTGGCCCCTGCCCGGTGGGGTGGGCGCCCCTAAAGTGATCAGCACAGGTGCTCCGCTCCTGAAGAGCAGCGCTGGGAGGCTGGCAGAGGTGCAGACCCCAAACAGCCCCTCCAAGGATCCCCGACTGCGCTGTCTCCCAGGAGGAAACTGGGCCCCCGCCCAGGCTCCTGGGACAGAAAGAGAAGTGCCTTCCGTGCTGGCGGCAGGGCCAGGGCACGCACCGAGTGCCCAGGGTGTACTGTCCTTATGACAGCCCCGCCAGGTGGGTTCCATCAGCCCGACGTGGCTGAATCGGAAGCTCAGAGAGGGCCAGGGCTGAGCCCAGGGTCACACGGCTGGTCGGCAGCAGGATCTGGGGCCGGGGCCTGCGGGGCTCACGGTCCGCACCCGTCCACTCCCCGCAGGGAGCCGTGAGGCCGCCTTCACCTACGCTATCACCGCGGCCGGCGTGGCCCACGCCGTCACCGCCGCCTGCAGCCAGGGCAACCTCAGCAACTGCGGCTGCGACCGCGAGAAGCAGGGCTACTACAACCAGGCCGAGGGCTGGAAGTGGGGCGGCTGCTCCGCCGACGTGCGCTATGGCATCGACTTCTCCCGGCGCTTCGTGGACGCCCGCGAGATCAAGAAAAACGCCCGGCGCCTCATGAACCTGCACAACAACGAGGCGGGCAGGAAGGTAGGGCGGGCGCGGGGCGGGGCGGGGCGGGGCGGGGCGGGCCTGCGGTGGGCGGGGCGGGAGCTGGGAGGGGCGGGGTGATGCGACCAGTGAGCGGGCCGGGGCGGCGGTGGGCGGGGCAGGAGCTGGAAGGGGCGGGGCGGGGCAGGCCTGCTTCAGGCGTGACAACTGAGTTACCCAGTTATCCAGGGAGGGTCTGAACCTCTCTGAGATTTGGGCTTCTCTTCTAGCGAAGGGAGTTGGTGAACTGAGGCCTGAATGTGCTGGGTAGGTAGTGCTGAGCACAAGCCATCACTTGCCCATCCCAGAAGCTCCAAGAGGTGGGCCTTTCTATTCCTATTGCAGAGATTTGAAAACAGGGTGGGACTAGAGACGGGATGTGTCCGCAGCCCCCAGCTGGTGGGCAGTGGTGTGAGACGGGGACCCTTTTTGCACATAGGGTAGGAGCCGGGCCTGGCAAGCGTCGTGTGGGGGGAGGCCTCTAGACCATAGTCTGTGTCCCTGCCCGGCTCCTGTAGGAGTCATGCCAATACACCCAGAAAGGCTTCCTGGAGGAGGCAGCCTTTGATTCATTTTGAGAGGCTGGAGGAAGGGGTGGTGCCAGGAAGCAGGAGCAGCCTGAGGAAAGGCAGGAACTGAGTTGGAAACTCTCGAGCAGCCAGCTTCATGCGTGGGGTGGGGTGCAGAGAGGTGCGTGATAATAGAAGACATTCAAGCCGGGACACAGTGGGGAAGAAGTCAGGGTGAGTCCAGCCCCGCCTCGGGGAGATGAGGGCCCCAGATACTGGGCTGGGAGGAGCAGCTGCCATGGCGGCAAGATGGCCCGAGATAGGGCAGCCAGCTGAGCGGAACGCCTCTGGGTCTGGCTCTCCAGCCCCGGGGGCTGCACGCAGGGCACCAGGGCCTGAGGGACTCTGCAGGCCAGGGACAGACTAGCCTTTCCAGGCAAAGAATACTTGAAAATGCCTTCTGCCCCCAAGCCCAGAGCTGAGCTCATTCACTCAACCAGTGCTCCTGCCCCGTCTGTGTGCCAGGCATCATGCTGGGCACAGGGCACAGGTGGGGTGAGATATGCCTTGGCTGTGGGAGCTCTCCCAGCACCCAGTGGGTCCACATGCAGGGAGCCCAGGGGCCTGAGGGAGGGGTGGCAGTAACTTCCTGAAGGCAGTAGTGTCCTAGGGAGACCTTGAAGGACGTTCCAGAGCTGAGAAGAGCAGAAGCAGAGTGTGAGGGGTGAGGGCGGGGAGGGACCCGGAGAAGAGGGGGCAGCTGCAGAGGGTTCAGGCTTGTGGGAGCACCAGGGGTGGGTGAGACAGGGCTTGAGACATATGCAGGGGCCAGCCCAGAATGGGCCTTGAACGCCAGGCCCAGGCTTTGACTTCATCTTGTAGAAGTGGAGATTGCCTTGCAGCCGGTGGTTGCTCAGTTATTGTCAGATGGACAAATGAGTGAAGAAATGAGTCTTCATCCCTGGACCTCCATGGAGCTCACAGACAACATGTAGGCTGTGGATTCTCTGTGTCTGTGTGTCTGTGTGTGTGTGTTAATCTCTTAGTTAGGTCCGACTCTTTGCAACCCCATGGAGCCCACCAGGCTCCTCTGTCCATGGAATTCTCCAGGCAAGAATACTGGAGTGGGCTGCCATTTCCTTCTCCAGGGGATCTTCCTGACCCAGGGATCAAACCTGGGTCTCTGGCATTGCAGGCAGATTCTTTACCATCTGAGCCACAAGGGAAGCCCCAGGATCCATTCTCTGGGAGCAGGCAATGGTGATCTGTGTCTGGAAGGGCAGAGGAAAGAGAGATTCACTTATATGGAGGACACCAGGAGGGCTCCCTGGAGGAGGAGGCACATCTGAAGTCTAAACTGAACCAATCCCCTTTGAGCCTCTGCAGGGGCTTAGGTCTTGAGCAGGGGCTTTCCCACACCCCTGGGAGAACAGTCTCGCTGCCTCCATTTTATATTTGGGGACTTGATGGCTGGGGGGAGAGGGGGTGGCAATTGCCAGATGGTAAAAAGGCATAGGGGAAGTGGAGACTAGCAGGATTGGGCCTGAGGAAGACAGGAGGGCTGACAACAGGAGGCTGGTGATGGGCCTGGGGCTGTTCGGGGAGTGGGAGGAATTGGGATGGAGAAGAGTCAGTATGTTGGCAGGGGTTGACTGGGGTGGAACCGTGAAACCCGGAAGCCATGCTGTAAGGAGAAGCAGACTGTTGGAGGCAAGGGGATGCAGATGAGCCGTGCGAGGGCCTGTCGGGGCCAGGGCAGCCACGGCAAAGGCCTGTAACGTGGTCGGCAGCCAGGATTCTCCTGCTGACACTGTCCCCGGCTGTCCGTGAGGCCCTGGCTGGCCCTGTCCCTCTCCCACGTCCATCTCCTCCCTGCAGGCATCTTGTGCCCCTCCCCCTGCCCCTCCAACAGCCCCAACCCCGTGGGGCCGTGCAGCCCGTGTGTAGTCTGAGCTCTTGGAAAAGGCCAGTGGTGCTGACCACACAGGGCCCCGTGGGGGCTCATCATGGCAGCTGAGACTGGTGGGTACGGCTTCTGAGGTTTCCTGGAGAGCTGAGTCCAGACCTTCAAGGGTCACTTGGGTGCTGGGCACCCTGGCCCACTCATAGAGCAGCCAGGCCCAACCTCCAGCCCCTGGGCCTTGGACGGAGTTCAGCAAGTCAGGAGGAGAGGAGGCTGTTGCTGCCACAGCAAAGTGGCTTCGAGAAAGAAGAATTTGTTCTCGCACAGAGCCAGAGGCGCAAAGTCAAGGTGTCCATAGGCCCGAGCTCCCTCCCGAGGCTCCGGGGGAGGATCCTTCCGGCCTCTTGCAGCTCCGGGGGCTGCAGGCAGGCCTTGGCTTGTGGCCGCATCATCCAGCCTGGGTCTCTGTCTTCACACGGCCCCTCCTCTGCGTCTGTGTTCCCTCCTCTCCTGTCTCTTACAAGGACACAGTTCCCTGGGCTCAGGGCCCCCCAAACCAGGACCATCTCATCGCTAGCCTTACCTTACTTACATCTGCAAGCTTCCGATCTCCAAAGAAGGGCACGTTCTGAGGGGCTGAGTGGACACACATTTGGGAGGACACTCTTCAGCCCACCCCAGACTGGGACACGGCCCACTGAATCCCTCGTGGGTCAGGAGCAGGCAAGCTGAGCGTGCAGACCTGCTCAACTCTGAGCTCCTCAGGGCTTTGGTCCACCAACCGGGGACTCCCCCTAACTGAGCACCCTCCCCAGAGTGTAGGCCAGCCCCTGTTCTGGGAAGAACCCCAGTCTGCCCTTTTCTGGAGCTCCCTAGGGCAGGAGTGAGGCCCAGGGCTCAGCCAGCAGCTCCTTTGGGCAGGGTGGGTCGCTCTCCACCCTCCTAGGTGGTCTCCTAGGGCAGTGGGGGCTGGCGCCACCATCTCTCTCTCCCTTATCATGAGGGCGCTGGAGCCGGAAACAGCACATTCTTGAATCCTGTGATCACTTCCCGGGAGAGTGAGCCCCGGGGACCCAGCCAAGCGAGGCTTCAGCCCTTTGCTCTGTGCACAGCAGTCCAATCGACTTCATCTGCGCACTGTCACCAGCCTGTCCACAGAGGAGCTGACGCTGACTGTGGAGGGAAGGGCTTCAGGGTGGGTGGCAGAGCGAGGCGAGGGCAGCTGTTCAGCGGCACCGATGGACCACCTGGCCTGCACAGAGGCTGGCCTGGGCACTCTGCCGGGGCTCTGGCCATCTCCGCCCATCTGAGGAGGTGCCTCCTGGGCCAGCAGCATGGCGTGGGGCCAGCTGCCCCCCAGGCTGGGGCTCTGAAAGGGCTATGCATCTGGTCAGCCCCTGGCCTGGCGCATCCATGGCAGGCAGAGTGACCAGGCCAAGGAAGCATCCAAGCTCTGAAGGGCAGATTAGTAGAGTGAGGGGCTTTCGGGGAGAGGGAAGGTCCCCGGAGGAGGGCATGGGAACCCACTCCAGGATTCTTCCTGGAGAATCTCATGGACAGAGGAACCCGGCAGGCTACAGTCCATGGGGTCGCAAAGAGTCAGACAAGACTGAAGTGACTTAGCACGCAACAGTCCAAGCAAAGATGATCATGGGATGGGGTGGAGGGAGGGGAACGAGAGGTCGGACTGGGATGAGCAAGAGTGAGGAGAGGGGTGGGAGGCAGAGGAGAGGCCTAGATACATTTTTTCTGAAGTGGTCGCACCTTCACACAGACCCCCAGACCAGACTTCTGGCCAGTGCCTTTGACCCACACGCCCCACGGCAGTCATCAAGTGCTGCGCTTCCAGTTCTGAATATTCCCCTGGGCCCCCTCTCCCTCCTCCGAACATGGGGTCCGTCCCCACCTTGGCCCGCCCATAGTGGAGCATCAGCCTTCCATCTCCTCCCTGCTGCCTCCTCCCCAGCTCCTCCCGTCTCCACCCAGAACAGCATCCGCACAGGAGAGGAGACCCTCGCCCCCTAAACTTCAGGCCGCTGGCCGCACGTTGTGCTCCTTTGGGTCGAATCTTCCCTTCGTGTTGATGGTGGCGGCTCTCCAGACCTCCTCGCCATGCACCCCTCCTGGAGCGCTGCTCCTCTTTGTCTAACGAGCTTCTGCTCCTCTGTCGACACCTAGTACAGGCACCACCTCCCCCAGGAAGCCCCCACACCAGGCACCCGCCCCCTCTCACACGCCCCTGCACGTCCTGCTCTGTGTCTTGGTCCAGGGCCCGTGCGATCAGGGCAGGCAGGAAAGGGATTGGGCAGTCACCAACACCGTGGGATGTTTGTCTCTCTCTTTCATTTGTTCATTCATTCATTCATTCACTGAGGGTCAGGGCTGGGGTTCTGGACCAGGAGGCAGAGGGTGGCCAAGACCAGGTAGGGCTGGGCTGTCGCGATGGGGCCAGCGGGAACTAAGACAGCTGACAAATGGCCCTTGTGCAGCCGTGGGGCGGCAGCTAATGATTCCCCATCTTTAATCAGGCCCGGCTGGCAGGGCCTTTTCGATCTGAGTAAATGAGTGCCCGGGGTCAGGGCTGGCTCTGGGAATCAGCCTTCCGGGGCCAAGGAGGGAGGCCCAAGGAAAACACATGGCTGCACCCATCACGGGCCCTCAGGGAGCTGGGGAGAAAGAACAACACTGGTCGGAGGGCGGCTTCCCAGCAGACGGCACGCCTGGGCCTCACTGATCCGTGCGCTCACCCCCCGCCTGCCCCCACTCCGTCCTTCAGCAAAGGTGTGCAGAGCTCCATGTGCGTGCCAGGCTTCCATTGAACAGCCACTTATTAAGTGCTGACTGCATGCCAAAGCCTACACCAGCGACAAGCCGGGGGACAGGAGAGACCAGAGGGGGGTCCACATTCACTGAGCACCTGCTCTTGCTGGGCCTGCTGCCCCGCCTGGAGAGCGCGTGCACCAGCTCTTCACCTGCCACAGTGAGTCCCGCGCCTGCCCCTCCACCCAGCCTCAGTTTCCTCATCAGTGCATTGACTTGCAGCTCCCTGAAGGGTTGTGAGAACCTCGTGGAACACATTTGATGAGCACACGTCTCGCTCTGCTGAGTTCTGAACATTCTCACGGGGACCCTCATAGGGTCCCATGAAGTTAGGGACCTTGTGGTCAGTAACCCCATTTCATGGATGAGGAGACTGAGGCCCAGAGAGGAGGAAACACTGATGTGTGGTCACACGGTGGGAAGTGGATAGCCAGATCCAGGTCAGATGGAGGTGAGGTGGCGGGCCCCCTACCACCTGCCTCCCCCGCCCCCGCCCGGACTCCTCCCCAGCCCACACTGAGCCTGCCCTGTGGCCCGCAGGTCCTGGAGGAGCGCATGAAGCTGGAGTGCAAGTGCCACGGCGTGTCAGGCTCCTGCACCACCAAGACGTGCTGGACCACGCTGCCCAAGTTCCGCGAGGTGGGCCACCTGCTGAAGGAGAAGTACAACGTGGCCGTGCAGGTCGAGGTGGTGCGCGCCAGCCGCCTGCGCCAGCCCACCTTCCTGCGCATCAAGCAGCTGCGCAGCTACCAGAAGCCCATGGAGACGGACCTGGTGTATATCGAGAAGTCCCCCAACTACTGCGAGGAGGACGCGGCCACGGGCAGCGTGGGCACGCAGGGCCGCCTGTGCAACCGCACGTCGCCCGGCGCGGACGGCTGCGACACCATGTGCTGCGGCCGCGGCTACAACACCCACCAGTACACCAAGGTCTGGCAATGCAACTGCAAGTTCCACTGGTGCTGCTTCGTCAAGTGCAACACGTGCAGCGAGCGCACCGAGGTCTTCACCTGCAAGTGAGCGGCCCCGCCCACCCCGCCCGCGGCCCCGCCCGCTCCGCCCGCGGCCCCGCCCAGTCTGCCCGCGGCCCCGCCCCGCGCCCTTGGCGGCTCTGCTCCCGCCTGCCTGACCGAGCGGGCAGAGGTGTGTGCATGAGGTGGGCGCTCCAGGCGCGAGAGAGCTCCCACGGGGCGGTCACCTTTTCCTGGCCCACCAGTGGCTCTCTCCTGCCACGCCAGTCCCCTCTTGTGGCAAAACAGTGCCCATCAGCTGGTCCAGAGGGCAAGGCCGATGGCATGAGTGTCCCCAGCAGCGCCCAGTGTATTTCTTTTCTCTGGGACAGTGAACCTCAAGGACACACGCATGCTCGGAAAGCAAAGCGACAAGACTCCGAGCGCCCTTCTCTCCCAGCCTGGTGGTACAGGACGCAGAAAGACTTCGTCCCAGGCCTCAGCAGTCACTGGGCTCCTGGGCAGTCTGGGCAGATGTCGACAAAAATTATTTATGTTTCCTTAGTATCCGGAGAGGATTTTAGCACTAAGGCATAGCCGGTCCTAACTCTGTACTCTGTTAGTGTGTCCCCTTGCCGCCCTCTGCTCCCCTCTCTGGCCCCTGGGTACCCTCGGGAGCATCCCTGTGCATGGCCCTGTCCGGGGGGAGGTGGCCAGTGCACGTGGTCTCCACGTGAGCTGGGCAGGGGGCACGGCCCAGAGCCTGTGAGGAGAGCCACGGACAGGGACCTCTGGCCCCTTCCTCCTTTCTTTTGAAAATCATATCTAGCAAATCAGATTGTCACACACGTCAGGTTCCAGGAGTGCTGCGTTCCTGAGTGCTGTTGCTCTTCCAGCCCCCCACCAGCCTGACGCCCCTTGGTTTACAGAACCCCCTCCCACCCTGGAATCAGCTGGACCCCCAGGACAGCACCATGCCGGGGCAGGCTGGTGGGACAGGGGGCCAGTTCAGGGGTATTTGCCTTATTTGACAGATGGGGACCCTGAGGCCCAGAGTAGCTCAAGCACTAGCGAGAGACCCCACAAGGCTGTGAGTGGAGGCCCTCACCTGGGCTCAGGCTCCCTGACGGTCGTCCCAGGGCTCCTGACCTTGAAGGACGTGCTCTGGGGACACCCAGGGTGACAGGCAGTCCCCATGCCTGGAAAACTCTGGCTGTGCCCTTCCTCCCCCTGGCAGCTTCAATGGGGTCCACGCCCTGCCTCGAGGTGCCTTTGAGGGTTTCTCTGGTGGTCTTCTTGCCCAGTCCAGGTCCTTTCATCCCGACCCTGGTGCTGAGAAAGCTCGGATCCAGGGCACTGCTCCACCAGGGTCCCACCTGCTGCGCCAGCAGATGGCTGCCCTCCAGCCATCCGTGGCCCCCACCCCACACAGACCCTGCCATGAGGTTAAGTTACTCTGAAACCCGGGAGACAGGAATGGAAAGGGGTCCTGCTTGACTCTAAGCTGTGGGCTGGGTGGGGAGAGACTCAGCGCTGGGCATGCCCTCTGCCAGTACTCCTGCCCAGTTTGGGGAGACCAAGGCACGAGGTGTCTGGGGCTGGAAAGGACGGTGTGCACCGCTGTCTGTGTGCACCGCCGTCCGTGCGCTCGTCCCTGTCCTGAGCTTAAGGCGTCTTCTCTCAGAATCCCGTGGAGATGGTCTTCAGGCCACTAACCAGACAAGTGGGCTGGACACTAGCCTGGGGTGAGTGACACTGGGCCGTGGCCCTGGTGTCTACCCTGCCTGCCCCCATGATGCCAGGACATGCCACCAACAGCTGCTGTCCTGGGAGCTCCCAGGCCACTGTGAATGCCCCCCAGCCCCCTTCCCACCCCCTACCCCAAGTCCCAGGATACCCCGCTGAGTCCACAGGCCTAGCATCCTCTGCCAAGAAACCTGGTTAACTTATATTGTTATATAGCGTCGAAATGTCTATAGTGTCTTTTAAATTATTGTGACCTACACTGGGTACTGGGGGGCGGGGGGATGGCTGCGCTGTCCCCGAGCTAGGCTCCTCCTTCTGCTTGAAACCGGCCCTTGGACCCTTGGGGCCCCTGATGCCACCAAGTCACGTGCACTGTCCCTCGGCTACTCGGTGGCCCCCACCGAGACCCCGCCCTCCCCTAATAGGATGTCACCCTTCCCTCGGGTAGGGGCGGGGCTGTCGTGTGGCCCAGGCAGGGACGCTGGTAGCCGAGGCACTGTGTGTCCCTGTGGTGGCTGCCCCCCCCCCACCCCTTCAGGAGAGCTGGCGGGTTTCTGATGGGCTGTGTCTGGCCTCCCCGGGAGGGGAGCGCTTGGCTCCAATAAAGCTGGAATCAGAGAAGCAAGTGTGTGAAGTCTCTGCAGCCCTTGACTCGGGGGTGGGAGAGGGACGCACGAGCAGGCCCCTGAAGACAAGGCCCCCCTCCCTTTGGACCCTGCTGTGTGGGCAGAGCTGGCGCTATGCTGATGGCCCTTCTCCCACGCCGTCCTTCACACCTCGCTGTGGGGGCTTGGTTCTCATCCTGCCTGCCCCCAAGCACTTTGGGCCTGTCCCCACCAAGCAAGGGCCACAGCTGGGGGGCTGGACACAGACTCTGAGGCCTCCCCAGACAGCCTGGGTCAGGCCACAGGGGCAGGAGGGTCATGGCCTGGGAGCTGCTCTCGGGAGAAGGGGGCTGAAGGTGGGAGGCCCTGGCCATCTGTCTCCCTCTGTGTCTCCTTCCCCCTCTGACCCCAGTGGGATCTGTCCTCAGGGTCCCCGTGGGTCTGTCCAGTTGTATCTGGAGGGTTTTGACTCCATGACCCCCTGCCCCGGGGCGCTCCTTGCCCTCTCCAGGTGAGGCCAGGCAGCCCGAGGTCCCTGGGAGGAGGTCCCAGCCCGAGGGTCCCTCCGCAGGCCCTTGGCTGGCCATCAGGCCTCACTGCTTCTGCCAGAGGCCCTGTGAGCAGGGAGGATGAATGGCATTCCTGCCGAGGGCCGGAGGCATGCGGTGGGGCCGGTTTGGCCACTGCCCGCTGTCCCGAGGCAGCCTGGCATCACGCAGCCCCCATCCGCCTGGGCACCCAGGCCCAGATCGAGAGGGAGGGGCTCCCAGGTGGGCTTTCAGAGGAGGACGTGCCCCTCAGGGCGTGGAGAGGGAGGGAGATGGGGTGAGCCCTGGACCTGAAATCTCAGCTCTGTCCCTCCCGGCGCCTCTGCCCTGGGCACAGCCTCTGGTGCCCCTGCCCCCGTATTTATCAGCGTCTGAATCAGATATATCAGCGTCCCCATTCCAGAGTGGGAGGTGGCTGGGGCCAGGACTCAGGGGTCGACGAGCTTTGGAGGGCCCCAAACCAGGCCCCAGGGGCCCCGGGGAGATTGGCAGGAGGCCCCTGCTCCCCACGAGACAGTGAGCGCGTCCGCGGTGGCGGCGGCCGAGGAACGCCAGGGTCCGGCTACTCCCACAGGGCCAGGAATGAGGAAAGAGCTCTGAGAATGCCCCGGCCCCAGTGCCCAGACTGTACTCACTGCTTGGCCACGGTTCAACCCCAGCCCCGGCCTCCCAGGGCCGCCCAACACACCCTCCAAGGAGCCCTGCCCCAGGCGTTGAGCCCACACGGCCCGGCCTGGTCTGGGGGCCCCCAGACCCCCCCACCCCAGCCCAGGCGCCACCTCTGAGGCTGATGTTTCAGAAGCATTCCCCAGGCAGCCCAGCACCCCCACAGCCCCGAGTGACTCCCGTGCCCCCATCTCTCTCTGTGGGCCCCGGGCGTGCAGGCCCGTCGTGCCTCTGAACTTGCCCAGAATGCAGCTTCTGCGGGCTTGCCTTACTGTTGTGCACGAGACAGCAAGGATCACCAAGGCTGGTGGGTCATGAGGGCTTCCCAGGGCAGGGTCTGGGACGCTGGGGTGGGATGGAGGGCGCCTGCAGTCCTGGGGGCATGTCTCCACCAGCCACTCATTCATTCACTCACGCATTCAGCCTTGCTGGAGGCCCCATCTGGCCCTGGAGATGGCGGTGGTTCAAGCCTGCCCCTGCCCCTTGGGGGCTGCAGGCCTTCGCTTCTCTCCTGCCCTAAGCAGGGCAGCCCATTCCAGGGGTGCAACCAGGCTGAGGCGGCCTGGGAGAGAGGAAAGGGCTTTGGACTGGCTCGCCCACACCTCTGAGCTGCAACGTCCCCCTCTGTAGAGTGGACGCAGGGGAGCCGGCTGTCTGGCCAGGCCAGCGCTCCTGCTTTCTCTGTCTGGGGGGCGCTCCTGCCCACAGCTTGCTTAGGCCAAGCTTTGGCAACAAGGCCTCCCACCCTGTTTCCCCACAGGGCTGCCCACTCAGCTGCTGTCCAGTGGCCAGCGCTCCCAGGGGTGCTGTGGCCGTGGTGACAGAGTCTGTCTCCTTGCTGCGGCCTTGGAAGTCCTTCCTGACCTGTCTCATCCCCTACGGCCACCCTCTGCCCCATCCGCACGCAAAGCCCCCACCCTGCTAGCAAGCCTCTCCTCCCCAGAGCTGCCCATCACTCCCGCCTCGCACCCAGTCTTCGCTGCAGCTGTGTCTCCTCCCATCCTCGGCCTGCAACCCTCTCCCCCATAACGCCCACCTTCCCCCAGCAAGCTTGCCAGGGCTCCGGCCTTCCCTCACCTTCCATCCCGGCTCTCCGTCCTCGTGGGCAGAGAGGTCTCGTTGCTATGACTGGCCCCCCAAGCAGGCTGGGAAGCGAGCAGGCCCCCCACCATGCCAGTGCCTGGCTCTGGCCCACGGTTACCCACAACTTCACAACACCCCTTCCCTAGTTAGGTCGGTGCTAATTCTGTTTTATCGATGGGAGAACCGAGGCACAGAGAATAGAGGGTTCTGTCCCAGGTCCTTGGCCTATGAGAGGCAGAACTGGGATTTGAACTCAAATTTATGGCATCTTCCCTCTACCCAGCTCCATGCCAACTCCCACGAGGGGACACTGAGGCCCCGGGGCCTAGTCCAAGGCCTCACAGAGATGAGTGGGAAGAGATCCAGGGATCCAGTGGGTCCAGGGAGGAGATGACGGCAGCTGTCTTCACTGAGCACAGAATGGTGAAGACTGGGCTAAAATGCAGCAGGTGGGATCTGGGTTAGACACTTGGGTGAACTTCCTACCTCTTAGAGCCGGGAGGTGGGAAGGGGTCAGGAGGGTGGAGTCACGGACCTGGTGAAGGGAAGAGGGGCCTGGGGCAAGCAGGGCTGTGGTCTAGGGAGCCTGAGGGCCCAGGAGGGCACGAGAGGTGAGTGAGGACTAGCGCTCCTGGCACTCAGGCAGACGGGCAGGCTGAGGGCCCTTGAGCAGAGCACGTCCCCTGGGAGGCACGGCACTGGGGCAGGGGCCCCGGGAGCCAGGAGGCTCAGCTGATCATCACCTTGGTCCTCCCCTGCAGCTACCCCTGCCCTTCCTGCTCCCAGTCTGAGCTTGTGCCCACCTCCCTTCTCTGTGATGCCCCTGCCTCCTCATCAGGTCCTTGGTCTTGTAGGACCTGGGGACTCAGCTGCCTGGCCTGAGCATCCGGGAATCTTGGGAATCTTGTAGGTCTGAGGACGCAGGGGGCCACAGGGAGGCCTGGCACCCCCAGGAGTGCCCAGCAGAGGCCTGGGTTGAGGCAGGTGGTCTGCCAAATGAATTGGCAAGGGGGGGAGTCAGGGCCTACCCACAGCCTGCCCTGGGCGGGCACTGCTCCTAGGGTGCCAGGGATGAGCAGCGCCCAGGCAGAACTGCCTGGCTGGTCCCTCTGGCTGGCCTGTCCTTTCGAGGTCTGGGTGGCACGCTGCCCTGAGCTCAGCTGGGATCCTGCAGCCTCCTGGGACGCCAAGGAACAGCAAGCCCTCCGGCCTCGCCAGGAAGCGGCCCAGATGCGGGCCCTGGATCAGGAGTCCTCTTACTCCACCTGCAGGCAGAGGCCAGTGCCGGGTTGGGACGCCCTCCAGGTGCTGGGCACAGGTGGCCTTGCTCGTCCCCTGTGGGTGGCCAGCCCACCTACCCTCAGGCCCCAGGGTGGTCTCTAGGACTCCAGTCCACCCAGACTAGCCCAGCGTAGGGTCTTGCTGGTAAGGCCAGGCAGGACCCCCAAGGAGGCCTTTCCGGGGGTCTGCAGCTCTGGAAGCCCCCTGCCTGAGCTGCGGGGGCTGGGCCACAACGGGGGCTGTTCTGCTGCTTCACCGGGTCCCCAGGCCCGCAGTGGGCTGGAGGCATTTGACCAAGTCCCTCCCCTGGCTTCTGGCTCAGACCCTCACTGCTGGCTCCTGAGTTCCCCTTCTCCTCCAAGCAGGACAGGACAGCACGCCACTCTTCCCCACATTCCTCTGTCCCCTCATCCATCACTGCTCATCTCCTTGGGGTCCGGGGCCTGGCTGGGCCTGGTGGAGCCCAGAGCTGAGGCTGAAATCAGGTCCCTTAATAGCTTCAAACCAGGACAGGGGCAGAATGATGAACAGCAGGTCCCTTCATCCCTCCTCCCTGCCCCCATCCCTGAGGCTGCAGGGGAGGCAGGAGGGGTGGGAGCAAGATGGGTGGGGAACCGACCCTGAGGGGCTGTCAGCTAAGCTCCCTGGAGGAGCTGAGGCCTCGAAGAGAAGGGAGGAAAGGGAGGGGTTGGGAGCGAGACCGGAGGGAAAGAGACGCTTCGGGGTCAGGAGCAGAGGCGAGTGAGGGTCTCAGGCGGGACCTGGGGCTGGGTGGCTGGAGGGACACAGAGCTTGGAGTGTGGGGGTGTTGGGCAGTGGGGAGAGTGGAGCTTGGACAGCTGCCCCACCGCTGACCAGGTTCCAGAAGGTTCTGGGAGGACAGGAGGGAGCCTGGCCCTTGAGTCTCATGGTTTCCAGCTTTTTCAGAACTCGCACTCCCCACTTCTCCTTTCCTCGGGGCCATCGCGGACAGCGGATCCCGGATCTGGGCCTTCCAGGCAAAGCCAGCTGGCTTCCCTGACACCTGAGCTGCAATCCACGGCCCTCTCTTCCATGGAAAAGTCTCTCAGTGACACCTCCCCGGTGGTCCAGCGGCTAAGGCGCTGTGCTTGCAATGTAGGGGGCACGCGTTCGATTCCTGGTTGGGGAACTACGATCCCACATGCTCAACCTGCTGCAAGAAAGAAGGCTCTCAAACAGGAGTTACCAGGCTGGGAGGGCTGTGGGCAGGAGGGCTGGGTGCTGAGCCCCTCCTGAAGCAGCTCCCCCACCCACTAGCCCCTCCTCCACTTAGCCCGGGGGACCGGGCATCCATCACCCAGTTTTCCAGCGGCTCCTCAGGTCCTCCTCAGACCCAGGATGGGCCTGGCCACCCTGGCACCCCACACCTCTGGCTCTGAGCTGCTGAGGCCAATGCCAGGGCTTTGAGCTTCTTGTCGACCCGTCCGGGGAGGCGGCCGGCTGCTGGCCGAGTAAGCAGGGCTGGCCTCGCGGACGGGGGTTCCCAGGGAAAGAGCATCGATTAAATCTCAACGGCAAACACGCTAGGGGAGGGAGTGGACACAGCTGAGTCACCGGGGCTGTCTCCCCAGGAGCTGAGGGCGTGCCCGCTGCTGGGAGGGGCAGTCTCCCATCCCTGCTCCGGTGGAAAGGGCCTGCCAGCACCGCTCACTGAGGACACAGAGAGGCAGCCCTAGGAGGTCCAGTGCAGGGTGGGCCTCAGGCCGTTAGAAGGCTTTGCTCACTGCCCAAGCTGCTGGATGGAGGGAGCTCCTCGTCACTAGAGGAATTTAAGCATGGTTTGACCTCCACACGGTGGCGAGGGGGGGTTGCAGCTCCCACAGCGTTCTGGTTTCACGATTCTCAGATGCAGAGAGCCTGTGCTTTCTGTCTAGTGTTCCAGAGGTCTCGGTTCTGCGGCCCGGGGGGAGGTCACGGTTGTGGGCCAGGGCCCAGGCGGGCAGGGGATGGGTGGTGTTGGGCTCTGGGAGGCCTGCCGTGCCCAGGTCCCCTTCTCCTCTGCCTCATCTGGAGTCCCCTCTGGAGGCGAGAAGCACTTGGTCTCACTCGTTTGCTCGATGAATTTCACTGTGCCCCTCTCGTGTGTCAGACGCCGGGGAGGCAGTGAAAGTCCTGCCCTCGGGGAGCTGACCGTCTGGAGGGGCCACAAGGCAACAGGCCATCTATCAGAAATGTAAAGAGCAGCATAAACCATGAAGGGTCCAGCGTGCGAGAACGGAGACAGGGCTGAGGTGAGGCCAAGGCAGGTTACGTAAGACGGGCGGGCGGTCAGCGTGGACCACGTGAGGTGGACGAGCTGCTGCTTGACGGAGGCCAGGGCAGAAGAGGGAGAGGGCGCCCCAGGCAGCGGGACCCGCCGGGCCAGAGGCCGGGAGAAGAGGGGACGGCTGGTGGGCGGCGAGCTGGGTGCCAACAGCCCCATCGGTGCAGGACGGGGGCCTCCTCAGGGTGCTTGGGGTTGGGGAGGAGCCTGGACGCAGGCCTGCCCCCTGCACGGAGGGCAGGGGCCATCCTTGGGCGGAGCATGGCTGGCCGGGCCGGAGCTGTTTGACAGCAGGGGCTCTGGTACCAGCCCTTTCCTGTCCTTGTGTCTTTGGTCCACTGTGCCCCGGTTTCCCCTCTATAAGACAGGATGGACTGCCTGTCCAGGGCCTGTGAGGAGCGTCCTGCGAGATGGCCTGTGTGGAGCACTCAGAACTCGTCCGCCCTCCACCCTCCTCCTCGGGGCAGAGGGAAGAAGCATCCCCCAGGCTGGCAGCCAAGCAAGGACATGGGGAAGCCCCTCTGCCACCCACCCTGCTCGGTCCCTGCCTTGCTGGACAGGCTCCTGGGCGGTGGGGAAGCTGTGGGAGTGGGCAGCCCCTCCTTGCTCGCCTCCCCCATCCCCAGGGAAAAGCAGGACTGTCTCCCTGGGGAACTCCCCCTGCAGACAGACGCCACACAGTCCCGGCCAGCCCGGACCAGAGTGGGCACCGCACTTTATAGTTTGCATGGAAAGGCCTCAAGAGCCCCACCCTGGTGTGCCCACCGCACTTTACAGTTTGCATGGAAAGGCTCTGAGAGCACCGCCCTGGTGTGCCCACCGCACTTTACAATTTACCCCTTTCCCTGATGACCATTGTCTGGCTCAGCCCCAGGGCCCGGGAGCCCCAGGTCCCGACCTCTCCCTCTCCTTCCGGCCCCCCAGCTGGTGCCCTTGCCCCTGCCTGGTTCCTTCTGGGGGTCTCACCCGTTGCTGGTCCCCGTGTGGGGCTGGGGCTCAGGGACTCTGTCGGCCCTGCCTCCTGTCCCCCACGGGGGTTCTCACCGTCACAGGGCTGTCCGTGGTTCTGAATTACTGTCTCCCAGGCCAGGGTGGCCGCAGACCTCCTCCAGTCCCTGGCTCCTGCAGGTGGCACCAGCGTGTCCCCCAAACTGCCCTTCCCCTCTGGGGACTCCCTGAGGCCACCTGCCCTGGACCCCACCCCATCGTCTGGCCAACCCGCCTCCCCAAGGCCCCCCAGGTTCACACCCCCACTGTACCCTGGACGGCAGCATGGCCGTGGCTTGAACGGACCCCCGGGCGGAACCTCCCCGCACTGTTCAGCCCCCTAAGCCTGCCCATCACCTGTCCTTCCTCCCTGCCTCCCCAGCCCACCCCCTCACTCACCCCTTTCCCGGGGTCCCCGCCCCTCCCCTGGTGGCCCCCGGTCGCCCCCTGGCCGGGACGTGCCTTCTGCCCAGACAGCCCGTTTGTGCCAGCTCCACCCCCCCCGCAAGAGGCAGTGTTAGTGTTGCCTCTTTCCTGTTAGTGCAGACGGGGGCGGTGGTGTCACTATTACCCTTGGGTGAAGGGGGCCTGGGGCGGTGTCCAAGCCCCTCTGGGGACCCCCACCCCTGACGCGTCCTGGCTGGCCCGGCGCTGGAGCGCCCCCCGCGCCGCCGTAACGGGCACCTTAATCCTGTAATCATTCTCTGATACCTTCGCGCGCCTGTCACCGGCAGTTAAGCCAGAACTTGGCAGGAGCCCCAAGCGCCAGGCCAGGCCCGGCCCAGGGGCGGGCGGGGCAGGAACCCCCGCCGGGGTGGGAGAGGCGCCTATTTTTAGCCTGGAGAAGAAAACTAAACCCCAACACACACAACATGCAGCACAAATATTTGTTTTTATTCTTAAAAGGGCTTGGGCGGCGGGTCTGGGGCCTGCAGCGCACGCCTGGCTGAGCCACGCTGCTCGGGGAAGACGTGCCTGTCACCGCATGCCCCGCAGCCCCGCAGCCCCCAGCCTGCACTCCAGAGCCTTCCTGATCCGCACGCACCAGCACCGTCCCGCAGGAGCCGGAACCAGGGAGCCTGCCGGGGCACCATGCCCCTCTCTCCGCTGCAGCCCCGGAACCCTTGCCTCCCGGGGTGTCTCCCCCGGGCCCTCCATCAGCCGGGGAACTGCACCGTGCCGTGCTTAGCACTCATTTGTGTCTGATCCTTTGCGACCCATGGACTGTAGCCCACCAGGCTCCTCTGTCCATGGGATTCTCCAGGCCCGAGTACTGGACCGGGTGGCCATGCCCTCCTCCAGGGGATCTTCCCAACCTAGGGATCAAATCCAGGTGTCCCGTGTTGCAGGCAGATTCTTTCCGGTCCGAGCCACCAGAAGACCTTTTTAAATGAGAAAGAAAGTGAAAGTCGCTCAGTCATGTCCAGCTTTTTGCGACCCCATGGACTGCAGCCTCCCAGGCCCCTCTGTCCTTGGGGATCTTCCCAAGCCAGGGATTGAACCCAGGTCTTTGCATTGCAGGCGGATTCTTTACTGCACCAGACACACCCTATTTGAGGGTGCCAGTCTGACTGCTCCTGGGGCTCCTGCACTGCGCCCGTCTGGGGCGTGAGGAAGACATCCCACGGTGGCCACACCCGGGGCAAGGGGTGCGGGGACGTCTTTGCTGCACTGAGGATGCAGCCTGGGCTCCCCTGGGCGCTGGGGAGGAGGCGGGGAGCGTGCACTCTCCTGCAGCTGCTCTGACAACCCCCGCAGCCAGGAGGCTTTCCCGCTGAGGCAGAAGCCCTAAGTCGAGGTGTGGGCAGGGCTGTCCCCCCGGAGGTTCTGTCCCGTCTCTGGGTGGCCGCCAGCGTCCTGGCTTGTGCCCGCATCACGCCCACCCTCAAGGCCAGCATCTACCCCCTTCTCTCTGCCCCGTCTCGTGCCGCTGCTCCTCTGTGTATGCCAGAGCCCCTCCGCCCCCTCCTGGGACACCCGTGATTGCATTCAGGGCCCACAGATGACCCGGGATAAGCTCCCATCTCAGGATTCTCGCCTCAATCACACGTACCATATAAGGGAAGATGTGCAAGCTTGGCATTTGGATCTGGCCGTCTCGGAGGCAACTGTTCAGCCCAAGACCGACAGCCTGGGGATTCCCCAGGAGGGACACCCCAAAGCCCCCAAGAGGCAATGCCTTCTGAGAAGAGGGCAAAACTGGGGTCCACAAGGCAGAGGGCAGCCCTTGTCTCCAGAACTGGGGTTTGGGGGAGACGCAGAGCTCCTGGGTGCACCCCAGCCCTCCAGGTGTGATTGCTGGCTGGGTGGGGAGGGCCGCCCTGGGGTAGAGCAGGCCTGGGTCAGCCGGGCTCACGCTCGTGGGCCGTATGCCAGTGAGGAAGCATTGCCCGAGGCTGGTCGGGGTCACCCCGCCTCCGAGGGCCCTTCCCCGTGAAGGCCAGCAGAACCTTGCAGGTGAGGAGTGAACCAGGGATACACGGTGGCTCTTAATCCCCTGCCGACTCTGCTCCGTCCCCGCCCAGGCCTATGCGATTCACCTCCAACTTGGCCAGGTTCTGCCCAGGTCCCCTTGGATACCTCCTGTCCCCCCTGCCTGCCTGCGGAGTCCCCTGAAGACCTTCGTGTGGCTTCGAGTTGCAGGCTGGCGGTCACCAGCTCAGAAAGAGCCCCTCGAGCTCCAAACTGCAGAGGCCACATCACCGCCTGCCCCATCCTCGGAGCTGGTTCTCACGGAGCTTGTCTCCAGACTTCCGGCTGGTGCCGCCGGTAGGCATGACCATCGCTGGCTTATTACCACCAAGGCCCAGCGACAGGGCGTAGGGTGCAGCAGGAATGCAGCTGTGTTGTGTTGACCCAATCGATGGATGGAAACTTTCCAGACATTGGTTTGATGAGAAAATGCCTTAAGTACCAGAAAACAACAAGGCTAAGGGCGTAAGGGAAGGGTAAAGCCTGAGCGGTGAGTGATGCCAACAGCCCAGCCAGCAAGCAGCTCTGGTGACCCCAGGAACACGGTGTGTCCCCCCCACCCCCAGCCTGCCCTGGGCCGAGGTCCTGGCTGGGTTCAGGCTTCTAGGAGATTAGAACTCCAAGGAGTGCATTTACTGGGCGCCCACACGGTGGCTCAGTGAGGAGTCTGCCTGCAGTACGAGAGACGCAAAAGTCGTAGGTTCAGCCCCTGGGCTGGGAAGCTCCCCTGGAGAAGAGAATGGCAACCCGCTCCCGTATTCTTGCCTGGAGAATCCCTTGGACAGAGGGGCCTGGCGGGCTACAGTCCACGGGGTCAGGATGTACAGATTCTACCACCAGGACCAGGGAATGCCAGGATGCCAAGACCACCCAATGAAGAGAGTGCCCCATCCAAGCACCCTCCTGGGCTGGGGGACCCTGACAAGGCCCTGAGCCCATCCTCACAGCCCAGGAGATCTTTCTGGAGAAGAACTCAAGGCTGGACGTCTTTCCCTTGTGTCCCGGCGCCAAGCATACTGTTGGGCTCAGTGACGACTTTTGAAGCAAATCAAAAGGAAGGCCAAGACAAGACCCGGCTGTCCTGGCGGCCACGGCCGGGTAGAACTCTGGAGCGCTCTGGGTGGTTTAGACCCCGAGCCCTCTCCCCCTCACAGCCCGCGTGTGTGCAGCAGGGAGGGGCTCGGGCCCTGCATCACTGGCGTCGCCGGCTTGCAGGGGGCGGCCACGGGACCAGCTGGCCTTTCCTGCTCAGACCTTATTCTCAGATGGGGGCAGCATGGGGCGGGCGTGGGGGTGTGTCCCCTGTAGCCTCGGGTTCCGGGGCAGGGGCCCCAGGCCCTGTGGCCCTCCTCCGCAGGGCAGCTTCCCTATTACCGGTGCTGCAGCCTGGAGTTCCGCAAACGCTGAGTTGGCCCAAAGGGCTCTGCTGTTGAAAGTGTTTGACAACCCCCAAAGGGCATGAAGCTCTCGGAGGGATGCTATCTGCCTCGGGCCTCACAGTTTACACTGGTCCCACCCCAGTCTGCCAACGCCGGGGTACCCCCAAACAGAGGCTCCCTGGATGTAGGCTCTCAGCTTCTGCAGAACCTTGAGGGTGGCCTGAGACAGGGCAGCCCGGAGCTGGTCCCATTGCTGCCCCCGGCCCGACTCAGCCGGGGCCCCCGAGAGGAAGCCAAAGGCCAGGGTCTGTGCTCAAACGTTCCCAAGTGAAACTGTCACGTGAAAGACGAGTTCCAGAACGGCTCGGAGGGCTTTCAGCCATGCTAATTGGCCATGGAGGTCGTGGGTCGGGGCAGGCCGCACAAGGACACCTTGTTGCCAGGTGCAGGCTGGCTTACCTGGGGTGGCGGTGGGAGGCCCACCTGCCCTTTCCCAGGAGGCCTGACTGCTGCTGCCACTGCTGGCGTCACCCTGCGGGGAGGGGACAGCCAGACACATCCAGGCGAGCTGGCGGAGTCCCCTGCACCTGTGGTCAGGAAGAGGGAGGCCGTCAGTGTCGCCTGATCTCACGAGCCCAGGGCACAGCCAGCCAGCCCGCACCGCCAAGACCCCACGCCTCCTGGCTGGAGGCGGGAAAGGCTGGGTTCTCCAGGAGGAGCTGCTCAGCAACAGGCCCAGACCCAGGGCCCAGAGAGCAGCGCCTGGTGGGAGGCAGGGCAGCGCGAGCCCCGCATCTTCCCAGCGCCACGGTCAGCTTTCGGAATCCCAGAGCCCAGGCCAAGGCAGGGGAGGCCACGTGAGCATCTCGGTGCCCACGGGGAGCCAGCGGAGCTCGGGGTCCTGAGTGCGTCGGGCTGGAGTGCCGCGCCTGGGCCACCCACTCTGCGGCCCTGCCCAGGAAGCACGCCACCCCTGGCGTGGCCCGCTGACCCTGGGGTCAGCGCAGCCCCTGGTCCCGCACTCTCGATGCATCTGATGCTGCTGCAGGTCAGCTCTGTCAGGAAGATCTCTCCTCCACGGGCCCACACCCAGCACCTGCCCAGCGCTCCCTAAGGGGGCGAGTGGGAGGATGGACAATCGGATGGGTAAACAGAAGGACGCATGAGTGAACGAAAGGAGGCGAGAGTGAGGGCCCGGTGAGGGGCAGGACGGGTGAATTGGGAAGGAACACGGGAGGGACAGCCCCACCAAAAGGGCTGTCACCCGAGAGCGGGCAGGGCAGGGCTGCACTGGGGGCCCCAGGGCCTCTGTGGCCGCCAAGTCTCTGAAGCCCCAGTGGTTCCCCGGCGTCCCACAGGTTGTGAACATGGCCAGAGTGGCCCGTTCTCAGACCCTCGGTACCTCAGGGCCCCGTTCCTTGGTGCCACTGGCCCCTGGTGCCAGAGTGGCCCGTTCTCAGACCCTTGGCACCTCAGGGCCCCGTTCCTTGGTGCCACTGGCCCCTGCCACCAGAGTGGCCCGTCCTCAGACCCTTGGCACCTCAGGGCCCCGTTCCTTGGTGCCACTGGCCCCTGGTGCCAGAGTGGCCCGTTCTCAGACCCTTGGCACCTCAGGGCCCCATTCCTTGGTGCCACTGGCCCCTGGCCCACTGGTTCGGTTTGCCTCCCCCAAGGTGGCTTTCCAGTCCTCTGCTGACAAACTCCTGCGCATCCTTGAAAAGCAGTTCATGAGTCATCTCCTCCTGGAAGCCCCAGGTGCCACGCAGACAAGGGCAGGAGCAGGGACTTCAAAGCCCACTGCCAACCCCTCCCAGGGGCCCACAGCGGGCCTGGAGTGGAGTCAGGGAGAGAGACGCCCCATGCTGGGCACAGAGGGGCGGGTGGGGTGAGAGGCCTGGCAGCAGGAAGGCATGGCCTCTCTCCGTGTTGTGCCCGCCGGGGGCTGCTATCGAGATGAGGTCTGGTTTCCGTGGCCTGGCTCCATTCTCCCTGAACAGTGAACTTTCACTGACCCATCAGGGTGCCCAGTAGGGCTGGGGAGGGGATGTGGGGGCACCCCTTGGAACTGGAGGGGCCCAGGAAGTGGCCCTGTGGTCCCAGGCCTCTGGGGAAGCCCCCCGGGTCCCCTGTGTGGTACCGTCACAGCCATGACCCCACTCCTGTTAGCTGACAGGGCTCCCGCCTCTCATAGGGACGCCTCAGAGCTCAGAGGGGCCCGGTGGGCCGTGGTCAACCAGGCCAGGAGAGCCCACACGGGTGGGCCCCTCGAGGGCCTCTGATTCCCCGTCGGTGATAATCCCAGGCCCTGGGAAGACGCCCCAGACTCTGCTCACCCCGGAGGGTGACCCCCGGGGTTTCCACTGGTTGCCCCACCCTTGGGGTAATTGAGAAAGCGGCTTCCTTTTAATTAAAGCTCCGCAAACGGCCCGGGCTCCCCAGGAAAGGAAAAGTGGAGACGCGGAATAATTAGCCAGACAAAAGGCAAATCCTCTTAGAGTCTCCCCAGGCGATCGCAGGTTAATTGGCTGATGCTCCGCCGTCCGCCCAGGCCAGACACCGGGCTTTCCCTGGCCTCCCGCTGCTCGGTGACCCCCGAGGCCACACCTGCCCCGCTGTCCAGCGTGGGAACCCAGCAGGGACTCCGGTTGCCCTCTGATCCTCCCTGCCCCGCTGGGCCCTCTGCTCAGCCTCCACCCCGCCCTCATCGCCCTGCAGAGCCCGGGGGAGTCCGGGGGAGCCCTGGCTCGTCTCCCTGGAGCTGCTGCTGCCCTGGGCCAGCATCCACACTCTGCCCCAAAGGCACGCTTTCCCTCGGCCCGGTGCAGCCACGCACAGCACCTGAAGCTTGCCCGGGGTTAACCCCTCTGCTTGGCCAGCCCCCCTTCCCAGCTGACACCCTCCACTGCCACCACCTCGATCCTGGGATAACGCCTCCTGCAGGAGTGAGGTTGGCCCAGCCTCTCCAGAGACCATCCTTGGGCAGGGAGCCGCCATGGGGCCCTCACAGCTGGTAGCTTGTTAGCTATATACCCCGACCTCCAACTGGTCCCTGTGTGGATCCATCCCCAGGCAGGATTGGCCCTCCCCAAGGACTCAGGGCCCAGCACGCCATAGGCCCCTGGGGACGGCCAGGTACCTGCAAAGGTCATTACAGGTTGGAGTCAGGAGGGTGCTGCCCCAGAAAAAGGTTATCAGAGGACGAGAAGGAAGGACGGAGAACAGGGTGGAGGAGAAAGGGAAGAAGGCGGGAAGGAGGGGGTGCCAGCCCTGGGGACCAGACCCCGGCGCCTCTAGGGTCGTCAGACCCCCAAGCTGGGCAAGACCCCCGGGAGGCCCGTCGCACTTCCACCTTTGTGAATGATCTTTCTGAAACGTCTGCTCTCCTGTTCTGCTCCGTGAGGCCTGCCACGGGCTGCGGCCCCCGGTCAGATCCCAGAGCCACAGGCAGCTCGGTCACTATCCACGATCATGGAGGGAGCAAGAGTGCCGGGCCCGCCCCTGGGTCAGCCGGTGAAGCCACGGAGGCCCAGGGCGGTCGGGAGCTGAGGCTCGGAAGAGCTGGGGTGCAGCGGGAGGGGCAGAGCGTGGGGCCCAGACGGGGCGGCCTGGCCTGAGGTCTCCACGGGGCAGCCCCGGGTCTGCCCCCTCCTCGGTGGCTGGCCGGTGACTCAGCCCCACAGCTTGGTCTGAGGCCACGGGCCCGGCGGTGTTTCCAGTTGTGGAGAGGGGCGGACAGCTGTTTATTTTCCTTGCTGTTCAGGGGGGCGGCGGGGGCGGGGGCGGAGAGAGCTGACCCCGCTGGTTCTCACAAGGGCACAGACTCCCCAGGAGCCCCCGAAAGGAGGGCGGCCCCGGGGACAGGCCGCCAGGGCTTGTGGGGCCGGGGCCTCCCCGCCGCACTGTGGGGGCAGCCGGCCAAAGCCAACTCCACAGGCCAGTTCCTGGAGCGGGGTGTTGGGGTTTCCGAGGTCGGGAAGGAACTGGCAAGGCCTGATCCATGATGTCACCGGCCCAGGCCCAGCCCTGGCCCTGGCCCCGGCCAGGCCCCCGCCTCCCTAGAGCAAGGGGCACACTGGGGTCTGTTCAGAGCCGCTGTGGTGGGGAACCCGGGGTTGGGACAGACTCAGGGGCCTGTCCTAGGGTGGTCTTGCCCATCCCTGCCCCTGGACACCCAGGACATCAATGTGGGGGCCCCCCGGTAGGTGGGGCCCGAGTCCCCTGTCCCTGGGCTGGGCCACAGGGGTACCGAGTGGGAGTTTCCCGAACCAGATAGCATCCTTCCAGGATGCAGTGATTCACCCATCCCGGCAGGCTCAGCGCTGGAGTCCCACGGAGACGAAGACCCCCACCCAGTCCGGGGCCCGAGGTGCGGGGTCAGGGGGCCGGGCGATCTGCAGCCTAGATGTCCCCTTCGCAAGCCGTTCCCCCAACCCTGAGTCGAGGACCCCTCCTGGTGGGCAGAGGACGGACGAGAGGAACCACCTTCTTTCTCCTTTTCTGGGATTTCCAGTTTTCTGCCGCAAACACTATTTTTTCTGGAACTTTTTAATGAAGTATAACCCACAGGAAAGTGGACGCAGAAGTGTACAGCTCAACGAATTTTCACAAACCAAACCCTGCACGTAAGCGTCCGCAGACCAGGAACAGAGCGAGGCTGGTTCCCAGAGGCCCAGGGCCCCTCCTGGCTGCGGTCCCCTCCCTGGGGCCGTGCCCCTCACTTCCCGCCTGCTTTATCCCCGAGGGAGGGTCACACGGCCTGTCCCTTCGGCTGTCTAGATGCTGTGTTCAGCTCTGTGTTTGTCAAGGAAGATGACTATGTGAGGGAGGTTCGTGTGAGTTACCTGGATCGGGGTAATCACTACCCCACGTGTGCTTCAGAACTTCACATGGTTCATCTCAAATAATACACTTCTGGGGTTGGCGGTACCTCAGAAAAGCTGAAAATGAAAGCGTACCTCAACAAACAAAAACGGTGTTTGCAAGATATGGTGTGTGGTTGTAACTCACGTAATGCTCCTTGCCCCCCTTACCCTTTTTTTGTTTTTTTTTGGGTTTTTTTGGCTGTTCCGCACGTGGGATCTTCCCCAACCAGGGATCAAACCCATGCCCCTGAATTGGGAGCACGGAGTCTTAACCTCTGGGCCATCAGGGAAGTCCAATGCTCCATTTTTCTTAAACAGACTTTTTAGAAGAGCAGTTTTGGTTTACCAAAACAATTGAGGAAAAATACAAAGTTCCCTTATACCTCACTCTCCACACCCTTACAGTCTCCCCTGTAATTAGTATCTACGGTTAGTGAGGCACATGGTCACCGCGGATGAGCCGGTGCTGATGCATGTTTATTACTAAAGCCCACAGTTGCTGTTAGGGCTCAGTCTGTGTCATACACTCTATGCGCTTGTGCTTGACTGTGTTAAGTTGCTAAGCTGTGTCTGACTCTTTGCGACCCCATGGACTGTAGCCTCCAAGCTCCTCTGTCCATGGGATTTCCTAGGCAAGAATGCTGGAGTGGGTTTCCATCTCCTTCTCCAGGGAAACTTCTTGACCCAAGAATCGAATCGGATTCTCTCATGTCTGCTATATTCGCAACTGGGTTCTTTACCACTAGCATCACCTGGGAAGCCCAGATACATTCTAGAGGTTTGGACACATATATGTATAAGAACATATACCCATCATTGCAGGGTCATACAGGGTGCTTTTACTGCCTGAAAAGTCCTCTGTGCTCCACCTGTTCTCATCTCATCTTCTCCGTAACCCCTGGCAACCACTGGTCTTCTTACTGTCTCCATAGTTTTGCCTTTTCCAGAATGACATAGAGCTGGAATCATACAATATGTAGCCTTTTCAGTGACAGACTGTATTTTGGGGGCTCTAAAATCACTGCAGCCATGAAATTAAGACATTTGCTTCTTGAAAAAAGCTATGACCAACCTAGCCAGCATATTAAAAAGCAGAGACATCACTTTGCTGACAATGGTCCATATAGTCAAAGCTATGGTTTTTCCAGTAGTCATGTATGGATGTGAAAGTTGGATCATAAAGAAGGTTGAGTGCTGAAGAATTGATGCCTTTGAACTGTGATGCCGGAGAAGACTCTTGAGAGTCCCTTGAACAGCAAGGAGTTCCAACCAGTCAATCCTGAAGGAAATTAACCCTGAATATTCATTGGAAAGACTGATGCTGGAGCTGAAGCTCCAATACTTTGGCCACCTGATGCGAAGAGACTCATTGGAAAAGACCCTGATGCTGGGAAAGATTGAAGGTGGGAGGAAAAGGGGACGAGATGGTTGGATGGCGTCACTGACTCAATGGACAGGAGTTTGAGCAAACTCTGGGAGATAGTGAAGGACAGGGAAGCCTGGCGTGCTGCGGTCCATGGGGTCACAAAGAGTCAGACTGAACAACAAGCCTTTCAGACCTGCTTCCTTCACTCACCGACATGCATCCAGGGGCCCTTCCTGCATGCCTTTCTATGACTTGGTAGCGCATCTCTTTTTAGTGCTGAAAGCTATCCTGTTGTCTGGATGGACCACAGTTTGTGTATCCACTCGCATGCCAAAGAACATCTTGTTTGCTTTCAGCTTTGGGCAATTATGAATAAAGCTGCTAGAAACATCCAGGTACAGGTTTTTATGTAGACGTGCTTTCCACTTCTTTGGGTCGATACCAAGGAGAGTGAGTGCTGGAACATACGGTAAAAGTAAGTCTAGCTTTATAAGAAACTGCCAAACTCTCTTCCAAAGTGGCTGCACCGATCTGCATTCCTGCCTGCAAGGCACGAGTGTTCTGGTTGGTCCATGTCCTTGCCAGCATTTGGAGCTGTCGGAGAGCTGGATTTTGGCCCTTCTAATGGGTGTGTATTGGTATCTCATTGCTGTTTTAATTTGCATGACGACGAACATGTTTTCATATGCTTTATTTTCCGCAAGGTGGGTTATGAAACAGCCATTTCATGTGCTTTTGTATCCTCTTTGGTGGGGGTGTCTTTCCAGACTTCTTGTCCACTTTTTAAATCAGGTTGCATGCTTTCTTTTTGTTGAGTTTTAAGTGGGTTTTTTTTTTTGTATATTTATTTTTTGCGTGTGTATTTAAGATACCTGTCTTCTATCAGGTTTTTGAAGAGATTATTCTGTTAGTTGACCACGTTTGGCCATGCTGGGTCTTCGTTGCTACATCTGGGCTTTCTCTGGCTGCGGGGTGCGGGCTTCTCATTGTGGCGGCTTCTCTTATTGCAGAGCATGGGCGTCAGGGTGAGCAGGCTTCAGTGGCTGCGACACATCGGCTTGATGGTTTGGAGCCTGGGCTTCACTGTCCCTCAGCACGTGGGATCTGCCCAGACCAGGAATCCAGCGCTTGTCCCCTGGTGGACTGGGGAGCCCTATCCGATGTGTTTCGCAAATATTTTCTCCCAGGCTGTGGCTTGTCTTCTTCTTCTCTTGACGTTGTCTCTCGCAGAGCAGAAGTGTTTCATTTTAATGAAGTCTGGCTAATCAGTTATTTCCTTCATGGATCACACCATTGGTGCAATATCTAAGAAGCTGTTGCCATTACCAAAATCATCTTGCTTTTCTCCTGTGCTATTTTCTAGGAGTCTTATTGCTGTTCTTGTTCAGTGGTTAAGTCGTGCCTGACTCTTTGCAACCCCATGGACGATAACACGCCAGGCCTCCCTGTCCATCACTAACTCCCAGAGCTTGCTCACACTCATGCCCATCGAGTCAGTGATGCCATCCAACCGTCTCATCCTCTGTCGTCCCCTTCTCCCTCCACCTTCAATCTTTCCCAGCAGCAGGGTCTTTTCCAATAAATCGGCTTTTCCCATCAGGTGGCCAAAGCATTGGAGCTTCGGTTTCAGCATCAGCCTTTCTGATGAATATTCTGAGTTAATTTCCTTCTCCTTGCAGAGCAAGGTCTTCTCCAGCTGGAACTGAACCTGGGTCTCCTCCACAGCAGGCAGATTCTTTACCGTCTGAGCCACCAGGGAAGCCCAGGCATCTTACGGTTTTACATTTTACGTTGAGGCCTATGATTCTGAATTCATTTTTGTGGAGGGGTGAGGTCTGCATCTAAACTCTCTTTTTGCATGTGGCTGTCCAGCTATTCTAGCCTCATTTGCTGGAAAGACTTTCCTTTGTTCCAGTTGCCTTTGCTCCTTCATCAAAGGTCAGCTGCCTGCATTTATGGGGGTCTATTTCTGGGCTGTCTATTCTGGTCCATTTGTCTGTTCTTGTACCAGTACCCCATGTCTGGATTACTGCAGCTCTACAGCTTTGTGTACCGTCCATCACTGCAGCTTTCTAGTGAGTCTCGTGTAACGCTCCAAACAACCACCAGTACTATTTTTAAGAGATGTCACAGTAGCAAGGACTCTGCCTGCAGCTGCCCTGCTCTTTGAGGTGTCTGCTCCGCTCACCCCCTGGTTCCTGGCAGTGCCCTCCAGGCTACAGTGGACCCTTGGGTGTCAGGGCAGTGGGGGGGGCCCTCCTCATCTCCCCATTGTTGGCCAGCTGGGTTTTGTTTCTCAGGCTTGTAGGAAGTGTGTGTAAATGGGGAGATTGGGGAGGAGGAATTCCTTGCTGCGGTTTAAACATTAACCATTCTATCAGTCAGATGAGGCCTGGGGGCACCCGACGTGGGGTCTCCGTTCCTCTGAGGTAGACCTCTCCCACTGATGGCTTCCCATGGCCACTCTAGAGAGGACTCCCCATCAATGCTACTGCAGGCTCGGGGCAGGGAGGGGAAGGGGTGAGGAGGGGAACCGAGTCCCTGTGGGACCCTGGCAGGTCACCCTCTCTCTGAGCCTCTGTTTCCTCATCTGCATCAGCCCTGCCCAGCGAGGGCGTGAGGTCTGGTCAGGCAATGGGGAGAAAGCCCTTTGCAAACTGTAAAGTGCCATGCAGACCTGTGAATGCCAACGTCAACTGGAGCGTGAGCATGGTGCAGGCGCCCAGAGAGGCAGTGGAGAGGGGCTCGAGGGGAGCTTTGAGGCACCTCTGTCCCTAAGTCACAGGTGTCTCCCTGTTCCCCAAGGGACAAGGGGCATGACGTGCCAGGCACAGATGAGATGTAGGAATCATGGGGGGCCCAGACCCGGTTCCTCCTGCCTCCCCGCACCGGCTTACTTGGGGCCGGGCTCGCCACCGGGTGAGGATTGAAGCAACCCACTGGCCTGGGGCTTGGTTAAGGAAATTTTAAGAACTAAGACTGGAGCAGCAGGAAGGGGTGTCAGCCAGCTCTGGGCGTGTAGACTGTTCTCTGGGCAGTGGGAGCCACGGAGGGTTCCAGGGTGGGCAGGGCATGGTGGAGGAGGGAGACCGCTACGGTGGGCCCTGGTGGGTGGCTGTAATTTACAAGTCCCTCTCAGGACATCCAATCCCTTGACTAAAAGAGCACATTCAAGGCTCTGGAGGCGTCACTGAGTCGAGGAAGCGAGGAGGCCCCAGTGGGTGTGGGCTCCGGGCAGGCTCCTCCTCAGGCCCAGGCTGTGCTCCCGGGTGGGGAGCACAGGGCCTTAGGGACCGTGCACAAGCCCTCGTCTCACAGACCTGGAGTTGAAGCCAGGCCAGCCCAGGGCAGAGCCCCCTGGCCACTAAAGGGTGTACAGGGCCCAGTAGGCCTGGCAGAATCATCTGTCAAGTCCAGCGAGCCCCCCAGGCTCCCCAGGAGGACGTTAGAAACTGGCCAAACCAGTCACGGGTGTGGGTTTACCAGCAGCCGCACAGGGCACAGACCACGAAAGTCTGCCCAGACAGGGCCTCCCTCTGCCCTAGACCTGGCCTCAGCTCCTCCCCTCCTGCCAGTCTCCTCACCTTGGCCCCCAACCTCCAGCAGGCCTGCCTGACCTCAGAGTCTAGCTGGGTCCTCGCCTCCCTTCTCTGCCAGGCCGACTCTTTCTCACCTTCTGAGACAAAGCTCCAGTTCCCCTCCTCTTCCAGTAAGCCCTCCCTGCTTCCTCACCAGGCAAGGCCCTGATGAGGGACACCCAGGATGCCATGCCTGCCGGAAGGTCAGGAGGGCTTCCTGTAGGAAGAGATAATGGAGCAGAAGCTTAAATTAAGAGGCAATAAGAAGGAGTTATTGAAGAAGGAGAGTCAGGTGGGCCTGACGCTGGCCACTCACATCTCTATGGAAGCAAGCAAGGTAGAAGGACAGTGGTCAAGAAAGTGAGTTCTGGGGGCTTCCCTGGTAGTCCAGTGGCTAAGACTCTGGGTTCCCAGTGCAGAGGCCTGGGTTTAATCTCTGGGCAGGGAGCTACATCCCACATGCCTCAGCGAAATCCCAAGTGCAGCAAATAAGACCCCATGCAACCAAATAAAGAAGAAAGTGAGTTCTGGGGACCCTGCTGTGACCGTGACCTCAGACAAGCTACTCAACTCCTCTGTGCTTTGCAAGAGGAGAGCGAGCCACGGCTGGGCTGTGGGCCCCAAGCGGTCCTCACGTGGCAAGCGGGGGGCTCCAGGCTGCGTGGGGAGGCACAGCGGGAAGGCGGCTCTGAGCAGTCCTCACGTCACATCCGCTCCCCAGGGCAGGTCATGGGGCTTCTCGGCGGTGCTGGTCGGGGGCTGCGAGACCCCAGGGGTCTGTTCCGGGGTGCCCCGGGGTCTGGGCACACCGGCCTCCTGGGTGAGAGTAAGGACACGACCAGGGTTGCTGCCCCTGGGGAAGGAGGCCAGCAGGGCCCTGCCCGGAGGTGGCAGCACCTTGGGGATGTCCCAGCGCCTGAGCTGCTTGTCCACTGCCTGAAGTGGCGGCACTGTGGCCATCCACCCACGGCCCCCTGCTCTGGGAGGTGTTTCCTGCGCCTCTGTGACCACCAAGCCCTTTTACGGTCCAGCTGTCGTGCCTCGAGGGGTTCCATGAAGCACAGTTTGGGAGTCAGCAGGCAACACCCACTTTCATCACCACTGCAGTGAGAGCAGTTGGAAGAGCTGGAGGCGGAGGCCGCCCAGCCCGCAGGGTGGCCTCTCACCGTGGAGCCTCCCTGTTCAGCCTGCAGCTATGTCCCTCCCTGCCTCAGTTTCCCCACTGGTACAGTGAGGTCCCCGAGCGTTCACTCTGTGGGGAGCCCCTGTCCTAGGGCCTTGGGCACATGGTGCAGGAAGGGACAAGGTCCCAGTGAGGGTCGCTCACACCAGTTCAAACACAGGAGGAGCCCCAGTCCTGCCCACTGAGACCCTGGAGTCCCAGCCACCCGGGGCCAGGCCCAGACAGGGAGGTGCAGGAAGCGGCAAGAGAACCAGGCCCCACTGCTTAGAGAGGCTGCCTGGCACAAGCAGCCTGCCAACAGGCAGAAGGCCCCCAAGGGTCACTGTGGGCAGAAGAGCCCCAGAGGGCCAGTTGGGGCCCTCTCGGGAGGCACTTTGTGTGACAAGGGCGCACTGGGTCCAGGTGTCGGGGCTGGTCAGCCCTTCCCTCCTCGGGGCCTCAGGCTCTCATCCAGAAACGAGCGCTGCTGAGGTTGGGATGGCCACATGGGTGCAGTGACAGGACTTCAAAGTGCCCACGGTCCAGGCTGCGGCTGAGGAGGAAGACTCTGTGCCCACTTCACAGATGGGGAAACTGTGGTCAGGAGAGCCAGGGAGGGGTCTGGGGCCAGAGCAGTCCGGGAGGCCCTCGGGTGTCCCAAGTTCCCCCACTGGAACAGGCACCCGCTCCCAACATGCATCAGCTATGTGGTGGGTGCTGAGGATGCAGCCGTGAGCAAGACAGACCAGGGGAGGTGCCGCCTGGACCTGCCACTCCATCACGGCCATGGGAATGGACCGAGGAGGGAGGCAGGGGCTCGGAGGAGCTGTGGTCAGGGGCCCGCAGGGCAGCCGAGGCAGGAGGGATGGATGGCCGTTCCAGTGCAAGGTGCCCTGTGTGTGTGGGTAGTGAGCATCACCCGCTGGCAGAGGCCTGAGGGTGCCAGGGAGGAAGCCCCTGGAGGGGGAAGGCTGGAGGCTGGGAGTAGGCGACGGGGTGTGCGGGCGGGAGCGGTCGGTTCCAGATGCCTACCCGGGGGAGGCAGAGACGAGAGGATCTGCTGACCAATCCGATCAACTCAGGGCTAGAGAAAGAGGCAGCAGGGGTCCGAGGTTTCGGTCTGAGCGCTTGTGAAGCAGGAGGAAGAGCTGTTGTCAGAGTCGGGGGATGGGGAGCTCAGGTGTGAAGGTCCTACGGAGGAACACACAAGGGGCGGGCTGATGGGTGGTCTTGCTCTGACACACCGTGGGCAAGGGCGTGCTGGAGGTGGCTTCTGGGGCCTGGTGCCGTTGGCCCTTTTCTCTCCGGCAGCCTGATGACTGCACGCGTCCCAACACCTCATCTCTGCTCCCTTGTACACACGGCGGCACTCAAACTGTCTGCTGGACATGGGGAGCCCTTGCTGCCTCAGACTCAGCCCTGATTTTTGTAGATCAGAAGCGAAGCCGAGGCACTTCTCTGGTGGTCCAGTGGCTAAGACAACCATGCACTCCCAATGCAGGGGGCCAGGTTCGATCCTGGGTCAGGAAACGAGATCCCACAGCTGCAACGAAAATGGAAGATCACATGTGCGACCACTGAGAGCTGGGGCATCTAGATAAAAGGAGGAAAATAGAAAAGAAAGAAACGAACCCAAGGCCAGTGGGAAGGGGGGTGGCTTGCCCAGAGCCCTGCCTCGGTTAGCCGAGAGAAAAGCTCCCTGCTCCCCTGCAGCCCCTCATCTCAGGTGGGAGGTCTGCACCTCTTTTCCAGATGGGACGCCGGAGCTGGGAGGGGTGGGAACACGCCCCAGGCCTCAGGCAGCGGGGGGATTTGGCTGCGGGTGTCCTGTCGGAGGCCAAAGCCGCTGTTTTTCCAGGGCTCACGCCTGCCTCTGGGGCCTGTGGGAATTTTCTCTCCCAAGAGTCCTGAAAGGCCGGAGGGGCGGGAGTGCTGCGCCCAGCTGATGGAGGCGAAAGGGCCACAGGCTTTTTGTGGTTGAATTATCCAAACACTGAATCGCTCTATCCGCCCGGGCGGCTGTGAACGGGCTGGCTTTGTCCAGCCTGAGAACAGCGGGGCGCGGGCCAGACAAAGGCGGGCGCTGACGCGGCCTTTTCCATGGTCCGGCAGAGAAAGGACGGCCTGGGGACAAAGCCTGGTGGAGCCGCGGCAGGCAGCGGGGGGCTCCGCTTTAGTCACGGTGCAACTGGCAGGAGGGGCGAGGGCCCCCCAGAGCTCCCTGCCGGCTGGCCCTCCCAGGAGTGTCAAGACCAGAGCGTCATGGCTGGTGCCCACCTGCCCACGGCCCTCAATTCAGAGGGCTTGAGGCCTGTCCAGAGGAGGCCTGACCAACACCAAGAGACCCCCTCCAGGTCCCCACTGCTGCCACACGCCACCCCCGTGGGCCCCAGGGCTGGCCCGCCCATCACAGACAGAGGAGGGCTGGTCTCACCATGCCCAGGTGGGCAAGGCCTCCACAGCCCGCAGCCGGCAGTGCCCACCTTCCAGCTGCAGCTCTCAGGGGCCGAATGGCAGCCCAGGGGAGCTGAAGCAGGGCCCTCTCGTCCTCCGTGGCCTGGTCTCTGGGCCCAGGTCTGCATGTCCAGGGAGTGACCATGGGCGAATGCCAGACCTGAGGGGCTTGGTGGGGGGAGGCATGAGCCGCAGGGAAGTGCAGGGTAGGGGTATCCTCAAGAGAAAGAGACCCCAGCAGGGAGCAGGGGCAGATCCAGGGCCTGCTCGGAGACCCCAGCCTCGGTTTCCTGGGGTCTGTCTTAGGATTCAAGGCCACACCCTGGGCCCCAGTGAGCAGGCAGCCCCCTGGTCACCTCGTCTGAGCCTGAGACCCCAGGGCACAGGGGGCTTCAGGCTGATGGCAAGAAGCAGTGGGGGCAAGGACGGGGCATCCCCTTGGGCCCAGGCTTCCAGGGACGGAGGAGCCGCAGGGGCAGAGGGAATGGGTGGTTCTAGGAGGTGGGTCCTCCTGGGCGCCCCCTCAGAGCCCCGAGGTCGCAGAAGGGAGCTCACAGGGGTGGGTGGACCAGCTCAACCTGCATTTGAACACTTTCTCAAGGCTTCCTTGAAAGGGAGCTGGGATGGGGGCCCAGTCCCAACCAGGGTGGGCAGTGGGAAGCTCTGTGGACCACTCAGGACGGCATTTAGTCGAGGGGGTTACTGTGATGGCGCTGGCAGGCAGCCGGGATCCCTGGGTGAGCTGGAAGGAGGGTGGGGCCCGGGGCCCACAAGAGGACCATCCTGCTCGGGGGGCATCCAGATGCCAGAGCAGCAAGCCCTGGACCCCAGGGCCTGACCCGCCAGGCCTGGCACAGACTCCACACGCCGCAGCTACACCGACTGAACTGCCCAGAGGGTGTTGCCACGTTTACTCCCATGGAAACTGGGGCTCAGGGGGACTGGGCAGGCCAAGGGCTGCGGGGGGCTCCCCTCACCGTGTCTGGAGGCTGCCCTAACTAATTCCAACACACAGCTGACCCCCTGTCTTCGCACAGGCCTGCACTCCCCCCGCAGGTAAGGCGGGCTTGCCCCAGCGCAGAGCCCCCTGGGCACCCAGGGGCACAGCAGACGCAGGCGGTGGGCCGCCGGGGAGACCCCTAGGTGTCGGTGTCCTGGTCTCTCAGGCAGAGCAGGGCCCCCTTGAGCTGGGAGGCGGGGCCCCTGGCGTCGGCCCGGCCTGCACGGGCCTCTGAGGCTGCCCATCTGGGTCCCATCAGCTTTGCCCTCGGCCAAGAGCGTGTGGCGTCCGTGGGAGTTGGAAAAACAGCCGCAGGGGCCCGGCCTGCTGCCGACCGGCCTGGGCGCCCCACTCCAAAGCCAGGAGGGAACATTTCTGATGAGGAAGCAACTCAACTGAGCCGTCTCTCATCAGGTGGGGCCTGGGGAAGCTGCCCGGCCCGCACCCCGCCCTGGCCACCAGGCTCCGGCCACGGTCTTCCGCCAGGATGTGACTAAAGGCCTGGCCAAGATCCGTGGGCTGTGGGGAGGGCGGCCCGGAGGGCACTCAGAGGGTCAGGAGTGGCTGTGTGTGTGTGCATCCATGCCAGTGTGTTTGTGTGCGTGTGTCCACGTGTGTGCGTGGCTGGCACTCAGGTCCCGGCACCAGGAGCAGGAGGGGTCCTGCGAGGCCTGTCTGGGTTCCAGGACCCCCCAGGCCCCAGAGGCCCCCGTCAGACAGCCTGGGGGTCAAGTCTCCACTTTGTTTGCTGCCCGGCCCTCCCCCCACCTGAGGGGACAGGAAACGAGGTCTGAAGCAGGCATGAGGAGGAGAGGAGCCACCCTCTCAACAGTCCAGAGCCTTCCAAGACTCAGCCGAGGGCATCCGAGGGACCTTCCACGAGGAGCAAGGAGGCTTCCACACAATCTCTACCACCTCGGACTCCGCGAACCTTCCCAAAGTCCCACCGCAGCCCAGGGCTAAGGTTCCCAGGGTGATCAGAAGCTGCTCCCAGCCCTGACGTCTTACCAGACCCCAGCACCTGCCTCACTGGGCTGGGGTGCAGTCAAGCAGGCCTTCATGGAGGAGGGAGTGTTCGAGTTGAATGTATAGATTGAGCACAGGCCGGCTGGGCTGATGGCAGGGGTGGAGGTGTGCAGGGGGCTGGGGGACGCACCTGAGCGGGGGCACAGACCCCTCGTGAGGCTCACATGGAAGGTGGGCTCTGCAGTCCTCTGTGCCCATTCCCCTCCTCCAACCCCAGGCACCCGGCGTGAAGTGTCTGGTTGGCAACCCCCTTGCCTGACCAAGGGTGTCCCAGAGCCGCCGCCTCTGGGGATGGCGTGGTCAGATGTGTGGTTCCACACACATGGCAGGGGGCGGGTAGGCAGAGCCGTCTCGGACCAGGAGGCAGCTGGCCCGCTCCCCCCGTGCAGGTGGCCGCGTGGGACCCTGCAGGGGCACTCGGCTAAGCCTGGAGGGCCCAGAGCTGCCTGGGAATGGCATCTGAATTGTGGATAATGAGGGCGGAGGGAGCGTGAATTCCAGAAAGCTAATGTGTTTGGAGAGAGCAAGTGAGCGGCCTGAAATGCTCGGTCACCGCTGGTCAGCCCCGGGCCCGGCCTTTGTTCCCTGGCCTCTGGGAGCTGGGATCTGGGGGTCAGGGGTCCTCATCACAGGCGGGTCCTGATCAGGATGGGGGTGGGTCACCCCCAGGTTCCCCACCCCCAGCCCTGATCACAGGGAAGGTTCGGGTCCAGTGGGGTAGGCAGGCAGGAGACCTCCGAGTGGGTGGCGGTGGGAGTGGGGATTGTTGGGGACGAGGTGACACCCTGAAGGCTGAGCTCGAGGATGGGGGGCCTGGGGAGCAGGCTGGGGGCTGACGCTGTCCTTGGCTGTGTCCTAGGACCCAGAAGTGCCCCCTTTGGGGACCGGGGCCAGGCTCAGCCTCCTGACAGGAGGGGGCTCCCCGGGGGGTTGTTCAGACACACGCACTCCAAGCTGGCTGCCCACCCTGCTCTTGGGGGCTCAGAGGTGCCCGCCACTGGGCCTACTGCCGGCTTCCTGGTGGGTCCACACTCTCTGAGCAGACAGGCCAGGGCAGACTCCTGCCAGGCAGAGGCCACTGGCTGGGCCCAGGAACAGGGGGAGGGGAGCTGGGACCCAGCCTTGAACCAAACCTGGGACTGCAGCATCTGGGGAAACTGAGGCTCGGTGCTCCAGGGACGGAGGAATGGCATGCGGAGGGACGCATCCTCGTCACCACGGCAGGAACCAGGTCAGCACTGAGGTTCGGGGCCAGGCTCCCAGGCAGCGGCTCCTGGCACTAAATCACCTTCCCAGGAACTGCTAAGCACCCACTGCCTTGCTCACAGGCAGGCCATCCACTGGCGTGTCAGTGACGGGGCAGGGACTACTGCCTCCCGTGGCCTCTTGGGGGGCCCTCTCCTCCTGGCTCCAGCTGCCCATCCCCCCCAGCACTGCCTCACAAGGTCACCCCATCACAGGGTGAGCACAAGTGAGGCCACCGAGGTCCTGAGGTTTCCCCAGCTCTTCAGGCGCCCGTGAGCCCCGCACCTGCTGTGAGGCTGGGAACAACCCTGCAACCTGCTAGGAGCTGCGGGCTGCCATCACTTTCCCTGGAACGTGTTCTGCTTCCTCCCACCCCCAGGGATCCCCTCCCGCCAAGCCTTTCCCGCGGTTCCTGCAGCTGGGGTGGGTTGGTTCGCACTGTGTCCCTCTCTCCGTGGGCCTCTCTCTAGGACTCAGCTTGGGGCTGAGCAACCCCAGTCCTGTGGTGGGCCGTCCCCCCACACCACCCCCAGCTTCTGGCTTCCATTTGTGCTCCTTAGAGCCATCGATGGCATGAGCCCCTGGGCATCTTGCTCCTCTGGACTCCCTCAGGATGGAGGGTGTCCTCCTGCATCCAGGGTCCGGCCCCAGAGACCTAGACTTGGCCAGGGACCAGGCTCTGCTCCGGGAGCTGCACTTTGGGGGACCTGCTGGACCCTGCTGCAAAGCGGTGCGGGCTGGACCTAGGGCTGGACAGGCACTGGTCTCAGAAGTTCCCTCCAGATGGACACAGATGCTGTCAAATCCAAGGATGCAAAGGGGCCGGTTAGCGGTCATGGTGCCACGCTCCCCGTCTGCCTCAAGTAACGCCTCCAAGCTTGGAATTATTGTTCCCAAATGTGTACTTACTTTGGTTTGCTTTTGAAAAGGTTGGGATTTAAGCATCACCCGATAACACACACATGCCCGGCTACACCCGCAATTACAGAGCGGCAGGCCCAGGGTCTGGCGGGTGCCCATGGCTTGCTGAGGAAGTGCCCTGGGCGGCAGGCCACTCTGCCCAGGGAGGGCCCAGTCTGGGCAGTGCCACATACCGGGGCCATCGTGGGGTGGGGGGCTCGGGGTGCTGCTCCCTGGGGCGGAGGCGGCTTTTCAGGGCACCCTGAGGACAAGAGGGGCTCCCTGGCCGGCTGCACCCACACAAGAACAGACACCGGTTCATCGTTCTGTCCGGGCCGCTTGGAGCGGGGCTTCTGTGATCTGTTGGGACTCCGGGTACACTTGCCATTCTCGGGGCCCTGAGCTTGTTTCTTACCCTCAGTCTATCGTCCATAAAATAGGATGATCTACTTGGCAACAAGTAGAGAGTTGCAAGCATTGCAAGATTTTGCAAGACAGTTGCCAGACTATTGCAAGCAGAGAGGTGTGCAAAGACCAACCCCAGGGCCTACTCGAGGCAACTCCCGGAGATCTGGGGGCGGGAGAAGCTGGGAGGGGGGCAGGCAATGGCGGGCCCGGGCGTGCACCCCCCTGCACAGGGCCTGGCGCGTCCCGCGCTCGATCACGGTGGTGGTGATGAGATTTATCAGCCACGTTATTGTTCTTGGCCACCTGAAGACCACCAGCAGGAGCAGGAGAGGCAGGCCAGCGTGGGTGATGGATGCCAGGGGACTCCGCCAGATATAAAAAGGCAAGGCTGCAGGCAGGAGGAGGCGGCATCAGGGAGGAGCCCTGGGGGCTGAGACCTGGAGCCTGGGACACGTGGAGCTGCCACTGCTTCCCTCCTCTCTGGTGGACGAGCCCCACGCTCTGCAGCTGCAAAGCCAGGCTGCCCGGGGCAAGGGCCAGGCCCCCAGCACCAGCTCGCACACTTGCACGAACCACCACCCCCACCAGCCTTCCTTCCTGGGCCTCCGACCCCGCCCTCACCCCCTGGCTGTCCTCTCCCTCTTCAGCCACCGCTGCAGGGAGCCTGGCAGGTTTGCGGGGACCTGCTGTTTCCTCTCAAGCTGTGGGACTTTGGGAAAGTTGGTTAACCTCTCTGACCTCGGTTGCTTCTCTGTTTTTTTGTGTTTTTTCTTTTTTTTTTTTTTTATGGAACTTGGAGTGTTCAATTAAAAATTATTTTGTAAAATGTTAGCTCCTTCAGGGACATCAAGAACTGCAGTACATCTAGGAGGTTTTGTCTCTTATTTGGGTGTTTGCTAACGTCTCTATTCATAGGACATCTTTCTTCATTGTCATTGCTGTTGCTCGTTGCTGAGTTGTGTCTGATTCTCTGAGACCCCTCGGACTACAGCACGCCAGGCTTCCCCGTCCTCCACCGTCTCCCGGAGCTCAGACTCCTGTCCACTGAGTCAGTGATGCCATCCAACTGTCTCATCCTCTGTCCTCCCCTTCTCCTGCCCTCAATCTTTCCCAGCATCAGGGTCTTTTCTAATAAGTCAGCTCTTCACATCAGGTGGCCAAAGTATTGGAGTTCCAGCTTCAGCATCAGTCCCTCCAATGGATATTCAGGACTGATTTCCTTTAGGATTGACTGATTTGAACTCCTTGCTGTCCAAGGGACTCTCAAGAGTCTTCTCCGACACCACAGTTCAAAAGAATCAACTCTTTGGTGCTCAGCCTTCATTATGGTCCAGCTCTCACATCCATACATGACCACAGAATAAACCATAGCTCTGACTATGCTATGCCAGTTGCTCAGTGGTGCGTGACTGTCTGCTCCCCACAGGCTGCAGCGGGCCAGGCTCCCCTGTCCTCCACCGTCTCCCAGAGCTCAGATTTCTGTCCACTGGGTCGATGACCCTCTGACCCTCCGTCCCTCCCATCAGGAAGCTTTCACAAGCCTCTTATGCTCACCCATCTTTCTTCATAAATCTAACAATTGTTCAAGAGAATAAAAGATGTCATATTATTCCTATAGCAAACACACAATCTTCTGACACAAATGCACACACAGCAAGTGGAAAATAGTTGAAATTTCATTAGAAAAGACGCGTTTTCTAAATAGGGTGATGGGTAAATGGTGGTAAAGGGATGTGCACACGTTATATATACTGGAGGGTTAATATCTGAAGAAGCAGCAGGTCGCTTAGCCAGGGATTTCATTATGACTGCAGCAAGACCGTCTAATAGCAAGAGACATTTAACCTCTTCTCTGTTAACAACGGTAACGCTGGCCCCCCAGGTGGGGTGGGTGGGGCCCAGCCTAGAGCCAGTAAACACGACTTAGACGGGCCCTGGCGATGGTGCCTGAACCCCGAGATGAGCTGGGGCCCCGACCCCACCTTCCAGGCTCCCCGGGGCCTCCTTGGCCGCTTGGGCCAGCTTGTTTAACACATGGTATATACTGGCCAGCCGGTTGGCTGCTGGAGTGCAAGCTGGCCCAGCTCAGGGACGTGGGTGAGGGGTCGTCCTGGACTGGTGTGTGGGCGCCTTCTCCCCCTGCACCCTCAGCCCCGGACCAGGACGGGCCGCCCCCTCCCAGGGTCAGGAGTGTGGCTGTTTGCCGGCTCCCGGCTGCGCTGTTGCCTCGCACCTGTGCACCCCCTGGGAGCAGCCCGACCAGCAGGCAGTGACACACGGGCCTGGGGAGAAGCCAGAGGCCGGCCGCGGGGCGCAGGCCGTCGTGGGACCCTGGGCTCGTCACAGCAGTGAGCCAGGGTGCGGCAACTGCCCACTGAGTTCGTTCACCCGTCTGGAGTGCTTTCGGTCACAGTCTGCAGCGGGCGTCTATCCCCACAAGCAGTGACAGACGCCAGGGAGGTCTGGGCTGGAGGCAGGCGGTTTCTATGGCCACAGGCCCTGAGAAGACGGTGCTGGCCTGAGCCTCAGCAGCTGGGCGGGCCAGGCCTCCCACCTGGAGGGACGTGCCAGCGTGGGGCTGGGCACAGGGACACACAAGAGACAGGCACAAAGCCAGGGCAGCGGGGAGGCCTGTGTTCCCGGCCTGGATGTCGCGGGGCTGTGCGGGTGAGCGGCCCCACCTGCCCCGGCCTCAGCTTCCTCGTCTTTCACAGACGCGAGACAGCGTGAGCCAGGGGGTGGATGGCATCCCTGACCTGATGGACATAAGCAGCCCCGGGAGTTGGTGATGGGCAGGGAGCCCGATGTGCTGCCGTCCATGGGGTCTCAGAGAGTCGGACACAGCTCCGCGACTGAACAGCTGCAGCGATGGGAGGAGGCCCCGGGAGAGCCGCGTCATCATCCCTGTGGTTCTTGCCTCTCGCCCTTTGCCGCGTCCCCAGGGAGTGCAGCCGGCGGGAACGCAGGCTGGGGACACCTCAGCAGCCTGGCTCAGTCTGAGCCCATCCTGGGACGACGGCGGTGGGCTCCAGAGGTCAAGTTTAAGCAGAGGCCTCCCTCACTTCACTGGCTTCAGCCCAAGAAACCCAAACCCAGACAAGACGCAGCCCCAGCCCCCACCAGGGCCTTTGTGTCTGGATAGCCTTCCACCCTCTGGGACATCTGTGGCGGCCCCAGAGGGGGGACATGCTTTGAATAGGGTCTCAGGGGGTCTGCATTCAGCAGAGGTTCCCCCCTGCCCCAGCCGCCCCCTGCCCAGGGGGCTTCCTTCCGTGGGCGCCGCCCCCCAGGACCCCGGCTGCCTCCTGCACTCTCTCCCCCGGGTGGTCCCCAGCACCCACCATCGCCCTGAGGGATGCCCAGCCGCCTGTGGGTATTATCGCCCCCCACCCCCCGGCCACCTGTCCTGTCCTGCTCAGGCACCGAGTCACGACAGCTCTGGCTCCTTCACAGGGTCTGAAAGGAGCCCCTTCCAGGCCACTGCCCGCCTCCTCGGCCACATCTGAACTGGGGGGAGGGGGGCGGGGCAGAGGCAAACAGTCTTTTTTCTGTTCTCCTCTGCACAAGCGGAATTCAGTTAGGAGAGAAGAAACCCAAGCCCCGCCAAACAGTGCTTCAAAACAAAAAAAAATCCTTCAGGGAAGAGACATCTTCCCAGATCCTGAGCAAATCAATGCGATCAAGGGTTCCTGTGCGGTTCTTCTTCCCAGCTGCGCAGGATGCAGCCAGGGAGTGCTCTCCCGCACCCAGGGGAGGCTGGGTGGTGGGGGATCGCCCCCGTTCCCGCCCCACCAACTGTGGCGTGAAAGCAAGACTGTCCTGAGCAGGCGGGTGGCCAGCAAAGCAAGCCAGCTCCAGGCATCCCGGTGCCAGCCCCCGGGGCAGGTCACGGGTGTCGCTGGACTCTGAGTGGGAAAGTGTCTCCCCACTCCTCCTCTGGGACTCGGCCGCCCCCCAGAACTGCCACAGGCAGTCAGGGGCAGCCTGGAGCCTGGATGCGGGAAGCCTCGGCAGGTGGCTGGATCCATGCGGCCTGCCTCCCACGGCGGCCTCTGTCCCCAGGTCCCTCCCAGGGTGCTCCTAGGGCCTCAGGGAGTCACCGTTCCCAAAGGAGAGTCGGGAGGTGGCTTCACTGTCCCCACGCCTCACGGGGAGCCACCCACCCACAGCCCAGGAAGCCGTGCCAGCCTTCCTAGAGCCACTCTGGTGGACAAGCCCTGCTCCCAGCCTGCCTGTGGCCCTTCTCTGGAAGTGGACTGAGGGCCTGTCGAAGTGTCCCGTCTCATCTCCAGATGCTCCGTGTCTCCGGAGACTTCCTCTGCCGTGGAGGGCCAACTATTTTCAGAATATCAGTATGACACCAGAAGAGAAATTGAACCAGCCTTTTTTTTGTTTTCCTCTCCAGAGCCCCCTCTGACCCTAGGAAGAGGCAAAGTCCATCCACGCCTGAAATCCCGGGACGAGCACGGAGCTCAAGTCCGAGCGCCAGGGCTCTGATCACGCCCTCCGCCCCCGCCAGGCTCCCTGCGACTCGGCACGCCCTGGCCGCTATCACCCGCTCTGGGAAGTGGGCACGCTGGGCCTGGCACCCAGAGCACTCGGGGAAGACGGGGCCGTGGTCGCGTCGCGTCTGTGAGGAGGCTGCCCCGCGCCCTCCCCCCCCGCCTGGAGGCAGAGTGCTGGTCTGAATGCCCGCTGCCCAGGTCCCCAGCCCCCAGCCCAGCCCCTCTGCTGTCTCCTCCTCCAGAAGGGGCCCCTCTTGCCCCAGACCCCGGGCGTTCTGGCCAGCCGCAGCCTGTGAGGCCTCCCCGAGGGTGGCAGCCCCTCTCTTACTCCGCCAATGGCCCCCAGCCCCAGCGCAGAACTGGCGCAAGGAAGGGACTGGGTGAACCCCAGGCCTGGCCCGAGGGCAGCTGAGTGCCCTCGGAAAGAGCAGGGGGCCAGGACCCAGCCGCCCACAGCCCATCCTGTGGATGCCACTGGTCCAGGGACACCCAGACAGAAGGGGCAGGGAGTGCCCGGGCATTTCAGCAGGCACCGGCTGATGTTCAGTCCCCTGTGATGTTCGGAACCAGAGGCCAGCTTGGCTACCAGCGCCTCCTCTCACAGATGCTGGGCACTAATTAGCGCTAATTAGAACTGATCGACTCGCCAAGGCAATCTGTCCTGCCGGGGCAGGTGGGGTCCCAAGAGCACGTCTGATCTTGAAGGGAGCTTGGAGCCTTTTCTGCAAAGAGACCCTGTGGGTAGCTTTGGTGGGGGGTGGGGTGGCGGAATGTCTTTGTGCCTTGGTGCTGGCTTTGAGGACCTCGCTGTTGGAGGCGATTCTGGTCAAATGTGTCCGACATATTCCAAGGGGAGGCGAGACAATGGCATGCCTGGAGAGATGGGCGAGGAGGAGCAGCAGCAAGGCCGGCCAAGTGTCATCTCCAGCGTTTTGTGCAGAAGCAACCACGGGGCTTCACCTGCCAGGGTTGCCATGAGAACAGACCGAATGCAAGGGGCAGGTGGCACCCTGAATCTTCCATCCCTTCCTCCCTCCACCCAGGAGGACACTTGCCTGTGCCCTTGCGAGGACTTGGCAGAAAGAGGTCCCTGGAAGCCTGGTCGCGGCAGAAGGCAAGTGGCCAGGTGTGGGCGTGGCTTAGAAATCCTGCGGGGCACTGTGACACGTGATTGACAGGCAAGAGCCCACCCAACCTCCACTATGAGTGAAGGAAGAGGCCTCGCTTCTGGAACATTCCTCTTGCTCTTTCCTTAAAAGAAGCTTTACTGAGGTACAATCATGGGACAGTTAACTGCACATGTGTAAAGTCGACAGTTGGGTACCACAAAATCAAGGTAATGAACAAATCTGAGTCTCTTTGTAATCAGTCCTCCCCCTCCTCCTCTCACCCCACCCTGGCCCCAGGCTCCCCCCCCCGATCTGCCTTCTGCCACTATAAATTAGCCAATATTTCTTGGACTTTGAGACCAGCAGAACCAGAGTAAGTTCTCTTTTTGCGTGGGCTCATCCACTCCCTATAACGATTTCAAGACTCCTCCGTGTTGTAGAGCCAGTTGGCAGTGGCTCCTTTTTATTCCTCAGGGTCTATGCCATTGTCTGCTTCTCCATTCACCGGCTGACAGACAGTTAGGCTGTGTCCATTCGGGGTGACGAACAAGGCTGCTGTGAATATTCATATACGAATCTCCACGTGGAGCTGTGTTTGCATTCCCCTTGGGTAAACGCAAGAGTGGAGTGGCTGCACCCCAGGGTGGGCACATGCTTAACTGCCTAAGAGACTGCCAGACTGCTTCCCGAAGTGCTCCTGCCGTCTTACACTCAATGGCTACCATGAGTGGGTGAGAGGTCCAGTTCCTTCACACCCTAGACAACACTTGCTGTGATCGGTCTCCCCAGTTTTAGCCATTCAAATAGATGTATGGGGTACCTCGCTGGGATTTTACTCTGCATTTCCCTAATAAGCATCTTCCTTAAGGAGCAATAACTCCAGAAAGAATGAAGGGATGGAGCCAAAGTAAAAACAACACCCAGGTGTGGATGGGACTGGTGATGGAAGTCAAGTCTGATGCTGTAAAGAGCAATATTGCATAGGAACCTGGAATGTCAGCTCCATGAATCAAGGTAAATTGGAAGTGGTCAAACAGGAGATGGCAAGAGTGAACATCGACATTCTAGGAATCAGCGAACTAAAATGGACTGGAATGGGTGAATTTAACTCAGATGACCATTATACCTACTACTGCGGGCAGGAATCCCTCAGAAGAAATGGAGTAGCCATCATAGTCAACAAAGAGTCTGAAATGTAGTACTTAGATGCAGTCTCAAAATTACAGAATGATCTCTATTCATTTCCAAGGCAAACCATTCATTATTACAGTAATGCAAGTCTGTGCCCCAACCAGTAACACTGAAGAAGCTGAAGTTGAACAGTTCCATGAAGACCTACAAGACTTTCTAGAAATAACACCCAAAAAAGACGTCCTTTTCATCATAGGGGACTGGAATGCAAAAGTAGGGAGTCAAGAGATATGTGGAGTAACAGGCAAATTTGGCCTTGGAGTAGGAAATGAAGCAGGGCAAAGGCTCATAGAGTTTTGCCAAGAGAACGCACTGGTCATAGCAAACACCCTCTTCCAACAACACAAGAGAAGTTTTACACGTGGACATCACCAGATGGCCAACAGAGAAATCAGACTGATTATGTTCTTTGCAGCCAAAGATGGAGAAGCTCTATACAGTCAGCAAAGCAACACCAGGAGCTGACTGTGGCTCAGATCATGAACTCCTTATTGCTAAATTCAGACTTGAGCTGAAGAAAGTAGGAAAAACCGCTAGACCATTCAGGTATGACCTAAATCAAATCCCTTATGATTATACAGTGGAAGTGACAAATAGAGTCAAGGGATTAGATCTGATAGAGTGCCGGAAGAACCATGGATGGAAGTTCATGACATTGTACAGGAGGCAGGGATCAAGACCATCTCCAAGAAAAAGAAATGCAAAAAGGCAAAATGGTTGTCTGAGGAGGCCTTACAAATAGCTGAGAAAAGAAGAGAACTGAAAGGCAAAGGAGAAAAGGAAAGATATACCCAACTAAATGCAGAGTTCCAAAGAATAGCAAGGAGAGATTAAAAAAAAAAAAAAAAAAAAGCCTTCCTCAGCAATCAATGCAAAGAAATAGAGGAAAACAATAGAATGGGAAAGACTAGAGATCTTTTCAAGAAAATCAGAGATACCAAGGGAACATTTCATGCAAAGATGAGCACAATAAAGGACTGAAATGGCATGGACCTAACAGAAGCAGAAGATATTAAGAAGAGGTGGCAAGAATACACAGAAGAACTGTACAAAGGAGATCTTCACAACCCAGATAACCACGATGATGTGATCACTCACCTAGAACCAGACATCCTGGAATGTGAAGTCAAGTGGGCCTTAGGAAGCATCACTATGAACAAAGCTAGTGGAGGTGATGAAATTCCAGTTGAGCTATTTCAAATCCTAAAAGATGATGCTGTGAAAGTGCTGCACTCAATATGCCAGCAATTTGGAAAACTCAGCATTGGCCACAGGACTGGAAAGAAAGGCAATGCCAAAGAATGTTCAAACTACCACACAATTTCACTCATCTCACACGCTAGCAAAATAATGCTCAAAATTTTCCAGGTCAGGCTTCTACAGTATGTGAACCATGTCAAGATGGATTTAGAAAAGGCAGAGGAAAGTGAAAAGTGAAGTTGCTCAGTCATGTCTGACTCTTTGCGACCCCATGAACTGACTGTAGCCTACCATGCTCCTCTGTCCATGGGATTTTCCAGGAAAGGGGCTGGAGTGGGTTGCCATTTCCTTCTCCAGAGGATCTTCCTGACCCAGGGATCGAACCCAGGTCTCCTGCATTGTAGGCAGCTTTACCATCTGAGCCACCAGGGAAGTCTACCAGATATCAAATTGGCAACATCCATTGGATCATCGAAAATGCAAAAGAGTTCCAGAAAAACATCTACTTCTGCTTTATTGACTATGCCAAAGCCTTTGACTGTGTGGATCACAACAAACTGTGGAAAATTCTCCAAAAGATGCAAATACCAGATCACCTGACCTGCCTCCTGAGAAATCTGTATGCAGGTCAAGAAGCAACAGTTAGAACTGGACATGGAACAACAGACTGGTTCCCAATCGTGAAAGGAGTATGTCAAGGCTGTATATTGTCACCCTGCTTTTTAACTTCTATGCAGAGTACATCATGAGAAATGCTGGGCTGGGTGAAGCACAAGCTGGAATGAAGATTGCCGGGAGAAATATCAATAACCTCAGATATGTAGATGACACCACACTTATGGCAGAAAGCAAAGAAGAACTAAAGAGCCTCTTGATGAAAGTGAAAGAGGAGAGTGAAGAAGTTGGATTAAAACTCAACATTCAGAAAATGAAGATCATGGTATCTGGTTCCATCACTTCATGGCAAGTAGATGGGTAAACAGTGGAACCAGTGACAGACTTTATTTTGGGGCTCCAAAATCACTGCAGATGATGACTGCAGCCATGAAATTAAAAGACACTTGCTCCTTGGAAGAAAAACTATGACCAATCTAGACAGCAAATTAAAAAGCAGAGACAGTACTTGGCCAACAAAGGTCCGTCTAGTCAAAGCTATGGTTTTTCCAGTGGTCATGGATGGATGTGAGAGTTGGACTATAAAGAAAGCTGAGCGCTGAAGAATTGATGCTTTTGGACTGTGGTGTTGGAAAAGACTCTTAAGAGTCCTTTGGACTGCAAGGAGATCAAACCAGTCAATCCTAAAGGAAATCAGTTCTGAATATTCATTGGAAGGACTGATGCTGAAGCTGAGACTCCAATACTTTGGCCACCTGATGCGAAGAACTGACTCATTGGAAAAGACCCTGATGCTGGGAAAGATTGAAGGCGGGGGGAGAAGGGGACAACAGATGATGAGATGGTTGGATGGCATCACCAAGTCAATGGACATGAGTTTGAGTAAGCTCCGGGTGTTGGTGATGGACAGGGAGGCCTGGCGTGCTGCAGTCCCTGGGCTCGCAAAGAATTGGACACAACTGAGCGACTGAACTGAACCAAACTGAACTGAATGAGCAATAATGGCCTTTCCAGGTGGCTCATTGAAAGAATCTACCTGACAGTGCTGGGGATGCCAGAAACGCAGGTTGATAACGGGGCTTCCCAGATGGCTCAGTGATAAGCAATCCACCTGCAAAGGCAGGAAACGTGGGTTCGATCCCTGGGTCAGGAAGATCACCTGGAGAAGGCAATGGGAACCCACTCCGGTGTTCTTGCCTGGAAATCTTGTGGAGAGAGGAGCCTGGTGGGCTACAGTCCATGAGGTCGCATAAGAGTCGGATTGAGACTTAGTGGCTAAACAACAGCAAACAAATAGCTGCTTTACGATGCTTAGTTTTTGCTGTACAGCAAGATGAATCAGCTCTGTATACCTATATCCCCTCTTCTTTGGATTTCCGTCCCATCTAGGTCACCACAGCACATTGAGAAGAGTGCCCTTTGCTATACAGTCGGTTCTCATCAGGATCTGTTTCATATCTAGTAGTCATTTATGTTAATCCCAATCTTCCAATTCATCCCACCCTCACGTCCCCCCTTGGTAATCATAAGCTTATGGAAGAGCTTAATTTTTATAAAGTCAAATTTACCAATTTGTCTCTTAGTGAATAATGCTTTTGGTGTCATACCTGAAAAATCTTTGTGTAACCTAACATCACAAAGATCTTCTAAAGTTTATAGTTTAGGCTTTTCAATTACATTCTAAAAGGATTCAAAAAATTTTTTTTAATGTTACATACTTACCTATGTAGATACCATTTCCAGTGTTCTTAATTTCTTTGTTAGACCCACGTTTCCTGATGGTGTTATTTTTCCTCTGCATGAAGCAGGTTAACATTTCGTGTGGTTCAAGTGTGTTGCTGATAAATCTTTTTCCTGCTTTTATATGTTTGAAAATGTTATTATTTCACTTTTGCTTTTGAAAGCTATTTCACTTGGTGTATATTTGCTGACATTATCTTTTGAAAGATATCTTTGTTTTAGAGACAAGTATAGGTTGATAGTTTTCCAGTATTTTAAAGGCGTTGCTTCACTGTCTTCTCACTTGCATTGTTTCTGACAAGAAGTCTGCTGTCATTCTAACCATCTTCATCTCCGTGTAATATTTCTTATTATCTGGCCGCTTTTTAAGACTTTTATCCTGAGCACTGTCTTTGAGCAATTTGGTTATAATGTGTCTTGCTTTTCTTTACACCTATTGTGCTTGGAGTTTGTTGAGCCCTTGGATCTATGGGCTTTCACCCTCTTGGCAAGTTTTTGGCCATTATTTCTTCAAACATTTTTCCCGTTTCCTGCCTCCCCACCTTCAGGGACTCTAATTTCACGTAGATGAGGCTGCTAGAAGCTGACCCCCCAACCCAGTGATGCCGTTTTCATCGGGTATTCTTGTTCCTCTGTGTGTTTCATTGTGAACGGCTTCTATCACTATGTCTTCAAGTTCATTCACCTCTCCTCTAACAGCTAACTTTCTGTTAGTTCCATCCACTGTATTTTTTTAATCTTGTGCATTTCAGGTTTTCATGAAGTTTGATTTGGGTCTTTTTTTATCCTCTGTATGTCATTATTTGAACTAGGGGGAGAATACAGTTAGGATGCCTTCTCCACTAGATTCGAACATCTGTGTCTGTGTCTGTGTGTGTGAGTTGCTTAGCTGTGTCCAGCTCTTTGTGACCCCCATGGACTGTAGCCCACCAGGCTACTCTATCCATGGGATTTCCCAGGCAAGAATACTGGAGTGGGTTGCCACTTCCTTCTCCAGGGGCTGTTACTGACCCAGGAATCGAACCCAGGTCTCTTGCATTGCAGGCAGATCCTTTACTGTCTGAGCTACAGGGAAGTCCCAACACCTATGTCTATTCTGGGTCAGTTTAGATAGACTATTTCCTCATCATGGACCACACTTCCTGCTTGCTTGACTGCCTCATAATCTTTGGTGGAACGCTTGACATTTGTAAAAATTTACCTTTGGGGGCCTTAGCTAGTACTGTATCTCCATGAGCATTCCTGAACTGCAACCTGGAGTGCAGATAGGTTACTCTGACTTAGTGTGATCCTCTGGGGTCTTGCTTTCACGATACGTTAGGTAGGTGTGGGGAAGGGTTCAGCCAAGGGATGATTGTCTTCCACCACTTTTCCGAGGCCTCTGTGCTCCTCCCCGAGATGTCTCACTCACCAGAATTACAATTTTTTCCAGTCTAGCTGGTGGGAACAAGCGTCAGTCTCAGCCCTCTGGGAGCACTGGGCACTGTGTCCTTTATCCGTTAGGATGATTCTCTCACAGGCCTTGAGTAGCGTCCTCACATGCAGGCAAGGACCAGTCCTTTGGGGAACACGAGGGGCATCCTATGGACGTCTCCAGAGCTGTCCCTGTGCAGTCTCTCTTCTCTGAAACAAAGCCTGCCAACTTGAGCACCTTGGTCCTCCTGGGCACTCAGCTCCATCTTGGGAACCATCTTTGGAATCACTCAGGGTGATTCCAAGGATCTTCCTGGGGCCCTTCCCTGTGCTGTGGCCTGAGGACTCTCAAGGCAGCACCTTGTTTGCTGTCTCTCAGGGGTCACTTCATTTCCTTGCGTTGCCTGATGTCCAGTGTCTTGAAAGCTGTATATATTCTGTCTGGTTCTTTTGGTTGTTCCAGTTCAGTTCCGTTGCTCAGTCGTGTCCGACTCTCTGTGACCTCATGGATTGCAGCACTCCAGGCCTCTCTGTCCATCACCAGCTCCTGGAGCCTATTCAAGCTCATGCCCATCAAGTCGGTGATGCCATCCAACCATCTCATCCTCTGTCATCCCCTTCTCCTCCCACCTTCAATCTTTCCTAGCATCAGGGTCTTTTCAAATGAGTCAACTCTTCGCATCAGGTGGCCAAAGTACTGGAGTCTCAGCTTCAGCCTCAGTCCTTCCAATGAACACCCAGGACTGATCTCCTTTAGGATGAACTGGTTGGATCTCGTTGCAGTCCAAGGGACTCTCAAGAGTTTTCTCCAGCACCACAGTTCAGAAGCATCCGTTCTTCGGTGCTCAGCCTTCTCTATTGTTTGTTTCATGTGGTGGTAAAAATAGCCTGTTACTCCATCTTGACCAGAAACAGAAGCGCTCTCTCTTTTTAAACCAAGTGTTGGCTGCCTTCCCCTTGCTGGGTGTGTGACCCTGGAATGCTGGACAAGGCACCAGCCCTCTCCTGACTACGAGTCCTCACCACACCTCCCAAAAGATAGCAAGTTTGGCAGGGTGGGGGGGGCGGGGGCGGGGAAGGGAAGTGGCAGAAGGCACAGACAGAGGTTTCAGCAGAAAGAGAGTGAAATGTGATTTGATGCAAGTTGTCAGGTGCCTGGGCTGGTCAGGGAAGGACACATTACTGGACGCAGACGAGCCGGCCTCCTGGTCAGTAAGGATGCTCAGGGCCTCTGCTGATTCAGATAAAAGAAACCTGGTGTTCGCTGAGAGGGCCGGGAACCCTGAGCTCTGGTTCCGGTTGGTGATCAGGGAGCGGTTTTCTTCTGAGTTGGAGAAAAAGACTGATGCCCCAGCAAGGAAGGTCCGTGGTGTGACGGGTCAGGGAGAAGGGTGTGACCCAATCTATCCAGAAGAGGGCAAAACAAAGTAACAGCCGTGGAGGAGTGTATCAGTGCAGGTGCATCTGTAGGATCAGTGACGACAGCCGGTCATCACCACCCCGTCTTTGAGAAGCCCCTGCGCCTCTGTGCGTTGGGCCCTTCCCATTGGTCATCTGGTTGGGTTCACGCGGTGACCAGGGGGGCCTCCTTACACATTTCCACTTGGGCAGCAGTTACTGAGGCTGGTGCTTGTCCCGTAAAGTGGCACAGGAGAGCAACACGGCCCTTGGAACTGGGAGTAAAGGTGATGCAAACCGCATCCTGCCTCTGGGCAGGGTCCTTGGCTGTGCTGTGAGATGCTAGGCAAGATCGCCTTGACAGGAAAGGGTTGCCAGTGCTGGCTCTCTGGGGTCGCGTCCGAGACCAGGGCCATGGCGAGCTATCAGCAAAGGCAAGGGCCCCTGGCTCCCTAAACAGCTCGTGCATGTGCATGTGTGGGTGTTCATGTGTGCACGCAGGTGTGCATGTGTGCGGGTATGCATGTGTGTGGGTGTGCACGCGGTGTGCATGTGCAGGTGTGCCTGTGTGCACACAGGTGTGCATGTGTGGGGGTGTGCTTGTGTGCATGTGTGGGGTGTGCATGTCTGGGGGTGTGCAGATGTGCAGGTGTGCATGTGTGCACACAGGTGTGCATGTGTGGGGTGTGCATGTGTGCGCATGGGTGTGCATGTGTGTGTGTGTGCACGCACACACGCAGTTGGGACTCCCAGAGTCTGAGTCCAAGTCTGAAACTGGAGCCGCTGACTCTCCCAGCCGATAACTGTCAGAAGAATGTGGCAGCCGGGGCTGAGCTCCAGCTAATCTGGCTTTGATGCTGACCCATGGAGCGTCCAGGGCACTGGGGTCAGGACCACCTGCTCTGGCCCTGGAGAGATGCTGAGTGGACTCGAGCCCACCCAACCTGATTTGAAGCCACTTGAAGGCTGGCAGGTGGGGGCCAGGGCCTCCCTGGGACCTCGGAGAACCTGACCCAGCACCTCCCTGTTGGGACACCTTGTTCTGAGAATGGGGCCAAGGGCCTTCCTTGTGCCATTCACTCAGCGGACAAGTCCCAGGCACCTGCTGTGTGCCAGGGCTGTTCTGGGCGCGGGCTACGGAGCAGCGAAGAGAGAGGAAGAAGCCTTGCCCTTAGGAAGCCAAGAATGTGTGACCCAGCCCTGGGCCGGTGGGTGCTGCACGTGGAGTCGGGAGGCAGGGCTACTGTGGGGAAGGGCCTGAGCAGCAGGCTCACTGAGAAGAGGACATTTTAGCCAAGACGAGGAGAAAGGGCTCCCGGGGTGCAGGGGCGAAGAACCCACTTGCCAACGTAGGAGAGGCGGGACGCGCGGTCCACCCCTGGGTTGGGAAGATCCCCTGCAGGAGGAAACGGAAACCCACTCTGGTATTCTTGCCTGGAGGAGCCCACGGGCAGGGGAGCCTGGCGGGGTCGGAGAAGACTAAGCTCCGGAGCACACAAGGGGAAGGGGAGGGGGTGAGCCGGGCAGATGGCTGCAGGAGGGACGCTCAGGAAGGGCCAGGCCAGCTCAGGGGTGCAGGGGAGCTTGAGGGCAGTCGGTCAGAGCAGGCAGCCCCGTGGACCCCCGAGATACTCGGCCCTGCCCTGGATAAGAGCAGAGTCTGTGGGGGCTTTTGGCAGAAGAATGACCTAAGCAGGCAAATCCCCAGCACCCCGGGGAACAACGGGGGGTCTGTGGAGGCTTAGACAGCGGCGCTGGGACGTGTGATGGCGAGTCTGCGGCCGTCAGATTACGGCTGCAATTTAAAGCTTTGAAACTGGCCAGGTTTTCAGGCGTCAGTGGATGCCGAAGAGAGAACTCCGCCATACGCACCCTGGAGATGGATGGGCTTTGTGGGCTGGCCGAGGGGGACAAGGCAGTCAAGGGGGTGGCTGGCAGCTGTGGGCAGGGACGGGGAGAAAGGGCAAGGGTGGCCGCCGGGGCCACGCTGTGCCCAGGGAGCTCTGCGTGCCCGTCACCCGCTGACGGACATGAAAGTCCCCAATTGCTGCTGTGTGCAGAGCCCATGAGGGAAGACCTCGAGCTGGGGGCCAGGGGCTCCACAGGGTGGAGTCTGGAACAAGGGGCGCTGGGGGCAGGGAGGGCTGTGACCCATGGGCAGAGGCGCTCAGGCACTTGGGACAGGGTCACGTGGGCACTGCCCAGCTGCGTGGCCAATGCTTCCCCAGGGAAGAGAGCAGGAGGGGGATCTAGCCGGGGTTGGGGTTATGCTGGAGAAGAGCTCCCTGTGGGAGAGGGGCTGGGGGCTGCGTGTGTGGGCGCTGATGGAAATGAAGGATGCCCTGAGCCAAGTGTCGAGGGAGTTCATGGAAGGGTCCGGTGGGGAGCAGGGCGGCGGCGGGAGGAGGATGTGGGGAGCAGGCGGGGTGCCGTGGCTTGGGGGCATCTGGAATCAGAGGCGGCTGTTGGCAGGGACAAGTTCCTGGCTGTGCCCGTGGGAGGCAGAGGCTTAGCGGGTCCCTGACATCGCTCTCTGAGCCTCAGTTTCCTCATCTGTAAAATGGAACTAATGACGGCACCGCCCCAGAGACTGCTGAGGGGCTACACCTGGTGCAAGCGTCTTGTCCATAGGAGTGGGGCACCAGGCGTGTGCCAGCTCCCATCTGCACCGTCACGGGGAGCAGGGGCACCGAGGACCTGGGCCAGGGCAGTCTCTGGAGGGGAGGTGTCCAGGCACCGCCGTGAAGCCACAGGAGCTCGGAGTGAGCTGGGGGCTGCAGGACGGAAGGAGATGCAGGGGCAGCCCCCGGGGGGGGTCTGAGGGCCAGGCTCCCGTGCCCAGGGCCGCAGCCTCCTCCTCCCCACAGGGCCGTCCCCCAGAGGGCAGTACAGGCTTGCCTCTGGGCCACACGCCGCCTCCCCAGGGCTGGAAGCTGGCTGTGCCCGGAGGCCCTCCACCTTCCCGGCTTGGGTTCTGCCCTGAAAGCTCCTGTCCTTCTCCTCTCCCCTGCTGGGGAAAGCATCTGGGCTCAGGGTGACCCTGAGCTGCTGTGTGCAAGCCGTCTCACGGGGCCTTCAGAGCAGACCCTGGAGGTCGGGACCACCGTCCCTCCGTTGGTTTCGTAGAGAAGGAAACTGACGCCCTGAGAGGTGGACCGACTTGCCCAAGGCCACCCAGCCAGGAAGGAGGAGCTGGGGTCCACCTCGGGGAGCCAGGACCCCAGTCCCTCCGCGGTGCTATGGGCGTGCGTAGGTCCCCTGGTACCTTCGACAGGGTCCCCGTCCTGCCCCCCACCCGCCAGCTTGTCCCTTCTTTGGCCGATCACCAGCGGTTGTCTTGTAACTGGCATCGGCTTCAGGAGGGCAGGGACCCGGCCTGCACCAGGTGTTCGTGAGCGCCGTCGACCGCACGTGGGCACAGGAGGAGGGCAGCCCCCTCCAGGCCCCCAGGGCTCCACGCCCCCACAGGCAGTCTTGGTTTGACTAACAGGTGCCACAGGGCACCTCAGGATTCGCAGGGACCCACAGGAGAGTGTGCTCGCACGCCTTCTTGAGCCCAGGCACACGTCCCTCAGCACAGCCCTCGGCGAGGAGCCAGGCTCACAGGTGGCTTGGGATGGCTGGGGTGCCCTGGACCCCACACCAAGTCCATGAGATCCCCCAGGACCTGCCCCTCCCCTGGGTCTCGCTTGCCCACTCCACCCTCCAACTGCAGCCAGCTCTGTGCCCTGTGGCAGGGGGCAAGGAATGAGTGCACCTAGCACCAGGGGCGAAGGGGGGGACCCCAGAAAGCGGCAGAAGGGAACAGAGCAATCCAGAGAAGGGGAGAAGCGGGGAGGAAGTAGCTGGAAAGACCGAGAACGCAGGGAGGGGGAGAGAGGCGAGGAACAGCTGAGGGCCTCAGCAGCTGGGCTCTGGAGCGGATTTATTATTTACAGGATCTTAATTGCTGGGAACAGACTGCAGCTGGAAACCCTCTAGGTGCCAGCTCAACGCCTCAAAGAAAAGCCTCTCTGCGTAGGACCCGGGGAACAAAGGCCCCACCTAAACATCTCCCGAGGTGCGCAGAATCTCTGTGACTCAAGGACCTCACAATCAGACACCGAAGTTGTGAAACTCGAATCCTTGTGAGGCTACCAAACTGTCTCCTGGGCCTGATGGCGGTGGAATGTTGACTTTCCAAGCGTGAGTCATCGGCAGCCGTACCTAGGAAAATGCCCAAGTCACCCCCAATTACAGCATTATCAATCGTACCATCGCTCTGCAACCCAACCCAGTGAAACTGGAGGAAATGCCAGCTGGGCATGGCTGGGAGGAATCCAGCCCTTGGCGAAGGCTGCCCCCACTGGCAGCAGCCTCCACGGCCATGCCAAGCCACAAGCCCTGTGTGGTCGCGGTGTGCAAAGGTGCTGGCCCCATTTCACAGCCATGGAGACTGAGGCCCGCCAGGGCCCAGGCCGCTCCTGCCACTCCAACCCACGGCAGGGAACCTTGAAAGAGGAGCTGGGAGGGGGCAGTGGCCTCAGGGGTCCTCGGGTTCTTTGAGGGTGGGGCGTGGTGCGTGTGCTCTGGGCTGCCGTCTTGGCCCTGGCCCAGTGGCCCATTGCGGGGTGTCTGGCCTGCATGGGCAGCTGCCAGTGGCAGTCGTTGCCTGATCCCAACCTCTGCAAAGTAGGCGCTGCTACCTCCGCTTCACAGGTGGTGACAGGGCCTAAGGGGCTTGTCATGGCCCAGAGTCACTAGCTCACGAGCAGCGGGCCTCGACCAGCCCTACCTGACCCCACGTCCACGCTGCCCCGATGCGAAGGTGAGCTAGCTGAGCCAAGGGACGGGCCCTGCCTCAGGGGGTCCATTTCAGCGTCCTGCGTGCATCTGTGTGCACAGCCGACCATCACCAGAGACAGGCGCTGGGCACCCCGACTGCCTCCTGCCTCTGCCACCGGGCCTGGCCGCGGAGCGCGGGGAGGCAGGCGACCTGGCCCACCCACGAGCCAGGAGCGCTGCGTGCCCTTAATCAGTAAGATATGTTTCTGGAATAAAAACCGCATCAGCATTTTTATTTTCAAGTTCAGACAAGGAATCTTTTTTTTTTTTCTTCCCAATTTTCCCTTCACATGGGTGAAGCTAATCCTTTTGCTTTGACTGACAGGTCTTCAGCCTTCGAAGGCATGCAGAGAAGCAGCGAGTCAATGGTAAGAGTGTGGCGGCTGGGTTCGGGGGGGTCTTCTCGTCTTCCTTGTCGGGTCTTGGGAAGACCACTGCCTGCAATCACCACGCGAAACGTCCAAGAGACGGCAGACCTGGAGCACGCCGGGCAAGGGCTGAGGGTGGCTCTGGGCCTGCCTGGGGTTAACCCGCAGGTTCTCAGCCCTCTGCCCCCCAGGGCAGGCGCGGGGGACAGGTGCTGCCGGACTGGGAGTGGGAAGGGGGAAAGCTCGACAGAGCCCGGCCGTGGGGGAAAAATGAAGGATATTAAAAAGCAGAGATGAACCGGGCCAGGGAGGGGAGGTGGTGAGGAGAGGAGGCGTGCACATTCCGGGGCCCAGGTGTGGGCCGGAGAGCCAGGGAAACCACTCACAAGGAAAACGAAGATCAGGATGGAGCCTCTCTTTTCAGAGCGGGGAGGCCTAACCGCGGTTCCCGTGTAAATGTTGGATTTGGCAGCCCCCCACCCCTCTGCAATGAGTGATTGTCAGGGTATATTGAAACAAACAGTCTCCGCTCCTGGAACTGAACCTTTACTTTAATGGAAAAGGGCAGTAGGAGGGAGGCAAAATCGACTCAGTCACTGTGTAGGGAGGAGGAGGAAATGGCGACCCACTCCAGTATTCTTGCCTAGAGAGTCCCGTGGACAGGGGAGTCTGGTGGGCTGCTGTCCGTGGGGTTGTACAGAGACATGACTGAAGCGACTCAGCATGCATGCATGCATGCCTTGGAGAAAGAAATGGCAACCCACTCCAGCATTCTTGCCTGGAGAATCTCAGGGACAGAGGAGCCTGGTGGGTAGCACAGTCGGACACAACTGAAGCAGCTTAGCAGCAGCAGCAGTGTGTAGGGAGCAGAGCTCCAAAACCTGCCCTGAGTGGGGAATAGCCAGGTGAAGACGAGGCCTGCAGGCAGAGCCAACAGCGTGTTTTCCCCCAGAGGAGATGCCTGCCCAGAGAAGAGTCAGAGTGAGCCTTCACCGTGGCATCTGATCCGGGCACTGCTGGGTGTCTGCCCACCCTGCCCGCTCAGCGTCAAGCGACATCCATGCTGCCTGTGACAAATTGCGCTCCCAGGCATTCCCAAATGTGCCCTGGTGGGGGTACCGGGTATTGCCAGTCGAGAACTAGTGGGGTAGAAGTCAGGCGTGTGCACACTCCCATGTGTATGTGTGGAGGGGGTGCACAGGACGGGGAAGGACAATGGTCAGAGATGAGGCTGTGAGGAGGCTCAAATTGCCTTCAGAGTCATTCTGGGGAATAAGCCACACTCTGGGGTAGGGGATGACGGGACATACTGATGCTCCAGAAAGACCATCCTGGCTGCCAGGTGTGGCGTGCATTAGAGGCTTTGAGAGCGAAGACAGAGGCTTGGGATTCTCTTTGTGGGAAGATCAACCACACATTTCCTTAATAGACACAGGACTATCTTGGATTTTCTATTTCTTTTTGTGTCCATTTCAATAATTCATGTCTGTAAACAGAAATAATTTGCTTTCTACAATTATTTTTGCATAAAGTTGTTTGGCATCTGGTCCTGTCACTTCATGGCAAATAGATGGGGAAACAGTGGAAACGGCGTCAGACTTTATTTTGGGGGGCTCCAAAATCACTGCAGATGGTGAGTGCAGACATGAAATTAAAAGATGCTTACTCCTTGGAAGGAAAGTTATGACCAACCTAGACAGCATATTGAAAACCAAAGGTCCGTCTAGTCAAGGCTATGGTTTTTCCAGTGGTCATGTACGGATGTGAGAGCTGGACTGTGAAGAAAGCTGAGCGTGCAAGAATTGATGCTTTTGAACTGTGGTGTTGGAGAAGACTCTTGAGAGTCCCTTGAACTGCAACGAGATCCAAGCAGTCCATCCTAAAGGAGATCAGTCCCGGGTGTTCATTGGAAGGACTGATGCTAAAGCTGAAACTCCAATACTTTGGCCACCTGATTTGAAGGGCTGACTCATTTAAAAGACCCTGATGCTGGCAACGATTGAGGGCAGGAGGAGAGGGGGACAACAGAGGATGAGATGGTTGGATGGCATCACCAACTCAATGGACATGGGTTTGGGTGGACTCCGGGAGTTGGTGATGGACAGGGAGGCCTGGCGTGCTGTGGTTCATGGGGTCGCAAAGACTCCCTCACACTCCCTGGTTTTCCTTCTTGTGTCTGGAGGATTTGTAGTGATGTCCCCTCTTTCTTGCTGATATTGACAGCTCGTGTGTGTGTGTTGTTTTTAATCTTGTGCATGCTCATTGCAGATTTGTGAACCTTATGGATCTTTTAAAAGAACCAGCTTTTGGTTTCACTGATGTTTCTCTATTGTGTATCCATTTCCTATTTTATTGATTTCTACTTTTATCGGTTTTATTCCCTTCCTTCAACTTTGTTTCATTAGCTCTTCTTTTTCCAGTTTGAACAACACAGACCTGAACAGGGTGGGTCCATTCAGACTCAGATTCCCGTCCCCCCCACCGCCCCACTACCGCACGACACAACCCTGCACTGGTTGTCTCTACAGACGCGGGACCTGGGGCCGATGGCGGGACTTGAGCGCCTGTGGACTTTGGTGCCTGAGGTGGGCCCTGGAGCCAGCCCCCCACGGCCACCAACAGCCGACTGCGTGCCGCTTTTCTTATCATTTAAACATTTAAAGTTTGTTTCATAATCTCTTCTTTCACCCACAGGCTATTTGGTAGTGTGCCTTTAAATTTCCAAATATTGAGATATTTTCCAGCTATCTTTTTTTTTTTCCCCATGGATTTTAGTTTAGTTCTGCTCTGGCCAAGATTTTATTCTGTATGTGAAATCATAATACTCTGCATGGTTTCAAGCATACAGATACTACATTAGGATAACATTCTGTGAATAGAATAAAATATAAATGCAGATTCCAGATAAAAGTAAAAATAATATTTCCAAATATTAAAAGAAAGCAAGCTCACTTTTAAAGTGGATTATGTTCAAACCACATTTTTCTATATTTCAGTTCTACTAAAATCATTTAAAGGTGTGATGCTAACAGTTCTCTTTAAAGCATCTCTGCTGTTTGTTGCAAATTATATCATTTTAGAACTATAAAGATTTACGATGAAAAAAGATATCAACTTGAAATGTTGGTGTCGATTTTTCCAAGTTCTTTTAGTGAAACGTGAACAAAAACTTTGAATACAAATGAGCTAAATAATGAGGGTATCTGAAATTTTTTTTAAAAAGGTGGGTGAAACCTGAGCCTGTTGGAAAGGAAGCAAGGAGGACGGAGAGGCTGAAGACAGAATAGACGCCCCTGAGGCCGGGATCCTGGTAGGGAGGGACTGGCCTGTGAGCAGGGCCCAGCCCTCAGCGAGCGGCGCTCCCCCACTGACGGGGGCGTAGGCAGGAAGGCGCGGGTCTGGGTGGGAAATGCCCGAGTGCCTGTCCAAGGCCCGGAGGGCAGTGAGCGCAGACAGCAGGAGCGGATGTGGGTGGGGAAGAAGGTCCCTCCGGCGGCTGCGGAGTTCCAGGGGCGCTGATGCTGATGCGCATGCCCGCAGCGTGAGCGACGGGGCGGCGACCTGCACTCTCACAGGCCCCTGTGTCTGAGATCAGGCGTCCACAGGGCTGGTTCCCTCTGAGCCTCTTCCCTGAGACTGCAGACAGTCCCCCTCTGAGCACGCCAGCACCCCTGTGTCCGTGTCCCAATGTCCTCCTGTTTAACGGAGACACCGATCAGAGTGCATTGGGTCCCACACATAAGCAGAGTACATCATGCGAAACGCTGGGCTGGATGAAGCACAAGCTGGAATCAAGATTGCCGGGAGAAATATCAATAACCTCAGATACGCAGATGACACCACCCTTACGGCAGAAAGCGAAGAACTACTAAAGAGCCTCTTGATGAAAGTGAAAGAGGAGAGTGAAAAAGCTGGCTTCAAGCTCAACATTCAGAAAACTAAGATCATGGCATCCCGTTCCATCACTTCATGGCAAAAAATGGGGAAACAATGACAAACTTTATTTTGGGGGCTCCAAAATCACTGCAGATGGTGACTGCAGTCACGAAATTAAAAGATGCTTGCTCCTTGGAAAGAAAGCTATGACCAACCCAGACAGCATATTAAAAAGCAGAGACGTTACTTTGCCAACAAAGGTAGTCATGTATGGATGTGAGATTAGAACTATAAAGAAAGCTGAGTGGTAAAGAATTGATACTTTTGAACTGTGGTGTTAGAGAAGACTCTTGAGAGTCCCTTGGACTGCAAGGAGATCCAACCAGTGCATTCTAAAGGAGATCAGTCCTGAATATTCATTGGAAGGACTGATGCTGAAGCTGAGACTCCAGCTGTCATGCGAAGAGCTGACTCATTGGAAAAGATCCTGATGCTGGGAAAGATTGAGGGCAGGAGAAGGGGACGACAGAGGATGAGATGGCTGGATGGCATCATCGACTCAGTGGACATGAGTTTGAGCAAGCTCCAGGAGTTGGTGATGGACAGGGAAGCCTGGCATGCTGCAGTCCATGGGGTCACAAAGAGTCAGACATGACTGACCAACTGAACTGGGTTCACACGGACAGCCTCATTTTAACCAAGTCACCTCTTTAAAGGGCCTGTCTCTGAATTCAGTCACATCCTGAGGTGCTGGGAGTCAGGGCTTCGACACACGAGCATGGGTGACGTGATGGAGCACAGGGCACATGAGACACAGGCCCTGCTGCCTGGCCGGCCAGCCCAGCAGGGACGCAGGCAGTCCAACAAGCTGTCGACACGGGCCCAAGGGGCAGCAGTGCCAGCTAAGGAAGGGCCCTTTCCCCGGTGGCCACTGCGACAAGGCACCTGCACGCCCCCCGCCTCACAGACCCTCACAGGACCCTGAAAAGGGGCGATGGTTGTTCTGAGCCAACCTGCCCAGGCCACAGCATGGACAAGGGGTCAAACGGGACAGTGGGCGCTGGGGAGGCTGATTCACACCGGAATCCGGTAAGGGAGCAGACGGCCATCCCTGCGAGGGGGCCCGAACAGAACCATGTGGCCGACACTCCCCGGAGAAAGGGCTGCTCCTCCCCTGCCTGCCTGCCTGGAGCGGGGACACGGGTTTCCTCCCCGTCTCTGGACGGGAAGTAACTCTGGTTCTTCCTGGGGATCGAGCCTGCAGGCCTGCGGGCCGGGGTTTCCACCGCTGGTTCTCCCGGACTTGCCGCCTCCAGAGCCACAGGCGACAGCTCCTTGGACACGTCTCTTAGGCCGTGTGCAGACATTCTGTGGGGCCTGTTTCCCTGAAGAAGCCCGACATCAACACGCAGATGCTGCACTGTCCTCGGCATTTCACCGATGAGGAAGCTCAGGCTCACGTGGACCTGGGAGAGGCCTTGTGCCAGGGCCTGGCATTCTGCTCGACTTTCCTGGGCCCCAAGGTGGCACGGGCTCCCGCCTCCTGCCCCCAGGAGTGAGCCATGCACCCCATGACTCAGTCCTCCAGGCCCTGGCCCGGCAGCAAGGGCTCCCGGACCCGGGCCTCCTGCTGAAGACAAGGCTCTGTGGATCCATGCCCTCCCCATCGCCGTCTCCCGCTCCCTGCTTCGTCCTTCCCTGAGCCACCCTGGCTCGCACCCGCCCCTCACACCCAGCTCTGGGGTCCGGGGTGGCTGGCTCCTCAGGCCCAGCCTGACGCCCTCTCCAGGCACAGGGCTGCATGTGTCCTCATAGGGCCTTTTCCCTGGGGACTCTCCAGCCAGACACTTGTGCCCACTTGGCCCTCGGCCACACGAGGCTAGAACACTAGAATGAAGGGCTGGAAGGAAATCCCCTGGGTGCACGGCTGACGTTGCAGGTGTGGCCACTGGGAGAGACCTCACCACCCCCGCTTCCTGCAGTCAGGGACCACCAGCGCTCTGAGGGGCACGAGGCCACCCGACCAGACACAGCCCGGCCAGCAACTGTCAGGACGAGGGGACCTTTAGAGTCGCGCAGCGGGGCTTCCCCGGTGGCTCGGCCAGTGAAGAATCCGCCTGCAGCGGGGAGACCCAGGCTCGGGAAGACCCCCTGAAGAAGGGAATGGCCACCCCCTCCAGCACTCCTGCCTGGAGAATCCCATGGACAGAGGAGCCCGGCGGGCTGCAGCCCACGGGGCCCTACAGTAATCACCTGTGCAGTGTCTTACACTGGACGCTGGGCACCCACCCCGCTGACTGTGGCTGCAGTCCCAGACACTCCTGCCATTGCCTTCTCACGATCTTACAGGTGATTCTGGAGTTCTTAATAAAGCCCATTCTAATCACTTTCGTAACACAGTTAAGAAATCTTGCCCTATCTAAGGTGAAACTCACTTTCTACAGCTCCTGGTAGCTTGTTTTCCCTATTTTCAGACTGGCAATCGGAGTAGGAAGGGACATTTTCACACGGTAAGGTAGGGGTCACTCCCCTTTGCCCTCTCTAGGTATTCAATGGTCTCAGCAGGATTTGCTGAAAAGATCCCCCTCCCGCCGTGTTCTGTGACGCCACTTTAAATACATACCCAGTGTCCACTTGTGAGGGTCTGTTTCCGGCCTCTGCTGTCTCTCTGGTCTGTTTATTTATCTTTGTGCCAATGCAATACTGTTCTAAGGAAACTTGGCTTTCAACCCTCGACCATCGTGTTCTTTCGACCCATCGTGGTGTTCTTTCAGTGTCTTGACCGTTCTTGGCTTTTTACATTTCCTTATACATTTTAGAATTTTTTTTTACTTTCTAAATGTTTGTTGCTAGTCTGTAGAAATTCAGTGAATCTTTGTGTATTAATCTTGTGTTCAGTAACCTAGCTATTTTCATTGATTCATCCTAACACTTTATGTACAGATTCCTTTTGGCTTAGCGACCAATTCTGAGTTTTTCTTCTGCAATCACTGCCCTTCCACCTCCTCTGCGGGTGTTTTTCCTGGGCTAGCTCACCTTTCCATTCTAAGTGGTGTGACTGAAACCCCCCCCTTTGTAATGTCAAGAGGACAATTCTCGACACTTCTTCATTGTTTGCTATCTGCTGAGTGCACGTTCACAGGTAACTCCTTATCAGAACAAGGAACTTCCCTCCTGTCCCTTTTCATACTGTTCATGAGGTTCTCAAGGCAAGAATGCTGACGTGGCTAGCCATTCCCTTCTCACGGACCACGTTTTGTCAGAACTCTCCACCAGGACCCGTCCGTCCTCAGCGGCCCGACATGGCGTGGCTCATGGTTCCATTGAATTGGACAAGGCTGTGGTCCGTGTGATCAGTTTGCTTTGTCTTCTGTGATTGTGGTTTTCACTGTCTGCCCTCTGATGGAGAAGAGGCTTGTGGAAGTTTCCCGATGGGAGGGACTCGCTGTGGGTAGAACTGCGTGGGCTTGCCCACCAAAGCTCTGGTGGGCAAGGCCATGCTCAATCTTTAATAGAGTTTTCTGCTAATGGGTAGGGCTGTATTCCCTCCCTGTAGTTTGGCCTGAGGCCACACAACGCTAGAGGTAAAGGTAACCTCCTCCAAAAGGACTTACGTCAGCATGCCTGGCCTCCCAGGACTGCTGCAGGCCACCGTACCTGTCTTGAGAAACCAGTATGCAGGTCAAGCAGCAAGCAGACGTGGAACAGACTGGTTCCCCATCGGGAAAGGGGTGCGTCAAGGCTGCATCCGGTCACCCTGCTTATTTAACTCTATGCAGAGCACATCGTGAGAAATGCTGGGCTGGAGGAGGCACACGCTGGAATCAAGACTGCAGGGAGAAATGCCAGTAACCTCACATATGCAGATGACACCACCCTTATGGCAGAAAACGAAGAGGAACTAAAGAGCCTCTTGGTGAGGGTGAAAGAGGGGATTGAAAAAGCTGGCTTAAATTCATGGCATCTGGTCCCATCACTTCATGACAAACAGATGGGGAAACAATGGAAACAGTGACAGATTATTTTCTTGGGTTCCAAAATCACTGCAGATGGTAACTGCAGCCGTGAAATTAAAACACCCTTGCTTCTTAGAAGAAAAGCAATGACAAACCTAGACAATGTATTAAAAAGCAGAGACACTACTTTGCTGACAAAGGTCCATATAGTCAGAGCTAGAATTTTTCCAGTAGTCATGTATGGATGTGAGAGCTGGATCATAAAGGCTGATTGATTGTTGAAGAACTGATCTTTTTGAACTGTGGTATTGGAGAAGACAAGATCTCGAGTCCCTTGGACTGCAAGATCAAACCAGTCAATCCTAAAGGAAATCAACCCTGAATATTCATTAGGACTGATGCTAGAGCTCCAATACTTTGATCACCTGATGCAAAGAGCTGACTCATTGAAAAAGACCCTGATGCTGGGAAAGGTTGAAGGCAGGAGAAGGGGGCGACAGGGGATGAGATGGTTGGATGGCATCACCGACTCGATGACCGTGAGTCTGAGCGAGCTCCGGGAGCTGGTAAAGGACAGGGAAGCCTGGTGTGCTGCGTTCCTTTGGTCCCAGAGTCAGACATGACTGAGCAACTGACCTGTTTCTAACATGCAAAGGTGTTTTAAAATCTGTTGGATGTTGAATTTGTGAACTTTTTTCTGCATGAAACGTGATTGTCTTTTATTAATTCAGTTTACTACTTCGAAAAAACGTGATCCCAACCTTTGCATCCCTAGGAAATGGTTTGTTAGTAACGCGTTCAGGATCTTTGGATGGATCTTTGTTCAGGCATGAGACGAATATCAGGGTCATGCTGGCCTCACAAAAATCTGTGAAATCGTCCCCTTTTCTGGAACTTTGTGTGTGGTTGGCAGTATTGCTAAAACGTTGGTAGAATTTGTTGCTGATGCTGAGCCTGGAGTTTTCTCTGTGGAAGTATTGAAAGAGTCAATATTTAAACTAGGATTTTTTTTTTTTAAAAGGGATTTGTCCATGTCATCTAAAAGTTCAAATTCACTAACATAAAATATTCACAATATTCTTTTAAGGCCTCTTAATGTCCACAAGATCTATGGGGATAATGATTTTCTAAGCGTCCTCTTTACTGGTCTTACCACAGATTTCTCAATTTAATGTATTTTTCAAGGAACCAATTTTTGGCTTTGTCTTTTTTGTATGTCCCTTATTTTGTTTTTTTAATTATTACTATTGTGGTTGCTTCCTGTTTAATTATTTTCTGCTCTCATATTTATTCCTTTATTACCCTTCAACTGTGGTTTTTCCTATTTAAGATAATGCTTACCTTATTGGTTTTCTGTCTTTTCTCAGAGAAGCACTTATGGTAATAAATCTCCATTTAAAAATAGCTTTAGCTGCAGCCCACAATTTTTTTTTTTTTGGTGGCAGCGCCATGTGACATCGTGGGATCTTAGTTCCCTGACCAGGGCTCAAACCCATGCCCCCTGCCTTGAAGTGCAGTGTCTTAACCACTGGAGTGGCCAGGGAAGGTCCTGCAGCCTGCAAGCTTTGACAAGTAGCATTTTCATTAACACCCAGTTAAAAATATCTCCTATCTCTATTTCTTCATTTGACCCTTAGTTTTTTGAAAAACACATTATTTGATTTTCTACTTACCTTTCTGGTATTGATATGTAGCTTGACTGTACTAGGGTCAGAACATACTGTGTCTATGATTTCAATCCTTAGAAATCTGTTCAGATCTGTCTTAGGGCACAGCAAAAGGACCAATGTTTGGTAAGTGATTCCATGCATACTTTAAAAGAACATGTATTCTGCAGTTGTTGGGAGTATTGTTCTATAAATCAAAAACAGGAAAACTCCAAGTATAGTCATCAGATGTTCACTCTCCTTTACTGTTTTTACCATTCACTGACAGGACAGACCACCGCACGCTGACCGCAGGATGGCTCCAACCATCACGCAGACCAGGGCAAGAACATCCACAAGCAGTCTCGAGACAGCTGGCTGGGAGCAAGGGACAGCTGAGGCCCAGCGGGGGACAGGGGGAGGGAGGGAGGGAAGCGGGGGGGGGGAAAGGACCCAACAGCCCTGGAAACGCAGCCCCTCCACTGGGCTGCTCACAACTAACTACCCCCGGGTTTACTCAAGGAGAGACGGGCGAGAGGCAAATTCTCTCCCGCTGCTCCCTCCTTGCTCGCCCGGAAGTCAACACTAAACTACATCCTCACCTTGTCTGCATCACCGCAGAGACTAGAGTATGTGGTGCTCGTTGCTGTTTTATCCGTTCCTTCTCAGCAGAATGTCAGCCTCCGGGGACCACAGACTGTCCTGTTCAGTGCTGCGTCCAAGGCCCTGCCTTACGGTATGCTGCTCACGAGGGAAACGGGCTCGGAGTGGTCAAGCAACCTGAGCAAAGCTGCTGAGCTGGCAGGAGGTGGAGCTCAGCTGTGAGTTTGGGTTTCTCCAATCGTGCTCTCATAAAGCTCCCCTGGCTCTGTATCGAAAGCCACAATTTAGGCATCTCGGCTGCATTTATTTTCTCTGCTTCTGCGGAAAGAAGCTGTATTGCCCCCTCATTCACTCCCTGCTAATTAACCACAGCAATTATTCATTAAGCATCTACTTCTGTGTGACTCCAGGCATTAACCTCTGCAACTCAACTTCCTCATCCATGTAATGGGATTAATACTGGAACAGACTGCCTAACTGCTGCGAGGATTAGTGGTTAATATTTTTTAAGTCTTAGAACATTGCCCAGTACATGGAACGCACCATAAAAGAATCTGCTAAAGGAATAGAATACACTTAGTGAGCACCTACTGTATGCTCAGCACTGCGGCAGGCTGAGAGGAGGAGGAGACAAGACACAGTTTCCACGCGCGTCCCTCAGATACGCTCACAGTGAAGGTGTCAGAGGCTTAAAAATGCCAACAGTAGCTTGAGTGAGTGTTTACCATGTGTCAGCCACTGTCCTAAGTGCTTCCACACACATTCGCGCTCATCCTCACACACTGAGAGGCTGCAGGTGTTACAAGACCCATTTCCGGATGACACAATCTGCCCGTAGTCTCCCAGGTGAAAGAGGGGGCCTGGACTCCAGCACCCATTCCAGTTTATGCTCTTGACCACCACTGCACACGGTGGTGGTAAAAAGTGTTATCCAGGCTGTAAAATATCATGTTAAGAGCCTGCTTAACTGAAGGAAAAGCACAACGCAATTTTATATTCAAATGAACAATGTACATTATGTTGCTTAAACAAAAAGAAACATTTTACTTGATGTTCCTAACTTAAGGTTTCAACTTGAGCAGGAATAAACAACTATCAGAGCCTTCAGAAAGCCATTTCTTCGACGTAACTGTCCGGCTGTGATGAAGGAACGCATGAGCAAACTGCAAGCTCTGCTGCCGAGCCGCTTCAGTCGCGTCTGCCTCTGCGGCCCCGTGGACCACAGCCCACCAGGCTCCTCCGTCCATGGGACTGTCCAGGCAAGAGCACTGGAGGGGGCTGCCATACGCACTGCATCTACAGGGCAGCTCACCTTTAAAATTCATGTATATTATAGACAGCAAATCATGTTTACACTGTGAAACGCCACCTGGATGTGATTTGACCTCAAAAATCAAAAAAAAATATATATATATTAAAATGTGTAGGGAAGAAGAAAATAGATATTCCATCATATAATTACAAGTGGAGAAAAAAAGCTAAATTTCTTTTAAAAAAGGTTTTTAACTGATTTTCCATATCCAGGCCACTGTAGCTGAAATTATCAGAACCTTGGACAGCACTGAAAGGGCCTTTTCTCTTAAATGTTAAGGTACTTCCCTCCCTTCCCTGCATTTAAAAATTGTGTCTTAATCTTACTGCTTTTCATACACAGATTGATTCCTTTCTGTGTAGAACTTACTGACAGCATTTTATATAAATATATATTTAGGGCTTCCTCTTGCAAAGAAAGCATTTTTGTCCCAAAACCTTTGTTTACCCATGCATATTATCATTATTTATATAATTAATAGAAATCAAAAGAGCACAAAAACTTAACATTTAGCTGCCAGCTGTTGCTGTGAGAGACACAGATCAGTGCCTTCAGGAGCTAATGGACACAAGATATACACACATAAAAATCTCAATTTCTGATTTGAGATTTACTAATAGCCCACATGACCTCAATCACTCCTCGGTTGGGCTTCTTTCAGCAGTTTCCAAAGAATCCTGTTAGTTTCAGAACTTACCGAACAAAAATGCATCTGGCATCAGCTTCCAAAAGAGTCAAATCTATGAGGTGTATTAACAGAATGGACATAAAGACAAATTCTAATAGTTTATGACTAAAACTGTGAAAACAAGTACTTCTGAAAAACGAACATCCGTTGTTAAGGTATTAAAAGACATCACGCTGTAAGCGCTCGGATTCGACGCTGAGCAGGAAGGCCTTTCTCCGCTGTCTCTTAGAAGAGACCAGGCTATGAAACTGAACTGCGCTGTCAGTCCGCTCTTGAAAGCAATACTATGGTCACAAAACTTGCTGTGACCGTTCTCTCTCTTTACAAATTCTGTAAGGCTGGGCTGCCTTTTTTTTTTTCCCTTTCCTTCTAAATGACTGATTGAGGTGGTGCTTTAATCCTCTGTGGCGTGTAAAACAAGGTTCTCAGAAGCTCCAAGTCCCTGGCAGAGGACAGGGAAGCTGTTGTGTTCAGGAATTAATGTGTCGGGAGGCACCAAACGCAGCCACAATGCAGCCGTCAGCGTGTTTTCACTATGCAAGCCCCGCATTTCCTATTTAGAAAACACACAGTCCTCATCCCATTCTGCATTCTCACAAGGCTCCCTTTGGTGTGTGTGTGTTTGTTATTACATGGCTTATACCGACATGTTTGTGTGATGCCACTGGTGTGCACACACCCATTGAGACAGGGAAAAAAAGAAGTGTCTATTGCAAACTTGTCAAGAGGAAAAAGGACTCCCACCGCTTTCCCCTTTGGCCAGACTTCTAGTTGGAGACGAGGGGCTTAACTCCTTGTGTCCCGGAAGAGAAGGGCTGCTTCGTGCATTCTGGATTTCGCAAAGGGTTCTTTACCAACGGGACGTCACAAAGGATGCCAGATTCTACAGTTGTAGAAACTGGCATTTCTTCAGTTATATAGAAGACATTAGACCACATATGGGAAAACTTTTATTTCATTCTTAACATGCTTCAGCTGGTTCCCCCCCGACCCCAAAGCAATTTAAGTACAGCTACAAAAACTTAGGAGCACTTTACTTTGGAACAATCGGTATTTCTAGAAAACTTCTGGTTGGGTCTTGGCCATTTTCATTTTGGAAGGTTCAACAGGAACTATGCAAGATTTCACGCTACAGTTTAGCTTAGTAACACGGCTGTTCCAGAAGACAACACATTTTAAGCATCCACAACACAACCTGCCCCGAGAGTGTTTGCTGATTACATTAATGGTCTGGGTGGTTGCAAGGACTTCCGTACTCATTTAATCCAGTTCTTCCTCTGAGTGTGTGCACACTGACAGACACGGGTCAGAATGGCCCTGCTCCCTCAAGCTACTTCTGCAACTCCACTGCCCCGGCTGAAACTGAGTGGTGCCTTTCCGAGACCAGTGCTTTTTAAACTGAGGAAGACCTGGATGAACCTTTAATGCCGAGGTTCTGCACACCCAGGCGACCGTGAGATCTTCCTTCCCGCTTACAGCCAGGGCGGTGGTTGACGCAGGCACCGGCTGGTAAGCCTCAGGGGTCTGGGGACGCCTAGGTCTAGGGTGATCTGGAATGGGAAGAGTTAATGGCCCACAAGTCCCCTCACCCGCTCGCTCCCGCCACATTCCAGAGGGACAGGGCTCAGTGACACACTGCCCAGGACCCGAGTGAAGAGCGGGAGCCCTCTGAGAGCCCTCTATTCTTCGCCATCTCTCGAATTAATTAACTGGAAATGAGTCTTGTCAATGTTTTGGAAAGGCAGAGGGGGGAAAAGCGATTGCTAGAATTAATCACAGTGAGAACTACTTCAGCCGCCTGCCAGCGCCCAGAAAACCCCCCAAGAGGAGACAAAGAAGGGAAGGGGAGAGCGGGCCCGAGCAAACTTCCAAGTCTTTGCCAAAGAAGGGACATGCGCTCAGCGAGAGGAATTTACTATCTGCGGCCACAGTAAGTACAATCTATCACTTAAACGCACATTGTATTCCACGGGGACAGAAGCAAACCAGACAGCTACATTTTAAAGCAAAGAATCAACAGGACCCTCAAGCACTTTCACTTTTAAGCTTATATGCATTTAACTCTATTATCTAGAAGATTCACAGATTCTTAAACGTGTATGTAATAAAATCTTCAAACACTTGCGATTTGACATACTGCGAAAGATCCAGGAAACAGATTCCAAAAATTCAGATATTTTTGGATGGAGAGTTCATTCACTAAGAGGGAAAAAAAAAAAGAAACAAAATTGCAGATGTAACAGCTATTTACAAGAACCATCAAAGGAAAAAAATACAAGAGAATTTTGGTCAATGATAGAAATAACGGAAAGAAACCTGAAACAACCCATTCAGCATCATACAAGGAGCTTTCTGTTCTTTTCACTGCAGCCAACATTAGCTGTCTTTTAAAGAAGGTCTCATTACTGCCAGAAACTTTTACACCACGTGAAAATTTTGATATGCCTTTTCTTTTTCTCCCCTAGAACAAGTTTGAAATTTCAACTCTCTTAAGAATATGGCAGGGTAAAGCCCGAACAAAAAGTTATTTGCAATTAAATGTAGGGCTTTCTTTGCCATCTCAGGAGGCAAAATACATCCACCCATGTTCTTATGAAGCAATCACATCAAAGTGTCACTTCGAAGGTGATGGGGAAGTGGGGACCACTTTCCATAGACTGAAGGGGAACTAGTCCTCCTCCTGAATACTTACCAGCTGAGGTGTGTCACTAGTTGACTTCAGAATCAGCTTGTCACCCCTCTTTTCAACTTCAAACCCCATTTTCTTGAGCAGGGATGCATCTGCCAGACCCTGCTCCTCCATCTTCGCAATCAGGTCTTGGTTTTGGCTGTTGTCCTCCGTGAGGTTTCGGATGGCGTACACCACCCACTGGGTTAGAACTGGGAGCAGAGTGAAGGAATCTGCCAACATGCTTTCACCTGAGCATCACTGGAAGAGGAGGAGACGGACAGACGACCCTAAACACCCAGAATCAACGAACACTTTCTCCTGGAGGACGTGCTGTGAATATGCATGCAGAGCGGGAAATAATTCAAGAGGCGAAGACACACATACACACACGTATGTCCAACGCTGTGTGTGTCCAGCAACTGGCACAGAGAGGTGCTGGACTGAAAGAACAGAGGGGGAGGCAGAGGCTCAGAGCAGCCGCATGGGAAATGTGTGAGCACAAGCACGCATGTCGGCGTGCACGTGCACGCACACACACACGCGCGCCTGTGTGCTGGACAGTTTCGTTACTGAGTCACCAGGGAAGGAATAAGAGCAATACAGAATGAGTCGCAAAGACGCTGGGGTAGAATCGGGCAAGATCGTCTTGTTTAAAGGAAGCCCAGTTATAGCTGAACACTGGTCTCCTGGGCGCCACGTGGGATCCCCTCACTCTGTAGAGGCGGAGCAGGCCTGTGAAGGCCTTACTGTGCCGTCTGAACGCGGCGCCTCCCTGTGCCCCAGCCCGGACCTAGGTGTTGCGTGCGGTGTCGGTCATGGCACACACAGACAACTAATGAGGAACGTAGACTTACTGCGCTCTTTGCTGAGGTCTGTACTTCCCAAGAGCTGTGGGAACCTCAGGAGGGCGCTAGGCGGCCACTGCAATGTCCTTCCGTAAGACTGCCCTAGTCTCGGGCCCAGGGACACAGAGAGACGCCAGGAACACTGGGCCTGGCACCCTCTGTTGGTTCAGAAGGAACAAAGTGCCAAGTGTGGAATAAACACTTTTTCCAAGGAACAGAGGCCTCCCTGCCCCGTGATCAGGGGGACAGCAGCAGGAAAAACGAGTCCTTCCTCCTTGTTACCAGTGTTTCCCAGGCAGGCCTGTCTGATGCCACATCGAGGCATCTGCTCCCCAAAAGGCGATCAGACGGGTCCCTGAACTCATGCGTCTGCGCTCCGGATGCCATCCCAAACCTTGGCTCAGCGGTGAGGCTTCTCTCCTCAGCACGGGAGTCGCACAGAAAGGCCTCCATGCGCACAGAGCGCAGGAACCAAACTGCCCCTAGTTCACTGACCTTGAAGGAAAGCAGCAGAACATAAGCCTGTCCACTCAAGTCAGGTGGCCAGGACATAGGAAACCAGCAGCTCTGGGCTCAGGAAGTGCCGGCTGGTTGCTCCCTCTCGGTTCCACTGACGTGGCCCACAGTCACGAGTGCACACGGACCCACTGGTCTCTGGAGGCAGACCACCAAGACCACTGGTGGGTACAAATGACCAACCTTTTCCACAAAGGGCAGAGAATGGTGGCTGATGCAATCCTAAGATAACTGCCCTAAATGGGAAAAATGCTCTCATCTCGCCAGGACCTGTCACTCTCTCACAACAAAGCCCAGGGCCTTTAGAAGGCTGTACCTCTTTTCTGGAGATGAATCCACAGACTCTCAAACGCATACAAGTTGAACTCCTCCTCCTCCACAATCACCAGAACCCCACTTTGTCATGGGAGAGAGAATGAAAAGGATGATCCTGGGCAACAAAGACCTTCAACACATTAGTGACTTTCTCAGCAGGGATCACTCACTACAATTCACGTCTCGCGCAGGACGCCATCATCACCATGCAACCCCTGCTGCAGAAAGAGGCGAGGCAGGGGTCAAGAGAGCTGAGTGCAGGAGTGAGCATCTGAGGCTGAATCTGGGCAAGACCGTGTATAAGCCTGGAGCACTCCAGTCCCTGTGTGTGACAACTCTCCAATGCTAAATGACAGGCGCAAAACACTTCTTTCTGCAGCTTCCTGGTTATTCACTTCAATTGAAAGAAAGAGGGGAAGTTCCCAGAAATGCACTGGCAGCGCCTCACAATTGGAGGGCTGGCGAGCTCTGCAATCGAGGCATCAGATGCCAGTCTCGCCACCACCAGCTGCCAGTGCCGCGTGTCTCTGGAGGAAAGGGCCATCTTCCAGAGCTTCGGACTGTCAGATGATCTCAGCTCCAGGGCAAATGACACCCCAGGCTCCGGCAACATCACCTCGCCAGGTGGCCCCCATCTTTCCACATGCGAGCCCTGACCTGGGACCTGCTCCCCCTCGCCTGCCCCTCCCCAACCGGGGCGAGCAGCTGAGACCCCACTCCTGGAAACCCACCTGGCTCTGTCCCAGCCAGCCCCGACACCAGCTTGAGCTGGGCGTGCCTACTGCGTGTTTCCAAACATTCTCTCCCTTCTTCTTTTTCCTTTACCAGTTCACATCACAATGCACCTGCTGATCTGCTTAAGCGTTGGTGAGCTTCTAGAGGGCAGGAGCCAGAGTCCGTTTTCTCGTCCCAAGCATGCAGCTAGACCGGACACACAGTGGATGATGATGTGTGCGCTGACATCCTGGAAGCTATACTTATTTGTTCATATTTCTGTCCGCCCCAACGCCCTATGAGCTCTTCACAAGCCAGGATGATGGCTTATTTACCTTCTGTCCTCTGCTCCAAGCGTGGCGCTGGAAACATCTGCTCGCTGTCCGAGCGAGCGGATGCCGCCTCCCACCCACCGTGCGTGCACGTGAGTGTGGATGTGTGTGTGTGTGTGTGGAGGGGGTGTGGCGGCAGTGCAGTGACCCACATGGGCTGTGCTTTTCCGTTTTGTTCTTGGTGTGGTTTCCTGACTTGGCTTCGCAGGGTGGAAGATCAGATGAAAGTAAATCAATATAAATGCAACTCAGGCAAGGAAGCCGGACCGTGTAAATAAAGGTCCAGGATGACGAAACCCAGGAGAATCCCGGTGTGGATGGATGGAAGGGTGGGTTGCAGTCACGCCCACCTAGGGAGTAACCCTGGGCTCTGCGGACATCCTGTGATGGTGTTTCAGCATCTTACCCCACTGTTCACTTGCTCATTTCTGCAGAAACCTCACACAGTCACTACTCTGAACGGAGGAAACAGTGAGATTAATGACGACCGTCCTGATGATCAACCCTACAAGCACCCGGGGTGGTGCTCCCAGCCGGGGCTGTGGGGACAACCGGGACCATCCCTGTCTCCCGGGAAGCAGGCTCCTGGCACAGCCTGACGGGAGCAGCACTGGAGCCCAAAGCCGGAGCGGCAGTTCAGTCTTCTCCCGAAACTGGAGTTCAAAGGGCAAACAGACGGGTTAAGTGGAGGGCGTGGGAGGGGTCTAGACAGTAAGGCCACACGGTCACGGCGGGGTCAATTTCCCAGAACGCTGAAAATCAAAACACACACAAAACGGCGAGACCCCAACACGTCTCACTCAGACTTGTATTTCATATTCTTTATGTCATAAGTGAAACCAACCTTACTTCCTCTCTCAGGCGGACCTTACCCAGTCCTGCCGGACACTGTAATTAGACGTGAAAGGTGTGCCCTCCATCTCGACCTAAGTGAGCACCCCGTTTGGGATTTGTGCTGTCCGCCTGTAAATCAAATACCACAACAATATCCTCCAATGTGTGTCTATTTCCAGTGAGAACATCCTGCCACTACTGTCTAGGATCTCTGAGTTCCTAATTTTAAGCTGTTCCTTCGCAACGTCTGGGTTGAAGAGAAGCAAGGAATCCCAGCCCCAGGACCCGGCTCATGAATATGCACGACTCCCCTCATTAGGAGCCGGAAGGGCCAGGCTGGGTGCCCCGCAGACCCAGACAGCCTGGAGGGTCACAGGGAGATGAAAGCGGCCCGGTTAATATTCACATTGCCCTCTTGTTCCCTCTCTACCGAGACAGAAAGCAAGCAAGACGGGGGGAGAAAATTAAACATCTTCCCGAGTCTCTAATCCTACCAACACTCCAAGCGCTCCATTGTCTGCTCGGCTTCAGAAAGAGAGCTTCTAACGTTTCCATAGCTACTCCAAACAGAAGGCGTGAGCCTGTTTGTAACAAAACTGCCTTCAAAGAACCCTGCGATCAGCACTGGAGTGAGGACTCACAGTCCGGCCGGCCCTTCACCAGAGCACGTGGTGTCTTGAAAGCGCTAGTGATGAGCGCGCGGACTGAGCGCCTGGGAACCCGGGGCCTGGAGAGCTGAAGTGAGATGCGGCCCCAGGACCCAGCACCCGAGCGGTGGCAGCCATGAGTGCATCCTCTCCACATCCTCGGCTCCACGCTGAGCCCTGCAGCCCCGCACCAGGCAGGTGAGGAGGCAGGGCGGGGCAGGGGAGTGCGGGCTGGGAGGCAACTGGAGACAGAGAGAGACCCCATGGCTACGTCACTGCTAGCCCAGGGCTAGGACTGACGTGCCAAATGCACTCTGAAAAAGCCAAGTCCGGTAAGTCAGGACACTGGTGCTGGGACCGCTGATGACAACGACGCTCATCTGACTTCCAGCTACTGGAATCACTGCAACTTGAAGTCCTTCAGGTGATGGGGGACCAGGGCCCTGTGATGAGAGGGACTCTGCTCTGGCCACTGTGCTCAGTGTCAAGAAGCTGCTGAGAACAGGGGCTGGGGGAATTACGGCCTGTGATTTTGAATGGATGCAAGTTAAAAAGTTTCCATATTTTTAAAATTCATTAATTTACTTTAGCCACGCCGTGCAGCTTGTGCAGTCTCAGCTCCCCGACCAGGGACTGAACCTGGGCCCCCGGCACCTCCCAGGAAGTCCCTAGTTTTCATGTTTTTAAATGGTTGGGGAAAAAACAAAAAGAAGATACCAATTTGCGACACACAAAAATTACGTGAAATCCAAATTCCAATATCCATAATAAATAAAGTTCTATTGGCACACAGTTACACCCATTCATGTGCGGACCGTCCATGGCCGCTTTTGCGCCGCAGCAGCCGAGCTGGACTGCTATGATGGAGACAGAGTGCCCAGCAAAGTCTAAAATACTGATTAAAAGCAGCCCTTTACAGAAGAGGTCTGCCAAATTGCCCTGGAACATGGAAGGAACCGATATATACTCGCTGAATGAACGAATGAACTTTTCAAAGGGCTGGCACTAAAAACTTAAAACTATTTGCTGTCGCTCAGTCGTGTCTGACTCTCTGCGACCCCCATGGACTGCAGCACGCCAGGCTTCCCTGTCCTTCACTACCTCCCAGAGCTTGCTCAAACTCGTGTCCACTGAGTCAGTGACTCTAACCGTCTCATCCTCTGTTGTCCCCTTCTCCTCCTGCCTTCAGTCCTTTCCAGAATCAGAGTCTTTTCCAATGAGTCGGCTCTTCACATCAGGTGGCCAGAATACTGCAGCTTCAGCTATTTAGACTAAAACAATTTGACTGCTGAAGGATTTTACTGACTTCTCAGGATATATGTGTGTACGTACATAAACTATGTAGTATCTATTTATGGTCTTTATATGTTAACACGCCTGCAGATGTATAATGTGCATCTATTTAACATCCTATGCATAGTACGCATATAACAGATATCTGTGCTATATATAATATCTATATTTCATCTTGCTTGCAGAATACTAGAAAAAAAATATTTTTAGACAACAGACCCATGCACAGCCAGGGGTTTACACGCTTGACAAGCTTCCCAAAGCACACCACTCAGCACGGCAGAGAACACACGTCAGCACCTCGGCCCAAGCTGGGCTGAGGACAGGACGCCCAGGCCACCTTGTTAGGCTTGAAAGCCACATCGCCACCTGCCCTGAGGCTTCCCTCAACACGAGGGTGCTTTGGAGGCAGCGCCCACATCTAAGCTGGTATCTTCTCAGACTAATTAAAATGGCAGAATTTTTCAGAGTGCAAAGCAGCAGCTCTGTTTCAAGACTTTTCCAAAATGCTTCACGTTGCTGAAAACCAAAACACCTCAAAATGCGGCAGTTCTCGCCAGCCAGAGGGCAGGAGGGCAGGAACGGGACATTGAGGGCGACTCCTCTTCCTGCTGAGTGACAACTGTCCTGCCTCCCCCCGGCCACGCAAGTCGGACAGACCATGAGCGCCCAGGGGCCGTGTTCCCAGTGGGCTCACTTCTCTGACCCTGACCCCGTCTGCAGGAGTGCCCTAACCAGCCTCTGCTCTGCTCTTCAAGTATTTACTTTCTGAGAGAGAAAACAAAAAAAAACAAGGCATTTCCCAAACTGCCGCCAGGGAAGGCCAGGCCCCACCAGGCTGCTGCTGCCAGAGCAGGAACCTGTGCAAACAAACCGCAGTGGGCACCCGAGTGGGGCTGGGGCGGGGGGGAGATGGGAGTCCTCGGACAGCGGGCAACCTGCCTGTGACACGGGGGATCCAGAAGAGAGGGTCCTTGTGGAGGAGACAAGTCTGAAAGACACTGCTAGTGCCCATTAATGAGGAGCCACCCCCATCTGCAGGGCTGAGCTCTGTGTCCAAATGCGGGGACACTCGGCTGCATGGTGACCCGCATCCAAGCTCTGCCTTCATCTCCAACCATCACTTCACTCAGTTAAACTACAGGCTCTCCTTGCTCAGAAAGTCAGGGTCCTCACTGGGCAGACGGCATACTGGCCCCCTCGTAGGGCGCTGGAAACCAGAGTGTGCTCAGTCCCCACCACAAACCACCCGCGCTGGCGTGCTCTTCCTTCTCCGAATTGCTGGTCCGTCTGGAGTCTAACTCTCCCCCCGCGTTTCTGCATTTTAATCCGAGGGCACATCTCTGCGGCTCAGGTGTGTCAACGCCGGCCAACGCAGACCGCTCAAGGCCCTGGAGTCCGTCCTAGCAGTGAGTGCAAGTCAGCGTGCATGCCCTCTCGCTCACCGCCTCACAGCTGACGGCTACTACTGAACGCAGTGAACAAGCACTGCAAGGCGAGGGGAGATGAAAAGTGAGCGTGCCAGCATGCAGCCACGCCCCACTCATCGCGACCCCATGGGCCGTAGCCCACCAGGCTCTGCTGTGGGATTTCCCAGGCAAGAATATGGAATGGCACAGGTTGCCATATCCTTTGCCGGGGGATCTTCCTGACCCCGGGATCGAACCCTGGTCTCCTGCATTGCAGGTGGATTCTTTACCAGTTAAGCCACCAGGGAAGCCCCAACAGAAAAGTGCAGGGGAGCAAATTATTGCCAGATTTGGAAAATGAAGGTCACAATCACAGTAGAGTGATACGCTTGTGTTTCATAGGTGCTACCGGAAGGAGCAGAGTCTCAGCCTTTATTGAGGCTGAACGTCGTCTCGGGAGCTCCTCTGCTCTGAGAGCTGGGGCCGCTTTTCAGCCTCCAAATGCCCAAGGAACTAGAACATCAAAGGAAGTGGCGCAGAGGCCCAGGGGAGTGCGGCTGAATTCTCACAGAAACATCCCAGCATACAAGTGTCCACCAGAGAAACACAGCCCGCCTGTGTCTGAATGATTCTGAGACAAAGGCTGCATTCACCAGCCTCGGTGCACACGGCTGACTTCCCATCCACGACCGCCTGCAGGCGGGGACGGTCACAGCTCGAAGGCTCCTCTCTGCTTAGGAGCCAGAGCCGTCCTGCCGTCTCCCAGGCTCCCTGCGTCACCACGTGGGCGAGGAACCGCGGAACCGCTGTCCTCAGCCTGGCCCCGGCCGCGATGAGCCCTCCGGCCCTCAGGGCCCAGATGGGTCAGGCGCCAGCCTCCGAGGCTCGCCGCTGCCACCCCGCCTCGCAGCCTGTCAGCATGGGGCAAAGCCATAGAAGACGACACCCCGCTCGGCCTGTGGCCACCCCACACTCCCCACTCCAAAGCCCTGTGGTGCACGGGGGCTGCCGGGCAGGTACCTCACATCCACGGCTCCGTGGGAAAGGGCCCCCCGGGCCTGAAGCTAATTCTGTCTGTGACACACTCCGGGACCATCTCACCACTTCAGAGAGCCGCGTGGAGCGGCCATCAGCCTGGCAACAGCCCCACAACAGGTCTCGGGCTGGGATGGAGCGAGGCCGCGTCTAACCAAACCACACCAGAGGGCCGGGCCACCAGGCGGCTCCATGTGTACTCGGGGGCTCTCGAGGGCACACAGTCTGAGACTGACGAGCCTGGCACGGGGCGGGGCAGGGACAGCCAGCCCAGGGCCTGCCACGTGGTGCCAGGCCCACCACATGGTGCCCGCCCCACCACAGCCCTCACTCCCTCCGCCGCCACCGCTCACTCTGACCCTCCTGTGGAACGTGTGCTCACGTGTATGCACACTCACCAAGGAGGAGGCGGTAAACGCTGCGGGTGCCTGGCCTCTGTCCGCTGAGGGGGCGGACCCCAGTCCTGCCAGAGCTGAGCAGTACGTGCGACGCTGCCGATGGCACACAGGCAGGCCCCCCGCCACACCACCTCAGCCTTCGGGCTCCGGGGAGACCTCCTCCAGGAGAGGCCTTCTGAGAGGTGAACTGCTCAAGGGAAGCCAGGACCCAGGCTCCGCTCACGTCAGGGGCTCCGCTGATGGGGAGGTCACTGGGCCCTGACAGAGAGAAACTTGTGAGGAGAAGCCGGCGGAGGCAGGGACTCTCAAGGGCCCGCCACCAGGGGAGAGGGTACGTCCACAGCACTCTGTTCTCTGGAAGAAAGGACTTGCTGGCCTGAACAAATTTCTAGCTCCAATCAATGTAAGCAAAGCTCTGCAGGGGAATTAAGTGTCTCTCACATAAGCCACTGCTATTTATCTACATGAAGTCATAACAGTAATAATAAGCATTAACAGAGCTTGTGGTGTGATCACCCGCAGGGCCACTCCAGACACTGACAGAAAGTCCCCACCTTCACCAGCACAGCACTCGCGGGAGGTGATGCCAAACCTTCTATTGATGAGAAAACAGACCCAGCAGGTAGAGGACCTGATGGGGTTGGCCTGGTCTGGACGCGGGCTCCAGCCCCTGCCCCTCTGCCCTAAGCCCTCCTCAGGGACCAGCCCATGAGGGGAGACCAGTCCATGGCGGGGGGGGGAACCAGTCTATGCGGGGGGGGGCGACCAGCCCAAGAGGGGAGACCAGTCCATGACGGGGGACCAGTCCACGGCGGGGGGACCGGTCCACGAGGGGAGACCAGCCCATAAGGGGTGAGACCGGTCCACGAGGGGAGACCTGGAGGAGGCCCGGAGCGGTCCCCTCCAGCCAGGCTGACTGCAAGCTTCTGAGCTCTGCCTACACATCAGGGGAAGGAGCGGCAGGTTTTTAAGCCTTCAGATGCTGGTCAGGGGGATCACCTCCGCAAAACACCTTCATGGGTGACAGTGACCCGTTTAAGATGAAACTCCAGCCTGGAGTAGACAAGGCGCACGTGCGCTCAGTCACGTCACCGTGTCCGACCCTGTGTGACCCCGTGGACTGCGGCCCACCAGGCTCCTCTGCCCACGGACTCTGCAGCAAGAACGCTGGAGTGGGCTGCCAGGCCCTCCTTCAGGGGGTCCTCCCGGCCCAGGGGTTGAACCTGTGCCTCCTGCATCTCCCGCACTGTAGGCAGAGTCTTTGCCAGTGAGCCGCCCGGGAAGCCCAGGAAAAAGTAAGTGACCGCATCTAAATTACGGAAGATTACTGTTTGCCTGGCGCTAACGGCATCTTCGTATGAATAAGCATAGCCAGGGGTCGGAAGCAGCTCTCAGGCACGAAGGCGCACACAAGGAGCACCAGCGCGCGGCTTCTGGAGGGCTCTGGGCTGGGCGAGGCCCAGCAGCGCCCAGGGCTTGGTGGGCTGCACGCGGGCCGCCCGAGTGCCTGCGCCACCTGTCCTCAGTCCAAACTCCACTAGTCTGGACACGGTGAGCCCCCAGGTCACGCAGCCCGGGCTGGTGGCCTCTACTCCCGCCACCCACAGCAGCAACCAGAGGCAGCAGGCAAGAGCAGCCGGCCCACGGTCTGGACGGGCACAGACCTGCGGACGCCTCACGCTGTCTGTGCACACTGTGATCACTACCAGCTGAGCTGAGCACTGGGGGCATGGGCGATTCTTCCGCCTAACTGAGGGAGGACCACTGCGGTGTCCACTGCACAGTCAAGACCACCTTCAGCGGGAACCGGGAGCGTGCAACGCCTCCGGCACTACCTGGAAATAAGCACCCGTGACACCTGAGCCAAGCTGGCTGCAGGGGGAATACTAACGTCTCAAGCTCTTCCTTGACGCAGGTCTTTCTAAAACTTCTAAAGTACTGGCTGTCCCACGTTGGGGGAACCTCACTGAATTTCAGAAATCTAATACTTCCACATGTTTTCCCTCTCCTCTGTGAACAACACGCTTCTTGACACTTACACTGGAATGAGAGCAAGCGATTTAGATACAAAGGCGGGTTTCCACTGTTAACACACATCCAGCCTCTCAGGACTTAACTGCCATCTGGGTGCTCGTCTGACAAACACAAAGGCCCCGTGCTCAGCGCTGGGGGTCTAGTAACTAACAGGACACACAGGTCCCCGCCCCTGTGGCACTGGCGTTCTAGACAGGAGGCGGGCATCAGCCTCAGAGAGACAGACCTTCAGGCTGATGTGGTCAAGCATGAGCACAGGAGGACAAGACACGGATGAGGGAGGTGGGAGACGGCTTCTCTGAGGAGGGGACTGAGGTGAGAACTCAGGATAAAGAGAAGCTGGTCACCTGGTGCGCTGGGGAGACAGCAGCAGCGCCGGCCGTGCACGACCTCACGACAGGAGACACAATCTGGGCAAGGCTGGGGCTGGAGGCAGGATGCTGGCAGAGGGCAGGGGTTGAGGCCAGAGGCCAGAGGAGTTTCAGGCTGCAGGAAGGAGTCTGCATTTTATACGATGAGAATCCACTGAAAGAGCTGAAGCAGAAAAATCAGGCAGCTCTCTTTGGCAGCCGTGGAGGGTGGCTTGGAGGGAAGACAGCGTGGGAATGGGGACCAACCAGCATCCATGACAGCAGGAGTGAGAGTGGACGAGGAAGGACCTGGGCTCAGACTCCAGCGCTGCCCGCCTGAGCTCCATGCCCAGGCGAGGTGGCTTCCCAGGAGATGCGGCAGTGAGGAACCCGCCGGTCAGAGAAAGCAGACGCAGCTTCCACCCCTGGGTGGGGAAGATCCCCTGGAGGAGGACACAGCAACCCACAGCAGTATTTGTGCCTGGAGAACCCCATGGACAGAGCTGCCTGGGGGGCTAGAAAAGCCAGATCATGCAGGTCGATGAAACCCCGTCTGCTCAGTTATCAACAGCGGTTAGTTCGCCAGCTGCCAGCACTCCTCCCGAGGAAGGGTCGCCAGTTCACGGCCTCTCACGAGTCACTGTTTCTCAACCAGCATCAGGGGCCACAAGAGGATTTCATTAAACACAACACCATTTCTCAGGTCTTCATTCTCCCTGTGCCAATCTCCAACTACGGGACAGAGAGTCAAGGCGATCACCACGGAGGGGGGCAAAGCAGAGAGGTGGGCACGTGTATGTTCACCTGTAAACTCAGCTTCAGCTAAGTGCCCATGAGGTGAAGGCCTGACGCCGCAGTCCTCCTGAACTTCCTAGAATGTCCAGCGGACAGAAATAAACACACTACGAACTGGTGTAACAACTACAATGTGAAATGATAGGATAAACGAGACAATAGAAAGTGGCCTCATTTGAACTGGGATTCTGGCAGACTTCTCTCAAATAAATAAGGTTAACTCTACCTGGGAGAATGGCCAGCGTAGACGGAAGGAGACCCCGGGAAGACGGACAGCAAGGGAGCCAAGGTGCCGAAGGAGAGTCAGGAAGGGCCGCCTGACGCTGGGTGTGGCAGTGTGGGGACGGTCTAGGGGATGCCTCCTAGTGAAAATAAAACTTAAACTTTAAATGGTGTTCGTTAAATCAACCAGCCAAAGGAGCAGACCCTTAAGGACAAAAACGAACGGCAATAAACTGTATGGAATGAACTGTACACGGTGGCACTTACTTAAAGCATGAACAGTAACCACGGAGAAGCCAAATTAAGAAAACAGTGTCGTCACCAAGCCAAGCGGGCCAAGCAACTGAGAGAGACTCGAAAGCAGCAGCTTCCACGTTCTCACCAGCCCAGGTGGAGGGGGAGCAAGGGGCACACGGTTGCTTGCAGGCCACACGGCTCCTGCCAAGCACCTCACCTCGCGAAGGACAGACTCCCGTTTTCCAAGAGGCGTGACAGTAAACCTCCAGCAGTCTTGTCTTTCGTGCAAGTAAACAGGCCGGAGCAGGACTGATGCACTCTGACCTCTAGGAGGAGAGGAGACGGCTGAGTGAGGCAGGCTGAGCAAGACCCACGGGTGGCCAGGCATGAGTGCAGGCCCGAGGTCAGAGGCAGACCACCATCTGGCCTCCGTGTGCGCACGAGGCATGTGCTGCTCACAGCGTCCACACGCAGACGTTTCAGTGTGTGATGACAGTGTTTACTTCGAGTCGCTGTGAGCCTCACAGTGTAAGAAAACAAGAGGTGTACAACCAAAAGCCAAGTAGACACAATCTGAAGGAGCATAACCTGAAGCATGTCAGTCTTACTCTAAAACAGCCGGACCATCTGCCAACACACCTGAACAAGGAAGGAGAGTCCACTCTTGTGAGCGTCTCATTCATGACAGGACATCCCACTCCTCCAACTTCCAGCTTCGACTGCTGGGGAACTAGTTGCTAGGATACCGTAGAAGCTACATCAAACAGTTGCTAGGATACCGTAGAAGCTGCATCAAAGGTAGGGCTCCTGCCCCCTCTCACTCTGAACGAGTCTGGCCTGCAACTGTGGAGCCTGAGGGGTGTGGGGTGCAGTGTGGTGGCTGAGTGCCGCCCATCCTTAGCCCCACGCCCACACAGGACCCAGGGAGGCAAGTCGTGTCCACGCTTGTTTGCTCTGGACGAGGACAAAGACTTGGTTCACACACCTTCAGCCACACTAGGCAATGGGTAAAAGCATCAGTGAGAGGCTTTAAAAAACCCACATCATGTAACTGGGAAGCTAAACCCAAAGTTCATCTTTTTAAAGCCAAACGGCAGTAAAAGGTTTTCTAGCTTAAATTAATGTCAGCTCAACAAATGAACGAAAGATCACTGAACGACCACCAGGGGCTTGGTGCTGGGGACACAGAAATCAATAGCAGGCATCGCTCCCCTCCAGAGAATGCAAGACCTATTTCAGGAGGACACCGTCCTGGCTATGTGAGTGTCAGGGTAGGCAGAGGAAGACACGAACAGCAGGCCTGCAGTGAGCACAACACAAGCACTTCCCTGGTGTGGGAGCTCGCTGGTGCCTTTATAAACAGCAGCAAGGTCAGCCAGCTGTGCCAGCCTGAAGTGTTTGAGGTGCTTCCCTGAACACCTCCCTCTGGCGGCGGCTCGGCAGACCCAGACACAAGCTAGACTGCTCGTGAAGCGAAGGACGGGATGGAGCATGTTCTCAAGTTTCCACTAAAATCCCTGCATTCCCCAAGATGTGGCACTGTGGCCCAGAATTTCCAAAAGGCACATGAGAACTGCACAGATTCCAGGGAGTCCTGCAGCAGACGCCTTCCTACCACACGTCCGACACCTATGTCCATTACTTAGAAGACTTCTCCGACATAACAGGTGTTTAAGGCGCTGCAGACAGAAATGCGCTCTGGGACACACTGCAGTGACACCCCTGGTGCCTGCGGGGTCTGGCGTGGGGTGTGTAGTGTGGCATAGGTCCTGCCCGGGACAGGCTTTTCTGGAGGGCAAGGTTACACATCCAGGGGTCTGCGTGTGCTGTGCTCATGGAGGGGCAGAGGAGCCCGCTGACACAGAGAGCCGAGGCGCTCGGGCTCCGCTGGGGGCCATGGGGGAACTCCAGGAGGAGGACACGCGTGCTCAAGTCTAAGAGGGGGAAGGGCTGGGCCAGCGGAGAGGCGCCCGCACAGAAGTCTAGACGCCTGAACGAGGAGCAGGGCACAGACAGCGCTGGGCTGGCCCCGTGGTCCCGCTGCCCAGGAGCTGGCAGAGCCAGCTGTGCTCGGGGAACCAACTCCATGAGCGCCTCTCTTCTCATCTGTGAAATGACAGTGCTTAACAAAGGCCTGTTAAAAAAAAGGAGGAAAGAAACCGCCTGTGCAAGGTAATGTAGCTTAAAGGGTATATATATATACAGCACAGGGTTGGGCACCTAGAAACTACTCAGTGATTTTTAAAATGTCAGCGTGAGAAGCAACAACGCACACCTCCTTGTGTACATCCTGACATTTCCTCACGGGCGCACGTCACATGAGCCCGCCCAGGTTGAGACGGAGAATATGCCCAGCACCTGGAAGGCCCCTGGGCACCACTGCCCACCTGTGCCCACCCTCCTACCCATCAAGGTAACTACCATCCTGACTGCTACTGTCACAGATTAATTCTTCCTGCTGGTAAACTTCCTCTACAGGCAGTCACAGAGCGTACACTCTCTGAATCCAGCTTCTTTAGCTCTGTGCTATGGTAGTGAGACGCACCCATTACACAGGGCGGCTCATTCTCTGCTGCTGTACAGCGTGCTGTGGAATGGACGTCCATACTCTTCTGCAACTGCTGACCACGTGGGAGGGTTCTGCTTTGGGGCTGTTATAAACCCTGTGACTAGGAACGCTTCTGCACACGTCTTCTGACAGACACGTGTGTGCTCCCCCCAGGGTGTGACTGCGGGCTCACAGGGTGGGCCTGGAGTCAGCAGACACTGCCCAAGTTCTCCAAAGAGACTTTTCTAACTGACACCTCCCATATCAATTCATCACAGTTCAGGCTGCCCCACACCTTTGCCATCCGTTGGTCCTGTCATCTCACCAGCTCTTCTGGTGGGTTCCTGACTGTGGGTTAAACATGTATTTCCCTGACGAGGATGCTAAGCTCTTTCTGTTCAGTTACTGGCCATCCGGGTTTCCTCTTCTGTGAGATGCCATGGGCCTTTTGTTCTTTCTCAGAACCTGAATTATCTTTTGTTGTTTCACAACAGTCCTTAAATTAGTATGGGTATGAGTCCTTTGTCAGATACACGTTTACAATGCACATAATTTTACAAAGTTAGTGCTTTCCCAGTTAAAATTTTGATGTTTTGTTTAAGAAACCTTTGCCTGTTCCAAGACAAGAACCATACTTTCTTATGATTCCTCCTAGAAGCTCTTGTGTTTTACCTTCCACATCAAGGTTTACGAGCTGTCTTCAATTAGTGTGGGTGAACAGGGTGAGATACGAGCGGCAGGCTCTTCTTCCCCGTTAAGAGATATTAAATTGGTCTAGCATCATTTACGGAAAACGACCACCCTTTACTCCTCAAGTACAGGGGGCCTTTGTTGTGTATGTGAGAGTACATTTCAGGACTCTTTTCTGTTTTGCAATATCATTAATATTACTTAAGTCTTACCCCTGACTCACAGTGTGCTCACAGATGAAACTCCGCCTTTCTCCTGGGCAGCCACAGCTGTCACAGGACGTCCGTGGGGCAGCATCTGCCTGCTGAGAGGCTGCAGGCTGGGCGCTTTGCACACAGCACACTCCTTTCACCACAGCCCTGTGGGGGTCCGTCCCGCTTTAGACACATAGGCTGAGACTCGCCACACAGGCGGAGCGGCGCACTTCGAGGCTGAGAAGCGGCAGAGCCTGTGTCTGCGGCCCCCAGGGCTGGTGCTCGTGCCACTACGCCATCCATGCCTCCGTGGCATGGCATAACTGGGGAGACTCTGGTTACTTTCCTATAACGGTACACTTCTGGGCACACGTAACACTTACAAATGAGGCTTTTCAATATAAAAAGAAAAGAGAAAAGAGAAAGGAAGGAAGGAAAAGAAAGGAAAGAACAGAAAAAAAAAACCCAACCCAGTTTAGACGCTCATCCTATCCTTGTCCCCTCCTCCAATAAAAACAATATATATATATATATAAAACCCACATCAAGGACAACTGATCAAAACACAGATCAAAAAAAGAATAAAAGAAAAACATTTCAAATAAAGTTCAGCTGTTTCTATTTGGAAACAGCAACAACAAACAATCCCACTTGCCACAATAAACTGACAAATAAGAAACTGACTCTGTGGTGGCGGGGCTGGAATTTTCCGATGGTATCTGCTACTGTGTCATTACTGCGGGTCCCCGCAAGGGAGCGGCGGACAAACAGCTGGGCTGTGTCCTGATGTAGCACAGCTGCCGAGGGCCTTCCTTCGGGGTGAACAACCCCCTGGGATGTTGTCTTTTCCCTGGAACTAGAAATCCCAGTCCATCACTAGAAGACACCTCCAAGAAACGGGGCAGCCAGCCTTCCAGTCCCGTTCCTAGCCTGGGGGAGTTGACAGCCCAGTATGCTTGGATATGCCACCTAGAAATTCCTAATCCCCATGGGTGGTGGAGAAAGAGGAAGTCTTCCATGGGGTCGGAACTGCTGACTTCCCACAGGGAACGAGGATGCCTACCTAAGGTAACATGAGCCCTCATCCCCAACCCATGGGCGATGCGTGAGCACACAACACAGCCCGCCCATCCAGAGCAACCAGAGAGCGGAGCTGTTCCTATTAACTGACCTTTACTCTCAGCTCTGATTCCTAGTCTACACACATGCAATATATATTGCTTTCTTTAACACAAAATACTGAAATTAAAGTTCAATGAAAGCTCGACTGGTGTGAGTTAATAGAAGGGGCTGAACCACCAAACAAAGCTGAAATAATACTGCTGCCAAACCAAGTTTATTCAATTCACAAAAGAATCATCAAATCCAAGGGAGAAATTTCTCCCCTGCTTAGGAAGATCCTCCCTACCTGTCAAATAAACATACACACACACACACACACACACACACACACACACACACACACACTTCATCAAGCTGCTGGTTTTCATTCATTTGTTCACTGCCTTACTCAGTCAGGTACCCATCCTAAAATATTTACTGGACATTTAGTATGTGCCTATCAGTGGCAGATTACATTGAGATAAAAACAGAAAGAAAAAAACAGGTCCATGCCCTTATGGCCCTTGGTCTAGAGGGTACTTAGGACGCAAATGCACAAATACTCAGGTACAGACTGGGACAAGCTGGAGGAGCAGAACAGGTCCCAGGAGGGGCTGGCGAGGCTCTGGGAAGGCTTCCCTGCGGAAGAGAAGAGGAGGCTGAGCCAGGGGAGAGAGTGCAGCCAAGGGAGGAAGACAATGACTTCCCTGAGGTGAGAAATCACAGATTCGAGGAACAAAAGAGGAGGCATGTCTGGGGAATGCTAAAAGAGGGAAACCAGTCTGGATCCAACTGAAGAGGCAGGTGGGGCCAGAACACACAGGACCTGTCAGGACATGCTGGAACCTGTGGACATATTCTAAGTATGGCAGACAGGCTTGGAGGTTCTGTAAATAGGGCCAAGTTTATGAGAGACGGAAAAGAAAAGACCCTGATCTGGGAAAGACTGAAGGCCAGAGAAGGGGACAACAGAAGATGAGGTGGTTGGATGGCATCACCCACTTGACGGACGTGAGTTTGAGCAAGCTCCAGGAGATGGTGAAGGACAGGGAAGCCCGGCGTGCTGCAGTCCACGGGGCTGCAGAGTCGGACACGACTGAGCGACTCAACTGAGCTTATGAGAGACAGAGGGGGGCAGGCAGAGTCCAAAGGTATTACCACCTGAACCCCACCATCACTCGCGTGATGGCCTGAACTATCTCCACCCTACCCTCCTCCCTAGTCAGTGGAAAAACTGTCTGCCAAGAAACCAGTCCCTAGTGCCAAGAAGGTTGGGGACCACTGCATTAAAACACTGAGATCCTGGAGCTATCCCAAATGCTGGAACCAGGCACACATTTTCTAACAAGCCAAACAGTCCCTCACCCATGAGCCCATTTTAAAGGAAATTCTAAAAGAAAGTCTTCAGGCAGAAGGAAAATGACCCCAGGTAGACAGACAAAGCTGTAAGAAGGGGTGAAAGGCAGGAAAGGAGTAAGTATGTGGATCCATCCAAATGAAAATTGATAGTAACGTTTTATAGGGTTATAAAAATAGAATGAAAATATATAACAGCATGTAAGCTGGGGGATGCTAAGTGGTCCTATAGTATCTGGAAAAGGGGTAAAGATCTGAAAAACATTGTATTTTCCTTAGTCAAGGATGCATGTTATAATTTCCCAGGGAACTATTAACAAAATAGAAACAAAATTAAACATTTCAAACTGAAAAAGATAAATGCTTAATTATACAAAACAATTCCAAAGAAGCAAGAGAAAAATAAAATAGAAAGCAAATCAGCCTGGCTTAAATATAAACAGATAAGCAATTACATTAAATATGAATGGGCCAAACGCAGCAGCTAAAAGGCAAAGAAACCAGACTAAGGAAAACTCAGCCATGCTCTTTACAGCCAACGCCTCTGATATAGAAAGACTGAAAAAAAAAGTTCTGTAGTGGTTTTACCATGTAAATATCAATCAACAGTGAAGTAAAGTAGCTATATTCATGTTAGGCAAAAAGCATTTTTAGAGATACAGAAGGTCACTTTACAATGACAACGGGGACATTTTTCAAGACCTGATACTTTAATAATACTGTCTCAAAATATATAAAGAAAAATGCTATATAACTATAAGAGAAGAAATTTGGAGAAATCTATAGTCATAGGCCAATTTTAAAAACATCTCTCTCTCTAATTGATAAACCAAAATAGACAAAAGCATCACTAGAAATGTAAAAAATTTACAATCTTGACCTGAAAATACTGTACTCCACTATGAGAAAGCAGATGTGACTGTCCAGCACACACAGAACAGCTGCCGAGACTGGCCACACAGCGGTCATGAAGCAGGTCTCAATGCATCTTCAGGACAGAGAACACCCAGCATGCGCCCTCTGGTTATAATATATTTATGTTAGAAATGAGTCCCCCCCAAACAATTCCTATTTGCTCAGAATTTAAGAAATGCATTTCTAAATAATGCATGGGTCAAAAACCCCATAATAATCTTAAATAAATGGGCAGATATGCCATGATCATGGATGGGTTAGAAGACTCAGTATTGTTTAGACGTCAGTTCTCATTAAACTGATTCTCGCCAATGCAATCTCAATGAGTAGAGATTTTAAACTGTTTTCTTTGTGGTGGTTCTAAGCATGTACATGTGTGTAAACGTGTGTGCACATAAACACGCAGGCACAAATGGGTAGACTCTGACTAGCTGGTTTTAAAACTTTTATGGGCAAACACAAAAGACCAAACATAGCCATAATACTCTAAAAAAAGAAACAAGTTGGAAGGCCTCAATCAACTCAATCAAGGACTCAGTCAATCGATCTACAGTATCTTGAAACCTCAGAGAGCGACAGTACCTAAGACTCTAGCACTGGCACAGACAGACACAGAGATCAGGGAAAAGAGAGGAGAGTCCACAGCCACCCACACGACACACGGCGCCACAGGAGCCAACGCGTGTTCTTTCCAGTACCTGGGCCGGGACAATGCTGTGCTCCGGTGGAAAAATACACAAACAGACCCTCCCTCACACCATGCCCAAAAATCAGTCCCACATGAATTGCAGACCTAAACATAAAAGGTAAAAATACAAAGTATTCAGAAGATAATACAGAGTATTGTTATGACCCAAGTGTATGAAAATAGTTAACAGAATACACACTCAAATAAACTAATCATCAAGAAACAGTGGTAAACTTGACTAAAAGGTAAGAAATTTTGTTAATGAAAAGCTATGCAGAGAATGACAAGATAAGTAATAGCAAAGGGGAAAGGGAACATCAGCAAGACGCGCGGCTGCCAAAGGGCTTCTACCAAGAATATGTGAAACAATCTATTGCAGACAAACTATGAAAAGACAACCCAATGAAAAAATGGGCAAAAGGTTTTCATCAAGCACATTTTACACACACACACACACACACACACACACACACACACACTCCAAATAGAAGATGTTCAGCCTAATCAGAAATGCAGACAATAGAGCAAATGGGATCTTAACTGCAGTGGAAGCACGAAGGGGAGAGCAGAGGGGCTGGTAACAGAAGCTAAGTCCCAGTGTCATGACAAAGTAAACAGCTAATGTCAGGATCTGACAGACCAAGGGACAGCAGCAAAGCACATTACTTAGCTCGACAAAAGCAACAGCTGAGACAGTGAACAGCAAAGTGCTGGAGACTGGGCCAGAGATTTCACTCTCCCATCTACACCCTAGGCATTAAAAAAGCCAACAGATGTAGTATTTTGATGAGTAAAAACATACAGGAGAGAAACAAACCTAAGAAAGAAGGGTGGGAAAGGGAAGGAGAGGTAAGGAGGCAAGGTGCGGTGATGAAAGAATGCCTGGGGCAACTCCTCCGACAGCAGGAGCAGACAGCGAGGAGGAGCGCTGGGTGGATCCACTCTGTGATCTGCACCCGGCCCGTCTGCTCTGAATACTGGGGAGCCGGGTTTCAACTTATGGCTCCCATCTAAAAATTGAATCCCTACAAAACCTGGATTCCTAGGCTATAACGCTTTTTCATTTTTCTGATCATCACTCTCCCTTAGGTCTCATCTTAAGTATATCTTACATGTCTTTAAAATCTAGTAGGCCTTTATAAAACAAAAGTCTAAAGAATCACTAAACATATATAACACTAAACATCTAACGTTTCACCTTTTCTTGACAATTCAGAGAAGATTCCTGAATCTTGCAATACTTCATTAATAACCATTTTAAAAACCAGTTATCCATATAGACTGTCCATATAAAAATTTTCAGTGTATAATTCTGAGTCATTTCTCCACTACATTAGTATCTTACTATGCCTTCTCTGTATGCGTTCTGACCATCCCAGTGACTCATAGGAGGCAGTTTAGAAAAGTGGCTGAGAATCAGGTACATGACAAGCTTAACCTCTGAGTCTGACCTTTAGTTCTCAGTTTATTTTCTCATCTACAGATGTGGAAGATGATGATAATAGGACCTGCTTCACAGTGTTGTCAAGACTAAAGAAGGTAACGTATGTAAACACATAGTAGTAGTTCGGTCACTCAGTCGTGTCCGACTCTTTGCGACCCCATGAACCGCAGCACACCAGGCCTCCCTGTCCATCACCATCTCCCGGAGTTCACTCAGACTCATGTTCATCGAGTCCGTGATGCCATCCAGCCATCTCATCCTGGGTTGTCCCCTTCTCCTCCTGCCCCCAATCCCTCCCAGCATCAGAGTCTTCTCCAATGAGTCAACTCTTCGCATGAGGTGGCCAAAGTACTGGAGCTTCAGCTTTAGCATCATTCCTTCCAAAGAAATCCCAGGGTTGATCTCCTTGCAGTCCAAGGGACTCTCAAGAGTCTTCTCCAACACCACAGTTCAAAAGCATCAATTCTTCGGCGCTCAGCCTTCTTCACAGTCCAACTCTCACATCCATACATGACCACAGGAAAAACCATAGCCTTGACTAGATGGACCTTAGTCGGCAAAGTAATGTCTCTGCTTTTGAATATACTATCTAGGTTGGTCATAACTTTTCTTCCAAGGAGTAAGCATCTTTTAATTTCATGGCTGCAATCACCATCTGCAGTGATTTGGGAGCCCAAAAAGATAAAGTCTGACACTGTTTCCACTGTTTCCCCATCTATTTCCCATGAAGTGATGGGACCGGATGCCATAATCTTCGTTTTCTGAATGTTGAGCTTTAAGTCAACTTTTTCACTCTCCTCTTTCACTTTCATCAAGAGGAATTTTAGCTCCTCTTCACTTTCTGCCATAAGGGTGGTGTCATCTGCATATCTGAGGTGATTGATATTCCTCCCGGCAATCTTGATTCCAGCTTGTGTTTCTTCCAGCCCAGCGTTTCTCATGATGTACTCTGCATAGAAGTTAAATAAGCAGGGTGACAACATACAGCCTTGACGTACTCCTTTTCCTATTTGGAACCAGTCTGTTGTTCCATGTCCAGTTCTAACTGTTGCTTCCTCACCTGCACACAGATTTCTCAAGAGGCAGGTTAGGTGGTCTGGTATTCCCATCTCTTTCAGAATTTTCCACAGTTTATTGTGATCCACACAGTCAAAGGCTTTGGCATAGTCAATAAAGCAGAAATAGATGTTTTTCTGGAACTCTCTTGCTTGTTCCATAATCCAGCAGATGTTGGCAATTTGATCTCTGGTTCCTCTGCCTTTTCTAAAACCAGCTTGAACATCTGGAAATTCACAGTTCAGGTATTGCTGAAGCCTGGCTTGGAGAATTTTGAGCATTACTTTACTAGCGTGTTGAGATGAGTGCAATTGTGCGGTAGTTTGAGCATTCTTTGGCATTGCCTTTCTTTGGCATTGGAATGAAAACTGACCTTTTCCAGTCCCGTGACCACTGCTGAGTTTTCCAAATTTGCTGGAATATTGAGTGCAGCACTTTCACAGCATCATCTCTCAGGATTTGAAATAGCTCAACTGGAATTCCATCACCTCCACTAGCTTTGTTCATGATGCTTTCTAAGGCCCACTTGACTTCACATTCCAGGATGGCCGGCTCTAGATGAGTGATCACACCATCGTGATTATCTGGGTCATGAAGATCTTTTCTGTACAGTTCTTCTGTGTATTCTTGCCACCTCTTCTTAATATTTTCTGCTTCTGTTAGGTCCACACCATTTCTGTCCTTTATCAAGCCCATCTTTGCATAAAATGTTCCCTTGGTATCTCTGATTTTCTTAAACAGATCTCTAGTCTTTCCCATTCTGTTGTGTTCCTCTATTTCTTTGCACTGATCGCTGAGGAAGCCTTTCTTATGTCTTCTTGCTGTTCTCTGGAACACATAGTAAGGACTCAATAAATGCTTCCTGAAAGGAATGAATGAATGAGTATTTGGCAAGGAGACGCCAACATCAAAGACTTAGGAAGCATGCACCACATGCAGCGTATCTGCAGAGCTGCCATGGGCTGTGTGCAACAGCCTTTTAATTTTTCAGTCTTTGCCAAAGGCCAAAGATTAGTAATAAAAAACCTTTCTTCACTAGAAGGTCAATTCAGGGAATATAAAAGTAAAATTGCGTGAATATTTTGTTTGCAATAAATCATCTTTTTCATCCGGAAACGCAACACCTGCAGTAACACCTGAATGTTCTTTTATTGCTTTCCTGTGACAGCTTTCTTTTCTCCTTTCCCTTTTTGGGGCTAAAAAGCTTCAAACCCGTCTAAGGAGCACAGCCTGCAGTGCCTGATCATAATGCAAGGCAGTGAACTGACTGTTTTACCTTGAAGAAAACTCTTCAGAGGCTGTTTACTTTTCTTTCTCTGACTGAGCTTACAAGCTATCATGCTCTTTAACATAGGAATTTTTCTTCCATTGTTAATCAGACAAATGACAGTATCTTTAGCACAAATAATAAGCATTTCTCAATCTACTTACTTTGCAACACATGATTTTCATCAGCTCCTTTTCTCTTCTTGACAGAAACCAACAGTGAGCATTTTAAACACAAAATTCCCCTCCTCCTCGGCAACGCACTCCAGTATTCTTGCCTGGAGAATCCCATGGACGGAGGAGCTTGGTGGGCTACAGTCCACGGGGTCGCAAAGAGTCAGACACAACTGAGTGACTTCACTTTCACTTGGCCTCCCACAGGGTCACAATCTCAAAGTCCTGGCAATGGCCTTATTAACACCCCCCCCACCCCCGCCACCGCCCACCCACCAGCAATAAGCACAAGGCCATGCAATGGCCAGGCAAGGGACCAGAAGGTCTTGAAGTGAAACAGATTCTCTCTCAAACTACACAGGCTGCCTCCAGCCTCGCTCTTCATCACTGTACTAGATTCATTTCCCACACGGAAGACCTAGGTGGAGAGGTGGGGAGTGGGCAAGTTCCTTGCACAACGCCCTCCAGAAGGGTGGTCAGGACAAGGAGGGGCAAGACCCAGAGCCTCTGGCGTCAGTAGCTGAGGGCCCCAGGACAGCACCCAGCAAAAACCAGACTCCCGGGCCACTAGGGCGCTTCTCCCACTTCTGAGCTCTCAGAGGTCTCCAAGCTACCACTGCTAGAATCGTTCTTCCAGAGGTCCCTTTGAACCTCTACTGAAGAGACGTACCCTTCTCCACAGTCACTCCGCGGAACACGTGGTCTGGAAAGGTGATGTCAGTGACATGCAGAGAACACAGGGCCTACAGGTGAGCTTTCAGCTGGGGCTTAAGGCATTCTGGAGGAGAACGCCCTCCCCCCCACCCCTACCCCCACCCTGCCCCGCCAAGAACCTGAGCTCACTGCGCTGCACAGGCTGCAGGAGGGCGACTCGGCCCCAACTCTGACCAAGCGGCTCAGTTCTTAGGGACAAAGCCGACGAGAAAGCCAGCTGACTCTCTCGTGAAGGGGCGCCAGATGGAGGCCCCGGGCGTGAACTCACTGGGGGGCACGTCAAGGATACAGGGGTTGCTGTCGTCGAGGCCACAGCTGTCGAGGATCAGGGGGATGCCGTCCAGCTCATTCACCTACAAAGAACAGAAAAGGCAAATTCACACACTCGGACGGCCTGGGGGTGTGGGGGCTACAGGAGGTCTGCGGCTCCTTTTCTATCTCCTGACTCATTCCTGTAAAAATACGGTTAGTGCAATTACCTGAAATGCCTCTATCAGTCCAGAAATGTTCAAAAAGAGACATGCAAATAAAAAATGACACTCTTTCTTTTCATCCTTCCTCCAAAAAGTTGGGCAACTGGGCAGACATATTAAAAAAAATACAATTGAATACAACATTGCAAATCAACTACATTTTAATATACTAAAAAATATATATATAAAGTGGGATCTCTTCCCAATATTATTCACCAGCATAAACTTCAAATGAATCTCGGTTTACTAGTAACTAAATTCTTTTCCTAAGTTGGAAGCAGTTTCTACGGTTCTAAATCCAGAAGCAACAGACAAGTTTTAAAATTTAACTACGTTTTTAAAAAAAGGCAAGTGACAGCTGTAATAATTATCTGAAAGATACCACAGGAAAAGGGTTACTATTTTAATATGTACAGATTTTGTAAAAGTTGAGAAAAGATCAAGAATCCAACAGAAAACTGGATGAAACACATGAACATAAATGGCACAGACGAAAGCAATGTGAGCGGACTGCAGAGATGTCGAAGTCTGCTCAACTTTGCTTCTGATAAGACTCAGGCAAATTACGACCCCATCCCTCAGCTGCCACAGTGGAAAAGGCGCCTCTGACATGAGCGGCTGGGGAGGCGACAGGAGCTGGCTCCCTCGGACACTGCCTGAGCAGACGCTTAGTGGCACGACCCCGACAGAAGGGGAAATAAAATCACATGTTAAAAACTGACATTTCAAAGCAGACTGTACCGGTGAATTAAAGAGTTCTTGGAAATCAAGGTTACACTAGAGCCATACCTGAACTCGGGGCATGCACTCCAAGGTTAATACTTCTCATTCATACCGCTCCGTTATGAAATGATACGAGATAACTTTTTATAGAAATTCATTAAAGGTTTATAACATAACCTATTCTAGACAAAGGACGGTAGTGACGTCGTGACACACATAATGACACGCTGGAGAGTGAACACAGGTGACGGTCACTGAGAAAGGGACCCATGGGCGTGACACCTCCAGGAGATGCGGCTGCGGGTGTCATCACCATGCCCATGTTTACAGGTTCCTGCCACTGCCGAGTGAGGAGCTCGCGTCAGGGGCAGGGGAAACGATTAGGACATGAACACGTTTTCTTCTGTTCGCACTTCATAAAACAGGGAAGTTGTTTCTTTAGCTAACGTGTTGGGAACTGATTCTAGACCCAGGATGAGTCAGAAGTTGCAGTAACAGTTCCTATCAGGGAGCCAAGCTCAGTCAACGCTTCACGACGAAACACATCTCGACAAGACGGCAAGTCTGGCTTAAACAAGTGAACATTTAGCCTCTGGAAGTCAAGTGCAGACAGCAGGACGGCTCATTGACTGCTAACTGCTCTTTCCCACCGCGGCCAACACTAATCTCAGAGAATGCACTGCAAGGTGGCCAGGCCCAACTCAAGTAGTATCAGCTTCTTTGGGGAAAAAAGTATTAGGCTGACCAAAGAAACACAACACCAGAGGCTCCATTACTGTCTGCTCTCACACTGAATGGCAAATAGCAAAGTCACAACAACCTGAAGAAAAACAAGAGCACGATGCCAACATAGGACTGAAGCGCCCTCTGAAGCGCCCAGTGAGAAGTCAAAGTGTGTTCGTGGCAGGGGGCCGCAGGGTACATGCACACACGCCCAGGTGAGCAGAGTCCTCCTGCTGAGGCCAGCACACTGCCGACGTGGGTGTGGCAACGCCCAGACAGCGCTGTCACTGGCAGATGAAGCAGAGGCGACCGCCAACTCAGAAGGCTCGGAGCCTGAGGTGGAAGGAGGCAGGCGCTGGTTCACCATCCCTGAACCGCCTGGATGGGATGTGCATGTGCCTGCCATGGCGAGACCAGGTGTGATCCCCAGGACAGAGGACGGGGGTTACTTCTGGAGGCAGACAGACCTGCGGGAGAATTCCAGCTCAGCCCTCTGGCCGTGTAACCTGTGGAGGGTTCTGAACTTCAGTCTAGACTTTCTTGCGTGTAACAAGAGGGTTAGAGTGAGGATTACATGAATATACAAACAGCAAGGCACCCACACTCGAAGAGGGCTGGGCACAGTCATCCCAAGGAGCAAGCGTCTTTTAATTTCATGGCTGCAGTCACCATCGGCAGTGATTTTGGAGCCCAAAAAGATAAAGTCTGACACCGTTTCTCCATCTATTTGCCATGAAGTGATGGGATCAGATGCCATGATCTTAGTTTTCTGAATGCTGAGCTTTAAGCCAACTTTTTTGCTCTCCTCTTTCACTTTCATCAAGAGGCTTTTTAGCTCCTCTTCACTTTCTGCCATAAGGGTGGTGTCATCTGCATATCTGAGGTGACTGATATTCCTCCCGGCAATCTTGATTCCAGCTTGTGTTTCTTCCAGCCCAGCGTTTCTCATGATGTACTCTGCATAGAAGTTAAATAAGCAGGGTGACAATATACAGCCTTGACGTACTCCTTTTCCTATTTGGAACCAGTCTGTTGTTCCATGTCCAGTTCTAACTGCTGCTTCCTCACCTGCATATAGGTTTCTCAAGAGGCAGGTCAAGTGGTCTGGTATTCCCATTTCTTGAAGAATTTTCCACAGTTTATTGTGATCCACACAAAGGCTTTGGCATAGTCAATAAAGCAGAAATAGATGTTTTTCTGGAACTCTCTTGCTTTTTCCATGATCCAGCGGGTGTTGGCAATTTGATCTCTGGTTCCTCTGCCTTTTCTAAAACCAGCTTGAACATCAGGAAGTTCACAGTTCATGTATTGCTAAAGCCTGGCTTGGAGAATTTTGAGTATCACTTTACTAGCGTGTGAGATGAGTGCAATTGTGCGGTAGTTTGAGCATCCGCTGGCGTTGCCTTTCTTTGGGATAGGAATGATAACTGACCTTTTCCAGTCCTGTGACCACTGCTGAGTTTTCCAAATTTGCTGGCATGTTGAGTGCAGCACTTTCACAGCATCATCTCTCAGGATTTGAAATAGCTCAACTGGAATTCCATCACCTCCACTAGCTTTGTTCGTAGTGATACTTTCTAAGGCCCACTTGACTTCACATTCCAGGATGTCTGGCTCTAGGTGAGTGATCACCATTGTGATTATCTGGGTCATGAATATCTTTTTTGTACAGTTCTTCTGTGTATTCTTGCCACCTCTTCTTAATATCTTCTGCTTCTGTTAGGTCCATACTATTTCAGTCCTTTATCAAGCACATCTTTGCATGAAATGTTCCCTTGGTATCTCTAATTTTCTTGAAGAGATCTCTAGTCTTTCCCATTCTGTTCTTTTCCTCTATTTCTTTACATTGATCACTGAGGAAGGCTTTCTTATCTCTTCTTGCTATTCTTTGGAACTCTGCATTCAGATGCTTATATCTTTCCTTTTCTCCTTTGCTTTTCGCTTCTCTTCTTTTCACAGCTATTTGTAAGGCCTCCCCAGACAGCCATTTTGCTTTTTTGCATTTCTTTTCCATTGGGATGGTCTTGATCCCTGTCTCCTGTACAATGTCATGAACCTCTGTCCATAGTTCATCAGGCACTCTATCAGATCTAGTCCCTTGAATCTATTTCTCACTTCCACTGTATAATCATAAGGGATTTGATTTAGGTCATACCTTAATGGTCTAGTGTATATGAAGAGACATCTTTTTCAATGTTTTTGAGATTTGTCCATGTTGTTACATGTATCAGTTTATTGTTGTTTCTGATTATGAATATACCATTTATTTATGTGCTCAAGTTTTTGTATTACTCATGTATCAGTTTATTTTTATTTTTGATTAAGAATATACCATATATTTATCCATCCACTTGTTAACGTATTTAAGTGTTTATATTACTCCTGAGTTTCTTTCTCCTCGTCTGTAAGAATTTATGAACCTTACAGATCTATTTCTCCTTTCAGTTTTGTCAGTTTTTGCTTAACGTACTTGCCGAAGTTCTCTTTGCAATATGTTGCTGCTGCTAAGTCACTCCAGTAGTGTCTGACTGTGTGACCCCATAGACAGCAGCCCACCAGGCTCCCCCATCCCTGGGATTCTCCAGGCAAGAATACTGGAGCAGGTTGCCATTTCCTTCTGCAATGCATGAAAGTGAAAAGTGAAAGTGAAGTCACTCAGTTGTGTCCAACTCTTAGCGACCCCATGGACTGCAGCCCACCAGGCTCCTCCGCCCACGGGAGGTTCAAGGCGAGAGTACTGGAGTGGGGTGCCGTCGCCTTCTCCCTCTTAGCAATATGTGTTCATGCTTTTATGTCTTCTTCTTGGGGAGCTGATCCTTTAATCATTATGAAATATTCCTCTCTACATCTCAAGTCTATTTTATCTGATGCCACTCCATCTTTTCAAAAAGTGTTTGCGTGGTATGCATTTTCATTCTTTCATTATAAACTTATCTTCATCTTTACATTCAAAATGTATTTCTTGTAGTTACCATACGATTGAGTCTCACTTTTAAAAAAATTCAATCTAACACTGTCTTTTAATTTTAATATAAGCCATTTACTTTTAATGTACTTATCAACATAGTTGTGTTTGAGTATATCATTGTGATATTTGTTTTCTTTTTATCCTCAGTTCAGTTCAGTTGTTCAGTCGTGTCCAACTCTTTGGAACCCCATGAATTGCAGCACGCCAGGCCTCCCTGTCCATCACCAACTCCCGGAGTTCACTCAAACTCAAGTCCACCGAGTCGGTGATGCCATCCAGCCATCTCATTCTCTGTTGTCCCCTTCTCCTCCTGCCCCCAATCCCTCCCAGCATCAGAGTCTTTTCCAATGAGTCAACATTTCACATGAGGTGGCCAAAGTATTGGAGCTTCAGCTTCAGCATCAGTCCTTCCAATGAACACCCAGGACTGATCTCCTTTAGGATGGACTGGTTGGATCTCGTTGCAATCCAAGGGACTCTCAAAGAGTCTTCTCCAACACCACACTTCAAAAGCATCAATTCTTGCATGCTCAGCTTTCTTCACAGTCCAACTCTCACATCCATACATGACCACAGGAAAAACCATAGCCTTGACTAGATGGACCTTTGCTGGCAAAGTAATGTCTCTGCTTTTGAATATGCTATCTGGGTTGGCCATAACTTTCCTTCCAAGGAGTAAGTGTCTTTTAATTTCATGGCTGCAATCACCATCTGCAGTGATTTTGGAGCCCAAAAAGATAAAGTCTGACACTGTTTCCACTGTTTCCCCATATACTTCCCATGAAGTGATGGGATCAGATGCCATGATCTTAGTTTCCTGAGTGTTGAGCTTTAGGCCAACTTTTTCACTCTCCTCTTTCACTTTCATCAAGAGGCTTTTGAGTTCCTCTTCACTTTCTGCCATAAGGGTGGTGTCATCTGCATATCTGAGGTGACTGATATTCCTCCCGGCAATCTTGATTCCAGCTTGTGCTTCTTCCAGCCCAGCGTTTCTCATGATGTACTCTGCATAGAAGTTAAATAAGCAGGGTGACAATATACAGCCTTGACGTACTCCTTTTCCTATTTGGAACCAGTCTGTTGTTCCATGTCCAGTTCTAACTGCTGCTTCCTCACCTGCATATAGGTTTCTCAAGAGGCAGGTCAAGTGGTCTGGTATTCCCATCTCTTTCAGAATTTTCCACAGTTTATTGTGATCCACACAGTCAAAGGCTTTGGCATAGTCAATAAAGCAGAAATAGATGTTTTTCTGGAACTCTCTTGCTTTTTCCATGATCCAGTGGATGTTGGCAATTTGATCTCTGGTTCCTCTGCCTTTTCTAAAACCAGCTTGAACATCTGGAAGTTCACGGTTCACGTACTGCTGAAGTCCAATGTACTTTATTCCCCTTTTTCTCTTATCCTGACTTCCTCTAGGCTGAGTGTTTTTAAATATTCCATCTTTTCCCCTCCACTACTAGCTTAGTAACTAACTCTCTTTCCTTTTCTAAAAGTGGTTGTTCTAGGTTTAGAATATGGATCTTGACTTGTAGTAGTCTATTTACAAATAATATTACACTATTTCACATACAGTGTAAGAATCTTACAACTATATACTCCATCTGACATTTGGGCAACAGCTCTCATACATTTTATTTGTATATACATTATAAAATGCCAAATACATTACTATTAAGATTGCTTCAAAGACCCAAATGTATTTTATTTTATTTTTCTTGTTCAGCCATTTCATACAGGAGGAGGACACGGGCAAATCCTCCCTCTTCAGATCACAGCAGTTCTCATCTATCCCGTAAGCATAGCCAGTAAAATCTATCAGGAGATAATGTGATAGCCAAATGGGAAACCAAATGTATTTTAAAAAATTAAAAGGTGAAGATAGAAGTATTTCATTCTTGCCCACATGGCAACCATTTTCCTTCACCTGGTAAAACATCCATCAACATTCTTCATAGCACAGTTCTACTGACAACAAATCCGCTCAACTTCTGTCTGTCTGGAAATGTCTTTATTTCGCCCCCATTTCTGAAGACTATTCTGGCTGGGTATGATTCTAGTTTTCTTTCAGTATTTTAAAAGATGTCGTCCTTTTGGTTCCTGTTTTGCATTATTTCTGGAGCAAAGCCTGCTATCACTCTTTATCTTTGTTCCCCCTGGACTGACAGGCAAGTCCATGAATTAGAGACTAAGAACACACAGAAAAGATGAACCAAAATCAAAAGCTGGTTCACTGTAAACATTACTAGAATGGAAAAATCCTAGAGAGAATGATGAGGGGAAAAAGAGAGACATCTATTTTAAAAGAACAGAATGAAGAGATAGAAATAGATATAGAAAATATAAATAATTAAATATTATGAATTTAATGAAAAAAAGAAAAACCAAAAAACTGAGATGAAATGGATACTTTGAAAAAAACAACATAAATAAAAAGCTTGAAAAGGTCAATACTTTAAACAGTTGCATTTAAATAAAGATATGAAAATGACCAAGACTCACTGACAGAGACAAAGACCCAAACAGCTCCCCAAGTGAATGCCAAGAAGTTCTTAAGGAGCAGATAAATCTATTATGTACATCTGTCGCTGGTATCTGGTCGCTAAGTGTGTGTCCAACTCTTTTGCAAGCCCCTTGATTACAGCCCACCAGGATCCTCTGTCCATGGGATTTCCCAGGCAAGAATACAGGAGTGGGTTGCCAATTCCTTCTTCAGGGAATCTTCTTGACCCAGGGATTGAACCTACATCTTCTGCTTTGGCAGGCAGGCTCTTTACCACTGAGCCACCAGGGAAGCCCATTTTATACGTAAGTTATTTAAAAACAGTGGAAAAGGAACGAAAGTTCCTCAATTCATTTTATGAAGCTACCATGGCCTGATTCTAAAAGCAGGATTCAGACAGACCAATAAAGGAAAATAACGAACTTACTTATGAACATATACCCCCTTCCCAAGACAACTCTCCCAAATTCCTGGAAAAATATTATGTTAATTAAACATACCCTAAAAATTCATCTCTATCTTAATATAGATAAGAAAATCTACAAGGCAATTATCCTCATTAACATACCAGCAATTATCTCACTATCACAGAAAAAGCATCAGGTAAAAGAAATCTGTATGCAGGTCAGGAAGCAACTGTTAGAACTGGACATGGAACAACAGACTGGTTCCAAATAGGAAAAGGAGTACGTCAAGGCTGTATATTGTCACCCTGCTTATTTAACTTATGTGCAGAGTACATCATGAGAAACGCTGGGCTGGAAGAAACACAAGCTGGAATCAAGATTGCCGGGAGAAATATCAGTCACCTCAGATATGCAGGTGACACCACCCTTATGGCAGAAAGTGAAGCGGAGCTAAAAAGCCTCTTGATGAAAGTGAAAGAGGAGAGTGAAAAAGTTGGCTTAAAGCTCAACATTCAGAAAACGAAGATCATGGCATCTGATCCCATCACTTCATGGGAAATGGGGAAACAGTGGAAACAGTGTCAGACTTTATCTTTTTGGGCTCCAAAATCACTGCAGATGGTGATTGCAGCCATGAAATTAAAAGACACTTAGTCCTTGGAAGAAAAGTTATGACCAACCTAGATAGTATATTCAAAAGCAGAGACATTACTTTGCCGACTAAGATCCGTCTAGTCAAGGCTATGGTTTTTCCTGTGGTCATGTATGGATGTGAGAGTTGGACTGTGAAGAAGGCTGAGAGCCGAAGAACTGATGCTTTTGAACTGTGGTGTTGGAGAAGACTCTTGAGAGTCCCTTGGACTGCAAGGAGATCCAACCAGTCCATTCTGAAGGAGATCAACCCTGGGATTTCTTTGGAAGGAATGATGCTAAAGCTGAAGCTCTAGTACTTTGGTCACCTCACGCGAAGAGTTGACTCGTTGGAAAAGACTCTGATGCTGGGAGGGATTGGGGGCAGGAGGAGAAGGGGACGACCCAGGATGAGATGGCTGGACGGCATCACGGACTCGATGGACGTGAGTCTGAGTGAACTCCGGGAGATGGTGATGGACAGGGAGGCCTGGCGTGCTGCAATTCATGGGGTCGCATAGAGTCGGACATGACTGAGCAACTGAACTGAACTGAACTGAATACTTAGCACCTATTTATTATTTTTTATATCCCAGAAAACTACTTTAACTTGAAAATGGCTTGTGCCAGAACCCTACAGTAAATATCATAAGTAAGAAAATTTAGATAGACCCCAAGACCAGAAAAAACACAAGGCTACTCTCTTCTTACTGCGCTGGAGAAACAGAAACTCAAAGAAATCCTGCAATTTTAAAAGATCTTTTCTTGGACCATTCTGCCACTAGGAAACAAACAGGAGTTAAGAGTGGTGTGAAAAGTGGTAAATGTCACCACCAGAACAGAGGCAGTGGATGAAGGAAAAGGAAAGAAAGGAAAGAGCAGGTCTGGCGTCAGGAGAGTGGGGAGGGCAAGGGAGAGGGAGAGAGACCCACTTGAGAAAGACAGTCCCTCGGCGATCAGAGACTCGCTGCTGCTCGACAACAGACACCTCGTGCTGGCTTTGGTGGACGTGCTCTGGCTTGGGGTAACTATTAGGAGACTGGGAACCCCCTTGTCTCCTGACTCTGGTGTACAGGGGCCAGTGCACGATAAGCCTGCATCCTGTTCACCTCTTTTTTCAAAGTAAGGCATATCAGAGATTTACTATGGGGGTTCATGAAACCTCAAGACGCCCACCCAAGCTACTGTTGTTAAAAGACTCCTGACCCCCTGCAGGTGTTAAGAGCGCCTCTGCTACTGTTGCTAAGTTGTGTCAGTTGTGTCCAACTCTGTGCGACGCCGTGGACTGTAGCCCACCAGGCTCCTCCGTCCCTGGGATTCTCCAGGCAAGAATACTGGAATGGGTTGCCATTTCCTTCTCCAGTGCATGAAAGTGAAAAGTGAAAGTGAAGTCGCTCAGTCGTGTCTGACTCTTCGCAATCCCATGGAGTGTAGCCTACCAGGCTAGCTGGGATTAAAAAGGATAAGAAATTGGGAGGGTGCATTCAGAACTTTAATTTCTTTGAATTTTAAGTCACATGGGCAGAGAATTTGACTTTAATGTTTTGGACTTTAATTTAAAATGAAATGTAATCTATGGATTTTAACATCTCCCTGGGAATTTGATAATGAGATAGAATTAATATTCAAATAGAGAGTATCTCTTGTGGGCATTTTATGATTACAATGAATTTAGGCCTTACACTGGAGTACCTTAATATGGAATGAATTTTCTGCCTTGAGGTCAAAGTGATTTGGAGTTAATTTGATTCATATATTGGTCTGACCCACTTAAGAAACTTCGGGGGTGGGGGCAAAAATCTATCCTCCCTACCAGTAGCCCAGGAGAAAGGAGAGGTGTGGCTGGGTAGGCAGGAGCGGGCTTAAAAAGGTGGTGGCCAAGGATTCCCCCAGGTAAAGCACACAGCTCGGGCCCAACACGCCAGCAGAGCAATGAGACCGAATAAGAATCCTCCCTGTGGCGCTGCGGCGAGAGCGGAGCGAGCGTGGACAGTCCTGGGCATCTCTGGGCCTGCGACTGGCTCCTTCCCAGGGCATAACAATCGGATTAGTGAGTTTGACCGTATCAAGTTCACGGTCCACAGCAGCTACTCGTTTGGCGGTCTGACTCTTTCATTAGACTCTGGGGTTTACAACTGAATGAAGCACGTTTCGTTCGTTCCCGCATCCCCTGCCTTGCCCTTTGATATCAACAGCTGTCTGCTGAAAAACATCCGTGTGCGTGAAGGAGGAAAACAGCTCTTCTGACTGATCCCATCGCATATCTGTAGGTAACAAGTCATCAGGATCCCAGGGCTCATGACACGGGCCTAGAGACAGACAGAGAGAGAGAGAGAGAAACAGAGAGAGAGACAGTGCATGAGAGGGAGAGAGTGCATGAGCAAGAAAGACGTGAACAAATGAAAACACATTTACAGATTATGATAATCCCTATAAGGAAATAAGCAGGATGGTCAACCAGAGAGGGACAGTGGAGGCAGGACGTCAGAAAGGGTAGTCAGGTAAGACTTTTCTAGAAGACGATGATATCTCAACTGGGACCTGTGCTGTAAAAATGGGGCAGGAACCGGAAGCACAAAGACTCACAGGTGAAAAGAATCGAGCATAACTGACTTACGGAAAGAAGTCAGCGTGGCTGTGTGCAGGCAGATGATAAAAATGGCAGGAGATGAGGCTGGAGAGTGGGGCTTGTGGAGTGGTCCCTGGAGCAAGAGTGTAAACATCGCCCGGGCACCTGCTCTTTAGAAACGCAAACCATCAGGCCCCAGCCCAGACCTGCTGAACAGGAAGTCTGGGGTCCCGGGCCCAGCAGACAGCGTTTCTGTTTCACTGATCTACAGGATTGTGGCAGTTCCAGCTGCATGGTATCACTCTACATTATAAAATGACCACCACGGTAAGTCTGCCACCCTACGGAGCTGTTACAGCATGACTGGATGCATTCTCCACACTGCACCCTTCGTCCCTGCGCCTCATGTATTTTAAACTGCGAGTCTGTACCTCTCACCTTTCCTGACCTACTTCATTCACCCCTACCTCCTTCCCCTCTGGCACCACCTCTGGATTTTGCTACTGTGACTCTGTCTCTGCTTTATTATAGTTGTTCATTTGTTTTGTTTTTTACGTTCCACATCTAAGTGAAATCTACAGCATCTGTCTTTCTCTGACATTTCCCTTAGCAGAACACCCTGGAGGTCCATCCACCTGTGACGATGGCAAGATGCCGTTCTTCTGTATGGCTGAGTACTTCTCCTGTGCAGTGTCTGTGTACATGTGTGTGCCATGATCGCTGGTACAGAGCAGTGGCATCCCTCTGTGGAGCCTGGGGGCAGGTCTGGGCTTGAGACGTACTCTGGGGTCATCTACACATAGAGGGTCTTTGAGGCCTGGGAACTGGAGGTCATGGGTCGGGGGGACGGGCTGGATGCAAACAGTTGAGAGCCAACATAAGCACTCACTCCCAGGGGACTATTTTGCAGGCAATATGAACCTTTTTTTTTCCTGGAAGGAGATAACCAATAACTCAAAATGCATAGTGGTAAGATTTCCTTAAAACTTAAAAGTTATCAACATCAGATTATTTATCCACTGGTAATTTTTCAGGGTAACTTTAGAAGCTCATTTCCAAACCAAATTATACTGTGAACTGTAAGATACACAAATTTCTGACCTTGTTCTGTTAAAACTACATAGGAATAACACAGATATACATACATAGCTCATGGAAATATTTTCATTCCAACCTACTCATTATGTCCCAGTTCAAGCTACAAGAAGAGCAAAGACAAATCTGATGAGAAGTTCAACTTCAGGAAGATTGATGGACAAGGTTCCTGTGAAGAGAGTCTATCAAATGCCCCAGGTAAGAAGCTGTCAGTCCTGGGAGTGGAGGCTGGGAGGAGGGAGGGAAAGAACCAGCAGAGGGCTGAGGGGGCCCATGGCAGGGATGCAGCGAGGAAGGCACCCAGACACGTTTAGAGGGTGCAGTCCACAAGCTAACCACCCCTCCCCACCCAGCCAACACTGCACGGCAGAACACTCTAAAAAGAAGAGCACACGAGAAAGTAAGCCATGTAACAGCTATTATACATATACCAGAAGAGAGTGCAGAGAGAAAATGACACTGCAGGTCCCCAGGGAAGCTCAGTGGGGTTCAGAGCAGAGCCCTGAAAGCACTTACGGAAAAACAGAAAAGCTTTTCAAGAACAGTAATACTGAGACTATTAAAATGTCCAGAAGTACAAAGAACAATGTGATCAATACAAATATTTTGTAAGTTCAACCACCAAATTCGAGGAAGACCAACACCTAACTTTTCTTCGGCAAACATCTGCATTTGAATTTGGTGTGATTTTCTCATGAATTCTCCACCCAGCAGTTAAACCTTTGTTTAAATAATGAATGAAATTAGCTGGCTTTAAGAAGCTTACTATATTCTGCTTAACAGGACTGAAAAAGAGTTATTGTCCTTCAGTGAGAAGGAAGTGCCTCACATGGTCGGAACCCTAGAGAATGAACGCTGTCACAGAGAGCATCTGCTTCCACGCTGACCGCTTACAAAGCAACCAGAACCTTTAGGGTGGGATGTCAGAAAGGCATTTTCAGCTGATCCGGAGTGGGACACATCGTCGAGTGTCTGGTCCAGGAGAACAGGGGTCAGAGGCGCCAAGCAGACCCCTCCCACAGGACGGAGCCTCGGACTTGCATGGCGAGGCCCCGACTCCCAGGCCCCGTGACATGACGGCAGGGAGCGGGAGCAGGACCCGAGCGCCGCTGTGTGAGCCTGGGCGAGCCGCCTTGGCCTCACGTGGAAAACGGGCCAAAAGCTCCCCACAGAGCAGAGGGTGTCATCAAGCAGGTGGTGAGAAAAGAGAGTGACTTCCACAACACCTGGTTTCTAGGAAGTGCCCAAGAAATGCTCGATATGAACATCATCTTACTTATCCTTCTATTTCCAGCATTTCTCTTGCATTCTTTGTGAAGAACTTCAGACCGGCTGAAATGTGAGGGAAAAGACTAGAAGCATGGCGTTATTTTGCCATTACTGTCATTTTAAGAGTTTCATTAAGCAAAACATCAAAACCTGACCAGCGAAATATGTGAAGAGCTAGATGAAAGACCTCTGGTTTTAAGCAGAAGCAGGGGAATATACGAGTCTAGAAGCAAATTTGTCCCCAGCATGCTTGAGCGCACTAGACTGAAAGTTACACTGAGGAGCCTCTGCACGGAACTCAGGACACGACTGGAGAAATCAGACATGCTAGAGAAGGGTCGGAACGCTGTGTCAGCAGCAGAGAAAACAGAGGCACGTTGCGCTAACACGCACAGCTATGCTCAGAACAAAAATAACCCACAGAGAGAGTGGTTTTTTTTTTTTTAATATGCATGCCACCTTTGGTACTTGGGGTATAATTCCCACCCAAAACACACGGTCTACAAGGTCACACTTCAGTGGCTGAACAAACAGAATTCTGTCCTGTTTTCATTCGGTCTTTAATTTTTAACCCACCAACAGACTCTCAACTGCATGCTGTATTCTGATGAGCTACCTGCCACTAACAAATAGTGTCTCAGAAACTGTTTATCAACTGGCCCATGGTGCTAACAAAAAAAGACTTTCCACGATGAGCCTCCAGCCGGTGCCAGGAAGGGCAGCACACGGGCTGTGGAAGGAGGACTGTGAACGAGGGAGACGGCGGTGAGAACGCAGGAGCGCCAGGCCTCCAGGGGGCCCTGCTCTGAGCTGCCCACCTCGTGGGCACAGGCAGGAGGGAGCCAACAGGTGCATCTGCACGGGGCCGACACCCTGCCCCTCTCCCACCTGCCTGACTGGTGGACACCGCCACAGCCCCCGAAGGCGTCCCGTGGAGGCCCACTCTCACCCTCCAGGAGGAGACCATCGTGAGGGAATGCGTCTGTGAACAAAGATGCCACATTTCAGAAACACACCTACGGTGAGAAATGTCACTCACTCTGCTAGAGAATGGGAATGGAAAAGAGGAAGGGAAGGAAACCTACACCAAGTATTTCCTTATTCACCAAGATTTTTACAGGCAAAAATGGGGCGCTCGTAAGAGTTTTGCAAGGTAGGAATCAGACAAAAGAATTGTGATTTGTGAGAGTTAATGGCTGTGTTTGCAGTCATAGAGTTGAGTGAGTGGCAAAACTCAGGTTTGTTAACTTTTAAAATTCATGCTTTTTTGCAACTGCACCATACAAACTGCAGGAGGAGGTATTTCAGGTCTTCAGAAAAGAGATGATGATTGAAATAATATTAAATATGCTGGAAAACCTCAAAGTATACAGTTGAGAGTGCTTAGGATTGAGACAGGAAGAGGAAGGGGCCAGTGAGGCAGAACAGGGACACGGTGGGCAGGCCCTGCCAGGAAGCAGTCAGGAACCACCCAGGAGGAGGACCCAGGAGCCAAACTCAACCAGCCCCGCGTGGCACATTTCTTTGGCTGATTTTCCAGTTCCCTAGAAATCTCACCATTAGCCTGACATGAAAGTCACACTTCATCTTCAGGGCCCTTCTGACTTCCCTGTTTGCTAATACTCAAACACTTGAAAATCTTTTCATCTACAAGTGTGTGAAAGTCACTCAGTCGTGTCTGACTTTATGACCCATGGACTATACAGCCCATGGGATTCTCCAGGCCAGAATACTGGAGTGGGGAGCCTTTCCCTTCTCCAGGGGATTTTCCTAACCCAGGGATCAAACTCAGATCCCCCGCATTGCACGTGGATTCTTCACCAGCTGAGCCACAAGGTAAGCCCAAGAATACTGGAGTGGGTAGCCTATCCCTTCTCCAGGGAATCTTTCAGATCCAGAAATCGAACTGGGGTCTCCTGAATTGTAGGCAGACTCTTTACCAATTGAGCTATCAGGGAATTGCCATCTACAACTACTTGTTAATTTGACAAAAATTTAAAAGATAGCTAGCTACTTATGACAGACCCTGTATTGGGGACTAAGGGGTGAATGAGACACATTTATTGCCTTACCCAAGTTGGCAGTGGGGATAAGGGAGAGAGAAACGGCCACAGAGACAAGCAAAACCCACCACCAATATCCAGAGCTGGAGGACACACAAAGTGTCCTGGGGGTGCAGGAGAGGGACATACCTAACCCCTCTGGACGGGTCTGCATGGAAGGCCCAGCAACCAAGGCTGTGAGCTTCACCCTGAAGGCATCAGAAAGAGTTTACAAGGAGATTTAGGCTTCAGAACACATACTCATTTTAAAACCGAATTTACTACAATAAAGCACACAATTCTTAAGTATGATAGCTTAGAGAAGTTTCACGTATGTGTGCACACATGCAACCACTACCCAAGGTCAAGACAGAGAACGTTCCAGTACCCACCAGTGCATGAGTCCTTATAGGAACTGGGACTCTCACCTCTATCATCTCTGATCACTTCTGCCTTCTCTGGAATCTGGGGTGGTGGTATTGTTCAGTTGCTCAGTCGTGTCTGACTCTTTGCTACCTCATAGACTGTAGCACGCCAGGCTTTCCTGTCCTTCACTGTCTCCCAGAGCTTGCTCAAACTCAAGTCCATTGAGTCAGTGATGCCAACCAACCATCTCATCCTCTGTCACTCCCTTCTCTTCCTGGGCTCTATCTTTCCCAGCATCAGGGTCCCTTCCAATGAGTTGGCTCTTTCCATCAGGTGGCCAGAGGACTGGAGCTTCAGCTTCAGCATCAGTCCTTCCAATGAACATTCAGGGTCGATTTTCTTTAGGGTTGACTGATTAGATCTTGCAGTCCAAGGGACTCTCAAGAGTCTTCTCCAACACAACTGGAAAGCATTAATTCTTCAGTGCTCAGCCTTCTTTATGGTTTAACTCTCACATCCATACATGACTACTGGAAAAACCACGGCTTTGACCAGATGGACCTTTGCTGGCAAAGTCATGTCTCTGCTTTTTAATATGCTATATAGGTTTGTCATAACTTTCCTTCCAAGGAGCAAGCATCTTTTCATTTCATGGCTGCAGTCACCATCCTCAGTAATTCCTGGGAGCCCAGGAAAACAGTCTGTCATTGTTTCTACTTTTATCCCATCTCTTTGCCATGAAGTGATGGGACTGGATGCCATGATTCTAGTTTCCTGAATGTTGAGTTTTAAGCTAGCTTTTTCACCCTCCTCTTTCACTTTCATCAAGAGGCTCTTTCGTTTCTCTTCACGTTCTGACATAAGGTTGGTGTCATCTGCATATCTGAGGTTATTGACATTTCTCCCGGCAGTCTTGATTCCAGCTTGTGCTTCATCCATCCCAGTGTTTCACATGATGTACTCTGCACAGATGTTAAATAAGCCAAGTGACAATATACAGCCTTGATGTACTCCTTTCCCTATTTTGAACCAGTCCATTGTTCCATGTCCGGTTCTAACTATTGCTTCTTGATCTGCATACAGGTCTCTCAGGAGACAGGTAGTAAGATGATCTAGTGTTCTCATCTCTCAGAATTTTTCACAATTTTCTGGGATCCACACAGTCAAAGGCTTTTGCATAGCTATGAAGCAGAAGTAGACGTTTTTCTGGAATTCTCTTGCTTTTTCTATGATCCAACAGATGTTGGCAATTTGATCTCTGGTTCCTCTGCCTTTTTAAAATGCAGCTTGTACATCTGGAAGGTCTTGGTTCACAGACTGCTGAAGCCTAGCTTGAAGGATTCTGAGCATTATCTTGCTAGCATGTGAAATTGCTAGCATGTGAAATGAACACAATTGTACGGCAGTCTGAACATTCTCTGGCATTGCCCTTCTTTGAGACTGGAATGAATACTGACCTCTCCCAGTCCTCTGGCCACTGCTGAGTCTTCCGGATTTGCTGACATACTGAGTGCAGCACTCTCACAGCCTCACTGGGGTGAGGAGCCCTGCGGCACGCACTCCTGCTCTCGTTTCCTTTACTGCACCTATTTCTGCACCTCACAGTGGCCGGCCGCCTGCACTGCTGCGTATCGTTCCGCTGTGTGTACACACCAGGGGGCACTACCTGTTCAAAACTATTAGACATCTGGGCTGTCTCCAGGTTTTGGCTATTACAAATAAGCCTGCTATGAACATTCGTATACAAGACTGTTGGTGGACACAGCACTCGTATCTACTGCGTTTATTACCCGGGTTATTGCTGGCTAAGGAAAACATAAGAAATTCAGCAGGAGGACTCTCTTGTTATGCTTCTACTGAAAATGCTGGCTGATGTAACCTCGAGGAAGATAAGGTAAGAGGATCTCGGTCATTAAGAATAAAAGACAGGAAGCAAGATCCTTTCTTAGGAGGATGGGTGGGTAACTGAGATCACAAACGTTTCCAGAAGCTGGGACGGTCACTGTCCACAAACTGAACTGAGAACACGTGGCCTGGTCTTGGCCCTCCTGAGCCTGCAAGTTTGGGTTTTTCGGTCAAGTATGGGAAACAGTTTCTCTGAGCATTTCCTCAGCCCCGCCCTCTTTCTCCCGTTCTCCTGGGACTCTGATGATGGAATGTGAGAGCGTCTATTAGAGTCCTGCATGTCCCTGGCCATTTCCTCCCCGTCTATTTTATTCCTGTTATTCAGACTGGACACTTTACATTCTCTCCTCACATTCACTGGCTGTTTTCGTCTGTCCTTTCTGCTGTGCTATCTAACCAGTCCAGTGAGCTTTTTCACTTTGAGTTGTCATATTTTTCAGTCCTCAAATTCCCATTTGGATTTTCTTTGCATCTTCTCTTTCTCTGGTGAGATCTTCTGCTCCTTCATTTGCGCCCATTGTTCACAACTGTTCGTTGCAGCACTTTCATGAATGCTGCCTGAACGTCCCCGTCAGATAACTCCAGCATCTGTGTTGTCGAGGTGTCGGCATCTGTTGACTGCCCTTTTTCATTCAAGTTGAGATTTTCCTGGCTCTCGGTGTAACACAGGACCTTCAATTACCCTGAACACTATGGAATGCTCCTGGGACTGGATCTCATGGCAGGCTCCCGTTTCAGCTGGCTCCCCAACACCACAGTGGGGCGGGGAGCAGCACCCTGCTACTGCCATGTTGGGGCAGGGCTCACTCGGCCTCCTTCCTGCTGGGCAGAAGGAGGCCAGTTTTCACCCCTGGGACAGGTATGGAAGAGCGTGAGCTCCAGTTCCCCACGTGCCCTCCACGGACGGCAGGGCCAGGCAGGGAAGGAGGGTCCCTGTTACGAGGGGCAGGGAAGAGGGTCCTGGCTGCCCACCCAGTCCTCTCTGACCCCAGCCAGAGCTGGGGTTGGGGCTATCCCATCACATTCAGGTGAAGGTTTAAGTGCAGGCTCCCCACTTGGCCACTGCTGATAGGGGCTGCCCCTTTCCTGTCCTTCAGCCGGAAAGAGCAAGCTTCTCCTGGGGGCTTTGCGGTCCGCTCCCATGTTTCTGGATCGACAGCTTCTCTAACATCTGGTCTGAGAAATACGAGGCAAAAAGGAAACCCGAGGAACGTACCAGGGGCCGTCCCCGGAGCCCCAAGGCCCTAGGCAGCTGCCTCTCCTCCACCTTCAGAGTCTCCCTGCGGCTGTTCCACACAGAACGCCCAGGGTTTCTGCCTCTGTAGCAGCAGGAGTCTGGGGAAGCGCATCGATACACCCTGGACCCACAACTGAAAAAGCCCTGTTCCCAGCATGCCGCTCTGAAGGGGCCAGAGGACCTCCGACTAGGAGCTAAAGACGGAAGTCGAGGATGACCCACGTTGGGATTTCAGAAGAAAGATCAGGATCTCTCAGGCAAACAACGGCAAGGGCAGCTCATATTCGCTCAGGCTCTGCCCAGCACTGTTCACGTCACATGGACTACGCCTAACTGTCCTCATCCTCCCGAAAGCGTGGGGAGGAGCCTCCACTGTCCCGCCTTTCTAATGGGAGCAGACTCCTGCAGGGCACTCCCTGCCCCACAGCATGGCCCGGGTTTGGCCCTGGACCATCTGACTCCAGAACCAGAGCTCCTCACCCCCACACTCCCACCTAACGGCCCACACCACGAGCCAGCCTCTGAAACGGGCAGGGAGGTGGCCTTCACTCACTCTGCTCCCTGCCTGCGAAAACACATGATGCTGAAACAGACTAAAGATCAGCAGCTTAAAACCACACTGTGTCCTTTTATCTATGTAAGCCTTCTCAGCTGGGGTTTCATAAATCTGGAATACTGCAGATATTAACTCACAGGTAGCATTAGCTGCATACATGTTGTGTGTGTGTGTGTGTGTATATATATATGTATATAAAATTTCTGACCTTATAACCTTGTAGTTTTAAGGGCAATGATTCCTGAAAGGTTAAATTGCTGAAGTGTACTTTTCCATTCTACTTCAAGTGATTTTTTTTTTCCAAAAACATTATCACTAATTACCCTAAAAATGAAAATTCCAGAAAAATGGCAGCTTTTCAAATAAAGTCCAGATGATTTTTCCTTTGTATTTTCAAGTGTGTATGAATTTTATTTGCTCTCTGCCAGAGTACACACCACGAACTACAGATTTAAGTCTCAGTTTGTACACCTGTAATTATACCAGGCCATCTTGAATTGGTCACTTCCCATCATACATACTTTTGGGCATACACACTTCCTACAGTTCTGTGAGAAATGGAGAGCTTAATAGGAAAGAAGATCTGCATAAATACTGCAGAAAAACAACAGAGGTGCCTACTGAGAACCTGCATCACTACTGGGGGTCACAGCCACCCCCCGACTCCGACAGCAAGCCTAGTCCTGGAAAGTTCCCAGCTGTGGAGGTTTCCCGTTCCTCCACCTTAAGAGAAGAAAACAAAATAACACAGCCTTCTTCCTTCTAGTCCACCTCCCGTCTTCTGAATCTTACTCTGCAATCTCAGAATATCAGAACTGCAAAATGCCTTAGGTCATTACGTGGTCCATTATACCCCCACCTACAGATGAGGATTACGAAAGGAAACGACCTTGATTAAGAAGATGAAGAAACTGACAACTTCTTAGAAAGGGCAGGGCCCTGTTACTCTAATATTACGTGTTCTGTACTTAGAAACACGAAGAACCAAGGGTGTCACGTCATTACACCAGGGGAGAAGGAGCGGTTTCTGGCAGGAGAGAAAAGCAATAAAAAGCTTCCTACTTTGGGCAACCTGGTCAAAGAGAAAATTCACAAATCACATGATTAGGGCTGAAAAGGACGTGGAAAAACTTGGTCCGATCTCCTTACTTTACAAATGGGAAAAGGAACAACACCAGGTATCTTCCCCAGGTCCTCTGACAGTATGTACTTGGTCCACTCGCCAATAAACTCTGGCCCACCCCATTCATCACTGAGAACCAAGATGTGAAACACAAGGTCTAAGGACCTTGTGTGCAAACACCAATTTAATTAGATTATCAAATTTAAGTATATAAGGAAACTAGGATCAATTTCATATTTTTTAATGCTAATCTTCAGTCTTAAAATGTAATCACACTTGAAGGGATTATTAATCTAAGCTTATCCTGACATCCCTGAGTGTCTCTTCTCCCTACTCTGAGATTCAAAGGTCTTAAGAAAGGGACAGTATGTCTAATGAGAATTTAAAATATGGAATGAGCATACAGTTCTAGGCTTTCACTCCAAGTTCCAAAAATAAATGCTAAGTGGCCAGAGGTGTGAGATGCTTGTGTCTCCTGCTCTGATCTTCTCCACCTGGACAGGCCTCTGCAACCTGAACAGCCCAGGGACTACACACAGCTTCCAACTGGGGCCTCAGCAGCGCTATCCTGTGCACTTGATGGAGATTACACTCAGCCTATTACAAGCTATTCTCTCTCTATAGGGTAATGGTACCCTCTTATTTACTTCGAGTTATTCACTCTTTCAATAAAAACATTAGTTAGGGACAGTGAGCATGGAATTAATTACAAGGGTTCAGCCCTGAGCTGAGGTTCTACTTTGTTTTACACATTAACAACCTCAGACAGTACAGAATCTGCCTGCAATGCAGAAGACCCTGGTTCTATCCTTGGGTTGGGAAAATTCCCTGGAGAAGGTTACAGCTACCCACTCCAGTATTCTTGCCTGGAGAATTCCACAGACGGAGGAGCCTGGCGGACTATAGTCCATGGGGTCTCAAAGAGTTGGACAGCGACTAACATGTTCACTTTCAGCCCTACACCTGGCACAACAATAAAATCAACACTACTATTCTCCTTATGATGCCTCATGCAAGGAATATTCTCAATGTGGTTTTACAAGGATTGCTCCATCTGACCCTCCCTGTGAGGTGGTGTTACCCTCACTGAGTATGTGTCACTGGAATGCAAGCTCCATGAGGGCAGGTATCTGGGTCTATCCTGCTCAGCACTGCACTTCCTGAGCCTAGAACAATGCTTGACTCATAGCAAGCAAACAATGCTCAGTGAATGGATGGACAAATCATATTTATAGAGGAAAAAGTTTAGTATTAAGTTTACAGACGATCAACTATGGTCATGGGTATTGAGTGGCACAGCTGAGACTCAAATCACGATTTTTGATTGCACTGTAACAGGGGCCAGCAAACTTTTCTGTGAAGGGTGAGAAAATAAACAGCTGAGGCTCTGCAAGCCACATTGTGGTCTCTGTCCCAACTACCCAACCGTGCGGGTGTCGAGGGTGAGCAGCTGAGACAACCCTAAAGGGAGGGACGCTGCTGTGTCTCCATAAAGTCAGACAAAACAGACCTGCCGGCTGTAGCTGCCAGGCCCGCATTAGATCCTCACAATAATCAAGCAGGGCAGGTTATCGAGAACCAGAGGCTCAGCTACTGAGGGCTTCGTCCAAGGTCACACCATGAATTTGCAAGTCCGTGCTCTTTCGATGAAACCTCATGGTCTCCACGCAAATCTACGGTGTATTCAGACTTGTTCCTGCACTTCATGGCACAAAGCAGAATGTCCACTCTCTTGCATCTTGAAATGAAACCCGTAACTGTAGCAGGCTGCTGGAGCTTAAGCGCATGGGCAGGTGTGGAGGGGGGTGTGCAAGTGCACAGACAGAGTTAATCCAAAATCTGTTTTCACAAGAAACTCTGACCTTCCGTTAAGCACCGTGATGCGGGAACAATGCAGACTCCATCTGGGAGACGGGCGGGGCACGGGATTGGCCATTTCTGTTCTCACAAGGAAAACAGCCTAACCCAAACTAAACACTAACCTGGTTACACGTGAGGCTGAACATAGCTGAATGCATTAATCATCAGACAGGATAATAAAGGGAAATATGCAAGCTCTCTCCCAATTGTTTACCACTTGTATTTTTCTTGGAACAGAAATGCATTTTATATATTATATGAACCTGTAAAAAATACACGCCTGGTAAAATATTTAAACACATACTCTGTACCAAGAGTATTAAAACATGAAATATTCCATCATCATAAAAGAATTTTGAGTTCATGAAGGTTTAAACACCCACCCGACTCCAGCTATGGCAACAAGTACAGAACAGAAACTAAACTGCACTTTATGCTAACTGGATAATCTTGATAATTACAGGCAACTCAGTATGTAGCAAAGTTTGACAAACTCCTCCTTTGGCTCATCTCAGTAAGTAAGGTACTACTTAGGAGTGACACTGCAGAATCTCAAAAGAAATATTCAAATCAATTCTTTCTCAAAATATAAAACTAGTGCTTTGGTTCCTTTAAGATAAATATATATAAAATCCATTAAGTTCAACTGCTCACTACTCAAGTGACATAAATACTACTTGGCTTAAAAAGTTCAATTCGATACACTTACCAAGAATTATGTACAAAATATATGTGAAAATAAAAAAATGAGACAGGCATAGTCCGTCCTATCGATAAACCTTAAAAAAACAAAACAAAACAAAAAAAACAACCTCACATTTGTCTCAGACTCTCTGGTACAAAAACTAAGTTAGACTGTAAGTGCTTGCAAACAGTGGCAGCAGCAGGTAGCATTTCTGGGTGACCGTGAAATACCAAGCACTCTTGATGGGCTTTACAGAGATGATGAAGTAAAGTGAAGTGCTAGTCGCTCAGTTGTGTCTGACTCTGCGGCCCCATGCACCACAGCCCACCAGGCTTCTCCGTGCACGGAATTCTCCAGGCAAGAATACTGGAGTGGGTTGCCATTTCCTTCTCCAGGGGATCTTCCCGACCCAGGGACTGAACCCCAGTCTCCTATACTGGCAGACAGATTCTTTAGCATCTGAGTCAATGTGATAGTTAATGCTTGAAACAACCCTACAAGACAAGATGCATGCGTTATTCTTCTCCTTTTTCTCCACTGAGAAAACTGGGGCTCAGTTATTCCCGCCCCAAGCTCCTAAGCACCTGAGCGCCTACATGATTTAGAATCAGGTCTGCCAAGCCGTCCTTGGTGGCTCAGTGGTAAAGAACCCGCCTGCCAATGCAGGAGACGCAGGTTCCATTCCTCGATCAGGAAGATCCCCCCTGGAGGAGGAAATGGCAGCCCACTAGAGTATTCTTGCCTGGAAAACGCCATGAACAGAGGAGCCCGGCAGGCTACAGTCCATGGGGTTGCAAAGAGCTGGACATGACTTAGCAACTAAACGACAACAGCAAGCAACTGCCTAGCCTGCAAGTCCGGATTTTTCTTCCACATCAGTTCAACTTCTTTAAAGCAGGGTTCTGACTTTGAGGTCCAAAAATAAGTTCCCAGGGAATTCATGGACCTCTGCAAACTCTATGAAAAATTGCGTGGCTGTGGTACGTGAACTTTTCTGAAAGGAAGAGTTTCTTACAGGAGAAAAAATGAAAGGGACAGCCAGTTGAATTATACATGTCACGCACCACACCTGCGAAGCACGGCCACTGTCCTGCAGTGTTCTTTGTGCTCAGTCGAGTCTGACTCTGTGACCCCAGGGACTGCAGCCCGACAGGCTCCTCTGTCTATGGAATTTTCCAGGCAAGAATACTAGAGTGGGGTGCCATTTCCTCCCCTAGGGTATCTTCCCAACCCAGGGATTAAAGCTGCATCTCCTGTGTTTCCTGCATCGGCAGGCGGGTTCTTTACCACTGCCACCTAAACCTACCGCTCCGTCTACCTCCGTAATTCTGAAAAGAACAGTAACGCATCCTCTCCAGCTTGGCTGTGAGACAGAGGGGCTGTGATACAACTCAGCCCTGGAGACTCATAACTCTTCACCTTGAGAATGGCAGGAACTGTCCACTGTCACTTTCCCCATGAGAAACGCACAAAACACAGGCACAGGTTCCCAGTCCCAAGATAAGCACCACTGTAGAATGCTCCACTAACCGGAAACCATTTCTGCTTCCCCTGAAACAGGAAGCTTATTCTACAGATCTCCGCAGGAGCTGATGGAGGCCCCGTCCCTGCACACAGAGGCTCTCTGCATCCACTGCCTTCTCTTCACACACACTGCAACTCTCAAGAGAGCGTTTTTGAGCAAAGACAACTATTTTGCAAACCTCCTTCAATGAGGTGCCTGTCAAGGAGCTTTGTAAACTGTAAAATACTGCATAAAGATACATTATTATTAACATACATATTTAAGATTCAGGCAAAACATGGTCCACATTTCTTAAGTTTTAGATGGAAAAAATGGAAACAATCACTTGCAGCCTTTATGCAGAGGGTGTTTTTTTTTTTTTATCTCTGCAGAATATTCCCTCTGTTACAGAATATATGACCATCTTGGTTTTAAGGACATGAAAACTAAAGTTCAGAAAGAGCACCCGACCTGCTCAAGAGTGGCAACAGGCCAGCCCCAAGCAGACGGGTGACGTGTAGTCCAGGGATGGACGAACCTCAGTGCCCACAGCAGCTCCTCACAGCCTCCAAGCTCCACCTCACAGGCCTGTTGTCAGGGGCTGGGTGATCTCACCAAAGCATTTACTGCTGGTGGCTCTATGTTAAATCAGCTGAAGATCCATGCTTACCACATAAGGCACAAAGTCTTTATGTAAACTACTCAGACACTGCTTCACAAAACGTCCATTAACAATACTCCAAGTTGTGTCTGTACCACGAACAGTCACACTAAAGAGAAAAGGTGCTATTACACAGATGAAAACTGCCCGAAGCCACCTTAGGCATTCACCTAATTCTAGCCATATTTTCCAGTGTTGATTGTATTTTAATAAAATGGAAGCATTATAGAATAATTATTTCTGAATGATTCAACAAGCAAATAAGTACATGTTTGAACAGATTAAAAAGAGCTAAAATGTGAGCTAAGTATAAATTTTTGGCAAGTGCACGCCATTCTATAAACCCTCGCGATGTTTCTAACTTTAATTTCTTACAAAATCTCGAGGAAGCCACTTACAGAAGGCACACACAGTCCCGACGCGGAGGTCCTGATTGACAGCACCGGACCCAGACACAGAGCCCATCTCAGAACCAGCGGGCTGCGGGCTCTGCTGTCAGTCAGAAATCAGACCCCAACACTCCAGGAGCGTACATGATCTCTCCCCACCCCTTACCCCACCCCTCCTTCTCCGAGGATGCTAAGGACTAAGGGGCGGCGTTTCTCAAAGGTGGCCCCAGGCTGCAGCTACAGCCTCTGGAAGTAGCGGCCTGAAGAGCTGCTGGTCAACGAGGGCTTCTGTTGACGACGCTGACGAGCGTAAACGTCCAGAGCGGGGAGCAGAGACGGAAAGCAGGGGGGCAACACGCTGCGGTGCGATGTCACCCACTCCCCGGCCCCGTGGGGCTTTTAAAATGAGTTTGAAATCCTCTTTCCTCTTCAGGAAAGGGACCTGGAGACTCGCTGGTGGGCCTCTTTGCTGTCCACTCCGGTCACGGCTGGGGGAGGCAGGCGAGGCGGCGGCGGCTAACAGGACCGGCCTCTCTCCACGAAGCGGGTGCCCTTCCTTTCCTCCAAGGCAGCTCTGGTCTCCCTGGGAAGCGCTGGGGGACTACAGCAGGCTCCCCACGAGTGGCCCCTACGCCGTCTCAGCTCTAAGACTGTGCCGCACCTGTTCTCTGTCCACGGGCCAAGGGGCCACGAGAACTGAGCAGGCGTGCAGCCACACACTGACAGGCGTCCAGAGGGGGTGGAGACTCACCAGGCGTCCAAGGCACCACCCTATGCGTACTTCTTGCTAAATACATGATGATAAATGAAACGTTTTCTATTCCATCTTATCCTGCTCCTTTAAAAAAAAAAATTCTGGCTATGATGAATTAAATGAATTTCACATTCCATTAATGGGTTGCAATCTACAGTTTTAAAAATACTCTGCTTAGGATGGACTTCAAACAGATCTAGGTTTCAATCATACTTTGCTCTAATTGGTTTGGGCAAATACTTCTTGACTCTGGGGTCCTTCATCTGTGAAACAGGGGGGATACTTCTTGTAGGTACAAGACCAGCATGAGGCACAGACCTGACACAGTAAGCTTTCAAGAAGCCCCAGCGTTATTATTAGCAGAACAGAAACCCTAAAACCCAGTTCGTCGGCTCTGAGTCTCACCATCTGGGACACAGCCTGCTCTGTGGGGCTGCATCTGGGCATCCTCATTTAGAAATGTATTTATAGAGCGGCAAAATACTTACGGCCAAGTTTACTCTTTAGTCAACCAACATGTTTATACCTTGTGTTCCCGCAAAAAAGTTTCATGCTCTTTCAACTTCGTGACACTCTTACAGGCTTTCAATCAGGTCTGTTTCCCTCACTGTATGCAGAGCAGGCACTACACTAGGCTACTCAGGGAGACAGAACAAAGGCGGCCTGGCTCTGGGCCAGAGCGGCTCTGAGCCGGCTCCCAGGCCTGTGGAATCTGGCCTCTGTTCTCCCCTCCTGACGGAGTCTATTCCAGAGTCTCCCCAGCTCCCTCTCCTTTCCTTCCTCTCTCCTTGTGCTGGGACAATCCATCCTTTCTGAGCATCTTTTCACTCCCACACAGCTGACTGTTACCTGCAGGGCTGGGCCCAAGAGCCTCCTTCCCAAGCGGCGTCCGCTGTGCTGGCCAGGCTGTCTGTCCTTCTCACGGGCCAGGACCTTAACCACTTCATCCTTCACTCCCCATCCACCCAGCACACGCTGCACCAATCCCATTATGCGGCAGCTGTCGTGCCTACGAACGCTGACAGTGTAAACATGTAAATTTGTGTGTGTGGCCCAGCACACACAGACATTGTTCCACTGATGAAGCTGTTGTTCAGATTCCACCATGATTCCCCCGTCCACTAAGGGTTTCAATCTGAAGTCAACAATAGGAATTAAAAGAGGTTTTTTTTTTTGAAAACCCTCTTTGGTGGAACTTTCCTAACATGCCACAAACTAGAGACAGAGATACAATATATATCCACATACTCAATATCCAGCTTCAAGTTACCATGTTGTCAACCTTGCCTCTCTACCTCTTTCCACACTTTCCACCTCTAGTGTATTTAAAATAATACTTAAAAACAGGTACCTCTAGAGAATTCTTGGATGAGGAAATGGTAACCCACTCTGGTATTCCTGCCCGGAAAATTCCATGGACAGAGAAGCCTGGCAAGCTACATACCTTGAGGTTGCAAAGAGTCAGACACTACTGAGCAACTGAGTCACAGAGAATTCTAGTCCACGCCCCACTCACCATCTATTCCATACTGTCCCTTTCCCTTACAGGTAACCAATTTTTAATAATTAGTTCATAGTTTATCCTTCCACAGGTTCTCTTTGAAAATGTATGGAATTCATATTTCTGCCCCTAGATTATACAAAAGACAGCGTACTCAAAGTCCTCTGCAGCTGCTGTTTCCACAGACTATGTGGAGGACCGGCGCTGCTGCACTCACTGTAAGTCACTGTACGGACGAACCACAGCTCCCCGCTGAGGGACACTGGCTGTCTCTAACGCTGAAAAGTCGTTAAGTAATGCTACAAGTGTATTGGTCAGTGCGCATTTCTTTTTATGGCCAAGAGTGAGCAGTATTTCATTAGTTTGATGGCTCCTTGTTTTATTTGTCTGTAAATTATTCATCTTTTATAAATTTTAAAATAGGGTCATAGGTCTTTCTCTTAAGTTTAGAAATTACCTATTATGGCTATTAGTTTTCTGTGATTTAAGTTGTGAATATTTTCTTCCCTTTGTCATCTATCGTTTTATTTGTTTCCTGATGTGCAAAGGCTTTTTAAAAAAAGTGTATTTAAATCTATCAAGCTTCTGTTATTGCTGTTAGAATGAGGTACATAGGAAGGTTTTTCTCTACTCTCAGTGTATAATGTAAAAAGACTCCTCATGTTTGCTCTTCATGTGCGTAGGTTTTGGGTGTTTTTACATTTACGTATTTGGGCTGTTATTGCCCATTTATTCATCTACATAAGGGTGCATCCATGCTCGGTCTTGTTTGGCTCTTGGGACTCCATGGACTGCAGCCCGCCAGGCTCCTCTGTTCATGGGATTCTCCAGGCAAGAACAGTGGAGTGGGCTGCTATTTCCTCCTCCAGGGGATGTTGCTGACCCAGGGATCAAACATGCATCTCCTGCATTGCAGGCAGACTCTCTACCGCTGAGCCACTGAACCCAGCTCCAGAAACAAACCTGAGAACACTGTGGAGATCACATTAAATTGATAAATAAACGGCAGGGGAAATATCACCTGTGTGAAACCAAGTCTTCCTGCCCCAGCACATCGTACGCAAAGTGACCACTTTCAAATAGAATGCTTCCCTTTCAGCAGTGCCTTTATGAGAACAACCAGTATTTTTGAACAGCAAGACCCAGATTTACAATTTGCTAGGAAATAATTTATGTCCAGGAGTGAGTGGTAACATAAGGGGCTTCTGAAACATTTGCACAAAAGATTTAAGTAACCAAGAGGGAAGAACTTGGGCAATGCCAAGGAGCAAGTGGAAATAGGGTTAAAACCAGCAGCATTCAAGCCATCCATCCCAGTGCAGCCTCTAGAGCAACTTCCTGCTGTGAAACTGGGGTGAGAGGAGTTAAATGCTCCCCAAATCCTCAAAGACTAACTTGCGCACAGGTGAATTATCTTCTCTCCTAGCCACTGACGGAGTCCGGCTTTACTGAAAAGCCTGCCAGGCTTCCCCAGCTCTCAGTCCCCCTCCCGCGGCTCTCAGACCTTCCTCGCTGCTCTCTGCATCCCCATCTGCGACTCTTGACGGCCAGCTGCAACCTACTGCCTTTGACCACCGCTGCACTAGGCCTAATTACTTCCTTTGCCACTGCTTCGGGAAGGGGCGTGCTCCAGGACCAACCCAGAAATCTCCTCTGATACCCAGAACGTTTCTACAGGCAGGCATACTTGCCCTCACGTTGCTTTCCTATCAGCACAGCTCTTGAAAACCCCTGAAAGGGAGTTTCATCATTTACAAAACGGAAAAATGAGCGTTAAGTTCATTTGTGTTGTAAAGAACAGGATTACTGGACACAATGATTGTTGGGAATGAACTGTTTGATAAACGAACAGCATATACTAAGGATGGGAAGCTGTTGACAATCAAAATCCAACGAAGTTGAAGATGGACAAGAATTTCCATGGTGCTGGTGTGCTGGCATATGGGGTTGACATTCTCGTTGTTTGATGCAGAGAACTCAGCAGCATGTGTGAGGAGCTGAAGTGTCTGTGAATTTCAATAAGTACACAGCTTACTAAATATATGTGTGGTTTCGAAACTGTGTTATTTGTTCCACCCAGAGAGTCTCATTTTAACACAGTTTTGAATAAATTCCTTGGTTGCTTAAAAGCTTGTTTGGTTCCTCTTCAGCAAAGCATGCAAGGTTTTGATGCTGAAAAAAGAGAAGATCCTATCTTCACTTAAATCTGCCCACAAAGGATGGGGGGGAAACATCAGTAGAAGTGCCAGAGACAAAGGACAATAAACGCAGCCGGACTGTGCAGCCTGCAGACAAGGCCAAACCAAACCCGGTGAGCCCGACGTTCCTGAGCTCAGACGCGAAATCTGAGGACACATGAGGGGGAGGAGGAGCTGCACACATTTCGTATGAAAGAAGTCTTGCTGGCAGAAACCCTCCCCCCAAATCCTAACGACTCCCTGCCCTGTGAGGACGGGCTTGTGGGGAGAACTCGCATGAGAGGAAGGGGCAGGCAGGCTGGGGCGAGGGGGCGGTGATGCGCCTGGCCGTGCAGAGAAGGAGCTCTCCCATTGAGGGGAAGGCGAAGACGACTCAAGGCAGAGAGTTCAGACTTAGAAAGAAAGCAGGCGTCTGAGGCTGCAGTCCAGGAGCCGCGGTCCCAAAGCGATCCTGTGCAGACAGCGAGAGTGATCTGGGTGCTCTGTGGACCTTGCACAGCGTGTCAACGTCACAGATGTCAGCGCAGCTGACATTTCACGCTGTTCACAGCCCCTGACCCACGTAACGGCCTACCGTAGGTCAGTGCGATCTAGGCAGGGGAACAGTGACGCGTGAGAGACTCGTGGTCCAGGTCCACCCTCACCGGACTTCCATTCTAGGAATATGAGCGGGGCCTGGGCACAGATGAAACCCAAACATCGTATAAACACGTCAGACAGCAGACGGCAGTGAGTGTGACAGAGAAGTGGAGCCAATGCCAAAGGGGGAGGAGGGGGAGGGGCGGGGGAGGGGAAGGGGCGGGGCAGGGGCACAACTTTAAAGGGAGGAGAGGGAGGAAAGGCCGCTCATGAGAGGAGCAAAACCCTCCCGCAAGTGCCGGATAGGGCCATGCGGCTCTGGGAACAGAGAGGAGTAAAGGCAGAAGCCGAGAACGTGAAGGGCAGCAGGTCAGAGCGGCGCGAGAAGCGGGAGGCCACCTGATACTCGAAGGCCTTCCGCAACCCTGACCAAACCTTTCCTCACAGGCCTGTCTCTTAGAAGCCTCTGAACAGAATCTCTATTTCCAGCCAGTTACCCCTTGCTCTCCTCCGAACATCTCTGCAAAAGCGTCTCCTGTCAGCTCACCCCCAGGACACTCTGCCACGTGAGACAGTCACAAGGGTGGGAAAGAGAGGGAGGGGTGGCCACAGGCCCAGCCGTTTCCAGGCTGAATGCTGCGTTCATGACCTCTTCCTCCAGGAGGCAGGGCCACACTGCTCTCTGTGCAGGAGTGGCCGGGGCCTCTTCCTCCAGGAGGCAGAGCCACGCTGCTCTCTGTGCAGGAGTGGCCGGGGCCTCTTCCTCCAGGAGGCAGAGCCACGCTGCTCTCTGTGCAGGAGTGGCCGGGGCCTCTTCCTCCAGGAGGCAGAGCCACGCTGCTCTCTGTGCAGGAGTGGCCGGGGCCTGCGTGCATGTGTGCCTGTGTGTCCCCAGTCGCTTCTGACTCGGTGTGACCCCATGGACCTTTGTGACACCAGCCCCCTCTGTCCATAGGATTCCCCAGGCAAGAATACTGGAGTGGGCTGCTGTTTCCTCCTCCAGGGGATCTTCTTGACGCAGGGATGGAACCCACGTCTCCTGCATCTCCTGCACTGGCAGGTGGAGTCCTGACCACTGAGCCACAAGCGCGTCTTAAACTTTACTGTATATTCAAACCAGCTGTGCATCTTGCTAACGTGCAGGTTCCGATTCAGTAGGTGTGAGGCAGGGCCTGAGACTCTGCAGCTCAAAGCCCTAGGGGTGGCCTCTGTGCTTGGTCTAGGGTCCACACTGAGTTGTGAGGGACCTCCAACAAGGATGGAAATTGATCTAGAAGCCACACAATTCTCCTTAAGACTTGGAGCCAAGATATATAGAGACAACACCTGCCAAAGGCAGGTTCTGAGCAGTGAGGTAAGGAAGCACCAAGGGTCAGGTTGGTGCCACCCGGTGCCACAAGCGAAAGAGATGGTGGTCTGCAGAGTGAGGAAGTTGGGCCAGATACACAGGCTGAGGGCAGAGTGTGAGGCTGGGTGTGAGGTCTCTGAGGGTCTTCAGTGCCTCCAGTTCCTGCTCTAGGAGTCCAGGCACTCAGTGGATCCTTAAGCCACACGCTCTGGCCCAGCTCTCCATGAACTAGCTTGAGAGAGACCGGAAGGAAGAGCCTTGCCCAGACCCAGTCGATGGGTTAAGGAGGAGGGCCTAGCAAGTTCAACACCACCTTACGCCTGAGCCAATCAGGATGAGCGCACTACTTCATTTAAAGGGCAAGTTTAGTGCAGGGACACATTCAAAGCAAAGATGCTATATTCAAAGTGTGTGTGTGTGCACTCACGCGCGATTAACAATATTAAACAAAGAAAATACAATAGTCAAAAGAATTCTACTGCATTTACTCCTGGCTGAAATAACTGATTTTACCTCTTACCGGTCATTACTCAAAGATAAAGAAAGAAACAGTCATTCATCCTGTCTAGAAAGCGGACGTGTCCCTGAATACCTGAGCACCTCCTGGGGCCAGGCTCCTGGTCAGCAATGTATACAGAGAACAGGAAGCCAAGTACCTGGCTCTACAGAAAGAAATACAGACCAGACAAGGAAGACACACAAGATGAGAACAAACAGCCTCAGAAATGCCACGGCAAAAGCTAGCTTAGAGAAAATTAATTTCCCTTTTTACCCGTAACTTTGAGCATTTCACTTTCTCAGTAATTGTCATGAGCATGACATTTTCTTTTATGATTAACTTTTGTTGTTCAGCTCACTTAAGCCATAAAGTGAAACGTTAAACATATGTTTAAATAGGAATTTTTTTAAAAAGTCAGAAAAACCTGGGAGTCAGAAGACACTTAGAAGCGTATGTGGTCCATTCACCTGCTTAAAATTAGGACCACACCTACCACATCCCAGACAGATGTGGTTTTTCTTTAAAAAAAAAAAAAAAAAAAAAAAAGCCAGAGTATATTTTATTCCATTTAAGTACAAACAGTTTCAACCTGACTGCACTTAGATCAGCCTCTTCTGTTTTAGGCAGTATTTTAAAAATATCTGCATCACAACAACCTAATTTTTTTCAGCTTTAATTAAAGACCACTTAGAGAAGCAACCAGCTTTTGTTATTCCCTGGGGTATAGCTTAAAACTGATTTTTATATAATTACTAATAATGACTAGGCAAAAGCAGGGAGGTGTATGATAAAAAAGTAAAGAGTGAAGACTTGTATATAATGTGCTAGTCACTGTATTCAGAAGTTTCAAAACAGGAAAACAGGTATTGTCTAGCAGAATGCATTCTACTGTGACATTACCCTTACCTTCACCTCATTAAAGGAGTTTAGCGGAGACATTACTTGGCCAACAAAGGTCTGCCTAGTCAAAGCTATGGCTTTTCCAGTACTCAAGTACGGATGTGAGAGTTGGACCATAAAAATGGCTGAGCACTGAGGAACTGATGCTTTCGAACTGTGCTGCTGGAGAAGACTCTTGAGCGTCCGGTGGACAGCAAGGAGATCAAGCCAGTCAATCCTAAAGGAAATCAACCCTGAAAATTCACTGGAAGGACTGAAGCTGAAGCTCCAATACTTTGGACACCTGATGCCAACAGCTGAGACACTCATCTGGAAAAAGACCCTGATGCTGGGAAAGACTGAGGGCAGGAGGAGAAGGGGGTGGCAGAGGATGGGACGGTATGATAGCATCACTGATGGAATGGACATGAATCTGAGCAAACTCCAGGAGACAGTGAAGGACAGGGAAGCCTGACCTGCTGCCGTCCATGGAGTCGCAAAGAGTCGACAACTTAGCGATTGATCAACACCAACATGCAATTTTGTTATAGTTCTACCCACTGTCATTCTTGAACCTCATCTCCCTAGAAAGGTAGGAGGAAAATGGAAAAGCAGCAAACGTAGCATTAAACAAGAGCAAAGAGAAGTCTAACCGTAAGGAAGCAATTATATTGAAGACTAGCCATCTGTTCATCCCTAGAAATTTTGAGCACTTGCTCTGGGCAAAGCACGGTACTGGTGGCTGAGAAGAGTGAGGGGAACGGCAGGGGGCTGACAGGCTCCTGGGGTTTTAGACAGTATTTAAATCTCTGCTGAAAATCAGCACTATAAATACCAGAAATAGTCCCTGAACTGAACGGGTAAGGCAGCAGTGAAAAGCTAACTTCTTTCCCACGAGTAGAGCAGCACTCAGGCACCGACACCCTCGTCCCAGCAAAGGAAAACATCCCCTGCATTCCTGTCTTCCTCAGATTCCTTCCTCTCCCAGCTGTCCTCCTCTTCCCAGCGTTATCATCACACCCCTGATCAGGCCTCCCGTCCTCCCACTCCAGACGCCTGGCCAACCGCCCACTGGTCCCGCCCCGGGAGTGGCTCTTCTCCAAGCCCGTCTATGTGGATGCTCCTAGCAAGTCAGGATAGGCCAGTTTATGCGCCAATAACAAACCCGAACAAATCCGAGTGGCTACAAATGACAAAGCTTATTTCTTGCTCATGTCATTTAACAGCTGTGTGGTCTTGGGCACAAAACTTCTTTGGCCCTTGGCTTCCTCATCTGCAAAATGCGGAAAGTAACGTCAAGAGGGTTAAGTGAGTGAAGAGTGGCGTGCGGAGAAGCAAGCCCAGCACTCAGGGAGCCTGTCACTCTGGCTGCCGCATCACTACTCGCAGGAGGCTGCTGCTGACACCCCACGTCCTGATCAGAAGCCCAGCGTGTCCTTTCTTCCAAGCTCTGACCACACCATGTCATAGCGCTCTGCTCCTCATCTGGGGCCCACACTACCTCAGAAGCTACCTGAGAGTAAGGTCTGCATCTGAGTCAGTTTGAACCTGAAAGCTTAAGAGAATCTGGCACATGGGAGACCCTCAGTAAATGCTCACGGAGCTAAAGCGGGTAGTGTGGACCAATCACCCCTGTGCGCGACTCAACCCCCGTGTGCTGTGCATACACGCAGAGGACTGTGGTAACGGAGCCACGCTCACAGAGGTGACGGAGCCTCGTGAGGTCTGGCTAAGGGCACGTGAGGAGGGCCAGGATGTCATCTGAAGCTGGAAAGGCTGAGCGCTGTCAGGCCACAGGCTGCTGCTCCCAGGGAGTCTAAGGCGAGGCCGGGGGATACAGGGACACAGGCCCACAGGGAACAGGCACCTAGGGCCTCAGGCCTGACTCGGGCACGAGGCTGAAGCTGCACACAAAAGCCAGCCCCGACATGGTGGAAAGTGCTGAGCTAACGAGAATGTCAAGTGCATCCTGGCTGGAGTGACGGCGGCACAGATGTATAGGTTTGCCCAAACTCACCAAATCATTCACTCAAAGCCTGTGCATATGGCCCTCCCTGGTGGTCCAGCAGTTAAGAACCTGCCTACCAATGCAGGGGACTTGGGTTTGATCCCTGGTCTGGGAGGACTCCACCTGACTCGGGGCAACTAGGCCCTTGTACCACAACGACTGAAGTTGGTGCACTTAGAACCCAGGCTCCCCAACAAGAGAAGCCACTGCCAAGAGAGAGGACCATGAGTCACAACTAGAAAGCAGCTCCTGATTGCCACAGCAGAGAAAGCCCGAGGGCAGCAATGAAGACCCAGTACAATCGAAACTGATTTTAAAAAAGTTTTAAAAACCTGTGCATTTTGTCTGTGTGTAAATTAGATATACACACCTAGATATATAAATATATACACCTAGATGAATAAATCTAGACAGTGTATTAAAAAGCAGAGACATCATCTTGTCAACAAAGGTCCATATCATCAAAGCTATGGTTTTTCCACTATGCATGTACGGATGTGAGAGGTTGGACTATAATAAAGGTTGAGTGCCGAAGAACTGATGCTTCTGAATTGTGGTGCAGGAGGTCTTGAGAGTCCCTTGAACTGAAAGGAGATCAAACTAGTTAATATTAAAGGAAATTAACCCTGAGCATTCATTGGAAGGACTGATGTTGAAGCTCCAATACTTTAGTCACCTGATGCGAAGAGCCAACTCATCCCTGATGCTGGGAAAGATTGAGGGCAAAAGGAGAAGGGGGCGGCAGAGCACAAGATGGTCAAATAGCATCACTGACTCAATGGACAGAGTCTGAGCAAACTCTGGGAGATAGTGAAGAACAGGGGAGCCTGGCATGCTGCGGTCCATGGGGTCGCAAAGAGTCGGACATGATTCAGCAACTGAACAAGAACAACAAACCAGAAAGACAGAGAGGAGCTGGCTCTGGACACCACCAAATGGTGGTTCCTCAGCTCCGACCCCCTCCCCAACTAGAGCTGAGCAGGGAGGGAAACTGTCCATCATGCAGGTGAACCTGCCCTCTGCTGAGGACATCATTAAATACTGCTGCTGCTGCTGCTGCTGCTGCGTCGCTTCAGTCATGTCCGACTCTGTGCGACCCCAGAGACTGCAGCCCATCAGGCTCCTCTGTCCCTGGGATTCTCCAGGCGAGAACACTGGAGTGGGTTGCCATTTCCTTCTCTATCCTGAAAGACTAGGCCCCTCCTCTGCTCAGAGCCCCGTGCAGAGGGGGACACTCTGCCCTTCCTTGCCCCACCACAAGGCATTGACTTTTCTCCTCCATCCCAAAGAGGACTTCCCAGATGCCACCATCTTTCGCCTTTCAGCATCTTCCTCTGGGCTCTGAGTTACTTAAGAACTGGGGCCATCTCTCCCACTGCCTTCTCTGCTGCACTCAGGAGACGGCTGGCACACAGGATGCTCTTAATAAATATTTGTTTCTCTGCAATATGTTTTTAAGGTTACCTTCAAAGATATGAAATATACTGCCTTTAGATAAGAAGGTTACTTCTAAGTAAGAATAATGGCTAAACTACATTAAATCTTGAGAACTCAGTAAAGATTTAAATCTCTTCTTTTTTGGATATGTATGAATCCTACTGTCATGATTTATAAGTCCATAAAAGCCATATATTTACTGGGCAGAACAGACAGTAAGCCTGGAATGCATAAAAGCATGAGCATTCTTGCTGTGAAGATTACTGATGCCTCAGGCTTTTAGAAAAACGAGATGTCACACGAAGCTGTACATCAGGAGCTTGCCCTAAATATAAAACATTACCCACTGCTCTATCAATTCCACTTTAAATCACAGCTCCTGGCACTGCGGCGGGAGTGTGGAGGCATGCGTGCACGCGCGAGCACACAGGCTGTGGTGTGTTTAAATTAACACCTGGCAACCTAAAGACAACATCTTAGAGATAATTGTCAGAGCATGAAACACTGCACTAACTGAGAATGTCTAAGGTTGTGAACGGGCACAGAAACATATCCAAAGCAACCTGGAAATCTGGTGTGATACTCCGTAAGAAATGTCAGTTTTTCAAGATCGATACTTGGATATAATTTGAAAAGGCAAAAGGAGAAGGGGGCGGCAGAGGATGAGATGCTTAGATAGCATCATCGACTCAATGGACATGGATCTGAGCAAACTCCGGGGGACAATGGAGGACAGAGGAGCCTGGCATGTTGCAGTCCCTGGGGTCACAAAAAGCTGTGTACAATTTAGCGACTAACAACAGCTCTGAATCAGATGTTTTGAACCTAGATCATAACGTACAGCGCTGAAGGGGGAGTATCTCCAGCCACGAGTTGCAATTTTATAAAAGTAAAACTGGCTTTTCTGAGCTTTTATGTGAATTTGAAATGGCTAGAAAGTTGCAATGTGGCTCAGGTAACACTCCAACAACCCTTCTAAGCAGACTGCACATGACGGAGGGGAATAGGTTGGACAACTCTGAGCCAAGCTGGAAGCTTGAAGCTCCAGATGACGTGGGTAGGGTGGGGGGTGAGGGGCTGACTTGGGCTGGGATCCCCCAACCCCCGTGGGGGACCTTTCTGATAGCAGTGTCCTAGTGACAAATATTTAAGTCCCTCTTTGCAGTTCAAATTTTGAAGTATCAACTACAGTTGAATTTTTTGCATCTTAGCACAGAAGCTGAGCTTGTGTTTTCTTCCCCTTTAGAAACATAATTAAAAATAATAAACAGTGTACACAGAAGTCTAATAAACACCAATTTAATAAATGTACCATGAATGAGTCCAATGAATTGGAAAAAGTGTATCAGGCTTAATTTTCTAATAAGGGTAAGCTCAACTGTTTATAAAAACTATACAAGAGAATAATACTTAAAAAAAAAGAGAATGTCCATTAATTTGCATGGGAATTCTAGTCACAATTCTGACATTAACTAAAATTTCAAAACAATCTGACATAAAGTCAGTATACTAAAAATTCCTTGAATCCTATGTGCCTGTGAAAAGGGTTTTTAAAAATCCTATCCAAATTTACCAATGCTATAAAAATCTTCTTTTAAAACTGCTAGAAATGATTTTCCAAGATTAAAAACAAGTCCATGTTAAAGGCATTACAGAAATGACTGATTTCTTTCTTTCTTCAAAATGCTCAATGAAACATCCCCCTTCCTTCTGGAACACGTTCTCCAGGGGCCCTGGAGGGGAAACAGCAGAATTCTAAATCTGACTAAGATAAGGGTGCGGGCCCCTGTCCTGGGCCTCCCCTGACTGGCCTTGCTGCTTTGGGAAACAGAGGCCGCTCCTCTACTGGGGCCTGGGCTGGGGTGGTGGTGGAGGGCTGCCCATCAGCTGGTACTGCCCCTCTCTGCACTGAAGCTCTAGAGACATTCTTGTTTGGTTTGGGTTGGGCTGGGGGAGAGAGGAGGATTTAGCTGAGAGCTGCCAGGGCTGAAATTCCAGCAGGCCAGGGACACGCCTTCCCCCTCCCCGCTCCTAGTCGGATTTTTCTGTCAACGCCCCCACCCCGCGCCTCCCAGCTCAGACTTCCCAGCCTGGCCTCCTCCACACCCCCAGGCCCCAGGCTGTCCTTCCAGAGCTGCAGGTGCGGACCCAAGTCACTCTTTGCCACAGAAAGGGGCAGGGTGTGATCTGTTTCAGAAAACATTTGAAACTGTATTCTCGTCTCCTCTCGCCTATGATCCTCCAGTCACCTCTTCTTCCATCTTCAGGCACTGCCTGCATGGGCCTCAAAAGATGGAATTTCAACTCCAGGCCCGCTCCTGTCCCAACGCTGCGTGGAAGGGACTTATTTTTAAGGTTTCCTGTTGGAGTTTTCCAGTGGGTAAATTCAACACTGAACTAACTCATACCACATAAATAGTGATGAGTCATTCCCAGAAATTAGTCTCACGTTAAACCAATTATTCAAATGTCTGAGAGTAACATGAGCTAACTATCACTTGGGGAAGGATTTGTAACATAAGATGTACAATAATACAAAGAGTCCAACCCGAAAAGGACAATCACACCCCAGCCACCCACCCAACAAGCAAGCTCACACGGGGGAGCAAGTTCTCAGCAGAGGGGCTGAAATGATGCCAAAGGGCCTTTGCAGGAAATTTCAGTCAAACACAGACTAGAAATACCATTAAGAAGTTCATCACAGCGACCGAGCTACTTTCTTTTAATGCCAATAGCTCACTGCAAATGCTCACAGAGCACATGTCCTCTCTGCTTAGGGGTGTGAGATGAGAGGCCTGCGCGCTCAGTCGTGTCTGACTCTTTATGGCCCCATGGACTACAGCCCGCCAGGCTCCTCTGTCATGCGATTTTCCAGGAAATGTGTGCGTGTGTGTGTCTGTGTGTACAGTATATATTAGCAGATAAAATTTTCTTTAACAAAAGTATCTTTTTGAAAATGTCAGTTTTCTGAGACTGTACTCAGAATACTAACTACTTAAAAATAGTCTGGATAAGCAGAGAGAATCATTTTTACTTTTACACCTGTAAGACTGATAGTGGATACTCAGCATGCATTCCTTTACAACCTGAAACAGAATCTGCGATCCTAAGGAGAACACAGGAAGCACCCTGCCTGTGGCCCACTATGTCCCCCACAGACGACCGCCACAGAGACTCGGCCAGCAGTGCCTCTGGGCCCAGCACAGTGCTCAGCAGCGAGCCGCTGGGAAGCTGTGGAGCCGGGCCGCCTGGGTTCTCACGGGCCTCCACTGTGGACTGTGTGTGTGACCTTCAGCAAGCTGTTCGACCCTGATGGGCCTCAGTTTACAGGTTTGTATGATGAGGACAGTATCAGCCAGTCTAGGAAACTGTTGTTCAGTCGCTCAGCTGTGTCCGATTCTTTTCGACCCCATGGACTACAGCCCACCAGGAAATACTTGAGGGTAAGTGCACTGGCGTGTGTAAACAGACTGGAAGGTGTGTGTCCATCAGCACCACGCAACGCTTGCTTCTGGTATTGTGACTCCTTTGTTGTTACTCATTCGTTGTAATCCGCCTGCCAATGCAAGAGCCACAGGTTCAATCCCTGGGTCGGGAAGACCCCCTGGAGGAGGAAATGGCAACCCCCCTCCATTATTCTTGCCTGGGAAGTCCCATGGATGAGGAGACTGGCGGGCTGTGGTGCCTGAATGGGGCTGCCAGGAGCAGGACACGATTCAGCGACTAACAACCACACAGGAGGAGACTACAGTGACGGGCCTCAGGCCTCAGGCTCAGTTAGGAGGAGAGTCCTGGCCGCTCCCAACCACATTACCAAGTGAAAACCTGACGAGGGCTTGAAGTGCTTCCTCTCCACGGTGTGTGTGCCTCATACACAAACCCGAGCTGAAGGAAATACAAGGTGACGACGGGACTGACAGCATGATGCGGACCACGGGGAAGACTGACGGTCGGGAGAGCTGGGGCTCCCCGCCCGCCCAGGGGGGCCCCCACAGACGTCCAAGCACCGCGCAGCGTGCGCCTCCCCGGGAGGGCTGACGCGGCTCTCCTGCCCCGGCCCAGGCTCCAGGATGCTGCCTCCGAGAGAAAGCCAGCCGGGCCTCGTGCCGAGGGACAGTGGCAACCATCTGGCAGCTCCCAGGCAGAGGAGGAACCGGCAGGGCCCAGCCTTCTCCCTCTTCAGCACCTGCTCATGGTGCCACACCCCAGAAGCCCACGCCGAGAGCCACAAGGAAGACACTGCCACCGCTGGGGACAACGGCTGCTCCCGGAGCCAGGCCCCTCCGACACTGTTCGAGAGGCGGGCAATGTGGGGGAACACGGGCCTCGGCACAAACGGGACAGACAGAACTCCCTTCCAGACAGCCCACTGAGGAACACGCATAAACAGCAGTTCTCATCACAAAAAATAATTTAATCTCAGAACAAATGTATGAAGTCAGTAATGGTATCTCATTTTACAGATCAAGAAGCTGAGACTCTGAGAAGTAAAGTGTACCAAGCTTGCGTTCTTAGTAAGTAAACAAAAATGGAATTTAAACTTTTTCCCCAAATAAAAAAATCCCCATACACTGTACTGAAGGTAACTGTGAGAACACCAGAAGCAGGGAGTCCGGGGGAGGCCCACGCAGCGAATGTCCACCTGGGCTCCCTGCCAGCTTGGCTGCTGGGCGGAGTAGTCCCGGGAAGGCCCTGGGGGCCTGGGGCACATCCTGCCACTGGGCAGACTCTGTACCACCTGTGGTGCCAAGAATGAAAAGCCACAGCAGAAAAGGAGAGTGAAGGGATCTGGGATCCAACCAGGACTAAGTTCCTGGAGGCTGGGGCACACGATGAGGGGATAAGAGGATCTGAAAAAAGAACAGATCATTTCCAGAAACAAGAGATATTTTAATGATTCTATCAAGACAGAGACTGTCTCCCGTGGAGTTCAAAGTCTGTCAGCATGGCAAACAAAGGCCTGCTCAGCCCAGCTGGCCAGCCCTCCACTCCAGCCACCTTGCTCGTCCCCCGCCACCCCACCACCCGACCTCCCACCCCTGGGTCACAGCGAAGTCCAGCACACAGCACGTGGGCCCACACACGTGCTCACAGGAGCCATTCTGCCTGCCAAGCCAATCCTCTGGTCTGCCAGCCTCTTGCTCAGTTCATCCCCAAAGGCCTAGATCCCAGAGCTCCTGCTGAAGCTCCAAGGTGAACCTTGGTATGAAGCACTTAGGAATTTTCTACTTTTCATCCTGAGGACTCTGCACACACCACTTACTACCCTATGTTCACACCTGTCTCCCCCTTCGAGTGTGAACTCCCTGAGAGTAAGCACCAGGCCAAACCCATCTCTGCAGCCCCAGCGCCTACAGTCCTCGCTGCCACACAGCAGACGGCAGACACAGATTTGTTGAACTGAACTAAAAGCTCTCGCGATGCCAAATAGCACATTCGCTCATATTTGGAGTCAAAATTATTCCCGATTTTACTCTTAACGGCAACACAGAAACAGATTCGAATTCAACTAAATTCCACAGTTTGAGACTAAATATCATTCTCGGTCCACTAGAGTGTGATAGGTCTGAAATTAAATTCTATCAGGATAAGCAGTAGGCTTTTAAAAGCAGGAGAGGTGAGCAGTCCAATAGGGACTTCAAGTATTGATTTTCTTTCTTAAGGCTTTTTATATGAACGTGACTTTGATCCTCTTAATTTTCAGCTGCAGCCAGGAGGGGGAAAAAAACACACGAAATATGCTAAAGATCAAAACTGTTTTAGATGTGTGACAGACAGCTCCATTATATTTTTTTTTTAGAAAAGGAGAGAACTCTCTAACATTTGCAATAAGAGCACTTTTCTCATTTAGCCAAAGAAATGAAGCCTGGGGAGATACAAAGAAATTTCACAGTATCACAAGCACTCCGATTTTATTAAGTGGAGATATGTAGCAGAAATCTTGGGAACTGCTGCACTCAGCCAAAGCTAATGTGCCCAAATCAGAGGTCCTGACAATAAAGGCTGAATCTGAATTCCTATTCCTCTTAGCGTTCCACACCTTGGAAGAATGCACTTTATTATTTTCTCTCCTCTCTCTTTTTCCTACACACACCCCATGCACCATCCCCAGCCCAGCTATTATTGCTTGGCAAAATCATCCAGATCCTCGGCTCATGTTTCATTTTTTCAAATCCTTCCACTAAAAATAAATTTAAACTGCAATTATTAAAGCCTCCAGACCTTGGTTAGAGGGGTCAGGATGGTGTCCTACTCTGAAGTACAACAAAGAAAAAACTAACCTTGGTTGCTAATGAACTCAGGACACACTCCTGTCACAGAGGAAAACCAGAAGTCTACAGTCAGGCCTGTTTCCCTTAATAGAATTTTCTTCTTATTATTAAAATGACTCATGTGCACTGTATATGACTATGGGCTTCCCAGGTGGCACTAGAGGCAAAGAGACCGCCTGCCAGTACAGGAGACATTAAGAGAGGCGGGTTCGATCCCTGGGTTGGGAAGATCCCCTGGAGGAGGAAATGGCTATCCGCTCCAGTATCCTTGCCTGGAGAATCCCACAGATAGACAAAACTGGTGGGCTACAGTTCACAGGATCACGAAGAGTCGGACACAACTGAGCAGCTCAGCATGCATGAGTGCCAAGTGCTCTTGAGAGATGACTATAAAAAGCATATGGGAAAAAGAAACCAATCCTTACTTTTCCCAGCCAGAGATAACTGCTATTAATGTTGTAGTGTATTTCTTTGGGGTCATTTGGCCATGCATATATGTGTTTGCATAAATATACATATAACAGACACAGAAACATAAAAAGTAGGTGCTCATGAGATATAATGTTATATGCTACTTTGAACTCCCACTGACCAGGATATCACGAGCACTATACCAACATGGTACCTGCTTTCTGAAAACATGATTGTATTAGCTGTGTATCATATTACCATAACTGAGCAAAACAGCCCCAGTGGATGGAAAAGTAGACTGTTTCTACTATTATCTACAATACTGAAGTCGGCATACGCATAAACACAGCTGACCGTGATGCAGCACTTATCCGATGTTTCACACGGGCGAGCTGATCTACCCCTCACAGCTGATCTGCTATAAGATGAGTACAGAGTTGAAAAGGGGTTGAATATTCTGCTCAGGGTCACCCAGCTATGAATTAGCAGAACCCAGGTTTAACAGCAGTAGCAGCAGGTTTAAACCTATTTAGGCTGGTCTAAGGTCCATCTAGTCAAGGCTATGGTTTTTCCTGTGGTCATGTATGGATGTGAGAGTTGGACTGTGAAGAAGGCTGAGCGCCGAAGAATTGATGCTTTTTTTTTTTTTTTTTTAAAGAATTGATGCTTTTGAACTGTGGTGTTGGAAAAGACTCTTGAGAGCCCCTTCGACTGCAAGGATATCCAACCAGTCCATTCTGAAGGAGATCAGCCCTGGGATTTCTTTGGAAGGACTGATGTTGAAGCTGAAACTCCAGTACTTTGGCCACCTCATGCAAAGAGTTGACTCATTGGAAAAGACTCTGATGCTGGGAGGGATTGGGGGCAGGAGGAGAAGGGGATGACAGAGGATGAGATGGCTGGATGGCATCACTGACTCGATGGACTTGAGTCTGAGTGAGCTCTGGGAGCTGGTGATTGTCAGGGAGGCCTGGTGTGCTGCGATTCATGGGGTCGCAAAGAGTCAGACACGACTGAGTGACTGAACTGAACTGAGGCTGGTTTGAACCAGAGTGTCTCATTTACTTATAGTGAAATCTAGAATAATCTTCACTATTTCTAATCCATAAAATGTCCTTGCTTAATCTAAAAAATCAACTAAATACTATCTATATGTCTACAGTTCTATCTTTAACACTTTAATTGATTTCCGATTTATTCTGGTGTTTGTTATGGGTAAAGCTGGATTTTTTCCAACTAATCAATCATTTCTCATTCACATTCACACTAAACTTCTCTTTTCTCTTTGGGTTTCTGGGCTTTCCTTGTCGCAAGCTCACTTCTCATAACTTCTCAGGTGTCTGCTTCTATGCTCGCTTCCACTAAACAATACATTTCTGTATACTGTTATTTTAACTTTAAAGTGTATTTTAATATTGTTAATTCCTCCATTATTTTCATGTCTTCTCAAAATTCTGAGTTCACCCCTCAGGGGATTGTAATTGGCCGAACAGTTAACAAACAATGAGTCTAAAAACAAGTATCTTTACAATATTCTATATTTTTATCTAGGAACGCAGCTTCTTTTCCCCTCACCTAAGTCTCAGATACCTCTTATTTTGGATACTGCAAAATAATGGTTTTTACTATTGAACACAAATCCATTTAAAACCCTTACTGTTTAGAAACCGACCAGTTGGCCTAGCAAAGAAAACTGGATTTTTCACCAGGCTTTTACAAACTGCTGAGTTACCCCAGGCAAATGACTTTCACACTCTTTCTTTTGGTATGTAAGAAACGTGTAAATGATGCTTCTGAGAAATATGCATATCCCTGAAATGCAGTTTTCTACACTAATCTGAAGAAGTTATAGACTACTGAAAACAGTTCAACACGAATTAAGAAGTACAATCATTGCCAAGAAAAAGTCAGTCCCATGTGCACTGTTTTACAAAAGATGCCCCTCCTTAAGGACTCCTACAGGTTGGTCCAAGATTTCGAATGTCTCTTTCTCCAGCAAATGTGAACCTAGTGGAGCACAGCGGAGTTTGGGTCTGGAGGTCAGAGGTCAGCCTGTTACTACTGCTCCAAATAACTCAGCTTCCCAAGGTCTGACTAACCAGTAAACAGGGCTCTCACCCTCTGCTCACTGCTCCTCACACTGCAGTTCGGTGGTATGGCAGGTGTTAAACCAGACTGGGTGTGTCCTGCCTGCAAAGGAGCATAGTCTCTGAGGAAGACAACGGTGGGAGCCACAGGAGAAAGCACGGCATGGAAGAGCCTGGCATGGGCTGGAGCCTGGTTAGTATGAAACAGACAACAGTGAGTCGCATGGTATTTCTGTATTTAGCATGACTCTTCCTTTGAAATAATGTTAAACCTTTTCTGCAGAAGAGCTCATCACTCTACAAGATACAGACAGCTGCAACACACTCAGCCATGGTATGTGTCCTCTAGCTAGGAATTTTAATTTCATTTACTGCAGCAGGAACTATAAGTTCAGGAAACTAATGGTGACGGTTTGATTTATGAATTTTGACATGTGTCTTGAACTCGGATTACATTACAAAGATGTGGAATTCTAAGCAAGCCAGCTCTTGTCTATACATTCAATCTTCAAATCAATAAGCTGGGATTCTGTGCAACTAGTTTCCGACAGACGAAAACACACAGTCTAACTGAGATGGGCCATAAACCTGTAATTCAGAAGTCCCTTAAAACACTCTCAAGACTAAGCTAGAACCAATTCTGGAATCCACACAGAAAACCCTTCAGCTCTCTAGTCGACAATAACAAAAGGGAAATTCAACTGAGAAAGTGTTGGTAGTCAAACTAAAGAGGGGGAAAAAAAAGGTTCGCATGCTTTGCTTTCACTCTGCTTCCTCCCCAAAGTCCCATTTACTAGAAAGGTGATAAACACAGAGTGGGACTTCCCTGGTGGCTCAGTGGTCAAGAATCCGCCTGCCAAGGCAGGAGATGTGAGTTGATCCCTGGGTTGGGAAGATCTCCTGGAGAAGGAAACGGCAACCCACTCCAGTATCCTTCCCTGAGAAATGCCACAGATAGAAGAGCCTGGCAGGCTACAGCCCAAGGGGTCACACAGAGTTGGACACGACTTAGCAACTAATCAGCAACAACAAAGCACAGAGTATGGAATGGTCTGTAAATACTGTGAGATGCTGTGCACAAACGGCCATTTCAATAACCACAGTGGGGAGACGCTGACGTGAACTACAGCTACTCGCTCACAGAGGGGCTGGAGGTGGCGGGGTGCGGGGGAAGGAGGAGGGGGTACTGTCAAATGCTTTACATGTAAGTGATCATATTTAATCCTTCCAACCCCGTAAAGCAGGTGTAACAGTTTCCATTTTACATGTGAAGAAGCTGAGATTCAGAGAGGTTAAGTCACTTGCCCAAATTTATCCTAGACAGCTAAAAGGTGGTGAAACTGAGAGGTGATGTGGGCTTCTCTCAGCCTTGTCTGGACTCTCTGCACTACCCCAAGCTGTCTGTCTGTTGTAAGGCTTCCCTGCATACATCACTCATATTTATGAAGCCAAACGTTACAAGCCCAGGGAAGAGAAGAGCCAGTGCCAGGAGGACTCAGTGCCAGGACACCTTCAATAGCCTACCTGGAATTCCCCAGTTAGTCAGGCGTAGAGTTACGATATTAAAGCTTCCTGTAAAAGCGGAAAAATATGTGCCTGGGAAAGAGGGCGGATTAACCACTATCATCCAGGAAGATCTAGGGCAAGGGTTTCATGAGGGAGTCAACCTCAAGGGAGAAGCAAAGAGCAGTGGGGATGGCTGTGGGTGACTAGGAAGAAATCACTTTTACTCGCTAAAGTGACACTTGAGTGATACTCAGATCAACTTCTGTGTCACAGTTCTGCCAGTGGTCAGTTTACGTGCATCACACTGAAGTCTTAAACAGAAACAACACACAAGTGCTGCACTAGGAACTAGAAACAAAAACTGCTACGTGAATATACATGCACAAAAACTGGGGGTATCGGGCAGGGTGTAGAAAGCAGGGGAGTTGGGCAATGCTTAAGAATGTTCAATACACAACTGCGCTCATTTCATGTGCTAGCAGGGTTATGCTCAAATTCCTTCAAGCTAGGCTTTAGCAGTACATGAACCGAGAACTTCCAGAGGTACAAGCTGCATTTAGAAAAACCAGAGGAACCAGAGATCAAATTGCCAAGATCTGTTGGATCACAGAAAAAGCAAGGAATTCCAGAAAAACATCTACTCTGCTTCAATGACTATGCTAAAGCCTTTGACTGTGTGGATCACAACAAACTGGGGAAAACTCTTCAAGAGTTGGAAATACCAGACCATCATACCTGCCTCCTGAGAAACCTGTATGCAGACCAAGAAGCAACAGTTAGAACCAGACATGGAACAACGGACTGGTTCCAAGTGGGGAAAGCAGTATGCCAAGGCTGTATACTGTCATCTTGCTTATTTAACTCATATGCAGAGTACATCATGAGAAATGCTGGGTTGGATGAAGCACAAGCTGGAATAAAGACTGCTGGGAGAAATAACAACCTCAGATATGCAGATAACACCACTCTAATAGCAGAAAACGAACAGGAGCTAAACAGCCTCTTGATGAGAGTGAAAGAGCTGCCTTAAAACTCAACATTCAAAAACTAAGATCACGGTCCCATCACTACATGGGAAATAGATGGGGGCAAAGTGGCAACAGTGGTAGATTTTCTTTCCTTGGGCTCCCACATCACTGTGGACAGTGACTGCAGCCATGACATTAAAGGACACTTGCTCCTTGGGAAGAAAAGCTATGCCCAACCTAGAGAGCATGTTAAAAAGCCAGAGCTATCACTGCTGGGAAAGATGAAGGCAGGAGGAGAAGGGGACAACAGAGGATGAGATGGCTGGATGGCATCACTGACTCCATGGACACGAGTTTGAGCGAGCTCTGGGAGATGGTGAAAGACAGGGAAGCCTGCTGGGCTGCAGTCCATGGGGTCACAGAGAACCGGACACGACTGAGTGACGGAACGACAGTAACAAGAACAGACAAGGCAAGGTAGAGAGGGGAGCGCAGAGAAGAAAGCTTCCCTGCACCAACCTCAGATGGTTTTGCAGAAAAAGCATCCTGTGATCCTCAGCTCTGAGGGCTAAATTAAGGTCAGTGTGATGAGTGCAGGCTGGGACATCCACAGGCCGAGCACAGGCCAAGAAGGCAGATGCCTGCCTGCGTAAGGGCTGAGCATCAAGGGCACTGCCACCCAAACCCACCTGACCTGCACGCGGGCATGCTCAGTCATGTCCAACTCTGTGACCCCCGTGGACAGCTGCCCGCCAGGCTCCTCTGTCCACAGGATTCTCCTCCAGGCAAGAATACTGGCATGGCCTGCCATTTCCTCCTTCAGAGGAGCCTCCCAACCCAGGGAGCAAACCCATGTCTGCTGCACCAGCAGGCAGAACAGACTCTCCGCCCCTGAACCACCTGGGAATCCCCAAACCCACTGAGAGCAGCACAAAGGGAAACACCAGCACACGCCTGTCAGTGGTGTTCTCTCTGCAACTGTAACAAACAGACGAGTCAGTCAACTGCCTAGGTAACTAGTAAGTTAGCCAGTAATCCTGTACAAAACAAGGACTGATCTCCACTAAGAGCAACGACCTAAAGAAAATAATTAGGAAAGAGCAACAGATTTTTTTAAGTTTCATGATTTAACAGGCAAATATGCTGCTTAAGAATATTTAAAATAGAAAGAAATCATTTTGAAAAAGGATATAATGGTTTGCCTGTTTGTGGTTCCTCCCATATGGATGTGAAAGGCACCCCTCCCCCTCAAAAAAGGGACGTAAAAATAATCCTCTTATGAATGCTTAACAATCATTATTTACTCTAAAATTTTAATGAAAAAAGTGCAATCAGAGCTACAAAGCTTAAACTTTGAATTAAAATTTTTAATAACTGGCTAATATTTTATGCTATATATTAACACACATCCTGGCTACGGATAAATTAAATAAAAATAAGGCAAACTACAAATAATTACAAAAGCCAGCATTTAGCGGAACATTCATTTCTGTTTGAAAAAGTTATTTTAATTGCCTTTGTTTGCAAGCATGGTCAGGAAATTTTATAGTAAAATGTAGGTTCCTTGAAGAGGAAGAGTGTGTCTTACTTGCTTTGTATCTTCAGCATCAACAACTGTGCTCAGTATGTCTTGGACACTTGACAGATGTTTTAAAATAAATTCTCATTCAAGAAACATCTACTGAATGCTTATATATGGCAGGTACAATTGAGTTGCTGGGGGTCACACAGTGGGTAAAACATTTACTGGAAAATGCATCACAAAGATATAGAAATGAAACCTGCCTTCACAATAGACAAGTGGCCAAACAGTTCACTGTCTTTACATGGTGAACTTTTCCACATAGAATGGACTTATTTTTAAAATGAAGTCATGCCTGTAATGAAAGCTTTATGGGTGCATATGTTTGAACACATGGGATCAAACATATGTGTGAAAGCTAGCAATCTTTCAGTCAGGAGCAGAAGGGGGAAGAGAAGACACTGAACAGCATTTCCACAAAAGCTTCAGCAGAATGAATTCAGCCACAACAGTGGATGGCCCACCTCAGTCACTATGAGTTCTTGGGGTGGGGGGGCAGTGTCGGGGAGAAGGCAGAGAAACTGGATCACCTGCTCATCCATTTTGAAGAATGCATTCAGCTTTACGGAAAAAACAAACACTGTGTTCAGTCTTTCTCCTATTCAATAATAAGCATCCACTTAAAGAGTTCACGACAATAGCGAAGAGAAGAAGAATGAGGAAGCAACAACGTGAACCGAACGCTCCTTATTCTAACAAAGGGGAAGCGGGAGAGTGCTTTCGCCATGCTTACAGCATTAAGACCCATGTGCTTCTCATGACAGAAACCAAAGCACAACCTCCATTTCAGGCCCACCAAGGTCTACAAGCAGTGAGCCAGCACCAGAGGCAGCAGGACACACCATGCGAGCTGAGCGCAGCCACAGGTGAGAACAGCAGGCACAGGCGCTGCACTGGAGAGCAGCCCCTATGGCGGCGACCCGGGAAAGGGAGCGTGAGAGACTCCTTCACAGCCCAGGAAACACACTCCACCACGTGCAGAGCTGGGACACACGGAGAACTGGGGCAAACAAATCTCTGAGCACCTTTCAACCGCAGACCAGGCAGCCTGACCCTCCTGAAAACTGCCCATGGACACAAATGGAAAGATTATCGCCCTTCCTGGCACTATGGTGCAGGCCAGCTCCCATCTGAGTTTACAGAGGGCTGCCCCTCCCCCACTGGCCCCTCCCCCTCAAATCAGGGACTCTGGCTGGAGCTGCGGGCGCCCCTGCACACCTCCCTACTAAGGGGAGCACGCAGCACACAGCAGGGTCCATTCCACACACGCCAGCTGAATTAAACCATACCTAGTCCCTCTGAGCCTCGTTTTCTTCATTTAGAAAATGGAGACAATATCTTTTCAGCTTTGCCAAAGAGGTGTCAAAATGTTCCGAAGAACTAATGCAGAGGAAATGACCTTTGTAACAGAGAAAGGGTCACATACCTAATCACAGGGGGAGCCATCCACAGGTGGGCACCACATTCAATGCGATGAACAAAGTTACACAGATAAGCAGAGACCTAGCTGGGCTTAAACGACTTCTGACCAAACCTCAGAACAGTCAGCAGTGCACGAAGACTGAAGGAAATATGTGCCAATAACTCTGGGATTCTGGTTCAACAAGGAAGGACGGTCCCTCCGTGCTCCAAGAGGGGAAGCTGCACAGGAGGAGACTCCAGCCTGCCTTATCCATCTAAGGGTCCCCAAGGCTAGGGCCACCCACAATTGATGAATGGATGACTCAGAGACAGAGACGTGAGCTGCAAAAGGGTGGCCGACTTGAACCAAGAGCAGACCCAAGGAGCCTGGTTAGCCTCCAGCATCTCAGGTCACTCAGGAAGTCTATTTAAGACATCTTTCCCAAAGCCCTGGAAAGCTTCCAGATGAGAAGCCCCATGGTAGAGGGGAGAGAGCACAGGCCCAGGCTCGCAGACAAACCTAAACTTTGCTCTGGACTCTGCAGATCACTAACTGGTGGCCTCTCCCTACAGTGTGCCTGGCAGAACCTGACTCCAGGACTGATGCAAAGATGAAAGAGGATAACATGTCCATAAGCACAAGGCTGGACAAAGCAGACACTCAACAAACCATCAGCCCCGTTTCCACTCTGGGTGAAGGATTAACTTCATTAAGCTTGATGATATAAAATCCCCCTAACAAATAATGGCAATCCACTCCAGCACTCTTGCCTGGAAAATCCCATGGACGGAGGAGCCTGATAGGCTACAGTCCATGGGGTCACAAAGAGTCGGACACGACTGAGTGACTTCACTTTCACTTAACATATCTTTAGTCATGGAGAAAGAGCCAAACATCCTTCTAGGCCCGAGCTGCAGAGAAGTGAGACAACCCAGATGCTATAAAGAAAATCAACAGCATGGTGATCAGGACGTGCTCTAGAACCATCTGTTTCTCCAAAATGAACTCCACCCTCTGCAGCATCAATGAGCAAGGCTAACACCCAGTGAGTCACGGTTGTGATTTTGTGATAGCTTCTTTGGAAGGAGAACAAAATCCCACAAGCAATGCTTTCAGGCTAAGCTTTTTGCTGGTGTAGGTAAAAAATGTAGGAGAAACAGAGGCATTCTTACGCTCAAAGAACGAACGCCTTCATACCTTCGAGAGTGTCTGCTCAGAAGTCAGCAGAGCTATCAGCAACTGCACACATGAAGGACACACCATTGACTTCCTGTGAGCCCCGCGACCTCTCCAGAGCAGCCTGGGGGCACACTCTGTATTTACTTACGCTGCAATCTGATCCGACCTCAGTGAGTTACTTCATAAGCCTTTTAAGGGTTACTACATTTGTTCCTTCAAGAACGCAATCCAAATTAGCAACAAAAGAATAGTTAAACACAAGAAACCCACCTCTTTTGTGCTCCTGAAGAAAGGCGGTCTTGGTCATTAAAAAGGTAAAGTGTTTTATTCTCTATCACCTTTCTCTTATAAAAATCAGTCCAGTAACTTTCCAAGGGTGGATTAGTAGTCTTCCACTCGTGCCTGTTCACAGACGAGGAGTCACTGAAATAGCATACGTGTATAATAAAAGGGCAAGCTGCCCAGCATGTCTCTGCCACGTCCTGTAGGAACGATCCCAGTTATCACACTAGCCCAGGCTTTAGCATCTGAGGATGGCCACTCCATTTCCAGTCTTTTCTCTCCCCTGCTCTTTAGACTGGATGACTCCTACTGCTCTGCCTACAAGTTCACTGACTGCCTCCTCTGTCCTCTCTACTGAATTGTTACCTTCATTCGGTAACATTTTTATATTTTATTTGGATACTGTATTTTCCAGTTCTAAGACTTCTGTTTGGTTCTTCTACATAGCTTCTATTTCGCTGCTGAGAAAAGCGGTCTTCTCTTTCACTCAAAGCAAGCTTTCCCTTGCATCCTTGTGCAGTCACAACTGCTTTGAACCCGCATCTGTGTCATCACACACTCCATCTCCACCATCTTTTTTGTCTTGATAATGGGTTTCATGTAAGTTTGGGATGTAAGTTATCTTGGACACTGTGAATGCTATGGTATGGGCAACTCTAGGTTCTATTATATTCCTCTACAGAATACTGGTATCCTATTTGTTTCAGTAGGTAATTATCTTGGTTCAACTTAAACCGAGACTCTTAAGTTGGCGGCTCAAATCTCAGTGTCATTATCTTGTCCCTAGCTTAGCTGCTTGGAGCCTGATGCTGTGTCTTGGATTCAGGCACCAGCAGAGATTCAGGCGGTTGGTACCTAGTATGTAGGGCTTACTTTCTTCTTTCCAGGATTTCCACTTTCACTTTCCAAAAGCTGTGGCTGCTCCAAACTGTCCTTTGACTCTTTAAGCTAAAAGACCTATAGGTTTTCTATCAGAGCTTTAACTGCCCCACACGGCACACTCTGTGGTGCCCTTCATCCAAGTGTCATCTCGACTCCAAAATCTAACTTTTATCCAATTGGAATATCTTCACATTGCTGTCTTTTGTCCACAGTTCACTACCTGCAGGAGGATCAGTCCAATAGTAGCTTACAGGGCCATTAACAGAAGCAGAACCTACACAACTTATTTTTTCCCCAAAATTTTTACTCACAATGCTGTAGGTCACAAATTCAGAAAGGGCTTTGCCAGGCAGGCTGTCCCTGACTCATACATCAGCTGGGCAACTGAGGAGCTGCACTTGGGACAAAGAAACTGGGCAATGACCTACAACGTTCCAAGCCAGCCTCTCACGTCTGTGCCCGCTGCCCTGGGGCTTGCTCACCAGCCCCTTTCTCTCTCCTCACTGCACTGCATGCTCCTCCATGCAGGCTTCTCCATGTGGACGTGGTAATCTCAGGGAATCTGCACTTCTCACGTGATGACTGGCCTCTAAGAGGCTAGATATGGAATCTACCCGACCAGTCAAGGGCTAGACCAGAAGCAGTACCGGATCCCTCCCACCATATTTTATAACTCAAAGCAGTCACAGGCCTTGGTCATCGAGATTCAAGAGGATGGAGAAATGAATCTAACCTCTGATGGGGAAGTGGCAAAGTCACATTGCAGGAATACATACAGAGTGATAGATATTTTTGTAGCTATCTTGGAAAAATATAATCTGCCCCACATATGTTCAGTATCTGACAAAGCAAAACAAATGCCACCAAACAAAAGCAAGACTCTGGAAAGACACAGGCAGGCTGTTCAAAGAGAAGCATGCGGTCCAGCCCTCCAGCTATCTCTTTTTATCACCCTCTCATATTAGCAATACAATTACCCCTCAGCTGTTCAGCACAAAAGAGGTCTCCAACGGCAATCTGTTGAGTTTTCAGAGATTTACACTTAAACATTATATCCACGTCAGAGTATCTGGAAGAAATGCTTATGATGCATAAAGGCAGGGCACAGACGTTAGTTAAGATTTGTTTGTTTCTTAAGATAATGGTCCAAAAGAAATTCTGTTTATCCAATGTCTACTATGTGCTTGAAAATTTCTAGGTTCTATTTTTCACTCACATACTCCATATAATAAGTAGTATGTTCAAACACACAGGCTTAGGACACACACTGACTGTTTAATACAAAGGAGACTGGTTCAAACACACAAAGAGCAAATATAATGCAGAAATTATAAAAAATAGAAACCCTAATACAAACAAATATGACACATTATGTCAAGCTGTGGAAATACACACATATACATATACTCTCCAAGCACTTCAAAGCTTCATTTCCAGAAAATGAATAGATTCTAAATCCTAAATACTATATTCTAAATAAAGTGGTATATGTATAAAGCATACTAAGAACCTTACCTTGTCTTGGTTATCTTTATTCTTGTAGCACAGATTCCCAATCAGGCGAATGAGGTGAGACTTGAAGCCCTCAGCCACGTTGGAGACGTCACCTTCTGGTTTAATGGAAGCACAGGCGCTGAAGATGTTTGTGGAGTCATTGCCGGCCACGTGAATCAGGCGCAGAAGATCTACAGCAGAAAGGATAAACTGTTTTCCACAGGAAAATTTTTGTTTTGTACTCAGTTCAGTTCAGTTGCTCAGTCGTGTCTGACTCTTTTGTGACCCCATGGACTGCGGCACGCCAGGCTCCCCCGTCGATCACCAACATCCAGAGCTTACTCAAACTCATGTCCATCGAGTCGGTGATGCCATCCAACCAGCTCATCCTCTGTCGCCCCCTTCTCCTCCCACCTTCAATCTTTCCCAACATCAGGTTATTTTCCAATGAGTCAGTGCTTCGCATCAGGTGGCCAAAATATTGGAGTTTTAGCTCTAGCATCAGTCCTTCCAAAGAATATTTAGGACTTATTTCCTTTAGGATTGACTGGCTGGATCTCCTTGCAGTCCAAGGGACTCTTAAGAGTCCCTTGTTTTGTACTAGATTCTCATAAATAAATGTAATTTATTTTAACGGATTAAAATAAAATACAGGTATAGTATTCTTGCCGGGAGGATCCCATGGACAAAGGATCCTGGCAGGCTATAGTCCATGGGGTTGCAAAGAGTCAGACAAGACTGAAGGGAGTTAGCACACAGGCACACACAGAATACTGAAAGCTTTCATCAAAGGAACGGTCAGAAGGCTCTTCAGCGTTTGCCTTAGAATTTACCGTAACGCTGACTTGGGGGGTGATAAGCCAAATGATTAGCCCAACCTGGACTTTCTGTTTATCCACACAGAAAGGTCAGCTAAAACTTTTCTTCCATCTTCCCTAGTACAAGGTTTCCAAATCCAACCTCTTTATGAAGGCGCTCATGTGATAGCTACAGTCAGTTAAGTGTGAACTGCAGTGCGTGCTCAGTCACTTCAGTCGTGTCCAACTCAGCCACCCATCCACTGCAGCCGGCCAGGCTCCTTTGTCCATGGGCTTCCCCAGGCAAGAATACTGGGGTGGGTTGCCATTCCTCCCTCCAGGGGATCTTCCCGACTCAGGGACTGAACCTATGTCTGCTGCACTGCAGGCAGATTCTTTACCATTTAAGCCACCATGAATGCCCCTCAGTTTCAGTACGTATCTGCAACGAGCCATAGGACAGAAATCAAGAAGCATGCTGACACTGTCTTTCCCTTGCTCAGATAATCAGAAGGCAGCACAAGTTCTCTACCATCTGGGTGCACTCAGAAGAAACCCCTTAATACTATTATGCTCTATGAGAGCACCTATAGGCAGCCTGCGAAAGCGGACAGTCTTCCAGAAGTTTACAAACCGTTTCCACATTATCTCAGGCACCGCTCTCAACAAAGTCAGCAAAGGCAGGCCACTTTCCTGACCTGAAAACGAAGAAACCAGGTTCGGAGAAGCTAGTGACCCGGCAGTTGGGCTGACCACCCGCGTTTGCTCAGGCTCCACACACATGCTTTTCCTGCAATAATTCGGTTTCTCAGTTTTGTGATGTCTTATTTTAACTATCACTGAAAGCACTGCATTCGAAATAAAGCACTGATATGAGGTTCTAAGTATCTTCTAAAGTTCACTGCTAACTCCTCTACCCATCTGGATGCCAATTCATCTTTCCTGGAAGATGGGTCTCCAGAATAAATGCACTGTCTTAATAAAGGAAAAAAAAAAGCCAACAGTGAATAGCAACCACAAGCATGGCTAACCACAAGCAACAGGTTGTAAGTGAACTTATTACTTACAAAATAAGCGAACTTATTTTGCAAACAGCTTTTTAGCAAAGATGATAATACTTCAAGCAATAGCTTCCCGTTTAAAACAATTTCCTTATAAGAATGGAATACGTAATTACTATGGGTAAGGCAATATTCTTCAAGTTCCCTAAGTGAAGCTGGGAAAAATCTACTAACAAGACTGGTAAAACGACAGCCGCATAAAAATCACCATCGTCACTGAAACCCCCCCATCTTCTCATAACCCTCCCTACCCCACCACCACTGTCACAAGCACTACTGATGGGACACCACTCGGGGTGCCCCGTGTAAAAGGACGAGGGTCCCCTTCCACTGAGCAGGTGATAAACAGCGGTAAGGGGCAAAAGCCAGACCTGCTGCCAAAACACGACGAGTCCTTTCAAGAAGAAATATTCCCAAACATCTTAAAAGAAGACCAATACAGTGAACATTAAGGATCTGTGCTTGAACTTTATACTATAGTATGACAAGTCAAAAGATTTTTTGATTAAAAACAACACTATGTGTGATATTTCACTCACCAATCACTCTCTCCAGCAAGCCAGGAAAAACCTGCAGATAGCCAAGCAGGTCAGTATTAGCGGTCATTTCACAAAGGACATCAAGAAGTCTAATTGTAGCCAGTGCCTCCTAAAAAGAAAAGAAAACATGACTTTCAAGACAAGCTAAGTGATGTGACTGTCACAAATAATCATAGGAGACGAAAATGTTACAAAGAACAGTCAAGAGACAATGCTTGTAACACATCTAAAGAGACCAGAACGATCAAGAACAAAACAGAAGTATTAAATATACACAGGAATAATTGTTTTCACTAACAACAGGTCTGCCATCAAGAACGCAAGATTATGCGGCTTCTTAGAGCAAAGAGTCAGAAAAGTTCTTATTCAAGCAAAAATACCTTCCAACAGTGGAATAAAAGTTCAAAATGACTAGCTATGTACATAACACTTATGCAAGTACTTTCTTTTTAAAGAATTCCCAGCAAGCAAGTTCTACTAAGTAACCCATGAAATACATTAATTTCTTGTCCACAGGAATCCTGTAAAATGCAATGCCTGAAAGAACTATGACTGCAATAACTTGGATTATTTCTGGGTAAATACAAATGTATATGCTATCCTAATAGTTGGAAAAGATAATATTATTTGAAAATGTTCACATAACCATTAAATAATTTATATCAAATAAACTACATGATCAAGAAACCACCAGGTGCATGGCAATAGGCAGTCTAATTTTCAAATGCAATTTTATTATCTCAGATAATGTTCTTCAAAAGAAAAACAAGCTACCTCCTTTCAAAACTTCTAAATGTGTATTTATTATTCTCCAATTAGTAGACTATATTTTAATATAGTAATCAGACATAGCAATAAACACACATTTTTGGTATCTTTCACAGCTTTCATGTGCTAGTTTAAAAGTTAGGAGAAAATATCCAGATGCTAAGTCTGTTCAAAAGACTTGAGCAAAGCTATCAACTTATTAGCACGGCACTGGCATCCTCTGTTATTAAATGGGAAGCTGCCCAGATTGGCATCTTTAGACACCACTTCTCCTTGAGGAAGCGGCTGCCTGGCTGTAGGTCAGGATAGAGCACACATAAAGTTGCCCTGGACACCCTGTCATACCAGGGAGCAAGGCAGCTATCAAGATACTCCTCGGTCATGCTGGAAGAAATCAGAAGCAACTGGAGAGGCTCCCCTGGTTAGCACAGGAGACTATCAGGAAGAATCACTGCTAAAACTGAAAACAAAGCCAATGGTTTGTAAGCCATGACTTCAAAATGATTAAAAGCAAAACTAAACAACTCATCATCTTTGTACAAATTCACAAAACCAGCTCTAGAAGGCTATTTAAAGATTTAAGACACAGCAACAAATTGTAATGTATGGCTCTTACTTATATCCTGATTCAAAGAAAGAAACTTGAAAAAAAATATTAGACAATGGGGAACAGTTGAATACTATTCATCAGATATTTACATTTTGTTAAGTTTTCGGACGTGTTACCTGTATTTCACTCGTGTGTTAATATAAAGTCTTATCTTTCAGACACACGCATATAAGGTTAACTGATGGACTACGTGGGACCCTATGTGAATCTGGGGCATCCAGCCTAAGAATGGGAAGGACTGTGGATGAAACAAGAACCATGAGGAACTGATAAGTTCTGGAGCTAGGTGATAGGGGTTTAACAACATTTTTTCTCTTAGTCTATGTTTGAAATTTTTCATGATAAAAAGATACAAAATTAGGGGGTGGGAAGAGATGATCTGAAAGTTTCCTTTGAACTCCTCATTTCTATATTATTATATGAAATAAACCCAAAAGAAAATTAATCTATCCTCACCTAACAAATTTCCAATTTTAATCATCAGAATGCTTTCATTAATGAAATGCTTCTAACAAGTATTTGGAAACTAACAATGAAATAACCAGAGAAGGCGATGGCACCCCACTCCAGTACTCTTGCCCGGAAAATCTCATGGACAGAGGAGCCTGGTAGGCTGCAATCCATGGGGTCTCGAAAAGTCAGACACGACTGAGCGACTTCACTTTCACTTTTTACTTTCATGCATTGGAGAAGGAAATGGCAATCCACTCCAGTGTTCTTGCCTGGAGAATCCCAGGGACGGGGGAGCCTGGTGGACTGCCGTCTATGGGGTCGCACAGAGTTGGACACGACCGAAGTGACTTAGCAGCAGCAATGAAGTAACAGCCAGTAAAAAAAATTCTCTTTAAAAAACAAGAGAAATATGTGACATGCCATTCCAATATTTATAAATATTGTAACACTGTGTATATTAAGTCAGGCACCAGTAGGGGAAAAAAGATGCAGGCAAAGCAAAGGATACAATTCTGAAATGAGTGAAGCAGAGGCAGACTGTTTCCAGGTCATCCGTCTGGGTTCACTTTGCCACTCAGCGTCTCTGAGCCATTCTACAATACTGTCATTGCAGAAAACTGATGATGATGCAAAGTGCTCCTGTCTATAGAAACGCAGATGACTTCTGTCTGGCTGGAATGCAATTAATCACTTCCTTGTTCATTGACCAGTTTCTGCAACTCTTTGTAAGTTCATTTCAGCATTCCTTTATCACATATAAACACGTGGCTCTTTGAATTCTTTAACAGTGGTTAGTATCTTACCGGTTTCCACTGTAAAAGGTCGGAAATACAGAAATGGATGCAAAATCATATTAAAAATTTAACATATGATTTGGGTGGCATTAAAATTAGTAGAAAGGATCAGATTATTCAACAAACAGTACTGATACTATAATTAACAAATAACATTTAGGGAATATTAGCTAGGTACCAGGAGAAGGCAATGGCAACCCACTCCAGCACTCTTACTCCTCCCATAGACGGAGGAGCCTGGTGGGCTGCAGTCCATGGGGTCGCTAAGAGTTGGACACGACTGAGTAACTTCACTTTCACTTTTCACTTTCATGCACTGGAGAAGGAAATGGCAGCCCACTCCAGTGTTCTTGCCTGGAGGATCCCAGGGATGGGGGAGCCTGGTGGGCTGCCATCTGTGGGGTCGTACAGAGTCGGACACGACTGAAGCGACTTAGCAGCAGCAGCAGCTAGGTACCAATCAGTATATTAAGTGCTTATAGTAAAATACAACTCATTTTACAGGTAAAGAAACTGGGGCACAGAGAGGGTAGGTAACTTCCAAGATTACACACCAGAAATAGAAGAAATCCAGGTTCAAATCCAGCTGTCTTCTACCAAAGATTATATAATCTTGGAGAATTAAAAGACACAAGCAATTCATTTGAATTTATGCTACACTTCTTACACAAAAATAAATCTTAGGTTAATTAAATATGTGAACATTGTACTGAAAGAACTAGAAGATACAGGTGTCTATTTCCACAATCTCGGAGAAGGCAAAGGCATCCCACTCCAGTACTCTTGCCCGGAAAATCCCATGAACCGAGGAGCCTGGTGGGCTGCAGTCCATGGGGTCACTAAGAGTCAGACATGACTGAGCGACTTCCCTTTCACTTTTCACTTTCATGCATTGGAGAAGGAAATGGCAACCCACTCCAGTGTTCTTGCCTGGAGAATCCCAGGGACGGGGGAGCCTGGTGGGCTGCCGTCTATGGGGTCGCACAGAGTCAGACACGACTGAAGCAACTTAGCAGCAGCAGCAGCAGTTCCACAATCTAAGGGAAGATGATTTTACTAAATCTGTAAAGAAATTCAGAAGTCATAAGGATAAAACTGATAAACCTAACTGAATTAAAACAAACTCCCAAAAGGCTAAGACTACCATAAATAAATTCAAACAAAAAATTATGGGCAAACAAAGTTTCTTCTATTTGTGACATTTAACTTTCTGAAAATGCTCATAAAAAAAAGTATCTTAAAAGGTAACCTGATATGAAAAACAAACTTAACATATAGGTCACTGAAAAGTAAGAGAGAAATGATAATTAGATTAGTGAAAGGGTGCAGACCCATATACTCTTGTGCACTTAGGTGTGTTATTTAGAAGCGACTCTTACAAATTTTAAATAAACACATTCTCTGTGACTCAGCAATTCAATTACCAGGAATTTATAATCCCAGATCGACTTGCCCAAAACTGAAAGGTATTTTTATAAGGGTGTTTCACTGTTGTAATATTTGTAAAGGTTAAAAAAAAAACAAAATGTGGAAGCAACTCATATGTACATCTATGGGAACAAATTAAAAAAATTCTGATGGCTGTATACAGTGTAATACTATTCAACTATTAAAAAGAATGAGATGAATATATGTGTCCAAGGGTAAGATATATCAGAGTAAGTGAAAAAAAAAGTTACAGAACAGAATATATAGTATTGTGTTTTAAAAAGTAACAAAAATATATAGGTGTGTGCTACTGCTAAGTCACTTCAGTCGTGTCCGACTCTGTGCGACCCCACAGACGGCAGCCCACCAGGCTCCCCCGTCCCCGGGATTCTCCAGGCAAGAACACTGGAGTGGGCTGCCATTTGTATACACACAATAAAACCTTTGGAAGGAAAAAAGTATATGCTGTTAAGTTTATAGAAAATAGATGGGGCCTGGGTGAAAAAGAGGAGTCCTTAACTTTGCTTCACTGCCTTTGGCTGAATTACTTTTTCTTACAGCAAAGGAAATATTACATTGTAAGAAAGGCAAGTTTCACTACAACAAGTGACAAGACTGAAACTTAAGACAAAGCAAATCTTAAAAAAAATAAGCATACCAGAACTGACAAAAATACACCACATACTGGAAACGAGTAGTACACCAAAATATACCAAAGGACAGAGACTTGCACGCTAGCATGAGAACTGAGGATTACTTGTATAAAAGAACATATGAATAAAACCTCAGGATTTTAAAGCCACATAATTATGTAAATAAAAAAATGTGTGCTGGGTGCTTAGTCGCTCAGCTGTGTCCGACTCTTTGCGACCCCATGGCCTGTAGGGTTTCAGGCTCCTTCATCCATAGGGACTCTCGAGGCAAGAATACTGGAGTGGGCTGCCATGCCCTCTTCTTGGGGATCTTCCCAACCCAGGGATGGAACCCAGGTCTCCCTCACTGCAGGCAGATTCTTTACCATCTGAGCCACCAGGGAAGCCTAGATGCTATAAAAACATCTATTTTCATTCTGATTTTTAGGTCATAGCATCATGAGAACTTTATTGGACATCTTGTCCCCAAAACATCACAGGTGGGTAAATGCAGTGGCTTGCTGGCAAACTGACAGTGCGAAGTCGACTGGTAAACATACCCTGCTTTCCAAAGTATAAGTACTTGGTATAAACACTTCCACTGTGGCTGATTTGAAACCATCAAGAGTTTAACAACCAGCTCACAAATTATTGAATATTTAATAATAACCGACTCTCAGAAGTTGGTACAGGCCAGCTCCAATGCACCACGGGGTTTATGATATATTAAATACTGAGGTACGGGTCTCCTTAAAAACTACTAATGCTTTTTTTAAAAAACCTCTAACTTAAAGGATAATATATATATTAACATGCACAAGTCACAAGCATATCAGTTCAGTTCAGTTGCTCAATCATGTCCGACTCTTTACAACCCTGTGGACTGCAGCAAGCCAGGCCTCCCTGTCCATCACCAACTCCCAGAGCTTGCTCAAACTCTTATCCATCGAGTCAATGATGCCATCCAAGCATCTCATCCTCTGTCGTCCCCTTCTCCTCCTGCCCTCAATCTTTTCAAGCATCAGTGTCTTTTCCAGCATCAGTTCTTTGCATCAGGTGGCCAAAGTACTGGAGCTTCAGTTTCAGCATCAGTCCTTCCAATGAATATTCAGGACTGATTTCCTTTAGGATGGACTGGTTGGATCTCCTTGCAGTCTAAGGGACTCTCCAGAGTCTTCTCCACACCACAGTTCAAAAGCATCAATTATTCAGTGCTCAGTTTTCTTTATAGTCCAACTCTCACATCCATACATGACTACTGGAAAAACCACAGCCTTGACTAGACGGACCTTTGTCGGCAAAGTAACGTCTCTGCTTTTTAATATGCTGTCTAGGTTGGTCATAACTTTTCTTCCAAGGAGCAAGCGTCTTTTAATTTCATGGCTGCAGTCACCATCTGCAGTGATTCTGGAGTCCAAGAAAAGAAAGTCTCTCACTGTTTCCCCATCTATTTGCCATGGAGTGATGGGACCAGATGCCATGATCTTCATTTTTCTAATGTTGAACTTTAGGCCAGTTTTTTCATTCTCCTTTCACAAGAGGCTCTTTAGTTCTTCTTTGCTTTCTGTCATAAGGGTGGTGCCATCCGCATATCTGAGGTTATTCCTATTTCTCCTGGCAATCTTGATTCCAGCTTGTGCTTCATCCAGCCCAGTATTTCACATGATGTACTCTACATATAAGTTAAATAAACAGGATGACAATACACAGCCTTGACGTACTCCTTTCCCAATCTGGAACTAGTTCGTTGTTCCGTGTCTGGTTCTAACTGTTGCTTCTTGACCTGCATACAGATTCCTTAGCAGTCAGACAAGGTGGTCTGGTATTCCCATCTCTTGAAGAATTTTCCAGAGTTTCTTTTGATCTCACAATCGAAGGCTTTAGTGTAGTCAATAAAGCAGAAGTAGATGTTTTTCTGGAATTCTCTTGCTTTTTCTATGATCCAACAGATGCTGGCAATTTGAGTGTATAGATTGATGGATTTTCAAAAGGTGGACTATTTGGGCTTTCCCCCAAAAACTACAATTTTCTAGCTATTAATACATAATAATTTCTCCCACTGTTAAAGAAAAAAGTGTGAAAGATACAGCTTTTCCTAAACATAAAAAGTTACATCAGGTAATGTCTTATTACAATATTGATATCATCTATACTATAAATGTTCATGTCTTGAAAAAGTTTAAAGCTGTGATGTAACAAGTACTAAGTTTTACTTCATTTTCTGTCTCCTGGAAAATTCATTTTTTTTTTAAATTTCTTGAAGCATAGCTCACTGCTCCTCCTGCTGGAAACAGGGGCAAATCTTTCCCCAGAAAGGAAAGCAGCCCAAGAGTAAGAAGACTTTCCTCTCTTCTATCACAGATGTTAAGAGTAAGAAGTTGACCTTATCAGCGAGACCCAGCATGGCCCATGTGGGACCCACAGCAAGTCCACAGCAAAGCAACTGTGAAAAAGGTATTTTCACAAAGAAGGAGATGCACTTGCATGGCAGAAGGGGCACAATCACTGTGGGAGTGAACAGGTGCACACGCCCACACAAAGCTCTCAAGGCGACGCTGTGGGTTGGGGCCCACCTGCCCACCCAGAGACAGCGGACGGACGACAGCACTGACTGTGATGAGCAGGACTGAGGGCAGGTACGGCAAAGGCGATACACAGAACGCCGCAGCAGCATTTCACAGCGTTCACCATGCATGCTCTACGTATGCATTCAGCAGGCAGGTGCCAAGTGCCTCCTCTGTGCAAGGTTCTAGAAACATTACCGTCCAAACGTCTGCCCTCATGCAGCTTTTTCATACTCAGCAGAAGGAAAAACAGCAACTTACAAACAGGCAGTGTAAAATGATTTCTCTGTGAAAGCCTGTGTGTGTGCATGCCTGCACGTATTTGGTGTTGACTGCCCAGAAGATATATTAATTACGGTTTCTCAAGTCATAAACTCAGGATGGTAAGAATAAGGGCACTACTTTCACTAATCTGTATTTTCGTAACTGTTCTAAAATAAGAATACTGTCTTAGCTTGGGCAGCTGTAACAAAATACCAGACAGAGTAGCTCATAAACAACATTTATTTCTCTTAGTTCCGGAAGCTGGAAGTTCAAGATCATGGTGTCAGCCCAGCTGGGTTCTGGGGAGGGCCCCCTTCAGGGCTGCAGAGGGTCGACTTCTCGCTGTGGCCTTATGTAGTGGAAGGGGCATGGACACTTTGTGGGATATCTTCTACAACCTCATCCATGAGGCCCTCATGACCCAACTGTCTCCAAAGGCCCTACTCCTATCACCATCACCCTGGGCACCAGGTTGTGACCAGGAAACTTCAGAGGAGGTCCAGCCACAAGCATTCAGTCCCCATATAATATTTAAAGTTTTTGTCACCAAGGACCTCGCTGAGTCAGAAAACCTCTCTGTTCACTCACCTCATCGTCGGCATGCTGTTCAGAGGTCAGTTTCAGTACAATCTTGCACTGATCCACAAAAGTGCTCGCGATCAACTCAGCATGGCTCAAAAACACAGGGGCGTCATCCTTGGTCAGTGGCTCGTCGCCCACTATTTTGGCGATCATAAGGTCTAACAATGTAACCCTGTAAAACAGAAGATTTTTACATGAATATGTAATACTGAAATTGTAGAATACTAAAAATATTTCTAGAGACCATTTTAGGAGAGTACTTTTATTTTTAAATTCCTAACTTACTTATAATGTCTACTTAGGGAAAACATATTTTTTGTGAATACAATTCATCAATAACCTACTTTTCAAAATCTTGATTTCTTCGCAGTGAATAAGCTACAGAAATAAGCACCTTGTTATATCTATTACTTTGAGCCGTGAAATAAAATTCCACATTTCAATAATGCTCTCAAGGTAAGTTATACAGTCCTGTGGTCATCTACTGTAACAACAGCAAAGTTAAGTGGGCTAACTTTTATTCACTACTTTTAGTTCAGTTCAGTCCTGTCACTCAGTCATGTCCAACTCTTTGCGACCCCATGAATCGCAGCACGCCAGGCCTCCCTGTCCATTTCCAACTCCCGGAGTTTACCCAAACTCTTGCCCATCAAGTCGGTGATGCCATCCAGCCATCTCATCCTCAGTCGTCCCCTTCTCCTTCTGCCCCCAGTCCCTCCCAGCATCAGGGTCTTTTCCAATGAGTCAAGTCTTCGCATGAGGTGGCCAAAGTATTAAAGTTTCAGCTTCAGCATCAGTCCTTCCAATGAACACCCAGGACTGATCTCCTTTAGGATGGACTGGTTGGATCTCCTTGCAGTCCAAGGAACTCTCAAGAGAGTCTTCTCCAACACCACAGTTCAAAAGCATCAGTTCTTGCATGCTCAGCTTTCTTCACAGTCCAACTCGTACATCCATACATGACCACAAGAAAAACCATAGCCTTGACTAGATGGACCTTTGTTGGCAAAGTAATATCTCTGCTTTTTAATATGCTATCTAGGTTGGTCATAACTTTCCTTCCAAGGAGTAAGCGTCTTTTAATTTCATGGCTGCAATCACCATCTGCAGTGATTTGGGAGCCCAAAAAGATAAAGTCTGACACTGTTTCCACTGTTTCCCCATCTATTTCCCATGAAGTGATGGGACCAGATGCCATGATCTTTGTTTTCTGAGTGTTGAGCTTTAAGCCAACTTTTTCACTCTCCTCTTTCACTTTCATCAAGAGGCTCTTTAGCTCCTCTTCACTTTCTGCCATAAGGGTGGTGTCATCTACATATCTGAGGTGATTGATATTTCTCCCGGCAATCTTGATTCCAGCCTGTGTTTCTTCCAGCCCAGTGTTTCTCATGATGTACTCTGCATAGAAGTTAAATAAGCAGGGTGACAATAGACAGCCTTAAGATATTCCTTTCCCCATTTGGAACCAGTCTGTTGTTCCATGTCCAGTTCTAACTGTTGCTTCCTGACCTGTATACAGGTTTCTCAAGAGGCAGGTCATGTGGTCTGGTATTGCCATCTCTCTCAGAATTTTCCAGTTTATTGTGATCCACACAGTCAAAGGCTTTGGCATAGTCAATAAAGCAGAAATACATGTTTTTCTGGAACTCTCTTGCTTTTTTGATGATCCAACGGATGCTGGCAATTTGATCTCTGGTTCCTCTGCCTTTTCTAAAACCAGCTTGAACATCTGGAAGTTCACGGTTCATACTGTTGAAGCCTGGCTTGGAGAATTTTAAGCATCACTTTACTAGTGTGTGAGATGAGTGCAATTGTGCAGTAGTTTGAACATCCTTTGGCATTGCCTTTCTTTGGGATTGGAATGAAAACTGACCTTTTCCAGTCCTGTGGCCACTGCTGAGTTTTCCAAATTTGCTGGCATATTGAGTGCAACACTTTCACAGCATCATCTTCCAGGTTTGAAATAGCTCAACTGGAATTCCATCACCTCCACTAGCTTTGTTCGTAGTGATGCTTCCTAAGGCCCACTTGACTTCGCATTCCAGGATGTCTGGCTCTAGGTGAGTGATCACACTATCATGATTATCTGGGTCGTGAAGATCTTTTTTGTACAGTTCTTCTGTGTATTCTTGCCACCTCTTCTTAATATCTTCTGCTTCTGTTAGGTCCATACCATTTCTGTCCTTTCTTGAGCCCATCTTTGCATGAAATGTTCCCTTGGTATCTCTAATTTTCTTGAAGAGATCTTTAGTCTTTCCCATTCTATTGTTTTTCTCTATTTTTTTGCATTGATCGCTGAGGAAGGCTTTCATATCTTTCCTTGCTATTTTTTGGAACTCTGCATTCAAATGGGTATATCTTTCCTGTTCTCCTTTGCTTTTTGTTTCTCTTTTCACAGCTATTTGTAAGGCCTCTTCAGAAAGATCATTAGTCTATGAGAATCACCCACAGAGCTTAGCGATTTTCAAAACTCCTAAAACTTCACATTTCTTACAGCAGTTATTAATCCAAAATACAACAAATAATCCCCTCAACAGAGCAGAGAAGAACAACGAACAGTTCAGTATGCATTCAGATACATCTGTTTTCTCTAATTCACATACAATCCTTGAAGACAACAGGGTGCCCCGGTCACAAAGCCAGGCCTCCCACCTTCCCTGAGCAGGACGACCTCCGACCTCTGAGAGGCCAGGGAAGAGGCCACATAGGCCACACATGGTGTGATTCAAGAGGAACTTGAAGGTCTGCCCTAAAGACATTCCCTGTAAGTTGGGATAACGTGGCAGGTATTACCGGGTCTAAGAAGGCATGATCCCTAGCTTTAGGGAACAGAGCACCCAGGGGACGATCACCCAGAATAGGGTGAAGAGGAATGAGGAACAGACAGACAGGTCCTAAGTGGGGGAAAGGACCAATGCCACGCAGATGCTGAAGGAGGGAGAAGCAAGTCCTAAAGAGCTGGGAGGGGTCAGGACAGCGGCAGGCCACAGGGCAGTGTTAGTCGAGGCGACCGAGCGCTGCGGGAAGGCCCTGGCGCCCCAGGCACCCTGCTGAGGGGGCTGCCCCAGGAGGCGGGCAGCGCAGACCCGCCGGCCACCTCACACAGCAGGCTGAGGCAGCGGTGCTCCCGGGCGCCTCCTCTGCTCAGGAGAGGCGCCGCTCCACTCTATTAGGCAATGGGAGAACTAAGAGACAGGAAGGGAGTGACTGTGAACGAACAAAAATCAGGGATGAATCTTTAAAATATAAAGATATACACCAAGCTTGAAAAGTACCTGGCAATAAATTATACTTCATTAAATGATCCTCCTTGTATTAAGTCATCTAGCAATAAAAACTTTTAAGGGCTCCCACTGTCAGCTGCTGCTGCTGCTGCTAAGTCACTTCAGTCGTGTCCAGCTCTTTGAGACCCCATAGACGGCAGCCCACCAGGCTCCCCCATCCCTGGGATTCTCCAGGCAAGAACACTGGAATGGGTTGCTAGTTCCTTCTCCAATTCGTGAAAGTGAAGTCGCTCAGTCGTGTCTGACTCCTAGCGACCCCATGGACTGCAGCCTACCAGGCTCCTCTGCCCATGGGATTTTCCAGGCAAGAGTGCTGGAGTGGGATGCCATAGCCTTCTCCGCCCACTGTTGGGGAGTGGGTCTAAAAACTTTAGTCTGGAAGACGGGGTCCTCCCACCCAGAGTTCCCACTGAACTCTCTAACTCCCTCTGCTTCTAGCCACCACCCAAATCATCCTTCTCAGGGATTTTCTGGCGGTCCAGTGGTTAGGACTCCCTGCTTTCACTGCCAAGAGCCTGGGTACAAACCCTGATTGGGGAACTAAGATCCCACAAGCCACACGGTGCAGCCAAAAAAAACAAAAAACAAACAGACAAACAAAAAACCAAAAAAAAAAAAAAAAATCCCATCTTTCTCATAAAATAAAGGAATTACACACAGGACATAGAACTTGAGTAGGAAGTTGTTTTTCAGAGGCATTTACTTCGGTTGTGCACTGCATTTGCCAGCCCCAGCTCTATGCCAGAAAACGGGTGTGTTGGAAAGTACTGCAGAGTCAGGGGAAATGGGACAGAACGGGGAATCTCTTGCTTCTTGCAGTTGCGAGGGAACCACACTGAACACTCCCTTGAACACATGGCGGAGCTCGAGTGGCCTAAGAGGCCCCTTCTCCCAGGAGTGGAGGCTGCAGAACCAGAAAGTGCTAGCCAGAGGCCAGAGACCCGCTGCCCAGAGCCATCACAACACCTCAGTCTCACTTCCGGCAACCCGGAGACCAGCACAGGAGCTGCCTCGGGCCCCCCGACACAACCCTCAACTCACTCCTTGATCGCCGGCTATCGTGAGCCGCCTACTTCTAATTCACTTCTGATAGTTACATACTCTGTCCTCAAAATGACGAGTCCTGTTTCATAAAAAAACGGAAAGCAATGTACACGGGAACAATTTTATGGAAAAAATCTACAGCAAGGTTCATACTTTAAAGTTATGCCTCAACTGATGCAGTCTGCAATCTCAAGAGCCCGGGCTTGCACTGCCCTAAAATGGGTACGTCATGAGAGGACTGGCGTGACGGGGCAAAGGACGAGGGGAAAGAGTGAGAGGGAGTTTTACAAACATTCTAGGATAGGAAATAATAGCTTACAATTCTGGAACTAAAACATCTGTAATTCAAAGACTAACATCTCCAACAAATTCTCAATTTGTATTTGAACTACTCCACCTGAATGATTTGTTGAATGGCATGCCACAAAGGCCAAAACTTTCATTAACCTGGACAACAGGCTAACCAAGATATAGGCTGTTGCTGGATTAATCTTATTAATCCTGTCAAAAATTACATGTATGAGAAGCTAGTGCATTACAGGGAAAATGATCAATGACTCTGGCATCAGACATACTGAGTTCAAATACCACCTCAGCTACTTTTGTAACCCAGGACAAACACCTTAACCTTAAAAGTCTCAGATACCTGATGTGAAAAAATGGCAAGAATAAAACTATTTCAGAAGGTTTCTCTGAGGATTAAAGGATAATGGTTGCATGCTGCCTCCATACGTAACAGTGATGCTACCTGGAGAAAAAGGTCAAGCTCACTATAGTAGAAGCAGTAGGAATATGCACGCAGAAACACCGCCTCACTTTCACCAAGCGATGATTACACGCCAGCACTGAGAGCTTCATACAGATTTCAGTTGGTAATCACAACGATTTCATGGGGTGCCTACCGCCACCACCCTCATTCCACAGATGAAACCGGGTTCCAAGAGGTGCCTTGTCCAAAGCAGAGAGTGGCATAACTAGCGCAACTAGCCTCCGCTCTTCTACCCTGTGCCGTCCAGATGATAACTTTGCAGACAGCTTTGCCGAAGCTCCGGTACTTTGGTCACATGATGCGAAGAGCTGACTCACTGGAAAAGACCCTGATGCTGGGGAAAACTGAAGGCAAAAGGAGAAGGGGGTGGCAGAGAATGAGACGGTTCAATAGAATCACTGCCTCGATGGACATGAGTTTCAGCAAACTCTGGGAGACGGTGAAGGACAGGGAAGCCTGGCATGCTGTACTCCAAGGGGTCACAAAGAGTCAGGCACAACTAAGCAACTGAAAAACACCACAACACAGATTATAAACCTGGTAACTCCACAAGCTGGTTTCTAGGAGCAGCTAGTTTAACTCAGTGTCACTCCAATTCACTGGGAACGGGGATTAGAAAGTTGTATAAACACAGGCACTCACTTCTGCATAATCACACTATGGGAGTTGATTTTAACTCTGTATCCAAAATATCTTCACCCAGTAATCAGCCCAAATAAACTACCAGGGTGAAGGAGTCAACTCACCATGACAACCAGTAGAACCAGCACAAGAAAGCTTCGCCTCCCTGCTTACACACCCACACCGGGGGCAGGGAGGGGGCACCGTTCACCCTCAGGCCCTAGAGACCACGAGCAGGGGCTTAATGAACACCGTGCCTGTTTTACTGACTGAGCCCCCAAGGTTTTTTAATCTAACAGCCCCCAACCCAACTGGATTCTCTAGCTCAGCAGCTTGGGGCCACAGCCTGGGCACTGCTCAGGAGACCCTTGTTGTGTGTCCCCAAATGAGACACCACAAGTGCCCCAGAAATCTCCAGTGCAGTCCCTCATCTGAACCCCAGGACACGGAATGTGTCCTATCTTCTCAGTTCTCAGGAACGTGTCCTGTCTTCTCAGTTCTCACAGGGCGGCACGGAGCGCCACTCCAGAAGGAAGGGCAAAGATAATTTCATCAAACACCCCCACTGAGAAAGCCATGTCTTTTCAGCTCTGTTGGTCTGTCAGCACGGCACTCTGAAGAATCATTCATCGTTGCCCAAAACGAGTCACCAAGGAACCCAGCAGCCTCCACTTCTCTACAGACCTCTGAGCGCTCTTGCAAAGCCCCCATCCCCTCCTCCTGCCACTGAGCAAAAACAAGCCGCCAGGCCCAGCAGTTCCCACTGCGAGCTTCACCCGAACCAGCTGAGCCACGCCAGGCCCCTGCTGGCAAAACACGTCCTCCCGGCGGATGGGGTCATCTGCAGTCCACACTATCGACAGAGTCAGCATCCTGAAGAGATGCTTCAGTTAAGTATTTGGTATCAGTAGAGTTTCCCTTTCCAGTAATGTTCCAGTACTGACCCTGGCAGGTGTTAAGAATAGAGAACTCACAAGATTCAATCTTTGTCCTTGAAGAATACATATTCCAGCAGAAAAGCAAATGATCATGATCGATGCACAGGGGAGGATGCAAATAACTTTGCCTGGGCAACTCAGGTGAGCCAAGGGAACACAGGCAGTATCTGCAAAGGCCCACATGGACACGGAGTTTTCCAGTAAACAGGCACCACCTCATGACACCACCTGCAGGCAGCTGAATTTGGGAATGCGGAGGACCCTCGGATGCAGAGGCCGGCTGTAAGTTTCCACTGCACTGCTGGTTGGCACCGCTAAACCCTCGCATTGTTCAAGAGTCAACCGTACTTAGAGGAGTCAAATCACAGCAACAGAAAGCAGCATGGTGCTTTCCAGGGACTGGGGGAGGGGGAAATGGGCAGCTGTTTAACGGGTAGACCTTCGTTTTTTAAATTTTTGGCTGCATCAGGTCTTAGCTGTGTTCTCCAGGTTCTTCCTTGCGGTATGCAGGCTCTCAGGTTGCCCTGTGGCACAAGAAATCTTAGTTCCCCAACCAGGGATAGAACCTGAGTCCTCAGCATTGCAAGGCAGATTCTTGAACCCCAGGCCCCCAGGGAAGTTCCCAATGGGTACAGTTTCAATGGTACAAGAGGAAACAGTTCTGGAGACTGGCTGCACAACAACGTGACTATACTTAAACTACTGACCGCACATGTTTAAAAGGTTACAATGGTAACTTCTGTATTAAGGGTATTTTATCACAGTTTTTAAACACACTAAAGCCCACGTCTAGTCAAAGGTGGTATGTAAACCAGAGCTGTGACAGGAGTGAATTCGCCGCACACTGAAATGGTCTAGGCGGTAAGGCTTACTGACCGAGGGAAACAGGAGTGGAGGCAGTGGCGGGGGGAGGGCACTGAGGTTTCCCATCCAGCGAGCGATGTTACAGTAACAAGTACACCAGTGAGAAAACCCACTCAGTCACACAAGCTTTCATTCAAAAACTTGTTTAGCACCTATCTTGTGCCAAGCACTGGTTAGGAAACACGGAGAGCACAGGTTAAAAAAGCCCCCATCCTGGCCTCACACTGGCAATCCACTGCTGCCACACTGCCAGCAAGTGTGTGAGCAATAGAGGCACTTCTCCTGTGCAAGAAAAATAACGGGGCAGGGGAGGTGACGCCCGAGCAAGAAATCTGTATGACGCTGCGAAGCGGTGGCTGCAGTTTCTGTAATAAAAATGGGAAACATCTGTCTGTCATCTTCATTGGGTTAGGAAATGGATCAGTTAACAAAAGATCATTTGATAAGAACACATGAAAAACAAGCTTTGATATTGAAATACAATAAAACTGTGGTTCCTGTTTTCAGATGTTCCTCTCTGCAGAGCAATGTACTAATTCATAGCCCTGTTCTTCACATACTTATTTTAATTATTTTTCTGCAGGAAAAGTATGCATATGTGGGGGGGGCATTGGATTTATAAATATGGCATTTAAATGATTTTTAAAAGCATGAACTTTCCCTTTTTGTTAAAGATATTAAAGAACAAAAAAACACTACTTAACAAGACTACAAAGAAGTGCATAAAGATTAACTGTTGGAACCCAAATGCACTGAAAGAATTTCGAAACCACGGCAATTATAAAAATTGTGACTATAATCAAAAGATTAACATTTTTTAAGGTTTTTGATCATTAGATCTGTGATTTCTGAATAAGTCTTATTCTCCTAGGGCAACATTTCCAATCAGGTTAGGGAAAACCTACACTTGGGGATGGACAGAGCCCTAGATCATTCTGCTCACTCCTCTGACTTCACCGGCCAGGAGCCTGAGAGCAAGGTGAGAGGCCTGGCCGAGGGCACCCAGACAACGGGCCGAGGTGCCACGGTTTCTGGGCTCCGCGGGCACAGCCCCTCCCACTACCTGGCAGCGAAGGCCGAAGACACGTATTGATTTTCTCTCATTCTAAAGCACACACTGGAAAACTGCACATCTACAGAGTGGATCCCGAATCCTGACAACAGGGAAGTGAACAAACGAACACGTTCCGTCTATAGAGCTCTAATACGCAGATGCAGGGATTGCTTTTATAAACACGAAGGACAAGTCTAACATTTTGTTCTCAACATTTTTCGATACGGCTTTACTGAATAATGGCGCCAACCTGAATTCTGCAACGCTTGGTAAATCGCTGCTGTTGTGGCTGAGCTGTAATGTTAACCAACCAATTTAAAACCATTACCGACACAGAAACATGTATTTAGAGATTTTGTGCCAACTAAGAAACCACACAGTTTTTCAGTCATGTGTACAGGATACTCTCTATGGAATGCTAAATTCTCAAAACCACACTGGTTTTTGGGGTTACCTTTCTTGATTGCTCATTTTGGCATACATGGCTTTAACCAATTCCGGGCTCTTCAGAAAATGGTCTGTAATAATCAAGAACCTAAGAGAAAAGGAGGAAAGGGTTTGGTTACTAGAAACATAGTAAAAACAGACAAGGCCTTATCTACTTTATAGACATAGTTTATACATAAAGTATTTCTGTTGAATTTCTGATTAGCTTCAATTGACCTTCAAATGTTTTAAGAGGGTCACATACTATTTTTCCATTAGCAGTGAAAAGAAAATAAAAACCCTCAAAATATTTTTCTCCAATTTTACTTCTAAAAAATTTATCACAGTGATTCAAATTTATTCGATTTAAGGGAAGGGCCTACCATACTTTTTACTAATATCTAAGTTACAAAAGGAAAAAGTTCACTATAGTTTAAATGATAAAATGAAATTTAGCTCGGGTATAACAAAACACATTAAATTGTTTTAGTCAAAAGTGTAGTGTTAAGATTAATCAGAGGAACAGATATGTCCTCCTTTTTCCTGAAACACACGCCGCCGGCAGCCGTGAATGCTGGCTGGACTGTCTGCTCCTGAAGCACTCTCGAGCCACCACGGAAACCCCTCACTGTCAAGCGATGCACTCATCGAAACTCAGAGACCAACTTGGGGAAGCCCTGAGGCAAAGAGTGTAAGCGTGCCTCTTCAAAGCACCACTGTGACAACTAAAAAGACTGAGCGTGCTATCAACTAACTCTGAGTCGTATTTACCAGAGGGTGTCTGAAGACTTAAGAACTAAGGACTATACTGCTCATAATCCAGGTTAATGCTAAGCGTGACAGTAAAGCGTTAATTATGTCAACAAACACAGTTTAATCACTTCTTAGTAAATAACAGAATAAAAGCGTATCTTTTCAGTATGATAGTCAAATGAAACATATTAACTACCATAACATAGCATCACTTCATATAAAAACAAAACCGAAACACACATTCTATTTCCCCCATAACCTTTCAAATAACGGAACGACACTGATGTAAAATATTTCTAACAATAATGAATAATATTCAAGATTCTCAATTTTCACATCAACTTAGGTGGGTCATCTAAGTGCGACAATAGAAGTCCAGCCTATCAAGCCAGGTATACAAAACTGTGATTCTGAAGTTCATTCATAAACCACCTACTTGGAGCTCAAAACATCTTCCCTCAACAACTTTCATTCAAAAATGCAATGTTCCAAATACTGTGTGTAAGGGGCTAGGTCCCAGCCCCAGTTCCAAACTCTAACAGTGAAGAAAGACACGGGCACAGATAGGTAATCCGAGAGAAATGTCTTCGGTATAACATACAGACACATCATGGATTACAGAAACAGCAGAGTTTATTTAACAAGAGGGCTGGGGTGGGGGTGGGGCGGTGGGGAGAGAGGTGATGGATGGGGCAGGGAAATCAAGAGTCGGTGAATCCCTAGTTCAAAAGGGAAGGAAGAGCATTTGAATTAGAGGTGACAAAAAGGACTTGAAAAGGCAACATGAAGGAAAGAAGAGCAGTGTGCTCTTGCTGTTGTTAAGTCACTAAGTCGTGTCCGACTCTGTGACCCCACGGGCTGCAGCCTGCCAGGCTCCTCTGTCCATGGAATTCTCCAGGCAACAACACTGGAGTGAGTTGCCATTTCCTCCTCCAGGGAATCTTCCCAACCCAGGCATCAAACCCATGTCTCCTGAATCACAGGCAGATTCTTTTACCACTGAGCCATCAGGGAAGCCCCATTTTCACTGTAGAACTATTTAAAGGATAATAACTGTCACTCATAATTTATCAATACAAATACAGGCAGAAAAAAGTATTCCATCTGGACATCCATACAGACAACTGGAATTCTTGGCTACATTACCGTACACTGAGTGTCATGATCCTGGCTGCAAATAATATTATACATACAGAGCAAGATGGAATGCCAGCGGGAGGCAGGTTTTTTCCTTACAACTCAAAAGTAATCATTTAAATAGTTGTCAATTACCTGTTAAGTTTTTATTATGTTAGCTGCTGGGCCTGTTTTTCTAAATATAATATTACTCTCTGTTCTAGGGTACTGCACAAAGTTACAAGTAAATTCTCAACTTTCACTCAGATTTCATCGCACTGACTTTCTTACCCAATATCTGCTCCAGGGAAGAACCAAAGATAAAGACCTTAATAACCAGTAGAGATCCAATAGTGGTTAACATATTCTAAGTGACAAAATTCAAATTTGTGATTAAATTATTTCATAGAATTACTACTTCTGTAAATGCAAAAATTTTGTGGTAATATTTTATGAGGGAGGTAGGGTCCCACTAATCTGAAACATAAAATGCAACAAAGACATTTTACAGCCTGTAAGTAATACTCCAACTTTATAGAAAAACAGAACAAATTACCTTGGGAGAGAATCAAAAATACACTCCATCCAAAGCAGAAGTCCAAGTAGAAAGGGCATCAGAGAAAGACATATTTACTTTACAGACAAAAAGGGCTAGCAATGGGATCCATTCCTAAGGCTGTCCTTGTTTTTTTCAGCATATGTTAAACTTTAACTTATTGTTCAATTGTTGTAATTCAAGCTTTTACTCAGAACCTTTACCAGGAAAGTGACATTAGCTGTTCTTAAGCAGGCGCATGTCTAACAAAACACTTACGGCCATTCTGACTCAGGCTGCTTCTGGTGAGCTTCTACGACATCAATCGCAATATTGAGGTTTTCTTCCAGTTCCTTCATTCTTTCAGAATTCAGGGATGTGAACAAAATCATTGACGAGTAGGCAACAATTTTTCTGTCTGGATGATTTAGGCAAGATCTTCCAAATAAAGAAATCAGGGTGTTGGCCCAATGATAAAATATGACAACTCATAAATGACAATAATCCAACTAACAAATTCAGTATACACTGACATTTCTAAGGATTTAACAAAGAATCACAACTTTGAAACATTATTTCTGGCAAAAATAGCAAATATAAAATTAGACACAAAACAAAGTATCCGATATGAAAGCTGCAGTTGACTCAGAAGCAAAAAGCAAATAACATCTGTTTAAAGAAAAAAATAAAGTGATTACATTTATAAAGCATTGAAACGCTCATTCTTATTAGAAAGAAAAATTAAAAGGCAAAAAAAGATACTTCCCAGACTATAGGCATTTCTTTAACAGTTTGAGGGACAGAATGTGCCAGGGAAAGATGATATATGGAGAACCTGGGAGTCAAAAGCCTCAGGATAACTCCTGGTTCCTCCATTTATCAGCTGTGTGACCTTACAAGGTCAGTATATTATCAACTGTCGATTCTAATACGGTCATGCACTATGGCAGGACTTCTTTTCATTTAAACCTCATAATACTCTTCCGGAGGAGTTATTACCCTTTTTCACAGATGAAGAATGTGTTGACTTTACCTGCCCAAGGGCACAAAGCCAATACCTGCCAAAGCTGAGCTCAAACCTGGTTGTGTCTGTCTCACAAACACATAGAGAGTGAAGGCACATAACTTCTTTCAGTGTGTTTTTTGACACAAAAATGGAACACGATGGCAAGACCTCCCTGGCTTCTGTGAGCACCAGGTCTCAAACCAATGTAAAACCACCAGGTAAACGCCGGCTGCCCTGTTGAGGACCTCTCCTGTGTTCCTATGACACCTGGCCTCCCCTGAGTCACATCCCTTCTTACACAATGACACGCCTCCAGCATGGGCTTCAGGGAGTAGTGGATATACGTAAGTTACCCTTCTTCCAATCAGCTAGTTCAGAACTTGGCAGATATGAGGTGCTCAGACAGTTTTAAAGGAACAAATTCTCAAAAGTGAGCAGTGTTTATTTTATAGCTTGAATTCCACCAACTCCTCCTTCCAGCCTGAGCTCAGTTATTACTAACCATAAAGACTTTTTGCCTTCAACTCTAGTATTGACAGGAGTTGAGAACCAGTTACCAGCGCAGTGAGCTAGAGATAACATGAGCATTTACCTCATCCTAACTCTGTACAGATGAGCCCAGAAAACCTACCCAATCACAGCACAGAGTTTGGGCAGCTGGTATTCAAAAAGCGTAGGCTTGGATCCGGAGGGCAGCACAGGGCTCCCGCTGGAGCTGCGCCATTTATCAATGATTAGCATCAGCTCCGCCATTTGTCCAAATGGGGACAGTACCGCTCGTCCTGCAGGTACGTTGTTGTTGCTGTTTAGTCACTAAGTTATGGAGCCTGCCCTCTGTCCATGGGAGTCTCCAGGCAAGAATACTGGAGTGGGTTGCCATTTCCTACTCGCAGGGATCTCCCCTACCCAGGGATCAACTCTGTGTCTCCTGCACTGCAGGCAGATTCTTCACACTGAGCCACCAGGGAAGCATGGAGACGCCCTCATGCCTTCTCCCAGCAGTTACCCAACCCGCCACCATCTGCCAAGGGCAACTGCTGCCCTGAGTTCTATTACCAAGGTTAGCTCTTCCTGTTTTGGAACTTCACATAAGTGGAGTGATGTAACTACAACCTTCTCAGAAGTCAGAAAAATTCTTATCAATATACTCACAAGAAGAGCTCTGGGAATGCATGCATCCAAACAACAGACTGGGAGTCTTCATTCCGGGAGGCGATGTTGCCTAGAAACTGCAGGCCACAGCGAAATGCTGAGGGGTGACAAGAGCAAAACAGATTTGTGATGGAAAGAGTCTGAACTCACTAAAATATATCCTGAAAGGAAACAGTCCTCATGTTATTCAACAAGAAGTTTCTGTTAGCGTCTCTCAACTATGAAAGTCTCTCACCACAGTGAAACTTTGGGCATGACGTTGATATTAAAATACCTTACCAAAACAACACATGATGCTGCTGTTTAGTCCCTAAGTCATGCCTGACTCTGCAACCCCACAGGCTATAGCCCACCAGGCTCCCCTGTCCATGGCATTTCCCAGGCAAGAATACTGGAGCGGGTTGCCACTCCTTCTCCAGGGGATCTTCCTGACTCAGGGATCAAATCCGAGTCTCCTTCATTGGCAGGTGGCTTCTTTACCACTGAGCCACCAGGAAAGCCCTCACCAAAACAATATTCTTATACAAAATTAATTAACTTTTAAAAAAGACTGTAACTGTAGGCACAAATTTACCTGTAATCACACTAAATATCACTGGAATATGTGTTCCAATTGAAACAGTTACCCTCAGACTGGATTTAAAACATACATGTAAAACACAAAGCTACAGAAGTACTGATGGTTAAAGAATGGAAGAAGATATATAAGGCAAATACTAGCCTACAAAGGTAGTCATACACCACTTAAAATCAGACATAATGAACTTTAAGGCAAAAAGCATTATTAGAAGGTTTTCTAAAAAGTCATTTCAGAATTATTTATCAGAAAGGCACAATTTTAAATTGGAATCATCTAATAATATGGTTTCAAATATATATAAAAGAAAAATGGACAAAAGTATAGAGCAAAGAGAAAAATTCAGTTAAATTCAGCAATAACAATATATTTTCCCCAGTAAATTATAAAACAAGCAGACAAAACGATCAGCATATTTAGAAGATTTGAGTAAGATTTAATAACAACCTAGTTGACATATTTAGACTATTTCAACAAATAAAACTGCAAAATTCTGGACAAAACCCAGCACGCTGTCGAGTGCAGGTGAGGACGTGGAGCGGGGGAACTCTGGTTCACTGTGGATGGGGATGAGACTCACGCAGCCACTTCATGAGACAGTCTGGTGGCTCCTTACAAACCCAAACAAACTCTTAGCACACAACTCGGCAATCGCACTCCGTGGTATTTACCCAAAGTAAATGAAAATTTTTGTCCGTACAAAACCCTGCACATGAATGTTTACAGCAACTTTACTCCTAACTGCCAACACCTGAAAGCAGCCAAGATGTCCCTTCAGTAGGCGAATGGATAAATAAACTGAGGTCCACCCAGACAATCGAGTATTATTTAGCACTAGAAAGAAATGAGCGACCAAGCTATGAAAAGGAACATTAAACACCATATGAAAAGCCAATCTGAAAAGGCTACAAACTGTGTGAGTCCAACTTTACAACATTCCGGAAAAGGCAAAACTATGGAGACAGTGAGAAGACAAGTGGCCACCAGGGGTCAGGGGCCGGGAGGGGGGTGTGAACAGGTGGAGCACAGAGGGTCTTTAGGGCAGTGAAACTTCTCTGTATGATGTTACAATGATGGACACATGTGCTCCACATCTGTCCAAATCCACAGAACATATACGTGTATACATGTCATTGCTCTTCAGGCGCTAAGTCATGTCCAGCTCTTTGCAAGCCCATGGACTGCGGCCCGCCCGGCTCCTCTGCCCATGGGACTGCCCAGGCAAGAACACTGGAGTGGGCTGCCACTGCCTCCTGCAGGGAATCTTCAAACCCACATCTCCTGCTTGGCAGGCAGATTCTTCACCGCTGAGCCACCCGGAAGTCCATGTGTCTACATACACATACGTATGGAAGAAAAGGCACTCGAGCCCATGGGAAAACCACAAGATTGTACTACACACACCAGACTGGCAAAAAATTCAGTTAGAAAATAACAAAGCGTTCATGAGAACGCAGTTCAGGAACTCAAGGTTCTCTGAAGTCCTTTACATCAGTGAACAAAGCACATTTGAATTATTTTTGCCTGAGAACCAGCTACCAACTGCTGCCTCTTAGCTTCTCGCCCTGCTCTGCAGACATAAAGGCAGGCCTTCAGACGCCTCCTCCATCAGCTGGCCCGGCCCGCCCTGTGGGAAAGGGAGAGTTCCCCTCTGGTTCTGGGGTCATCCTCTAGCCAGGCTTCTCCTGCTTCTCTGGGCTCATCTCTGGCAGGAACAGCTTCTCCAGCGACGTGCTCCCGCACAGCAGGACAACCAGCAGCGTCCAGCAGCAGGAGCTTCTTCAGGACGCTTCGAAGCCAGTTCCATGTTCTGGAAGCAGCCTGTGGACGACGTCCCCCTATACCGCACCCTCCACAAGGAAGCCTGGGTCTCAGACCTCGGGGGGAGCGGGGAGCCTCTTCCTGAGACACTCATCTCAGCCCTGGGGCCCTGGCCGCTCCTCCTGTGTGGAATTTCTGTGTTCTTCGGCATTCTCCTTACTTCTCAGTAGTCAATCCCTTGTTATTTCAAGCCTTTGTTATAGTTAGTAATTCTTTCTTTTAAACTTTCCCTATTCAAATTGCAGTGTGGTTTCCGTCTCCTGGTTGCACCCCAGCTGGTGCAGAGATGGCGAGAGGGGCCCGGGCAGCAGGGAGGAAGGGAAAGGGGAGCAAGAAAAGGTGTCGTCAGGCACAGCCTTGGAAAACACACACAGCTCAACCCGCCAGGACCGTGTCATCAGACAAAGAAGCCAAACTATCCTTTAACAAAGAAAATTTAATATGTGGCCATCAGTTAAACTAAAAAGGCAAGACTAAGGTAACACGGAGGTTAAGGCTACAGGAAACCACCACTCACCACCCTTAAAACTGGAGGCCCAAGGGGAGGGGGTGTGGCTCTGAGCACCCAGGAGCCTGGGGGCTCCGCACAGGGGGCCCAGACCGCCCTGAGCGGGGGGCCTCAGCAAGGGCCAGGCTGGCTGACAGGTGTCTCAGAGGGAAAACCAAAAGGCTCCTGGGGGAAGGGAGCTGGAAAGGGGGCCGTTCAAGGGAGACACGAGTGGGGAGCAGTCGCTCTCCTTCCTGCTGCTTCCATTCACCCACAAGACCCTCCACTGGCTGAACTTCACAGAACACAGAGGAGACACGAGTTTGTGGACACTGCTTACCCAGCAACACCGAACGGCACAGATGGCTAAGCTCAAAGCTGCGTAATGACAGCCTCGGAACCAGAGCAACGCTTAACACTGGACAATCACTAATGCAACTCACACCATTCTAAGTGCTTCATTTCACATAGATTCTTATTTATCATAACTCCCACCATATGGCAGGTTATCGTCATCTCTGTTTTTCGGGTGAAGACGTGGAGGCACAGCAGTCAAGCCCATGGTCCAGGTCAGCAACAACCCAGGGCCCTGGTCCATACTGGCTGCCACCCCGGACCGCGCACCGAGGAGGGCAGCCAGCCAGCCACTTCCCACGGGCACCCGATCCTGGTGTGCAGTCTGCGGTCACAGACACTGCCGCGGATGCCTGCACGCCCACCCCTGCCCCAGCCCCGCCTCAGCTCACACCTGAGACCACAGGCCAGCGCCTCACAGGCCCCAGCTCCGCCCGCCCGGCACCCACGCTGCAGGGTCAGCGCCTGTTCTCAAGGTGGTTCCCTTGGGGCCAGGCAGCCCATACAGGCAGAGTGGAGGGTCGAGACCCTGAGTGAAACCAGAGCAGGACACTCCTGAGGAAGGAGCACAGGCATGAACACGGCGAGAGCTTAGGCGGGAGGCCAGAGGCGACAGTGCTGACGGGCACGCGCTGTTTCCCAAGAGCGGACACCCGCGTTCTGTCGGCATCATCGCACTTAACCCCACAACACCCCCGCAGACTCGGGGGCCACAGCCCCCTGTGCAGTCACCAGAGCTAGGAAGGCAGGCCCCCAGCCCGGGCCACCACGCCCACAAGTGGCAGGAGAAGGACAGGTGAGAACATGCTGCAGCTCTTCCCAGGGACCGGGACCAGCTCGTCAGGAAGGAGCCACAGCAGAAGCTGGGATGAGACCAAGGCCCTGCTCCCTTAAAGGAAATCCCGCCAGGCAGCGACCAGGGGACATTTTCAAGGGCAGAGGTCTTGCAGGCCTCCACCCTCCTAGACCCCTGTTCTGCTGGGCACGCGGGGCTCTGTCCGCAGGCTCCCGAAACCCAGGCTTCCCTTCAGGCCCGTCGCTGCTGCTCCAGCACCTCAGAGGCAGAGCAGCTGTGAAGATGGAGAAGGCTGAGGCGTGTGAGCAGTCCGTGCTAGTCACTTACTCAGAGTAACGCGACAACTGGCCGCTCAAAGAAGAGTTGCGAAACTGTGGCCAAAAAGCAAAACACTGAGATAAAAAAAAACTATGCAAACAAAATGCTGAAGCAAGACCCTCAAAACTGAATTAAGTTAACATTTAACCTAAAATAAAGCAGGATGCCAGACTGCAAGCACACGCTCACACCCTACACACAACCACCGAAGACGACCGGCAACCGGTGTCTAGCATGGCCGCACAGACGGCGGCGGCTCTTCCTCCTCTTTTCTGAGCTTTTAAAAATCACTCTGCAAGTCCTCCAAGAAGAGCGCCTGACGGGCTCATGGCCTGCCACGGGATGGGAAAGGGTGCCGGCATGTGCTATTGTCAGATTTGGACAAAAAGATTAATTCTTATAGAAATTAAAGGAGAAATTACTGGACAGAGGGATAAGCTAGGGAGTAAATCCTGTTTCTCCAATTTTTTTTTTTTTTGCCTAATCTTCTTTGGAGTCAGATGAAAAATTGTTTTGATGATAAATCCAGAGATGCATATTAAGTTAAGGCCTTTTTAAAAATTTATGTATTAAAAAAAATTACTCTATAACAAATTTTTATAAAATGTTCATAATAAAAAATCTTCATTTTAATCTTGTCATAGTTTAAAATGACATTAATATTTCTTCTGAATATTTCAGAATATTAACACTGAAATCCTTGTAAAATTTTCACACACACAAGAAGAGCCAACAATATAAGTTAGTCTGAAAGCCAATGAACCCAACAACTCATCAGGCAACTAAAAATTAGCTCTCTGAATCAGAACACAATTCTGGGAAGGAAAAGGTTTAAAGACATCCTAGAAACAAGAAAAGAAAACTCAAGGCAAGTACAAATGACAGTTTACTTTTACCAAACAGCTTATCAACTGATCTTTATGTAAATACTGCAAATGTTACAAAGCCCCTCAAAAAGCCCAACATTATTTTTATAGATTAGGGAAGAACAAAGGCCAAAAACAACACCAATAACTCAATTAAAATAACTCATGTCTATGTTTACATAAAATTTGATGAGCATAAGATATTCGTCACACCACTGCAATTATTCTCTGAAAATAATACTCTAAATATTATTTTGACAACGTAATTATAGTTCTTACCTCAAGAGCAGTAACAAAACTCTGGCACCAATATCCAGCTAAAAATCTATGAAGAATAAGGTTCTCACAGAAAAAGAATCAGAAGATGGTACAGGCGCTGTATTAGAAGCTAGAACACTTTTTAAAAAAAGATCTGTATTAAGTTTGAACTTATGCACTATAAAATGTGTTTAAGTTTCATTGTGCCACCAAAGTTTCATTCTTGAATTCCAAATAAGATTCATTAACATCACTGGCTGCCTCTTTCAAGAATGCATGAGAAACATCACTTTCATTCTCCTCCCTGCCTCAGTAATATCCTTCCAACTCGGTTAATAAACACAAGTTATCTACTTGAAATTGACACAACTGAAAAACTAAAGGAGACCTAAACAAACGGGAGAGATGTCCCACACTCATGGACCAGAACACTCAGCATCGTTATGAAGGCAATTCTCCCCAAGTGGGTCTACAGATTCAACATAACTCCTAGTATCCACAATAAATAAATAGCTCTCACAACCTGACAGCAAAATTTAATAGCCCAATTAAAAACTGGGCAAAGAATCTGAATAGACAGTTCCCCAAAGATTTATAAATAACCAAGAAGCACATGAGAAGATGTTCAACACTGTTAGTCATTAGGGAAACGCAAATCAAAACCACAATGAGATACCACTTCACACCCACAAGGATGACTATAATCCAAAGAAAGGAAAACAAATGTCAGCAAGGATGTGGAGAAACTGGAACCTTGTTGGTGAAAGTATAAAAGCATCGGCTGCTATGGAAAAGTCTGGCAGTTTCTTAAAAATTTAAATATAAAATTGATGTACCAATTCCCCTCCTAGGTATATACTCAAAAGAACTGAAAAAAACAGGTACTCAGATAAATCCACATACACGCACGTTCACAGCAGCGCTACTCTGAACAGCCGAAGAGTGAGTGGCCCAAGAGTCAAACCATGGAGACAATGAATGAACAGATGAACAAAAATGTGGTCTGTGCACACAACGGAGTATCACTCAGTCATAAAAATACACGAAGCTCTGACACATGCTCAATGTGGATGAACCTCAAAAACCATTATGCTAAGTTAAAAAGCCAGGCAAAAAAGGTCACATAATTCTATGATTCCATTTATATGAAAAACCCAGACTTGGCAAACCCATAGCAACAAAACGCAGAATGGTGGTGGCCAGGAGCGGGAAGCGGCCTCTTGGGGGCACGGGCTCTGTCTCTGGGGTGAGGAGAACCTTCCAGCCAGACAGAGGTGGCGGTGGGCAACACTGCCGCTGCACCAAACGCACCCGCTGCTCACTTTAAAGCGGTGAGCTACGCTATGTGCCTGTCCCAGCAGCGAGCAAGACAGTGACTATCTGATACGGCCGCAGTCGCCTAGCCTGTGAGCAGCTCTCAGGGCATCTTACATCAAGCAGGCCTGCACAGACCTACTCTCTCTGACTGGTAAGTACCAATGAACAGCCAAGCCATCAACCAAACAACTAGCTTATTCATCAATGGCAAACTAGTTCATTAACAGCTTTGGAAACTGGCTCCTCAGATTTTTCTGTTAGATCATCTATTTGCCCCAGGGAACAGAAAACTGATCCTGAGAAGGGACAGAACACTTTTTATCCTATACTGTAAACACCAAGTAACTGATCTTCCGCAGCCACTGAGGGGCCGAGAGAAGGGACAGTGATCGAGGGGGACACAGGGTCAAGGGGACAGATGGAGGATAGGAGAGCACATCCTATCACAGGCTGACAGGCGGTGGAGCGGAGGGCAAAAGTGCTGAGAGGAGAGCTGGCCTCTGAGGGGCAAGTGGGGCCGGGACCCCAGCACAGCGGAGGCGGCCGGCTCCTCACTGATGGTTATTTAATCACAGCGCTTGTGCAGCTTCCTCTGGGCGTCTTATTTAGGGATCCGTCATTATGAGAGAAGCCTACTCCTACCCACCCCAGTTCCTCAGCTCTGTCAGGGACATGCTACCCACCACATCGTACTTCACAGCAATTACAAAACACAGTACATGCTGAACTCCCTGTCTGGATTACCATACCAGTCAGACTTCAAAAATAACTGCCTTTCCAGGCAAGGGAGTGAAATCTGTATTTTATTGCTGATCTTTAATCCTCTAATTTGAGCTCTGAGGCTTTTGCTTTATCATAAAATGGAGCTACGAAAATACTTCTAAATACATAACATTTTAAAACACTTTACAACCTAATCCTACGCCCTACCAAATTGAGAATACTCAAGAAATTACTGCTGTTTCAAAAAACTTAGAGCAAACACTTTTTGTGCAAATTCTTACATAATTAGTTCAAAAAATAATTACAGGGCCTTTCCTGGTGGTCCAGGGGTTAAGGCAAGACCCCGAGCTCCCAATGCAGGGGGTACCAGTCTGGTCCCTGGTCAGGGAACTAAGATCCCACATGCCATGTGGTGTGGGCCACTCCCAAAAAAACTTTAAAAAACATAAATAGAATAAAAAACAAATAAGTAAATAATTACAACATTCCAGAGGAAGAATTCTAAATCAAACAGAATGATGCAGGAATCTTAACAAATGCATCTTAAATGAAAATGCTGAGAAATCACAGGAGGATGAGAATTAAAGCAAGCCAGGCGGCACCTCCAGCAGCTCACTTAGCCTGTTTCCCATGGGCCTCAGTTTCCAGGCCTGTGAAGAAAAATGATCAGCTCAAATTCTCTCTCTACCTTCTCACAGCAGCGTCCCACTAACACTCACAGAAGTACGCTTCACTTTATATAACCATAGGCATTAAGAACTCTATATAAATTAACTTATAAATCAAATCATATTTTAAATACAGCTGGAGATTTCTCATTTAAAAGTAATGATTCATTGAATTATTACTAAAAAGGAATTTTCTTCACCTCCAATCTAGTACATTTTATAAAATGGATATTTAATACATTTGAAACGTTCTTACTAAATGACAGGTTTACCAACAAGTATTTCAATTCTTTGCGTAAAGAGATCATCTGTTAAAATTTTGTTTCTTAAAATATGTTATGATAGTAAACCCTGTCCAAAGGAGTTGTGTTGATGCAAGTAGCCCAAGAACCAAAAACATCCCAAAGCCTGGAAGGGGTTCTTGTCCTTGTATTAAGGAGCATGGTTTCTTCTTACTCCCACATCAGGAGCTATTAACAATCAGAGCTAACTCCCTTCTCTGTCATGCTATGTATCTGACTTATTTAATACGTGCAATGCAAGGCTGCCCTCACTGGGACTAAGCACCCTGAAGAGAGACACGTCTGCACGCTATGGTCCCTGTTCAGATCACACCCCGCACCCCGGAGAGGGCCTGAGCCACCACACGTGTTAGAGGACACTCCCTCTGCCAGGGCTGCCTTCACAAGGCACCAGGGACTGAGGGGCTTGAACAAGAATTTGTTTTCTTCCAGTTGGCAGGCCTGGATTCCTGAGTCCTCTCTCCTCGGTTTGCAGATGGTCATCTTCTGTGTTCTCACATGCCCAGTCCCCTGCACCTGTCTGTGTCTTAATCTCCCCTTCCTGCAGGACCCCAGTCTTGCAGATTACGGCCCACCCGTGACCACACTTCATCTTAATCCTCTCTGTAAAGGCCCTGTCTCCACAGGCAGTCACATGCAGAAGTGGCCCAAGGCAAGGACTCAGAAAGGGACACCGCCTACAAGGGAGGCAAGGAAGTTACTACACCTTTCTTTTATGATCACCCTTTAGTATCATTTAATAATGAAGTTTCTCTGTTTCACAATATACAGAACATTTGCTCTAATGAACGATGTAATACTCAAAGCAGTGGTATTTAAATCCTTGTCAAAGATATAAATAATCCACGATTCACACTGTCAGTTACCTGTCAACAGGGAGTCCTGTTCCACTCGCAGTTCACGAAAACGAAGAATCAAGTCAACAGCAACGCCAATTGTACCCAAGTTCCTGTATAAGGTGTTCAAAAAAGACAAAGTCAGACACATTCCTGCACTTTGAATGATGATCCCAAGAATGCAGGGACCACTGGCTAACCGTTCCTATGGCGGGCAGGTTATGGCCCTCCAAGGTACCCACATCTTCATCTCCTAAACTTGTCAACGTGTCACTTTACGTGGCAAAGGAGACTTCTGCAGTTGTGAGTAAATTAAGGACCTTGAGATGAAAAGACTTTCCCAGATTAACCAGGTGGCCCCAGTATATCACAAGGGTCTCATAAGAGTCAGAGAAGGTGGCCATGAGCCAAGAAATGCAGGAGCCTCTAGAAGCTTGAAAAGGCCAGGAAAAGCCTCCAGGAGGGACTCAGCCATGCTGACCCACTGTAGACTTCTGAGCCCCACAACTGTGAGATAATAGATCTGTGTTGTGTTAAACCACTAAGCTTTAGTAATTTATCACAGTAGCAACAAGACACTGACTTGGGTAGCAGAAACGGGGTGCTGCTGTAACAAATAAAAAATACACGGAAGTGGTTTTGGACTTCGGCGACAAGCAGAGACTGGAAGACTTTTGAGAAGCATGACAGGAAAAGCCAAGACGCCTTAAACAAATCCCTGGTAGAAACGTGAACACTGAAGGCACCGCCGGTGAGATCCCAGGAGGAAGTGAGGAACAGGCGAGTGGAAACTGGAAGAAAGGCAATCCTTTTCCTACCAGGGCAGAAGCTTAGCACAAGATGAAACTGGATATTTAGCTGAGCTGATTTCCAAGCAACATGCTGACGGTGTGCCCTGATTCCCTCTTGCTGCACACGGTAGGAATGCAAGTAGAGATAAAGCAGACTAAAAGGGAGCCAGGTACAACCTGGGAAACTCTTGGTCCATCCAGATAGCAAAAGACGCTGAAAACTAGAATATCCACTGTTAGGAAAGTGTGCTCTGGAGAGAAAGCTGAGGGCATGGCTGGACAACCTTTTGCTAATGACTTGGAAGAACTCAAAGGTGAGAGTTCACCCAGAGAGCTCTTTAAGGAGATCAGGCATGTGCCGCATCCCCCTCGGTCGTCTCAGCAGAAGTCAGGAATAGAGATGGGTTATCTGAGAAAGCTCGACAGCACATTCTATGCTGCCCACTGGTGCATAAATCCCCATGACATACATGTGAGACCCACAAGGTTTTTAAGAATGCCATATCAGTAGAAACCCTGCCAACGTGGATGAAACGCATGGAGAAAGAGTAAAAGAAGACTGATAAAACTATTTGGGTGAAAACATGTGTTACCCTTACCCTTCAAGAAAAAGGAAGGATGACTCTGAGGGTAGGGGCAAGGGCAGAGCCTCAAGCCACACAGGATTATTCCCAAGCCTCAAAACCTGAGCTTGCCCAAGTGGATTTTGAAATTGCTTGGGACCAGTGACTCCTCTTTTCCCTCAATTTTCTCCTTTTTTAGAGGATAATGTCTTAAACTGCTACTCTATGCCTGTCCCTCCATTGTATTTTGGGAGCAGACAACCTGCTGTCGAGTTCCACAAGCCCAAAGATAAAAAGGAATTCTGCCCCGGAGTGAATCACAACCAGAATCTCAACCATATGTAATTCAGACATAAGACTTGGGACACTAATGAGACTTAGATAAGATTTTGGACTTGAGTTGGTGCTATAACGGTTCAAGAATTTGAGGGATCTCAGGATGACATGAATGTATTTTGCACATAGTATGGACATGAATCTTTAGGGGCCAAAGGGAAGACTATGCTAGGCAAAATAATGGTCATTGAAAAATGTCCACATACTGAACTTGAAACTTTGAATGTTACCTCACATGGCCAAAGAGGTATGATATAATAAATATTTATTTCATCTTTGACCCCACGTTTCTGGCACAGAGCTCCTGATACCCTTCAAGTCCCTGTGTGACAGGAAGGGCTCTCGTTAATCCTAACAAGCCCCTTCAACCCTCCTCAGTTTATGCTAATATATTAGGTGACTATCACTGGGTCTGTAGACGGCTTCAGGAGGGGGCTGCTGCCACAGGAACCAACTCTAAGATCAGGTCAGACAGCTGAAACCTTCAACCCCAACCTCCCATCTCAGAGGAAGGAAGACAGCTGGAGACTGAGCTCAGCTACCATTGGCCAATGACCCGATCAGCCGTGCCTCTGTGACAGAACTGCCATGAATAATCCTGAACAATGAGTTTGGAAAGGTTTCAACTGCAAAGTGTCCAGAAGCTGGCAGGCCTAGAAAAGGCCTAGAAGTTCTGTGCCCTGCCCCAATCTGAGTATCCCTTCCATGTGACTGTCCCTTTATAGGACACTTGCAATAGAATGTAAAGCGCTTCCCTGAGTTCCCTGAGTCATTCTACTGAATTATCAAACCTGAGGGGTACCCTGGGAAGCCCTGAGTTTGCAGTCGGCTGGGCAGAAATGTAGCCTGGGGACCCCATTTGCACCTGGCATCAAGTGGGACAGTCCTGTGAGACTGATATCACCAAGTTATGGGATCTGATACCACTAACGTGAGGATGCTAGGGTCAGAATGGATTTGAATTGCTGGACTCCCAGCTGGTGTTGGAGAATAAGAACTGGTCAGAAAATACAAGAGACCTTTCTAGGTGCGATTAAATTAATGATTTGAAGACAGGAAGATTATTTTTAATTACTAGGTGGGCCTTATGTACTATACAGGTCCTTACCAGAGGGACACCAGGTGGTCAGAGTCGGGAAGACTGGAAGACGTTACAGCGCTGCTTTCGAGATGGGAAGATGGAGCCATGAAGTGAGGAGAGCAGGCAGGCTCTAGAAGCTACCGGCAGATACGCAAGAGGATGGAGTCTCTGCTAGAGACTCAGGAGCCAGCTCTGCTGACACTTTACCTTTAGGTCAGAAAAACGGATTCTGGACTTCTGAACTCTAGCACTGTCAGGTAATAAATTTGTTGGTTTAAGTTACTATATTTGCAGTAATTTGTTACAGCAGCAAAAGAAACTCATATAGCTCCCTACATTCTTCACTTCTCCTCAACATGAATCAGAATGAGGCCAAGACACTCACTGCTAAAGACGAGGGTCAGGGTGGGCGCGCAAAGGCTAGGACCCTCTCTCCCCTCCCCGAGCCTAGGCGGGCAGATGGCACTGCCCCTCCTCTATTCAAGATCGGGGCTGGAGGGAAAAGCGGCTCAGCGCCTGCCTCGGGAGGGAAGACGCTGCTCCCTTCTCTGCCCTTGCCTTTACACATACAAACAGCTGCCAGGTGACTGGGCGCACTGCCTACTTCTATCAGCCAGATTCGGGGAAGGAAATAAACGCAGCTTCATGACACGCGAATTCTATGAAACTTAATTTCGATGCTCACGAATGAGGCTTCACTGGACACAGCACGCGCGTCTCTTCACGCACAGCGTAGGGCTGCTTTCACACTGCAGTGGGAAGCCGAGCCATCTGACAGCGACCACAGAGCCTGAACTGTTCATCCAGCTCTCTGCAGTAGCAGCCCAGCAACCCCAGCAACAGGGGTCATGTTTACAGGCAGGGCTCACTGCTTTTAACAGTCTTCTCGGAGTACTTCCTGAAATTTCATGACTCAGATTGTTTGCTCTGCTGTATTAAATCCCAAGTTCCATACAGCCTTGGCAAACAGCAATTCCAGTCCACACAAAGTGCAATTTTCAGACAAAGGATATAAAAAGACCTAGGCCCTAACAGCATCCTACTTTTTCATTAATTCTTTAATAACTTAAGACATCAGAAAAATGCATTTTGCTTGAGATCTGAACCTTGACAGGCTTGGCAACATCAGCTTTAGTTGAGGTTGACTGGAATCTCTCTTGTACTTCTGACTAGAGGAATGGTTCTTCCAGGAGCTGACGCCCCAGATGGTTAGAATCTCCACTGAGGGCTCTCCTTCCCTCTCCTGTTACACTACAGGCCTCCCCGCCCGGAAAGTGACAAAATAAACTTGGCTCTGGCCTGTTGCACCCAGCACATAACTAGCTACACTTTCTCAGTGTTAACCATTACTACCAAGACTGTTATTGTGTCTATCCATTCATCTGCATAGGATGCCATGTTCAATTCTGTGTTGAAGTTAAACCCTCGCCTCCCCCCCCTGCCCTCTCCTTTGATCTAAAGAATCTCATTAATCATATTCAAGCCTCAGGTGTAAGACGGTCCAGGCAGCGAAGGGAAACCCTCTACTGGCTTCTGCACCAACTCGACTTCACTCATCCTGGCAGCTGACAGCGAGGCCCCTGGGCTCTGTCTACACTCGAGTCCAGGAAATAAAGGTGAGCATGCTCTATGGCTTCTGACTTCCCCTCAAGTAAAAATTTTTAACAAAAAGTAGATTCCACAAAACCAAAGAGGAAAGGTGCTCAGTTCCGGCAGCAGAGTGTAACATGTAAAAGAACAAGAACAGCGCAGGGCAATTCTCTCGCTCGTCTCTGTAATTACATTTTAATTGTACATTGTAAGTTAGGTGGAAGTAAAGCTGGCAAGTTTACAGGATCCTAAGGAAAGCTGAGAAATTCACGATATGAATTTCATCTCAGAAATTCACAACGTGCTCCCTGTTGAAAGTAAAGACAAGAGCAACTAATTAAAACACGAAAACTAGTTAAAAGATTTACAGCTAATAAGTGAAGTCTAAACTGCATATGCCTTTAGGCAGGCAGAATCAAAGGATCAAAGATAAGTTCAAATCACTTTTATGTAGAAAACCAAATACCTCTAAACGTATAAATACAAGTAAGAAACAGAACAACCTTAATGTTAAACATGCTGTTCCTTTACAGACTCATCTAAGAGTCTCCCACGCCAAGTCCTTCAGAGCGCTTGTCCCCGAGATGTGGAGAGAGAGTCTGAATAAAAACAGGCAGCTGCGATGCCAAAATCATTTCTACTGGATAAGCCAAAACGGCAGAACCAGCACGCACAGACACAAAGAAATACAATCAAAGCATGCATGCGTGCTAGGTAGCTTCAGCCGTGTCTTGACTCTGTGAGCCCATGGACTATAGCCCACCAGGCTCCTCTGTCCACGGGACTCTCCAGGCAAGAGTACTGGAGTGGATCGCCAGGCCCTGCTCCGGGGACCTTCCCGACCCAGGGACTAAACCCACATCTCTTGTATCCCCTGCACTGGCAGGCAGGCGCCTCACCACTGGTGCCAGCTGGGAGGCCCGTATAATCAAAGGCATGTATGGAACTAGAAAGAACAGTACCTGATTGAATTCTGGTTCACAGAACACTCGATACATGCGTTCCGGAGACATCGGAAGCATTCCGTTATCAGCTGCAGACTGGAAGCCAGATGCTCCACTTGAGATGGATCTCTGCAGGCCAGCTCAACGGCATGAGAAGATTTCTTTAAGATATCCAGGACTCTCTGGAAGATAGTCCTGGGTGCTGTTTCTCTGAAAAATGATAAAATTGTTGCACATCAGTTTAAAAAAAAGACTCATTTCCAAACGTCATTTTCAGAACACTGCCTGTATTGATAACTTAATTTTGTGGGGAGGTAGGTTAGGCCTATCTGTTTCAGCTCCTTGATTTATGACACAAAAGAGCTACAGAGACTAAGCGATTCATCAACCGTTCCCTGTATTATCTCACTGAAGCTTCGCGTTAACCTCAGAAGCCAACACTGTCCTAGGCATTTTAAAGGTAACTGAACAGAGAAAGGAGTCTGAGTGACTCGCCCTTGTCACTAAGCTCACGACCCTTGGAGCCACAATCCCAATTGAAACTGTTCGACCTCCACTCCCCACGACAACCCAAATCCCCATTTACAGTGACTGTTTATGGTCAGTTCTGCTGGGTTTTGAGATTGCACCTAAGTACTGCATTTCGGATTCTTTTGTTGAGTATGGGGGTTACAGATTTGCTCTCAAAACAGAAGCTCTGTATCTCCTGTTCTGGACAGAGAGTATAACCACATCCTCTGTCACCCAGTATCTGTACCTAAAGTAAAATTATGAGAAAGAAAACTCATGAAGGATTGCCTGAGGGGCAAGACACCATGCATTCTCAGATACAGCAAGCCAGCAGCAGGTCTCTGAGCTTATACATGTGCAACCATAGAGATGGGGGCTTGGGGAGTGGGAAGGAGATAGAAGCAGAGGGAGACAGAGAGAGAGAGAGAGTTGAGAGAAAGCCAGGGTGAGTGCCCTTCCCGGGAGAGTGGTTCCCTCCCATGCAGCCCGCACCTCGGTTCCCACACGCCGCTCACGCCAGGAGCGCTGCCCGCACTGGCTATCATCTCCGAGTTATGAAGAGAAGAATTTTTGTGTGCAACACAGCACCTAAATGCCAGCCAATTTCCTCATTCCATGAATCCCCTAGAGAAACAAGAATCTGCTCTAATGGTAGAAGACAGATTGCTGTTAGACAATTGAAGAGATGCTCACAGCTCAGTTCTAACCACGTGGGGTTTCTCTTTGTGCTCTCACTGCGGAGTGAAGGGGAACACTTCTCCCCTGGATGAAGCCAGACCACGGGGGGAAGGGATGGTGGTGAAGTGCATTTCCACAGAACCACCGCCACTGAAGCGCCCCAGGCCACTGAGACACCCTCTCTGGGAGCTTCAGGACCATAAATACTTGCACTCTAAGTGTTGTCTTTTCACCTTAAGGATGGACAGAATAAATCACATTATTCATCATGTCCTCTTCCCTGTCTTTGCCTTTAAGAAGCATGGAGTCAAAGCCACCACCCATATTTAACACTACAAACCCCTCAGCATGACTTCTGAGTGCTAACCTTGTTTTTCCTATCTGGCTTTTCCCTTCCCTCCAACTTCCTCCCTTACCTTTTATTTTATCTAGCTGTATTTATTTATTTTGGCTTGGTAACTTGATTTTATTATAGATATCAACAGTACTACATTTTCCCCCAATTTGTATACTGTTAGACTACACAAAATTTATACATAAAAATTATAGTTCAAGTTTAGCAAATCTCTTTAGAGTTACTCAATGTCTGAAGTCGTGGAGTAAGTACCCTGAGTGGCAAGCTGGGCCAAGTGTGGGCTGTGGAAAGCAGGAAGCCTAAGTCCTATCTTTCCTGCTACAGCCTATGGCTGGTACAGGCTTGGGGAAAGGGGACACACCCACCTATTTTAAAAGACGAGCTAGATTTTCATGTTAAATTTGATTTCTAAACGTTGGCATCTATTTCAATAATGTAAAAAACACTTTGTGGGCAAAAAAAAAAAAGCAAGCACGGTTCCCACTTCTTGATCTGTGCTCCAAACCAAGGAGAGCTTCCATGGAGTGTGAGTCAGTTATTTCTGATGAGCTACAAAGTATTTTTTTTTTTAAAGCACTTCAAATTTTGTTTCAGAAAGAGACAGAGTATAAATTAATCAACTAAACTTGGAAATTCACTCAGAAAATAACTTGCCCCCTCCCCACCCCGCCCCCTGCCATCAGCCTTCTCTAAAACAAGGATCATGAAGCTTTGGTTCAGGTCTCAGTGACTGAGTAACCAACTAAAAAGGTCAAAGTTCAGAGCTGTGCATTAGTCCAGCCTCAGAAACCGTATAAAACAACGAAGTGTATAAGCCACTTTCAGAGACAGTAACGTTCACTACCTCCATCAAGACAGCTCTAAAGAGCGCTGCTCGGGGGCAGGAAATCTCCCATTCTACCTACCTTGCCTACTCCAGGCTGGACTAACAATAACATCGACAGAGTGACAAGAGAGACAGAAATTTTAGTTTGTGTGCATGGAGGTCTCCTAGAAACAGGACCAAGAAAGTAGGCCAGAGCAGGCAGCTTTTATACTTTTCAGACAAGGAAAGGATACATCTGTGAGGAATTGACAGAACAAAGAAACAGGCTTGGGTGCTTAGTTAGCGAAGAACCTAACCAGAGTCCGCACCTGGATAGTAAATTCAAGAAGATACCAGGTTTGTTCATACAGGCTTCTGGGCCCTGAATCCGTCTCTGGGGAGAGCGGCCTTCTGCCTCGGGAGTCAGGGAGGGTACCTCTCACATGGAGATTTACTGCCTGCTTTCAGACACAGACAGGAGGGTCAGAGGGTCCCTCCTGCATCAGCTCTTTCTTGACTAACTTTAATTCAAAAAACTCAACATGCCATTGAGGCTTATTTGGGGAGGTGTGCTCTGAGCTCCAACTACTAAATATAGAGCAGGCCCTATTAATACACAAAGAAAATACCACAGGTTTAAAGTATTCTGAAGAATGCCAAGAGTGGTCAAGATTTCTACAACAAATAAGCCTAATTACTTCTATCTACTCCATCTGCATAAAGTTTTGAAGACATTTATTACTTAATCTTCCAGTCAAATAAAAATAGAGCTCTACAACTTCAATAATCTGCTACAATAAAGCCTCTTTTTTTCTACTATGATGACTAAGAAGTGAGAAAGAAGCCAGTGTGGTTTCTTTCAGCCAGTCCTTCGCAAGCTGCCTCTCACATAGGTACCACCTCCCTACTGTGAATGGTCTTCTCTGGTGTCACTCTTTTTAACATCTATTTTACTCAAAACTGCTATCAAGCACAACAAAAGCTTTGAACTCAAACTATAATGCAAGGAGATCAAACCAGTCAATCCTAAAGGAAATCAAGCTGAACATTCATTGGAAGGACTGATGCTGGAGCTCCAATACTTTGGCCACCTGATATGAAGAGCCAACTTACTGGAAAAAAAAGACCCTGATGCTGGGAAAGATTGAGGGCAGGAGAAGGGTGAGACAGAGGATGAGATGGTTGGATGGCATCGCCGACTCAATGGACATGAGTCTGAGCAAACTCTGAGAGAGACTGAAAAACAGGGAAGCCTGGCATGCTGCAGTCCACGGGGCCACAGAGTCGGACCCAACTCATCAGCTGAGCAACAACAAATAGCAGACTACACTAAATAAAAGCCCTGTTCTCAGAAACCTGGGTGACTGGCAGTCCAAGCATCGCACCATCAGTAAGCTCAGGAACTACCCCAAGTCAACCACTTCCAAGGGCGACACATTTTTTGTGTGTCACACACATGCCTCTATTACACTTTCAGCCAAAAAGAAAATGTTTACCTGAACTAAAGTCCATCAAAAGACTCCTGACACACAAATAACTACTAACAGCTCCTCAAGAGTAATCCTGGCAGCTTCTATTCCACACACAAAAGTTTACATTTTTGATACAGAGAAAATCCATGGGGACTCTGATCACGTGGGCTCCCGAGGGCAGCAGGCACTGGCCCTCCTCTGGGTTTATTCACACATGCGCCCTCTGCCAGAATCCCTCCTCATACCACTCCCACCCCAGCCTCTGCCTGGAAGAGAGAACCCGGGGGGCTCCTGGTGGAACTCCTCAGAGTACTATACGCTCCCCTGGAATTCAGTCCACAGCATGGAGTAACACTTCTCCACGTCGGATTACATTCACTGATCTGGTCCACCGCCCCAGCTGGACCACAGATCCCCAAAAAAGAGAAGACCGTATTTTTTCGTACCTCAGGGCCCAGACCTGCACTAACTAACTCGCATTTGTGCAAATTTAAAACAGAGACGAGACTAGTCACATCTTCAGGGCAGCATCTCAATGCTTCACAGGCTTGCCATGGAACCCAAACGCCTACTGAGCCTGTGCTCTGAGCCCGCAGGCAGGCGCCAGGCCTGTCGGGACCAGGGCTATCGGCGTACTTTGCAGCAGCAACCAGAACCAGGTAAAACACCCAGGAACCAGCTTAACTCATCCATTAAGAAATCCACACCCCTGGACCCAAAAATTTGAAAAATCAGGGTCATATTTTAAGATGTAGACATCTTATAATTGGCATTTAAGAAACATCTAATTTCTTCTTCCCTACTAAATGATACAGTGGGTAAGCGTAAAGGGGGAGGGAAAGGAGAGGTGTTGTAACCCGATTAACTACATTTTACATTTCCTGAAAGCAGACACTATTTCTCAGATGTCTGCATCCCTTTATAAAGGGTGAAAGAGGGGGAAAATACCCTTTTCCTCCAGAGACATATAACAAATAGCTACAGATCTTACTCCACATTTTAATACACAACTTTCACCAGATGAGGACAAAGAAAGCGCTTTGCCCCATTAACAGTAACCAGGAGGAAAACATCTGACTCTCTCTACCTTCCCCATGGCCTTGAACGGAGGCTATCTGGCAGCACAGACACACGGCGCTCCTAACGGACTCTGTCTGCAAATTCCACATTCACTGTCGAGACAGCACAGCTAAGTCTGTGTAATGATTAACGACAGTGAAATAACTAGTGAAGATCAGTCAATCGTTCGTATGTTACAAATGTGATTTGCAGTAAAAAATTGCTGTCATTTCTGCTTCAACCAAACTAACACAAAATATTCGCAAAGATTTTAAAAAGCTTAGCTACTTCATTCACAAAAAGCCCAAAGTGCTTAGAAGGACAATTATAATCCAACCGATAGACATTCCTTTTAGATAGGAATGCATACCCTGAAGACAACTTAGAAATGAAATGTTACATTACAGAACAAAAACAGCCTCTGAATTATACACACGGTAGAATTTCATTTCCTTCAAGTTTGAACAGATCTGTAGGTTTAATCTTGGCAAGTCCCATTTGAGTAAAATTTAAGAAAACTACCGGCAATTATGTGTAGCGGGTTAGAGAGGCCCACCATACTATCTGTACACACACCTTACAGTTAATTCATCAGTGGGACCTCCTACTGAAAAGGAAACTGCTTGTCACTGTAACACCACAACTGAGAATTTCATCCTTGTTAGAAGATTTATTCTAATACCTGAGATTTAATTAAAAATTGGCACACGTGCTTTAGAGTAGTTTAACCACTGTCACTGAGGAAAACTATTAGAACACACACAAGTTCAGATTAAAATAACCACCACTGGTTGTTATTTAAAACCATAAACCTCTTACTGATCTGACTGCATTAGGAAGAACTGAAACAGGAAATAAAAGCACCTCTAGCTCCTGTCAGAAACAGTCTGCACCAAAGTCTGAAACTCATTTTGGCAGACCTCAAACCTCTCCTTTATACACTGTCTTCCCCTCTTCTGTCACGACGAGGACTCTCAAGCTGCCCCTGAGACAGAGCTGCAGGGCTGGCAAGCTTCTTCTGAAAAGGGCCAGAGAGTGAATAGTTCAGGCTGTGAGGACCTGTTAACTCTGGCCCAGCTGATCCGCTGCTGCAGGGTTAGGGCAGTCAGAGACAGGATCCAAACACACACACACACACACACACACACAGCTGTGTTCTAGTGAAACTCTGTCTATGGACGCTGGGATTTAAAGCTCACATCATCTTCATGGAATTCTATTCATTTATTTTCCCCTACCGTTAAAAATGTAAAAATCAGTCAACTCAAAAACTATTAACAACAACAACAAAAAAAAAACAGGTGGTGGGTCAGTTTTGGCCCACAGATCGAAATTTGACCCTCACTCCAGCTCTGAAGGGTTTCAATGTCCTTTCCTCATCCCCCCAAAAAATCCTGTCTCCTTTTACTCCAATGTCCTCACCATACTCAAAATGCATCTCTCCTCAGAACACAGACTCTCAAGTGCATTATGCCAAGGGAAGCAAGCAGAGAAAAGGTGGATGCACGGAAGTAGCCAGGGCGCCCAGGAAAGAACTGCGCGCACAGAGGAGCCTGGCGGACGGCAGCAGTGGCACTAAAGGCCCAGGGAGAAGGCCAGTCTGTTCCAGAAGAGGCGCTGGAGCAACTACCAGTCATACGGGGAAAAACCAGAACCGGAGCCTTAAGTAAAGAGGAACTCCACTTGGATTTAGGAATATATGTTAGACACAGGCTCTGCAGGCCACTGAAAGGACCACCCACCTGATGAGAAGCCAGGGAGGGTCCTGATCAGAGGGGTGACGTCACCTGCTTTCACTTTTAAAGGATCCTTCTGCTATTCCGTAAAGAACTGATCACAGCAAAAGAAAGAAAAGATACATGGAGATTAGTTAGGACACTCTTCCACCATGCGGCTGGGAGAGGAGGGGCCAGCAGCAGACATAGTAAGTAGAGACCAGACTCTGAATATATTCTGAAGATGGAGTCAATGAGATTTGATGAGAAATTATCATGAGGGGTGTCAGAGAAAGCAGAGTCAAGGATGGTGCCAAACTCTGACCCAGCTCTGGCCTGAGCAATAAATGGATGGATGATCTCCTGTTGACCGAACTGGAGAAGACTGCTGTAAAGATACTGGGGGAGGGGGGTATCAGGAGTTCAGTTTGAGACTTGCCACATCTGACATGCCTGTTAGAAATACAAGCAGAGACGTGGAGTAGGCAGATGAGCTTACATGTCTGAACATCAGCAGCAAAGTCCAGCTAAAGAAAGTGTCAGAGCTATCACCAACTCTAACAAAACCCCAAGACTGAAGGCAACCGTCACGACAGCACAGGTAGGCGGGGAGAACTCTGAGGGACAGAGCGCGGGGCCTCAGAGAGAACAGCCAACAAGAGAGAAGAGTCAGAAGGGGGGCGGGGCTCTAGGAGCCAAATGAAGATGGTGTTCCAGGGAGAAAGAAGTGATGAGTGACCTCAACCAGCAGAGAAGATGAGGATTTTAGATGAAGACCAAGGGGCCTGGCAATGTGGAACGGGTTCAAGAGAGAGAAAGGGGAAACTGTAGCAGATGAATATAAAAACCCTTAGAGAAGTTTATATAAATGGGAGAAAGAAATGAGGGAAATGGGGGAGAGATTCTTCCTAGGATGGGAAAAATTATAGCAGATTTATCAACTGATGAGAATAGTCCAATAGAAAGGGTAAAACAGATGATTTAAGAAAGAGGGGAAGGGAAGAGAACTGTTGGAGCAACATACGTAAAAGAGAGAGGAATACGTGCAGACCTCAGGGGGGCTGGCATTTGGAGAAGGCCGTTCAGCCACAGCACCCGAGGGAGGGCGAACTGCGGGGACAGATAGAGGCAGCGGTGCAGAAAGGAGAGCGGGAATTCCTGGAAACGGAGGAAGCTCAGAACGGGGAGGGAGAACCAGTGGAGGCTGAGGGAGCGCAAAACGCATGCGTCAGCTAACCAGGAAAGCGGGATCCGGCGGACCAGAGCAACGGCAGGACTGCCAGGCAGCACGAAATCCCTACACAAGGTCAGTGACCTCAGTTTGCAGAAAGCCCAATCAGAATGTTGTTACTTTTTTATCCATCTTTGTTCAGTTATTTGGGTGCAAGTGGAAAAGCAGCAGCAAGCTGGATTTAACTAGACTAGAGTTTTACCAGCAAAGTATCACAAAGGAGAAGAGGCAAGGGAACTGAGAATGTATACAAGGAAATGCTTTATCACTGATCCATAGGTCTAACCTGGATTTAAGGGATACGTGACTATAAGGAACAAAAGGGACAGAGAATAGGAAGAAGCAGGATCAACAGACTGTGTGTCCAGCGGGGAGCGTAACACTTAGTGGGGTAGGGGACCCACAGAGAGACAAGACAGGACAGGCAGTCAGAGTGGGACTCTTGGAATCAAGACTGCGGAGGGCACGCAGCCATGGTTAATCACAAGGCCTAGGTAGCACACGGCAGTGTGCAGTTAGATGGGGAAGTCGGGGAGGGGAGAGGTGGTCAGTCAAGAAATAAAAACTCAGGGTAATGAAAGGATCATCCAGGTAAACACTAAAATAACCAAGACTTGAGACGGGAGAAGTAACGCAGAATTAACCGTGAACCAAAGTTAGATTCGTCAAGGAATGAGTGACCACCTGAACTTTTAACAGAAAAAGAGACTATCTATGAGCTATACACACTCTGACGGCATGATATGGAAGTTGCAGGGATCATGGAGGAAAGAGTTCTGAAAGCAGCAATGACAGTTACCCTCGCACCTACACATCCTCCAGCTAAGCAATACACAGGATATGGGAGAAAACAGCCCACCTGGAGGGCTTTCTGGGAAAGGTTTGTCCTTAGAAGTGAGCCATATCTCGCCTAGATCAAGATGACAGGAATGTCCAGAGAAGTTGAAGACACAGGGAATTTTGCACATGGTGGTGGTTCAGTCACTAAGTCGTGTCCAACTCTCGCAACCCTATGGACTGTAGCCTGCCAGGCTCCTCTGTCCACGGGATGCTCCAGGCAAGAATACTGGAGTGGGCTGCCATGTCCTCCTCCAGGGGATCTTCCTGACCCAGGGATCGAACCCAGGTTTCCTGCACTGCAGACAATCTCCTACACTGCAGGCAGATTCTTTACTGACTGAGCCACCGGGAAAGCCCCCTGCACATGGGAAGGGTTTTAAAAGTTGAGTCCAAAAGGATCCATACAAAGCCTTAAGGGAACCAGTGAGTAACAGAAAACCTTGTTTCCCATATTAATTAGAAAATCAAGCTTGTAAATGTCTAGCAAAAACCCTGCTGAGATTTTCCTTTGAATGGCACCGAAACCAGTCAGCCTGGGGAGAGGTGATGTCTCCGTGTTACTGTGTTCCCTATCATATCACGGTATAACCGTGTAACCTTTTGGTAGCATTATAATACTCTCAGTGAGGATGGCAGCCACTGTGAACTGTGCTCATGCCACGCCCAGCACCTGGCTAAGCACTACACACACACACTCCTCCATGGCCATCCTAAGTGGATCCCTCACTTACAGAGTGTCCTTGTTACCAAACGCAAGTCTGTGTTCCCAATGTACAGAGAGGCCAGGCAATACCAAAACTCTAAGAGTGTGGAGCAGAGAGAGGTTTACTGAGGGCAATGCAAGAGATGGGTGGCTCACGCCTTAACAACCCCAGGTTTTCAGCAAAGCCCTTTTCTAGGAAAGGTACGGGAGGGGCATAGGCAGTTGTTGCAAGCTTCTTGGTGTCAGGTCACAGTCAGTAGTGATGCTCCTGTAAATCTACCAAACGAACGCTATTCCCTGTTCTGACAAGAAAGGCAAGGTCCCAAAACACAAGTTTCATCCTCCGAAGTCCTGATCCTGGCTAAGAGAAGGCACCCCAGGGGACCCCAGTGGAACCAGGACCACTAACAGTGCTCACTGACAGTTGGTTGCTTGTAGGAAGGGTTCACTGCAGCACCGACCAATGGCTCAGAGGGAACCAGGATCACCAACTGTCGCTTACTGACAACTGGTTGCTAGGGGCGGGCCCACCACGTCACGAACCAATAGTGACCGGTTCCTGGTAAGGGGGTGCGGGTTACCTGCGTACAGCAACAGCCCCTGCTAAGGTCTGCGCTCAGCCACGCTCCGCTACACGCTTGGCTCTAATGCGACTTCTCTGGGCTTGTGGCAGCCAGAAGTTGACTCAGCCTGCAGTGGGTCCCAGGGTTCCTCTGCCTTTGAATGAGTATCCTTGCCCACAGTCCAGTGACCACACCCTCTGGTCCAGGGACCACTACAAAAGACTGGGAGGATGAAAAGAGCTGAGAAACTCTCCTCTGAGGGCACAGTGGGTCACCATTCTAACCTTATTTATTTTGATTTGCTGGCTCAAACTTCTTCCTGTCTACTTTGTCCATTTAAGATAATTGGATGTGCGGGGTGGCTCACACTGACCACATCTGTATTTTGAAGCTGAGTCAGAACACCTTACCGAGCGGTTCCGTGCGGCAGTCCAGCTCAGGGCACAGGTAAAAATAAAGGAACCGTCACCGCACTCTACACAGTTCTGTTTATAGTGCTGCATAATTGCGTCCTCTCTCAGCACAGCTGATCTGAGTCATGGCTGAGTCAAGAGAGTATGTGGCCCCTTCACTAAGCTGACAACTCATGGGGGTCTGAAGGGGGCCTGTTTTGTGTTGTGGATTTTTTGTTTTGTTTGGCTGTTGTCTTTGGTGCAGCCAAAGAGTTGCGGGCCAGAGGCTCAGTTGTGTTTGGCGAAAACCTATGTGAGCCTGCGTACACACAGATGACCGGTTTATTCCGAGTTCTACATCATGCTGGCCTCTCAAGCACTCAACAGACCCTTTCCCTACGAGTGTTAGTCTACGTCCTGATGCAAGCAATGAGGGACACCAAAACATTTCTGACCTCTTGCAATCACGATCCTCTGTCATATGTGACAATGTTTCCTACCTCTCTTACCGGAGTCCTTCCTCTATGCTGACTCCAGGAAATATTTAAGGAAATAATAAAAACACAACCAAGGGCTCATTCTGTGCTAGGTATTAAAGGAGGCCCTGAGGACACAGAGGTAAATAAGACGCCTGCCCTCAGGTTTGGGCTCATTCTAGTGGACAGGTAGGTGATTAAGTGATCATAATACTCTACTGCAGTTCTTTGCAAGAGGTAAGGGGAATAAGGCAGAAGCACCCAGGTCATAATGCAGAAGGTCTAAAGTCATCTGCAGTTCAACTGTGGCACAATGGAGACGAAAAGCACCCCTCCAGCTTGTGGCGATCAGAGCCGCTATGCGAAAGTCAGTGTCAGGACAGGGTGACCTGCATCTGAAGAGAGCAGGAAAGAGCTGGACTCAGTGCAGCCTTGGGCTTCCCAGGTGGCTCAGTGGTAAAGAATCCGCCTGCCAGTACAGGAGGTGAAGGAGACGGGTTCAATCCCTGGATCAGGAAGATCTCCTGGATGAAGGAAATGGCAATCCTCTACCGTACACTTGCCTCGAGAATCCCATGGACAGAGGCGCCTGGTGGGTTGCAGTCCACGGGGTCGCAAAGAGTCAGACATGACTTACCACGCACACAGGCAGTGCAGCCCTATGTATGGGTCACATGCAAAGCTGTGCACTCCAGTGTCAGGAGGGAGCCACGGAACTTCACAGATGGAACCTGGTCCACGATGCTGGCCAGCATGGTGACCAGTTACACGAGCCCCCAGTATCACTAGGATACAAACAACCGATAGAAGGAAGGCCTGACCTTAGGCTGGGGTCACCGGGGAAGGAGGCAGAAGAAAGGGCAACTTGATTATACAGAGAGCAGTGAGCCCAGAAAGGCAGAAAACGCAATAAATCTCTCAAGGTGAGCCAGCAAACTGGAAGTTCACAGACAAAGTCTAACCCTAGGGAAAGCAGGCCTTTCCTCATGCTCTCTGTGACAACCCTTCAGAGTGTGTGCTTCCCGACCCTGCAACTCTAGACTGTGCTGGGCCAAGCCCGAGTCCAGGACACAGAACTCCAGCGGGGAGCACAGAAAGGGGTCAGGGTGCCTCAGACTAGACCACAGAACAAGCACGTTGAGATTCTCCAGCTGGCGACACAGAGGAGTGACCCCCCTGATCAGCACGCAGAGCCAGGGTTGCGACGACATGCAGGGGCAGAGAGGAGTGGGTCTGGAACTCAGGGTTCGACGGGCTGTCTCCTGGCACTTGTGTGTCTAGGGGTAACAATAAGTAGGCAGGGGCAGCAACCGCACACTGACGGGAGCAAGGCCACCGAGGGCTCAGCCCCAGCGGCATCAGAGCCTGGCGACAGTGCTGGAGAGCCGGGGGAGTCCAGACGGGAAGCTGGGACCAGCAGATGCCTGTCCACTCACGGCCTCAGGACAGGCTGCGCCAGGGGGACAGGACTTACTGCTCCGACACGCCTGTGAGGTCTCCTAAGATTCCAAACAGCAATGGCCTCCAAGAGTCCGTGACTGAGTGGACAGTGTCAGGCAAGGGGAGGTCTCAGGAGAAAAGGGGACTGTAGCAGATGCTCATGGCATCCCTCATCACACACCATTGGCCCATCTAGTTAATGACCCCAAGGGCAATTCTCACGACCCCCGTGCTCAGGCAATTCAGAGGTGTATCCCCCAGGGACCCCCAGTCAGGTTGAACCCCAGCTGCCTCCAACAGCCGCCACTGAATACGGCATCCTTACGTCAGCTCTCTCTCCTTCCACACCGACCTTCCCCTCTCCCACACTTCTGATCGCTGGGGCTTGCCTATCGTTAAATTACTTCACCCAAGTTCCTACCTCAAATTCTGCTTTGCAGAAAAAGCCCAAAGGCTCAGGCATACAAGGAGGCGTTTATAAAGATGGTCTCTACAGTGCTGTTGGAGTTACCAAACATTAAAGACAAATCCAAATGCCCAATAGTAAGAAAAGGCAGATAAATGATGATGTAATCTTATGACCGTACACTCCACAACTGTTGAAGTTAATGATCTAGCTCTCTACGTATGAAAACTGGCAAAAACAGAGCAAAAATTAAAGATGCCAACTCAAGCATATACAGCATGTAACACACCATGTAACACGCAGCCGGGAGGGAAGAATGAGACTGGAAAGCGAGACAAAGAGCCCCTGCCCACCACATCCACTGCCGGCAGTCACGCCCTCTGCGTCAGCAGGGCAGAGGCTCATAGAGTTCTGCCAAGAGAACGCACTGGTCAGAGCAAACACCCTCTTCCAACAACACAAGAGAAGACTCTACACATGGACATCACCAGATGGTCAATACAGAAATCAGAATGATTATATTCTTTGCAGGCAAGATGGAGAAGCTCTATACAGTCAGCAAAAACAAGACCAGGAGCTGACTGGGACTCCTGCCCATGAACTCCTTATTGCCAAATTCAGACTTAAATTGAAGTAGGGAAAACCACTAGACCATTCAGGTATCACCTAAATCAAATCCCTTATGATTATACAGTGGAAGTGAGAAACAGATTCACGGGATCAGACCTGACAGAGTGCCTGAAGAACTATGGATGGAGGTTCATGACATTGTACAGGAGGCAATGATCAAGGCCATCCCCAAGAAAAAGAAATGCAAAAAGGCAAAATGGTTGTCTGAGGAGGCCTTACAAATAGCTCTGAAAAGAAGAGAAGCAAAAAGCAAAGGAGAAAAGGAAAGATATACCCATTTGAATGCAGAGTTCCCAAGAATAGCAAGGAGAGATAAGAAAGCCTTCCTCAGTGATCAATGCAAAGAAATAGAGGAAAACAACAGAATGGGAAAGACTAGAGATCTCCTCAAGAAAATTAGACATACCAAGGGAACATTTACTACAAAGATGGGTACAATAAACAACAGAAATGGTATGGACCTAACAGAACCAGAAGATATTAAGAGGTGGCAAGAATACACAGAACTGTACAAAAAAGATCTTCACGACCGAGATAACCACGATGGTGTGATCACTCACCTAGAACCAGACATCCTGGAATGCAAAGTCAAGTGGGCCTTAGGAAGCATCACTATGAACAAAGCTAGTAGTAGAGGTGATGGAATTCCAACTGAGCTATTTCAAATCCTAAATGATGCTGTGAAAGTGCAGCACTCAATATGCCAGCAAATTTGGAAAACTCAGCAGTGGCCACAGGACTGGAAAAGATCAGTTTTCATTCCAATCCTAAAGAAAGGCAACGCCAAAGAATGTTCAAACTATCGCACAATGGCACTCATCTCAGTTCAGTTCAGTCGCTCAGTCACGTCTGACTCCTTGCGATCCCACAAACCGCAGCACGCCAGGCCTCCCTGTCCATCACCAACTCCCGGAGTTTACTCAAACTCATGTGCATTGAGTTGGTGATGCAATCCAACCATCTCATCCTCTGTTGTCCCTTTCTCCTCTTGCCTTCAATCTTTCCCAGAATCAGGGTCTTCTCAAATGAGTCAGCTCTTTGCATCAGGTGGCCAAAGTATTGGAGTTCTAGTTTCAGCATCAGTCCTTCCAATGAATATTCAGGACTGATTTCCTTCAGAATGAACTGGCTGGATCTCCTTGCTGTCCAAGGGACTCTCAAGAGTCTTCTCCCACACCACAGTTCTAAAGCATCAATTCTTCGGTGCTCAGCTTTCTCTATGGTCCAACTCTCACATTCATACACGACCACTGGAAAAACCATAGCTTTGAATAGATGGACCTTTGTTGGCACAGTAATGTCTCTGCTTTTTAATATGTTATCTAGGTTGGTCATAAGTTTTCTTTCAAGGAGCAAGTGTCTTTTAATTTCATGGTTGCAGTCACCATCTGCAGTGATTTTGGAGCCCCCAAAAATAAAAGTCTGTCACTGTTTCCACTGTTTACCCATCTATTTGCCACGAAGTGATGGGACCAGATGCCATGATCTTAGCTTTCTGAACGTTGAGCTTTAAGTCAACTAGTTCACTCTCCTCTTTTCACTTTCATCAAGAGGCTCTTCAGTTCCTCTTCGCTTTCTGCCATAAGGGTGGTGTCATCTGCATATCTGAGGTTACTGATATTTCTCCTGGCAATCTTTAATTCCAGCTTGTGTTTCATCCAGCCCAGCGTTTCTCATGACGTACTCTGCATACAAGTTAAATAAGCAGGGTGACAATATACAGCCTTGACGTACTCCTTTTCCTATTTGTAACCAGTCTGTTGTTCCATATCCAGTTCTAACTGTTGCTTCTTGACCCGCATACAGATTTCTCAAGAGGCAAGTAAGGTGGTCTGATATTCCCATCTCTTCAAGAATCTTCCAAAGTTTGCTGTGATCCATCCAGTCAAAGGCTCTGGCATAGTCAATAAAGCAGATGTTTTTCTGGAACTCTCTTGCTTTTCTGATGATCCAATGTATGCTGGCAATTTCTGGTTCCTCTGCCTTTCCTAAATCCAGCTTGAACATCTGCAAGTTCACAGTTCATGTACTGTTGGAGACTGGTTTGGAGAATTTTGAACATTACTTTAGCATGTGAGATGAGTCCAATTGTGTGGTAGTTTGAGCATTCTTTGGTGTTGCCTTTCTTTGGGACTGGAATGAAACCTGACCTTTTCCCAGTCCTGTAGCCACTGCTGAGTTTTCCAAATTTGCTGACATATTGAGTGCAGCACTTTCACAGCATCATTATCTTAGGATCTGAAATAGCTCAACTGGAATTCCATCACCTCCACTAGCTTTGTTCGTAGTGATGCTTCCTAAAGCCCACTTGACTTCACATTCCAGGATGTCTGGCTCTAGGTGAGAGTGATCACACCATTGTGATGATCTGGGTCATGAAGATTTTTTTGGTACGGTTCTTCTGTGTATTCTGGCCACCTCTTCTTAATATCTTCTGATTCTGTTAGGTCCATACCATTTCTGTCCTTTATTGCACCCATCTTTGCAGTAAATGTTTCCTTGGTATCTCTATAATTTTCTTGAAGAGATCTTTAGTCTTTCCCATTCTATTGTTTTCCTCTATTTCTTTGCACTGATCACTGAGGAAGGCTTTCTTATCTCTCCTTGCTATTCTTGGGAACTCTGCATTCAAATGGGTATATCTTTCCTTTTCTCCTTTGCCTTTCGTTTCTCTATGCCTTACAAAAGCCTCTTCCCCCTGAAACCTACTGAGTCCCAGAAGGTATCAGTATTTCATACCAATACATTTCAAGGGGGTGGGGAAGACGCTCCCAAACTCAAATTGTTTACAAAACCATTTCTGTCACTCTGCACAACCACCAGTGCTACCCAGAGATCCTGAAGAGCCATGATAAACCACTTCTGCCTCCCCACCCTGAGGAAGATCTCAGCCCCACACCAGCAGCATGACATCACTGCAAAGCGAGACTCCAAAAGTGCCCTTCCACTGCACTCTTCAGTGGACAAGGTGCTGAACTCTCCAGAGCCACGTTACTGCCTGCACCCTTCCAGGATTTCTTCCCTTTTTTCCTAGATTTGGTTCCAAGCACTTCATGAGTATCAGTCACCTCAGCTCATCTCAGGCCCTGGAAACAGAGAGCACTGTCTGGCATGGAGGAACACGTGGATCAAATCCCGACTCACTCTGAGTGTACTAAGAACATCAGATGCCCAGTTCCTTCTGTTCTTGGAAGAAATGTGACAATTCAGAAACATTGTTTTACCAGTGATAATTCTCAACTAGGAAGCAAAAGAGACCAGTGATATTTCCACAAGCCTTTCCATCTGGCTGGCTGAGATTCAGCTCAAGTAAGTTCTTCTGGGCGTGGCAGGGAGAATAAGTTTACACCCAGAAAACTGAGATACAATGGACAGTGAATTATACAGATGGTTACTGTTTCACAAGTATGTCAAATCCAGGCAACCAATACCCCCATCTGGGTACAGCAGGTTTCCCTCATGTCAGAAAATTCCCTCATGCTCCTTCCCAGTCAGCCCCCAGCCTCCTGTGACAACCACTGTTCATGCCTGCATTACCAGTCAGCAACACAGAGAAGGCCAGCTTCGCAGAACTGCAGAGTCGTGAAGCACGCTCTGTCTGTCTGGCCTCGTTCAGCTGGTGCCTCCTGAGCCCCGCCTGCACTGCTGTGTGAACCGGTGGTCCAGTTAGCAGGCAGTTTAGTCATCCGCCCACTGACGGCCATTGCAGCAGGTTCTAGTGCTTGGCTACTATCAATAAAGCTGCTACAAGCACTCTTTCACAAGTCATGTGGACATATATTCTAAGATAAAAACCTAGGGTTATGGGCAGGAGTGTTTAACTTTATAAAAAACTGCCAAAGCGTTTCCCAAAGCGGTTGCACCATCCACGCTCCCACCAGCAATGGACGAGACCCCCAACTCCTCCACGGCCTCACCAAAAGCTGTCAGTCATTTCAATCCCAGCAAATCTAATGAGTCTGCAAAGGTTATCTCATTATGGTTTTACTAGTTTATAACAGCTTTACTGAGACATAATTAAACAAAGCATACAATTCACTCACTTAACTACATAATTTTATCAACTGTGGTATATTACGTTAACTTAATTGTGGTGAAGTATCTAAGTATTAGGGGCTTCCCAGGGGGCGCTCGTGGTAAAGGACCTGCCTGCCAAAGCAGGAGACCTAAGACATGTGGGCTTGACTCCTGGGTAGGGGAGATCCCCTGGAGGAGGGCATGGCAACCCACTCCAGCACGCTTGCCTGGAAAATCCCATGGACACAGGAGCCTGGCGGGCTACAGTCCATAGAGTCACAAAGAGTCGGACACGGCTGAAGCAACTTGGCGACAGCAGCATGTATATATCAGGTTGGAACAAAAGTAGCAGCAGTTTCGGGCTGTGAATTCTAAGTCATTATAAGTAGGCTCAAACATGTTTATTAATCAAAATAGGAACCATTACAATCAACACATTTTTACCAATGAGAAATAAGTTTGTTTATTCTTGTGGCATAAAAATCTGTACTTCAGGATTCGACAAACTCTTGGAAAGCATTTTCTGCCTCCTTTCCTTGCAGAAAGTTGTCAAGACGCTTGGAGAAGCGGTAGTCAATCAACGAAAGGTAAGGGGAATGTGGAGGATGAGGCAAAACTTCACAGCCCAAGTCACTCCGCTTCTGAAGCGCTGGCTGTGTGACATGCAGTCAGGCAGCGTCGTGGGGAGAACCAGGCCCCCGCTGCTGAGCAGTGCCAAGGCAGGCGTTGGGTTTTCAGTGCATCTCATCGGCTTACTGAGCATATTTCTCAGGTGTGATGGATTCACTGGGATTCAGAAAGCTGTAGTGCGTCAGATGGGCAGCGGACCACCAATGACCATGACCTTTTCTGGTGCAAGTTTGGCTCTGGGAAGGGCTCTGGAGCTTCTTGGTTCAACCACTGAGCTGGTTGTCACCAGCTGTCATATACAATCCACGTGTCGCCGCACATCACAACCTGACTGAGAGATGGTTTGTTGCCGCTGCATAGAGTAAAAGACGACACTTCGAAAGGACAGTTTTTTTATTTTCAGTCAGCTCCTGAGGCACCCACTTAGTGAGTTTTTTCACTTTTCCAATTTGCTTCAAATGCCCGATGACCACAGAATGGTCCACGCTGAGTTCTCTGGCAACCTCTTGAGCAGCTGTAAGAGGATCAGCTTTACTGACTGCTCTCAATTGGTCGTTGTCGCCTTCCAATGGCCTGCTACTACATTTCTCATCTTCAAGGCTCTCATCTCCTTTTCAAAACTTCTTGAACCAACCACCACTGCACTGTACCTGTGGTAGCAGTTACTGGGCCAAATGTGTTGTTGATATTGCCAGTTGTCTTCACTGCTTTACGACGCATTTTGAACTCAAAAAAAAAAAAAAAAAAAAAACTTGAACTTGCCTTTTGTCTAACATTTCCAGTCTAAAATAAATATAAAATAAACAGCAAGTAATGTCACTAGCAAAACAAATAAAGTGAGAAATGTGCATGAAAATTTAAGAATGTACTCCAATATCAAATGGCAAAGTTCAACAATGCCAAACCAAATTATTTTTGCACCAACCAATAATATACAATTTTACATTCTGACCATTTTTCAGTATAGAATTCAGTGGCTTTAATTATATTTATAATGTTGTACAAACCTCAGCACTAATTCCAAAAATTTAGTACCCCAAACAAATTTGGTAACTGTTAAACAATAACTCTTCCCTCCCCCGCAACCCACGTAACCTCTAATCTCCTTTCTGTCTGTGAATTTGCCTATTCTTAGTTCTTCATAGAAGTGGAATCATACAGTATCGGTCATTCTATGTCTGGCTTCTTCCCCTTAGCACGGTTTCAAGGTTCACTCCCATTCCAGCATGTACCACTACCTCATTCCTTCTTAGGGCTAAACAGTATTCCACTGTATGTACATATGACATTTTAGCCATTTACCTATTGATGGACACTTGAGTTGTTTCCATCTTTTGGCTATTATGAATAATGCCTCAATGAAAACTGGCATACAAGTATCTGTTTAAGTTTTTGCTTTTAATCCTCCAAGGTACATACATACCTAGGAGTGGAACTGCTTGATCGTATTCTATGTTTAGCTTTTTGAGGTAGCATAAAAAAAATTTTTTTTAACATAATAGCTGAACCATTTCACATTCTCACCAGCAATGTACAAGGGTTCCAAATTTTCTACATCCTTACCAACATTTTTTTTCCTTTTTTTTAGTAACAGCCATCCTAAAGAGCACAGTGGAGTTTTTGTTTTAATTTGCATTTTCTCAATGATTAATGATGTTGAGTACTTTACCATGTGTGTTGGCCATTTATATATCTTCCCTTCTAAACCAGATTTTTTTCCGGCCAATTTTTTACCAGATTGTCTTTTGTTACTGAGTTTCAGGAGCACTTTATACATTTTAAGGGGAATTCTTTGTTAGGTATATGTGTTGTAAACATTTTCAGTCTATGACTTGCCTTTTCCATTTTCTTTTGATAGGCAGAAGTTTTTTTAATTTTGATAGTCTAATTTGATAATCAATTTTTCTTGAAAGGTCAATGTTATCTGTGTCCTGGATAAGAAATATTTGCCTACACACAAGATTAAAGATACTCTCCCATCTTCTAAACAGTTTATAGTTTTAAATTTTATGTTTAGGTCTACAATCCATGTGGAATTATTTTTGTGAATGGTAAAAGGTATGGGTCAAAGTTCATTTTATTTCATTTAGATATCAAGTTGTCCTACCATCATTTTTTGAATGAAATTCAAAAAACGGTTTTTTTGAATGAAATTCAAAAAATGTTTTTTTTAAATTTAGGATTAGGGTTAGAGTTTTTAGACTGACTTTGGTTTGGAGCTTGCACATAGTTTGGAAACAGTCTTAACGTTCCTTATACGACATTCAGCATTCAGTCAAGAGAAGACCAGATGACTGCACACAAGACAGAAATTGACAACAAATACGTATCAGGCATGTTATCTGAAATAAGTGTAATTAATATGCTTAAGAAAGTAAATGACCATGAATTTCAACAGAGTAATTCATTTAAAAAATCCAACAGAAATTCTACAAAACTCAAAACTAGCTGAAACTAAGAATACAATAGACAGCACATCGGACACAGCAAAAACCAGAAGAGAGAATGAGAAGACAGGAGGAAATTTTCAAACCAAAGCTCACAGAGAATCGGAAATACAGGAAAGAGGCTTTGAGATATACAAAATACAGTGAAAGGTTTAATATATGTGTAATTAAACTCCTTGAAGGAAAGGAAAGAATGAGAGAAGCAACAGCTGAAGAAATACTGGCTGACAATTTCCTAAACTGTTCAAAGATATCAAATTCAAGAAGCATTATCCAAAGAGGGTAATTACAAAAAAAGCCAACTATTTCTGTCTTCATGGGCCTTCATTCTGGAAGAAGACAGAGCATAAATGAGAAACCTCTACTAATAATTACATAGTATGTAGAATCTAGTAAGTGCTTTCTTTAAAAAATAAAAAAGAAAATATGGTTTATAAGATAAAGGGGCTCCAAAGCATGGAGGGGAAGGAAGCACCTGCCCTATTACAGAGTATACACAAAGCCTGGAAGGAAGAAATCAGGAAAATACTTTTGACTAAACACACATTAACCAGAAGAAAGAACCCATACTGAGAGAAGATTTGAAAAGTTTACCCATTCGAGTATGGAACCAGAAGACTACACATGTGCCATGGAACCAAAAGACTACACATGTGCCATGAGTAACTGTGCGGTGTGTGCCCAGTCGCGTCCGACTCTCGGCGACCCCGTGGACTGCAGCCCACCAGGCTCCTCCGTCCATGGGATCTTCCAGGCAGGAGTACTGAAGCGGGGTGCCACTGCCTTCACCAGGGGATCTTTCCCAGCCAGGGATGGAATCCAAGTCTCCTGCATCTCCTGCATTGGCAGGCTTATCTTTACCGCTGAGCCACCTGAGAAGCCGCATAAATAATGACTTACACAAATAGCAGTAATTCCACAAGACTTTGTTAAGAACCTACAATTATCAGACTGTATGCTAGATGCTAGGGACCCAGGAAATGTGATACACTCACTTTACTCAACAAGCCTGTCAGATGGAAGAGCAATCGTATCAGTTTAAGCATGAGAAGATTTGTGGAAAGCAGGATCCAAACATTACACTAGTTCATGAATACTCAAGAATCCTATAGAAAAAAACACAGTAGCTTACTCAACAGAACTTTCTGTGATGGGGATAATCTGTATCTGCATGGTCCGAGAAGCTGCCATTAGCCACGTGTGGCTGCTAGTACTGAAAATGTGGCTGGGACAAGTCAGGAATGGAACGATTAATTTAACTTATTGCTGATTAATTTAAATAGCCACATGTGAGCAGCTGCATGGACAGTGGAAGTAAAAAGTATCACTTGGCTCTACACTTGAATACAGGGGAGCTTCCTGGCGGCTCAGACAGCAAAAAACCCACCTGCAAGGAAGGAGACCTGGGTTCAATCTCTGGTTTGGGAAGATCCCCTGGAGAAGAGAATGGCAACCCACTCCAGCATTCCTGCCTGGAGAATCCCCATGAACAGAGGAGTCTGGCAGGGCTACAGTCCATGGAGTCACAAACAGTGGGACATAAATGAACCACTAAGCACACTGCTACATAACAAATGAGCCCCAAACTGAGCAGTTTTAAAGCCATTCCATTCATGGTCTCACACAGGTCAGATTCCCTTATCAACTTGTACAAACAGCTGTGGGCTTGACTGGGACTGAGGATCTGCTTCCAGGATGCTCCTCACATGGCTGCTGGCAGGAAGCCTCAGTTCCTCACTGCACAGATCTGTCTAGGTGGACCCCTGGGTGTCCTTATAACATGGCAGATGGCTTTCTTGGAGCAAACAATCCAAGAGAGAAGGCAACGAGGAAGCTTCAGGGCCTTCTGTGCTCAGAAGTCACACCCTGTCACTTCCCCCACATCTAGTATTTAAAAGCAAGTCACTCGGTGCAGCCCACGCTCAAGAGGAGAGGTCAAATTCCTTCTTACTTTCCTCAGTGTGATTCTGCTGTGTCTTGCATTTTTCAGTTTGCTACTGTGAGGCCTCATTCTGCTTCACTTTATGTCCCATCCAGCCTCTGACACCTCCACCCATCCTCCCTCTGGGTCCATCAGCATTGGACGGATCTTCTCAGAGCAGCTGGCCTCTGGAAACCCTGAGACCCTTCTGAGAGGAAACTAGTGCTTTGTTCAAAGACACGCTGAGAACCAGAAGCCTGTGCTCACAAACCCTCATCAGGGGCTCTCTGCACCACCACATACTATCTGCCTCCTGATTCCAAGACCTACACGTCAGGTCACCTTTCCCGGCCTTCAACTCTTCCTGAACTAGGACAGAGTTCCTGCCTGCCCCAGGAAAAACTCACACATGGGATGCACCTTCACCTCTTCTCATTCTTCCCCAGCAATCCAACTAGTCCCTGAGTCTTGTCCATCCAATCTGGTAAAGATGTTTCAGTATCTATCCTACCCGTCCCCCATAGACAATACCCTAAATTCCGACAGTTTTCTCTTTCACTTGGGCTTCTCCATCAAGTCATCTGCCTCTAGCCTCACCCTAATGTATCTCTCACAATGGCAGCCAGAGATTTGTCTAATATACCGATTTGCCAGGCCATGCCCTTGAAACAAACTTCCATTGTTGTTTTTGTTCAGCTGCTAAGTTATGTCTCTTTAGGACCCCATGGACTGCAGCATGCCAGGTTCCTCTCTCTGTAGCTTGCTCAAATTCATATCCAGTGAGTCGATGATGCTATCATCACCTGCTGCCCCTTTCTCCTCCTGCCTTCAATCTTTGCCAGCACCAGGGTCTTTTCCAGTGAGTCAGCTCTTCACTTCACAAAGTACTGGAGCTTCAGCATCAGTCCTTCCAATGAATATTCAGGATTCATTTCCTTTAGGATTGACTGGTTTGATCTCCTAGCATGGTTCCCCATAAACTCCTCTCACAAGAAGCAGTCAGGAAAGGCCTTGTAAACTGGCTTAGGGCCTTGGATTTTATCCTTCAGCTTATAAAAAGGAACTTGATATTTGACATGTCCTCTCTACCAGATATCTTATCTATGTTATTTCATTTAAATTCAGAGACCATGCAAAATCAGCACACTGTTCCTCTGCACATACTGTTCTTTCTAATTAGCCCTCTCATCGCTAAGCCTAGAAGCCATAGTAACCTAAGGCCTTTCCCTGACCACAAATCTCTCCACCAGCTCCACAGTTCCCCCAGCTCCACCATCTCTTCTTGGCTAGACCCTCTTACAATTTGTTTACACAGCAATTACCCTAACCTGCTTGAAAAAAGGGGTATCACGTTCATCTTTGCACCTACGGCCCTAGCAAAGAACCTGCTTCAGAGCAGGTCCTCAATGAAGGTTAATGATTGGTTGACTAAAAGGAGAGCCCATCATGGTATAGATATCCTAAGCATTAAAGCAATCAACAAATCTCTCTGAGGTACAACATCAATTAGCTTATCTCCCCAAAAGCCAAAGGAGCAGTGCCCAGGGCTCTTAACACTCTTTGAATTACTCAACGCTTATTGTGATTTGAGGCAGAAGTGCTCAGACCAAGCGAACCTCTAAAACCAATCTGGTTCTCCCACACTCCCTCTGCTCTTTACACATACTTCTACGATTTCAGAACAGAGCTTCCCAACAAAACACTTACGGAGAACCATCCATAAATGCGTTAAGGGATAGTATCAGCTAACTTGATTTAATACTATGTGTCAGATATGTGCCAAGGACTTAATATGCATGAGTTCACTTAATCTTGACAACCTCACCAGGAAAGTACTGTCCAACCTTAGTCCTATTAAACAGACACACAAACTGCGGCCCAGAGAAGACTAGAACAAAACAGGCACTGACTGGAGATATCAGGTACTTTGTATTTTCACGTGCTTTATTTCATTTACTCCTCTGTACAATTTAGCAATGAAGTCGTGTATTACATTTCCATTTTTAGGCAGGAAATCTTAAGGCTTGGAGAAATGGCAACATAACGCATCGCTTGTAGGACTAGGAGCCAAATCCAGATCTTCAGACTCCTGGGCACCTTTCGCAACGGACATCTGGCCCATCTGCGGCAGAGTCGGGACTGAAGTGGCCACTGCGCAAAGCGGGGCCACCACTGGGGATGCAGAGCCTGGGCTCACAGGACGAACGGAGTGACGCCGCCTCCCACCTTGCACATCTGCAACGTCTGTCTCCCCCAGCTGCACGTTCCGCTGCTTCTGGGGGCCTGCCAGGCCCGGAGACCTCTCCAGCCAGGCCAAGGAGACCATCTTGCACGTTATCCGGGCGCCATCACCGCAGCTCAACTAACCCAACAGGCAGAAGGCGGCGAAGGACTCGCTTGTATCGGCCCCCGTTCCTGCGCCCGGCCTCACGCCCGTACTGACGAGTGGGGAGCAGGTGTCACCCCCGTCCCCCAGCCCGGGGCCCGCCGGTGAGGCGCGGAGCAGCCACCCCACCGCCGCCCCGGGACGAGGGGGCGCCCCCGCCCCGCTCCCGCAAGCCCCGCCGGGCCGCCCCCGACGCCCGCGCCGCCCGCGCCGTTACCGATTCCGCTGCTCTTTGAAGAGCGCAGTCAGCGCGCGGAGAGCCTCCAGATCCTGGATGGGCGCGGGCATCATGACGCCCGACAGCCTGCCGGGCGGCGGCCTGGGCGCCGCCATCTTGCCGCTTGCAGCTCGGGCCGAGCGGCCGACGACGAGGAACCGAGAGGAGGAGGGGCAGGAGGGCCGGCGAGAGGGGGTGGAGCGCGGGCTGCTGCCTCCGCACGCCGCCGCCGCCGCCTCGGCGCCGCTGCAGCCCACGGGCCCGGCCCGGAAAGCGCGAGACCAAGCGCCCAAGGTTCGCCTCAAACCGGAGGACGCAACGGTGCGGCGAGGGGAGGGGGCGCGGGCGGAAGTCCCGCCTGCGGGGAGGGGGGCGCCGGCCGGAAGTTCGCCCTGTGGGGAGGGGGCGCGGGCGGAAGTTGTGTTTGAGGGGGTGGGGACATCAGGAGGGCGGGCGGTCCGCAAGGAGAAGTCGGCGGGGTGGGGGGCGGGCTTGGGCCCGGAATAGGGACACCCTGAGCGGGGCAGTGGGGACAGAGGGGGTCTCCATGGGAGCGGGTGTGGGGGACGAGGGCACCTTGGGGAGATGCGGGCAGACGGGGGTCTCCGCAGGAGGGGATGTGAGGAAGGCTGGGGAGTCCTGCAGAGGCTCCCCTGGAGGAGAAGGCTGAAGACCTCGATCCAGCGGTGGGGAGGGTTGATCAGGGCTCACACCGACCCCCTGGGAGCTGGAGCAGTCTGTGTCCATCTTGCAGGTCTCAGTCCCTGGAAGCTCAGTTCCCAGTTTTTCAGTCAGTCAGTCAGTTCAGTCGCTGGTCGTGTCCAACTCTTTGCGACCCCATGGACTGCACCACGCCAGTCTTCCCTGTCCATCGCCAACTCCCGGAGTTTACTAAAACTCATGTCCATAGAGCCAGTGATGCCATCCAACCGTCTCATCCTCTGTCGTCCCCTTCTCCTCTTGCCCCCAATCCCTCCAGCATCAGGGTCTTCTCCAGTGAGTCAGCTCTTTGTATCAGGTGGCCAAAGTATTGAAGCATCAACTTCAGCATCAGTCCTTACACTGAATATTCAGGACTGATTTCCTTTAGGATGGACTGGTTGGATCTCCTTGCTGTCTAAGAGACTCTCAAGAGTCTTCAACAGCGCTGTTTGAAAGCATCAATTCTTCCCCGCTCAGCTTTCTTTATTAGTGATCTTAGTGATCACTTACTGGCGGTGGTTCAGATGGTAAAGAATCTGCCTGCAATGCAGGAGACCGGGTTCGATCCCTGTGTTGGGAAGATCCCCTGGAGAAGGGAATGGCTACCCACTCCCATATTCTTGCTTGGAGAAGTCCATGGACAGAGGAGCTAAGTGGGTTACAGCCCGTGGGAGCGCAGAGTCCAACATAACTGAGCAGCTTACACACACGGACAATAACAGATCATTTACCAGGCCCGCTTGGGGTGAGAATACTGTTGTTTCAGCTCATTGGTGGTGGTTTAGCCCCTAAGTTTAGTCTTTGCGACCCCATTGACTGTAGCCCACCAGGCCTCTCTGTCCATGGCGTTTCCCAGGCAAGAATACTGGAGTGGGCTGCCAGTCCCTTCTCCGGGAGACCTTCCCGACCCAGGCATAGAACCTGCTTCTCCTGCACTGCAGGCGGATTCTTTACCACTGGGCCACCAGGGACTCTGTTCCAGTTCATTAAGGGCTTTATATACAATTTGAAGTCAAGAAGCTAAATTCTACAGAGTTAGGCTAAGAATTGTGTTTTTCTAAAGGAAGTGAGATGAGATGGTTGGATGACATCATCAACTCAAAGGATGTGAGTTTGAGCAAACTCTGGGAGATAGTGAAGGACAGAGAAGCCTGGCATACTACAGTCCACGGTGTTGCAAAAAGCCAGACACGACTGAGTGACTGAAAAACAGCAAAGGGAAGTGAGTATATTTTACAGGAATCAGACAAGGCTTCTCTAGGGGTGCTGGTAACTCACTCTTTTCACTGCATGGGATTCACTTCTTTATCATATCATGTTTATGTTCTTTGAACAGACATTGTTGCCAGACCCCATGCTAGGTACAGGACAAACTGTGATCTCTCAGTATCTGCATGGAATTGGGTCCAGGACACCCCCTTACCCTGCAGACACCAAAAACCATGGATGTTCAAGTCCCGTAGTCAGCCCTCCATATCCACAGATGCTGCAACGTGTGGAGACAGAGGGCCGACTGTGTAAAGATCTATAAGAGATGATCCCAACCCTGAAGGAACTCACAGACTATTCAGAGAGAGAGGCAAACAGAATTGAATACAGTTGATTACTGCTATAATAAAGGACTAGACAAATTGCTGTGAGGCCAATTAGAATATATAAGTAATACTCTCTACATTTCGACTTGAAGTGTAGGGGTGTGTTTATAACATGTTTTTGATGTTCTTTGCTAAATAAAATTTAAAGACCTGATAAACACCACCAGAATATGCAGGAGAAATGAAACATGAACAAGCAAGGCAGCTGAGACTGTAATTCAGCCCTATCCATTTAACTGACGATATGTTCATGAATTCCACAAATATTTCTACGTACCTACTTTGTGCCAGGCATTATATCGCCTAGAGATGCTCAAGACCATCCAAAATGTTTAACAGCCCTTAGACTAACAGGGCAGGATCTCCCAACTTTTCCCCGAGGAACAAGGAATAGTAAAATGTATTGTCACCAATCAAGATCTTTCCCCTTAGTTTTCCATCGTCAATTGTAAAACAAAAGTAACTACTCTGATTCTCATAGAAAACATGTCCCATGACATTCAAATTCATTACCTGGAATATTGCAGCGTGAACGTGGCTACTCGCTGTGCTTCTTCTCTTGTCTCCCTACATTATAAGTCCTTTAAAAATATGAGTCAACATTCTGTTTTGCTCAAAACCATCCAAAGGATTTCCATCTCACTCAGAGCAAGCGTCAAAGTTCTTCCAGTGGAAGTGTCCCTAAATAGGCTGCCTCCCTCACCGATTCTGATCACATCTGCTGGTCTCTTCATCCTCCACTGAGCTTCAACTACCCTGCCCTCCTTGTCCGCCACCTGGGGATGTATGCTCCTGCCTCAGGATTTTGCACATGCTGTGCCTGTTGCATGAAACACTTTCAATGCTTATCTAGCACATACTTGCATGGTTTATCTCCTTCATCTGCTCCAAAGGTCTCTTAATGAGTTTCCCTTGTCAGTCTTTAAAATTGTAGCATACCACCCAAATTCCTGATCCTCCGGAATTTTTCTTCATGGCCCTTAACACTTCCTATATCACATCCTTTACTTGTTTATTTATTTATTGTTACCATTTTGCTTGCTGCCAAAATGTTTAAGCTACACAAGGACAGAGATTTTGGTCTTTTTTTTTTTTTTTACTTTTATCTCTTCAGCCTCTAGAAAAGGACTACTTATGCGATTCATGGGGTCGCAAAGAGTCGGACACGACTGAGCGACTGAACTGGAACTGGAAGTGGATGTGGTAATTGCTCAATAAACGAGTTAAATTAACGAACAGAAATATTTTAAAATACATTTTCAAAAAGGAGAAAGAAAATAACACGCCTCCAGAAGTGGGCGAACAATCCACACAGTACAAGAAAGAGGAAAGATGGAAGAGGAAGAAAAAAATCATTAAAGGCCATGGAAGGAAAAATAGACATTAACAGGACAGGCTAGACGTATAGGTGAGTATGAGAAACAAAAGGATATGAAATCGGTCAAACCGTGGAGTGTTACTGACTGCTTGGAACTGGCTAGAGGATTTCAACCTTGGATGAACTGACAGAACTAAGTTATTATTTCACTTGGGCTAAATAGCATTTTTTTAGCATTTAAAAAATGTTTTATAATGATGCCTTATGATGAACATGCCACCATGTAGATGTGTGTGAATTAAACTTTAGATGAAGATTTGTGGTATGTTCGTGTCTTGAGCCTGCTGCAGAAGAACTGGATCTGCCACGATTCAATAATCAAGAAATGAAAATAAACAAAAAGAAAGGAAAAAGAAATGAAGGAAAGAGACTTCCCTGGTGGTGCAGTGGTTGAGAATCTACCTTCCCCTGCAGGGGACGTGGATTGGATCCTTGGTCAGGAAACGCCATCCCACAGCAGCCAAGTGTTCACATCCTGCAACTAAAGGCCCTGTGTACCACAGCTGAAGATTTCACGTGCTGCAGCTAAGACTCTGCAAAATAAAGAAATGTTTTTTGTTGTTTTTTTTTTAAGAGAAAGCGTATACCAGATATCAGCTCCTCCTCCAAAACATAATATTCAGTGGATGCTCAAGTCAGCCCATACCTCTCTTTGGCGCTAACTTTGGAGAATCCCCCTTGTGCTACACATGTGTTTATGTACTGTCCTTTGAATCTGAGATTCCTCAAGGCAGGGACTTTATCTTCCTTATCCTGTTCAGGATCAAGTTCAAAGCCTTGTGCCTAGATTCAAGGCTATAAATATTTGTGAAACTGAAAACTTTGAAGACCAAAGGAAAAAATAACAGAATAGTGTAATTGTTAAGAGCAGGGATCAGCAAACTGCAGCCTGCAAGCCAAATCTTTCCTACTATCTATTTTCCTAAATTTTATTGGAAATTGTCACACTCGTCCATTATACATATTGCCTGTGGCTTCTTTGATGCTGTAGTGACAGGGTTGAGTAGTTGTGGCAGAGACTGTATAGCCTACCAAGTCTAAAATATTAAAACAATTAGGGGATTTCCCTGGTGGTCCAATGATTAAGACTCCGAGCGCCCAGTGCAGGGGCACAGGGTGCGATCCCTGGTCAGGATCCCCTAAGAACTCACATGCTATGCCATGTGGCAATAAAAGAGAAAAGAAATTAACTGTTTGGCTGCTTGGTTTTCCATAGGAAAGGTTTGCTAATCTCCGGTAAAAAAAAACATGAGCTCTAGATCATTAGGCAGTCTTGGATGATGGGAATTGTGTCTTCATCTCTTAGCACCTAACTTTGGGCAAGTAACCACCTCTGAAAGCCTATTTTTTCATTTGTAAAATGAAATATTAATAACACCTACTTAATTTAGTGGTTTGGAGGATTCAGTGAGATAGTCTGTGTCAACCCAGTGTCTGTCATATATTTAGCTCTAGAGCTAAAGAGCTTTAGGCTAAGTGAGGTAAGCCATTCACAAGAAAGACAAGTACTGCACAATTCCATTTATATGAGGTGCTTAGAGTAGTCAAAAGTCAGAGCAGAAAGCAGAATGTGGCAGCCAGGGGCTGGAGGAGGAAAGAATGAGGATTTTTCTTTTTAATGCATGTAAAGTTTTCAACTTCAAGGTGAAAAGAATTATGGAGATGGCTGCTGGTCGTTATTACACACTAGCACTTAATATCATTGAAATGTACACTTAACATGGTTCAGATAGCCAATTTTAGGTTATGTGTATTTTATGACATGGTTTTAAGGTAAAATATAAGTAAGAGAATTCCTCTCCAACAGAACTGCACCATGGGAAATGCTAAGGAAGCTTCCTTGGGCTGAGGGAAATGCAGAAATGCAAATCCTGACAAGATGGAAGAGAACTGGAAAGGGTAAATACCTGGGTAAATGCAAAGAGCCATTTTCTTCTATTTGCTCTTTTCCTCTTAATTGTTTTATAAACTGGTTTATAATAAAAGTTAGAACATGTTCTTGTGAGGTTATAAATGAAGTGTAACAGCAATAATAGAAGAGAGAAGATGATGACCTACGAGGGCATTGTGTAATAGATTCCTGGTGGCAACTACTTTAAAAATGCGAAGAATTGTAGATAAGATGCCAACAGAAAAACTGAAATGGAACCCCTAAAAATATTCCAGGAACTTCCCCGGCATTCCAGTTGGGTTGCCTTCCAACGCATGGGGTGGGGGTTCGGTCCCTGGTGGGAGCTGAGATCCCCCCACACTGTTGTTGTTTAGTCACTGGGTTATATCGGACTCTTCCGCAACCCCACAGACTGTAGCCTGCCAGGATCCTCTGTCCACAGGATAGCCCAGAAAAGAACACTAGAGTGGGTTGCCAGTTCCTTCTCAAGGGGATCTTCTCAACTCAGAGATCGAACCCAAGTCTCCTGCATTGCAAGCAGAGTCTACCATCTAAGCCACTAGGGAAACTCAGGATAAGGTTAAAGCAGCATTTAAAAGGAAACATAATTTTAAATGCATAGATTGGAAAAGTAGAAAGAGCTCAAACACATTATCTAAGCTTTAACCTAGCATGTATGTGTACTAAGTCACTTCAGTCATGTCTGACTCTTTGCAACCCCATAGACTGTAGCCCCCCCAGGCTCCTTTGTCCATAGGATTCTCCAGGCAGGAATATTGGAGTGGGTTGCCATGCCCTCCTCCAGGGGATCTTCCGGACCCAGGTGAGTTCTTTACCACTAATGCCACCTGGGAAGCCCAAGCTTTCACCTTAAGATACTAGAAAAAGGAGAGCAAATTAAACCCAAAGCAAGCTGAAGGACGGAAATAGTAAAGACAAGGGGGAAAATCATTGAAATAATGAAGAAAATAATTGGAACTTTAGTGAAAGCAAAAGCTAGCTCCTTGAAAAAGGTAATAAAATCAAGAGACTTCTAGTTGGGCTAATTTCTTAAGAGGAATATACAAATTTCCAATGTCAGGAGTAAAAGAGAAGACATTACCACAGAATCCATAGACATTGAAAGAATAATAAGGGCATGTTATGGACAACTTTATGGCGATAAATATGGCAGTCACACGAAGCAGGCAGATTCCTCGAAAACCAGAAATTGCCAGAACTCACCCAAGGAAAAATATAAAGCTTGAACAGCCTGCTATCAATGAAGTAAATTGAATTTATAAATAAAAACCTTCCCATAAAGAAACTCCAGAGTGACATGGCTTCGGTGGCAAATATTACCATGCATTTAAGAAAGAATATCCATTCTACACAAATTCTTTCAGAAAAAAAAAAGGTAACGTCTCTCAACTCATTTTATAAATCTAGCTAGTATTATCTTGATTCCAAAACCAAGCAAAGACCTCGTAAGAAAAGAAAAAAAAGAGCTATAGACTAATATCTCTCATAACCATAGACCCCAAAATTCTTAACTAAATATTAACACATCAAGCTATATATTAAAAATGACAATATATCAGGACCAAGTAGGGCCATATTCTGGGAATGTAAAATTAGGTTAACATCCCAAACTCAATCAATATATTTCACAATATTAATAGATTAAAGAGAAAAGGCATATTATCATTTCAATAGATGCAGGTAAAAGCATTTTATATAATTCAAGAGGTTTTCTTGGCAAAAACTCCCAGAAAGGTAAAAACAGAAGGGAATTTTCAAAACCTGTTTAAGAGCGTCTACAAAAAATTTACACCTGACATCAGATTCAGTGGTGAAAGACTGTGCTTAACAAGGTAAGGATTCGCGCTCTTACTACGTCTATTTAACATTTACTGGAAGTCCTAGTCAAGACTAGAAAGAGAAATGGAAGATACACCAATTAGGAAAGACGAAAAAATGTCCTTTTTGCAGACCACTTAATCATGTTTGTAAAAAGCCCTAATGAATCTATAAAAACTCTACTGGAACTAGTAAGGGAGTATAGCAGGGTTATATATGAAAATCAATTGCATTTTTATGTACTGGGGATGAACAATTACAAATTCAATTTAATGAACAACTTCACTTATGATAACATCAAAAATGCCTAGGAATAGGGACTTCCCTGGCAGGTCAGCAGTGTAGATGCTATGCTCTCAGTGTAGGCGGTGTGAGTTCAATCCCTGGTTGGGGAACTAAGATCCCACATGTCATATGGCCCAAAAAAGAAAAAACTTAGGAATAAATTTAAATGAAAGATATTTAAAACCTGTACAATGAAAACTATAAAACATTACAAAGAGAAATTGAAAAAGACCCAAATAAATGAAAATATATGCCATGTTCATAGATTGGAAGACTTAAAATTATTAAGACATCAGTCCTCCTCAAATTGATCTACAGAGTCACGCAGTTTCAATGAAAATATCAACAGTCTTTGTAAAAAGACATTGACATTTAAAAATTTGTATGAAAAGACAAAGAGCCTAAGATAACCAAAACAATTTTGAAAAATAAGAACAAAATTGAAGGCTGCAAGCCCTGTGATTTCAAGACTTACTCTAAAGCTACAGTCATCCAGACAGTATGGAACTGGCCCTAGATGGATGGAATAGAATAGAGAACCCAGAAATAAACCCACACTTCAATAGTCAGTTCGTTTTTGGCAAAAGCACCAAGGTAATTCAAAGAAGAAATCAGTGAAATACCACTATGCATCCATTAGAAAGGCTAAAAGGAAGACAGGAACAGTGTTATTGGTGATGCGGAGACACGGGTGGGACTGAAAGCTGTGTAGCTGCTTTGCAAAACAGTACGACAATGTCTTTAAAATGTACGTGTACAACATGACCCAGCATTTCCTTATACACAAAGTATATGTACATACTTTTCTACACAGAGAGGTATACAGAAACACTCTTAGTAACATTATTCGTAATAGCCTCAAACAGGAAGTAATTCAAATGTCCATCATGTGGTGAATGGGTAGACAAATGGTGGTTCGATTCAGTTCAGTTCAATTCAGTTGCTCAGTCCTGTCCAGCTTTTTGCAATCCCATGGACTGTAGCACGCCAGGCCTCCCTGTCCATCACCAACTCCCGGAGCTTGCTCAGACTCATGTCCATAGAGTCAGTGATGCCATCCAGCCATCTCATCCTCTGTCGTCCCCTTCTCCTCCTGCCTTCAATCTTTCCCAGCATCAGGGTCTTTTCAAATGAGTCAGTTCTTCACATCAGATGGCCAAAGTATTGGAGCTTCATCTTCAGCATCAGTCCTTCCAATGAATATCCAGGACTGATTTCCTTTAGGACGGACTGGTTGGATCTCCTTGCAGTCCAAGGGATTCTCAAGAGTCTTCTCCAACATCACAATTCAAAAGCATGAATTCTTCAGCGCTCAGCTTTCTTTATAGTCCAACTCTCACATTCATACATGACTACTGGAAAAACCATAGCTTTGACTAGATGGATCTTCGTTAGCAAAGTAATGTCTCTGCTTTTTAATATGCTCTCTAGGTTGGTCCTAGCTTTTCTTCCAAGAAGCAAGCGTCTTTTAATTTCATGGCTGCAGTCACCATCTGCAGTGATTTTAGAGCCCCCAAAAATAAAGTCTCTCACGCTTTCCATTGTTGCTCCATCTATTTGCCATGGAGTGATGGGACCAGATGCCATGATCTTAGTTCTGTGAATGTTGACTTCAGATGGTGGTATTTCCACAGAATGAAACGCTGCTCAGCAATAAAAAGGAACAAAATATTAATGCATGCAACGACATGGAGCATCTCACCTCATGCTAAGTGACAATATCAACCTACTACTGTATAATTTCGAAATTACGGGAAAGGCCGACTCACAGTGGCAGGAAGAAGTTGCATGTAGAGGTGAGGCAGAAGGATATGAAGGGTGGTGAGGAAGCATTTTAGGGTAAAAGAATTGACCTGTATCATGATGGTGCAGGTGGCTACCGATGGTATACAATTACCAAAACTGTTCAAACTATGTACTTTTAAAAGGGTGAATTTGTATATAATAATAGCTAGTGAAAAAAATTCAACAACAAGAAAATCATGACAGGCCATCATAGATAACTACCAGCAGACCTGCCCTCATGCTTATAAAGAACTAGAAAACCGGACAAAATATATGGAAAGACCCTTTGTAGACCCTGAACAATAGGCATGTAGCACTGGGATCCCCAAGAGAACCCAAGTACATGAGGGGGTCTTTGTGATCACCCAGCGTTTCTGCAAGGACTCACTTTCCATGCGGCAGCGCAGAAAGCAGGGGACTCTGGACAACGAGTTGGTCTCACTGAAATAAGAAGACGGAGATCACATGCTGCAGACCAAGAGTGGCTGGAATTTGCAGAGGTGGGAACCCTGCAGAGAACAAAGCAGATAGGAATCTGCTCGGGTTTCAGACTATTAAACTGTGCATGCACAGGGCGAGAGTTTATGAAGCGAGACAAAGAACAACTATGAGGAGCTGCGGCGCCCCAGGCCCCAGCACTCACACAGCGAGGAGGGTGCTCAGGTTGGCCAGTCGGGTCGGAGAGAGAAATAAGCACACAGATGAACCTCAAACACACTTCATGTCCGTGCGAGATGGGGGTGGGATCCCAGAGGGACCCAGCACGGACAGGAGGGGAGCCTGGAGGCATGACGGAAGCGTTCTAAGGCTGCAGTATCGGGATGGCACAACTGAAAAATTTACCAAAACTCATCAAACTGATCAATTTTAAAAACTCCTGGCCCTGTTTGGAAAAAGCATCTTAGAAGCTTGTTTGGAAATCAGCGATTTTTAGAAGATGGCTGCCCTCCTCTATCAGTCCTGGACTCCACCTGCAACCTTCCAGCCCCAAGCCAACCCTGCCCACTTCAGACTGGCCCCCACAATCCGAGCTGGCTCTGGCCAATCTCTTCTGTTTACCGTTTGTTCTGAATTCAGTGAGTTTCATATACTGACAGATTCTCTCGATCTGTCTCAAGTGTGAGGTCAAGGGGAGATTCTGTCAGCCACTAAGGAGCTCTGTTCAGTCCTAAATGGCAAGGTTTTGCTCCAGTTCCAGGGCTTGTCCTTATACTTGTGTTCCTAAGGGTATAGTTACACCCCCCGAGATTGTCTAGTTGGTGGATTTTTTGTGCAGTGGTAACATTGCACCCTCAGAGCTATTTATCCATTTTATTTTTATTTCAAAAATCTGAACGCGTGGCAAGCATATACTTGAACTCTTGGTGTTCAAGAGTTCTTGGTGTTCAAGAACTCTTTACATGTTAATAGAATAGTACACCCGTTTTAAAAAAGCTTCTGGCATGCTACTAGGCCTTGGTAGACATGGGACACCTAACTGCGATGTCAAGAGACCGTGTGGCCAGTACTACCCATTAAGAGCTGAATTCCATCAGAACTTCCAAGAGTGCAACAGTCATTGGCTGTTGGATGGAGGTGGCATACCTGGGGCTGAGGACCAGCCATATCAGCAGGCGAAAGTAAGTAACCCAAACTCCTGTCCTTCCACCATGGCCCTGGTCCATGTTCCTAAGCTCTCTTCACTGCTGGCCACCCCATGGGACTCTTTTATGATCAGATGGAGAAGGGAAACAGCCAGCTCGGTTCACTGATAGGACTGCTCCATGTAATATTCATTTCTGTAACAAATGATTGCAAATTTAGAGGCTCGAAACAACCCAAACTTAGGTTCAGAAGACTGAACTAGATCTCACTGGGCTGAGATCGAGGTGTTGACTGGGACACACCCGCATTCCTTCTGGAGACCCTGGAGGGGGATGCTTCCTGGTCTTTTCCAGTTTCAGAGTCCACCCACTTTCTGTAGCTCGTGAACCCTTCCTCCACCATCAGAGCCAGCAACACAGCTGCATGTCTGAGCCCTTCACACACTGCTGCCATCTCTCTGATTCTTGCTTCCGTCATCACATCTCCTCTTCTGACTCTTGCAATAACGACCCTGCCTCCCTCTTTCATGTATAAGAACCTTTGTGATGACACCGGGCCCACTCAGCTAACTCAGGGTAATCTCCATCTCAAGATCAACTGAGTAGCAACCTTCCACCTGTATCCTCCATTCCCTCTTCCACATAATTTAGCATATTCTCATTGCAAAAGACCCTGATGGTGGGAAAGACTGAAGGTGGGAGGAGAAGGGAACGGCAGAGGATGAGGTGGTTGGATGGCATCACCAACTCAATGGACACGAGTTTGAGCAAGCTCTGGGAGATGGTGAAGGACAGGGAAGCCTGCTGTGCTGCAGTCCATGGGGTCACAAAGAGTCGGACACGACTGAACAACTGAATAACAACAACAGGTTCCAGGGATGGGGTGGGGCCACCTTTGGGGAGCACTATTCTGTTTACCACCCTTGGCATGTGGGTATGAGCCAAAAGTGGACTGTGGCCACCCACAGCCCCATTCAGGGGTGGCTTTGAAAGACACCAGTGAGTTGAAATGTTAAGAGACAGAGTTTGGAGCATGGGCCTGGTCAATCATTTCATATGGGAAGAGATTTGGTCCAAGGTTAGAATATATAGAAGCCAAAGAGCAGTGGCAAATCGCTTGTTGCTTGCTCAGGGTCCTGAAAGAAGAAATGTTAGAAAATTGGGAACAAGAAGATTGAAAAGAAGATGTGTATGAACCTAAGAGAACAGGCACCAGCAACAAAGCTTTTTGCCTGATAATGCTCACCAGAGAGTATCCAATACAGAAAAAGGCACCAGACATCTAAGTGGACAGGATGGCTTTAGCGCCAGCCTTTGCCGCCAGCCACCCTGGGACTGACACATGAATTCCCATGAGTTGATGGGCCGCAGTGGCAGAGACTGGGGCCATCCACGGGTGGGCCCAGCAGCACAGGCAGCCCCCACCAAAGCCCACGGCCTCTGTCAAATGTCTTGTTTTCTGCCCCCCTCCTTCCCTGCGGTTCTGCTGCCTTCACGCAGGAGTTGCTCCCAAGGGTTCTTCCCAACAGCTTCCTGCACCCAGATCTCTATACCCCACGCCCAGGGGCTCCCAGCCTGGGACAAGGTGCTCCACACCTGTTTGTGTTTATGGACTTAAACTACCTGCCTCCATCATGGTCAGTTCCATCCTTCTCCCGACCGTGGAAAAAGACGGCTGAGGCCCCCCTCCAAAGCTGGTGATCCAAACGTGTAAGGACCCAGTTCTTTCCTAGATGATTGACTGACCCTGGAAATGCCCCCACTACCTTGCCACCTACTGCTGTTGTTCATTGTTCAGTCACAACATCGTGTCTGACTCTTCGTGACCCCATGGACTGCAGCACGCCAGGCCGCCCTGTCCATCGCCAACTCCCGGAGTTTACCCAAACTCATGTCCATTGAGTCGGTGTGCCATCCTATCATCTCATCCTCTGTCGTCCCCTTCTCTTCCTGCCCTCAATCTTTCCCAGCATCAGTGTCTTTTCCAATGAGTCAGCTCTTCGCATCAGCTGTCCAAATTATTGGAGCTTCATCTTCAGCATCAGCCCTTCCAGTCAATATTCAGGGTTGATTTCCTTTAGGATGGACTGGTTTGATCTGGCTCCCACCTGTGGGCCTCAGTAATCCAGCCACTGAGTTCATCACGTCCCCAGAGACAGCTGCTCCCAGGGCAGGCGACCCTGTTTTGCCAAGAATAGGATCCAGAGTGCACACCCTGGAACAGGTGGAGGCATGTCTTCCAGGCGAGTGGGTGGTGAGTGAGGCCGACGGCACACCTGGCCTCCTGGCCCCTGCTCTCCACCTTATCTCAGCCAGTCGGGGCTGCGTTCTCATCACTGAACTCTGCAACTTCCTTTGCTGGCCGTGACACAGCCTGCAGTTATTTAACACAGTCATTCGTCTACCTATGTACCGTCCGTCTGCTCCTCTGAAACACGAGCTTCATGAGGGCAGGAAGCTTGCCAGTCTTTTTACTGTTTTACCTTTAGGATCTGGCTTAGCGCTTGGCTCTATGGATTAGGAGCATGCGTTTGAGGGAATCCCTGGCCGCCCAGTGGTTAGGACTCGGTGCTGTCACTGCCAGGGACCCAGGTCCCGTCTCCGATCAGAGATCTGAGATCCTGGAAGCTGCACAGTGCAGCCAGAAGGAAAAACAAAGCCCGCGTGTGAAGACAGCCTACTGTTACCACTTGGCAGGCTCTGGAGCCTGAGGCCACTCACGGGGCTGCTGGCGCCTTGGCTGTGAAAGGAGAGTGGAGGAAGGACGCTGTCACAGACGAGATAACGTAGGGACAAAGAACGGAGCGCGTGTGCCCGGGTAGGCACGAGGAGCGGCTGGTGCGCCCAGCTCCTCTCTGTCCTTGGGGAACCGGGAGGCAGAGCCGTCTGCCGGGAGCAGGTCTCGGAGGACTGGAAGAGATGCCCAGGCGCGGGGGAGGTGGAGTCCTGCCGTGGGCAGCTGACTCCGGGCACCATGGCCTCGTGGGCACCGAACATCCTTGTGTGGGGTGTCCTCTGTCGGGGCAGAGGAGACAGGTGCTGGAGCAGATCCCTCGCTCAAGTCTGGCCGGATGAGCAGGACGGAAGGACACTGGGGCAAAGCAGTTGAGGGTCCTGGCACCAGCACGGCCGTGACATGCCTTTTGCGGTCTGGAGGCCTGGAGCTGGGAGCCGGGAGGCGCTGGTCCACGTGGGAAAGTCCGGGGACTGGGGATCAGGGTGAGGTCAGCGGGGGGGTGTGGCGGGACGGAGGCGGGAGCGGCCGGGCCGCGTCGGAAGCTGCGGTCAGGCAGTGGGCTCCTGGAGTGATGACAGGGCCCGGGGTGTGGGCGGCCGGAGGGAGCGGAGGTGAAGGTCACCGGCCGGAGGGGGCGCGGTGGGCTGGGCGGCGCCGAGGCACGGCCCCTCCCGCCGGCCTCCTGCGCTCCTGGACCCCCGCCCTCCCTGGGGGCCGGTTCCTGGGCCCTGCGCTCCTCTCTGCCTCCCCGCTCACCCCCGGTCCTGTGAACAAGGTTTCACCACCCCTGACGGCCGAACGTTTCTCAAACAGAACCTACTTTCTTTACACCAGCCTTCCCTTTCTCGCCACCCTGTCTTTGCCTTCCCCATCCCCCAGTTTCTCTGTCACTCATTTCCTCTCCTTCCCTGCTGCTTTTGCTGCCGCGGCCATCTAGTCTATTGCACATCCTCGGACATTATTTTGGCCATAACAGGGGTTTTAAGCTAAGCCCCTTCTTCCAATTTTCGAAGCTAAAACCCTACGCATGAGTTGGCAACACAGATCCGCAAAGTGAGGAGTGAGAGAGGGGCTGAATCTCTGGTGGGTGGGGGTACAGAGGAGGAAACGGGCAGGAAGGAGCCCTCAGACCGGTAGAAATAATAGGACTTTGTAGTCAGACAGATGTGGGTTCTAAGTCCGTCTGTGCCAGCCACGGGGGAACCTCAGGAAAGCCACTTCTCTCAGCCTTAGTAAATCGAGGAAGATGGTGCCTAATGGGAGATTGTTGTTCAGTTCCTAAGTCGGGTCTGGCCCTTCGAGGCCCCATAGGATGTAGCACGCCAGGCTTCCCTGTCCTTCAGCATCTCCCGGAGCTTGCTCAAGCTCATGTCCATAGAATTTGTGATGCCATCCAACCATCTCATCCTCTGTCTCCCCCTTTTCCTCCCGCCTTCGATCTTTCCCAGCATCAGGGTCTTTTCCAATGTGTCAGCTTTTCACATCAGGTGGCCAAAGTGTTAGAACCTCAGCATCAGTCCTTCCAATGAATATTTCAGGGTTGATTTCCTTTAGGATTGACTGGTTTGATCTCCTTGCAATCCAAGGGATTTTCAAGAGTCTTTAGCACCACAGTTCAAAAGCATCAATTCTTCAGTGTTCAGCCTACTTTATGGTCCATCTTTCACATCCATACATGACTACTGGAAAAACTATAGCTTTGACTATAGGAACCTTTGTCAGCAAAGTGACATCTCTGCTTTCTAATACACTGTCTAGGTTTGTCATAGCTTTTCTTCCAAAGAGCAAGCATCTTTTTAATTTTGCGGCTGCAGTCACCATCCACGGTGGTTTTGGAGCCCAGGAAAATAAAATCTGTCACTGTTTTCACTTTTGGTGGCTCTTAACATACCAGACACATAGTAGGCACCTGCTGTATGCTAGTTCCCCTGCAGTAGAACAACTATAGCTGCAGCCTTATCCGAAGTTCACTGGATGGCAGAAGAGACTGGGCCTGAGTTAAGCCCTGCTCCCCCCCTGAGGAGCCACCCAACTGGCCTGTGAGGTGGGGTCCTCGTCTGTGAGGTGGGGTCACTAACGTTTGCTCTGTACTCTGCACAGGCCCCTTGGGAGAACCACATGTGACTATGTGGGTGAAGATACTTTGCAAGTGATGGTGTTCCATTTTTTTTTTTTTTTTGCACAGATAAAGCAGTTAGCCTTTAATTGTTATAGTGGTATATCCTTTTAAACATTTGGATACTTCCAATTTTTTTTAATGTTTACTGGAATATTGTTGATTTACAGTGCTGTGTTATACATATATAGACTCTTTTTCCATATACAATGACAATATTTTAGTCTCAAATATGTAAGCAAACTATTGTCCCGGACTTCTTTCCTGATCCAGGGATCGAACCCACATATCTTACGTCTCCTGCATTGGTGGGCAGATTCTTTACCCCTTGCACCACCTGGGAAGTCGAAACATGTACCTACCTTCAACGTGGGTCCCTTCAGTCTGGATCTGAGGAGAGGACTCTCTGCAAAATGCTAGTTTATTCATAACATTCAGAACTTTCATAGTGGGACTTGTGGCAGTCCAGTGGTTAAGACTCTGCCTTCTAATGCAGGGGGCGGGGCATGGATTTGATCCCTGGTGGGGGAACTAAGATCCCACATACCATGGGGTGCAGCCAAAAATTGAAGAAAAAAAAAAAAAAGAAGAAGCTTTGTAGCGGAGGCTGTGGATGAAGACTGGTTGAGAGGGGAGTTTTGGCCAAGCAGCCTGTGCCCAAACGCCTGCAGGCAGCACCCCCAGCTGCGTGCCCCACCATGTAACAAACCTCCATGTGACTCGGCTCCCACAGCTGAAGGGTAGATGGGCCAGTGGTGACAGCCCTGCCTCACTGGGCAACTGTGAGCATTTAATGCCAGGGTGTGAGAGGCTCTAGAACAGTGTCTCACATAGTAGGTGCTCAATACACACGAGCTCTTACCATCAAACCTTCTGCGAGTTCACCCCACTGTCTAAAAATGTCCACATGGCCCCTCCATTGCGTGGAGCCCCCGGTCATCTGCCCCCTAGGATGGTCACACGAGCTCATGTCCTGGGCTAAGCAATCCCGCAAGCCTGACTCTCAATCGCAGAAGGGCCCCCACCTTCCTCAGTGGCCCCCAACTTTGTTTTCTCCTGTTTTTATGCCGCATACAAGCCCCCCACCACCACCTGCAGGACCACCCAGAAGAGAATGTTAAGTCGTTGATGGTTTGGCCATTTTTAGCCTAGGCTTCTGGGAGAGGAGACGTCCATACATCATCTGGAAGGGGCAGTGAGTCCCAGGGTGCAGGGGGAAGGGTTTGGAGCAGCTCTCAGGATTTACAGGAATCCCTGGTGACCCCTGGGCAGCCAGAAGACTCTGCTTCCTCCGAACGGGCCCCCCTGGTTTCTGGCTCCACGCACAGCACACGCCCTGCCCCGCCCCTGGGGGGTGCTCCCTGTCCCCTTGGTCCGCGCCCCCCACCCAGAGCTTTCCGAGCCAGCTCCTGGCCTCCACACACGCGCCCTCGGCATGGACACACATCTCCCCGTGCTCTTCACCTTCATGATTAGAGCTGTTCTGGTTTCAAAAGTGGCTCCGTGTGTCAGTCTTCAACGTTTAAGATGCTTCTTTTCCTTCAACCCCAAATAGCCCACATCCTACCATATGCTTTGTTCCGTGATGTGGGAACCAGAAAGGTGGGAGATGTCCAGGGCTCACAGTCGAGAAGTTGAAACATACCAAAGAGGCAGGCATTCACGGGGCAGACCATGGGAGGTTACAGAGGGACAAGCAACGTGCCTGGGGCGGTATGGGGCCAGATGTACTCATTCCTGGAGAGGTAGTAGTTGGAGGGCTGCTCAGAAGCCCCTGGAGGCCGAGCTGGCCTCTCCTGCCCTCTCAGGCACTCACAGAATCGTTTCCATGGGGACCGTCCATGCCGTTCTCACCCCAGGAACCGCACCACTGCGGGGTAAGCCCCCCGGGGGGACAAAGCCGAAGGAAGGGTCTGCGAGAGGGGGAGGAAGTTGGTTGAGGAGGCAGAGGCAGGGAGAAGAGAAGGGAGGCCATTTAGCAGAAAAGCAAAAATACCTGCCACACAGAATCTTGGAATGTTTCTGCTGGAGGCAGAGGAGAAAATTGTCGAAGTCTGAAAAAAGCGGCTCTCTGCTTGGGGCACCAGCGAACCGGCATTTGAGACCATAGGGTGACACCTAGTGGTCATCTGGGGACGTGCACCCTGCTGAGGCTGCCGGCTGCCGGTGGGTCCAGGAGTGGGCCCAGGGGTGGGTCGAGGGGGGTCCCTAGAACTGAAGACTCTAAGGAAGGGGGCGGGAGAACCTGGGCTGGGTGCTCGCCCCGGAGAGCTCACCTGGCTCTGCTCCTGGAGGACGCCTGGGAAGAGCATGAGTGACGACTCCGGCGTCCAGTCCCTGCTCAGACCCCAGCTGGGAGCCGTCCGCGTGTCGGCCGGCTCTTTCCTGCTGCCCCCGGGCTCTGGGACCCCCGTCGTCCGGCAGCCCCCAGCCCCGCCACACATACAGCCCCCGTCCCCGCTGTCCTGCCCACCCTCCCTGTGGGACTGGGGTGGGCTTGGAGGAAGGGTGGACTCCTCAGGGCACGAGCCCGCCTTTAGAGCTGCTCCAGTTGCCCCCAGCGGAAGACTAACTCGAAGGTGGGTGGAAAGCAACCACCTAAAGGAAGTCAGTCCTGAATATTCATGGGAAGGACTGATGCTGAAGCTGAAACGCCAATAATTTGGCCACCTGATGCAAAGAGCTGACTCATTTGAAAAGACCCTGATGCTGGGAAAGATTGAGGGCAGGAGGAGAAGGGGACGACAGAGGATGAGACGGTTGGATGGCATCACCGACTCAATGGACATGGGTTTGGGTAAACTCCGGGAGTTGGCGATGGACAGGCAGGCCTGGCGCGCTGCAGTCCATGGGGTCGCAAAGAGTCAGACACGACTGAGCGACTGGACTGACTGACTGGACTGTTGCCCCCCAAAGAAGACTAACTCAATGGTGTGTGGAAAGCAGCCACACAGCGCTCTGCCCGCCCTGAGCGCTCCAAGAAAGATCTGTGGAGGAAAGAGCTCTGGATGTTGAACTGGGATTCTAGCCTCAAATAAACATAAGTACCACAGGGATGAGAGCTGTCCACTTCTTCTAGAAAGTTCTCCTTGTTCCTTAGTCAACGTTGACCTCTCTACAATTTTGCCCCATTTGTTCTTATTCAGGCCTTCTGAAGCAATTCAAAATCTTTTTTTTTTTTTCTTATGCAGTGCCCACAAACAGCTTTCTTATTCTCTGTCAACATTGTCATCTGGGGGTGAAATATGCCCGGCTTCCTTCATTCTTCAGAGAAGTGGTTCTCAACCGCAGACGGCTTTGCCCCTCAGGCAGCGTTCTTCAGGGTCTGGAGACCTCTAGGTTGAAACACCTGGAGGTGGGAGGCTGCTACTGACCTCTAGTGGTCACAGGCCAAGATGCTGAAACTGCTGCAGAGGAGGGGACCGTGCCCCCTTCCCCACCACACAATTACCCAGAGATGCTTTTTTTAATTATTTAATCTGAAATTCAACTTTAATTGAGCATACATTAAAATAATTTTCTTTGGCTGTGTGGCATGTGGGATCTTAGTTCCCTGACCAGGGATCGAACCTGTGCCCCTTGCATCAGCAGCATGGAGTCTTAACCCCTGGGACCACCAGGGAAGTCCTCAGCCATGCCTTAGTGCTGAGGTTGTGGAATCCTGCTTCTGACTCCCAAGATGGCTCAACAACCTGGCCTCTTCAAGGAATACTCTCCATTTGTCATCAAAATTTCTTCCATGATGTGGTACAGAACTCCAGACAGGCTCCCACCCACCTGGGCACCCTGGGGTCTGGTCTACACGCCGGACGTCTCTCAGTGGAGCCTAGAGATTCCATCAGCCTTCTTAGCAATCCTTGGCTCACACGGTCAGTGTGTCCCTGGTCAGTGTTTCTAACAAAGAACTTACACAGTCAAACGTGCCTACGATGAAATAAATACTACTAGAAAAAGTAGGATTCTCTCCACACACAAAAATATTGGGTACAATATGAACATTCCTATCAGGTGCATTCAACTTTCAGCGATTACTATTATCTAAATATGTCTTTTAAAACCACTCCTCTTAACAAAGAAATGGCAAAGCCCTGCAAAGCCCTCCAGAGCAGGCAGAACAAAGGCAAAAGATGCTTGTCAAGTGAAATATGAAAGGCGCTCCAAACCCCGCTAATTACATCTTGGAAGGGAAACTTTGTCCTATTGACATTTGGGATCATTTTTCACAAGCTCAGGTTACCCCCTTGAAGTTTTTTAGGAAGTTCCATGATATGGAGACATTGTTGAAAAATTGGCTGGATGGCTTCTGCTAAGCAATCAGATATAGAGATCAAATCCATTTCTGCCCACTTAGCTTTAGAGCAGTCCTGGTTATCTCAGGCAAAATGACTTTGCAACTTTAACTCCGACTTTTAAGAGGTCAGATGGTTTCCCTGCTGCCCTTTCGAGTGTGGTTTTTACAAAGAATTTCTGAGGTAGCTTGAGGACTGATCTCTGATGTCTGACATACCTGTATTCATAAATATCAGCATATTTTAGGAACAACAAATACTGTTTTTACCTTTATAAACTGGAAGCAGAGGAAATAGCATTGCCTTCTTCAGGCCTTTAGACCTTCCCTTCAACATGTAAAATTCAAAAGCAAATTGTGTGCTACTCTTGCTAGGTCCTGAATTTTAAGTGCTTGACCCCTTAAACTGTCATGAAAACGTAATGAAATTAAGCTTGCTGGACTCTGTGGAATCCTAATTTATGCACATCTGTTCACACGCTCACAGAGACAGTGGTGGGGTGGATTTTTTTGTGGGGTCAAGATACTAAGTAGACCTCCTGTCCTCCTGTATTTTTGTGCTAGGCCTTCATTCCTGGGAACAGGAGTGTCTAGCAAATAGGAATATATTATAAATCACATTTTTAGTGAGAATGACAAAGCTTAGTAACCCTTGCCTTAGGGAACTGTCCAATTTGTCAGTTAAAATTCAGCCTTCTGATATAAAACGAGCCTGTTCATGTCGTGTGAGGGCTGAGTCCCTGCGGAAAGAATCTGTTGGGAGCGGTAGGGACACTGGGTGGAATGTAGGGACCCCCGCGGAAAGCTTCCGCGGTCCAGCCCCCTGCCCCCCAGATGCTCACCCATCTGGGCCTTTCTCAGGCCCCAAAGGGGCACAGTGGATGAATCTCTGAAAACTCGGGGCTCCCATCCAGGGGAGTTTTTGCTCTGAAAAATTAGAACACAGGTCAGGGTCTGTAACTGATATGAACAGGACAATGGAAATTCCAAATCTAAAAACAATAGCTCCCTGGATGGGAGGGGAGTTTGGGGGAGAATGGATACATGTACATGTATAGCTGAGTCCTTTCGCTGTTTACCTGAAACCATCACATTGTTAATCAGCAATACCCCAATACAAAATACATTTTTAAAAAATAGCTGAAGTAAAGGTGCTTTGTTGGCAGGAGAGGGTGAAAACAGACGCATTTCCACCCACGGTTGGGTCCAGACTAGACAGGCCTTGCGGGGAAGGAGGAAGGAGTGGGTTTTGACTTCGAGCCCTATCATTTGGGGATCCTGCAGTGGCTGACGCCTCGGACAGATTCAGCAAAGGGCCCAGTGGCAGCCGCGAATGAGGACTTTATTCTTGATGATGACCTGACTACAAACGCTTTGCTCCCTCGTGTGGGCTCCACACCCAAACCCAGAGCAAATCCAGTCCCATCAGGCCTGTGTTCCCAAGGCCTGGCAGCTCTCAGTCAACCCGGCCTCGGCTGGGTCCGGTACCAGCCCCGGGCCAAGGCCTGGAGTGCCCCCTGCAGACCACCTGCTTTAGGATCCGTCACTTGCGGGCTGGCTGAAACCCCACCTTCCCGGGCCCATCCCGGCCCTTCTGCGTCTGGTTCTCCATCACCTCTGAGACTCGGCCGCTTGCTAAGTCAAGACCAACAGGGCAGGCGCTGGTGGACAGTCCAGTCCGCCTTTCTGTGCTTTGCCCAAGGGTGGACATCCGACCCAGCCGTGCTTCACACTATGGGGCACCACGCAAATTTAGGAAACAGATCAGAGTCTGTAACCGAACAAGACAATGGAAATACTGAATCTAAAACGCCACCTGGGCCAAGGTCCTGCCCCATCCCTGCCACGTTCCCAAGGAGCTTCGCACACACTCCTGTGTGCCTGTCTCCTCTACCTCCTGCCGCTGAGGGCTCCCCGGGGTCAGCCTGGTTAAACCCCGCTGGTGGGCAGCACCAGGTCACGGCTGGGCCTGGACGCTCGAGCCCAAGTCGAGGCTTGTGCCTGTTGGACCCGAGATCCCGGGCCCGGTCGTCGCCTGGTGCCTGGCACGGCAGTGCTTCTCTATAGGACATGTGACTGCCTCTAACTCAGATTGCTCGGCCTCCTGGGGAGCAGACAGCTGGGCCATCCGTGAGCTTTGCTGGGAGCACCAGGGAGGGGCGCGTGGGGTGCTTTGGGAGTTCGGTCCTAGACCCGTCAGGTTGCTTCCTGGCTGCACAGCTGCGGGAATGACGGTTGGCCTCTCTGAAACTCAGCTGCTTTATCTGTGGACCCGGGAGATGGAACGCCTCTGCCTCTTCCTGGGGCTAAAAGGGCTCTGACCATGCAGGGCCAGTGCTGGGGGCGGTGGGGGTGACCCCCTTGTCCTCCCACACCCCCCTTGAGCAGGGGAGGGTGGCCACTGCTCTAGCGTTAGCCCCCAGCTCTTGGTTGCCCTCAAAGCTGAGTGTGGCTGCCACAAATGCAATGTGCCCAGCGGACCCCACAGGCCACCTGCCGTCCCCCCTCTGGGACACCCCCAGTTGCAGGATCCCTCACCCATGTGCCTCAGAACCGGAGCCAGCAAGCTCAGGAGGACATTTGGGCACTACTTTCAACCAGCACCCCAAGTCCCCTTCCTCTGGGACACAGGGACTCTTCCCCAAGCCCCCTACCCTGCCACCAAGGCCCCTGGGACCTGCCCCTACCAAGGCCGACAATTAGCGTGGGACAGGCCCTCCGCAGCCTAAGTATGACCTCCTGACCAGGGGCTGCCAGGTCTGTGAGTCTGTATCACCGACTGACCTGAATGGCCAGGCACCGCTGCCTTGAGCCCATGGGGTTCAAGAGGGGTTAGAGTGGCTTTGCTTTCAGAGGCCTTAGGGTCTGACAGGAAGCTTCCTCTCCTCTTGTCAAGCCCCACCAATGACACCACACCTCCCTGGGATTGCTCCCTGGCTTCCTGAGCCTCTGCAAACTTTTCTTCATTCTTCAAGACCCACCTCAAAAGCCACCTCCTCCAGGAAGCCTCCCCTGGTTCCCCCACCACACCTTGTTCCCAGGCACCTCTGGCTCACATGTGCCCAGGGCTGTGACTTTTCCCGTCTCCCTTCACAACAGCTCCTCCTGGCAAGGAGTGTTAATTTGACTGATAAACACTCATCCTGCTCCTGGCTGATGATTCACTGTCCTCAGCTTGGCTGTCCAGACTAGGCTCCCAGAGCCCGGAACTGCACTGGGAGCTTCCCTCCAATCTGCTAGAAGGCAAACGATTTCTTCTCCTTGGTCTAAAGGGAAGGGGTGGACGGGGTGGGGGGCCTGAAGTGCCTCCGCATTTAATGTTCCAAGGAGGCTCTGCAGGTGTCCAGTACCCTGAGCAGGGCCAGGAGGTGGACTGGTGCCAACTCAGCCCAGATTCTCTGGGCTCCGGCTCCTCTCGCTGTGGTAAGGCTGGCAACATGCACAAAACCTCCAGGCAACACTGACAACCACCGTCGTAGGTAAGTGCTGTGACCGACCCGGTTTTATGGAGGAGGACAGCATGGCACAGAGGGTAAGCAACTTGCCCAGGGCACACAGCTCTGGAGGTGCAGGAGCCCCTATGCATGGGCGCGCTCTTGGCGAGCACCCCAGGAGCGGCCCTGCAGTAACAGACCTGGCCCCAGTCTCACGCTCACTAGTGGCAATGATTACAGGCATGTCATCCTGAGAGAACATGGGTACAGGGGTGAAGTGGGGGGTTTTCTCTGAAGGTGGTCTGGGGAGGAGGGCCAGAGGCAAAGCCCACCTGGGTGGGTTCACCTCTCGCTCACCTCCACCGGGACCCCTCAGGCCTGGTGGGCACCTGAAGAGAAAATGCTGACTCACTTGGGCAGAAATAATAGGAAATAGTGAGAAGCCAGGACACTCCCTCGTGTTGCAACCTCAGCCTCCCGGGGGTGTTCTGGCCTTGCCTGGCCACCAGCTCCGCATTCCCCCCGGGTTTGCCTCAAGGCCGGGGCCCCTCACCGCCTCCTGCCAGCACCCCTGCCTGTGCCACGGAGTCTGGCCACTGCAGATGTCCCCGTGAAAATGGACATAATCGCGGGGCAGACAGTGTGCCTTTGCCTCTGCTCAATCTGTTTGTCAAGCCAGCCAGCGCTTTGTGTTTAAGTCAAACTATCCTTAATGCATTTTCCATTCTCTACAAAACCCACAGCCGCCAATTAAAAGAAAAAAAAAAAAAACCCACGAAGCACACTTCTCTTGCCTAGTTTCTCATTCTCTTTGATCCATTAAAATCTGAGAGCGAGTCCTCCTTCGACTCAAGAGTGAGGCCAAGAGGGAATAATTATCCATAAAGTGGCCATCCGAGTGTTTGCCTTGCGATGAAAGAAAACTTTTGAGAACTTGGGATAAAGACGGAATAAGTCTCTCCAGCCTCCATCAATAATAATATTAATGAATTAATGATTTACTCGAGGGCTATATGTCTATTTGCTTTGCTGTTCATAAGCCTACATCGTTTCCTTAGAAACCTTGACATCAGCCCAAACTTCATCTCTCTGAGAACTAAAGGCTCCTCTCAAGGAGAGGCACACAGCTTCTTTTGCTTTTTTCAATGTTTGCAAAGGGGGAAATGATGAATTGATTTATTCTAAAGGAGCCATTTTTCTTCTTTCCTTTCCTTCCCATTACCATTGAAATCTGACATTTGAAACACCTACTGTATCAACATCTAATTCCACCACCTTCCTTCCCAACAAAGCCTTCCGTCTTAACCAAATAACATGGCTTTCACCAACGTATGCCATTTATTTAGATATGTGTATGTGCGCACACATGCACCCACATACATACACATACATATATGCCATCCACCTCTCGCTGACAAATAAAAATGTTGGTTTATTTTCTTTGTTGACTTTCAAAACTTTACTATTCTCATTGCTTATATTCAGCACCACCAGGACTTAATAAGTGCTCTCAAAGTCTTGGTGGATGAACATGGAAGGTTCTGGATTTGCCGAGTAAAAAGCCCATGTATCCACACTAGCTCAAAAGGCAGCAAGTCAGATTGCCTTGGTGCAAATATATGTAAAGGAATCTGGTCAGACAGAGGGATACAGATGGCTAAGAACTGAGTGAATATAGATTCAGTTTCACACCCAACTCTATAACATTTTTTTCCACTGCTGCGGAGAATATACTTAAAAGAAGAGTTTGTAATTTTCCTTTTGAAGAACAAGTTATACAAGAAATGGCAGAGATGGGAGGGGAAGTCTGCTTGCTGGGGAAAAACTAAAGGGAAAATTTGACATTTTCCAACAAGCATAAACCTGGGAGGTCAAGACAGTCTCCCCTCACATCAGTGAACGTCTTTATAATTCTATAGGTTTCTCCTAGTCTGCAGTAGCTGCCTTATCTTGGGCTTGAGGAGCACAGGTTATGGTTGAGGTGAGACTCAGCAGTGCGGGTGACTCAAGCAGGGGGCGCTTGCCTAACCTTCAACCAAATGAGGGTGTCCTAGGGGATGACTTTGGCCAGCCTTTGCTCTAGTTGGCTGGACTGGATGCTGTAATAGCCAAGGGGCAGGGTTCATTTGGCTTGAAAGGGCTGGAAAGGCATTACCTGGACATCGGTTGAGTGAGGTCTAGGCAGGTCCACCGGTGGAGGGACAAGTCATTATTTTATGGCAAATTTCAGACTCCAAAACTATCACTTCCCTTCCCGCATTGGCAAAACCCACCAGGAGCAAACAACCAGCCCGTGTTAACCCCTTCTGCCCACCAGCCCGTCTGCTCCTCGCCTGATGGTTGCAAGTGCCAATGAGATTTCACTTCTTAGCTACGCAGTGGTCAGTTAGCTTGAGTGTTTAGAATGTAAACTTAGGGTGAGTGGCTCCAACCCTCATGATACCAGATTTAATATTGTTAGAGTCACATAGTGGAGAAATGAAAACTCACTTTGCAATGACCCACTTTATTGACAACCAAGTGTCCTGGTTTTTTTCTGAAATGAACTGGGCATTTGAAGTTTTAGTCTGGGAATGCTAGAACCTTCCAAATGGAATCCAGTTGGCCTGGGGCCCAAGCCATGAGAATCACTAGAACTTTCCACTACTTTTATCAGACATGGCCCTTACTTGTCTGCCTCTTGACTCTGGTTTAGAGGGAGTGAGGCCACCTTGCTTGAATGTTAGAAGGGAAACCTGAGACTAACCTGTTCCGTCTCTGGACAGCCCAGGTTTTCCAGTAAAAACGTGACCAACACTTTTCATAAACCATTCTCATACCAGGGCGGCCTTCCTGAAGTGAGGTGCCCAGCAAGTGAGTGGTGGGTAATCACTGGCCATGGTTACACAGAGGCAAGGAAGCTGGAATATCACCATCGACTCTTCCCAGACACGACCCAGCCCTCTCCATCGGATCTGCACCCGTCGGGCCTGCTGCCAAGACGTCCAGAAGCAAGGCCTTGGAAGGCTCTGGAAGCTCCTGCGGGTGACTCCTGTCTCAGCTTCTAACTAGACCTTGCGATCCTGCAGAAGTCTCCTCTCACTCTGCGTCACCTCTGAACTGGACGGGCTAACTCGGCCACACTCCAAAGGGCATCGAAACCAGCTGCTTACAATCACTCAGTCAAGGGAATGCTCCTCGCTCCGCTGCTGTTCATCCAGTTGGGTTAAATTCATGCAGAGAGGGGATCGTCAACATTTCTATCCAGATATAGGGACACAAGGGCGTCTCTGGTGGCTCAGCAGTAAAGAAGCCATCTGCCTGCAGTGCAGGAGCAGCAGGAGACCCAGGTTGGATCCCTGGGCTGGGAAGATCCCCTGGAGGAGGGCATGGCAGCCCACCCCAGTATTCTTGCCTGCAGAATCCATGGAGCCTCATGGGCTACAGTCCATGGGGTCGCACAGAGTTGGACACAACTGAGGCGACGAAACACGCACGCCTGCATAGTAACATGTGATGAGGGGGTCCCTGAGCCTCTTGGCAGCCTGTAATTGTCCTCAGCGCTACTGGGGCCCAGCTCCAGAATGAAAGCACAGGGTCCCCGCAACTAGAGAAAGCCGGCATGCAGCAACAGAGACCCAGTGAAGCCCAAAATCAACAAATAAATAAATAGAAAAAAAAAAAAAAAAACAGCGCAGTGGAAGGCCTACTTGGAGACCTCTGTCCAGCCCTCTGCCACCTGGGTGAGTGGCACTGTCCTTTCCTGGTGCTTTTCCTTGGGGAATCTTGTCCTTTTTTCTTAAAGACCCAGTTATGTAAACTTCAGACGCTGGAGAAAAAAAAAAAAAAAAGACCCAATGTAAACAAAGCAGGTGGTTTTAGCATATAGTGTCTTGATTAAACTCCATCTGTGAACGGATATTTTTAAAAGTACTGAGAAGCCCTAGAGCAGAGGGTGGGATTCCCTGGTAGCTCAGCTCGTAAAGAATTTGCCTGCAATGCAGGAGACCTGGGTTCAATCCCTGGGTCGGGAGGATCCCCTGGAGAAGGAAATGGCAACCCACTCCAGTATTCTTGCCTGGAGAACCCCATGGACAGAGGAGCCTGGCGGGTTGCAGTCCCTGAGGTCACAGAGAGTCGGACACGACTGAGCGCACCCACAGAGCAGAGGGGTTCGGGGCGGAGCCTGACCCTCGTCCATACCCCCAGCACAGGCTGGTTCCGCCACTGCTGCTGCTGTGGGACCTTGGCTCCACTACGCAACCTCTCTGTGCCTCGGTTTGCCCACCACCCTTCTGTGGTGCAGGATTTTTGCACTCCACCCGGCTTTCCCCGGCTTCACATGGGTGACCTGGTCTGTGCTGGGCCAGGCTTGGTCCTGCGGTCAGCACTTCTGCAATGAAGCCTGACTCAGTCAGTGGGAGGAAGGACCCTCACTCCTGGGAAGTGGTGATTAGCTTGCTGCTTCTCCAGACTGAGGCCTTTATCAGCCCGATCCCTCCTGGAGTCTTAGTTTCCATGACTAATATTTCCCAGGGTCGACCCTGAACCGCACACACTAAGGTGGCTTCTTGAGACAAAACAATAGACGTGCCTTCTTGCTTGGGTGGTTTGAGGTTAGGTCACAGTCCCAGGCTATCAGGTAGGAAAATAAACACTGGCGCCCCCTGCCCACCCCACCCCTGCCCCCACGGAAGGGAAGGCGGGCCGTGAACCTTTCTTTTTCCATCGCCTGTTCTGGGGGATAAAGAATCACTTTCAAGGTGGGGTTAGCCAGAGGAACACTAGACCACTTGGCCCTTGACCCGTGGGGAAAAGGACAGACCGGCCACCTTTTGGAGGGTGGGGGGTGATGCTGCAGGGCTGGGTCAGGTCTGATCTGAGGCCCCTTGGTGGGCGGCCGTGGATCCGGCGGCAGCGCCCGGAAAACCTGGCTTGGTGCCTTCCCAGGTTGGGAGCAACCTTCTCCCCATGCCTTCACCCTCCTCATACGTCTTCTTCCTTTTTGAGCAATACACTTACTCCTTCATTTCTTGCTTTGTTAGTACTGGAGACTGACTCTCTCTCCTGTGCTGGAACATTCCTCTCTCGGTGTTCTCGGTTCCAGTTTTACGAATGCGGCATCTTCTCCAGTCTCTCCGAGGATCCTAATTAGAGGTTTTCGTGGTTCTTCTTGTTGTTGTTTTTGCTCTGGCTCATCCCCGTAATTCTCTGTTGACTTTGGTCTCCAGTGTCAGAGGCTTTCCTCGAAGTCCGTCTTCCTTGTTTTAGGCAGAAAACTCATGGACCCCGAGCCCCAGACAGGTGGGCAGGCCGCACTGGTGGGTTTCCGTCTGGACTGATTGGTGGGTATCAGCTCTCTAAATATCAGAATATGGGAGCCTGGTCTTTAGAGAAGGATTTTGGTGGGGGAGGGTATGGCCTAAGCCCCAGAGTTTTCAGGAAGAGCTGGCTAACTGTTCTAGAAACCCACTTTTGAGTTTATCTGGGAGAGACCTCGTGTTCAAATCCGCTGCCCACTTGAACAGCTTGGGTAAGTCCCTCGTCTTTCTAAGCCTCTGTTTTCCCATCTGTGAGACGGAGAAGATTCTAGCTGCTGAGTGGTTGAGCCCACCCCTCTGGCCTTTGAAGCGTCACAGGACCCCACGCTGTGCTGTGCCCTGTTCATCCGACCACCTAAGTTAAGGGGAGGTACAGCAGGACTGCAGGGCAGCCCAGGCCAGCGCGAGGCTCTCACACAACGCCAAGGTCTTCCTCTCTCTGCTTTGCTCTTTGTCTGGGGGCGCAAGCTCCCTCCCAGACCTCCTCGCCCTCCCCACCCGCCAGCCACGACTTTCTCAAGGACAGACCGTGCACGTGGTTCCTCCTAATTGCAATCTACCTCATTTGCATGTGGGTCTTTCATTAGCATTCCCTGAACCTAAGCACCCGCGTTGCCAGGGCAACTGAGAACCAGCTGGCTCCGCTCGCTCGCTCCCTCACGAGGTGTCGGGGAGACCCTGGCATTTCTCGGCCCAGCTCCAGCTGACAAGGCACCGTCTGCAGTCCCTCCTGCTTGTTTTATCTGTTCCTCCACGAGGTCTTGGCAGCCTTGACCGGTGCCCCCAGCTCCCTCCATCTCTGCTGGCGACCTCAGGGATGTGCACCCCTCCCCAACCTCCCCAGCACAGTGAACAACTTCCTTACTAATCCCTGTCCCCGCAGCTCTGCTGGCCTCTGGGTTCTTCTGATGCTAAATGAGATGCTGTGTAGGAAGTGCTGAGCAGGCATAATCCCCAGGACCAGGTACATCCGTCACCTGTCATTATGCTCTGGGGGCCCCTGCTCAACACTCGACTCTCAGCATGCATCTGTTGAATCAGGAGCCCTGTGGCCTCTGCCTCCTGCGTGGGTCTCAGGCCAGGGCTACTCAGATCAGCTCTCCTCCAAGCTCCCACCAGCCTCCTGTGCCTCTCGTGCCAACCCCCTGCTTCCTCTCTTTAAAACAGCTTTTAAGTGGGAACTTCCGGTGAATCTCACGGAACTGCGTTGCTGCGCAGTCGCTGTCACGTCCAACTCTCTTGCGACTGCGTGGACTGTAGCCACGGACTCCTCTGTCCATTGGGTTTCCCAGGCAAGAATACTGGAGAGGGTAGCCATTCTGTCCTCCAGGGGATCTTCACGACCCAGGGATCGAACCCACATCTCCTGCAGTGGCAGGTGGATTCTTTACCACTGAGCCACCTGGGAATCCTCAGACAGGGTGAGTACGTAGTAACGGATAACAGCAGCGGTGATTGCTCATCAAGGCAGGCAACTCACGGTAAGGAAGCCCTGACTCAGTGCCAGGCTGGGCACTGTCCGCAGTGCCAGGCAGGCTTCCACCCTGTCATTATTCCCACTTTATCCACCAGGAAATGGACTTAGGGAGTTGAATTGACTTGTCCAGACTCACAGAGCTGCCAAGTCAGTGGTTGCATTACTTTGGTAGCTTACGTGCTTGGAACCATTTTTATTTATTTTTCAAGCTGCCTTGGCTGAGCCTCTTGAGATGAATTCTTATTTACTGATTTAGGCTGCACACAGAGCTTGTGGGATCTTAGTCCCTTGACCAGGGATTGAACCTGTACCCTGAGCAGTGAAAGCTCAGAGTCCTAACCACTGGATGGCCAGGGATTCCCCTTGGAGCTGTTTTTAAATGACAGGGGCTCGATCTCCCTAAAGAGATTAGCGAATGCTTTTCTCAGTTGCCTCTAATAGCTGTACTTGTGTGCCCAGTTGCTCAGTCATGTCGGACTCGTTGAAACCCCATGGACTGTAGCCCTCCAGGCTCCTCTGTCCATGAGATTTCCCAGGCAAGAACACTGGAGTGGGTTGCCATTTCCTCCTCCAGGGGATCTTCCTGACTCAGGGATCAAACCCACATCTCCCGCATCTCCTGCATTGGCAGGTGGGTTCTTTACCACTGAGCCACCTGGAAAGCCCAATAGCTAAACTTAGCATCACCGAAAAGAGAAGAGAAAACAGAAAAGAAAGGGCAAAATCTTTTAAGGAAGCAAAAGGTCCCCATCAGGGTGTGCTGAGTGGAGACGGAACGCTGTTGCTGCAGAGCTGACGCCACTACAGGTTCTGTTTCTCTTGCCGTTTTTTGCTTAGGCAGTTACTGCCTAGTAAAGGATGATTGCCGACTCGGAGTAGCCACAACTTCATCGCCACGAATCTGTTTCGCTGACGCGAGTTCATACCCCCTTGCATCTTCTGAGTGTGTTTCTGGGTCGTTTCCGAGCTGGTTCTAGCAAGGAGACAAATCGATAGTGTCCCCTCACGCAGCGCACTGAGCATTCAGATCAGGAACTGTCTGGGTTTCTGGAAATATTTTACAGAAGCAAACATGCCTGACTGCAGTCTCTCCATTGATTTGTTATATTCCATTTCACTTGAGATTTGGGGCATTGTTTTGTCTTACTCGGTCCCTGGAAAGGAATTCAAGGGCGAGACTCACCCAGATAACCCAAGCCTGGACACCCCCATCCCTCCTCATGAAATTAGCATTGGTGATGAACCCAGAGATAAGTGAGGGGCCCTGACTTCTGGGCCGGGTGGTCCACACTGGGGAAAACACGGCGCAAACTCAGCCACCGCTCATCCTACAGCCAACCTGGGACTTTGCAAGGAAGGGTATAGAATTTTTACAGTTCACATTTCCGTACCTTCATTAATTGTTTTCAACACCATTAAAGGTTCTTGCTTTAAAACACTTTTTGTTTTTCCCCGATCGTGTGCGCACGTGCACTCAATTGTGTCCGGCTTTGGGACCCCACGGACTGTAGCCCACCAGGCTCCTCTGTCCATGGAGGTCTCCAGGCAGGAACACTGCAGCGGGCTGCCATTACCTTCTCCGGGGCGTCTTCCTGACCCCGGGGTTGAACCTGCATTTCTTGCATCTCCAGCACTGGCAGGCGAGTTCTTCACCACTGCGCCACCTGGGAAGCCTTCCCCTATTTATACCTCCACCCAAGTCAAAAGGTCGGTCAGCAACTGGAATCCTCTTCTTATTAAATGCAGGAGGGACTGGGCCTTGGTGTTCTCATTTGTCAGAGAGAAACTGAGAAAGAAGGCTCCGTTGTGAGAGATCACGTACGTGACACTGGGAATGCCTGGCTCAAAGTGGCTGCCATTGCTCCTGCCATCGGCCTCACTGGAGCACTCGGGATCTGATAAAGGCCTGACTGCTGGGTTCATTCTCGCCTGGCACTGGGCTGGGGTTTTTGTGGGAGACAAAAGAAAAAGTAAGAGGGTCCCTGCTCCGAGGAGCTGAATCCAGTCATGATGAGGTGGCTTCATACAAGTAAAATGGGTCCACTGTGGCTAAGGTATTCTGACCTGAATGGGGCATTCACCCCAGCTTCTTGAAAATGAAACCCATTCATTATGAGGCGCACAAATTCCTCAGCCCTAGTAACCTCAAGATTTCTTTTCCTGGTGACCACGCCCGCCCTTGTCTGAAGAGGGGTGGGCCCCCCGCCGCAGAGGCATTTCTCACACACTTGTTCCATCCTGGAGCCAGCAAGCTTTGCCAACGATGACTCAGGTAAACACGCCCACAGGCCGCCAGCCGGCAGCCAGTACAGTCACGCCAGCGGTCACCTCTGCTCACCTGCACAGCGCCCAGAAAAGCCCCTGGCTTGTCTCCACTAGAATCGGGACCCAAGAGAAGGAGGGAAATGAGTGGGAGGAGAAAGAGGAAAGTCGTGGAGAGGACGGAGGTGGTGGAAGAGGGGAGCAAACCCCAACCGTGCCGAGTGCTCAGCCGGGGGCTGGGAGGACATCCAGCACCCAGAATGAGGGGCTCCTCTGCCCATGGGATTCTCCAGGCAAGAATGCTGGAGAGGGTAGCCATGCCCTTCTCCAGGGGATCTTCCGCTGCTTTCCCGGAGCTTCAGATCTAAAGGAGATAATATCCAAAAGTGACATGATTACATAAATAGCAAGAAGACTCATTCCATGATCAGGAAGCACGGCAAGTTCCAAGAAGAAAACCCGAAAGAGGGTGATGAACGGTTACAAAAGGGCCGTGATGTAAATCAGGAGAGGGGTCAAAATGGACAACTTTATTATTTTAGTTTTTTCTTTTTCTCTTTTTGGCTGTGCTGCTGGGCCTGTTGGATCCTAGTTCCCTGATCAGAGGTCAAACCCAGCCCCGGCAGTGAAAGCACTGTGTCCCAACCACTGGGCAGTCAGGGAATTCCCAAACTGCACAACTTTAAAAGGAACATTTAGGGAATTCCCGGCTGGCCAGTGGTTACGATTCTGGGCGTCCAATGCAGAGGGTGTGGGTCCAGTCCCTGGTCAGGGAACCACCACATGCTACTCAGCATGGCCAAAAAAAAAAAAAAAAAAGATGTATTAAAATAATAATAATAAAATAAAGGAACATTTAAATGAAGACCTGCAGGAGTGGGACTTAGCCAGGTGAAAAGGGCCATGATAAGCACGATAACCGAGGGAACAGCATGCAGGACTGCAAGGCGGGAAAGAGTTTGGAGAGTTTGAGGAACTGAGAAAGGCAAAGGCAGCCAGAGTGCTGTGAGCAAGGGGGCGGGTGGTTTGATGCCATCGCTTCATGGACAAATGTCTCCTACTCTGCTTAATAAACCCGGGCCTCCAGATGGTAAAGACTCCTCCTGCAATGCAGGGGACCCAGGTTCGATTCCTGGCTTGGAAAGATCCCCTGGAGAAGGAAATGGCAACCCACTCCAGTATTCTTGCCTGGGAGAATCCCATGGACAGAGGAACCTAGTGGGCTACAGTCTATGGGGTTGGACATGACTGAGTGACTAACACTTGGAACATACCCCCAAAAACACACCCAAAGCGGGTGGGGGACTCTATCTGCTTCTCACTGGGAGGAGGGAAATAGCAGAGAAGCCGAAAGGGAAGATTTTTTTTTTTTAAGACAAGCATAAATGTTTGAAAAGCTATGTCATGTGCTTGTTCTGGCACTGATTCCACTGATTTTGGACAGACTCAGGGAAGATGGCACAGCCCCCAAGGGTGACATGCAGATTCGTGAAACATTTCATGTTTTTGGAATCCAGGAGACAATGGAATAACATCTTTAAATTGCTGAAAGAAAAAGAAGCCCAAAGCCTGCCAACCTTTTTGAAGAAGATATTCTGCAGAGATGCAGGCCAAGCAAAAATGCCTTCTAACAAAAACCGAGAGAAGTAGTTACCAGCACATCGAAGGACTCCCACCGAAGTCCTTCAGGTGAAGGAAAGGGACCCCAGGTAGGCACACGAAACTTCAGGAAGGAATGAGAAACACTAGGAAGGGTGAAGATTAGAAAAACATTATTTACAGCAATAATAAATTATTAAATGCTGAAAGACATAATGTGAACTGCACCAGGGCGGGGAAGGGATAAATGCAGCCATGGAACATTTACCAAAATAGACCATATGCAGGGCCCTAGAGCAAGTCTCAACAGATTTCAAAGAGCTGGAATCACAGAGAGTGTGTTCTCTGACCACAGTGCAATTAAACAAGAAATTAATAACAGAAAGATAATTGGAGAATCCCCAAGTGTTTGGAAATTAAGCAATGCACTTCTGAATAACTCATGGGTCAGAGAAGAAATCACAATGGAAATTAGAAAAATACTTTTAACTGAATGACAATGAGAACGAACATATTGAAACTTGTGAGACAAAGCTAAAAAGAAGTACCTGAGCGGAAATTTTGTTAGTTTTAAATGCATCAATTAGAAAATAAGAAGGTTGAAAATCAATGATTTAAGCTTCTGTCTTATGAAACTGGGAAGACTGTAAACAAGATAAGAGTAGGAATCGATGAACTGGGGAACAAAGGCGCAAAAGGAAAGAGGAAAGAACAAAGCCAGGTTAGGTGTTCGACAATGTAAACACTGCTTGACGATCCCCTCAAAACTGATCAAGGGAAACAACAGAAAGAAACAGCTCCCACATTTTCAAAAAATTCCAGTAACAGAAATTAGAAGGGGCTCTCACTACAGATCCCAGTGTGATATTAAATGTAATAACAGGATATTGTGAACAGCTATGGCTCAGTGGTAAAGAATCTGCCTGCCAATATGGGAGATGCGGGAGACACGGGTTTGATCCCTGGGTGGGGAAGCTCCCCTGGAGTAGGAAATGGCAACCCGCTCCAGTATTCTTGTCTGGAAAATTCTACGGGCAGAGGAGCCTTGTGGGCTGCAGACCATGGGGTCACAAAGAGTCAGACATGACTGAGCGACTAGGCGCACGGGCTTCAGTGGGCTTCCCTGGTAGCTCTGACAGTTGAGAGACTGCCTGCAGTGCGGAAGACCTGGGTTTCCATCCCTGGGTCGGGAATATCCCCTGGAGAAGGAAATGGCAACCCACTCCAGTATTCTTGCCTGGAGAATCCCAGAGGAGCCTGGTGGGTTACAGTCCATGGAGTGCAAAGGTCAGACATGTCTGAGCAACGAATACTTTCACTTTCACTCAGGCTTCAATAGTACTTGAACCAAGAACTTCCAGATGTTCAAGCTGGATTTTGAAAAGGCAGAGGAACCAGAGATCAAATTGCCAACATCCATCGGATCACAGAAAAACCAAGAGAGATCCAGAAAAGCATCTACTTCTGCTTTATTGACTATGCTAAAGCCTTTGACTGTGTAGATCACAACAGACTGTGGAAAATTCTGAAAGAGATGAGAATACCAGACCACCTTACCTGCCTCCTGAGAAACCTGTATGCAGATCAAGAAGCAACAGTTAGAACTGGACATGGAACAATAGACTGGTTCCAAATGGGGAAAGGAGTACATCAAGGCTGTATATTGTTACCTCGTTTATTTAAGTTCTATGCAGAATACATCATGTGAAATGTCAGGCTTGATGAATCACAGCTGGAATCAAGATTGCCAGGAGAAATATCAACAACCTCAGATATGCAGATGATACCACTCTAATGGCAGAAAGTGATGAGGGACTACAGAGCCTCTTGATGGAGATGAAAGAGGAGAGTGAAAAGGCTGGCTTAAAACTCACCACTCCAGAAATAAAGATCATGGCTTCCAGTCGCATCACTTCATGGCAAATAGAAGTGGAAAAAGTAGAAATAGGATTTCCAGATTCTCTTTTCTCAGGCTCTAAAATCACTGCAGATGGTGACTACATCCATGAAATTAAAAGACACTCCTTGGAAAGAAAGCTATGGCAAACCTAGACAGTGTATTAAAAAGGAGAGACGTCACTTTGCTGACAAAAGTCCATATAGTCAAAGATATGGTTTTTCCAGTAGTCATGTACAGATGTGATAGTTGGACCATAAAGAAGGCTGAATGCCAAAGAACTGATGGTTTTGAACTGTGGTGGTGGATAAGACTCTTGAGAGTCCCTTAAATAGCAAGATCAAACCAGTCAATCCTAAATCAACCCTGAACATTCACGGGAAGGACTGATGCTGAAGCTGAAGCTCTAATACTGAGGCCACTTGATGCAAAGAGCCAATTCATTGAAAAAGATCCTCATGCTAGGAAAGACAGAAGGCGGGAGAAGGGGGTGACAGAAGATGAGATGGTTGGATGGCATCACCGACTCAATGGACATGAATTTGAGCAAACTCCAGGAGATAGTGAAGGACAGGGAAGCCTAGTGTGTTACAGCCCATGGGGTCACAGAGTCGGACATGACTGAGCAACTGGAAAACAATCTTTTGAAAAATGTGCAAGACCTACCTGAAAACTATAAAACATTTTTAAGAGAGATTAAAGAAGACCTAAATAAATAGAAAGAGATGCTACATCACGAGCTATAAAGTTCAATATTATTTTAGTGGCAAGTCTCAAATTGATCCACAGATTCAACGTAATCTCAGTCAAAGTTTCAGCAGTAACTTTGTAATGGATATTAACAATCTGATTTAAATTAAATTTCAAAGAATGTAGAATAACCAGGAAAATTTTGGAGAAGAAGAACAAAATTGGGAGACTTACTCTAGTAAATATTGAGACCTGTTATAAAGTAAGAGTAATTCAGTTCAGTTCAGTCGCTCAGTCGTGTTTGACTCTTTGCGACCCCATGAATCGCAGCACGCCAGGCCTCCCTGTCCATCACCAACTCTGGGAGTCACTCAAACTCATGTCCATTGAGTCTGTGATGCCATCCAGCCATCTCATCCTCTGTTGTCCCCTTCTCCTCCTGCCCCCATTCCCTCCCAGCATCAAAGTCTCTTCTAATGAGTCAACTCTTCGCATGAGGCAGCCAAAGTATTGGAGTTTCAGCTTCAGCATCAGTCCTTCCAAAGAACACCCAGGACTGGTCTCCTTTAGAATGGACTGGTTAGATCTCCTTGCAGTCCAAGGGACTTTCAAGAGTCTTCTCCAATACCGCAGTTCAAAAGCATCAATTCTTCAGTGCTCAGCTTTCTTCACAGTCCAACTCTCACATCCATACATGACCACTGGAAAAACCATAGCCTTGACTAGACAGACCTTTGTTGGCAAAGTAATGTCTCTGCTTTTTAATATGCTATCTAGGTTGCTCATAACTTTCCTTCCAAAGAGTAAGCGTCTTTTAATTTCATGGCTGCAGTCACTATCTACAGTGATTTTGGAGCCCCCCAAAATAAAGTCTGATACTGTTTCCATTGTTTCCCCATCTGATTCCCATGAAGCAATGGGACCAGATGCCATGATCTTCGTTTTCTGAGTGTTGAGCTTTAGGCCAACTTTTTCACTCTCCTCTTTCACTTTCATCAAGAGGCTTTTTAGCTCCTCTTCACTTTCTGCCATAAGGGTGGTGTCATCTGCATATCTGAGGTGATTGATATTTCTCCCGGCAATCTTGATTCCAGCTTGTGCTTCTTCCAGCCCAGCGTTTCTCATGATGTACTCTGCATATAAGTTAAATAAGTAGGGTGACAATACACAGCCTTGACGTACTCCTTTCCCCATTTGCAACCAGTCTGTTGTTCCATGTCCAGTTCTAACTGAAGCTTCCTGACCTGCATATAGGTTTCTCAAGAGGCAGGTCAGGTGGTCTGGCATTCTCATCTTTTTAAGAATTTTCCACAGTTTATTGTGATCCACACAGTCAAAGGCTTTGGCATAGTCAATAAAGCAGAAATAGATGTTTTTCTGGAACTCTCTTGCTTTTTCCATGATCCAGCGGATGTTGGCAATTTGATCTCTGATTCCTCTGCCTTTTCTAAAACCAGCTTGAACATCAGGAAGTTCACGGTTCATGTATTGCTGAAGCCTGGTTGGAGAATTTTGAGCATTACTTTACTAGCATGTGAGATGAGTGCAATTGTGCGGTAGTTTGAACATTCTTTGGGATTGGAATGAAAACTGACCTTTTCTAGTTCTGTGGCCACTGCTGAGTTTTCCAAATTTGCTGGCATATTGAGTGCAGCACTTTCACAGCATCATCCTTCAGGATTTGAAAGAGCTCAACTGGAATTCCATCACCTCCACTAGCTTTGTTTATAGTGATGCTTTCTAAAGCCCACTTGACTTCACATTCCAGAATATCTGGCTCTAGATGAGTGATCACACCATTGTGATTATCTGGGTCATGAAGATCTTTTTTGTACAGTTCTTCTGTGTATTTTTGCCACCTCTTCTTAATATCTTCTGTTTCTGTTAGGTCCATACCATTTCTGTCCTTTATTGAGCCCATCTTTGCATGAAATTAAGCAATGCTAATTAAACAATGTGATATTGCTGTTAGAAATGGCGTAACAATGGAATAGAAATAGACCCACACATATATGGCTACTTACAATAAAGCTCTTAAGCAGAACAATAGAGGACAATGTTCTCATCAATAAAATGCCAAATTGGATATTCATGTGGAAAAAAGTGAATCTTGATAGCATGCCCAAATATTAATTCAAGATTAACTGTACTTATTCCTAATGAGAAAAGTAAAACAATAAAGCTTCCAAAAGAAAACAGGAGAATATCTGCATGATTTTCAGATGAGCAAAGATCTCTTAAATAGAGCACAAAGCCATTATCTGTAGATGAGTGGGTTGATAAATTGGGCTTTACCAAAACCAAGAAATTCTATTTACCAACAGAAATGAATAAATGAGTAAAAACATAAATCCAGACTGGGAGAAGGTGTTTATATTACTTGTATCCAATAAAGGGCTCATATCTAGAATATGTAAAGAAACTTTACAAATCAATTTAAAAAGACCAGTGACTGCATCACTGCCACAACGGACATGAGTTTGAGCAAATTCCGGGAGATAGTGAAGGACTAGGAAGCCTGGTGTGCTGCAGTCCCTGGGGTTGCAAAGAGTCAGACACGACTTAGCGACTGAACAACAAGCCACATTAAAAGTGAGCAGATGAGTTAAAGAGGCAGCTCACGAAGGAGAATATCCAAATACCCAGAAAGCAAAATAAAAAGAGCTCAGCATCGCTAGACATCCTCAAAAATTCAAATTAAGACCACAATGATACACAACTCATAAAGTTAGGTAAGTACTCAAAATCTAAGTAGGATGGCTAAAATGAAAATGACCCCAAAACCAGTGCCGGTAAGGATGTAGAATAAATGGAACGTTCATGCATTGCTGTGAATTGGTACAAGTATTTTGGCCTTCACTATGAACCAACAATTCCACTCCTAAATTTATACCCAACAGAAATGAGCACACATGTCCACTCAAAGATATACACAGGGAAGCAGGCAGCTGTTTAGAACTTGCGGTTTATTCATACCATGGAACACAACACTATATTTTTAAAAAAATGAATTCCTGATATACCGGTATTATGGATGAATCAAAGGATGGATGATCAAGGAAATCAAACTTGTCAATCCTAAAGGAAATCAACCCTGAACGTTCATTGCAAGGACTGGTGCTAAAGCTGAAGCTCCAATCCTTTGGCCACCTGATGTGAAGAACTGATTCACTGGAAAAGACCCAGATGCTGAGAAAGATTGAGGGCAGGAGGAGAAGAGGGCAGCAGAGGTTGAGGTGGTTGGATGGCATCACTGACTCAATGGACATGAGTTTGAGCAAGCTCCGGGAGATCGTGAAGGACAGGGAAGCCTGGCATGCTGCAGTCCATGGGGTCATGGAGAGTCGGACACGACTGAGTGAACAGTCACAACGACGGCCGAATCTCGCAGACTTATTACTGTATACAGGGAGCCGGGCACAGAAGAGTGCGTGCAACAGAAGTCCAGTCACATGAAGCTCGAGAATGAGCAGAATTATGACAGGGCTCAAGAGAGCGGGGACTTCTGGCAGGCTAATCACTGACAGGAACAGGCTGTGGAGGGGTCAGGAGGGGGGTCTGGATGCTGGAAATATTCTATATCTGGGTGGTGATTACTTGAGTGTGTAAAAGTACAAAGTTTCTTTCAGCTGTGTGCTTAATAACTACACACCTCACTGTATGAATGTTACACCTCACTTCAAAAAATAACAAACTAACGCCTAAGGAGAGAAATAACCATTTAAAGACAATTATTGTGGTCGAAAAAAACATTCTTTAATCTGTACACTTCAAATCTATGCATTCCACTGTATTCATGTTAAGTGAAAGTGAAGTCGCTCAGTCGTGTCCAGACTCTTTGCAATCCCATGGACTGTAGTCTACTAGGCTTCTCTGTCCATGGGATTCTCCAGGCAAGAGTACTGGAGTGGGTTGCCATTTCCTTCTCCAGGGCATCTTCCTGGCCCAGGGATCGAACCCAGGTCTCCTGCATTGCAGGCAGATGCTTTACCCTCTGAGCCACCAGGGAAGTATTTATGTTAAACCTGGCATTAAAAAACGACCCACGTATAGAAGTGACCTTTTTAGGGAATTATTGTGGCTGAAAAACAGGCCTTCTATGAGCCTCACTGGGCTTCCCTGGTGACTCAGTGGTAAAGCATCTGCCTGTAGTGCAGTAGTTGCGGGTTCGATCCCTGGGTCGGGAAGATCCCCTGGAGGAGAAAATGGTAACCCACTCCAGTATTGTTGCCCAGAGAATCCCAAGGACAGAGGAGCCTGGTGGGTTACAGTCCCTGGGTCGCAAAGAGTTGGCCATGACGTAGCGGCTAAACAACAGCAACAACAATGAGCCTAACTGAGTCTTTTATTGGCAATATTGCTTATATTCTTGCAGGGGAACAGCTTCATTTGGTCCCCTGTGCGTCCCCAACAGAGGTCTCACGGGCAGGGCTTGACGCGCAGTGGGTCTAGTCTTGGGCTTGTGGTTCTCCTGGACCGCGGGAGCCTGGGCAGCTGGTCAGGCGCTGTTGCAAGTTCATTTCTCATTGTCTTCCGTGACCGCTGGCTAAGCAGGCTGTCGGGATGCTGTTGGTAAAGGGACCGGATCTCTAGTTTCCCACCATCGCCTGGGTTTTGAGACTTTCCGTCTCGCCCCCGTGGGATATAGCTGCAGACCATCCGAGTCAAGCCCTTAGAGTCAGCCCTTCTGACTCCGCAGGATGCCGGCCAGAGGGGCTCTCAGAAGGGGACGGTGGCCAGTATTCCTCAGAGGCTGCCCTCTCTGTGGATGGAGGGAAGTGACCACTGAGCGCACAGGGAGGGGCGGGGTGGTCTCTGAAGTCTCTTTCCAAAATGTTTGTTTTCACTGAAGGATAGTTGCTTTCCAACATTGCGTTGGTCTCGGCCACACATCAGCGTGAGTCAGCCACAGGCGTGCACGTGTCCCTTCCCTATTGAACCTCCCTCCCGTCTCCGCACCGCCCCGACCATACCACCTTCTAGGTTGTCCCAGAAACCAGTGCTCTTGGGCTGCAGACTTGTTAGCAAGACCACCAGGATGGTATTTCTCCCTGTGGGCTGACAGGGAGGTAGGAAGGAGGATGGGGGAAGGGACCTAGGTGGCGGGGACCACACTAGGAGCTTTCACAGGTAGCATCGTGGTCCCCTCATCAGCCTCAGTGAGGTTTAGCAACTTGCCCAGATCACACAGCTCCGCTGCGGCAGAGCCAGGACTCAGGGCTGGGCCAGCTGGGTTTATATTTCCGAGCTCCTCCTCGCTGCACTTCGGCCATCGTTAGCGTCGGTTGCCAGGGAACCTATGTCCATCCCCTGCCTCCTGCAGGTCCCGGACCCTCTGATTCAGGACCCAACGAGTCAGACACAGCACCACCCGCCTCCAAGGGCGCCAGCTGACAGGGTGGCCCGGCCTTTGTCCACCTCTAGTAAAACCGGCCTTGGGGGCTCCCAAGGACGACAGAGAGGGCCCAGGAAGCCCCTTCCCCTGTCTGTCAACAGCCCCCGCAGGAGCAGCAGGCTCACGGTCACCCCGCCCGCCTCCCTCCCGCCCCAGGGAGACATGGCGTCTTTTTCTTTGCTCGGCGCCCCCCGGTTGTAACGGTACCTCCCTCCCTCAACTGGCTGACAAGCAAAATTGCGGATGATGATATAATAGGACTAATAACGGGGAAGCTGTGTGAGTCCCCGGAGGCCAGAGATAAAATAAAGCGGTGATGACATTTGCAGCGGCTGCTGAAAGGCCGCATTTACCAGGTTCCTTCCCCACGAGGCCTGTGGGCTGGGAGGTGGGGGCAGCCTTGGTCCTGCTGCTTAACAGACGCCCACCTGCTCTGGGGGCGGGGGGGGGGGGTGGCATCAAGTTACAGGGGAGGGAGGGCTATGTTAGCTGTGCTGGTGGCCAGGCGGCGTTCACACCACGGATGCCTCCTTGGAGAGGCCCAGCTGATCAACTTTGGTAGCTGCTGCTGCTACTGCTAAGTCGCTTCAGTCGTGTCCGACTCTGTGCGACCCCATAGACGGCAGCCCACCAGGCTCCCCCGTCCCTGGGATTCTCCAGGCAAGAATACTGGAGTGGGTGGGGATGGATAAATCCACATGGAAGCCACTGTATTGTCCTTCTTCTAAGAAAAAAACTAGCAGAAACTGGCCTAGGGCATTTTCTATAGGACAAACATTTTACACGGTTCACTTTCGGGTGATTTTTTTAAACTGGTCTTGTTTTTTTTTGGTAGTAAAATACATACAAAAGAAAATTTACCATTTTAGTCATTTTTAAGTGTTCGATTCACTGGCATTAAGTCCATGGACATTGTTATACGACCATCACCACCATCCACCTCCAGAACTCGTTTGTCTTACACAACTGAAGCGCTGTGCCCATCGAACCCCAACTCTGCCAACCCCCAGCCCCTGGCCCCCACCACCTTACCCTCTGCGTCTAAGGATTTGACTCCTCCGGCTACTTCAGAAAAGGGAACTCACATAGCATCTGTCTTTCTGTGACTATTTCACGCAGCAAAATGTCCTCAAGGCTCATTTGTATAGTAGCCTGTGTCGGAAGCGCCCCCCAGGTGCCCTGGTGGTAAAGGACCCACCTGCCAATGGAGGGGGCGCAAGAGATCCTGGTGGATCCCTGGCTCGGGATCTCCTGGAGGAGGAGATGGCACCCCACTCCACTATTCTTGCCTGGAGAATCCCGTGGACAGAGGAGCCTGGAGGGCTGCAGTCCACGGGGTCACAAAAAGTGGGACACGACTGAGCACACCCCACTATCTCAGAATCCCTTCTTTCTAAGGCTGAGGAATCTTCGAGTGTGCACATAGGCCACGTTCTGTCTGTCCGTCCACTGTTGGACGCTTGGCTTTTTTCCACCTTTTGGTTATTGGGTCAGGTGATTTCTATTTAATACTCATTTTAAAATAAAATTATTTCTAATTTATGCCTCATTTAAAAAATATGAGGTGACTTGCTGTAAAAATCATGCTCTCGCATAGAACAGAGTAAAAAAAAAGGAGATCAGAAACAAAAGGGAAGGGTAAACTAAACTTTAAATGTCAGATGGGGCATTATTCAATTGGACATTAAATTTAGATTTGAGTTTCCCAGTTGCCAAAGTAACTATTGGCTCTCAGAACTCTAAAAGCATATGGTGCTTTTAAAGATACACACTTATCGCTTTTATCTTCTTCAGTTTAATTTTGGCGCGGCTGAGCAAGCGCGGCTGCACGCAGGCTTTCTCTGGCTGCGGCGAGCAGGGCTTCTCTCACGGAGCTCGGGGGCTCAGTATTTGTGGTGTATGAGCTCTCCTGCCCTGCAGCATGTGGGATCTTCTGGGGCCAGGAATCGAACCTGTGTCCCCTGCCTTGGCAGACGGATTCTTAACCACTGGACCACCAGGGAAGCCCCTCCCATGGTACTTTTATTAGCAAAATTAATTATTAATTTATGACCAACTCATTGGCTCTTTCTTTGAGAATTTTTTCTAAATATGTGTGAAAGTGAAATGAATCTGGTCTTAAACGTCTTGTTGCACAGCGCGAACCCTAACAAAATAAAAGTGATGAAAACAAAACTTAGTCCAGCAAGTTTGCAGGAGACAATTAAAGAAACCAGGCCTGACAGATTTCCCTCCACCCATTCCCTGTGTTCCCCACTGGCCTTTCTCCATATCTGTGATGTGGAAGATGTGCAATAAAAATGTTTAAAATTAAAAAAAGAAAACTCACCATATGTAAAATGGATAGGCAGTGGGAATTTACTGTATGACGCAGGGAGCTCAAATCGGGAGCTCTGTGACAACCTAGAGGGGTAGGATGGGGTCGCACTAAGTCACACAACTTAGTTGACTAAACCGGCCCAGGACAGAGGGTTCTCCTGTGACCCCAGAACCACCTACATGCAGTCCAGGGATGCCTAACACTTTCTCTGCTAAGATTTGGGTTTGGAGCCAGACGCTCTCACGTTTCCAGGGCAACCAGCTGGAAGGGTTCTGTTAGTTCTTGCCCATAAGTGCTCGCAGAATCGATTTTAACCTGTGTATGTGTTGGTTCCTCAGTCGTGTCTGACACTTTGCGATCCTGCCCGGTCCCCTGTCCATGGGATTTCCCAGACAAGAATACTGGAGTGGGTTGCCATTCTCCTCTCCAGGGCATCTTCCAGACCCAGGAATCGAACCTGGATCTCCTGCATTGCAGGTGGATTCTTTACTATCTGAGCCACCAGGGAAGCCTGATTTTAACCAGGAGACTGCTAATCTAAGCAGACAACGGGGAAATGGTTCCTTTGTGCAAACCCACACTCTTCATGCTGGGGCAGGCAGGCTCTGCTGTCTAGAGCAAGAAGTAAGCACCTGCTGTGCGCACAGGAGCCTACTACTCAGAGAGGAAAGTTGTCTGGGAGGGTGTTTTCTTGGCAATCTGAAGAATCTTCCTGGAAGCCCCCTGATCGTGACCATGAGAAATGCAGAAATTTGCTGTTCTAGTATCTCACACGGAGTCATGCAGTATTGTGTCTTTCTTCTCTGCCTTATTTCTCTTAGCCTAATGTTTAAGTTTCATCCATGTGGTAGCATGGATTAGCCGGAATAACGTTCCATGGTATGGATTGTGCAGTTGCTAAGTCGTGTGTGACTCTGCGACCCCGTGGACTGCAGCATGCCAAGCTTCCCTGTCCTTCACCGTCTCCCACAGTTTGCTCAGATTCATGTGCATCGAATTGGTGATGCTGCAGTATGAATACAAGACGCTTTGTCCATTTGTTCATCAGTGGACATTTGAGTTGTTTCCACCTTTTGGCTATTGTGACTATTGCTATGAACATTTGGTGTATAACTATTTGAGTCCAATTATAATTTTTTGATCCTATTTTGTTTATAAATGTTTGCCTAGCACAATGCTGAGTTCAGTAATTACTAAATAAATGAAGGGATGATTTATTGGGGAAAAAAAGAAATGCAGAAATAAGCGTTCGCCTCTTAAGAATGATCCCAGTCACTGGCCACTCCACAGACCAACTGCAATAATTTCCCCGTCAAGGTGCAGGGACCACAGCTAGGAGCTGAGTGAGGGTCTCGTGCAGGAACATCATCAACAACATCAGGGTCAAAGTTGTTGCTTGATGTTGCCATCGTGGCTGGCTCCGGTAACTACTTAGATTTTCCACGGAGGATCCTGGAACTTGGCCACTCCCCTAAGAGGTCCGCAAGGGGGGGGCTTCGATGGCCGCCCCTGCTCTTTGTCATTTCAAAAGCTTCTCCCTCTCACCCCCAGGTGACCCTCCCTTTCTCAGCTCCACAAGGGGCACCCACCTCTCCCCTGCCTCCCACCCCGTCTGTCCCTCTTCTTAATTGTCTTGCCCAAAGCCAGGGTTGCAGGTCCGCACAGAGGTCTGCAGAGGGAAGAAGGGGTGCTGGAAGGGGGCTCCGGGCTCCCCCGCACCTTGGGCTTCTGCAGTTATCCCAGGCTCATGGGTAAGTGGTCACAAGTTGACCTGACACAGAAGCCACGTGCTTGGTGCCCAGGTTTTCTGCAGGGGGAGACAGAAAGAGGAGTGTGCAGGCTGCTGGCATGATGCGGTTATTCCACCAGCCCCTCAACAACCCTGGGCCGACCCCCCAGCCCGTCCCCTCCCACCGTCCCTCCAGGCTGTGAACCAGTAGACTGGGGAGAGGCCCTTGGAAATCTGTACCTGGCAAATGAGGCCACAGAGGCCAAGAATGCCTGGCGTGAGGGGTTCATTTAAAGAATCCAGTCTGTCTAGGGACCATTTCTCTGCCCCCAGCACCCAAAGCATTTGGTCCAGCAGTGCCAGGGCACACTCGCCAGGTGACTGAGTGATGGCTGAGATCCTCCAGGTGGGGCTGCAGTGGTTTCCCAGCATCACAACTCGGCTGGGACTCAGGGAGCCAGCCAGGGAACGGGTGCATCAGACCCTGGGCAAATGCACGGCCTTGTGGACCATGATGGGGGAGGGGAGGGGGAAGGAAGTAGAGGCTGGCTTTCTAGAAGCCTCCCAGAGAACCCCAAGGGGGAATAGCTAAAGCCCCCAGGGAAACTCCTGACTTTCCAGCCTCAAGATGGGGAGACAGCAGCACCTCATCCACCCTGGTAGGGTCTGGGTTCCAGAACCACCTCTGACTTGACCCAACAGAGCCACAGGGAGCGGCAAGGCCCTCTGGTTCTCAGGCCGAACTGCCCCTGTTATCAGATGTGAACCCAGGAGCCCTGCACACGGGCCGGCAGCTCTCCCACCCCGGGATCTGACCCAGAGGCGTGCCTGGCCTCTTTCCAGGGGAGTGGGCGCTGGGCTCCCCACTCCTAATAACCACCTTCTCTGGGTGAGTTACCTACATGCAATTAATTATGCAACTATCTATGCTGGGCTGAGAAGAGCAACCATCAAGTTGTCAAGCTAGGCAGGGGGTGAGAATTCTTCCCTCTGTGGGGTAGAAAACATTCCTTTCTGATTTCTGAGTCCCAGGAGGCCGATTGCAGTGAAAGCAACACCCAGCACTTTGGGCATAGCCCAGCTTTCACAGGTGTGTATCATTCTTAAAACCTAAACTTTAGGTTGAAATGCCAGGCTGGATGAAGCACAAGCTGGAATCAAGATTGCTGGGAGAAATATCAATAACCTCAGATATGCAGATGACACCACCCTTATGGCAGAAAGTGAAGAGGAACTAAAAAGCCTTTTGATGAAAGTGAAAGAGGAGAGTGAAAAAACTGGCTTAAAACTCAACATTCAGAAAACTAAAATCATGGCATCCAGTCCCATCACTTCATGGCAAATAGATGGGGAAACAATGGAAACAGTGAGAGACTTTATTTTCTTGGGCTCCAAAATCACTGCAGATGGTGACTGTAGCCATGAAATTAAAAGGCACTTGCTCCTTGGAAGAAAAGCTATGACAAACCTAGACAGCATATTAAAAAGCAGAGACATTACTTTGCAGACAAAGGTCTGTCTAGTCAAGGCTATGGCTTTTCCAGTAGTCATGTATGGATGAGAGTTGGACTATAAGGAAAGCTGAGTACTGAAGAATTGGTGCTTTGAACTGTGGTGTTGGAGAAGACTCTTTTGAGAGTCCCTTGGACTGCAAGGAGATCCAACCAGTCCATCCTAAAGGAAATCAGTCCTGGATGTTCATTGGAAGGACTGATGCTGGAGCTGAAACTCCAATAATTTGGCCACGTGATGTGAAGAGCTGACTCATTTGAAAAGACCCTGATGCTGGGAAAGGTTGAGGGCAGGAGGAGAAGGGGATGACAGAGGATGAGATGGTTGAATGTCTTCACCGACTCAATGGACATGAGTTTGAGTAAACTCCAGGAGTTGATGATAGACAGGGAGGCCTGGCGTGCTGCAGTCCAGGGGATTGCAAAGAGTCAGACCCGACTGAGTGACTGAACTGAACTGAACTGAAACTGTAGGTACGGAAGTACCTGTCATGTAGCCCTTTTTTTTTTTTTCAAATCATAACTACTGCTTCTGCTGCCAAGGTTAGCAGGGACTTGCTGGCAGTGTAGTGTTTAAAGCTTCACTCCCCAGTGCAGGGGCTGTGGGTTCCATTCCTGGTCAAGAAGTTAAGATCCCACATGCCTCACAGCTAAAAAAACACCCCAAAACCGAAACATAAGACAGAAGCAATATTATAACAAATTCAATAAAGACTTTAAAAATGGTCCACAGTAAAAAAAAAAAATCTTTAACAGACTTTACCCAGAGAGGACGAGTGTTTAGGATATAAGAACCCTGGGGACTGAAGATGAGGACGAGGACGGCACAGTTAGTTTAGAGCTCAGAAGGGACCCATCATGCCAGGAGACCCTGGAATATCTGCATCCTTGAGATCACAAAGCCCCCTGGCACCTCATCCCTCTTCAGCTCCCTTCAGTGCCAGCTGCTCACACCGACTCCACACTGATGTTGCATGTGTGTGCTCAGTCGTGTCCAACTCTTTGTGACCCCCTGGACAGTACCCACCAGGCTCCTCCGTCCATGGGATTCTCCAGGCAAGAATGCTGGGGTGGGTTGCCATTTCCTCCCCCAGGGGATCTTCCCAACCCAGGGATCGAAACTGAGTCTCCTGGTTCTTTACTACGGAGGCACCTGTGGGCAATCCCCTACATTGACATTAACTGGTCATCAAATGGCGTGACGGTCTGCGTCTGTGAGCACTACACCTGTCTGTTTGCCATATTAGTCAGCTTTGGCCACCGTCACAAGATACAAAGACCGCAGGGCTTAAACAACAGACGTCTGCTTCTCACAGCTCTGGAGTCTGGGCAGTCTAAGGTCAAGGTGCTGGAAAATTCAGTTCCTGGGGAGGGCACTCTTCCTGCCACCTTCTGGCTAGCGTCCTTACCTGGTGGACAGAGACAGAGCTCTGGGTCTTCCTGTTCCTTCTTCCAAGGACACTGACACTATCAGACCAGGGCCCCACCCTTAGGACCTCCTTCAGTCTCCATCACTTCCTCAAAGGACCCATCTTCAAACACAGTCACCCTGGAGGCTAGGGCTTCAACATATGGATTTGGGAGGACACAATTCAGTTCAGAACACAATGTTTTTATATTTTCCATCCTATAAACACTTCCTGAGAGCCTGTTCTGTGCCCAACATGGTCCTGGGGGAGGCTCAGAGCTACCCGCTAGGTGCTCCACCATTTGTAAAGTCTTTGTTGAATTTGTTACAATATTACTTCTGCTTTATATACTAGATCCCACATGACCTACAGCCAAAAATATATAATAATTAATATATTATATAATATATTATATATTATATAATGTATATATAATATATAATTAATATATATTTGCTAATTATATTATATATAAATATATATAATATAATCTATATAATTAATATATTATATACTATATACATATATATATTTTGGCTGTAGGTCATGTGGGATCTAGTTCCCTGGCCCTGGATTAAACCCGAACCCCCTGCATTGGAAGGTGAGATCTTAACCACTGGACAACCAGGGAAGTGCCTAGGGACCTCTTATTAATAGAATCATATAATATTTGTCCCCTGTCTGGCTTATTTCATTAAGCATACTGTTTTTAAGGTCTATCCATGTTGCCGCACATATCAAAGTTTCACTCTCTGTTATGGGTAATGTCCCGTTGTGCGGGCAGACCACATTTGGTTTAGCCGCTCATCTGCTGATGGACACTTGCGTTGGCTCCACCTTTTGGCAGATTATGAGCAGTGCTGCTCTGAACACCTATGTTCAAATATCTGTTCCGTCCCTGCTTTTGACTCCTCTGAATGTATACCTAGAGCAGTTGGTGTCCCATGCTGGGTCGTGTGGGGTCAGGAGAAGGTCACCTCGCAGAGCAGGGTCGGGGAGGTCATTCCAGGTGAATGGATCCCTGTGTGCAGAGGCTCAGAGCCTGCGTGTCTGGACCCTGTGTGGAGTGGATGGGGGGAGTGGTGGGCAGTAAGAGTGTGGCCCAAAGGTGAAGGGTCCCGTAGCCATACAAGGTTGATGTCAGAGGCCCTGAGGACTGGAGACCAGGAGGCGCTCCCATCCAAGCTGGTTTCTCTGAAAGATGACTTGGCAGCTGTGTGGAGGCTTAGACAGCGGGGGGAGGAGACTCGGGTAAAATGAGTCACCGATGCGAGGGGAGTGAAAAGAGGTACCTGGATGAATCGATTGATAAAATTAAGAGAGTAGATGGAAGGAATGGGACCAGGGGGTTCAGGGCCTCGCCAAGGAGGTGGAGGAGTTGGGGTCAAGTGTATTTTACTCTGAAGAAACAAATTTCCAGGAAGAAGCAGGACTGGAGGTCAGGGCGGTTGGAGAAATAGGAGTTAGGATGATCTATTGACCAGCTCTAACTAGGAAGAGCCCTGCATTCATTTCACGTGGCACCACCACCCAGAAGGTGGCTCACAGAGTCATAGCTCTGGACTCTTGAGTTTCTGCAGAAAATCAGCAGGGAACAAGCCAGAGGGACATTCATCTGCAGGGAGACCAAGTCCAGGAGGCTTTAATCATCAACGTAATCATTTCAGTCTGACTTGTCCCATTGACCTTCCTATGCATAATTTCATGGGTGATTATAACGCCATTGCCTAGTTAAATGACACTGATTCATGCAGGAGCTGCCACACATATTAATAAGGCGGCTGTGTTAAAGACGGATTGCTTACCACTGTGCGTCAAAGCCTCCAAACGCCCCGTCATGTTTAATAATTGAACAGTGACACCTTGAACTTGCAGTGAACACCGTGAATCACAGCGGAAATGTCCAAAGGGAACGCAGAGGCACTTTGGTCTTCAGTGCCACTTGCTGTCACTCAGGATGCCGGACTTTGGTGGACCATTATGTCGAGCTGATGATTCCTGGGCTCCGTGCCGCCCTTCTGGCCCCAATTCCCAGGGAAACAGGCCGTCCTGATGGGGCTGGTGTGCTTGAGACCAAGGGAGCACGCATCTCCACTCCAGTGGGCCGTAATTTGAAAAATGCGAGAAACGCTGTATAGCTGAAACTCACACAGCATTGCAAATCAACTATACCAGTATTCATTCACTATCTGCGTTCTCCAAGAAAGCAATAAACCGTATATACTGCATGCTAAGTCGCTCAGTTGTGTCCAGCTCTTTGTGACCCCATGGACTGTAGCCCACCAGGCTCCTCTGTCCGTGGAATTCTCCAGGCAAGAATATTGGAGTGGGTAGCCATTCTCTTCTCCAGGGGATCTTCCCCACCCAGGAATCGAACCTGGGTCTCTTACGCCTGGGAAGACATAAGTTACTGAGCAGGAATTAAAAATATATATATTGGGGTTCCCTGGTGACTCAGATGGTAAAGAATCTGCCTGCAATATGGGAGACATGGGTTTGATCCCTGGGTCGGGAAGATCCCCTGGAGAAGGGAATGGCAACTCACTCAGGTATTCTTGCGTGGAGAATTTCATGGGCAGGACAGAGGAGACTGGCGGGCTACAGTCCATGGGGCCGCAAAGAGTCGGACACGACTGAGTGAATAACACTTTCACTTTCATACATACACCTGGGCTTCCGAGGTGGCACTACTGGTAAAGAACCCTCCTGCAAAGCTAGGAGACATAAAGACGTGGGTTCCATCCCTGGGTAGGAAAGATCCCCTGGAGGAGGGTGTGGTACCCCACTCCAGTACTCTTGCCTGGAGAATCCCATGGACAGAGGAGCCTGGGGGGCTACAGTCCAGGGGGTTGTAAAGAGCCGCACATGACTGAAGTGACTTAGCGGGCATACACGCATGTACATATATGTATGTGTACACACACAAACATACACACGGGGCCCCAGTTTTCTAGGGATGCTGTAAGAAATTAACACAAACTTAGTGACTCAAAATGACGAATGTCTGTTATCTCACAGTGGAGGCTGGTGGTCAGAAATCAGGGTGTGGGTGGGGCTGGCTCCGTTTGGAGTCTCCGGGGGCCTCCTCTTCCCCGCTTTGGTCGCCATCAGCAATCTCTGGCCTGGGGACATCTCCCTCCAGTCTCCTCCCCCACTTTCACCAGGCCTTCTCCTGTCTTCTGTGTGTCGAGTTTCCCTTTCTTATCTTTATAAGACACCAGTCACTGGGTTTTTTTAAAATCTTTTGACCATGCCTCCAGCAGGCAGGATCTTAGTTCCAGACCAGGAATTGCACCCACACCCCTGCAGTGGGCGTGGAGCCTTAACCACTGGGCCACAAAGGAAGTCCCCAGTCATTGGATTCAGATCCCACCCCAAATCCCCGATGCGCTCATCCTGAGATTCTCAACTTGATCACACCTGCCAAGATTCCGTTTCCAAAGGGGACATTTCCAGGGACTTGGTGTTAGGACTTGGACACATCTTTTGGGGGATGCTGTTCAATTGCCTGCACATACATAAATAGTACCTCCTAACTTTAAACGTGATTTCATTCACCAGAGTTGGGGTAGGGGTGGGGAGTTGTCCTTCCCTCCGGCTGGCCTTTGCCCAGCCTCCTACCTGCCCTCCAGCCTCCCCCCTGCCCTCCAGCCTCCCTATTCCATCCAGCCTTAGGGGCAGTGCATAGGGGTTCCCAATCATGCTATTCTGCTTACCCCTCTTGCCTGGGCTATTATTTCTGGCTCTGACCACCTGGCCCAGAGCCCTGCTTGGAACCAGGTGGCCACATCTGGAGCCCCAGGTCAGGCAGTCTTGGGACCATTTGGGGTGTGCGTTTGAAATATGTGTTATAGGGACTTCCCTAGTGGTCCAATTGGAGAAGGAAATGGCAACCCAGTCCTATATTCTTGCCTGGAGAATCCTATGGACAGAGGAGCCTGTCAGGCCATGGTCCATGGGGTCATAGAGAGTTGGACATGATTGAAGTAACTAAACACACTAGTGGTCCAGTGGCTAAGACTCTGAGCTCCCAATGCAGGGGGCTGGGGTTCAATCCCTGGTCAGGGACTAGGTCCCACAAGTCACAACTAAGAATTCACATGCTGCGATTAAAGATCCCATGTGCTGCACCTAAGACCTGGTGCAGCCAAATACATAAATAATTTGTTGATTTGTAAAAAATTAATAAAATGTTAAAAGAAAGAATCCCGTGTTGTAGGAGGGAGTCTGGGCCCTGGGTGGTTGGAGTCCAAGAGAAGCCTCAACTCTGGGAGGTGCGTTTGGGCTGAGACTTGAAGGATCAAAAGGGACAAGTCTACTTGTGGGTCAACCAGGCGCACAAAGGGGAGGCTGGTTTTGTGAAACAGCCACAAAGTGAATGCTTCGGTAAACAAAAAGTTCTTCCTGCTAAGGAAATGTGAGGTGAAAGGCGCTCAGTCGTGTGCGGCTCTTTGCAACCCCATGGACTATACCGTTCATGGGATTCTCCAGGCCAGAATGCTGGAGTGGCTAGCCATTCCCTTCTCCCGGGGATCTTCCCGACCCAGGGATCGAACCCAGGTCTCCCGCATTGCACGCAGATTCTTTACCTGCTGAGCCACACGTGTTAAGGACATAACTGCCTTCTATTTTGCCCCCGTTCCCAGGGAGCAGGGGTTGCATCTTCCTTATCTTTGTATCCCTCCTGGGGTCCTTATACCGATCTTACTAAATGCTTGTTGAGCTGAATTAGAAATATAAGCTACTTATTGGAAAACATTAAGGACTCACTGTGAATGTGGTGAGGTATAACCGGTGTGGTGGCAAAAAGTCCTTCTCTTTAGAGATGCACATTTTGAAAGCATCGACGATTTTGAAACATGAAGTGACGTGGTATCTAGGATTTGCTTGAAGGTCTTCCTGCACTCAGCCCTCAAGATGCTGGAGAATAAGTCCCTCAGGCTGCCTTGTGCGTAGTGAGCTTGTCCCAGAGTCCAGGGCTGATGAGGGGAGGGGACTTCACGGTGAGGAAACCTGAGAGGCACACCTCTGCCAGGCAGCCAAGGGCAGCGTCACAGGGGCCGGGCATGCCACACGTGCCAACACGTGATGGCATGGGGTGGGCACTGCACCCCTGTGGTCGTCCCCTCAACACCCATGAACCCAGTCTAATCCCGAGAAAAACATCAGCTGAAACCTGACAACCCCCCGACCCCCGCTCAGTCCTCCGCAACACTGCCCAGGTCATCGGAAACAAGGCAAGTCTGAGTAACCGTCACAGCCCAGAGACGCTAAGGAGGCAGGAAGACTGCATATGGATTCTGGGTGGGGTCCTGGGACAGCCAACGGGTGTTAGGCACGAACTAAGCCAAAGATGGAGAAGCTCTATACAGCCAACGAAAACAAGACCAGGAGCTGACTGTGGCTCAGATCAGGAACTCCTCATTACCAAATTCAGGCTTAAATTGAAGAAAGTAGGGAAAACCGCTAGACCATTCAGGTATGACCTCAATCAAATCCCTTATGATTATACAGTGGAAGTGAGAAATAGATTTAAGGGACTAGATCTGATAGATAGAGTGCCTGATGAACTATGGAATGAGGTTCGTGACATCGTATAGGAGACAGAGATCAAAACCATCCCCATGGAAAAGAAATGCAAAAAAGCAAAATGGCTGTCTGGGGAGCCTTACAAATAGCTGTGAAAAGAAGAGAGGTGAAAAGCAAAGGAGAAAAGGAAAGATATAAGCATCTGAATGCAGAGTTCCAAAGAATAGCAAGAAGAGATAAGAAAGCCTTCTTCAGCGACCAATGCAAAGAAATAAAGGAAAACAACAGAATGGGAAAGACTAGAGATCTCTTCAAGAAAATTAGAGACACCAAGGGAACATTTCATGCACAGATGTGCTCAACAAAGGACAGAAATGGTATGGACCTAACAGAAGCAGAAGATATTAAGAAGAGGTGGTAAGAATACACAGAAGAACTGTACAAAAAAGATCTTCATGACCCGGATAATCATGATGGTGTGATCACTAATCTAGAGCCAGATATTCTGGAATGTGAAGTCAAGTGAGCCTTAGAAAGCATCACTACGAACAAAGCTAGTGGAGGTGATGGAATTCCAGTGGAGCTATTTCAAATCCTGGAAAATGATGCTGTGAAAGTGCTACACTCCATATGCCAGCAAATTTGGAAAACTCAGCAGTGGCCACAGAACTGGAAAAGGTCAGTTTTCATTCCAATGCCAAAGAAAGGCAATGCCAAAGAATGTCCAAACTACCGCACAATTGCACTCATCTCACATGCTAGTAAAGTAATGCTCAAAATTCTCCAAGCCAGGCTTCAGCAGTACATGAACCGTGAACTCCCTGATGTTCAAGCTGGTTTTAGAAAAGGCAGAGGAACCAGAGATCAAATTGCCAACATCCACTGGATCATGGAAAAAGCAAGAGAGTTCCAGAAAAACATCTATTTCTGCTTTATTGACTATGCCAAAGCCTTTGACTGTGTGGATCACAATCAACTGCGGAAAATTCTGAGAGAGATGGTAATACCAGACTACCTAACCTGCCTCTTGAGAAATTTGTATGCAGGTGAGGAAGCAGCAGTTAGAACTGGACATGGAACAACAGACTGGTTCCAAATAGGAAAAGGAGTGTGTCAAGGCTGTATATTGTCACCCTGCTTATTTAACTTCTATGCAGAGTACATCATGAGAAACGCTGGGCTGGAAGAAGCACAAGCTGGAATCAAGATTGCCGGGAGAAATATCAATCACCTCAGATATGCAGATGACACCACCCTTATGGCAGAAAGTGAAGAGGAACTCAAAAGCCTCTTGATGAAAGTGAAAGAGGGAAAAAACAAACAAAAAAAAAAGAAAGTGAAAGAGGAGAGCGAAAAAGTTGGCTGAAACTCAACATTCAGAAAACGAAGATCATGGCATCTGGTCCCATTACTTCATGGGAAATAGATGGGGAAACAGTGGAAACAGTGTCAGACTTTATTTCTGGGGGCTCCAAAATCACTGCAGATGGTGACTGCAGCCATGAAATTAAAAGACGCTTACTCTTTGGAAGAAAAGTTATGACCAACCTAGATAACATATTGAAAAGCAGAGACATTACTTTGCCGACTAAGGTCCGTCTAGTCAAGGCTATGGTTTTTCCTGTGGTCATGTATGGATGTGAGAGTTGGACTGTGAAGAAGACTGAGCGCCAAAGAATTGATGCTTTTGAACTGTGGTGTTGGAGAAGACTCTTGAGAGTCCCTTGGAATGCAAGGAGATCCAACCAGTCCATTCTGAAGGAGATCAACCCTGGGATTTCTTTGGAAGGAATGATGCTGAAGCTGAAACTCCAGTACTTTGGCCACCTCATGCGAAGAGTGGACTCATTGGAAAAGACTCTGACGCTGGGAGGGATGGGGGCAGGAGGAAAAGGGGACAACCGAGGATGAGATGGCTGGATGGCATCACTGACTTGAGGACGTGAGTCTGAGTGAACTCCAGGAGTTAGTGGTGGACAGGGAGGCCTGGCGTGCTGCGATTCATGGGGTCACAAAGAGTCGGACACGACTGAGCGACTGAACTGAACTGAAGGAAACCAGAAAAAAGGATGTATTTTAGTGAATAATAATGAACATGGGTTCATTATCTTTCCCTGATGCTGGGAAAGATCGAGGGCAGAAGGAGAAGAGGGTGTCAGAGGATGAGATGGCTGGACGGCATCACCGATGCAACGAACATGAATGTCGGCAAACTCTGGGAGATGGTGTGGGACGGGCAGGCCTGGAGTGCTGCAGTCCCTGGGGTCACAAGGAGCCGGAAACAACTGAGCGACTGAACAACAACACGGGTTCATTAATTGTGGCAAACATACCATATGAAAGTAGAATATTAACATGGAGGAACTGGGGGGTGGGTGTACAGCGGCTACCTTCATCTTCCTGTCAATCTAAAAGTGCTCTAAAAGTAAGGTTTGCTTTAAAAAATACTCCTGCAAAATAAGAGGAGTTGGCAGGTGCGGGCGAGGGGCACAGGGGCAGAAGGAAGATGGGCAGAGAGTCAGTAACTGTTGAAGCTGAGTGATGGGGGCGAGAGGTTTTGTATACTCTCCTCTGTACTCTGGGTTCCCCTGTGGCTCAGCTGGTAAAGAATCCGCCTGCAGTGTGGGAGACCTGGGCTCGATCCCTGGGCTGGGAAGATCCCCTGGAGAAGAGAATGGCTACCCACTCCAGTATTCTGGCCTGGAGAATTCCATGGATAGTCCATGGGGTTGCAGAGAGTCGGACACGACTGAGCGCCTTGCACTTCACTTCACTTCTCTGTACTCTAGTGCATTTAAAAAATTATATAGTAAGTGCGTGTGTGTGTGTCTGCGTGTGTGTGTGCGTGGGTCTGTGTGTGCATGTGTGCGTGCGTGTGTGCGTGTGCGTGTGTGCGTGTGTATCGGGGGGCCATTTACAGAGGTATTCCTGGCCCATAACAGATCTCCAACAGAGCAAGGCAATTACAAGAAGCCACGGCGACTGTCACCAGACCCCCCTAGGCCATATTGTAAAAGCTCTGCAATGGTCCTATTTCTCTCTTACGACTTCAGACATCAATCAGGAGTCTGCTTCCATCTCATGCCACTTCCGGGATGAAGAGGTTCAGCCTTAACACTGGTCCCTCCAGGACGCCAGGGGACCCAGGCACTCCTGCCACGTGCCGCGGCGCTGCTCTGAACGTTGAGTAGTTTCCCTTTATTCAAAGCAGACCCAGCCTTCTGGGAGAATATTGTGATAAGAGACCTTCCGGAACCTGACCCAGCTGATACCGGGTGCTGACAGTCATTGCTTTGCAAGAATAATGGGAGGCTTTTCTGTCCATCAGGTGCCCAGCCTGGAGCACAGCATGAAATGTGAAAAATCAGGCTCGTGTGTAATATAGAGAATGTCTCGCAAAGGAGTAAGAAACGGAAATGCAGAACCAGAAAGATCCCTGGCTTCAGGCCATTCCTGTGGCTGGACAGTGGCAATAGTTATCACTATCACCATCGTTACCTCTAAGGACGTTTGACGATAAGGTCTCCTACAGGTACACAGAAGTTCACGGTTGCAAAGCCCTTCTGCCCCCATCACCTCCAGGCTCCTCACTGCCATTGGGAAGCCAGGCAGCTGAGCAGGGTTTCCTGGCTCCACTTTGCAGATGCAGAAACTTGAGGCTTCGCAGGTGGTAGTGACTCAGGCAGCTGGCTCCCGCCAAGGTGAAGTTCAGACCCGGCCCCTCTGGCTCTCTGAATCAGACAGGACCCAGACTCCCCTCCCTTTCCCCCTCTGCTTTTCTACCCCACAGCTGGGGACCTCACCACCTCTCCTCTGCCCTTTCCCGTGCCCCTCTGCCCTAAATCAGGAAGATCTGATTGGCCGCCTTGGGTCACGTGCTCATCTGAGAGCCAATCGACAGGAGGAGGCTTGGTTCTGTTCACCAATGGCACCTCTCACCCTGACTCTATCAGGAGCATGCGGAAGGCCCTTTCCCAGAATGACCCAGAACTACGTCTTCCCAGCCCACTCCACCCAGTCCTCAGAAGGAAGAGGCTCCTGGAAACCCGCCTCTCCCACGGCCTGAGCTCAGAACTTCTTGGCTTCTGCAGCCTTGCCCTGAAAGCTGCAGATGGGAACCAGAACCCATGTCGCCCTTGCATTCCCCCCACCTCGTTCCTGTGATCAGACTCCAGGCACCCTTCCCTTCCCTGCCCAGACCCCAGTTCACAGGCACCAAGAGCTGCTCAGATGTCCCCTCACCCTCCTCATCCCTGGACCTGACTCCAGGACAGCCCAGCCCTACACTGGTTCTTCCCCTTCCCGCCAAGATGTGATGGGCTGGTCCAGGCCTGGCGGGCTTTAGTGGACGAGTGCCCCAAATGAGTGGCCTCACAAACGCTGTGAGTTCCCGAAGGTTCGAGAGTTGGACATGCTCGAGTTATCAGATATCGGCTGTGCTGCAATCCCACTGGGGGGCTGAGTGTGGCCAGTGGCAGGGTTCTGGCTGCTGAGACGACCTGAGGCATGAATGAGACGCCTAAGAAGATGGGGTGAAGCCTGGGCAGGACTTGGAGGAAATGTACGTGGAGACCAAGGGCGTGGATGCTGGCTCCCGCAGCTGCTAGCAGGGGCCTGGGGGCGTGCTCTGCCCTTGGTCCACTGTCCACGCCGAAGGTGGCGCCAGGATCCCCACAAATCCAGTCTGTCCACGTCTCTTCGGACACAGGCTTTTAGAGAGGAATGGAGTTTGGAATCTGATGAACTGAGTCTGAATCCCTTCTTTGGCTCTACAAAGCCGTGTGACTTTGGGTGGTTGATTCCTCTCTGAGCCCAATTCCCACGTCTCTTCTGACACAGGCTTTGAGAGAGGAATGGAGTTTGGAATCTGATGAACTGAGTCTGAATCCCTTCTTTGGCTCTGAAAAGCCGTGTGACTTTGGGTGGTTGATTCCTCTCTGAGCCCAATTCCCACGTCTCTTCTGACACAGGCTTTGAGAGGAATGGAGTTTGGAATCTGATGAACTGAGTCTGAATCCCTTCTTTGGCTCTGAAAAGCCGTGTGACTTTGGGTGGTTGACTCTTCTCTGAGCCCAATTCTGTTGTTGCTTAGTTGTTGTTCTTGTTCCGTTGCTAAGTCATGTCCCACTCTTTTGCGACCCCGTGAATTGTAGCCCACCAGTCTCCTCTGTCCACGGGATTTTCCAGGCAAGAGTACATGAGTGGTAGCCACTCCTTTCTCTAGGGGATCTTCCTGACCCAGGGATCGAGCCCAGGTCTCCTACACTGGCAGGCGGGTTCTTTACTGCTGAGCCACCAGACAAGCCCTGAGCCTGGTTTGCTTGTCTCTAAATCGGGCACAACTGCACCCACGTGGGTGGGTTTCCAGGAGGAACAAATGAAGCACAGGCTGCTGAGTGCAGGGGGATTCAGTGCATGTGGTGGTCTCTCCTTCCCACGGAAGAGAAGCCTCACCTCCCCCTGGCAGCTTCTAGAGGGGATCAGAAAGCCCACGAGAGACACCACCAGCAGAGCTCCGTGATGCGCCTGCTGGGGCGAGCCTGGGGCGCAGAGTGTGCTTGAGCCACGCTTCCTGGGGATGGGGGGGTGGGGTGGGGGGTGGCAAGCTGTCAGAAATGATGTGGGTTGGAGGCTTTCCCAATACACAGGCTGAGCCCCACCCCAGAGACTTGCGAGGCAGGAGGGTTTTGAGAAGGTCTTGGGGAATTTGCAAACCCTTGGCTAGACAGGACTGCCCCTCTTAAAAGATTCCCATGCACACAGCATCCGGAGGCTCACAAAGCTGTTTATTTTCCCACCTATGATACAGGATGGAGGCAGGGTGCAGAAAACCCAGGGACTGCTTTGGCGAAATTCTGGAGCTGCACGCAAACCTAACAGGCTGTGGCTTTGCCAGGGGATCTTCTGTTTCCACACAATTTAATTGACCTTTGAAGGGCTCCCCAGGGGCACTGCAGCGTGCTGCTTCTGGATAGAATTTATCATACCTGCTCTGTTTTGGTAACCGTGTCTTTAGAATTTCATATTCAAAACTTGATTGGCAAAAAAAAAAAAGTACCAAATGTCAAAATTTCATAAAATCCGGGCAAGAACTGGTCTTCTCTTGCCATTTGGACTTAGGTGCCCCTTGAAAGATGTTTTCTTCCCCCACCTTGGTCGTTTAGCAACGCCCAGCCCAGAGACAGGAAAAGGGAGCAAAACCTTTGAGTTAAAAGAGAAGCGAGGTTTTCAACCAAACAGTTAAGTCATTGGACTCATCATTTAAACACCAAAAGACAACAGATGGACTTAATTCATCTGGCCCAGCTTAATACATGTCGGCCTAACGCTACAAACAAATACATAAAACCGAGATACGTCTGGGTGGTACAAACAGGGACAGGGCGTCGTCACAGGGCAATGACTCGGCCCGGAGGCACAGACTTGGGTGCGCTGCGAACCGGCCCCTCAGAACCAGTACTCAGAGACGAAGATGTGGACGTTGACGACATTCCGGTGCGACACCACACCCCCGACCACGTAGTTCATCTCCAGCTTCAGGACGGCGTGGAACGGGCCCACGATGGGCCGCACCTGGCGCACAACGCCTGGGGAGAGAGCAGAAGTTGTTTGGGGAGTTAGCAGGGACCGAAGCAACGTGGAGACCGGGGACACAATTTCCCTCCGGGAATTTCAGAGCTGCAGGTGCGCCCGGACCTCATCAAGTCCCGCCTGAGCCAGGTGCTTGCATCTCCCTCCAAGTGATCACCCCCAGGCTCTGCCACCATCCCTAGGGACGAGTGACAGCGGGCTCACTGCAGCCTGTCCGCCGTGTGCAGCTCGCACCGTGAATGAGTCTGTGAGCACGGGCTTTGGAGCCCTTGCCTTAGGCTCCGTGCCAGCTCCTTTTCTGTGAGCCTGGTTTCCTCCTCTACCACCGTCTACCTAACCAAAAACTTAAGAGTCTAGATAAACAGCCTGGCATGGAGCAGATGCCCAGAAGACACCCATCCCCCTCTCTCCTAACCCACTGTGCCCACTTGTGACCCATGGGAAGAAACAAAGCATGTGTGAGCCTCTTCCCCCAGTCTCTCACATTGAGGACTGTCCCGGCGGCCTGGAAACCCTTTATCTGAGCAGAGAAGTCCCGGTTCCCTATGGGACACACTCCTGGGTCCTTCTTTCTCCACACCTCTTTTTTGAAGGGTGACACCTGAACCCTTGCCCAGTGTTCTTGGTGAGCAAGAGGCAGCTCGAGTCCAGCTTGAGCAGCAGAGATGGGTCAGGGCAATCGGAAGGACAGACAGCACGGGGGAGACAGGTGTCTGTCCGGGGAAGCAGAAGCCTGCCGTGTAAAGCTACTGGGGGGTGGCAGGGGGGTCTGCCTGGACCAGCGTAGGGACCCGGCAAAGGCCATGATGGTGGCCTCCCCAGACGGGGTTCAGAGGGAAGGGCGGGTACATTCAGCTCAGTCGCAGTGGAGGAGGAACAACCCCAAGTGTCCTGTCCCTGAAAGTTCCATGTCTCCAGGCCGGACCCTGACGTCGCCACCTGCCCACGCAGGGCACCCAGCATCTCACGGAGAGAACAGCCCTGCGCTCGGGGACCAGACGCTCTCCTCCTGGCTGGACGTGGAGAGCCCACCACCCTCTCAGGGCCTCAGATTCCTCAGCAAGCAGATGATGTCACGTGAGCCTGTGCTTTGCACTGACTGGTCCCACCCCACCCCACCCCCAGCTCGGTGTCCACCAATGTGTGAGCCCCAGGGGTGCAGGGCCACCTCCCTGCGGACAGGTGGGCTCACTGCCTCACTTCTGCACGCGCTCGCACATTCCTCAACGGGTACCAGGTGCTGTTCATGGTGGTGCCAAGAAAACAAACAGAACCCTGGTTTCAAAGTTGGTGGTGGACCTAGGTGAGTGCCACACTCTGACAGAAATCTGCATGCTGTCCAGCGGGGGTGAGGATGGAGGTGAGGAAGGTGGGGGAGTCGGCAAAGGCTTCCTGGAGGAAGTAGCTCTCTCCCTGCAGATCCCCGTGCCTGGCACAGAGCAGGTGCCACCCCTACAGCTATTGACATTTAGGAGGGACCCTCTTCCGTCACCCCGGCTCTGATATTAGGACTTTCCCGAAGCTGTGTGGCACAGGACTATGCTGGAGCAGCTGGTTGTCTGGTTGTGCCATATGACAATTTCCAAGCCCAACATGACGTCACTGAAGGCGGGCTCAAGAACCACCCATCACTGCAGGGCTGTCTGCAAACAACACCCTGGAGCCTGAGAACCAGCCAGGACGCAGACTGTTTGCTGTGTCCAACTGCTGACTGCAGGCTGGTTTGTACAAACAGCCCTGCCGCTGCCTTGGGAAATGTGCACCCAGCGTGGCCCTTCACACCCACGCTGAGATCAGTGAGGGCTCTGGTGGGTCTAAAGGGGCCCAAGGCCTTTTGCACCCGTGGCCGGTTCTCGGTCAAGACCACCAAGTTCATGGTCAGGAAGGGGATTTGGGCAGGCCATCCCCCCTTTCACTCCCTGGGCTTGTGTTTCAAAGGTCCCCAGCAGTGGGGTGGAATTCCAGGCTATTCTAAGCAAACAAGGGCTCTAACTCTGATGGAAAGATAAGCAGAAGCTTCGGTGGGCTGTCAGCACCCTTTCTCTGCCCCTGCCTGGCGATGACATCCCAGCTCTGTCCTGTCTGAACACCCACGAACATTGTCAGCTCCCGGCTAAAGACAGGGGCTTGTCACCACCCTTGGTTTGCCCATGGCCCCTGTGGCGAGCACGGCCCCAGACTCTCCTGTCCCTCACCAGCGTGACCGTCTCCTCTCCGCGGGCCGGAGACCGCCACTGGTGCCCACCAGCCTCAGTGGCCTGGGTTACCTGCACGCATCCCTGGGGCGGTGCTCAGAGGGGCTCAGGGGGCTTGAAGGAAAGAGGTGAGAGGCTCAGTGAGCCTGAGAGCTAGCTTAGGACAGAGAGCAACGAGGTGGAGGGAACACTTCTGCAAGCTATGATCAGACACGTATTTATTTCTATATCTTATCATTATACTGTGTGTGTGTGTGTGTGTGTGTGCACGCACGCTAAGTTGCTTCAGTCGTGTCTGACTCTTTGCGACTCTATGGACTGTAGCCCTTTCAATATCATATAATTAATATATGATATATAAATATATAGGTTCCCAGGTGGGACAAGCACAAGAGTCAGACATGACTGAAGTGGCTTAGCACACACGCAGCACACACATATAAATTATATATAGTTTAATTATTATAAACAGAAAGTATATATTGTTGTTGTTAGTTGCTCAATCGTGTCTGACTCTTTGCGACCCCATGGACTATAGCCCACCAGGCTCCTCTGTCCATGGATTTCTCCAGGCAAGAATACTGCAGTGAGTAGCCATTCCCTTCTCCACCGGATCTTCCCGGCCCAGGGATCGAACCTGAATCTCCCGCACTGCAGGCAGATTCTTTACTGTCTAAGCCACAAGGGAAGCCCTTTCAGGACACAAGGTTTGAGTCCAGCTGACCTCAGTCAGCAGCATGTTCCCAGGTTGGTTACTGAAATTCTGAGTCCCCACTTCCTCCTCTGTGAAACAGGGATTAAACAGCCATCTTCAGAGTCAGAAACAAAACCATCACAAGGCCATCTGCTGCTTCCCCCTCAGAACTAAGCACTGGCTACCATAAAGCTCCACAGCATTCCAGTGTAATATGAATTTCAGTTCAAGTAGGACCGAATTCCTCCATGATTGAAAAATAGAGCAAACGCTGACTATTTTTATTAGATTGCCTTAAACAGGATGAGAAAGGAGAGCTCTGGATGTATAGAAAATATATTTAAATCTCAATATGTACTGTTAGGGCACTTCATGAATGATGCCTAAAGACCAGAATGTGTCACGCCGTTGGCTAAGTGTTCCCACTGTGAACAGCTAAGAGGCCAAACAGACCACTAAAGGAAGCTAAGCGCTGCTTTAGAGAAGAAGGGCGTTGAGAAGGGGAAGAGGGAGCAGAAGGCTGAACTTCAGATGCAGGTCACGCTCGGGGCCTGGATTGTCTCAGGATCTTTGCATCTAATGGGAGAACGACCGAGGCGGAAGACACGGGCATCTGCAAGGGTTAAGCAAGGCATTTTGGGAGTGACACAGCATGGTGCTCAGAGGGTCACCCACCCTGTCCTTCTCCTGTGACCTGGGGTCCACATCCCGGGCCACACCCACTCTGTGGATCTGACCACTTCTACTTCAGCCTAGCCACACTTCCTGGGGGCTCTGATTTCAGTGAACATGCTCCCTTCATTCCCAGGTTAATTCAAGCTTCACAACCACCTCCTGGTCCTCACCTTCACTGAACCTAGACTTTCTGCTGATATCACTTCTTTCTTCACAGCTTTCCCACCCATCCATCCACCCACCCATGCAATCATCCATCCATCCACCCACCCATGCAATCACCCATCCATCCACCCACCCATGCAATCACCCATCCATCCACCCACCCATGCAATCACCCACCCATCCACCCACCCATGCAATCACCCATCCGTTCATCATCCATCTATGCACCCATTCATCCGTCAACCATCCATCCATCCATGCAATAGAGGCCATTCTGCCCAAGGGAAGTTTAAGGAAGACTCTACAGAGGAGCTGACTTCAACTGGATTTTAAATACTAAGTCGGGGGCTTCCCTGGTAGTCCAGTGTTAGGAATCTGCCTCACAATACCGGAGACACTGGTTTGATCCCTGGTCGGGACCCCACACGCCACGGAGCAAATGGGCCGCAAACACTGGAGCCCGAGCGCCTGCAGCCTGTGCTCCACAACAAGAGAAGCCACAGCAGCGAGAAGCCCCGCGCAGCCAAAAAATAAATACGTCTAAATAAAAAAGACTGAGGAGGAGCCAGCGAGCTAAGTGAAGTGAAGGTGTCAGCAGCTCAGTCGTGTCCGACTCTTTGCAACCCATGGACTGCAGCCAGTCTCCTCTGTCCGTGGAATCCTCGCCAAGGATACTGGAGAGGGTTGCCATTTCCTTCCCCAGGGGATCTTCCCAACCCAGGGATAGAACCCAGGTATTCCACACTGCAGGCAGATTCTTTATCAACTGAGCCACCAGGGAGGCCCAAGGTAGGTAGCACCTGTGCAAAGGCCCCAAGTGTGAAGGCTTCAGTCAGTTCTGGGAACAGAGTTAATCTTGAGGAAAGACAGACAGAGGAGGCTAAGGAGGTGGTAAAGGGCTTCCTCAGGGACTTCGCACCTTGTCAGGCTCACAGAACTGGGAACCCAGAGCAGTGGTCTCCTGGCTTCCTCACCACCACCGACTCTAGACCGCTGTTCTTTCGGAACCACCACCAACCTTCCGGGGGCAGGGAAACAAGAGGGAACTAGAGAAACCCTTGCTGCCCAAATGTGGCATCACAGACTTTAGAAGCTGAACCTTCACCAGGGGTCCAACTGCATCCGTCACTTGCTTCTACAGATGTGTGGCTGGCATCCGCTCTGCGCCAGGCACTGGGGACCAGCTGGCCCGCCTGTGTCCTCTTTCATGAAGCCCCGCCAGCCTCACTCCGCGTCACCTGGTACCTGGTCTCCCTCGAGGGAACCTTCACAGCTGACTCCCCCTTCGGACGCAGGGTCTACATCACGTTCATCTCTGTCCACTGTCCCCAGCCCAGGGCCGGGGGCAGGACACAGGGGAGGCACCGTTACCATTATCCAGTGGGATGAAAGCAGAGGGAGAGAGAGAAAAGAGAAGAAGGGGAGAGGGGAGGAAAGAAGGGACCCTACTCCTTGAGGGCCCCTCAAACCTTTGTCTTGATGGGAAGGGGCCACTGAAGGCTCTGAGCAGGAGCAGCTTTATGTGGAAAGACCATTCCTGCAGCAAAATGCAGGAGAGAGGGAAAGGCTCTTTCCAGCATGCCTGCCTTGTCCATCTTCCCTGCCGGGGTGTTTACCTCCCTAACTTTCAAGAGCCCCAGAAAAAAAAAAGGCCACAATGCCGAGTTCAACTGTGTTAATCTTCCATATCCTCATCTTTGGCATTTCTGCTTCAGGTCCCAGACACTGCTGGTATTCCTCAGCGTGTCTGTGCCTCTGAAAGATATAATTAAGTCTTTTTTTTCTCCTTTGAAAAATGTAGGTCCCCTCGGGCACTTCACCTTCATGTCTCGTCTCTGCTTTGTAAATTGCAGCCGATGTGCCAGGAGCCCGAACACAGAGCCCAGGCGTCCAGCGGGAGACCTCCATCGCCTCCTGGGGGCTGTGGTCTGGATTCCAGGGCCCTGCAGCCATCTCCAGGCTTCTGCCGCTTGACTGGGGTCACAACTGATCGTGCCCACGTTGTCTGAACGGAGGAGAATCATTCGCAAGGGCATCTGCACAAGACACCAGTCTGTGGAGACCTGGAACCACAGCCTGGCTTTCCTCTCCTTCCTCACCGAGCAGCCCTGTGACCTCACACGAGCCACCGTCTTTCTGAAGTTCAGCCACCGACTCAGAAGTCCTGCGATTCTAACTGACCAAGTGTAATGGCGTGAACAGGGCTGTCGAAGGGCATCTTAGCAAAAACGATGATCCATCCAGAGACGGCATGGTACCTCACGCCAGTGGAAAAGAACTGTGCTTTTCAAAAGACAGAGCTTCAAGTTAAAAAAAAAAAAAAGGCAGAGGGAAGCAAGTCAGCACCAGATGAGAATAAGACGCGGTCGCCACCTGAAATCAGGTTATGGAGACACTGGTTCTTCTCCGTTGTCACGGTCTCCCCACCGCCGTGCGAGGCACAGACTTTCTTTTCCGGTCAATCTTTTTAAAATGTGATTAATTAATGTTTCGTTGCACTGGGCCTTTGTTGCCGCAAGCAGATTGCTCTAGTTGTGGCGAGCAGGGGCTGCTCTTCATTGCTGCGGCTTCTCTTGCTGCGAAGCGCAAGGTCTGGCTGCGAGGGCTTCAGTAGTTGTGGGCACATAGGCTTAGCCTTCCAGGACCGGGACCGTGTCCCCTACACTGGCAGGTGGACTCTTACCCACTGCGCCACTGGTCACTCTCCTATCTCTGGCTCTTGGAACATAGTAGGTCCTCGGTCCCACTACCGGCCTGACACATAGGAAGGCCGGCAATAAGCGAATTGCTAAATGAACGCACGAACTAGAGACCGAGGCACTAAGCACAGTTTATAAAGTTGAAAGTTACCGCCCGGAGAAGCAGAAGCGGCGGGAAGGAATGGGTGACAGCCACGGGTCGCTGGGTTTTCAGGTGCGGCCCACGCGCAAGCAGAAAGGCGACAGGTTGGAACCAGGCTTCCCTGTCCGGCCCTGCGGCCGCCACACAAAGCCACGAGCCAGGGGGAGGTGCCGAGTCGGCCTGGTCGGACAAGGCGCCAGGCCGGAGAACCCTGGAGCTCAGAGGAGACCCACGTGGTTTCACCAAACACTAACACCGTGGGCGACGGGGAAAAAAGCAAACCATCACCCGGATCTCAGGACATTTTCCTCGACAGGGATAACTCCAGGCCAGGGTGAGCAGCAGACAGAAGGCAAAGAGGAAAACGCAAGAACAGGAAGAAGTACGGTCTGGACGTCTAACGCCCAAAGCTATAGTGGAGATGGGCCAGGAAGGAGGTCCACAGCGGCGGAGGAGACGGGAACGGACGGGCCCCGCGTCCACTGTTCCTTCCCGTGCTCCCCACACTCCTCGGGGGGCAGGACCGTCGCCTCCCTCCCACCGGGGAGGAGCTCGGGGCTCTGGAGGCTGACGTCCCAGATCACAGGGCAATCATATCGGTCATGGGCAGGGAAGGAATGGAGCTCTCCAATCCCTGTCTTCTGTTCTTCTTGCCTGAAAAACACCCAGTAAGAGCTTGGAAGGTGGAGGACAGGGGTCTCGGTCGCAGATTTAAAGTCTGCCTCAGTAGAACCATCCTCCCGACTTCTCGGCTCTCATAAACACACTTCCTCCTGGGTCTCTCACGACCAAACCAGAGGGTCTGCGTGGGGCAGCAGCAGGGAACCAGAGTCAACGCCCCCGAGGCCCACCTCTCCCTTGGGTAGAAAGAGGAAAAGAAACGTCAGCTCTGCACAAAGGCTTCCAGGCTCCTTCCTGGATGCAGGAACCAGCATTTCCAGGGGCACATGGTGGGTATGAAGACACCCCCATCCGCCATCTCCTCCCCCGACATCTCAGCCACATGCGCTGGGGCCTCACGGTTCCAGGAGGAGCAACGGGAGCTCTGGGGGTGAAATGAGTTCTGAACCAGAAACAGCAAGCCTGCCTGTGAAGCCAGACCCTGGGCCGCTGCCCTTCGGCCAAGCCGCCCAGCCTTGCCGGCGGGAGAGACGGCCTGGGCGGTTTTCCGGAAGGGCTTTGCCATCTGATGTACCTGCTTTTACAGGTTGGCCCAGGATGCGACAGGGGTGGGAAGTGTGAGAATCCTACCCTCCTTCTCTGTGAGTCCTCCGGCCTGGATCAGCTCCCACCCACCTACCTGCTGGGGACCCTTCCCCATTGCTAGACCCAAACTCATCAGCCCCCTTGCATGTCTCCAGGTGCCCCTAGATGAGAAATCTCAGGGCTGGGACAGACCTCAAAGAGGAGGACTCTGCCTGGTTCAAGGTCACACAGGACGGTCGTGGCAGCTGAAACCCCACATCCAGCCCCACCAGGTTGCGTGCAGGCCTCAGTCATGCCCCCTGAGCCTGGAAGCCCCTCCGAGCCTCAAGTGTCCTCACCTGGAGAATGGGGCCATCTCCCACAGGGATAAGTGACACAGCTGTTGCTCAGTCGCTCAGTCATGTCCAACGCTGTGCAACCCCATGAACTGCAGCCCGCCAGACTCCTCTGTCTATGGGGATTCTCCAGGCAAGAATACTGGAATGGGTTGCCATGCCCTCCTCCAGGGAATCTTCCCTACCCACGGATTGAACCCTGTCTCCTGCATTGGCAGGGGGATTCTTGACTACTGAGCCGTCTGGGAAACCCAAGTGACACAGGATGTGTGGCCTACGTGCCGGGAGTGTTCAGCACACAGCAGTGCCCTTGCTGTTGAGACGACTGTGACCGTCGAGGACCCGACACGCTGAGTTCTCAGCCATAAGCACAGATCGAATGATCCACCTGGGAACACCCGACTCTGAGGCTGTGGGAAGTGCTCTTGGTGACAGTGGCTGACGGTGAGTGTCTGGGTCCTCTGTGTAGCTACGGTTGTCAGGTGAGGCCGTCGGAAGATCCATGTCATCATCAGACTCTTTTTTTCCCCCCTAATTTCACACAAGATGCCTCTGCTGCTGTTTGGCTAAAAACATTTCATTTTCTTAAAAAAAAAAGAAGAAGAATTTATGAACTCGCCGGTGATCTCAAAGGCTTTTCAGAAGGTGCATAACAGCAGCGGTAAGAGCATCACAAATCATTCTGGACGCAGCCGATCCGCAGGAGAACTCAGGAGACGCTGGGAGGCCACTCTGGGCTCATGTAACCCCCTGGTGACTCTGTATGTGAGCAGGCAAGTGTGATCCTGCAGCCTGCTGGGCACCAGGCCTGGGGAACCTCCTAGTGGGCATGCTGTGTGTGCACACGTGCGTGTGCATGCAAGGGTGTGCAAGAAAGAAAGACAAATAGGGTGATGGGGGCGGTATGGCACAAATGAACCCCTTGTAGGCTCTTGCCTCCAGAAATTTACAACCGGTGGAAGAGGAAGTCAAGCAAAAAACTCACAATGGGGACTTCCCTGGTGGTCCAGTGGCTAAGATTCTGTGCTCCCAATGCAGGGGGCCCAGGTTCGATCCCTGGTCAGGGAGCTAGATCCCACATGCTCACTAGTGCTCACATGATGCAACTAAGACCCAGTGCAGCCAAATAAATAAATATTAAAAAAAAAACAACTCACAATGCCGTGACCACACACCCTCCCCACTGGCACTTCATTTCTCCGCTCGTACGCACAGCAGACCTTCTGGAAGGAGTCCCCCAGCGGCGCCTCCAGGGCCCCTACCCTGGTGTGTCTCCCCTCGACCCCACTCCACTGAGAATGGCCTGGTCAAGGCTGTGATCAGCTGGGGCAATCCTGAATCCAGTGGCGAATCCTTTGTCCTCACCTGACCAGAGTCACCATCATTGACACAGAGCATGCCCCTCCTCCTGGGAAGGCCTCCTCTTCCCCCGGGCTGGCCTCCGCTCATCTCTCCGACCTCTGAGCACAAGAGGCCGCAGTGCTCCGACCTCCTCTCTCTGTCTACACTCAGTTCCTCCGTGAGCATGTCTGGTCTCGGGGCTCCAGCTGCCATCCACCCACGATCGCTTCCCAGACTCACTCTACCCATGAGGCCCACAGTCTTAAGCCAAAGGGTGCGTGCAGCCTCCCCAGCGCTGCCGTGTCAGTTTTCCCCAGCTCACCTGCTGACAGCCCCAGTCTGCTTGCTCTTTAGGTCAAGACATGCAGTCATCTCTGTCTCACACCCAACTCGTCAGCAAAACCTGGCACTACCCCCGGATGTATCCGGAATCTGTCTGCTGCCCACCCTTCCTGCTGGGGCCACACGGTCACCTCCAGCCTGCACAGGTTTTTTGAAAGGTTTTGCATGAAAGTGAAAGTCACTCAGTTATGTCTGACTCTTTGCGACCCCATGGACTATACAGTCCATGGACTTTTCCAGGCCAGAATACTGGAGTGGGTAGCCTCTCCCTTCTCCAGGGGATCTTCCCAACCCAGGGATCAAACCCAGGTTTCCTGCATTGCGGGCAGATTCTTTACCAGCTGAGCCACAAGGGAAGCCCAAGAATACTGGAGTGGGTAGCCTCTCCCTTCTCCAGTGGATCTGCTCGACCCAGGAATCAAACCGGGGTCTCCTGCACTGCAGGCGGATTCTTTACCAGCTGAGCTATGAAGAAAGCCCACAGAGCGAGCCACAATGTCCAGAGGCTAAGATTCTGCACTCCCAAAGCAGGGGGCCCGGGTTCGATCCCTGGTCATAGAACTAGATCCCCAGGCTCACCCAGGCACCCAGAGGGAGTGTCTCCCGCCTCAACCCAAAACCTTCCCGTGGCTCCCACCTCACTTGGCAGTAAAGCCCAAGCCATTGTGGCAGCCTCAAGACCCTGCCTCATTCAGTTCAGTTCAGTTCAGTTCAGTTCAGTTCAGTCGCTCAGTCGTGTCCGACTCTTTGCGACCCCATGAATCGCAGCACGCCAGGCCTCCCTGTCCATCACCAACTCCCAGAGTTCACTCAGACTCACGTCCATCGAGTCAGTGATGCCATCCAGCCATCTCATCCTCGGTCGTCCCCTTCTCCTCCTGCCCCCAATCCCTCCCAGCATCAGAGTCTTTTCCAATGAGTTAACTCTTCTCATGAGGTGGCCAAAGTACTGGAGTTTCAGCTTCAGCATCATTCCTTCCAAAGAAATCCCAGGGTTGATCTCCTTCAGAATGGACTGGTTGGATCTCCTTGCAGTCCAAGGGACTCTCAACAGTCTTCTCCAACACCACAGTTCAAAAGCATCAATTCTTTAGCGTTTAGCTTTCTTCACAGTCCAACTCTCACATCCATACATGACCACAGGAAAAACCATAGCCTTGACTAGACGGACCTTAGTCGGCAAAGTAATGTCTCTGCTTTTCAATATGCTATCTAGGTTGCTCATAACTTTTCTTCCAAGGAGTTTAAGCGTCTTTTAATTTCATGGCTGCAATCACCATCTGCAGCGATTTTGGAGCCCAGAAGAATAAAGTCTGACACTGTTTCCACTGTTTCCCCATCTATTTCCCATGAAGTGATGGGACTGGATGCCATGATCTTCGTTTTCTGAATGTTGAGCTTTAGGCCAACTTTTTCACTCTCTCTTTCACTTTCATCAAGAGGCTTTTTAGCTCCTCTTCAACTTCTGCCATAAGGGTGGTGTCATCTGCATATCTGAGGTGATTGATATTTCTCCCGGCAATCTTGATTCCAGCTTGTGCTTCTTCCAGCCCAGCGTTTCTCATGATGTACTCTGCATAGAAGTTAAATAAGCAGGGTGACAATACACAACCTTGACGCACTCCTTTTGGCCACTGCAATTCAAACATGTCCGGCTCGCCTCTGGCTCAGGGCCTTTGCACCTGCCGTCCCCACTGCCTGGAGCTCCCCCTCCAGATCTCTGCACGGCTCATTTCCTCAGCTCCCTGGGTCCTCAGACGAATGTCTCCCACCACCAGACACACAGCGGCTGCCCGCTCCCCTCTCCTCCTCCGCCCTCTGCATAGCACTCACACTGCCTGACAGTGTGGATGTTATAGTTGTCTCCTGCCTGCTCCTACCCCCGGAAGGAAACGTGTACACGCCTAGGATTCCCGTCTGTCTCTCTTGGCCGATGCATCCCTAGAGCACAGCCTGCTCCCTTGGGACACACATTATTTGCTAGAAGAATGAAGACCAGAGTCTATAAGAAGCTCGGCCCTGGGGCTCTGGGAGCGCAAAGCAGCAAGCCACACACCCTGCCTGTGGGGGGTGGGGCATGGAGGGTGTGCGAGAGGAGGTGACGGCCGACTTGGGCTCTGAGGGATGGATAGGAGATTAACCAAGGGGAGCAGCAGGTGAATGCCACAGCTCAAGTCCAGGGGACAGGAGAGGCCATGAAGCGGCTGCGGTCTCTGGCACGGGCTGGTGTGTCTGGAGCAAAGCGGAGGGAAGAGGAAGGGAAGGATCCTGGACGCTGGGGAGCAGATCAGCAAGCTGAGGCTGAATACCTCTCCAGCCAGGCGGCAGGACTGGACGTGAAAGGTGGGGGTTAAAACCCGGGACCCATTAAGCAACCGGCTGCGAAGGGGTGGGAGGAGGGGAGCAGAGGGTCCCGGCTTCAGGAGCCTCGTGGCTGGGGCACCTTTCGCCACCATGTGGAAACACCCCGCTGAGAAAGGAGGGAGGCTCCGGCCAGGCTGGTGGACCTCATGGCCGGGAGCCAACGTCGGGGGTTGGGGGCAGGGGGCCAGCAGGTGTGAGAAGCAGCCCACGTGATGCGCGGGTCCACGGGCAGGAGCAGAGAGAGAAGTGTCCGGTGAGGCCCACGAAAGCAAAGGACCCCACTGAGCCCTAAGAGTCCCGTGCCAGCCTGGGGGTGGCCTCTGAGAGTTTCTGCTTCTGTGAAACTGGGTGTCGGGCGCCCTCCTCACAGGGCTTTGCAACAGGAATATCTGCTTTCCTATGAGTCACGATGGCTCCGGGCCCAATGCCTATGGCCCATCGCTGCTCCGTGAGGCCCCAGCACAGTCAGCACAAAAGCTGCTGGTGTCTGTCCTGCTCTCACGCTCCGTCTCAGGCCTCTGAGAGGGCGCCGCCTGCCCTCTGCGTCCCCCTGCCCTCCAAGGACCGCCAACCTCCAGGTGAGGTCGGCCAAGGCCTGCCCCTTTGCATCCCCAGGGAAACGACTTGGCTGCCGGCCAGGGTGTGGCCCCAGGGGGTGGGGCGGGGGCTGTGCCTCCCTGAGAAGAGAAAGCGCCTAATCCCGGGATTTGCCGTGAAAGCAGGACAGGGCCGATCACTCATCACCAGCAGAGACGGCCGCGCTGTTGTTTTTAGGTGGAATTTCTGAATCTCATCCGTAATGTGTACTGATTCTGGGCCAAGCTTTCCGAATTAGGCTCCCGGACGGGTCAGCAGTGTGTGTTTAACCCCTTAAGAGGTAAAGATTTCAAAGAGGTGATCCGGGCCCTGCAGGCTGGAATGACTGAGAGTGACTTGAAGGCAGACTGCTGGGCAGACAAGCCCTTTGCTTTGCATGAGGCTTCCCCTGGCCAGGGGCTGGGGTACAGGCAGGTAGCTGTCTTTACGCATAAGCTCCTGCACTGGGGCTGCTGTGTACAGCTGACCAAGTTGCGAAGTGCAGGTAGAAGAGGCTGTGAATGGCACCCCCTAGGGTTGTGTGGTGCACAGAAAGTCAACTGTAGACTGCAGCCTTGCCACATTATTGTCTCTCCCGCTGAGACATGAACAGAGGCAAAACCTACTGCTGAAAAACAAACTGTAGGAACTCAGATGGCAGGATGCTAGGGAAGCTAGGAGGCAACTTCGTGAAAGCAGGATCTGTGGCTTGCGTGTAAACTTGTTCCCCAGCACCCAGCACGGGGTTAGGCATGGGGTAGGAATCCAGGAGGTTCTTGCTGAATAAATAATTCAAGGATGACAGAACTCGGGAGGCATGGCCTCCACCATTCTGCTTCCGGCCTGACTCATCAGCCCAGGCCACGAGGGGTGCCTATGACACAGCTCCCAGGTCACTGGAGCCACTTTGGGGTGAACAGTCCCAGTAGCATCCCATGTGCCTGCTCTCCTGTCCTTTCAGGGGGCTCCGAGACCTCACCAGCTCTCTAGCCCCAAACGGCCTCCTCACAGTGGCTCATTTATCCCCTAACAACCTACCCAGCTATGTTACGGTACATAGGACTCCTTCTGGTCCTCATACCCCGGCAAGGCAAGCATTACTATGGCAATCTCACTGAGAAGAAAACCGAGGCTCAGAGAGGTTGTGAGACCTGCCTGAGGTCACACAGCTAGAAATGGACAACCAAGCAAGAACCGATGCCGGGGTATCTGACCCCAAACCCAGTGCTCCAACGGTGGGAGCAGAGTGTCCAAGGTGTTTTGTCCTAAAAGGGCCACCCCAGCCATTGATATTATTCAAAAGTGAAATACAGTAACAGTCCTTGTATGCTCACAAATAAAACTTAGAATGCTCTTTCAAAATGTAAAAGCTTTTGGTTCCCTTGAGGAGGGGGGAGTGAGGACATTGTTATTCGGGTGGTAAGATATGGGCCAAATTTAGAGGCTTTGGCACAGACAACGTGGGCTATGAGAAAAAGTTTGGGTTCCATGAATACTGACTACACCTACTACATGCCAGGTGCTGCTAGGAGCTCTCCTTATCATTTCCTCTAATGACAAGAATGGTGTCTGCCATTAGGGACTATCCCTCCTCAACCTAACCCATGTCCATGCGTATGTGCTTAGTCACTCAATCGTGTCCCACTCTTTTGTGACCCCATGGACTGTAGCCCACCAGACTCCTCTGTCCGTGGGATTCTCCAGGCAAGAATCCTGGAGTGGGTTGCCATTTCCTCCTCCAGGGGGATCTTCCCGACCTAGGAATCGAACCCACGCCTTCTGTGTCTCCTGCATTAGCAGGCGGATTCTTTACCACTGGGAAGCCTTAAAAGGTGAGCTGGACCATCTCCATTCATCCAGACTTTATTGGGAGCAGGACTGGTTGCCATGGTACCTGGGCAGGAGCTGAAGATAGGAGCACCTCTGTTTCTCAGGGGACCCAGGGGTGGAGGAGGAGCCCAGGGAACAACCCAGAACAGACTGGACGTGCAGCACACCTGCTTGCCAGCTGACAGTGATGCTCTTTGTTTTTTTCCTATAGCAACGGTGATGCCCACCAAGGATCCAGAGGGCCATTCACGAAATCAACCATTGGGTCTAAAAAGTAGCTTGAGCTGAGTGCTGTCTAGTTCCTATTGGCTTTGGGGAGGTTCTAGTAGAAATTTTGCCAAAGCACACCCTCTATATAGACAGATTTTTTTTCCTCCCTCTCCTTAGAAAAACAGTTAAAAAGGAGTAGTGAGCAAGGAGGGGTCAGGGAGGGCTGAGACTCAGATACCACCAACCATCCAGGGGCCTGGGGAGTCCCAGGGGAGGGTCCCCCATTGCTGGTGGCTGATGATACACAGACTGCACCCACCTCACCAGGGCCCCCGTTAGTCATCTCCAGGAACTATTACCTGAAAGGCCCCTTCTGAAGCAGCCCCTGATCACAGCCAGTGCTGTGCTGGGCGGAGTGAAGCCAGGCTGGATAAGGAAGGCTTTGTAGTGGCCCGAGAATACCTCAGGCATTAATAGAGCATTTTTTGCACAGGTTGAAAATGTATTCTTCATTTTTCATTGACAGCTGGTGAAAGAGGAATGTAACAGGGTGGCTGCACCCGGCTTTAAGGAGAGAGCAGCTCAGCCCTGCTCAGAGCCACCTTTATCCCTGCGGAGAGCTGGTTTTTAAAGGACGCATTAGGGGAAGGTCTGGCCCTTTCAGGTTCTTAATCAACTTGGAGTGCTTTCTCCTTCTGTGATCTGGGGGAGCAACGACCTTCACCGTGTCACGGTCTCAGCGGCTTGTGCACTGGTTAATTTTCTGGGACACAAACTCTTGGTAACTCTGCCCGAGTCAACACCCACCGTCCAAGAGCTCTGGCTCTGGGTGTCTGGGGAAGATTGGGCTCTAGACCCGCTCCACCTCCAGCAGCAGGGGTGCCCAGCACAAACCACACCTGCCTTCTCTGGCCATTGGTCCCTCCTCCTTTGCTTCCAGCACTGAGTATCAGCTGCTCCTTCACGTGCACCACAACCCAGCTCAGACCTCACCTCTTCCAGGAAGCCTTCCTGACCCGGTGCCCAGTGTCCACTCAGGGTGAAGCCTAGAGCAGGCAGGGGTTCAGCCTATGAGTAGGTGCGGCCCCTTCCCAGGTGCTGCAAGCAGTGGGGGCTGCCCAGGGGCGTCTCAATGGGCCCAGGAGCCCCCACACGGGAGGCCTGAGTGGCCCACAAAACACTTTCTCCCTCTCCACGGACTTAGAAGGTTTCTATCTAAGACATTGCTTAAAACGAGAATGCACAGCTGAAAACGCCTGCAAACTGGGCCCTGCTGTTTTCATAGCTCAGTCTCAAGGCGGTCATTTCCTTAGCTTCCTCCTCTGCCAGATGGAGACAATCACAGCCCCAGAGGTGTCTGCAAAGACCAAGACGGGATGCGGGGGTGAGCATGCCCAGTGACGGCTCCCACCCCGCTCAGACTGGGCTAGAGTCCAGTGGCAGAACAAACCATCACAGGTGGACAGGCCCATGCCTAGGCCTGGCGTGTGCCAGGGTGGCTACCCTCAGAGTCCAGATGCTCCAGGGGTCACTGAAGTTCTTTGGGGCAGGAGAGGTGCTGGAGGGAGCGGCGGATAAGGAAGTCCAGGCAAAGGGGCTCCAAGGAGAGAAACAAGACAGCGCCCCATGGGTGGCGAGACAGGAGCCCAGCACAGCCTGGGTCACACCCCAGGGAGACCCCCGTCCCCGCTGGCCTTCACCCTCCACGTGGGAGAGCTCACTGGCAAACTCCAGGGGCCCAACCAGACGAGATGTCCGGCAAACGGACTGAGAAGCTGGACACCAGGCCCACCCAGGAGGCCGGGCTGCAGGCAGGACGACTTCCCCAGGGCCAGCTTGGGCCCTCCACCGGCACCGAATCCGAAGACCAGGGCCCATGGGACCAAACGCAGCAAGGAGAGGATGCTGTGTTTCCATGGTGGCACCTGTGGTCGCCCCTCACACCAGGGTCTATCCCCTCCTCGCGCCCCCACCCCGGCCTGAGTCACCCTGGGAAGACCGGCCAGCACCCCCTAGCTGCTTGGGAGGCCGCCTCCAAGAAGGAGTTGGAAGGGGTAGCCTCCGGGAGCCTCCAGGCTCTGAGGTGCCAGGATTTTCTGTCCCAGTGGATGGGAACCCAAGAAACACAGGCTCCCAGGTTGGTTCTGTTTGGAGTTTCAAGGCGGCAAGAAAAACGTGCTGTGACCACTGGCTCTGGGCCCAGCTGTGGCCTGGCCCCTGGCTCGGGTCACTCCAGGAAGGGTTTAGCTGGGAATCCAAGACACAAGCACTGTCCGGAGTCCCCAGCGAGGCCTCGCAGCTGCTTGTCACTGTCTCTCCACCACTACGTTCCCATGACCTGTCTGCCTCCCCACTGCCACCCGGTGGAATGCAAAGCCCTCAGGGGCAGGGGCTGTACGGGTACTGACCCATCCCTGTATCCACAATGCCAGGCTCAGGGCCAGTACAGAGAGGAAAGAGCCCAGAAACGCAAAGAATGAACGAGTGCTTGGGAAGGATCTGACTCCATCTCCTGTGGTCTAAGAGCTGAGAAGTGCCCCCAGGGTGGGCCGTGTTGCAGCCACACCTGCCGGCCCAGCGTCAAGCACAAAGGCGGTCCCAGGTGGGCTTCTGTGTGCAGGTGCCCACGAGCTGCTCACCAGCCCCCACGCACAGGGGTTGGGGGGGGCGGGGGGGACACATACCCTTGGCCCCGCTTCCTCCTGCCTGCCCCCATCCCCAGGCGCCTAAGGTTCCGTAACGCATCGCTCCACCTAACAGTGGGGGAAACTGAGGCCCAGGGCGGGCAGTGACTCAGGGGCAAGCAGCAAGTTTTATGGCTGCACGCCCTCCCCTGGGAATCCAGAGAGGACTCCTGTACTATTAATTGTAATTAACTAATTATTCTGGCTGCCAACTAGCGGAGGAGGAGGCCGGGGGCGGGAGGGCCCCCAGTCATGTTTACAACATGCAAACCCATTTAAGAGCTTGTAAAGTCGCTATAAATGGCTCTTTGGCAACAGAGGAGTTAACGATCCCGTCTCCAGCTGCAGCTCCACAACGGTCAGTCGGTCGGGGCTGGGGCCTCGGGGACGGGGTTCTGAGAGCCAACAGTGCCACCTACAGACCACGTTCCATAACGCTCCACTCAGGCCAACAAAATCCAGGACCTAGGAGACCTGGAGGGGCTTCCCAGGAGGCTCAGTGGTAAGGAATCCGCCTGCACTGCAGGAGATGAGGGGTAGATCCCTGGCTCAGGAAGATCCCCTGGAGAAGGAAAGGGCAACCCACTCCAGTGTTCTTGCCTGGAGAATCCCCTGGCCAGAGGAGCTGGGTGGGCCACAGTCCACGGGGTCGCAAATGACTCACGCACGACTTAGCAGCTAAACAACAAACAACATCTGCAGGTGGGGAGACTGAGGCTCCAGGGATCTCCCCCCGGTCGCTTTTCGCACCGTGACTGACAGGTGTGGGTTTCCAGCTGGGCCCTGAAGGACCAGGGGACCCGGATGGGAACCGGGCTGGTCTGCGACAGGCCTCGGCTGAGCCATGACGGGCTGGAGGCCCAGGGCGTCCGGGTGAACCTGCTCTCTCCAGCCACTCACCCACAGTCATGCCGTCCATGTAGCGCTTGATGATGTCGAAAGAGTCGCGCAGGTTCCCGTCCGTTATGTCGAAGATGATGTCAGCATGGTTGGCAGGATACGCAGGCGTGATGGCCCGGAGGAAGATGATCTCTGCCAGAGAGAAGCGAGGCATGGAGAGGGCGTAGCGCTGGGCCCCGCGAGCCCGGAGAGGCCTGACCCAGTGCGGTGAGAACCCAACACGAGGGCCCCATGCACGGAGAAGGTGCAGGGGCCCCGAGGGACCCCAGGTCACAGTCTGTGCCCCCTTTGCACCAACGGGGAAGCTGAGGCCTGGAGAGACTTCAGATCCTCCCGGAAGTCATGGAGCACATTAGCTGGTAGGGCCAGGGCTAGGAAGCAACTGGTGATTGCTTAGGAGTCTCCCTGAAGCTGGGAAGATGGGGAAGGAGGGCGGACAAAGGATGTGGCAGAGGTCATCGCGATGGGGGTCGGGCAAGCCCCTCCTCGGACCGGGCCCCAAGTGGGTGGGTGGCTGCGTCCATCTCCCGGGCCACTTGACGTGAAATCAGCAGACCCTGATGTGAAATCAGGGCTGGGAGCACAAGGGCCTGATTTACGCAATCTGGGGTGGTGGTGGTGGGGATTCCTCTCTGAGCCTCAGTCTCTCCACTGTGAAGTGAAGCAGGTGGCCCGCCACTGCCCACCGAGGGTCCTCTCCACGTGAACAGTCAAGGTCTAGGTGTCCTGGCCCAAGATGCCGACAGGCACCTCTAAACACGCCCAGCTCCCTGTAGCACCAAACTGTGGGTCAGCACCGGCCGGGGGGCCACGGCACGGGGGAAAGGGATTTGGGAAGGATCTGAGTGGTTTGGCAGAACCCGTCATGGTGCATAGGGCAAACCGCAGTCAGTGATGTTCTCTGAGCCAAGTCCGTGCTGCCCTCCAAAGGTTCTGTGCCTCCCTTTTCTAGAGGGACGAGGAGGTGGGGGGCTCACCTCTCCTGCAGGTGAGCCCGTCCCTGGGCACCTCTCCTGCCCTCCCACCCCCACGGCCAGGCTGTGCTCTGGTACACACACCCGAGTCACTCCCCGGACCCTGGGGCCATGTATAGACACGAGGCAACCTGTCTAATCTCCCTGAGACGGACAGAGGGCTCTTGTTCACCATGGCGTCCCAGAGCCTGACACTCAGGAGGCTCAGTTGGCTGAATTAATTCTCATGGGGAGCTCTTCCGAAAGCCACAGGGGAAGGGTGAAGATTCCACAGAGGAAGGGGGTGTTGAGACCACGCTGGCTGGCCCTGGCATGTGGGCCGCACACCCCAAAGGAAGGCGCACAGAGCAGCTTTCTGCCCACAGCCTTCTGCCAGGCACGGGGAGCCCGCTGCCCTGGCCCCACGTGTGGAAAGGGGCTGTGATGGCAGGTCGACACTGCCGTGGGAGCTGCCTGTGGTGGGCACACTGACCCCTTTACTGTGGGGTTCTGTGGAGTCGGTCTAGCCACACCAACCCACCTGCCCCTCGGTCTCCAGGATGCGGCTTCGCTGTGCAAAAAGTATCAGTCACGACCCTCTCCTGACTCCCAAAACCTTGGAGTTGAAGCCCCAACTCCAAGTGCAGGCTCCTGCCTACCTTTGCAGCCCATCTCTTGCCAAGGCTCCACCACTCCAGCCAGAAAACCTTGGCTTCCTTCTTCAAAGAAACATACTCCCCACTCACCTCCAGATTTTCTGGAGGTATTCTGATTTGGCCCTCTCTCCCACTCCCCACTTTCCTACATTAACCTCCTACTGGCCCCTCAGGACCCAGAGTAGGGTCACTGCCTCCTGGAAGCCCTCCCTGATAAGCCCACACTTGGCAAAGAATCAACACGTAATAGCTATTTGCTGAACGACTATTATCCCCCAAATGAGATCCACACCCCCTCCACTGAACTGAGGGCGGGGAACAGGCAGGAACCAGGTTGCCTTGTAGTCTGGGGACACGGAGGAGATGCAGAAGGGAGGGGTCAGCATTCCAAACCCACATCTCGCCAAGGAGCTGCTCCTGCAGGTCGAGCTGTCAGCCTCAGCAAGGGCGCTGCCCTGGCAGGGATGGTCCCCCAGACGCTGGCCTCTGCCGGGACCCCCATGCCGGCTCCAGACTTGGGGGTGGCCACTCACCTTCGGGGCGGGTGAACTCGCGGAAGGTGGGAAGCGAGACGACGGTGTGGGAGACGGTGTGCACCGGGTCCAGCACGCAGGCGACATCGTTGGGGCGGCAGGATTTGATGCAGCGGACCGTGTCTGTCTTCTCTTGGCGGAGCCTGAGGGGAGCCACAGCACAAGACGGGGTGGGAAAGGGGGGACCCGGACACCCTCAGAGACAGAGCCCAGGGCCCAGGAGAGAAGCAGGTGGCCGGGCAGCAGCACCCGCCCCAGGCTGGCTCCGTCATTGAGAGACCTGCACCGGCCTCCCAGCCCGGCTGCTCCGAGGGGATGCTTCCGGGTTCTTCTACAAACCGGACTGGGAGTCGAACCCCCAAGACAGACCCCAGCTTCCATCTGCCCCAGCCGAGATAAGCAAAGTTTTGCTGTTTACCAGCTACACGAACTGAGCTTCAGTGTCTACAACTGCAAATCACATTCATTCATTCACTTGCTCAACAAGTGTGTTTGGAGTGTCTGCTGGGTGTCACACACCAGGGACACCAAAAGCAAGCAAGGGAGACAAGGTCTGGCCTTCCTGGGACTCCGGGTCGGAGGGGGCGGTCACAGGTAAAGCACCCAGCTTGGCACCCCACACAAAGCAGTCAAATCTCCAGTGTCACGTACGTGATGGATGGGGTAAGAGGGGCCCGAGTTTGCTACAGGTCCAGGCATACTTTTAAAAACCTCTTAATCATAAAATAAAACAAAATACGAGAGCTACACGAAACAAGGTTACAGCTTAATGAGTATTATAAGGCAAACCACTTTACAATCAGCACCCAGGTCAAGCAAGAGAACTTCAACCTGGCACTTGAGGCCCCTTCATGGGCCCAGATCTGTCTTAACCCTCTCATGCACCCACAAAGTAACCCCCGTCCTGTCTCTGCCAGCAATCGCCTACCTGGGTTCCTTTATGTCTCTACCACACATGTGCATCTAGAGAAAATCACTTAAATGTGTCCATTAAAAAAATTTTCTGGATCTTTCACTTATTTATTTATTTGCCGTGCCATGTGGCATGCAAGATCTTAGCTCCCTGACCAGGGATCGAACACATGTCCCTGCATTTGGAGCACAGAGTCTTAACCACTAGACCACCATCGAAGTCCTTGTTGTATCTTTATGTATTTTTTTTAAATGAGACATATTGTTTTGGAGACAGTTCTTTATTTATTTTTTTTTTTTTGGCTGCGCTGGGTCTTCATTGCTGTGCACAGGCTTTCTCTAGTTTTGGTGAGCGGGGGTTACTCTCCAGTTGCAGTCATTTCTTCTGCTGTGGAGTACGGGGAGCCTGGTGGGCTGCCGTCTATGGGGTCGCACAGAGTCAGACACGACTGAAGCGACTTAGCAGCAGCAGCAGCGTGGGCTCTAGAGCGCGCGGGCTCAGTAGTTGTGGTGCATGGACTTAGCTGCCCCGAGGCACGTGGAATCCTCCCGGACCAGGGATCGAACTGTGTTGGCTGCACTGGTAGGCAGATTCTTAGCCACTGGACTACCAGGGAAGTCCTCTCCCCCAGGAATCTCGCTGTCTGGCTTAACAAGGTGTTCCAGCCTCATCTTACACGTTTACTGTCCCAGCTATTTCCAGGCAGTGTTGGGTTCGTTTTTTGTTTTTCAGTGGAAAATGATATTTCAAGACCATAATCTGGATACCAAGAATGCTCAGTGCTTCTGAGTTGGTCATTGTTTCTAGGCCTCGTCAGTGGAAGTTTTGAAAGATCATATACAGGATGAATTCATACTGATATTTACAATCAAAACAAGAGGCACATAGTTTTTCACTTAACCTCTCCTATATACCAAAGGAATCTCCTTTTTTCCATATCAAAATTCTGGCTCTTAAGAACACAGGATATGGTAGAATACCCCATAATTATTTATTTTTGTTTATTCCATATTTTGATTCAGTAGTCTCAGTATAACAAATCTAAAATTACTACCACTAACATAATTACATAACTACTTAAAGTAATAATTTGGGGGATAAGTTCTCCTTATTCTACCTACAACTTTAATGGATGTGCTGCTAGACCTACATAGCCTGAGCCTACAGTGATTCGTACTATACTTTTTTCTTATAAGACTCATTTAACTGTAGCTCTATGAGTAATTATGTTTAATGCTTTCAGGCTGACAATTTTGCATGGTGCTAACAGTCTGTGCCCTTTGTACATAAAGGCACAAAGACTTCCCTGGTAGCTCAGATGGTAAAGAGTCTGCCTGCAATTTGAGAGGCCTGGGTTGATTCCTGGGTCAGGAAGATCCCCTGGAGAAGGAAATGGCAACCCACTCCAGTATTCTTGTCTGGAAAATCCCATGGATGGAGGAGCCTGGTTACAGTCCATGGGCTCACAAAGAGTTGTACATGACTGAACGACTTTCACTTTTGTACATAAAAGTCTGTTTTGTTGGGTACAAGATCCTTGACTTACATTTTCTTGAGTATTCTAAGTATTAATTTTCTTCTGGCGTAAGTGTCGTTTGAATAAATTTGATGATAACAATAACGTAGTTTTTTCCCTTATAAGTCTCTTTCTGTTTTTACCGAAAGGCACAGATATTTTTGTTTTCTCTTTATATCTTGGTGTTGGTTGCTCTGAGTCAATATGTTCAAATATATTGGGTGTTCTTTCAATACGGAATTTAAAATCTTTTCCCTAAAATATCTGTAAAGTCTCTTGAATTACCAATTGTAGTAATTATTGCCGCCCCCCTTCGTTCTGGATTAATTCTTCGGAGATTTCTATTACCTGTAAGTTGGATCTTCTTTCTCTTCAACATCTGTCACTTTCTCTTCGAGTCTTTTCATCCCTTTTGTTATTTATTTTTCAATTTATGAGATTTTTTTTCAGCTTTTCCTTAAATATTTATTTCTGAAACTGCCTTTTTCTCTAATTTAAAATAATTTCTTGAGTCTCATCACTTCATTTCTCAGTTTTTCCTAATCCTGGCTTACATTTTTCCTTCATTTTTGGTTGTATTTTCAATCCTTTTAGTTTGTTTGATACAGGCTCCAGCTTTGATCTCGTCTGTAAGCATGGCTTCCTGGAGTACTTTCATTCTCCAGAGGAATGTCATTCTGTTCTTTATTCTCCTTTTTCCTACAGTAACTTTGTATGAGACGTAGCCTGGATACTTTTCGGCTACCCATCTTTATGTGAAATCAGTGTCACGTGAGGAGTGGTCCACACTCTTCCTGATTCCACAGGGCCCCTGCATCTGCTGTCTTCGGCAGCCTGCTCTTTGACAGGCCTCTACATTTACCTGGAGTCTCATTTTCCACAACAGTCTCTTTCCTACTCAGTTTTCTATTTCATTTCCAGCAGTTTCTTCACAGTATGAGACCCTGACTTTTCAAGGAAGTCTTAATGGCCCAGTTTTAAAAGTTTAATGGGGCTTCTCTGGTGGTCCAGTGGTTAAGAATCTGCCTTGCCAAAACTAGGAATAAAACTACCATATGACCCAACAATCCCACTTCTGGGCATATATCCTGAGGAAACCATAATTGAAAAAGACATATGTATCCCAATGTTCATCGTAGCACTATTTACAACAGCTAGAACATGGAAGCAACCTAGATGCCCATCAACAGATGAAAGGATAGAGACGCTGCGGTGCGTATATACAGTGGAGTATTACTCAGCCATAAAAAGGAATGCATTTGAGTCAGTTCTAGTGAGATGAATGAATCTAGAGCCTATTATACAGAGTGAAGTAAGTCAAGAAAGAGGAAAACAAATTCTGCATATTAACACAGACATATGGACTCTAGAAAGATGGTACTGATGAACCTATCTGCAGGGCAGCAGTGGAGACGCTGACAACAGACCTGTGGACATGGGCCGGGGGAAGGAGAGGGTGTGGTGAACTCAGAGAGGAGCACTGAAATATATACATGATCATATGTAAAACAGCTGGCGGGAATTCGCTGTATGATGCAAGGAGCTCAAACTCGGTACTCTGTGACAACAGAGAGCGGCGCGGGTGTGGGAGGGAGGCTCACGGAGGGGACATATGTATACCTATGGCTGACTCATGGTGATGTACGGCAGAAGCCAGCACAATATTGTAAAGCAATTACCCTCCCATTAAAAAAAAAAAAATCCATTTTACAGTGCAAGGGACTCAGGTTCTATCCCTGGTCTGGGAAACTAAGATCCCACACGCTGAGGGGCAACTAATACTGCACACCGCAGCAAGAGATCCTGCGTAACACAACGAATACCCTGCCTGCCACAACTAAGACCTGATGGGCCTAAAGAAATATTTAAAAAAAGAAAAAAAAAAAAAAACCTTTCCTGGTAGCTCAGCTGGTAAAGACTCCGCCTGCAATTCAGGAGATTCCGGTTTGATTCCTGGGTTGGGAAGATCCCCTGGAGAAGGGAGAGACTACTCACTCCAATATTCTTGGGCTTCCCTGATGGCTCAGCTGGTAAAGAATCTGCCTGCTATGTGGGAGACCTGGGTTCTCTTCCTGGGTTGGGAAGATCCCCTGGAGGAGGGCATGGCAACCCACTCCAGTATTCACGCCCATGGACGTGGAGAATCCCATGGACAGAGGAGACTGGCTGGCTACAGTCCATGGGGTCGCAAAGAGTCGGACAGGACTGAGCGACTAAGCACAGCACGGCCTGTTCCACCCCTTCTTCAATCCTTGCACACACTCGCCACTGCAGCGAGCAAAGGGGCTCCCAGCCTCAGCCACTGTTCTCAGATTGCGCTTTCTACAGGACACTGCTGACTACTTGGGGTTCTTTCACTGCCTCCTCCTGCACGGATGCCAATACCATGTGGGTGGATTTCATTTGAACTATATGTGGGGCTTGCCTTTGTTTAGCTGAAAGCGTTTCCCAAGGATGAAAAACTTTCTTATCTGGTCATCGTGGTCTTGCTTAGGATCCAGAGAACTTCCAAAACTATGCTGCAGCGTCACCCCAGACGTCTGTGCAGGACAGCCTGCACACATCGCTTCCTTGACTCTTCACAGCTCTTCCCTCGTCGCCACGCTGTCTCCTTCCTCAGCTAGTGAAACACCCTGTTTTTCACTTGAGAATTTCAGAACTGGGCTGGTATGAGGGCTTTCTGAGAGGAAGCCAGAGTAACACGCTGATGAGCACTGAGTGATCCCAGCAATCCTGCCCCCTTCAGCATCCGGCTGGGTGTCTGAGAACAGACTCCAGAGCCAGGCTGCCTGGGTCGGAATCCCACCCCACCTTATATCAGCGCTGGGACTTCGGGTGGGTTACTTAACCTCTCTCCCTCCATGTCTTCATTGTGAAATGAGGGTCATAACAGCACTTTCCTCAAAGGCTCCATGAGGGTTTAGTTATTGCTTGGCCCACAGAAGGCACTGCCTAGGTGTTAGCTGTGATAGTTGTTAACTATTTTATCATTATATGATAATCATAATTATCATCCTTCACCTTTGGGCTTCCTGGTGGCTCAGTTGGTAAAGAATCTGCCTGCAATGCAGGAGACCTGGGTTTGATCCCTGAGTCGGGAAGATCCCCTGGAGAAGGAAATGGCTGCGCACTCCAATATTCTTGCCAGGGAAATCCCATAGACAGAGAAGCCTGGCAGGCTACAGTCCATGGTGTTGCAAAAGTCAGACATGACTTAGGGACTGAACACCACCACCACCACCTTTGGGAGCTTGGTTTAAAAGTGCACACACGTGGGACTTTCCTGGATGCCCAGTGGTTAGAATGCTGTGCTTTTACTGCCAAGGGCTCAGGTTTAGTCTTTGGTGGAAGCAAGTACCTGTGGAACGAAGATCCCACAAGCCAGGTGGTACTGTCAAAAAAACCCCAAAACTGCACGCACAGGTCCAAGAGCTGGAAGTGATGGCAGCTCTACAAACCCTCTGAACTTTCATTTTCCATTTAAATAAAAATCGAAATGAACACTTGAGTACCTTCCAGTGAATGGAGACACCAATACTCATTAACTGCCTACCACACCCAGATGCTGCCTTGTGTATAAGTAACTTCATGTTATTTCCAAAAGAGTTCCAGAAACGGGCCTCGAAGCTCTGAAAGGCAAGTGACTTATCTGAGGTCACAGAACCAGTAAATGGCAACGAGGACACTGGAACTCAAGTTTCGTTCGGTTGGTTGGGTGGGTCGGTTTGTTTTCTCTGCACTGTATGATCTCTGCTGATACAGCAGGCTGATACAGGAATACTGCTATGTAGCCTCCAGGGACTGCAGAGAGGCGAGCGGCCAGGTAATCCAGATACCGCCATCCCCATGTGCGCATGCAGGTACACGCACGGACACATCAGAGGTGTTCTCGGATGGAACAGGGCACCTGAAGAGGCAGGAAGTCCTGCAAACAAGGCAAAGTGCAAGAAAAGCTGAACAGCCAGTGGGAATGTAGAGGGATTCTGGCAAGCCTTGTAAGGCCACTGAAAGGCTTCTAAAGCCCCCCAAAATCCCCCCACATCTTAACACTCCTAGGGGCAAAGAGCTCCCCCCAGCCTCAATAAGCAGGACCATGATGAAAGAATAGAGCAAGTCACTCAGTCATGTCAGACTCTTTGCAACCCCATGGGCTACACAGTCCATGGAACTGTCCAGGCCAGAATACTGGAGTGGGAAGCCTTTCCCTTCTCCAGCCAATCTTCCCAACCTAGGAATCAAACTGGGATCTCCTGCATTGCGGGTGGATTCTTTACCAGCTGAGCGACCAGGGAAGCCCAAGAATCCTGGAGTGGGTAGCCTATCTCTCCTCCAACGGATCTTCCTGACCCAGGAATCGAACGGGGCTCTCCTGCATTGCAGGTGGATTCTTCACCAACTGAGCCACCAGGGAAGCCCCCAGATAGGAATAACTGAATACAATGACAAATCCCTGCTGTGTCTTGTTGATTTCACAGAAGAGGTGGTATCTGAACTAAGCCTTGAAAATACTGTCCATCCATTCTTCTGTCCATCATCCATCCATCCATGTTTATTCAGATGTTTACTGAGCTCCTTCTACAGGCCAGACATTCTGAAAAGTGTAGAGAATACAGACACAATCCCTGTCTTTAAAAAGGTGGTGATAAAAAGTAACAAAAACAAGGACTTCCCTGGTGGTCCAGTGGTGAAGACTCGCACTTTCTATGCTTCCACTGCGGGGGGCATGGGTGATCCTACATGCTGTGTGGCGTGGCCAAAAATAAAGGAATTGAGAGCACCATTTAAAAGTATTAAAAAAAGAACAAGATGCCAGGGTAACTGCTCTGATGGAGGATACCTGGCTCTGGAAAAGCTCAGATTAAGGAAAGCCTTCACCAATGAGGCGACTTTAGCTACATCTTCAGAGAGAATGGCCATTTGCAGGAGGAAGGGATGGCGCGTGCTATAGCCTAGAGAAAGTGAGTGTAGAAAAGGGTAAGAGTTCTGCGTAACTAGAACACTGGTCACTAGCAGGGGGTGAGCCAGAGTGGGGAACAAGGGGGAGACGTGGCTGAAAAGGCGGGCAGAGGCTGGAGCAGGCACGGTCTCAGACGCCATTCCAAGGGAGTTGGGCTTCGTCTGCTAGTCACAGAAGGTTCTAAAGAGGGGAGGGACACAACAAGACTGGTCCTTCTGAGAGGTCCTCTGGCTTCAGCTTGGGAGACTGCAAGCTGGACCAGACCAGAGGTGCTCAGAGAGGGGTCTGGGAGACAGCAGGGGTTTGGAGGCAAGTGGCTAGGAGCATGTGTATTCTCCTGTGGCAAGTTACCTGCTGCCTCTGTCACAGGGCACAGGGCACGGTGTCAACTGTACACCTGTCCTCTCCACTACATAGCAAAGTGGACCCCTTCCCCATCTTCTTCCAGGCCCTTGTAGGAAGGACCTTAGGCCCCTCCAGTATCCTTTACTTGATTCCTCTTGACATTCTGCCTCCCTTTCATGTTCCTACTTGAAAACAGCATCAGCAGCCACAGAAATGCTAGACATGCAAAGCGATGTTGGCAGGAAGTCATCCATCCCCTCAGCAGACAGAAGCAAAGCACCTACTGCATGCTAGGCCTCGCCAGGAGCTTAGGGACACGGCCCTGAACAAGACAGACTTGGTCCCTGACTCCCCAGAGCCTTCTGGGTGGTGGGGGAACAAAAGGGAAACACAGAAAGTGGGACCTGCAAACTATGAGGAGCATCACAAAGGCAGAGTTGGGAGAAAGACTGACAGAGGAAACAGAACCCAAGGGTGTCCAGCGAGGCCCAGTGGCGACAGGAGCACAGTGACTGAGGTTCAACCAACATTCAGGCCAAGGGTGCAAAAGCATGTGCAAAGGGCCTGTGGCAGCAGAGAACTCAACAGTGTGGTTCAAGGGGAGCAAGGCAAGGGAGAACAATCTGAGGTCAGGCTGGAGGTGGACGCCAGGGATAAATGATGCCGTGCCTTGAGAGGCACACTGGGGGCTTGGCTGGGATCATGGTGGAAGAGGTCTTCAAAGAGAGGCAGGCTGATCAAGGTTCATGCTGGCGGTGCTGTGGCGGGACGGGACAGTCAGAGCTGTGCCGTCAGCAAACCAAGGTTCGAAGGTCAGCTGTGTGACCCTGCGCACATCGCTCACCCGCCCCGCCCCAAGCCTCTCTGGGGATGACACGCCTGCCCCACAGGATGGGAAGCAGCGCACGTGAAGGCCCGGGGCTTCCTGAGGGGGGCCCGTGAGCGACACATTCATCAGGCCCCCTTTGCCTCCTCCTGGTACAAAGCGGGGGTCCTCTGTGGAGGGAATCGGCCTCCCTTAGGTAAGGGCTGCATCTAAGATGCTGCGATCGTGTTCGGTGTTCTTCCACAAGTTTGGGCTTCTCATCAAGACAGAATGGGAGGTTTGAGTCTCAAGATGGAGCTTTCATGGTCTCAGTTAAAGGCTCAGCTCCTGGCAATACAGCAAGGAAACCAGGCTGGGACCGGAAGATCTGGCTCCTAGACTGCCTTCTACCACACACAGCCCGTGTCACCTTGGTCAAGCCCCTCCCCTTCTCTGGGCCTCAGTTTCCACATCTGTGAAGTGAGAGGGGATGGAGCTCAGCCATCCCTAGAGGCCTCTGTCACCTCGTTCTCGGGGCTCAGCACAAGTAGGGGACAGAGAATCATCTCAGATGAAACATCCAACCTCGCTCTGCCCTGGCCTGGGCACCTGGGCGGTATGGACTGTGACTCCCACTCACAGGGGCTCCTGGACGCAGACCCCTCACGGAAAACACTCCTTGGCCACCCTTGGGGGCACCAGGCAGGGCTGGGCTCCCCCTTCCCCACCAGGAACAAGCAGCACAGACGCTCCCGACCGCGCCAAATAAAACCAAGGCACGCCAGCCATGCTGTGTGGGATTGCCCGCTGAGCCTTTATTGGCATTCCGGAGCGGAGGGTGGGGAAAGCAACAAGGGGGCCCCTCAGCGGCCCGAAGCGCGTGCTCAGAGCTCTGCGGATACAAAGATGTAAAGCTTGGCCACAAAGGAGCTGACGGTGCCGTGGCGGGAGAGGTCCATCCTGACGGTCAGGAGCATGTCCCTGGGCTCGGGGACGGGCTTGGTGAGGGCCACCACCCCGCTGTGGTGGTTCACCTTCCGGGTGGTGAAAAAGCCCTCCTCGTTGCCGCCGGTGATGGCCAGCTGCATGCTGTCCCCGGGGACGACACTGGAGGGGCCCATGCGGAAGACCACGGCGGGCACTTGGATGTTGGTGGGGAAAGAGAGGTGGTAGTGGGTTATTCTCAGAGGCAGCTTGGGGCACTCCTGATTCTCATGGCAAGGCAAGCGCTCGCAGCGGCTGAAAGAAAAGTGGACAGAGAGACAAGGAGAGGGTTAGGGCCCATTCAGCAAGCGGAGAAACAACAGAGCGTGGGGCGGGGTGAGCCGGGGGCCTGCTAGGCGGGGCCTCCCGCCGCCCTCTGGCCAGTCAGCCAACAAGAAGAGCACCCCTCACTCACCTGTGGGAGGTGCCGGGGACCTCCAGCCGCTGCCTCAGGCACTAGCCTCTTCCAACACCCTCGGGGGCGCTGGGTGGCTGGGGCCAGGGTTGTGCCTGGAGCAAGGTGTGTCCCTCTCTCACCGGCAGAGCCCCACCCCAGGCTGTCCTCACCAGGCACACCCTGCCCTCTGAGTGTTGTCCAGGCTCCCAGCTCCTCACCCGGGCAGTGGTCAGGGCGACACTGGCCGGCTCTCCAGGCCAGCAAACATGGCTGCCGCCATTTACAGAGCGTTTGGCTATTCGTCGGCATGCCTTTGCTAGAGTGATCATACCCACACTGTGAGGGGGCGTTGAGGGCCATTTGTCAGATGAGGAAACTGAAGCTGAAAGAATCAGTGGCTTTCTCAAGGTCACAGAGTACGTAAGGAAGCTAGATTTGTGCTCAGTCAAGTATTTTCCTATCTTTCCTCGCTAAAGCTTTGTACTCTAGGCCCAGTTCCCTGTCTGTATTCACAGGACCAGCCAAGGTTTGGGGCAGAGACAGAGACAGGTTCTAACTTCCTGGGTCAAGATGGAGACAGGTCCTAACTTCCTGTGACAATATGAGGAGCGGTTTTAACTTCCTGTGACAGGATGGAGACATGTCCTAACTTCCTGTGACACGATGGAAACACATCCTGACTTCCTGTGACAGGTCTTACCTTCCTGTGACAGGATGCAGACAGATCCTAACTTCCTGTGACAGGATGGAGACATGTCCTAACTTCCTGTACAGGATGGAGACACGTCCTAACTTCCTGTGACAGGTCCTAACTTCCTGTGGCACGATGGAGACAGGTCCTAACTTCCTGTGACACGATGGAGACATGTCCTAACTTCCTGTGACAGGACAGAGATATGTCCTAACTTCCTGTGACACGATGGAGACAGGTCCTAACTTCCTGTGACAGGATGGAGACAGGTCCTAACTTCCTGTGACAGGATGGAGACAGGTCCTAACTTCCTGTGACAGGATGGAGACATGTCCTAACTTCCTGTGACACGATGAAGACAGGTCCTAACTTCCTGTGACAGGACAGAGATATGTCCTAACTTCCTGTGACACGATGGAGACAGGTCCTAACTTCCTATGACAGGATGGAGACATGTCCTGACTTCCTGTGACACGATGGAGACAGGTCCTGACTTCCTGTGACAGGTCCTACCTTCCTGTGACACGATGGAGACATGTCCTGACTTCCTGTGACAGGTCCTACCTTCCTGTGACAGGATGGAGACACGTCCTAACTTCCTGTGACAGGACAGAGATATGTCCTAACTTCCTGTGACACGATGGAGACATGTCCTACCTTCCTGTGACACGATGGAGACACGTCCTAACTTCCTGTGACAGGATGGAGACACGTCCTAACTTCCTGTGACAGGACAGAGATATGTCCTAACTTCCTGTGACACGATGGAGACAGGTCCTAACTTCCTGTGAGAGAATATTTATTGCTCCTAAATTCCTGTGACAGGATTATAAGGATAGGTTTTTAACTTCCTTTGCAGAATAAAGATAGATTCTAACTTCCTGTGACAGGATGGGGACAGGTTCTAACCTTCTGTGAGATGATAAGAACAGGCCTATCTTCTGCCTCTTGAACTCCATCACAATATGAAGGCAGCTGCCTTAGAAGCAGAGCCCTGTGCTGAGCCCCACAGGACTTGACAGAGCATGTCCCAGGAAGTTTTGCCATCTTGACTGCTTGGATTCTCCAGTTGGGAGCATCTACTACTGTGCTTGTCTTCCATCATGCCTCCATTTCAGCTTTTCAGTTTCCATGCCTCGTGTTGGGGGACCAGAACTTATTTAACGCTTGGCATTTATTGTTAGCAAGCACTGTCTCTTTTTACATCCTATGTCCAGGCTCTTTATCAGGACTCACTCACAGGAATCCTCTCATTTACTTGGCTGTTTACCATTTTGAGCTCTTGGAAAAGGCAGCCCTAGGAATGAGCTCCACGCTAGTAAAGGCATGTGAAAATCAGGAACACTGAAGATGAAGGTTTTGTAAGGGAGGTGGCCGACAGGCAGACGGAGAGCAGTGGGAAAAGACGCAGGCGTGTGCACTGCTGGGGCAGCCCACCCCCACAGACACCCTGGTCCAGGCCAAAAGGGGTGCACCAGGTGACTGCGGAACAAAACCAAGGAACGTGCCTGGCCTCGTGCTGGGTAAGTCAGAGTTTCTCTTTCCCCAAGCTCCCCTCGCTGTCCCACATGATTCCTGTCTTACCAACAGGAAGACCAAGCTCAGTGAGGACATGGAACCTGTCCATGCCTCCAGTCTGTACTGAACGGCAGAGGCAAAGGTGGCCTGTGTGTGTGCGTGCTCAGTCGTGCTCAATCATGCCCGACTCTTTGTGGCCCATGGACTGTAGCCTGCCAGACTCCTCTGTCCATGGGGTTTCCCAGATAAGAACACGGGAGCAGGTTGCCATTTCCTACATTAGGAGATCTTCCTGACCCAGGGATCAAACCCACATTTCTTGTGTTTCCTGCATTGGCAGCTGGATTCTTTATCACTGAGCCATCTGGGAAGCCCTCTCTTTAGAGGCTATTTGTACACACAAACACACACCCAGCTGCTCTGGGAATCCCTCGATTCAAAGCCTATGTGTACACACACACACACACACACACACACACACACAGAGCCACACTTCAAAGGCTATGTGTACACACACACACACACACACAGCTGCTTCAGGAAGGGTCTGGTGGATCTGGCCAGCAGGTGGTGCTAGAGTCTCCATCATGTGCATAAATTTTCCCACGTCTCCAGGGTTTTCATTTGCCAAATGATTAACATGGCATGTGTGGAAGGCAGGGAATGCGAGGTGTGCGTAAGTTCTGGTATCGCCCCCACAGCCATCACACCAGAGAGCAGAACACTGCTTCCTCTCTGGTGGTCTCCACACCCCCAACCCCACAGAGCACCCAAGCCCTTCCTCCCTCTGGGTATTTCTGGGCCCAGCTCCTTCCAGGCCATTCCATTCCCATGGCTCTTTGGCTTCGTCTCCAATATCCTCATGTACCCTCCAGTACCCTTCGTCTCCATGACACTCACTACATGCTTTATATTAATACATGTGCACGAGTAAATTCGGCCCTGATTTTCCTGGTCAGTTGCAATTTCAATGATTCCACTCTGCTCTGCCCCATACTTACTACAAACATCCCAGAAAGAGTAACTACTGCCTCTGGCAAACTGCCTGTCAGACCGGCGGTGCCACTGAGGTCTTTATTTAGGAGTGTGTCTCGATGGAGGAGGGGCCGCCGCCACCGCATCTATTACAGAGCAGAGGAGGCCCAGAACCCGGGGACCACCCACCTCGGTTTCCATCTCGACCCGCATGAGAGAACAACGTGCTCCAAGTTTTCAGTTCAACAACTTGGTCAAGACACCCCAAGTTCCACGAAAATGCAATTATTGGAAGTCACCACATGCCAGAGAAGAAAGGTCCTCAAGGCCAGAGCCTTCTCCTGGGAGGTATGGCTGCTGTGGCCGCCTGAAGCTCGCAGCCGTCCCCGCCGGCAGTTCCTGTCGCTCTGGACACAAGCCCCAGGAACTAGCCAGGGCAGGGTTCCACCCACTCCGTCCACCGGAGTTACACCCTGGGGCCGGGAGCTGTGCCAACTAAGGCCGCCAGCCTCCCTCTGGCCCTGGCTTCTGAGAGCCCGGGTCTCGGGGTCTGCCCCGTTGAGGGGGTAAAGAGGATGTTTTTGGTCCCATCCCAGGCTCAGGGACACTCTGAATATCCCTGCTGTGAGGAGGAGGGAACTGCGTGGGCAGGATCTTAACAGCCTGGTCAGTCCTTGGGGCCCAGACCTGTGGTTTGTGGCCCGGCCTGCTGGGTCATGCTCCAGTTACCGCCCTTTGGCCACTGGGGAGACTGGCCAGAAGGAGGCTGTTTGTGGAGAGAGAGAAGGCTGAGGCCTGGCGACAGAGAGAGAGACTCAAATCTTGCTGGTCAAGGCTCCCTGAATGCTAAACCACGGAAGTGCCGGTTCCTGGGTCCTTTCTAATATAAGCACTTTTAACTTGCACAATTGCTTTCTGAAGGTCAGATAAATTCTTAAGAGGATTTTTACAGAAAAGGAAAAGGACCGTGAAACAGAAAACTCCAGTGTGAGGAGTCCGCAGGGCTGAGAGGCTCAGCTTCGCCTCACCTGGCGCTCTGGCCTGCGTCCTGCCCACATCTACCCGGCGTGTCAGTGGCCCTAAGCTATCAGGGCTCCTGTGGTCCCAGAGAAACAGCCCCCCGCGTACGTGCCAAGGCAACCAAGACAAGACCCCTACCCCCCAAGGCCTGTCAACTGAGGATTCCAGGCCCGGCCCCCACTTCCTGCGCCGAGTGCTGGGCTCCTGGCTGGCCCACGATTCCTCAACAGCCCTTCAGGAGCCGAGTCTCGTCTTCCCGTCTGAGGACTGAGTGACCCTAGACCTGGCTGGTCACACAGTCAGCCCACAGGCACACAGTCAGCCGCAGCTGCAGTCGCTCTGAGGAATGTCTGGATCCTGAGCACGAGAACGGGGTGGCTCGTGGCCATCTTCCATACCACCACTCTGCGCCTAATACAGACAGTGACGGCGCCCCCTCTTTATCATCCCCCTGGGCCGGGCACCCAGAGCATTACCGTTAATCTCCATGGCGCCGACAAGCAGGTATTGTCAGCACACGTTACAGAGGAAAACGGGCCCCAGGGTGACCAAGACCCCAGATCACAGCACCAAGGAACAGGAGAGCCAGGCCTGGAAGGCAGGATGGGTGTCCCAGGCCTGGTTCCTTCCTCCTCCAGGCAGCCTCCCAGGCTTTGTCCTCAACTGGACACCAGGGCCACTGTCTGCCTTCCTTCCATCCATAAATATTGGCAATAAAATGTGCCTGGGCGCGCCTTACCCACAGCCCCCCCAGGCTGAACCCAGAGCGAACCATATGGAAGCGGCTCTGCCCCCACAGTCACAGGTCACCCAACAGGAACCCAGAGGGCGACACCACGGCCCCCTTTACAGCAAGAAGTTCACAGGACCTGCTGACTGTAAAGGTGACCTGGAATGGACTGAATTTGGGAGGCAAACCTAAGCGAGGCTGATACCAAAGCCAGATCGTTCCAGAACGCCACAGCATCTCCATGAGGCTTGAGAACAGTGAGGGGAGCACAGACTGGACCCTCAGGGCAGGGGACACACCTCTCCCAGTTCCACCCGCCTCCCAGCCTCTGCTCCGGCTGCTGGGTGGCGCTGGCAAGCAGCATGTGCTCAATGGGGCCACAGTCTTCCCTGCAGGGGCTGCTCAGAGCCTCAACCACCGCCCCGCAACCTTGACCGTGGACGGAGTCCACTTCCTGCGCCTAATACAGACAGTGACGGCGCTCCCTCTTTATCATCCCCCAGGGGGCAGGGCGATGACCCAAAGGATGGGGACAGATCACGACCTGAAGTATCAACCCCTCAGTCAGGAGGTGTGGCTCCTTGCTGGGCACCCCATTTCCTGGCCGGAACTCCTCTGTTGCCCTTTCACACAGGTCCACACCCCACGCCCATCCCACCCTCCACTCCCTCCCTCTCTGCCCGACTCCTCCCCCCTTCATTCCGGCATCACCAACTCTAGGTACTCCTGCCTTCTGTGCCCCGCACCCCCGCTGGGGGGAAGCCCTCCTTGATGAGAGCACTCCTGCACTCTGCCCACAGCTATTTCCACATGGGCTCCTCCTGGGCTCAGAGCAGGGCCCAGGGGCCTTTGCGGGCCCACTGTCTCCCCAGGTGCCTGCACACAGTAGGCTCACGGTGAACACTCCCCAAACAAGTAAAGGACTTCCCCAGCCACGGGGTGGCGAAGGATTCCACAGCACCCATCAGTGTAAGGACCGGGGAGGAGAGCCAACCACAGCCAGTCTCGGCACACGATACCAGCCTGCCCACCCCCAGCATCGGAGGCATGAAGACCCCGCACAGGGCAGCCTCCTCCTCCCCGTTTGCCTTCATGACCTCACCCGAGCCTGAGGTCAACAGCAACCAGCCCATCTTCCAGAATCCTCGAACCCAGACACAGACAAGGGCCTGGGAGGGAGTGACGGAGCACGGACAGACAGACAGGAGCAGCTCAGCCTCAAATCAAGGACACAATCATTCTTCCCAGTTCAGGAGCACTCGTACTGCCTGTAAGCTGTTGTATAAGCCCCTGGCTCTTGGAATGCTGAGTGCTGACAAACCCAGCCCTGGGGTGGCTTTTCCCTACCCACAAGAACGCCTGCTGTGGAAACAGAGAGGGTGGGGAGAGGGTCGGGTGGGGGCGAGGCCAGAGGATGAACATGCCTGATGCTGCGAAGAACACTGGGGCTGTCTGAGCGTCTCCTGCTCTAGCTTTTGGCCAGAACAAGTACACGCCGGGGCCTGGGACCTTTGCCCCAGATGGCTCTTACCCCCTGGCAGGAGAAGCAGGGTCAAGGTCAAGAGGCCGAGTCTCCCAGGCAGCCTGGCTGGGTGCTGGCACTGCCCAGGGCAGGAGGGAAGGGACCCAGCATCCATGCTCCCACTGAGGAGCTTTCCCTGAAACGATCTCTGGGGCAAGAAAGGAGACCCCCCCAACAGAACAAGGGTTGGGGTCGTGTGTGGCAAGGCCAGAGGGTCCTCACTGCTTCCTGAGGAATGGGGTTTCTGGACGCCCCAGCAAACACCCAGCAGCCTGAGAGTCAATGAGCTGACAGTGACACACGGACACACAGCTTTAGGCTGAGAACCCAGAACCTTCCAAGCTGTTCCCACACCATCGCTGGGCGGAACAGAACCTGGTCTTCAGGTGCGGCCCACCCGGAGTCATTGCTACCTCCATAGGAGTCAGCACGCTCTGCCTCCTGCATCCCACAGAGGTGGACACTGAGGTCCACAGAGCTGTCCCTTGCCCAAGGCTCCACCCCAGGGAGGAGAGGCCAGGTTTCTGCCTGGCTCCACGTGCAGGCAGGTCAGCAAGGAGGCCCGCCGACCTTTAGCCCGTTTGAGACCAATTTCCTTCGCTTTCTGCGACCAGTCTCGCTGGCATTTAGGCGCCTGAGAACCAGGGATCCTTGAGTTTCCCAAGACCCACGTGGGAGGATACAGCTCATGAACACCCCCTCCTGCCTCGTGCAGGCCAGGAGCCCAGCCCCCAGGAAGGCCGACAGAGACAGACGACCGCGGGGCCCAAGGGACTTACGTGTCTGTGGAGCGGCGGTAGTTCTCAGGACACTCGAAGGCCAGGCAGCGGAAGCCGCCCTGGATGTTGAAGCAGGTCTCGTTGATGGAGCAGTTGTGGATGCCGGTCACACACTCATCAATGTCTGCAGGAGACCCCAAGGCAGCACGGTGAAGGCCGAGGCGCCCCCAAGCCATCCCCGGCCCAGATGGGGGTGCCCAGAGTTTGGGGGATCGGGCCATCCTTGCCCTCCGTTGGCTGCTCTCCGGAGCACAGCCCTGTGCCAGCTCTTTTGTTCATAGGAGATTTATATTTAATTTACCTACTATTCATGATCCCTGGAGTGAGCATAATAACATCAGCAACCTCTAAATGATGGCCCTTGAAGTGTTTTGCAGGAAACACTTCTCACTATAATTAAATGAGGCAAGTACTGGTTATTATCCTCATTTTAGGAGGAGCTCATGAGCTTAAGTGACTGGTTTAAGGCCACACATTTTATAAGTGGGGGAGCTGAGCTTTGAACCCAGGCAGCCAGCACCTCTCCAAGGCTCTCGAGTTGCATCAGTCTTACCTTGCATGCCACTTCTAACATCTGAGGAGGGAATGGGCAGAAGCCACTAGCCCCACGTTACACATGAGGAAACTGAGACGGAAAGGGAGTCTACGTTGTGCCCAGTTTCCAAAGTCAGTGACTGGGTTGGACCAGAATCAGGCCTGGGGCACATCAGGAGGTCACCTGGACATGGGGAGTCGTCCCCACCCCACAACGGTCCAGAGCAGCTAAATGGCGGGTTCAGGGGACATCACCACGCCAGAGGCATCGGGTGCATGTGTGCATGCTAAGTTGTTTCAGCCAGGTCTGACTCTTTGTGACCCCATGGACTATAGCCCACCAAGCTCCTCTGTCCATGGGGATTGTCCGGGCAAGAATACTGGAGTAGGTTGCCATGCCCTCCTCCAGGGGCTCTTCCCACCCCAGGGATCAAACCCACGTCTCTTTTGTCTCTTCCATTGGCAGACGGGTTCTTTGCCACTAGTGCCACCTGGGAAGCCCTGAGGCCTCTGTGAAGAGGTGCCAAATCCTGACCATTGGTAGCAAAAACAGCAGTCCCCAGTCTCAAAGCCCAGGAGAGGCTCAGGAATGTGTTTTCGCTGTGTCTGGCAGGATCCCAGGCTGCGGTGAGGGCGCCTGGCCAGGTCATCTGCTCCTTCAGAAATGTGAAAACAGAGCGACTTCCATCCGGAGCTCTGGACAGCTGAACAGTCCCTCCCAGGAAACGCCACAGCTCCTGACGCCTTTGATCACAGTCTGCAAACCCCCTTCATGACCAGAAAGCCCATCTGAAGAACCCTGGCCCCCAGAGCTTCCGGGCCCCGTAGGAGGCTCGCTGCAGGGCCTGGAGAGTCCCAGCCTCTGATTCGGCGGCTGCAGCCATTGCCGAGGGTAAGGCCAGCACGCCCGTCCGGGGTTGCTCATTCACAAATATCTCCTTAGCTCCCCTCTCAGTAACCCAAGAGACGGTGACGCGATGCCTCCTGGAGTGTTCTTAGATCTGGGAGCCGAGGATAGGATGCAGGCCACTCACCCTTCATTTAGCCGATCCCTGGGCCCCAAGGGAACCTCAGCCATAAAGGCCTTCTATACAGAGACCTCAGGGTGGGGACACACCCTGACCAGTCCATCCCCCTGACAAGTGGAGCCCAGCACCCTGGGACAGAGCCCTGCACCACCAGCTCACTGCGTTGCCCTCAACACCTGGCAGGGCCTGGGTGTGTCGAGTGACTGAACGAGAGACTAACAGCAGTGCTAAGCTGTAGAATCTCCTGGGTATTGACGGCCTGCTTCCTTGACGGTGGGCGTCTTCCTTTTAAAGGCTGTCAGCCCCACTTCCGGCCCCCCAGGGGCTGCCCAGGGCAGACCAGGAGGACTCAGAACCCCCGGTGGATAAGCATGCCCGAGCATGGGAGACCAGGGTGCCCGTGGGGCGAGGACACACCCAGGATACAGTCGTCCCCCCCAAACGCACCCCATCTGTGCTGTGGGGCCTCAGTCCCCCCAACCCCGCAGAGCCCCGAGACGGCCCCGGGATCCCGCCCTGCTCACCTTGGCAGTTGCGGCCGTTGGGGGCCAGCCGGTAGCCGGTCGAGGGGCAGCTGCACTGGAAGCTCCCGGGGATGTTGATGCAGCGGTAGGAGCAGATGTGGCCCCCCGTGGGCAAGGCGCACTCATCGATGTCTGTGACGGCAAAACCCACCCTCAGCATCTGCGTGGCCCTCCCAGCTGGGCTACATCCCCCAGTGAGCTGAGCTGTGACCTGGAAGGCAGCCCCGAGTGTGAGCGGGACACGGGGGGTTCTCAAAGTCCCAGGGCCAGGGCGGCCTCAGAGGCCATCGGGCCAGAAGGGCGTGCTGAGTCCCAGAGAGGGAAAAGGCCTAGCCTGGGGCCACACAGCAAGTTCTTGGTGTGAAGTTTGCGGGGCAGGGAGAGGGAGACTGGGGAACAAAGGGCCAAGGGCTTCAGAATGGCACGCATAGAGGTACGCTGCTGGCTCCATCCTGATGCCGATGATTACAAATCTGCTAACAACAGACACACTTAATATAATAAAAATAGGAATAACCTTACAAACAGTTGCCTTCTGAGCACCAACATTGTGCTAGGCATGTACGAAGTACTCTTGAATCATCATTTGGTTTCATCCTCCGACCACCGGGTAAGTGCAGGGTGAACCCAGATGTTACAGAGGAGGGCGGCCCGGGCCCCGTGAGGGGCTTCTGAAAGGCCAGAGGCAGAGGGTCGAGCCAGGGTGTGACTCCTGGGCCCGCCTCCCGCACCCCCGCCCTGCTTGAGGTCCGGGCGGCACCCATAGCCACCACCACCGTTCCGTTTTATGTCACTAAAGAAAGTCTGGGAGTGGGTTTCCTCCTTTACAAATCTCACTCTCAACAATGGGCAAAGTCCATCCAAACACATCTCAGAGGGAAGAAACCCAGGCCACTCGCCAGCCAGGAGGAGCGGGGAGTGGGGGACAGGAGAGGGGCGGCCTCTCCCGCTCACCTTCGCAGGTGACCCCGTCCACGTCGCTGAGCTGGTAGCCTCGCCGGCAGTAACACTGGTAGGAGCCGTAGACGTTGGCACACTCCTGGCTGCAGGGGCTGCTGTTACACTCGTTCACGTCTGAAAGAGACAGAGTCCCGAGGCCACCGCTCAGAGCTGAGTCCCTGGTCCCTGGTTGAGTGGGTCATGACCTCCCTCCCACGTCCGTGCGCCATGACCTCCCTCGAGTTAACACACACACAGAGGCAGAGGCTACCACATGTAGGGCCAGGGACCTGCTCGAGGTTTCCCCAAGGGAGAGAGGCTCCCACTCCAGCCCCTCAAGGCTGGGGGATCTGGCATCTTCCCACCCCCGCCACTGCTGGCTTCAACCCTGGGGCTCCTGCTCTTCTGTTCTCTTTGCGTAGAACAGGGATCAGCAAACTTCCGGCCCACCACTTGTGTTCGCAAATAAAGTTTTATTGGCACACAGCCACGCTCATTGCTTTACCACAGTCCACGGCTGCCTGCTCACTATAACAGGAGAGGTAAGGAGGCACAATAGAGACGTGGCTGGCGAAGTCTAAAATATTTACTGTGTGGCTTTTAGGGGAAAAAAAGTTTGCCAACCTCTGGCCCAGAAGTCCCGTCTCATTTTTGTTTACTGCTAATTCTTAGCAGGGCAGGAGGGGTGAGCAGGGGAGGATGTCCTTTAGTGCCTCAGCCCCTCTCACCCCTGCAGCCCCCCCACGCCTGGCCTGGCTGTCACCTGACCCCCTGTGCACTTGGTCACCTCTGCCCAGTGTGGTGTCTCATCACATCCCAGAGACACTCCCTGAAGGCAGGAACTATGTTCTTGCTGCACACCTGGAGCAGGGGGTGCTTTATAACTGCTCGGCAGAATAACGCAGCAAAGCTGGCCAGGCCCTGGTTTTGGGCAAAATCATCCACTAACAGGTATGAGTGTCTACTATTCGGTCATTAAGGAGTCATCATGGACAGCACAAGCCACAAATGATGATAACACTGATGCCAGCAGTCTCCATGTCTCAAGCGTGTCCTCTCACGTGGGGCCCTGGGAAACGCTGGACAGGCTCCATTGGGTTTCACCCTCATGACCCCTACTAGTGGTATTAGGTGGGTCTCACTAACCTCATTTTGCAGATGAGGACCCTGAGGCCCAGAAATGCCGAGTTACTCTCAAGACCATAAACGTGACACAGCCGGGATCTGAACCCAGGCCCAAGGGACCCCACCCCCGCCCCCGCCCGATGCATGAGTCTGGTTCCTTGACATTACGTGTGTGTGTTGGGTCTGGTTCCTGGGGACGAATCCCAGAACCTCAGGGGAAGCCTAGGACCCAGGAGCCCCTCATACTGTCCATCCTTCAGGGTGAGAATTACACGCCAGGGTGCATCCTGGCGTATCTGTGATAATCCGTCTTAATCCAGAATTATAAGACCTGCTGTGTCTGGAGGCTGGCTCTACAGGTCACCCCTGGGAACTGCACTGCAAAGAGGGGAGCTGGTGAGGGACTGCCAAGGGTGGTCAGAAGCTATCAGTCTCTGCTGACCTACTCACCTAATTCCCGTGAAGTTGTGACACCCAAGGAGCGCCTGCTACATACCAGGCTGGGCTCTCACCTCATCTCAGTCCATCCCAACAGAGGGAGGCAGTGTTATTCTTGGCACCAAACAGACTTGGTCGAATCCTCCCACCAGAGACCTGACCAAATATCAGCATCAGCCCAAGACCATGACCCTTGAAATGCCTGCCTGGGAAAGCTCTACGCTGCTAAAGAATTTCCTGTGTATTCCAGCCAACGCCGGACTGCAGGCCCTGACCTCCCTTTTTCTTAGAAGCATTTACTTCAGAAAACATGCAGATGTAAACCCTTCCACTGTCCCTTTGAGATGCATCTTTTGCAACCCAGGAGTGTCCTTCTAAGGACATGGGAACCAAGCCTTTGAAATGCAGTTAAGAGGGAGCTCCCCCACTACCAACTCCCACACTCTGCAGGAGGGTCAGAGCCAGAGAGCAGACACAGCTGGCTTAATTGCACTGGCCACTGACCTTAGCATCCTTCAGTGCTCCTCCTTAGCAGGCCTCAGCATTTAGAAAGCTTGCACCTTTTGTCCTGGTGGAGTTGAGACCAGTTTATACCAAACTCTCCTTCCTCTACTGCCGGAGTGTAGATAAAATCTGTCTTACCACTTTCAACAAGTATCCAGCTTTTGCTTCCCTCTGGCGTTGCTGTTGTTTAGTGGCTAAGACATGTATGACCGTCCCCATGGACGGTAGCCCGCCAGGCTCCTCTGTCCATGGGCTTCTCCAGGCAAGAATACTGGGGTGGGTAACCATTCCCTTCTCCAGGGGATCTTCCTGACCCAGGGATCGAACCCACATCTCCTGAATTAGCAGGCAGATTCTTTACCACCAAACCACCAGGGAAGCCCCCCTCTTTGGCATAAACCACCTCATTTCCCCCGTGAGGACACTGAGGCTGGTGAGGTCAGCCACCCCCCAGGGTCACGTGAGGACGGCGGTGGGTCAGACGCCCTCAGATTCTGCACTCTCAGCCACATCCCACTCGTCCAGCCTCACGTGCGCACAGGTGTTATCTGCAACCCCCAGACCAAGGGGAAACCGGGAGGGCCATCATCTCTGACAAGTAAGTTTTTAGAGGCATCGCCCCTGCTGACACGTCATCTGATACGTGTTAGGGCACGAGTGAGTCGTTCCCAAGCAGGCCTGCTGGGGGAGCAGCAGGGAGGCGGGCAGCTCAGGGAAGAGGGCGGATGCAGGCCTAGCGGCCCCCGACCCCTGCCCAAAGCCAGGCCTCACCTTCACAGGAGCGGCCGTCGGAGGAGAGCCGGAAGCCTATGGTGCAGCTGCAGTAGTAGGAGCCGGGCGTGTTCTCACACTTGTGGCCGCACAGGCGCCCCGGGTACCGCCGGCACTCGTTGATGTCTGAAACGGAGTGGGCGGGTGGCTCAGGCAGCGTTCTGCCTGGACGGTGCTGCCTGTCCTCCCTGGCAGCTCGCGACCTCTGTCCCCCACCTCCTCCGCCCTCCTCTCCCGGAGTAAGGTGCAGAGACTGGTCTCAAACGCACAGCAAGTCAGCGGGGGTGCTGGGACCACCCTGCCTCTCTGCCCACTGGGGAAGCCTCGTGCTCCTCCCAGGACAGTGACTCTCTGGGAAATCACAAAGACTCTGGGGCATTTGTCCAGGGGGCTGGAGTCCCGGGGCTAGCAGAGCACCTGTTCTACAGGTGGGGAGCACCCCCGAGGAGCTGCATGACTGGACCTAGAATGGGGGTCTCCTGATCTGGGTCTCTTCTCCAGCACTGTCTGAACTCAGGATTGTCAGAGGTCGGGAGCAGACCATGGTCACTCCAGGTGCACCCCAGGCTGGTTCTCCTTGGTGTCACCTGGCCAGCACCCGCCTCAGGGATACCCACACATACCCACACACGTCCTGCTGATGCCGTCGAAGTAGTACCCGGCCTTGCACTCACAGCGGAAACTTCCAGGGGAGTTCACACACAGGTGCCCCGGCCCACAGGGCTCAGAAGGGGGAGAGCACTCGTCCACATCTTGCAGAAAAGAAAGGCACATTGAAAACCCTTTAGTGTGGGAGGGGGCGTGATCAGAAGGGAAGGCAAGGAAGGAGCTCACAAAAACGTAACTGATAACGTGGCACCGTCTAATTCTTCAACTTGATTTCCCAGATTACGTCATATGCACTGGAGAGACAGCTGACCTGATGTAGCCTCTACCCTCGGGGGATTCCTGCTAGTGCGAGCCAGCAGTGGCCCCAGTTAAGTAAGGCAGGAAGTGCTCAGGGACTGGGGAAAGGCTGAGGAAGGAAGAGACTCCTCTGCGTGGCACGGATCTGGGCAGGATGGGTGCAAGATGCCTTTGCCTGAACCCACAGGAAGGCTGGAGCAGGCGGCAAAGGGAGCAATGTAAGAGCAAGTCACACAGACAGAGACGGGCAGGGCTTGTTGGGGAGCAGCAAGACCTGCTCCATCTGGATTATAAAGTTTGTGAGGTTGGGGTCAACTCAGGAGGACTGAATTGTAAGTGGGGCTTCCCTGGTGGCTCAGATGGTAACGAATCCGCCAGCAAAGCAGGAGATGCGGGTTCACTCCCTGGGTGCTCTCCCTGGAGGAGAGCGTGGCAACCCGCTCCACTATTCTTGCCTGGAGAATCCCATGGACAGAGGAGCCTGGCGGGCCTCTGGGTCGCAAAGAGTCAGACATGACTGAAGCGACTGAGTACCCTCGTACATGCACGGATTGCAAGCAGGAGCATTCAGCCCTCCGTCTGCCCCAGTGAGGAGCCATCACCAAAGGGAGCTCTGAGCAGGAAGAGGTGAGAGAGCTTTCAGCTCAGAATGAATGGGACAGACTAGAAGGGGCAAAGCTGGAGGCAGTAGGTGGGCTGGCATTCTACTGTAATGGTCCAGGCAATAGCCAGTAAAAGCCTAGGCTTGGTGATCAGCCATGGGATAGATGGACAGGTGCACACCGCTTCCTTTGGGGATCTCCTCTCTCCTTCCAGAGAAGGGAGGGTTGTGCTGGAGCAGACAGAAAAGTTTATTTTAAACTGGCTTTCTTTTTTAATACCAACCAACACAGCGGGTTCCCTCCTCATTGAGATGGTAGCCACGGCCACAGTTGGGCACGTTCTTCTGGCACGTGTAGGAGCCCTCCGTGTTGATGCATGTCTGCCCAACAGGGCATGGGGCACTGATACTCAAACACTCATTGATATCTATGCGGGGAAAGACAGAGACGGCAGGGTTAATCCTGGAGGGCTTTCCCAAACCCAGCACCTGATCTCCAAAAAACTCCCATCTCCCTCCTCTTTATGAAACCACGGATGGAGTTAAGATGATGTGCTCGGCCTGGACCACACTGCAGCCTCCCCACTGGCTCCCAGGTTACAGTAGCACATCCCACCTTAAGCACCCCCTCCCGGGTCCATCTCCCTGCCCCTAAACCCTCAACACCTCCATCTTCCACTGCACCAAAGCCAAGGCCACCTGCCCTGTGAGTCCCACACAGTGAACGTGGCAATTCAGGTGCCATCCTGGGTTCACACACTCCACACGGTCAGTGAGTATCTTCCCTGAACTGAGCAGGGGTGAGGAACAGACACGGCAGCCCCTCCCTGTCGGCACTTGTGCTCTGGGCGCCTCCAGTGACTGGCGGGCCCCACCAGCCTCCCAGCCACATGGCCAGTCTCTCCTGCAGCCCAGCCTCCAGCCTCCGCCTCCAGCAGCCACGCAAATCCCCCTCTGGGCCTGCCTGGGGAGCCATCACCCCAGTCTGCCCGGTGGACACACCTCTCGTATGAGCATAGCCTCTGGGGCACAGCTCCCCTGACATCCCCATCCCTATTCCGGGGTCTGGGGGGCCTATGTGAACTCAGGCCCTGGGGAAGGGCAGCTCTGAGTTCGTGGCCCAGTGGGGTCCCTCCCCGACTGCACACCCCTCTGACGGGGGACATCTTTGATGAACACAGGCCCAACACGTATAAACCAACCAGAACTGGGTTTACACGACTGCTCACGCTCAGCCCTGGTGCAAAGCTGCACAGAGTGAAATTCCTACCAGAAGTAGCTTCTGAAAGGACCTAAAGGTTTTCCAAATCACCTATAAACATCTAGGGGGCTAACAGAAGGGGGTGATGGTAGAGGACCAGCTGCGCTTCTCCCCTTGCAGCCCAGCCCCATCCTCCCCAGACAAGAGCCAGCCTGACTCCCTCCTCGCCCTGTCAACAACAGCCTTTGTCGGGATGGCCTCACTGGCGCAGTACTTTACAGTTTACAAAAGTTTTTGTCTCCAGTCCTGCCCTTGACCAGCACATCAAACCCACAAGACAGGCTTGCAGGCATTGAAATCTGCATTTTATGAACAGGAAAGTCCCCAAACTCAGGCCAGAGTCCGGGCCCAGTCTGTGCAGAACCAGGGTCTCCAGCTTCCCGGCCGGGACAAGGGCCCTGAAATCTGGGGTGGGCACAGCCCGCCAGCCACATGTAGCCCACTTCCTGTGTTTGTAAATTCGGTTCTCTTGGAGCACAGCCAGGCCCGTGCTTTTACACACCGTCTATGGCCGCTTCCATGTGGCTGCGACAGAGACCCTAGATCAGTGAGGTTGTATTTATGCTCCAGCGCTTCAGAGAAAAAAGGTCGGCCGTGCGTCAAGAACTAACGCAGCATTCAGAGCCGTCACCGCTATCTGCCCCTAGTCAGGTCTACAGCTCCCAAACCCTGTGCCACGGAACACCAGTGCCCCTTGAGAAAACATGAGCTCCACAGAGGGGTGAGCCCTCCAGCCTGTGAGCGCCACAAGGTAGGGACCCGGCCATCGGGGAGGGAGCCAGTGAATGCGTGGCCGGGAGAGGGAACAAACGGAGCAAATGACACACAAGCTCTGAGGAGGTTGGGAAGGCCTCGTACAAGCCTCTTAGGGCCCCACATGGGAAAAGCCCGGATGATCCCAGCTGTTCTAGGGGCCCCGCTCGCGCCATTTAACCCCAGGACCACAGAACCCAGCACCTCTGGAATGGATCAGCCATGCGGGCAGCCCAGTGCTGGCCCCTTCTCTCGTCCTCACCAAAGCAGAAAGGAAGGTGGGCCGGCGGAGGGAAACGGAAGAAGAGCGAGAGCCTGGAGGAGACGTGACTGGCCAGGCCCTCGATGACCAGACCTCAAGGGCCTAGAACACTATGCTTTGTGCCCGGGACGGAGGCCTCTGACCGCGAAGGCCCGCTCCCATCCTCTGCGCTGGTCCCCGGCGTGGGGCCCTGCAGCTACGGGGCCGCCTGGCCTGTGGCCAGAGGGGAACTGACAGGCTCCCGGGGCCCAGGGCTGGCTCCAGAAGCCCCAGGAAGATGGCTCTGGCTACACTCGAGGTCACAGTTTCCCAGCACAGGTCACCGTGTCCTGCGGGAGGGAGGGTGGCGTCCCGGCAGTGTGCGAGCAGGGAACCCAGGAGCACGGGCGGCAGAGCGGGGCTGCCTGGCCCCGAATCATCCTGACACCTCCTTTTTCCTTGATTCAGTTTCTCCTTGTGAAGGTTTGTTGGGCACGATAAAAAGGTACTGATGTGAAATGATATCAAAACACATCAGTAAGTCAAAAAAAAAAAAAGCAAGCGGCAGAACTGTCTGGCCCCACTTTAAATAAAAACAAAAGCCTAGGACTCACAGGCATTGCCAAGCAGGGGAGAAGCCGTCCCTTTCTACGTTTGGGTTTCACTCGCTTTTTTTACAAATAAAGAAGGACAAAACTTTTGAAATAAATAGGAATTTTTAAAAAGAAAAGCTCCTGAACTTGGTTGCAAGGATCATGGGCACACGAAAACAGAGACCCCTCTAGGACCTCTGAAGACCCAAGTTCAGGGGGTGGGGGGCGCTGGGCTGCAGTCAGTCCTGGGTCCCCGGCTCCCACTCTGGCCCCTCCCCTGGCACAGAGCTGCACCCCCAAACCAGGGCGCGGGTGGGGAGTGGGAAACCGGGGCTAAGTCGAGACTTGCAAATGCTCCTTCTATGTGGAGCTCGGGCTGATTTTGCCATGAGTCAGGGTTTCCAACCCCGACAGATGCCCTCCTCCACGGAGCCCCCTGGGAGCCCCCGAAAGTCTGGGCAGGCCCCTCCTCCTCTTGGCCCGGGGAGAGCCATCAGCCTCCTGCTCCCTGGCCTCCTTCTTTGAGTGATGACAGCTCCGTGGGCTAGGGGCTGGTGAGGGGCCAGTGCAGCCAAGCTGAGGCCCCCACCACGCAGACGCCTCCCGTGAAAAGGGGGCAAATTTGTTTCAGGAACAAAGACTGGGGTTGGCTGCAGATAAAATCACCCCCATCTTAAGGGGCTGCTGCTGTTTGTCTGTAAATATACTGGGATGGCAATAAAAGGGGGCAGGGCTTTCAATCCAAACCACCATGCCAAATCAAAGATCGATGCAGATTTGTCTGCGAGAGCGTGAGACAGACGCAAGATAGAAAGTCCCGTCCCTTGTGGCACTGCCAGCCTTTCCAGGGGGTGACAGGGCAGCCCCAGCAGCGTGGGTTCTGGCTGGTGGCACCTGCAGCTCACATCCAGGGGGACGTCTGTCTGACCTCAGGGGAGGACCCAGAATCTTCTACTGGGGCAGAGGGCAAGGACAGTTGGCAGACCTGGACTCAAATGCCAAGAGCATGCAGTGATCTGGCCAGGCGGCAACTGTAGGAGAAAACAGGCCCACCTCCTGTCTCCTGGGCTGGTCCCAGGGCAGCAGTGTTTAAAACTACTGAGGGCTTCCCTGGGGCTCCCAGGTGGCGCTAATGGTAAGGAACCCGCCTGCCAATCCAGGAAACATAAGAGACGTGGTTTCAATCCCTGCGTCGGGAACATCCTCTAGAGAAGGAAATGGCAACCCACTCCAGTATTCTCGCCTGGAGAATTCCATGGACAGAGGAGCCTGGCAGGGTCCATGGGGTCGCAAAGAGTCAGACACAACAGAAGTGACTGAGCACGCACGCACACACACACTCAGTTCAACACCAGTGTTTCTGATTTCAAAACTCAAGCTCTTTTGTCTGAATCGGAAATTGCTAAATTAGAGCCCTGGGGCCCAACGCAGCCTGTCGCCTGTGTTTGTAAATAAAGCTTTATTGGGACACAGCCCTGCCCACTTGTTTACATAACCGTGGCTGCTTTCCAGCTACAACCTGCAGAGCAGAGGAGTTGCGACAGAGACCACACGGCCTGCAATGCACAATTTATTGTCCAGCCTTTTATAGAAGCAGCTTGCCGACCCCTGTTCTGTCTACCCTGTACAGTGCCCCGCCTTCTAGAGGCAGGGCCCGCGACTGGACGGTTCCCCTGCCTGGCGGACCCCGTGAGCCCTGGCAGCAGTGTCTTACCAATACAGTTGCCTAGAGCATCTTGTATAAAGCCACTCTTGCACTGTAGCTTGGGTCTGCAGCGGAAGGATCCCAGAGTATTCTGACAGATAAAATCGGGGAGGCAGTTATGAATACCACTCTCACACTCGTCAATATCTGGTACATCATAAAAAAAGGAAATTGTTAGCAACAGTCCTGCCAGAAGCATCTTACAACACTTTAAAATCACAAGAAAGCTTTTTTTTTTCTTTAAATGCTCATTGCTCAGACTATAACCCAAAAAATTCCAATAAAGAGGTCACATACATCAAGCGCCTTAGCCAAACAGGGCTCGGGTTGCTAAAGACTTAAAACGCTGACTATCCCCCCAAGGCTCTTATGATGCAAATTTTCTGTTATATAATAAATAACCCAGACATTTTCCTGGCAATAGGTGGTTTGGTTTGGTTTGGTTTTCATTTCAGGCTAAGCACATGTTTAGTTTTAGATTATAAAGCGATGATGATCTTAGTGGCAATAAACACAGTCCCTATAAACTTATTCCTTCTTCAGCCCTTGCAATATCCCAAATATTAACAATGGTGATTGTCATGACTGAACATGTTGGCTGCCCTTCCCTTGAAGTTCATGGGCTGTCAGATGTTCAAAAGTGTATACTCAGCTGGCGGGGACCCTGGGTTCTCGTGGTCCAAGCCGCCCAGTGAGTCTGCAGGGGTGGGGAGCACCAAGCTCGCCCAAAGGCCCTCAGACGTCAGGAGGGTGTGACTTGCTTTTGAGTTACCCTCATAATTCAACCAACATTTTTACACAAGTGGTTTTGTCGTTCTGAAGGGTTGGAAACCCTCAGCAGAAAAGTATGTTCTAACAGATCCTCATCAAAGGCTTATCTGCCAAATAACATCTATGGTTTGGCGGGGAAAAGCCAGCAGCCAAAAATGTCATGCTTTTTATGCAGCGGAAGGGAATATGCTTTGAACTTCAAGGGAGCCTGGAATCAGATGGATGGCAGCTGTTGTGCAAAAAAAAAAAAAAAAAAAAAGGGAGGGATGGGAGCAGAAAGCACATGTGAGCACCTGAAATTCATCTTGGGGCTTGTTATTTTTAAATTGTTTTTAAGTCTTTACTCTTAAATTGTTACAATATTGCTTCCCTTTCATGCGTTCTGGTAGTTTGGCCACAAGGCATGTGAGATATGAGCTCTCTGACCAGGTTCAGAACTGGTACCTTCTTGCACTGGAAGGCCAAGCCCCAACCACTGGAAGGCCAGGGACGGCCCTGGTCTTGTTTCTAAATGATCGTGCTTTGAGCCTTTTCAGAAACCCAAACTCTCCACTGTCATTAACTCAGCACGACGGTAAAGCAGCTAAATCTTCAAGAGTGACAGGGTTGGCCGGGGCCCCAGGCAGTCACTGGGGGACCCAGCACGTGGAGCCCTGGACCCCCCCAAGCCTCTTCTCATCACATCGCATCTACTCCCGGGGGTGAGGTTCTGCGACCCGGAGCCTGTCGTACCTTTGCAGTCATTATCCTCTGTGAGCTCATAGCCAGTTCCGCAGCTGCTGTCACGCTGGCAGCGGAAAGAGCCCACTGTATTGATGCAAGTTTCTCCGAGCCGGCAGTTTTGGCTGCCCCTGATGCACTCGTTGACGTCTAGGAGAGACACAGGCAACGCAGGAGTAATCGGCAAGTACGACCGATCCCGACGCTTCATCAGAAGGAACGGACCAGGAAGCAGAGTGGGGTCAGTTCTCTGCATCCATCAAGTCCCCCAGGCCTGTGATGGTCACGTTCTGTACCGGGGTGGAGCCCTGGGCGCTCCCCACCAGGGCAAAGCAAAAGCAATGATTTCTCTCCCCGGCTGATCTATTTCAGATCTACTGCTCCTTCTGAGCATCTGCTAAGCAAGCTCCAGGCCCTGAACTGGAGTCGTGTGACCCTAGAGATCTCCCTAGTAGGGCTGTCCCCTCCCCTCCATCTCCCCCATCTCACAGATGAGGAGCCATGAGAGGCTGGGGATGCCCCTAGGGCCACTCAGCAGATCCTGGACTCAGAGCCCAGTCAGACCCCAAGCCTGCCCCCTTTTCCCAGCCTGGTGTTCACATTCTCCTGACTGAGAGCCGTGGCTGCGGGATGCTGGAAAGCTGGTCCTGGGCTATAGTTCACCTACGAACAGGGGGCCCCAAGTTGTGCACAGCGGGCCCTGCCTGGGTGTCAAGCGGAGGCAGTGGCTCTCGGAGCAGGACGACATTTACCTTCACAGGAGACGCCATCGGGGAGCAGCTGGTACCCCACAAAGCAGGAGCAGACAACTTCCTCCCCCGTGTCCCGGCACTGCTGCTTGCAGGGCCCGCCGCCTGGAATCAGAGCAAATGCGAGCAGAGGCTCGGCACACCCGGGGACCTCCTGATGCTTTCTCTTTGTTTGGATGGGGCCAGAGGAAGTGTCCTCAAGGTGGACTGATGCAGAAAGACAGGCTCCCCAGGCTGGAACCCACTGCAGCGTTCACAGCAGCCCCCTCCCATGGGAGAGCGCCAAGGTCTGGCCCTGATCTGACAGATGGAGGGGCACGCGGGGCCCCAATCCCCCATCTCCACTGCCACGGCTTCAGTCCCGGCCGCTCACTCACCTGGCTCTCTGAGTATCCCTGGTACCCAACCCTCCAACCACACTTCCCGCAGGGCGGCTAGCGAGATGCTCAAAGAACTAATCTCATGGGGACAAACCTCCACCAGACAAAGATTCCACGAAATGAAGTTCGGATTGCTGCCCAGGGCCTGCACGGCCTGCCCACCTGTCCAGCCTCTTCCCCTCTCCCTGTCCTTGGTCCCTCCCCCGTCCCACCGCCCACCAGGGCCCAGCTGCTGCGGGTCTTCAAGTCTCTGCTCAGCTGCCGCAACTCTCCCCACCCCCGTCACTTCTCTGGCTAGTCCATTGTGGCCCACTGCAAACCAGCTATCCGCCCCCTCCTCCAGGAAGACCCCCACACACGGCCCCCAGGGAGGATTACGGGTCTTTCTGGGGCTCTCTTCTCTCCCTTCCCCCACCCGAGGCCTCGGTGCCAAGTATCATTGTAACAGACTGCCTTATTTTGTGATTAAACTGGCTCCCTAATTGAAGCCCAACCATAAAGCAAGACACTAAATGTCCTCGGGGAGCAGGCCTGCCAGTCCAGACGTGTAGGAATGTTCCGTCATGAGAAATAAAGTCTTATCTTATGGAAAAGAACACTGTAAGGCCCCACTGACTTTAAATTTGAAAGCATCGCTCTTATGAGACAAATGGATATTACAGATGGTACAGCTGGAGCGCCAAGCCACAAAATGAAGTAACACTCACCCTCATCCCTTAAGGGGCCCCCAGCCTTGGCGGTCCCTGTGCAGAGTGACCCCCCATAGAGTCACCCACAGAGTCTGTGAGCCGTGATGAAAGGGCTTTGAACGCTAGCTTCTTCGCTACAAGCCCACCCTCTCCCTCCCTCGCCCACCAAGTCCCAGTGAGGAGGAGAGGAAGGGAAGGAGCCCAGGAGTGCAGGTGGCCGGGACTTGCAGCTGACTCCCAGCCAAAGGGCACGTCTCGGGTGAACCCGAGTGAACCCGAGCAGAGCCTGAGGTCAGCTCCCAGAGAGATTAGCATGACCCTCCCCTGGGCCTCGTTATCCACCAGCCGGCCCCGGGGAGGCGCAGGGCTCACCTCGGCAGCGGTCATTCAGGTAGGGGTCCTCTTGTTCCTCCTCAATCTCAGAAACCTTAGCTAAGGGGAAAGAGGCAAAGACACGTTTGTGCACACGCTGTCCACGCAGTGGTCCACACCCACATGAGCACACAGGCCACTCCAAATGTTTTCTCTTCTTGTAAATATCAGGCAGCTAATGCCTGTCTGTAGGTCTTCTTATAAACAGCTCAGTGTTCATTTCATCCTTTTGAAAAACAGAGTCACACTTGCAAAACAAAATGTCGCTACATCTCTAAAAGATCTATTATAACAGAAACGGCAGCAGCACGAGGGCCTTAGTCATCCACGCAATGCCAAGTGCGGTTACGTTGTCCACACTACTTGAATAATTCCACAAATGCAACCACAGCCCTGCTATAAACTCAGTCACACCCTCCAAACAAGGCATTGCGCCTGGCGAAAGCTTACTGTTACAGGTCGAACTGTGGCTCCCACCTCCTCCCCCGACCCCCACCCCAGAGACGATGTGAAGTCCTAACCCCCTGTGTCTGGGAACGGGATCTTATTTTAGACAAGGGTCACTGCAGATGATCAGGTTAAGATGAGGTCGTGAGAGGGGGCCCTAATCCAAAGACGAGTGTCCTTACAGAAAGGGGGTATTTGGACTCAGTGGCAGATACGCAGAGGAAAAGCGAGTGGAGAAACAGGGAGAAGGCAGGCATCTCCAAGCCAAGGGATACTGGGGGAGATACCCGGAAGGCCCAGCCCTGCCAACACCATGGTCTCGGACTTCTGGCCTCCAGGCTGGGAGACAATATCTCTGTTGCTTAAGCCCCCCAAGTCTGCGAAGCCTTACTAGGGCAGTCCCAGGACGTGAAGACACAGATTTCATCCACTCGGCCTGCAAAGCTCAGTTCAGTGCCAGTCACCCATAGTCGCTCGCTCGGCTTGTTCAACAAAGGCGTCTGAGCACCTGCTCTCAGGGTGGGACACTTGGCACAGACAAGGCCCCTCCCCCTTAATAAACAGATTCAACAGAGGGGGCGGTCCAGTGGCTAAGTCTCTGCCCTCCCAGCGCAGGGGGCCCAAGTTTGATACCTGATCAGGGAACTAGATCCCACAAGATGCAACGAAGAGTTCACATGTCAGAACTAAAAGATCCTGCATGCTGAAACTAAGACCCACTGAAGTCAAATAAATTAAAAAACATGTTTTTAAAAGAGATTCAGCATGGCAGTAGAACAAAGAGTGACGCAGTGGGGGGGCCAGGGCCCCAATTTAAAAGGGCGGTATTGCTCTGGCAGTTCCGACATAAAGGACATGCGCTCGCCCGTTTAACTTGGGTGGATACACCCAGGAATCCCTAGACAACTTGAACACCGAGCCCCCTGCTGATGGAAGCCTCCACAAGAAGGAATGACAGTGACCACCACTCCATCGCAATTCAGCAGCCATCACACTACAAGGCTGGGTGGGAAAGCACAAGTCCAGGGTCTCCTCAGTGCAGCCGCACCTACAGGAGAGAAGCGAAGAAAGACAGAAAAAAGGCGGAAAGGAAACGCGACCCAGTGGGAACAGCGTCCGTCTCTGTGTTGATTTCCTCTCCCTTCTACCTTCCCGTGTCTTCTAAAACACATACAAGTGACAGCATGACACACCCACACTGGAGAAACAGACCTCAGTGCAAACACACACATTAGTAATTCTGCAGTAAATTTCAACATTACATAATGTATAGACACTAACTATGCAAAAGACACAGGAAGGCTTCCCTCGTGGCTGGTCTGGGTAAAGAATCTGCCTGCATTGCGGGAGACCTGGATTGGATCCCTGGGTCGGAAAGACACCCTGGAGAAGGAAATGGCAACCCACTCCAGTATTCTTGCCTGGAGAATCCCATGGACAGAGGAGCACGGCGGGCTACAGTCCATGATGTCACAAGAGTTAGACCCTTTCACTTTCACATTAAAATATGGGAAGGGTCCCTAAATAATTCAAACACTTCTCACCTAGGAAGAAACTAAGCAAGAGACCTTTAGGGTGTGAGTCATCTCCAGGTTCGGAGGTTGGGAGTACCTTTGCTCAGAATGGTTAATTTGGATGCAACTAGAGATGGCAACCCACTCCAGTGTTCTTGCCTGGAGAATCCCAGGGACGGCGGAGCCTGGTGGGCTGCCGTCTATGGGGTCGCACAGAGTCAGACATGACTGAAGTGACTTAGCAGCAGCAGCAGAGATGATCACTAATGGCAGAAAGAAAAGAGGAACTAAAGAGCCTCTTGATGAAGGTGAAAGAGGAGAGTGGAAAAGATGGCTTAAAACTCAACACTCAAAAAACAAAGATCATGGCATCTGGTTTCATCACTTCATGAAAAATAGATGGGGAAAACATGGAATTAGTGTCAGAGATCATTTTTTGGAGGGGCTCCAAAATCAGTGCAGATGGTGACTGCTTGCTCTTTGGAAAAATAGTTATGAAAAACCTAGACAAATGTATTAAAAAGCAAGACATCACTTTGCCAACAAAGGTCCATACAGTCAAAATTATTATTTTTCCAGTAGTCATGTATGGATGTGGAGTTGGAGTACAAAGGCCAAATGCTGAAGAACTGATGCTTTCCAACTCTGGTGTTGGAAAAGACTCTTGAGAGTCCCTCGGACAGCAAGATCAAACCAGTCAATCCGAAAGGAAATCAATCCTCAATATTCATTGGAAGGACTGGTAATGAAGCTGAAGTTTCAATACTTTGGCCACCTAATGCAAAGAACTGACTCACTAGAAAAGACCCCGATGCTGGGAAAGATTGAAGGCAGGAGAAGAAGGGGAGGACAGAGGATGAGATGGTTGGATGGCATCACCGACTCAATGGACATGAGTTTGAGCAATCTCTGGAAGTTGGTGATGGACAGGGAGGCCTGGCGTGCTGCCGTCCATGGGGTTGCAGAAAGTCAGACACACCTGAGTGACTGAACAAGAGATGATCGCAGGGCTTCCCTGGTGGCTCAGTGGTAAAGAATTGGGATCCCTGGGTCAGGAAGATCCCCTGGAGAAGGAAATGGCAACCCACTTCAGTACTCTTGCCTGGAAAACCCTATGGACAGAGGAGCCTGGCAGGCTACAGTACAGAGTTGCAAATGAGTCGGACACGACTTCATGACTAAACAACAAGAGACGGTCACACCGAGTGAAGTGAGTCAGAAAGAGAAGGACAAATACCATATGCTCTCTCTTATCTATGGGATCTAAAGCATGACTCAAATGAGCCTATGTATGAAACAGACAGTCTCACAAACAGAACAGACCGATGGCTGCCACAGGAGAGGGTCTTGGTGAGGCACGGGCTGGAGGCTGGGGTTAGCAGACGAAAGCGGTTACAGATAGAACGAACAACAGGGTCCTGCTGTGCAGCCCAGGGAACAGCATTCCACATCCCGCGATAAACCGTAACGGAAGAGCATATGAAGAAGAACGCCCGAATACGCGTAACAGAATCACTGTGCTGTGCAGCAGAAAGGAGCACAACACTGTAAACCAACCCTACCAGAAGCTAAAAAGAGAGAGGAGAAAAAAGGTTTGATTTGGGGACCCTTCATTCACTTGGCATTATATCCTGGCGAAGCCCAAGTCCCTGCCATGTCCAGGCACAGGCCAGGGTGATGGGAACCGTCCTCCAGAGGGTTCACCGCAACACGGGCCCGGGGCATTTGTGAGAAACTGCTACCTGGGTGATGAAGTTATCAAGATTTCCACAGCATTCTTTGGGGGCTAGTATGCTGGGCAAAGAATGTGAGAAGAGGAATCTGGAATCTAAGCTTCTTGCAGCTTCAGTCGCCCAATCTGTAGAATGGGTGTAACCAAGATACATTCCAGCACAGCTCTACCCAAAAGAACAGGGTCCTTTGCCCCATCTTAGACTTCGATATAACCGTAACAACATTGAAGATAAGAACACTTCGATAACTCATAATACAGCTTATTAGAAAAAGAAGGTTAAGAAAACAGACACAAATCCCAATTTTATATTTAGATTAAACAGATCTGTGTATATGTGCATGTCAGTCGCTCAGCTGTGTCCGACTCTGCAACCCACGGACTGTAGTCTGCTTGGCTTGTCTGTCCACGGGATTTTCCAGGCAAGAATACTGGAGTGGGTTGCCATTTCCTTCTCCAGGGGATCTTCTCGACCCACAGAGAGAACCTGGATCCCCTGCACTGCAGGACAATTCTTTACCACCTGAGCCACCCGGGAGGACACCCGGACATGAGTTACTCTATATCAAGTGCTTAGAGAAGTTTAAAAAAGGCTTACTGTCCATTCCTGCACTTATTTTGCCTCAGGCCGGTCCGGGACTGTGGGCCCCCCATGTGGCCCCGTGGTAGCACACAGTAGGCCCACAGTAAACGTCAGCACAAGACAGGAAGGCAGGTCTGTGTCTGAGTGGGGAGGGAACACAGGGAAGTCCTCACAAAGACGCCGAGGAAAGTCTGGGGCAAGAAATGAAGCAGAAGAAAGGCAAGGGAGAAATAAGACGTCTGGAGCAACAGAAAAGCTCAGAGACCATTAACGAACCAAGATATAAATCAACAAAAGTCCTCCCTGGAGACATAGGAGAAAGTCTCCACCAGGGTGAAGAACCTGAGTTTGTTTAAAGTGAAAATGTCATCTCTGATTTCAAAAGTCAAGGAGGGAGCCAGAACGTGGTTCCAGTCCCACTTCATGACTAAGATATCTGAAGTCAGCTGCATGACGGAGTCCTGGACTTGAGAAGTCAAAACAAAGAATGAAAGACGGGTCACTTGACCCGGGACCCCAAAGCCACGGGAACGGACGGCCTGGCTTAGGGAGCACTGGCCTGTGAGCTCTTCCTCTGACCTGCTCCCTGCCCCTTCCCCACGTTGAGATGGAGCTCAGACTGAGAAGGCAAAGGCCCCAGGCAGGCAGCAAGCTTGGGGCAGAGCAGACGCCTGAAATTTTCCAGGGCTGTTTCCATTATGGCACAGGAAACCATTGCATAGTGGAAGAGATGATTAGACGACCGAGAAGTTTCCTGACCCGTGTAACTGAGCCGTGCCCCAAGGCTGCAGGATTGACGTGGCTTCAGACAAATGGAGGGTGGCGAGCCAAACTGATGGAAATACAGCTGGGAGTTGTCTTGAAGCTGCTTTGGGGGGTCACTCGCCCCTACACTGAATAAATATCTATGTTTGAATGCTCACAGCCTGCTATTAATGAGTGGTGCCCCCAGCCTCTTGTCTACATGTCACCAGCTCCAGATGGAGAGTGGGCACTGGCCCAGCATCAGAAGGCCAGAGTTCTGCCTCTGCCATGTGTTGGCCACGTGACCTTGAATGCCAAGACCTCATCTGTGAAACACGGTAAACAAGAGCGCGGCCAGCCACCTTCGCTGCCCGAGGCGGCTGGAGGGATGAGACGAACTGTCATGGCAAATGCCATACACTGCTGCTCCCATTTCACCCCAGCAACCTGAGTAAGCGGGACTGTAGGCATCCCCATTTCACAGCTGAGGAAACTGAGACCTGGACCCATCAGTTCGCCCCAAACACATCTCAGGACAGGGACATGAGCACAGATTCGTCAGAGCTCAGACTCCAAGCCCTCGGTTTCCCTCCAGGACAGTGAGAAGCACGAACCTGCTCTGACAGCCAGAACCGGTCTCTGCAGAGTTAAGGCAACAGCCAACGCGCAAGCCGACACCACCCGGGACGGCCAGTTTTAGGTGTCCACCTGGTGGGGCTACAGTACTCAGGTATCTGATCCAGCACCAGTCCAGACACAGCTGGGATGGTAGTATGTTTTAGATGAGATTGACCCTTAAATCAGCAGACTTTGAATAAAGCAGACTGCCCTCCATCAAGTGGGTGGGCCTCATCCAATCAGGTGAAGGCCTTGAGAGGGGGACTGGCCTCCCCCAAGCAAGAAGGAACTCTGCTAGCAGACGGCCTTCCGACTTGAGCCAGAAGATCAGTGCTCTCCTGGGCGTTTGGCCTGCATGCACAGCCTGCAGGTTTCAAACCTGCCAGCCCCCCTAGTTGTGTGAGCCAACGTCTTAAATTCTCTCCCTCTCTCCCCACATCTTATTGCTTCTGCTTCTCTAAATGACCTCGACTGACTGCCCTGCCCCAGAGGGAAGAAAAGGGGGACTCACCTGTTTCTTGGAGGTCCCCGCCGTCCCCTGGGGCAAACTCTGCCGTCTCCTGGCCCTTGACGCAGCACGCCCGGAAGACCAGCCCACACTGGTAGCCAACCATGAGGCTGTACTCACAGCTCTGGCCCTGGGCCTGGGCCGCCCGCCCCAGCAGGCAGCAATGGCAGCACCTCTGCAAACACAGGCAGAGACTCTTGGTGGAGAAGCCAGACCCGCGGCACGGCAGATCCCACAGACCCCTCATCCCCCCCCGTGGTAATTCTCCCCAGACGGGGAAGACACGTGCCTGACTCGGCTGCCTTTTCTAAACGCTGCCAGGAAATAGCAAAGCCGGCTGAGCCCAAGGCTTGCTGCCCCCCGAACCTCACAGGTCCTGCCTTAAAGGGGCTGATCCCAGCACATGCTCCACAACACCTGACTGCCCCTCAAATTCCAGCCGGCCCAGCAGGGCCCCTGGGGCTCCCGCACGGGCTCCCTAAGGGTCCATGCCTTCTGCGCGCTCTGAGATTTCTCTACCACACCTGGAATGATGGATATACACCTGTCTCCTCCTCCTCTCCCCAGTCAGGGTGGTTCAGACCGCAGGAAGAGAACCTCAAGATGGGTCAGCAGGGGAGAGACAGAGTTGCCACTGTTACCTGTCCACCCCAGGGGTCCCCAAAGTCACATCTAAAGCCCAGAAACAGTATCCACCCCTGGCACATGAAAAGTTCCATTTTGGTCATCATTCTAAGGAAGGCACAGAACGTTCCAAAGGTCTGTGGCAGGAGCGGGGGAGGTGGTTTTGCCGGAGCTTCATGGAGGCTGAGGGTCTCACATTCTCCAGAAAAAGCAGGAGCCCCAGTGACCTCCTCCACCTCATACGTCCCGAGTTATACCTGCCGGAAACACAAACGGCTCATGGGCCAAGGCGATCAGTTTCCACACCTGTTAGAATGTTCCAGGCCTTTCTCTGAAGTCCGAGGACCCAGGCAGAGCCTCTTTTCTGGGAGGCTGGCTTTAAGCATCTCAGGTCCCAGCTCCCAGGAACCCCCCTGACCAGCTCTCACTCCCCTGCCCCCCAGCCTCCTCCCATGAAAAGCCCACAAAGGCTGAGGGTGGGCAGAGGGACACTGGACTCCCAACTCCTTGACATGGGATATCCCTCCACATCCCACTCTGTGTGAAAAGACGCGCCCCAGAAAGGAGCCCCACTCCCCCTCCCGGAATCCAGACTTCATTCCAGTTCTCGCTCCTTGAAATTACTTCACGGGTTCCTAAAGGGGAACAGGAAATCTTTCTTCCAGGGAATTCAGTGTCGTCACCTGGCACCTCCGCCAGAAACCCCGATGACCAGGTTAATTAACTTTCCAAACTTGAGCTCCTCCTGGTCAGGCTGTTTTTCTCCCTTGGTAAGTGGTAAGGGAGGGACAGCCTGGTTTATTTGCAGTTTCCAGACCTCGGAACGCTCTCGGGAACCTCTCCACATCTGTGCAAAGATGCAGGCCTTCCACATGGACGGAGGCCCCAGGGACCTGGCCTGGGATGGAGTCAAGGGTGCATGACATTCCCTCATCGCTGACCTTCTGGACAGGGCTCCCTCTGGGCCAGATGACCCCACTCCCAGCCCTGCCTCACTGCTGATCTCGAAAGGACCCTTGCTGAGAGGTCCTTGGAGTGTGGGCCTCTCTGAACCTCAGTCTTTTCTTCTAGGGCAGTTATGGAGATCATGCGTTCTCAGAGGCATACATAGGGGCCCGTTCTGAACTCTGACTAGCTGGGGAGAGCAGAGACCTTTGAGGGCCTCCTGGGGGCAGGTGGGGATGCCTACCTTGAATTGAGGGTCCAGAAGGCCCTGAGTCAGGTAACCCATGCTCTGACCTTTGAGTCCCTGTTTGAAGCCCTGGGACTGGCAGTCAGTCGTCCCCAACCTTTTCAGCACTGGGGGCCGGTTTCATGGAAGACAGTTTTTCCACGAACTGGGGTAGAGGATGGTTTTGGGGTGATTCAAGCGCACTACGATTATTGTGCACTTTATATCTAATCTGATGCCGCCGCTGATCCAACAGGAGGTACTGGTCTGCGGTCCAGAGGTTGGGGACCCCTGCTGGCAGTCTTCAGGGCAGGGCTGGGTCACCTCATCTCCGTTTCCCAGTGCTGGAAGGGGCCTGGGCTGCAGAGCTGAGAGTCTGCGCACCCAGTGCAGAGGATCCGGGTTCAATCTCTGTTCAGGGAACTAGACCCCGCATGCTGCAACTCTGGGGTGATGCCCAGAGTTTACTGGGTAAACTGGAGCTGGTGGGGAGACTTGAGTGGCCCTTCCAGTCCCCGGGGCTATGCACACCCTGCTGCTCAGAGGGAAAGGCTGCCTGAGTTCAGGGTGCAGGAAGGAGAGCGCCCCAGGCCTCGGACTGCAGAAGGGACGGCTATGCCGGGAGGGCCGGGACCTCACCTTCACGAACATGGCCTCGAGGCTGGTGTTGTCGCCGCGTGGCGCGGTGCAGCTGTCCTGCTCATTGGCCAGGTTGATGCCCGTGGCGCAGTGCAGCTCCTCCAGCTGGTTGTGGCAACACTGCTCCTGAACCATCCTGTGGGCAGAGGGCGTGGGGTGTGCCAGGGGCTCTGCGGGGTGGGGGTGAGGTCTGCCAGGTGTACCCAGGGCCTGGGAGCAGTAGCCCCTGGGCGATGGCAGCCCTGCCACATTTGAGGGTCTCCCTCCTTCCCCCACCCCTGCCGCTCATTCACAGACACACCGAGATACACAGGCAACACCCACATACGGAAGGTGCTCAACAGTGTTTAGTTAGAAAGACTGAACGCAGAGTGGTGTCTGGGAGTGGTTTTGAGAGGCCGATTCATCTCTCTCGAGCGCTGACCCTCATCCAGGGAAAGTTCCCAGCTATTTATAACACGAACCAGATTATGGCCGGGATTTTCCTGGTGGTCCTATGGCTGACTCTGTGCTCCCAACGCAGGAGACAAGGGTTCAATACCTGGTCAGGGAACTAGACCCCACGTGCTGCAACTAAAGACCCCACGTGCTGCAACAAGGCCCGGCACAGCGAATTGAATTGGCCTTTTTTAAATTAAAAACAAATTTTAAAAAACAGATGAGGGCTGGCTCGGGTCTGGACCCTCTCATCCTTTATTAATACACATCTCCTCAGGTTCCAGAATCAGAGGAAATAGCTCGGGCAAGGCACAGGAGGCTGCCACAGCCAAGAGTGATGGATGGTAGCAACAGTGAGCCTGGGCCGCCACACCCCCATCTCCTAGCCCTGCTAGGGTCTCCAGGAAGAAGGTCCTCGAGGTGGATCTGCCAGAGGTGGTCCCTCAGACACAGCTCCAGGCAGGGAGGGCAGGGAGGTGAGGGAGCAAGAGGTGAGGGAGCAAGAGGTGTGTGATCACAGGTGTGGCTCCCCCCAGACCACGGAGAACCCTGGCTCTAGGGTTGCCAGCAAGGGCAGGAAGAGCCGCCAGGCCTGCTGGACCGGAGAGGGTGGGGCCCCACCAGCCTCCCTGCGTGGCTGGCCAGGCGGCCTTGGCCCCAGCCTCCACTCTTTGGGGCTGGAGCTCCTCACCCAGCTTCTCATGCACTTCTAGAACTGTCCATGGGCTCCAGCCTGGATCTGTTGATACACACAGATAGACTGCAGGTTTAGTTCCAGACCACCAGGGTAAAGTGAGTCACAAATTCTCTAGTTTCTTGGAGCATATAAAAGTTACGCTTGCACTGTACTGCAGCCCACAAAGTGTGCAGTAGCGTTATCTCTAGAAAGTAATACATACCTTAATAAAAATCATCATTGCTAAAAAATGCTAGCCATCATCTGACAACATGGAATTACCACAAACCTTCAATTTGTTAAAAAAAAAAAAAATCCCAACCTTTGAAGCACAAGAAAATGAAACATGCCTATACTCTGTTACCACACATTCGGCTCCTGCCCTCAGTGAATTTGCAAATAACCAGCATTTTACTAAATTGTTAGGGAGAGCAAACAGATGTGCGTCCAACTATCTGTTCATTCAAAGATGTTTACTGCTGAACAGAAAAAAAACGAGTGTTGTGGAGAAATTGGAACCCTCATGCTCTGTGGGTGGGAGTGTTAGATGGTGCAGCGTGGCAGTTCCTCAAAAAATTTTAGACACAATGAGCATAGGGTCCAGTGATCCCAACTCTTGGTATAAACCCAAAAGGATAGAAAGCAGTTGACTCAGACGTTGGCACACCTAGGTTCACGGCAGCGTGATTCATAACTGCCAGAAGATGGGAGCAACCCAAGATCCATCGAGGAACAGACAAGCCAAGTGTGGTCTGTGCATGCGAAGGAGCTGAACACAGCCTCGACCAGGAAGAAAACCCGAACACATGTTACAAAGTGGAGAAACTCTAAGGACAGAGAGCTAAGTGAAAGGAGCCAGACGCAAAAGGATAAATACTGTGATTCCACTTGTATGAGGGACCCTGCTGCTGCTGCTGCTAAGTCGCATCAGTCGTGTCCAACTCTGTGCGACCCCATAGACAGCAGCCCACAGGCTCCACCGTCCCTGGGATTCTCCAGGCAAGAATAATGGAGTGGGTTGCCATTTCCTTCTCAAATGCATGAAAGTGAAAAGTGAAAGTGAAGTTGCTCAGTTGTGTCTGACTCTTAGTGACCCCATGGACACAGCCTACCAGGCTCCTCCGTCCATGGGATTCTCCAGGAAAGAGCGCTGGAGTGGGGTGCCATCGCCTTCTCCTATGAGGGACCCAGAAGAGTCAAATTCATGAAGATGGAAAACAGAAAGGATGGGCTGGGGCAGGGAGGGTAACAAGGAGTTTCTGCCTCAGTTTAGGAAGATGAAAAAGTTCTGGGGATGGTGGGACAGTGATGTAAATATACTGAACTGTACCCCTAAACATGGTCACAGTGGTGCAATCTGTAGGAAATGGCACCCCACTCCAGTATTTGTGCCTGGAAAATTCCATGGGCAGAGGAGCCTGGAGGGTTACAGTCCACGGAGCCACAAAGAGTTGGACACGACTGAGTATTATGTACATTTTACTGCAATTAAAAAAAATTTTTTGGTTGCAGCCCTACTGTGTGCCAGGCCCATGCAGGGGCTTCGGGGATGAGAGAGGGATGTCCTGGAGGGGAAGCACAGCTTCCCACACTGGGGTCCTTCCGGGGCAGCAATTATGACGCTCTGTGCTGGTGGGCTTGGGCCAAAGCTGGGCGTCCAGAGAGCTGGACAGCAGTTAATCGCTCAGTCATGTCCACCTCTTTGCAACCCCATGGACTATAGCCCGTCAGGCTCCTCTGTCCGGGGGATTTCCCAGGCAAGAATACTAGAGCGGGTTACCATTTCCTCCTCCAGGGATCTTCCTGACCCAGGGATCGAACCCGAGTCTCCTGCATTGCAGGCGGATTCGGAGCTGCTCTCCCCTTACTGCCCTTTGACTTGGACAAGCGATCTTGCATTCACCTGGCTGGCTGGCTTGCCTCCTTCAGGCCCTGGTGAGACACCCATTCTCAGCAGGGTGCCCTCAAACATCTCTATCTGAAATCGTAAACCCACTCTGATCAGGAGACCGGCCTCTTGTCCCTGGGCTTTCCTTTCCCATGACTCCTCGTGCATTCTTACAAACCAGAGACTATACCATGTCATCGTCTGCATCCTCCAAAGACATTCTGCACATGCTGCTCATTGATTTACCACCATTTCCTCCAGGGTAGCCTCAATACAATTTGCGAAATAGATGAAGGGGTTCAGAGAGTGACCGGTGGATTGAGAAACATCAGCTCAGGATCTGCTTTAGGTTTCGACTCCATGCTAACATGCTAAGTCAACTCAGTCATGTCTGACCCTTTGCAATCTTATGGACTTTAGCCCACCAGGCTCCCTGTCCGTGGGATTTTCCAGGCAAGAATACTGGAGTGGGTTGCCATTTCCTCCTCCAGGGGATCTTCCCGACCCAGGGATTGAACCCATGTCCCTTGGGTCTCCTGCACTGGCAGACAGGTCTTTATTTTTTACTACTAGCACCACTTGCGAACGGCATGTGGATCCAAATTCCCTCATGGGCTGCATTCAACCCAAAGTTTTAGGCAAATTTATATTTGGGCTTCCCTCATAGCTCAGTCAGTAAAGAATCTGCCTGCAATGGAGGAGACCCGGGTTCAATTCCTGGGTCAGGAAGATCCCCTGGAGAAGGAAATGGCAACCCACTCCAGTATTCTTGCCTGGAGAATCCCACGGACAGAGGAGCCCGGCAGGCTACATTCCATGGGGTCACAAGAGTTGGACACGACTGAGCGACTGAGCTACCACCACCATATTTGGGTCCCAAGGCCAACCATATTTGGTTGAGACTAGAATGCATGGCGATGCTTGAATTGAAACATCATCTGCCGTTTCTCCTGATCACCCCCAAACGTGCCATGTGTTAGAGGCTTGGGCAGAAGCCACACAAACCCAGCTAGAACTGATGTGTGCTGGGAGGTGCCAGGGCCCCTGCAGTCCTCTCCGATCCTCTCACCTACCAGTGTGTCAACCCTGGGCTTCTTGGGCACCACAGATCCCTGGGTGCCTTCCTCCCCCAGCTCTGCCCATGAGGGCTCGGCCTGGGGCCTGCCCACCTATGAGATCCCATTCTCCTCACCCTGAGCTTAGAACAGCATCGAGGATCAATCAAGATTTGCCAAATGAATGAAAACTTACAACTGGAGGGTCTGGCACAATGCCACTTTGAAGGAGAAAAATAACACTGGAATTATTGAGTTACCAGGTGGCTGGTGGTTCTTGTTTCCTGTACCCTTGAACTGCTAAGAGCACCCTCTTAAACCAGATTTGATTTCTGACCTGCTCTCTCCCTTCTCTCCCTTCATTAAAAATGATAACCCTGAACTCATGGGGACTTCCCTGGCAGCCCAGTGGATAAGATTCTGTTCTTCCTCTGCAGGGAGCATGGGTCTGAGCCTTGGTTGGGGAGCTAAGATCCTGCATGCTGCGAGCTGCAGCCAAAAAAAAGGTTTTTTTTTTAATAAAAATGTTTTTTTAAAAAAGAAAGACTAGGGCAGAAACTCAGAGAGAGGAGAAGACATGAGGATGTGGGGAGAAGGTGGCACCTCCAAGCCCAGGAGGGAGGCGTCAGGAGGAACTAGGATCTCAGACGGCTGTCTTCAGGCTCTGAGACAGTAACTGTCTGTGGTTTAAGCCACCCGGGCAGCGGTCTCCGTGCTGGTGGCCTGAGCAGACGAGCACACTCCTCTGCCTCGGGTGGTGGTCCCAGCTGCTTCCCTCCCCTCAGTCATCATCACTGTCCTGCTTTAACATTTGGGGAAACCGAGGGTCCAGGCTGGCTCAAGTTACACAGCCTGAAAGCCAGCCCAATGAGTCCCCAGGGCCTGTCTGCCTTTCTGGGCCCAGTCTGTAAACAAAATGTTTGGCGCTCACCGGCTAGCTTCGCCCCAAACTGCCCGCCACCCTCTGACACTTCTAGTGCGAAGCCTCACGCCAAGATCTCACCTCTCACTCATCAGACGCGCCGTGAATCCTCATGGCACGGTCTCCCCCTCAGTTCAGACAATCCGAGTGCCCTCTTCTCTCCCTCCCTTGTTTGGTCTACAATGCTTTCGACTTTTCAAGAATTTCCTCAATGGAGCTTTACATCCTCCGTCACTGCTGGCAGGCAGCAGCCTCTCAATGCTCGAAGCCAACACAAATGCAAGACTCCAGAAGGAGGCGGACGAGCCCCCCCGCACATTCTTTCTGTCTGTGGCAGCTCTCCATCCGGCACCCCCAGGTCAAATCTGCTTTGGCTTGGATCAGGGGCAGGGAGCATGAGCGGATGGCACGTGATGGAACATGTTCACACCCTTGCCTCCTGACCTCTGCTCCCCAGGCAAGCAGATCTGGATCCAAGTCCTAATGCCTCCAGCTGAGCACTCTGGGGAAAGCTCAGTTTTTTCATCTGTAAAATGGGTCAGTAACAGAGTTAAATGAGATGCTGGGCAGCAAATGCCTAAGCACAAAGTAGGTGCTTACTAAAGACTTGTTACTATTTTTATATTATTTTGACAGTGTTGATTGACATGACATGTCTTTATCATTTATTCTAAGCTTCCAGTCAGGTGTTCAGTCGCCTCAGTCCTGTCAGGCTCCTCTGTTCATGGGGATTCTCCAGGCAAGATTACTGGAGTGGGTTGCCATTTCCTTCTCCAGGGGATCTTCCCAACCTGGGGATCGAACCTGGGTCTCTTGCACTGCAGGCAGATTCTGTACCGCTGAGCCACCATGGAAGCCCGTTCTAAGCTTACATCCTCCCAAAACTTTGAAGGAGCTTGAGTTAATTTAGAGAGAGAGGAACAAACATAGTTGATCCAGACATTGGCTACTGCATAAAGTAGACAACGGCCTAGGAGAACTTTTGCTCTGGGACTGGCTCGTCTGGGTGTTGGGGTCTGAAAGCGGCCGTGTTTTTACTGGCAAAGCACTTCCAGTGCTTTGAGATCACATGACCTCATCTGCCCCCAGTAACCACCCCCTTTCTGGGTGACTTGGTCACAGTGCCCACCTGTGGCAGCGAGGGCTGCAAACCCAGATCTCCTTGCGTGCAGCCTGGTGAAATGTCAGGATGCCCCGATAATGCCGGGGAGGCGGGGGAAGGGTGAGCAGAGCCACATAGGAGGACCATGAGGGCACAGAGGAGGGGGGGAGGCAGGGGTCAGCAGCCCACTGCACCCCCCAACCCACAACCCGGCCCTGGTGCCTCCCCCCGGGGGGTTTGCCACGCACTCTCCCTTCCTCTCCTGCTTCTGTCTAGAGAAACGCTCTTCTGGTGAAGTGCTGGCAGACATACCTGCATTCCTTGGATTCCGAGGCGTAGGGCAGTGAGCAGGCCCTATGCTCCGTGGCCATTCGATGTCCGTCTGCACAGCAAGCCTCCATGGAGACGTCTGCGCCCGCTATGCAGGAAGGAGAACAGGGTGACAGGCGGCAGGCGATTCACCACACCCCCCAGGGCCCCTGGGATGGGCAGCCTCCCTCGGGAGGCCAATGGCGCCCCTCTCCCGGACGCACCATCTGGACGCCACCTCACAGCATCCCAGGCTAATGCTGAAGCATCCTTTAGTCACTCCACAAGCACGTCCTGAAAACTCCACTGAGGCTGGGGCTGGGAGACCCAGGAGCATGCTCCTCCTGGAGAGGCCTGACACCTCAACCACGATCTTCCCAGAACAGTTCTGTCAGGGCTGCGGCTCAGCACCCAGGATCCCTGCCCCGGGACCAGAGGCTGGGGACACGGACAGCCTGGTGCTCAGGGTATCCAGGACATGACTGACCCCACTCCTGCGGGGTCAGAGACGGTTTGTCTCACTAAAGATAACAGTGAAGAATGGAGGAGGTCTGGCGCGTCCCCCGAACTGGGACAACCAAGGAAGGCTTCCCCGGAGAGTGGAAAGTGAACACCCAGGGGGAGGGCACCCAGGGGGAGGGGACACGAGGGGAGGGCACCCGGGGGAGGGCACCCGGGGGAGGGGACGGAAATCCGGGGGGCCTCAATTGCAGCCAGCCGGCTCCGGGGAGAAGCAAGGAGCCTGCATTTCTGAGACCCACGCTGCGTTCTCATTTAACCATCATTGCCACTTGCTAGGGCCTCAGAACTGAAACTGGTGATGGTTTCTGCCCCAGACTTGTCACAGATTCGCCTCTTTGCTTACAAAAAGGAAAGATGGCCGCTGGCACACCCACGCCCTCACGGCTGCGCTGGGCACCCAGCCTTCCATCCGCAGCCCAGGCTGCCCCGATGGGCCCCCTGGCTCACGGAAGGAGAGGACCCCATGGTTACCAAAGGGAGGAGCCGTCCGGCACCAAGGCACCCTCAGCCCCAGTTCCTTCCACAGCCGGGAGGGGGCGAGAGGGGCAACCGCCTCTGCACCCAGGCAGAAGGTCACATCTGGGCAGGACATTTCAAAATTGGACTTTATGGAACATGCTTTCTCACGGCTAGCTTTCGCACACCCCATGGGGTAAATCCCACCACGCTCGGCACCATATCCTGGCACCAAGAGCCTTGGGTGTTCTGTTTGAGCCCATCGTCCTTCTAAGGCCCAGCCCTCGAGGTGGCCCCAGAAGACAAGGCCACTCCTGGACTCAGCTTGAGGCCAGTGTGTCCAGTAACACTGGCTGTGAAGACCTGCCCACGCCCACCTCAACCGCCTCTGGGGACAAACTGTGCCTGGAGCCCTGAGGCAGCAAGTGGTCACCCCGACGAGACCCAGTGAGTGTGGTCCAGGCTGGTGTGAAGAGCCAGAGGCTGGACGGGCCATTTCCTCTTAAATTGTTTTTTATTCATTTATTTTTTAACACCAAAAACATTTTGCATTGAGGTATAGCCAATTAACAATGCTGTGGTAGTTCCAAGCGAACAGCGAAGGGACTCAGCCATACATAAACATGCATCCATTCTCCCCCAAATCCTTCTCCCAGCCAGGCTGGCACATAACACTGAGCAGAGCTCCACGTGTGATGTCTTTCTTGATATCCATCTTAAACAGAGCAGTGTGTACATGACCTTCCCAAAGCCCCTAGCTATCCCTTCCCCCTGGCAACCACAAATCTGTTTTCTAAGTCTGTAAGCGTCTTCCCACTTCCTAAGCTCATCTGCATCATTTCCTTTCAGATCCACATACAAGGGATGTCACATGGTATCTCTCCTCCTATCTGACTTACTTCACTCAGTACGACCATCTCCAGGTCCATCCCTGTTGCTGCAGATGGACCGGCCACTTTCTGAGCCAGAAGAATCAAGGGCCTCGCCAAGTCCCCTGGCGGTGACCCCAGGACCCCCGTCCCAGGGCTTCCGGGGAGCGCTGAGCAGAAGATCCACCCGCCCGACCCCGGCCCGGCACCGGGAGTCCCCGGGGGCTGATTAAGGGTGAGGGTCCATCCCAGAACAAAGCCTGCCGGCCCACAGCCACTTGACCCCTCCCCATCACAGCTGTCCCCTCCACACTCCCCCCGAAAGCTGTTTGGTGACTCTGGGGGACACCGTGGGCTGGGGCCCAGATAGTAATAAATGAGGGTCACTGGCTTCTCAAATGCGTGCCCCTCAAGGGGGAGACTTCCGGTTGCGGGGATGACCTCCAGGGGGAGACTTCCGGTTGCGGGGATGACCTCCAGGGGCCCCACTCCTTCCTTCCCTCATGTTTGCGCCAACTGATTTTAAGAAAAGTTTTCACGAAACGCCAGACCTGACCTGTCGCAGATACGATGCCCCTGGTTCACTCGCAGGATGACGTGACCAGCCACGTGGCCGGACGCTGAGGCCAATATCCCCTGTGCTGTCCCCCCGCAGCCCAACCCCCGCGGGCCCCACGTAGCTCTCCCGCCTGCGGCCGTGCCCCTTGCGGCTCTCACAGCGCCTCCAGCCCGGGCCCAGCGCTCCTGCCCCATCCAGTCTCTCCCCGCCTCCCGCAGCCCGCCTGCCCGCAGCCCGGCCCGCAGCCCGGCCCGGAGCAAACTCTCCACTGACAGCATGTGTCTGCCTCGCCCTCCCACCCACGCAGAGCTGGGCCTGCTTCTCATCCCAGACCTCAGCTCGAAGCTGGCCCTTGGCAGCGACAGGGTTGAGTAGGAAGAGGATCAGCTTTGGAGCCGAACAGGCTTGGGATCCGATCCCAGGTTCAGCGCTTGCTTGCTCTGTGACCCTCCCTGGGCAGGACGCTTCACCTCTCTGAACCACAGCTTCCTCGGCAGCAAAATGGGGCTCACGATACCTTTGTAGAGTGGCTGAGGAGACGGATAGAGCTTATACAGCTCCGAGCATACAGGGAGCCCCAGTAAACAGTGGCTGCAGGACACGCGAAAGGGACAAAGGATTGCTGTGGCCCGTGAAGAATGGGGGCAACATGGCCCTGTCCTAGGGTGCAGGACAGCTGGGGTACAGGTGGCAGCTCCTACCCCCCTCAACTCAGAAAAAGGCGAGCATGTGAAAGAAGGCTCAGACTCCAGCGGCCGGCTCAGCACAGCGAGAACTTTGTGCCCCAAGCTGCAGAAACATTTGGAAATGATTCCCGCTGGGAAGCCCTGAGCACTTTGAAGCTTATTCTCAGTAGAACAATAGAATGTGAAGTCCTTCCCTCAATCCAGAAACTTGGAATGTCCCCAGAATGCTCCAAGCCACAGAGCTGGAACTCCCAGCGGGGGGGGGGGGGGGGGGGGGGGGGGGGGGGGGGGGGGGGGGGGGGGGGGGGGGGGTCAGCACACCCTGATTGGGTGGGAGGTGCCCCCCTCCAAGAACTCCCCCATCAGAGGGGTCACGGGGAGCCCACAGCAAGGTGGGACGGTGACTCGGCTGAGGTCAGAGCAGACAGAACCCTGCCGTCTTCCTCGAAACAGCCCCACGCGGAGGGCCCCTTAGAGACAGTCCAACCACCCCCACCCTTCACCGCTTAAATTCCTGCTGCTGCCACCATGCCAGGACACGCAGCTTCGTCTCCAGCCCACGCCCCCTCTCTGGGCTTCTACATCACTTCTGATCTTTCACTACAGGAACCAACAGCTCTGGATCGAACATCTTCAATCCACCTTGTCTTCAGATTCTAAAGGTCCCCAACTTGGCTACTCCACTGAAACCAGATTGAGTGCGAAACGTTATTTTTCCTTATATCCTATGGACATCAGTTACGTATGCATCCTTGGGTCAAAATTACTTTGGGTAAATTTCCCATAATTGTTGTTCTGGGGAGCTGAGCACCCAACATTAAACAAAAACCCTTCTTTCAAACTCTTATTGTTGCTTTCTGGAAGTGATGGGAGAACCCCCTGCCAGCATCACTTCTCCCAACCACACTCAGCAAGGACTCAGCACCATCGGCAGAAGGGGAAAGAGGGACTGAATTCTAGGCCGTGGCCCCACTCTGTCGCAGGGCACATGGCTAGACCAGGCAAGAGGCAAGAAGAGAACCAAGGTGTCAACCCCACCAGCTGCTACACCTCACTGGTACCAAGGGTTTCCGCAGCAGCCAACAGCATCAGGCCTACCACTCCCACCAGCAGACCCTGAAAGCATCTCCCAAAGGGTATCAAATGGAAGAAACCTCAGGCACAGCCTCCGTGTCTGAGCCACCTTCCTAACTCACGCCACGAGAGCAACCTGAAGCGACAAGGCCATCATGGCTACTTCGGTCCCCAACCCTGGAAGCGATGCCACTCACTCACGCCCACCACACACTCACTGGTCCACCACACACTCAATGCCCGTCCTGGGCAGGAAGCGCTCTTTAGAGAAAAGTGGAGCTTCGGGCGAGTCTGGAATCTTCTGCCTCGGGTCGCTTCCCTCTTCAAGAAGAAACCTCAGCAAAGCACAGTTTTCATCTCCGGTCCCTGTGATCTGACTGTGTGGTTGAGACTCACAAAGATGGAATCCTGAGACCTTGTCCTTCCAAACTGTGGGGCATCAGAATGCCCTTCACGCCCATGGAATGCTGAGATACGAGATGGTGGTTGGTTAGCTCTCTACTTGGTTTTATTTTAATCCCCTTGTTTGGGAAAATGAAGAGTTAAAGCAAGGCTCGCACCCCAGCTGCCGCACGGCACTGCCTGAAGCTGCGGCAGAGAGCTGGAGGGGGTCCCCATGGTGTGCAGGACCCACGTAACTGGGAAGCCTGAGCTGCAATGAGATGCCAGTGGGAAATTCCAAACAGACAGAACCATGCCAGACTCAGCCCATTCCCACCCCCTGCAGGCCCCCCCCCACCTCCCAAGCCTGGGGAGCCAGCAGACACCCCTCTTAGGACTCTTCCGTGTGCCAGGCTCTCTCTGACCCTGGGGTGTGGGCTCCAGAATCAGGACTCTATCTTCAAGGAGATGACAACCCAGGGAGATGCCAGGAGACTATTCCTGGGTGTGTCCCAGTGCCTCTGCGTCCCTCTGCAGCCGAGGATGAGGACTGACCCATCTCCCTCCCGGGGGGAAGCAGGGGGCGCTGAGGCTGTTCTTATGGCTCCAGTCCCGTCCCCAGCATAAGAACAGCTGGTACCCACACACCCCCGGACATCAGCCCCCAGCAGAGAGACGGGGTCTCGGATAGAGAACCAGCTGAAAGGAGGCAGCGAGAGACAGGACCAGAAGGCACACTCCTGAGAAGGTGAAGAAAAGCCCACTCCACATTGCTCCCTCCAGGCAGCTCACGTGACCTCCTGGACCAACCCCCGTGGGCATGCGGGCCATCCTCCTCCTGCCCCATCTCTCCAGCATCTCCCCCTGCAGGACCCAAATCTGCTGCTTCCCCTCTCACCTCTCAGAACACGTGTGCACACCTGTCAAGTATCCTCTGCACCTGGCTTTTGGAAACTGAAGCTCGACCAGGCTGGGGGGTCTTGGGTCCACTCCTCTGCTTGGACTAGCTCATTCACACCCATTCAAAGGCCCTCTCCTCCAGGAAGTCCTCCAGAATCACGGTTCCCACCCCCCAACACATACCCATGCACACATGCAAACATGGGGCAAAGGCCTTTCCTTTCATGGTCTCTTTGCTCCCCAAACTTGCCAGCACTTTAGCACAAATAATTAACTGTGTGTGTCTCTGTGCCACAAGGGCTAGACAGGAGACTCATTCTGCCCCCGGACCCGCAGCCACCCCAGAACCAGGAAGTGTCCAGGAAGAGACGAACAGATGAATGATCTCATGTGATCTGAGCAATTCTGGACACAGAGGACGGACAGAGATGAGGCACGTTGCCTGAGGCCATGGGACAAACGGGCAGCATTCGAATCCGGCTGTGACTCTAAAGCTGACTCCCATCCACCGTAAAACCAGAAATGGTGGCTTCTCCCTGAAGCTGGAGTTAGAAATATGGGAGACTTTTCAGATGGAAAGATGAGTGAGGCGGTTCGTTCAGCGTCCTGCTTTCAGAACATGATGAAAGAGCCAAGCCGCCCATGTTCACATCCTGGTGCTGCCACGAAGCAGCTATGTGTCCACAGCCACCCTGCCTGGCCAATCTGTGCTCAAGGTGGGGGCGGTTATACCAGTGATGGAAAAGGTACAGCGGGTTTCGGTGAGAAGGCTCACATCAAAACCAGAAGCACATGTAGGCCAACAAAACTTCCAGGACTTTTCACTCCGGCAGGCAACCCAAGTCAGAAGGAAAAATGGGTTCAAAACAAATACAGGCTCATAAAAAAAGAAAAGAAAAATACTGGTCAAGCCATTAGCACAAAGACACTCTGAGAGCCGGCCTCTAAGAGCCAGCCCTGGCAGCCTCCTAGCTGCCACCCCAGCCCTGGGGACGCACCTGGGGAGGGGTCCTCTCAAGGCTCCTCCCTCCTCAAACTGCCTGGGGGGCTCAGTGCCTCCGCCCCTTGTTCCCTCTTCTTCCACCCCCGCCTCCCTGGGTGGTCTCCTCCAGCCTCACCTACAGGCTGAGACTCCCTCATTTCTGTCTGTCCAGGCTCCACCCGGACGTCTAACAGGAGACTTAAAGTGTCCACTCGGGACTCCAAGGCCCACCCTCGTCCCGCTTCTCCACCTCAGTAATTAGCAGTCATCCTGCGTCAGGAGGCTGAGGCCAAAATAACTGGGTCAGCCTGAATGATTCCAGCTCCCTCACCGTCCACATCAAGCGCTCAGCGAGTCCTGTCCACTCAACCTCCCCAACTCTCCAGCTCTGTCCACTTCTCCCCAGCCTCCAGGCCACTACCCTCTCCAGGGCATCTTCCACCCTGGACCCTGCAGGAGCCTCCCTCACCACCACCCTGCCGGCTTATTCAGCCTCCACTCTAGTCTCCCTGCCATCCACCCACCAGGCAGTACACAGAGGAGCTGCTGTCAAGGGATGTCACTGCCCTGCTTGAGAGCCTCCAGCCCCGGGGCATTTGGGACAAAATCCAGTCTGCAGCCTGACTTTTAAGGCCCTGCACAAACTGCCTTGGCCCCGCCCGCCTCCCCTCCCTTCACTCCATCCGGTGGTCCCTCTGACACACCTGGTCCCACCTGGGGGCCGGTGTATGCCTTCGGTCCCCTTTGCCCAAACGCTCCTCCCCAGGTCTTTTCACAGAGGGCTCCCTGCCACTGACGTCTTAGTTCCAGTATCACGGCCCCCCGCCGCCCACCTGAGAGCCGCCGGAGTCCCGCTGTCGCGTTACAGTCACCGTGGCAGAGGGCCCCACAGACTGCTTGTTAGCACATCTGTTTCTGTGTTTATTCTCAAGGGTGTATAGTGGCTTTAGGGGCGTCCCCTAGAAAGACACGTCCATGTCCTGACACCTGGAACTTAAGAATGTGACCTTATTTGGAATAAGGGTCCTTGCAGATGTGACTGAGGATCTCCCAATGACGTCATCTTAGATTATCCGGGTGAGTCCTAAGTCCTAGGACAAGTGCCCCTAGCCATGGGAAGATGGGGGCAGAGGCTGGAGGCGCACCCCCTTGCCTCTGGGCCCCTGGTGTGGGGAAGGAGTAAGCAGGCGCCCGTGCACACGGGATCCCCCAGGAAGTCAGGGACAGAGCCGGGTGGGAATCTGCGCCCCCCCCCGGACCCCTGGCATAGAAAACACCTGTCCTTTCAAACGAGCCCCTCGGCTACACAGCGAGACGGAGCAGGACCTTAAGTTCCTCCCCTTCCCCACGACGTCCTCTGCCTGCCTCCGCTCTGTGGAAAACTTGAGTCAAAGAAGTTTAATCAGAGAAATGAGAAACACAGAGGCAAAGGGAAGCAGTCAGAGGAGACCAGAGAGTAACCATCTTGTCAGCAGGCGCAGTCGAGGACCGTCGGTTCTTTCTCAAGGACGATAGATAATATTCTGAGCCATATCCTGTGAGCTGTCTTACAGATACTGAAGCCCCAGGTAGAAGTCAACCACACGATGACTAGACTGTCCCCACGACAGAGGCTGCCACGATTTCGAGAACTGGCCTCAAAGAAACGGGAACAAATGGACCCCGGAACTGAAGATTAAGTGTACCTAAAACAAGCAGGATGACGCCAGTCAGACCACCGAAGACCAGTCTGAAGATGACCGTCAGAGCTGACTGTGCTGTCTCTGCGTGTAGCCTGCCCACCCCCACTTCTGTCTATGAAAGCTCTTGCCCACAGTTTGCCAGTGGACAGGGAAGTTGGCCTTTGGATAGATGTCTGCCCTCCCCCTGCACAGTTGCGGGCATCTAAAATAAAGCAAACTTTCCTTTCCACCAACCTGCCCTGTTTACTGGCTTTTGGGGGACGAGCAGCTGGGTCCCACACTCTTTCGGTAACAGGAGCGCTCAACTATGGGACTGAAGCGTCCGCCCAGTCGAGTGGTTAGGAGCACAGAGTCCCATGTCCTCTACTGATGACGCACACTGTCGTGAGCAAGGACTGGTTGCCAGGACCGGCTCTGAAATGCCAGAGCTCAGAGTGTTTTCATGCTAATGGGCTGAGCCAGTATTTTTTTTTTTTTGAACTTGTTCTTCCTTTTGCGTCATGTCGCCCGCTGGAGTAACCACTCTGGCCCCTTGCTGTTGTTCAATCTCTAAGTCACGTCTGACTCTGCGACCCCATGGACGGTAGCCCACCAGGTTTCCTTTGTCTGTGGGGGTTTCCAGGCAAGAATACTGGAGTGGGTTGCCATCTCCTTCTCCAGGCGATCTTCCTGACCCAGGGATAGAACCTGGGTCTCCAGCATTGGCAAGTGGATTCTTCACCAGTGAGCCACCTGGGAACCCAGCAGTAAAATGGAAATAACAGTTGTACCTACGTCATGTGGTTGTTGACAGAGCTAAATTAGTGACTAAATGTAAAAGACTTCAATTATAATAATTTCCTAGAGCAGAGAGCTTTCCTTCCACATTTATGGAAACAGAGCAGAAAGGCTGTGGGAGTCAGTCAAGCTCTCTCGGGCGGGTCACTTTCGGGTCCAGTCTCCTAACCTTGGTTGAGTGCCCGCTCCCACCCCTGGGTGGGCTGGCATAGGACCCTCCTGATAACATGCAGGCAGCCAGTTCCCTCCTGCCCCAGCCTCTTGTTAGGACCAGGCTTCGGGGTTAAAGGCGGTGACCAGCACCAAGAGTGCTGGCCACAGGGCACAGCCTCCGATCCAGCCGTGCCTACTACGAGCTGGATGACCAGGGACACACGACTTGCCCTCAGCGCCACACTCTCTCAGTGCTAAGCTCCCCTCCAGGCTGAAGGGTCTCTGACCCCAGGAAAGTTGACCTAATAGGTACTTGCCCACCTCGGTTTCATTTGAAACCATTACGGGAAACTGAGACCAAGGGAAGCCTACACGAGCATTTATTAACGAAGCTGTTGCGATCTGATGTTTTTGCAAACCTTTGATTGTGAGATATACTGGCAAAGTACTCGTGCGCCCTATTAGAATTGTTTTCCGGCAAAGTTGCTCCACCCACCGTATCCATTGCTCACAGAGACACCCCCCCGCCCCAGCCGCCACCGCTTCAGAGGAACGGCGGGGGCTGTCTGAAGGATGCTGGGAAGGGGGCTCCTGAGGAAGCTCCCCAAGCACGAGGAGGGGGCAGAACTCCGGACAGCCCCGCATTCTCTCTCACCTTCTCAACCTCTGTCCATGCCGTTCCCTTTGCCTGGTGACCCTCCCCACCCTCCATCTGCTCCTTCACATCCCTGTTTGCATGCCACTTCCTCCAGGAAGTCTTCCCTGACTAACTCCCAGCTGGGGTTAGTTTGTAATCGGCTACTTTCAGGATCTCACAGAAGTTACGCCCCACGGGCAGAAGGCTCTGGTCTCTTCCTCTCTGCCGTATCCCCAGGACCTAGAACATGTCTGGCACAGAGCTGGCCCTCAGCAGATACCTTGCTGAGACAGATGATCAAACGCCTAAGGAGGCCAGCTGAGCCCACTTTGCATGACCTTTACCAATACGGCTTTGGCCCCCGCGAGCTGCCGGCCTCCCAGCTCCTGGCTGGGGACGTGCAGTCTTAGTAGTGCCGTCTTGGGGAAGGACACTGTCCTACTCTAGGAAGGGGCCAACACACGTAACAAGTGATAATAATGCAGCTCCCACGACAGGCCTCCTGCAGCCTTGCCCTCAATCCTCCTGCGTGCTCAGTCGCATCCAACTCTTTAGCTACTGCAGCCCGCCAGGCTCCTCTGTCCACCGGATTTCCCAAGCACTAATATTGGAGTGGTTGCCATTTCCCTCTCTAGGGCATCTTCCCGACCCAGTGATCGAATCTGTGTCTTCTGCTTTGCAGGCAGATTCTTTACCACTGAGCCACCTGGGAAGCCCCCTCAATCCTCAGAGAGACCTAAAAAGTCGGTTTCTGTTATGTCCATTTTACAAATGAGAAACCAGGTCATCCCGTCGTTCTTTTCTGAGGGACGACAGATAAAGTTGTCAGTTCCACAAATGAGCTCTCCTAGAAGCCTGCTGGATGCCAAGGGGGAGTGAGCCACCCTCCTCCCCCACCGCCATCAGGGCACAAATGCACCCAAGCTGGGGTGGCTCCGGGCAGTGCTGGAAGGGGTGTAACCTGGAGCTGTGGCCTCCCCAGAAGAGGCCCTGGCGCTGCCCCCCTAGACACCCTGAGTCTCATTCTCCTGCAGCCCCCTCAGCCTGTCCAGCCCCCGCCACCGAGTGGGAAACTCCAGGAGCAGCCGCGGTGCAGCCACGTGTTTTCAAGCCAAGTCCTCTCTCCTCTTTGTTCTCCTCCCAGCGACGACGTTCTCTGTAATCAGTTGGAAAGGCAGCCCAGCTGGAGCCAGGGGGCCAAGAAAGTCTTGGGGAAAACAGAACCGTCTTTCCCAACACCCTCCTCCTCTCTTCCTCCCTCCCCCACTGGCTCTCAGGAAAGCCCAACAGCACAGACAAAAGGACGCAGGACAGACGGATGGTTCCCGCTCTGCCCCCCGGCTCGAAAGTGCAGCACCCCTCTGCCTTCCCGTGGCCTGGTCACCAAAGGAGTGGCCGAAGATTCGCTCAAAGGCTCACCATCGAGGCTTTTTTCGCGATCACTTTTACACTGCACATTTCCTCCGGGACCCCTCGGCTCTACGGGGTGGGTGGGGACAGTGTCACTCTCAACCTTACAAGGCTTCGGGAACCTTACAGCATCTGAGTTTGCAGGTACAGAAAGGAACCTGGCAGATCTCTCCCCTTCTCTCCCCCCCACCCACACCAAACTTGTTGAAATTCAAGAGAGAGTCCTCCCCAAAGATACAGGCATTCTCATCAGTGTGCAAAGAAGAGAGGCTTCTTCACCCACTTCAAGTGAGGACCTGATCCAGGAAGAAGACGGCAGTAAACCATCAGTCAGGGCTGGGGAGCCATCCCAGCCTAGCACACCTCAGCACTCCTTCAAAGCTGGACCCTGCCAGTCTGCACGGGACCCTTCTCACACAGGAGGTGCGAAAGAGTAGCTGTGGAAGGTCTGGGGACTCGGGCTCAGCAAAGTCCAACTACACCTCTCTGTGCCTCAGTTTCCTTGTGTGTTAGATACAGGGGGGTGCCGGGGCCCTCTGGGCTTTCGATCCAGCCAGCAGTCCCCTGAATTCCCTTCCTCCCCTGCCTGCCTGACAAGCTCCCACTCAAGCACCCTTCTCCTCCAAGAAGCCTCCCATCAACCCCAAGGCCTGGGATGGCTCTCGCTGCCGGTGCTGACCCCTGTTCCTCTATCCACGACATGCCCCTAGGCGCACGCCCGTGCCTGGAACAGACAGGGTTCCATGAAGGTCTGCTGCAAAGGGAGCCAGGGAGCCAAGAAACCTCGGCAGGGTTCTCCTCGCCCCCACCCCCCCCCAGTCTCCCTGGGGAACCCCTGAATCCTGGCAAGGCATTAGCTGGGACAAGTGACCTTTGACAGAGGAAGGGGAGTGGTCACCAGAGAGTTTAAAAGAAGCTCAACTAAGCCAGAGATAAAGAACCGGAGATGCCGAGGGTGGTCGGAGCCCTAATCTGCGCCTGGCCCCAGGAGGGCTGGCCTGACTAATGACTGATAAGCAACTGGGGTCAGTGGAGAAGTCAGAGGTCATGGCTGTGATTGGCAGGGCCTTGCACTCACCCCTGAGGAGTGGAAGGCCTTGAGGATTAAGGGAGAAAAGATGAGCTGGGTGCCTGCCATTCCAGCGCTGTCAGCCCAGGGCTGGGGGCTCTGTTGGTGGAGACCCCCTTGCACCCCCTTGCCATCAGGCAGCTGGCTGGGTTTGGAGGCGGCCTGACCCTAGCTGCAATGAATATGGAGCCTGGCAGCACCTCCGTCTTGGGGTCCTCAGTGTCCCAGGAGAGCAGACAGAGGTCTCCCCACACATAGCTGTGACCCTGAACACCTCCAGACTACACCCTTCCTCTCTGCGTCCTGCACGGGCCGCCCCCTACTCCATGACGGGGGCTGTGTCTTGAGCAATTTACCGATCCCCACCCCCCAGTCTGTTTTCCATCAGAACACTGGGTACCACAGCCCCTGCATAAGGGTGGAGGTGGGAGGAGTGAGAACATGTGTGCCAAAGGCGCTCCAGGGGCTAGGGGCAGCCACGGGGGTGGAGGAGGGGTGAGGGAGGGGACGGCGACCTTGGCGGCCACCGGCCAGTTCCTCTCCCCCGGCCGGCACTTTGGCCCCGGCGGGTGGATGGGCGCTAGGGTGGACAGGGTTTGGAAGTGAGAGGACACGCGGGAGAATGTGTTTGGAGGTATCCGTCTCTAAAACAAGTCCCCAAGTCAGCGGAGGTGATCAGGATGGAAGCCAGGAGGCGGGTAGTTGGGGGGTGGGGGGAAGCGCCGCGGGGCAGCTCAGACGCCCCAGGACCGCCGACGGGGGCGCAGCTCCAGGCCGCGTCCCCAGGCGCCGGCAGTCCCCAAAGTCCCACGGGGCGCGGGGTCCACAGGGGTCGGCGGGGGATGGGGCAGTCACTCAAGCGGGGTCCGTGGACTCGGGCGTCCCCTCCCTCCCGACGCCCCCCGGCATCCCTACCTCGGGCCGCCAGCAGCGAGAGGCCGCCGAGCAGCAGCAGCGGCAGCGGGACCCGGCGCGACGGGGCGGCGCGCTCCATGGGCGGCGGGCGGACAAAGGCGCGGGGCGCGGCTCTAGGCTACGGGCAGCGCGGGCTCCAAGCTCCGGCCGAGCCTCCGCAGCCAACGCTGGGCCCCGGCCGCGCGGTTCAATTATCCCGCCCAGGAGGAGGGCGCGGGGAGGGCGCGGCGGGGGCGGGGCCGCGGGGCGCCCGCTTCCCCTTCCCCCCGGCCGCGGCGGGGACCTCCGGGCCCCCTCCCCGCTGGGGGGCCCTCCCTCCTGGAACCCATCCTCGAAGGGCGCGCAGGCCCACGGCCGGGGCGGGGGCAGGGACTCCAAACTTCTCCTAGGTGGGGGGGGCGCCTGGGAAAGGGGGGGCGCGATCGGCGGGAAGCACCCCACCCCCACCCCCGCCCACACAACCCCCTCCCCGTGCGAGTGAAACCCGATCCCCTCCGCACCCACGGCCCGAGTGGCGGGCTGGGTATCAAAGGTTAGCTCCGCCCGGCTCCACCGAAAGGGCGGGTGAGGGGAACCCAGCCTCAGGCAGCGAGGGGTTCCCAGGATCGGAGGCGCCTTTTGCGGGGAAATAAGGGCGGTCCATTCGGGGAGCCCCATGCGGGACTCGGCCCCCGAGTGTTGCCCGGAACCCACAAGTCTGCTGGTTTCCCTCCCCCTCCCTCCTGCGCGCAGGTCGCCCGGCACTCTGCAGGTCGGTGGTCAACCTCAGGTGTGCCCGAGACTGCCACCTGGCTCTGCCCTCAGGGGACCGCCCCTCGGGCTGACTCCACCAGCATCCCAAGGCCCGCCCGTGGAGGGTGATGAATCCGGGGCACCCAAGCTTGGGGGAGAAAGAGATTTCTTTTTGCCGGTGAGGAAGCAGCCTTTGAGCTGGGCCTGGAAGAGCCACTCTGTGTAGGAAATTCATGGCTGCGACCAGTCAGTGATTACTGAGGATGAATTAGTCTGCTGAGCCCAGAAATGGAATTATTTAAAAGAATAAGGAAAACAAAGACATAAGTGGAGATGGGAGCAGTGGGATGACCCACAGGGACACCCTTAGCCAAGTGTCGGGGTTCCACCCAGGAGTCCCACTCGGTGTTATACCAGGCCCAAAGGCATACGCTGTGGGCACTGAGACGAAGTCACGGACCAGAGTGCTCATTGCTGCGCAGTTCAGGACAGCTTCCAACAGGGAGGGGCCGAGCTCAGCGGCAGCAGAGTGAAGGCACTGGGCAGTCTGTGTGGAGCACTACGCAGCCCTGAAAAGCCAGGGCTCGGCAACCTGGGCAGCTACTGGAAGGCTCTCAGACAGGAGCCGCTTGTGGAGCCAGATGCTGAGGAACACTTCCTGCAAGATATCATTGTTATGCTCCGAGCCCGTATCTCCGAACCGACCGAGAGAGCAAGTCCACCACAGTATTGCAAACGCAAGAAGGGAGTTTATCTCTAGCGCGCTAGGGCCCAAGTCTCATCCCACACCAGGGAATCTGACAAGAGCCCCGAACAAAGGAGTATGGCGGCTTATATACAGGCAGTTCTTTGTCTCAGTTACAGGAGTAGCTGGCGTTACATGATTGGCCAGGCAGGATGAGCGCATATCCTGTCTCTTTCTGGGAAACATGACTCAGGTCCTAGAGACCGTCGTTTGGTCCCTAACATTCCCCCCTGTCCTTAGATCATATAGAGGAATCTTCCTCTCGGTCCTGAGACACAGTTTGATATTGTTGTCGAAGCACAAACAGCTGTACTGTATTTATGCGTTTTTTTACAAAGGCTACAAGTCTATTGATAATACATGGGCCGAAGGTAAGCATTAGTAAAAGTACTAGCAGGGGTCCTAGCAAGGTGGAGATTAAGGTAGTCAGCCAAGGGGATTGTTGAAACCAAGATTTAAACCATCTCTGTTGAGCCTCACGTTTTCGTTTACGTTGGGCTAGTCCTTTTTTCACTTTGGCCATAGATTTTTTAACTATTTCTGTATGATCCGCATAGAAACAGCACTCTTTTCCTAGGGCAGCACAGAGTCCCCCTTGTTGCAGAAAGTGCAGATCTAATCCCCTCCTGTTTGCTTTTTACTGGATTAAACCTTATTTTGACTTGTGCATAATTGCAACTTTTACAGCTAAAAGTTGGATCTCCGAGGACCCTAGGGAGGGGCTTGGTGAATGAAAAATTAAGTAAATCTCGATTTCTTATTTCCCAGCGCCGAGGTCCATCATTAGAAATAACACAATCCCAAGTTTTACAATGAGTCTTGTGCCCCCCCACAGGTTTTCCAGTCATGTCTGGGTGCGCCTGGGCATGCCCAGACCCTTGTTCTCAGAGATAACCCCTAGCCAAAGGCACATTTACCATCAGCTTAAGGTCAAAGTACAAGTCTGGCCACCATGTGTTTGGTGGATGTATTGCGGTAGTGGAGTTTAGCACCTCTCGTGTTAGTCCATTTTGCAGCTTTTAGGTGATTTTGATGGGTTGATGCGGGTTCACGCTGGCAACTCCGGAGCAGAGTAACTGGGTCATCCACAAGATGGCCCAGCCGAGTTGTCCTGGTCCTGTTGGCGCCTTCGAAGCTTTAGCCTCAAAGGGTTGGACGGGTGCAGAGATGTTTCCCATTTTTTTTTAGCGTCTTTTTGCTCTGCTGAAGCAGCTGGGCGTACGTGGTTGCAATGCACCGAAGGCCCGATACCATCGACCTTTAGGGCAGTTGGGGTGGTAAGAAGAACAACATAAGGACCCTTCCATTTGGGTTTTAGTGCCTTGGTTTGGTGCCTTTTGACCCATACCCAGTCTCCAGGGCCAATGTCATGTGAGGGAATAGTTCTCTTATTTTGACTCACACGTATTTTCTGGAGCAGTTTCCAGACACGAGAGTGTACCTTGCTTAAGGCCATCAAGGCCTCTTGGAGTTGCCCCAACGTGGGAGGCGGTAGTTTTTTCCCTTCAAATATTGGACATACAGGGGGAGGTCTCCCATACAGAATCTCAAATGGGGTAAGATTAAGTTGATAAGGAGTATTACGCGCACGGAAGAGGGCGAAGGGAAGGAGGGTCACCCAGTCTCCGCCACTCTCTATAGCCAATTTAATTAAAGTTTTTTTTAGAGTCCGATTCATTTTTTTTACTTGCCCTGAGCTCTGTGGACTGTATTCACAATGTAACTTGCATTTAGTCCCCAGGGCTAGGGCAAGGCTCTGAACTATTTGACTCACAAAAGCAGGTCTATTATCAGAGCCGATGGTCACTGGCAGGCCAAACCTGGGAACTATTTTTTTTTTTAATCTTTTTTGCCACTATCATCGCAGTTTCTCCCTTTGTAGGAAAAGCCTCCACCCACCCTGAGAAGGTATCCACCAACACTAACAAGTACCGGTAACCATACTTGCCTGGCCTTACCTCGGTGAAATCTATTTCCCAGTGCTGCCCTGGTCCTTCTCCCCGATACCTCAGTCCTGCATGTTGTCCTTTTTCTGGCCTCATCTGTTGACATGCCTTACAAGCATGCACTATGTTCTTTACAGTTGTCTGGTGCCGGGGAAATCGCAGGCGCACAGTTTGAAAGAGCATCAGAGTCTTCTTTTCTCCCAGATGAGTAGACAATGCAAATGTTCACATAGTTGTCATCCCAACTGAGCAGGGAGTGTCAAGTAGACGTATGAGTCTCGGTACCATCTATCTTTCTCTTTTTGAAGGTTGGTGTGTTTTTGGATCCAAGCAAAGTCTGTGGATGAACACTCAGGGGTTAAGGGCAGAGTTCCCATATCTGGAGGTGGAAGTCCGATCGCCAACACAGGGGTGATGAAATCTTCATCAGCTACTTTTCGAGCTGCCAGGTCTGCAGCACGATTCCCTCGTGCCGTGGGGCTGTCACCATTCTGATGTCCAGGTACGTGTACTATTGACACAGCCCGAGGCATCTGTACAGCCTCTAAAAGTCTACGGATTTCAGGCAAGTTTTTAATTTTTTTTTTTTTAGCTGTCAAAAACCCCCGTTCCCGATGTATCGGGCCCTGGATGTGTACCGTGCCAAAAGCATAGCGACTGTCAGTGAAAATAGTTATTCTTTTTTTTTTTTTTGGCTCTCTCTAATGCTTGAATCAGGGCAATTAACTCTGCCTTTTGTGCTGAGGTATCCAGGGGAAGGGCCTCTGCCCATATCGTCTGTCCAGAGTCATCTACTATTGCGGCTCCCGCCCATCTCTGTCCATCTTTTACATAACTGCTGCCGTCTGTGAATCATCTTAGCTCACTGTTATCCAGTGGAGTATCGGGTAAGTCTTTTCGCATTGCTGTTACCCCGGCCAGTATCTCATCACAATCATGGAGGGGGCTATTTTCCTCCGGATTGGGCAAAAGAGTGGCCGGATTTAGAGTGCAGGGCATTTGGAAATGAATCCGTGGGGTGTCAAGCAGCAAGGCCTGGTAGTGCGTCAAGCGGGCATTAGAAATCCATTTACCTGGGGGTTGCTTTAAAACTCTCTCTATGGCATGAGGAGTGTAGACCAAGAGTCTCTGTCCATAAGTCAGTTTATCAGCATCGTGGACTAAGAGCGCGGTGGCTGCGATGATACGGAGGCAAGGTGGCCATCCGGCTGCCACTGGGTCCAGTCTCTTGGAAAGGTAAGCTACAGGTCGCTTCCATGGTCCCCATCTCTGTGTTAGTACCCCTTTTCTTATCTCCCGCTTTTCATGGAGGTCTTTGTCCAGGGCCTCATTAAATAACGTGGGCGAGTTTTTGAAACCCTGTGGTAAGCGAGTCCATGTCAGCTGCACAGGGGTCTGACCACCGTCTTCCTGCCATTTGAAGGCAAAGATCTCTTGGCTTACAGGGGCAAGAGGCAAACTGAAAAAGGCATCTTTTAAATCTAAAACAGTGTACCAAATATAGTTTGGAGGCAAGTTGCTTAGCAACGTATAAGGGTTAGGAACCGTAGGATGAATATCATTCACCCGTTTGTTGACTTCTCGTAGATCTTGAACCGGTCTAAAACCAGTTCCCCCAGGCTTTTTCACAGGCAGCAGGGGAGTGTTCCATGGGGACCCGCACCTTTTCAGGACCCCAGCGTCTATGAGGCGTTGTATATGAGGAGTAATTCCTTGTCGAGCCTCTTGACTCATGGTATACTGTCGTACCCTCACCGGGGAAGCGCTGGCTTTCAGTTCCACAATGATAGGGGGCCTCTGTTTGGCTAGTCCCATTCCTGCAGTTTCAGCCCAGGCCTGAGGGTATCTTTAAACCCATGGTTGTATTTTGGGGCTTATTGTTGCTGGGGCCTCTGGCAAGTAGAGTCTGTATTCATCTTTTAATGCCAGAGACAAGACCTGAAGAGGATGCCCGGTCCCATCTAAAACCGACACTTGTCCGTGGTCGAAATGAATTTGGGCATTTACTTTAGACAGTAAATCCCTTTCCAACAAGGGCGCTGGACACTCAGGTATCACCAGAAAAGAATGGGTCACCTGGTGGGCCCCCAAGTTCACATGCCGCTTTGTAGTCCATCCATATCGTTTAGTCCCGGTTGCTCCCTGCACCCAGCTACTTTTCTTAGACATGGGTCCATCTTTTTGGTTTAAGACTGAGTATTGGGCTCCCGCGTCCACCATGAAGCCAACCGGTTTCCCCTCCACATTTATAGTTACCCAGGACTCGGGGAGGGGCTTCGAGCCCTGACCCCCCTAGTCGCTATCCTCACCCGCGTAGAGGATATGACTGTCTGGAGAGGGAGTCTCGGTCTTGGGGTTCTTGGGCCCCTCTTTTAGATTTTTCTTGGGGCATTTATCTTTTCAATGTCCAAACTCTTTACAAAACGCACATTGGTTTTTCTCAAGCTTACGCCTTGTCATTTTTTCTTCAGTTTTTGAGTCCAATTTTTTCCCTTTTTGGAACCTGTTTTTGTTTTCAACCCCAGCAAAAAATATCTGGGCCAGCTCTTTTTGATTTTTACGGTTTTTTTCAGCTCTAAATTTTTTGTTTTTTAATGCGGTCCTCTCTCTCTTTTGGGGTCTCTCTATGATTAAAAACTCTCTCGGCTGCCCTCACTAGATCTTGCAAGGATTGTTTATTTAACCTCTCTATCTTTTGTAACTTTTTTCTAAAATGGGGGGCTGCTTGATTTACAAATGCTAACATAACTGCCGCTCATGACTCATCTGCCTGTGGGTCCATAGGGGTATACTGTCTAAAAGCTTTCATTATCCTTTCCAGGAAGGCTGCTGGGCTCTCATTTGGCTGTTGTCTCACTGGATTTATTTTGGCCAAATTAGTTGGCTTTCTGGCGGCCCCTCTAAGGCCAGCCATGAGAGTCTGACGGTACACTCGGAGACGCTCCTTACCTTCAGCGCGTTTGAAGTCCCAGTTGGGTCGCACCAAGGGGAACCCCTCCTCAATGAGGTGAGGCTGTATTGTGGGCCTCCCATCCACCCCTGGCACAGTTTTCCGGGCTTCTGACAGGATCCGTTAGTGCTCCTCTGTAGTGAAAAGCACCTGTAACAGTTGCTGACAATCATCCCAAGTGGGATTGTGAGTAAACAGGATAGACTCTAAAAGATCAATAAGACCCTGCGGTTTTTTCAGAGAAGGCGGGAGTCTGGGTTTTCCAATTGTACAAATCACTAGTGGAGAAGGGCCAGTACTGATATGTCCGCTCTCCACCCTCTCTGGCTGGCCCCGCCCGGACCGGAAACGCACGAATGGTGGAGGAGGGAACCTCCGGGTCGTCTTCCGCTACGCCGGCCATTTTTTTTTTTTTTTGCCTTTCTCCGAGTTCCCTAGGTGCAGCCCCTTTTTCTGGGAGGAGTTGAAGGCTTGGTTCTCTTTTTGGCTTCTCCCGATGAAACCTGTGGAACCTGTGGAAGCAAGGGCGGGGAAGAGGGAAGGGAAGTGAGGGGCTGAAAAACAAAATGTTTTAGCCAGGCCAGGGGGTTTTCCACCAGGTCCTGTCAGACTAAAATGTATGGAGTTTGGTCTGGCTGGGTGTCCTGAAGGGTAGGGGGTGAGCACCTTCTCTCTGACCGCTTGAATAGTAGGCAGGCTCAAGGTGCCTTTTTGTGGCCAGCTGACATCAAAAGCAGGCCACTCAGCAGAACAAAAAGTTACTAACTTGCTTTTCTTCACCAGCAATGATAGATTCTGTGCTCTAGACTTGAAATCAGAGAAGTGCTTAATCATAAGAGAGAAAGGAGTAGAAGTTGTTTGTCCCGTGATCACAGAAAAGTACACTGGGAGCCAACAGACACAGACACCACGAATAGACAAACAGATAACAAACGCAAGGTGGCCACCGACAATGCACTCAATCTTACCTGCAGGATGTTCATAGAGCCAGCCACCTCCCCAGCACAAAACTGGGCCCCGGCCTTACGCTGACTTAATCCAGTAACCAGAGCCAGCTGTCTCCCCAGCACGAAACCAGGCCCCGGCCTTACACTGACTTAATCCAGTAACCAGAGCCACCTGTCTCCCCAGCACGAAACAGAAAACGGGGCCCCGCCTAGGGAACTCGGAGAAAGGCAAAAAAAAAAAAAAATGGCCAGCATAGCAGAAGCCGACCCGGAGGTTCCCTCCTCCACCATTCGTGCGTTTCCGGTCCGGGCGGGGCCAGCCAGAGAGGGTGGAGAGCGGACATATCAGTACTGGCCCTTCTCCACTAGGGATTTGTACAATTAAAAAACCCAGACTCCCGCCTTCTCTGAAAAACCGCAGGGTCTTATTGATCTTTTAGAGTCTATCATGTTTACTCACAATCCCACTTGGGATGATTGTCAGCAACTGTTACAGGTACTTTTCACTACAGAGGAGCACTAACGGATCCTGTCAGAAGCCCGGAAAACTGTGCCAGGGGTGGATGGGAGGCCCACAATACAGCCTCACCTCATTGAGGAGGGGTTCCCCTTGGTGCGACCCAACTGGGACTTCAAACGCGCTGAAGGTAAGGAGCGTCTCCGAGTGTACCGTCAGACTCTCATGGCTGGCCTTAGAGGGGCCGCCAGAAAGCCAACTAATTTGGCCAAAATAAATCCAGTGAGACAACAGCCAAATGAGAGCCCAGCAGCCTTCCTGGAAAGGATAATGAAAGCTTTTAGACAGTATACCCCTATGGACCCACAGGCAGATGAGTCACGAGCGGCAGTTATGTTAGCATTTGTAAATCAAGCAGCCCCCCATTTTAGAAAAAAGTTACAAAAGATAGAGAGGTTAAATAAACAATCCTTGCAAGATCTAGTGAGGGCAGCCGAGAGAGTTTTTAATCATAGAGAGACCCCAAAAGAGAGAGAGGACCGCATTAAAAAACAAAAAATTTAGAGCTGAAAAAAACCGTAAAAATCAAAAAGAGCTGGCCCAGATATTTTTTGCTGGGGTTGAAAACAAAAACAGGTTCCAAAAAGGGAAAAAATTGGACTCAAAAACTGAAGAAAAAATGACAAGGCGTAAGCTTGAGAAAAACCAATGTGCGTTTTGTAAAGAGTTTGGACATTGAAAAGATAAATGCCCCAAGAAAAATCTAAAAGAGGGGCCCAAGAACCCCAAGACCGAGACTCCCTCTCCAGACAGTCATATCCTCTACGCGGGTGAGGATAGCGACTAGGGGGGTCAGGGCTCGAAGCCCCTCCCCGAGTCCTGGGTAACTATAAATGTGGAGGGGAAACCGGTTGGCTTCATGGTGGACGCGGGAGCCCAATACTCAGTCTTAAACCAAAAAGATGGACCCATGTCTAAGAAAAGTAGCTGGGTGCAGGGAGCAACCGGGACTAAACGATATGGATGGACTACAAAGCGGCATGTGAACTTGGGGGCCCACCAGGTGACCCATTCTTTTCTGGTGATACCTGAGTGTCCAGCGCCCTTGTTGGAAAGGGATTTACTGTCTAAAGTAAATGCCCAAATTCATTTCGACCACGGACAAGTGTCGGTTTTAGATGGGACCGGGCATCCTCTTCAGGTCTTGTCTCTGGCATTAAAAGATGAATACAGACTCTACTTGCCAGAGGCCCCAGCAACAATAAGCCCCAAAATACAACCATGGGTTTAAAGATACCCTCAGGCCTGGGCTGAAACTGCAGGAATGGGACTAGCCAAACAGAGGCCCCCTATCATTGTGGAACTGAAAGCCAGCGCTTCCCCGGTGAGGGTACGACAGTATACCATGAGTCAAGAGGCTCGACAAGGAATTACTCCTCATATACAACGCCTCATAGACGCTGGGGTCCTGAAAAGGTGCGGGTCCCCATGGAACACCCCCCTGCTGCCTGTGAAAAAGCCTGGGGGAACTGGTTTTAGACCGGTTCAAGATCTACGAGAAGTCAACAAACGGGTGAATGATATTCATCCTACGGTTCCTAACCCTTATACGTTGCTAAGCAACTTGCCTCCAAACTACATTTGGTACACTGTTTTAGATTTAAAAGATGCCTTTTTCAGTTTGCCTCTTGCCCCTGTAAGCCAAGAGATCTTTGCCTTCAAATGGCAGGAAGACGGGGGTCAGACCCCTGTGCGGCTGACATGGACTCGCTTACCACAGGGTTTCAAAAACTCGCCCACGTTATTTAATGAGGCCCTGGACAAAGACCTCCGTGAGTATCGGGTTGAACACCCTACCATTGTTTTATTACAATATGTTGATGACCTTATGCTGGCAGCGGCTACAGAGAAAGAGTGCCAAGAGGCTACAGGTGACCTTCTCCAAACCTTGGGGACTTTAGGTTACAAGGCCAGTGCCAAAAAGGCCCAGATTGCCAAGCAAGAGGTTACATACCTCGGTTATAAGATAAAACAGGGCCAGAGGTGGCTAACACAGGTTATGAAAGAAACCATCCTCCAGATCCCTAAGCCGGCTAACCCTAGACAAGTGAAAAAAATTTCTGGGAACGGTGGGATATTGCCGGTTATGGATCTTGGGGTTTGCAGAAAAGGCCAGGCCCCTATATGAGGGGACCAAAAAAAAAACAAGGACTGGAAATGGACTGAGCCAATAAAACAGGCCTTCCAAGAGCTCAGGCGAGCCTTGCTAAAAGCTCCTGCCCTTGCCCTCCCTGATCCATCTAAGCCTTTCCAATTATTTGTAGATGAAAAGCGGAGGATAGAAAAAGGGGTACTAACACAGAGATGGGGACCACAGAAGCGACCTGTAGCTTACCTTTCCAAGAGACTGGACCCAGTGGCAGCCGGATGGCCACCTTGCCTCCGTATCATCGCGGCCACCGCGCTCTTAGTCCACGATGCTGATAAACTGACTTATGGACAGAGACTCTTGGTCTACACTCCTCATGCCATAGAGAGAGTTTTAAAGCAACCCCCAGGTAAATGGATTTCTAATGCCCGCTTGACGCACTACCAGGCCTTGCTGCTTGACACCCCACGGATTCATTTCCAAATGCCCTGCACTCTAAATCCGGCCACTCTTTTGCCCAATCCAGAAAAAAAATAGCCCCCTCCATGATTGTGATGAGATACTGGCCGGGGTAACAGCAATGCGAAAAGACTTAACCGATACTCCACTGGATAACAGTGAGCTAAAATGGTTCACAGATGGCAGCAGTTATATAAAAGATGGACAGAGACGGCTGGGAGCCGCAGTAGTAGATGACTCTGGACAGACGATATGGGCAGAGGCCCTCCCCTGGATACCTCAGCACAAAAGGCAGAGTTAATTGCCCTGATTCAAGCATTAGAGAGAGCCAAAAAAAAAAAAAAAAAGAATAACTATTTTCACTGACAGTCGCTATGCTTTTGGCACGGTACACATTCAGGGCCCGATATATCGGGAACGGGGGTTTTTGACAGCTGAAGGAAAAGAAATTAAAAACTTGCCTAAAATCCGTAGACTTTTAGAGGCTGTACAGATGCCTCGGGCTGTGTCAATAGTACACGTACCTGGACATCAGAATGGTGACAGCCCCACGGCACGAGGGAATCGTGCCGCAGACCTGGCAGCTCGAAAAGTAGCTGATAAAGATTTCATCACCCCTGTGTTGGCGATCAGACTTCCACCTCCAGGTATGGGAACTCTGCCCCCAACCCCTGAGTGTTCATCCACAGACTTTGCTTGGATCCAAAAACACACTAACCTTCAAAAAGATAAAGATAGATGGTACCGAGACTCATACGTCTACTTGATACTCCCTGCTCAGTTGGGATGACAACTATGTGAACATTTGCACTTGTCTACTCATCTGGGAGAAAAGAAGACTCTGATGCTCTTTCAAACTGTGCGCCTGCGATTTCCCCGGCACCAGACAACTGTAAAGAACATAGTGCATGCTTGTAAGGCATGTCAACAGATGAGGCCAGAAAAAGGACAGCATGCAGGACTGAGGTATCGGGGAGAAGGACCAGGGCAGCACTGGGAAATAGATTTCACCAAGGTAAGGCCAAGCAAGTATGGTCACCGGTACTTGTTAGTGTTGGTGGATACCTTCTCAGGGTGGGTGGAGGCTTTTCCTACAAAGGGAGAAACCGCGATGATAGTGGCCAAAAAAAGATAAAAAAAAAATAGTTCCCAGGTTTGGCCTGCCAGTGACCGTCGGCTCTGATAATAGACCTGCTTTTGTGAGTCAAATAGTTCAGAGCCTTGCCCTAGCCCTGGGGAGTAAATAAAAGTTACATTGTAAATACAGTCCACAGAGCTCAGGGCAAGTAAAAAAATAAATCAGACTCTAAAAAACTTTAACTATATTGGCTATAGAGACTGGCGGAGACTGGGTGACCCTCCTTCCTTTCGCCCTCTTCCGTGAGCGTAATACTCCTTATCAACTTAATCTGACCCCATTTAAAATTCTGTATGGGAGACCTCCCCCTGTATGTCCAATATTTAAAGAAAAAAAACTACCCCCTCCCACGTTGGGACAATTCCAAGAGGCCTTGATGGCCTTAAGCAAGGTGCACTCTCGTGTCTAAAAACTGCTCTAGGAAATACATGTGAGTCAAAATAAGGAAACTATTCCCTCACATGACATTGGCCCAGGATATTGGGTATGGGTCAAAAGGCACCAAACCAAGGCACTAGAACCCAAATAAAAGGGTCCTTATGTTGTTCTTCTTACCACCCCAACTGCCCTAAAGGTCGACAGTATTGGGCCTTAGGTGCATCGCTACCACGTACACCCAGCTGCTTCAGCAGAGCAGAAAGACGCTAAAAAAATGAAAAGCATCTCTGCACCCATCCAACTCCCTGAGGCTAAAGCTTCAAAGGGGCCAACAGGACCAGGACAGCTCAGCTGGGCGTCTTGTGGATGACCCAGTTACTCTGCTCCGGAGCTGCCAGCGTGAACCCGCCTCAACCCGTCAAAATCACCTGGAAGCTGCAAAATAGACTAACACGTGAGATGCTTAACTCCACCACCGCAATACATCCACCAAACACATGGTGGCCAGACTTATACTTTGACCTTAAGCCGGTGGTAAATGTACCCTGGAAGAGGGGCAAGCTCCCAAATCATGCATTCTGGGCATGTCCAGGTGCGCCCAGGCATAACTAAAAGATCTGTGGGGTGATACAGAGAAGACTCTGTGCTGCCCTAAAAAAGAGTGTTGTTTTAAAAATCTATGGCCAAAGTAAGAGAGGGACTAGCCCAACGTAAACGAGAACGTGAGGCTCAACAAGGATGGTTTGAGTCTTGGTTTCAACAATCCCCTTGGTTGACCACCCTAATCTCCACCTTGCTGAGACCCCTGCTAATACTTCTGATGCTTACCTTTGGCCCATGTATTATCAATAGACTTATAGCCTTTGTAAAAGAACGCATAAATACAGTACAGCTGTTTCTGCTTCTACAACAATATCAAACTGTGTCTCAGGACCAAGAGGAAGATTCCGCTATATGATCTAAGGACAGGGGGGAATGTTAGGGACCAAACGATGGTCTCTAGGACCTGAGTCATGTTTCCCAAAAAGAGACGGGACATGCGCTCATCCTGCCTGGCCAATCATGTAACACCAGCTACTCCTGTAACTGAGACAAAGAACTGCCTGTATATAAGCCGCCATACTCCTTTGTTCGGGGCTCTTGTCGGATTCCCTTGTGTGGGATGAGACTTGAGCCCTAGCGCGCTAGAGATAAACTCCCTTCTTGTTTTTGCATTGCTGCGGTGGACTTGCTCCCTCGGTCGGTTCGGAGATACGGGCTTGGAGCATAACAGTTACAAGCCAGGAGAGGCGTGGGTTAGGGACCAGAGGGGGCCCGAGGGGGCCCTTTAGGGAGGCGGGCTGGTTAGGATGTTTTTTTTAATCTCTGCGTTGGTTCAAGGTAGGGTTCAGTTTGTGAGATTTTATCAGGCTGTTCACTTACTGAGGCGTGCCCTTTTCTGAGTGAATGTTAGATTTAAACATCAAAGGCAGAGAGACACAGCACTCATCCCCCCCGCACAGGGGGCCTCTCCAGTCTGAGATTTACAGAGAGCCAGGAAAAGCTCATGAAAGGCATGGGACCGGCCCTTGAAAGATGAGCAGTAGCATGAGAATGGTTTCCTGGGCAGAGGGGGTAGCGCCCACGAAGGCGTGGGGGCAGCAGAAACTCCGGGCAGCTTAGGAAAATGACCTGGTCCATTTTGGCTGGATGGTGCAGGTCCCTGAAGCCTGCAAAGCTGGTCTGGTAAAGTCCCAAAGGCAGTGGATATGGAGATATGGGAGCTTTAAGCTCGAGGCAGATGGAGACTCGTTGCTACTTTACCATTAATTTGATGTTTTTAAGCCATGGGAGAATCAGGTTGTCCTGGAAGGACGTTAGAGAACCAGAAAAAAATGTGTTTGCAGCAGAGTATAGGCTTGTCTGTTATTTTATTGATATTCACAACAGCCCTGGGAGGCGCTTTAGTACCCCCATTCTACAGATGAGAAGACCAAGGCTCAGAAAGTTGAGGTCATTGGTCAGATTCTCATGACCAGTGACTGGTGGCTGTGGGTTCTGACTCCAGGCCGACCGACTTCCAGTCCTGGGCTGGAAGGGCTTTGTTTTTCTCCAAACACTAGAGTGTAAACCGTCCCCTCCTTATTAGAAACCTGCATTGTACGTCCAGCCAGTGAATAGTATACAGGTTGCACACACGTGTGCTTCCATGATCGTCTCTAGGTCTATCTGTGTTGCTCCAAGTTGATTCCAGTGTTGTGTTTGTTGTCGATGCACAGAGTCTGGTTCATTTACAGATGAACCACTTTCCTATTGTCGGTTGTTTAGATCATTCCAATGTCGGGGGTTACAAATCGTTGCTCCAGTGAAACCTGCGTGCTCTGGGCTCAACTCCCAGCGTGGATGCCCTCAAAGAGCCGATGCTGCACCCAGAACTGGACTAATTCAGCCCGGAGAGAGACAGGAGCCAGGCCTTGGGCTGCGGCACTTCCTCTCCAGCACTAATATCCTTGTTCAGTCTGGACTATTTCCACAGGCAAAAGGACGGGCGTCTTGATGCGTCAATGCATGTTTTTAATTAACACAGAGTTTGAACATTTTTCATACTTGTATTTGTCTTTCATAACTTTGATTCCTTTATTTTTTAAAGGTTTTTTTATGTGGACCGTTTTTAAAGTCTTTGTTACAATATTGCTTATTTTTTTTTAATGTTTTTTTGGCCACAAGGCATGTGGGATCTTAGCTTCCTCACCAGGGATCCAACCCACACTCCCTTCATTGGAAGGCAAAGTCTCAACCACTGGACCACCAGGGAAGCCCCTTATTTATTTTTATATTAGCAGAATTGTTTATTACAATGAAAATTTAGGAAAAAATGCAATGTCCAACAATAACCTATGCCCCGTATGTACGATTAAATTCAACAATGTTAATAGTGATTCAACAGAATATTGTGCCTTTGTTGAAAGGGCTAACTATGATGCCTTGCTAGAAATATTATTTTTGTGAATTAATTTATGTAGAAAGAGGGAGGGGGGACAAGATTGGATGAGAATGTATAGATTCACATTGCAGTTATGACTCTGTAAAAGCTACATTCATGCAGCTAAAGATAAAAAGGGAGCTAAATGAAAGCGGGTGTTGTGCTTGACTAGTGAAAATATTGTTATTTTTATTTTTTAGGAAACCGTTGAGCCACGAAGGAACATTGTACCAGAAACCTGGAGTGGCGTAATTCCTGCGCTTAAATCTGACTTTTGAGTTTCTTGGCAGCCAAAGTAAAGATCAGATTAGAATCACTTATGCAGCCCTTGTTTTCTGATCAAAGGAAGTGGATCGTTTTATCAGGAGAGACCAGCTTCTTTCTGGCATTAGCTTCTAGTCAGTTTCCTTCTGGGTCTTGATGTTAGAGTCAGGAAACAATGAGCTGCACATTTCCCTGTAGCTGGTGGAAGCTGGGCTCATCTTCAGAGAGGTTCCACCGGGGGGATTAGGGACCGAGGAGGCCCCCACCATCTGGCCGCTGCTCCGGGGCAAGATGACGCACACCCCTGGGTTCTGCTCCAGGCAGGAAGTCATCCGTTATGTCCCCTGTGACAGTCCAGCTTTCTACCATCACCGAGGAGCGGAACAGACGGCCACCCCCGTCCTCTCCGCAACAAGCAATGCTCTGTTTGTTTGAAAGATCATTTTTGGCACACGTGGACTGTTTTTTCCCCAAGTCAGAAAGCAAACGGCTTTGATGCTGCCCAGCCTCTGGAGGACAGGCTGCTGTGGGGCTCCCATGGGGTGCTGCTACCCACCTGACCGGTTTCCTCAGGGTAGCGACTGCCCTGGCCCCTCCCCACCCCTCCAGGTGTATCTTGGTCCCTTGTATCTATATCAGCAGGCCCCGGTCCTTTGCTCAGCTTCTAGAACAGCCAAGCGCCTCCCCTCCTTCCCTGCCTCTCAGCTCTGCTGGCTCCATCCTGTCATTCAGGTCTCAGCTGAGAGCTGGCCCCTTCCTGACGCTGCTTCTGCTTCAGACCCCTCTCTTGCTTTGTTAAAGTCTTTGTTTTCCCTCCACCCACTAGCCTGTGAGCTTCTTGAGGGCAAGGACTGTGTCTGTGCACCTTTCAGTTCAATTCAGTCGCTCAGTCGTGTCCGACTCTCTGAGATCCCATGAATCACAGCACACCAGGCCTCCCTGTCCATCACCAACTCCGGGAGTTCACTCAAACTCGTGTCTATCGAGTCGGTGATGCCATCCAGCCATCTCATCCTCTGTCGTCCCCTTCTTCTCCTGCCCCCAATCCTTCCCAGCAACAGGGTCTTTTCCAATGAGTCAACTCTTGGCATGAGGTGGCCAAAGTATTGGAGTTTCACCTTTAGCATCAGTCCTTCCAATGAACACCCAGGACTGATCTCCTTAAGAATGGACTGGTTGGACCTCCTTGCAGTCCGAGGGACTCTCAAGAGTCTTCTCCAACACCACAGTTCAAAGCATCAATTCTTCAGCGCTCAGCCTTCTTCACATTCCAGCTCCCACATCCATCCATGACCACTCAATAAATCCTGTCGAGGGACTTCCCTGGTACCCTAGTGTCTAAGACTCCCAATGCAGGGGGCCTGGGTTCAATCCCTGGTCAGGGAATTAGATCCCTCATGCCACACCTAAAGAACAGAAACAGTGAGAAACAATAGAAAAAGTGAGAATTTGGTTTCTTGGGCTCCAAAATCACTGTAGATGGTGGCTGCAGCCATGAAATTAAAAGACGCTTGCTCCTTGGGAGAAAAGCTATGACCAACCTAGACGGCATATTAAAAAGCAGAGACATTACTTTGCCAACAAAGATCCACCTAATCAAAACTATGGTTTTTCCAGTGGTCATGTATGGATATGAGAGTTGGACCGTTAAGAAAGCTGAGCACCAAAGAATGGATGCTTTTGAACTGTGGTGTTGGAGAAGACTCTTGAGAGACCCTTGGACTGCAAGGAGATCCAACCAGTCCATCCTAAAGGAAATCAGTCCTGAGTATTCATTGGAAGGACTGATGCTGAAGCTGAAGCTCAAATACTTTGGCCATCTGATATGAAGAACTGACTCATTGGAAAAGACCCTGATGCTGGGAAAAATGGAAGGCAGGAGGAGAAAGGGACGACAGAGGATGAGATGGTTGGATGGCATCGCCAGTAAATGGATGTGAGTTTGAGCAAGCTCCGGGAGTTGGTGATGGACAGGGAGGCCTGGCGTGCTGCAGTTTGTGGGGTCACAACTGAGCAACTGAACTGGACTGAGCTGAACCACCACAACTAAAGATCCCACAAGCCACAACTCAAGACCCGAGGCAGCCAAACTAATTTGTTAAAATAGACTTTTAAAAACTCCCGTCCGGTGTGTGAATGGAAAAAGCACCTCTCTGGAAGCTGGCAGTGCAGCGTGGAGGGAAAAGCAAGGCTTTGAATCAGAGCCATGTGATGCACAGTGTCACCACCTCCGCCAAGATGGGCATCCCTTCTTCCCCCGCCGAAACAGCTGGGGAGAACATGGCTCAAGGAGGTGGCAGAGCTGGCACCTCTGTGACCCGGATGTTGACCTCTGCCCCCCGCTGGGGGGCAGCCCAGGGCTGCCATCCACCCGCCTCTGCTTCATAGCCCATCCACTGCCCCCTCTGGGCCCTTCTCCACGGCACTAGTGTCTTTCCTCAGGAGGAAGGTCATGGGGGCAATCGTGTGACTAGAGTGACAAATGAGAAAAGAATTCCAGCCCTTCAGCTCAGAATGAGAACTTCCACATTTTGCCATGCACGCAAGCTGTGGAGAAGCCCTGGGCTCTCGGTCCGCTCCCAGATGTCTGACTTCCGACTTCTGCACCCTTGAACCTGTGCCCCTCACACAGCGTGGCGGCCCCCACCATCAGGGATGGCGGTGACCGGGACGTGATTGGAAGCCGCTGCCTGGGCCAGTCCCATTGGTCCACTTTCCCACTGGGCTAAGGATGCTGTTCCCACCTGTCCTGCATCTTTGCACGCCTCTGGCTTTGAGCCCAATTCACTCCGCATGTGTGCGTGCTCGGAAGCTGTCATGTCTGATTCTTTGCGACCCCATGGACTGTAGCCCGCCAGGCTTCTCTGTCCATGGGATTCTCCAGGTAAGAATACTGGAGTGGGTTGCCGTTTCCTTCTCTAGGGGATCTTCCCAGCCCAGGGATCTAACCTGGTCTCCTGCATTGCAGGCAGATTCTTTACCATCTGAGCGAGCTAACCACTGTGGTTCTGGAAAAACTGTCTCCTGGAGCCATGGAGACCCGGAAGCCTTGAGAATTTGCGGATTTGGTCGTTTCAGGGCAGATGGCTGTTGGCCATAGACAAAAGAATGGCGATCTTTAAATTTCCTACTAGTCTACAAAACTGAACAGGATTATAATGGGCATCTATCTGTTTTCACCTTCATTTGGGAAATTCCCCGCTGAAGAACCTCACAAGGAGGCACAACTTTCTCCTTGCTGCAGAAACTAAACCCTCACGTCCCCTTGACTCCCCCCACGCCAGTCTCCCTTAAAGGTCAGATGCTGGCCTGTGACCCAGGAGAGCCAATTTCACAAAACTGCCCCGGATTTTGTAGAGGGAGCTAGCTGGCGATGGAAAGAAACGGTTGGTGGTGAGTTCCTTTTGTTAGCAGTTATAAGCAGCAGCAGGAACATGGAGTTTCTGGGGTGAGTCCTGGAAGCAGAGCAAGCAGGGGCACCCAGTGCTGAGTGGCAGTGACATCCCCGACTGGTTTTGTGGCTGAATTTGGTTGGAGTTCTGGTAAAGAAAGCTGAGCACCGAAGAATGGATGCTTTTGAACTGTGGTGTTGGAGAAGACTCTTGAGAGTCCCTTGGACAGCAAGGAGATCCAACCAGTCCATCCTAAAGGAAATCAGTCCTGGGTGTTCATTGGAGGGACTGATGCTGAAGCTGAAACTCCAAGACTTTGGCCATCTGATATGAAGAACTGACTCATTGGAAAAGACCCTGATGCTGGGAAAAATGGAAGGCAGGAGGAGAAAGGGACGACAGAGGATGAGATGGTTGGATGGCATGGCCAATAAATGGATGTGAGTTTGAGCAAGCTCCGGGAGTTGGTGATGGACAGGGAGGCCTGGTGTGCTATAGTCTGTGGAGTCGCTAAGAGTCAGACACAACTAACTGAACTGAACTGGTTTTATTCCAAATATCCTTAGTCTAGCCCAGCTTTCCAGCTTGGTCTGCAGGAGTCCTGATATTTCTACGAGCTTTTGTCCAATACCATTTCAATAAATCTCTTTCTACAAACAGCACTGGTTCCCACAGCTTGCAACTAAGAGTCCTGATTGATACTGGGGTGGTTGTGGAATTAGTGGAGGACAGTCTTCTAAGGACGGTAGGCTGAACAGGGGCCTTATCTTGATTGCCTATGGATGTATCATCTGAACATGACTTTGGTTGCCTCTGGCTGGGGGAAAGTTAATAACTGCAGTTGTGTGTGACATACTTGGGTTGAGTTAAGCAAAAACAAGTTTGTAGGTAGAGAGCAAGGGGGTATGGGTGTATTGAGCAGCCAAGTGGTGGGATGTCATAGGCACCTTTGGAAATGAAACCCAGCCCATGACTCCCAGTTCTCTGAGTGCCGCAAATTTTTTTTCATATAAATTTTTACTATTTTAACTTTTTTTTAAAAAACTTTTTTGGCACACTGCGCATCTTGCAGGCTATCCATTCAGCCAGATATTGAACCCAGGACACAGCAGTGAAAGCATGCAGCCCTAACCACTAGGCAACCAGGGAACTCTGTGAGAGCTGCGACTTTCATTACAATTTTGCAGTTTTGTTTATTTATTTTTTGTTTAATTTTTATTTTACTTTATTTTACTTTACAATACTGTATTGGTTTTGCCATACATTGACATGAATCCACCACGGGTGTACATGCGTTCCCAAACATGAACCCCCCTCCCACCTCTCTCCCCATAACATCTCTCTGGGTCATCCCCGTGCACCAGCCCCAAGCATGCTGTATCCTGCGTCGGACATAGACTGGCGATTTGATTCTTACATGATAGTATACCTGTTACAATGCCATTCTCCCAAATCATCCCACCCTGCAGTTTTGTTTAAAGTACAGATCTTACATCTTACTTCTTTAGCTCTGAGCACTTGATGTTTTTATTGTCATTCTGAACAGAATATTTTCCCCATCACATTTTCTAATTTGTCACTGCTGATAGAAAGGAACGCTGTAAGATTTTACATATTTATTATGGATGACTATATTTATTGCCATGAGGTTTATAATAGAAACATAAACAGAAATGGAAACATCATAATTAGTGTGTAACACAGAGGACTAGTTAAATAAACATGTGAGAGATCCCCACTGTGGAATATCGTGTAATTCTTTCTTTTCAATTTTTATTGAAATATAGCAGATTTATCATGTAACTTTTTGAAAAGATTTTTTTTTGACGTGGACCACTTTTTAAAAGTCTTTATTGAATGTGTTATAACACTGCTCCTGTTGTTGTTTTTTGGCCGCAAGGCATGTGGGATTTTAGCTCCCCAATCAGGGATCAAACCAGACGTCCTGACCACTGGACCTCCAGGGAAGCCCCTCATGTAACTCTTTAAATTCAGAAGACTGTTAGGAAAGACTGTAGCAATAGAGGTGCTTGTTTTTTAAAGAAAATAAGAAAGCAAGACTTCATGCATATATGCTAGGCTTTCTTAAACTATATAAATATGGAGAATACTGGAAGAAAAACACAGTGTCATTTAGGTTAGTGGCTTTTGTGGGCCTTTTTGCACTAATTATTTTTCACTCTGTACATGTATTATTTCTGGGCTTCCCAGGTGGCTCAGTGAGAAAGGATTCATCTGCCAATGCAGGAGATGTGAGTTCAGTCCCTGGGTTGGTAAGATCCCCTGAAGGAGGAAATGGCAACCCACTCCAGTGTCGCCTGAGAAAGCCCTTGGACAGAGGAGCCTGGAGGGGTCACAAAGAGTTGGGTATGACTTAGCGACTGAGTGACACACGTGTGACTTCTACATTAAAGAAAAAACACCTAAAACAGGCCCCACATGTGCTTCTTTCCAACGTGTTTTTACAAAGTCAAAAGTTCTGTCTCTACCCTAGGAAAACCAGCCATTGTTTGTTTTGATTTTTTTAGGATTAGAAGATACTTTTAACTGTAACCACATTGCAGAAGATGGGGGAGACAGAGGGGAAAAATTACCCGTTATCTCATCTTCTTGACATGAGTAGAATGGTGGTGTGTCTTGTTCCAATACTTAATATGCATAGTTCACATAGCTCGGCTCAGAGTACACAGTCTGTAACCTGATTTCCTTAATTAACCTTCTTTATAACCACCATCCGAGTTGCTACAAAGCCCCCACAGCCAACCCTCCCAGTGGGCAATAAGATGCCGTCAGCTCACCCCTTGTTGGATGCTCAAGCTGACTCCAGTTTCTTTGCTGTTAAAAGAAACACCGCAAGGACCGTGTACTTGTCCATGAGCCTTTCCCACATTTGGGATTATTTCTTTAGGACAGATTCCCAGAAGTCAGATGAGCGGGTCAAAGGGCACATGCCCCTCTAATAAGCATCTCTTTCTAAGCCACCTGCCGTTTGCTGGAAGGACAAATGGTTCTAATTAAAGGCCTGAGCTTCTCTCACAGGTCCCAGCTGGGTGTATGGGGGAGACTCCAGGGTCTTTGCAACCAGAGCAAACTTGTTTAACTAAAGGAGGAGGGAGGAGGGAGGAGGGGGGAGGGAGTCTTTGTAGGTAGTATTTTTCTAAAGGAATGCAACAATCTTTTCATTGGAAGGATTCATATTTCAGGAAAATCTGCACAGCTGTGAGCCTTACCAAGTGTCTGCTTCGCTTAGCAAGGCCTTCCCTGGAGCCACCGTCATCCCTGTTTACAACTCAGTTTATGAAGGGCTTTCTTTCATCTCTCTTTGCCACAAACTGCTTCCTATTTTATAAAGATGAGGAAACCCAGGCTTGAATAGATGAAGGAACTTGCCTGAGATCGAGAGTAATTAAGTAGCAAAACCAGTGCTCCATCTCCTCCCTCCAACTCCAGGGCCTCTTGAGAATCAGTCATGTTGGACTGGATTTGTTCATTCACACACACGGAGCACAGATCTGTGCCAGGCCTGGAGGTGTCAGGACTGGCTCCCAGAAGCTCATGGTCTGGGGGAGAACACAGGTGCCCTGAGACGACGCAGGCTGCAGGGGCGGGGGCCGGCGGGGTGCTCTCAGGGATGCTCAGAAGCAGCTTGTCAGGTGGACAAGGAAAGGAGACGTGGAGGAGGGGTGGTGTTGCTCAGTCGCTCAGTCATGGCTGACTTTCTGTGACCCCATGGACTGCAGCACACAGGCGTCCCTGGCCTTCACCATTGTCAGGTAAAAGACGACCAGGACACCAAAAAAAAAAAAACGTCTAACAAGTTTTTAACGACGAAGCGCTACCGGGCGGGATTCCTGGACCCAAACGGGGCAGGTCGAGGAAGTCCGCGCCCGGGCTGTGCTAGAAGGAGCTTAGTTTGTTGAGAGGGATGGTCAGGTTAATGGATGGGGGTTTGGATAAGTCGTTGGGCTGAGGTGTCGCGGGCTGACAGGTCCTTCTCCGTGGCTGGGGTGGGGCGGCTTTAGCTGGCGGACTGTGCTGTCACTGGTCCCCGGGATCTGGGAGGCTCCTTCCTTAGGGACCTCCCCCGCTGGTGGGGGAGGGAAGGGGCGGCCCATCATGGCCCCCGGGGTCCGACCTTACAACCATCCCCCGGAGTTTGCACAGACTCATGTCCACTGAGTCAGTGACGCCATCCAACCATCTCAGTTTCTGCCACCCTCTTCTTTTGCCTTCAAAATTTCGCAGCATCAGGGTCTTTTCCCTGGAGGCGACAGGATGGTGCATTTGGGCAAGTGGGGCCTGGCCTGGCTCTCAAGAAACTCAGCTCCGGGTCTCCCAGATGGAGACCATGTGTGTGAAACACACCCTTAAGGAAGATGGTCACAATCCTCCCCCAACCCCCGTACATGTAGAATGCCAAGGGACAAGGTTAGAGACCACAGCCTCCTGTCTTACGCCTGGCAGTGACTCCTGATGACCAAGAGCAAGCTCTGACCTCACAGGCCTCTGTTAAAACACTGTCTCCACCCCTCACAGGCTGGATGACCTCGGTGAGGCAAGACACTTACCTGCTCTGAGCTGCAGTGCCTTCTTTATTAAAAAACAAAAACAAAACAATACTGACATCAGCCTCTTACGGGGTTGGGAGGATAAACTAGGATATCATATGTGAAGCGTCTAGACCTGTGCTTCACACATGGACCCGGTCTGATAAGCGTCAGCTCTGATGGAGGAGGAGAAGAAAGCGGTGGGAGAGGGGATGTAGGGGGAGAGCTGGTCTTGGAGAGATGGGAGGGGAGCAGTGCCCAAGGCAGAAAGAACAGCAGAGGTTTGAAGAGGGGCCTCTGCAGGTGCGCATGGTATTTCCATACGTCCAAGGGCCGGGCCCCACACCACATGCTGGCCCACCATCAGCTCAGTTCCTCCTAGGAGCGGGTGAGCTGTGGAGCTGCCATCTTCTGGGGAGGCCCCGGGGGTTGGATGACCCCGGTACCCAGATGCCGACTGTACCCGGGGCACAGGGTGGCCTCCCCCTCCTTGCAATCTCTAACCTCCTCTCGCCCTGGGCTGCAGGACCTGGCTTGCTGGGCTTGGGCTGGCCGCCTGTCTTCCTTCGGGCCACCTGGCTGTTCTCAGGATGGCCCCCCGCCTTGTTTCACCCTGTGCCCGTGCGGAAGGCAGGGCCAGGAGAAGCTTTGTGGGCACCACCAGCTTTACTGCCCGATGCTGGGCCAGGCCCTGGGGCTGGGCTGGAGGGCTGCGATGCTTCTGGCTGCGGCCACAGCTCTGCCCTGGGGCCAGGCGGCCCCACACCGCTGCTCCCCCACCCCCGCCCCTGCCCCCGCCCGGGGCCCGCACAGCTGGGCAACAGCAGAGGGATCTTTCTGCATCTCTGCTGGCTCCTCGCTGTCTGCAGGACGGCGTCCAGGCCCTCAGACGGTCCCAGGAGGCCTGGGATGCCCTGCTCTCGTTCTCTCCATCTCCTCTCCAGCCTCTTTCCTCTGCATACCCAGCCAATGGCTCACTTACGGCTCCCTGGGCAAGTATTTTCTCGAGCACCTACTTCGTGCCAGGCACTGCCCTGGGCACAGCCATGGACCAGACAGACCCTTGCCTTCGTGGAGCACACGCTCGGGGTTCAGGGCTCCCTTCAGGCCTGGAATACCCCTCCTTTGTCTGCAGCTGCTGCTGCCTCCCCTGCAGGCCCTGCTCCTCCTGGCAAACCATTCTCACGCTTCAGAAGCTGGCCCCAAGTGTCCCGGTGGTCTCAGGAACAGTGTAAGGAGGGCCTGGGACACCTCAACATCACCCCCCCCCGGACCCCCCAAGCCCAATCGCAGACAGAAGCTTCAGGATCTGAGAGGCACAGTGGACCGAGTCACACCGCAGGGGGTTCCCACTTCATCTCCGGCTTTAGGTTTTAGTCTCGGTCTTAACATGAAAAATGCAGTGTTTACCCTGACACGGGAAAAAGTCAGCCTGTGTCTTAGATTTCACATTCTACAAGGCTGACTTCACTTACGAACATACTTTACATGCTCTCGTGTTTCAGACGCCAACGCCTCTCACTCCATCTGGGATTTGGGGGTTTGAGGTTGGCCGAGGCTGGGTGGTCTGTGGGCATGTAGATGTGCAGGCCTCCTCTCCACCAGCCCCTCTTGGGGTGTCCCCCGGTCCTCCAACCTCATTCCCGCACTGGCCAGCTCATCCCGGCACTGACGCTTTGTCCCTTTCTCCCATTGCTGGGTGGAGTCACCCTCTGCTTATCCCAGGGACCCACCCCCCAATTCAGGAGAAAGTGCACCCTGGTCCTGCCATGGCCCAGTAGCGCCCATTTAAGCATAGGGCGTGAACGGCAGGCCTGACTCATGAAGGTGTCTGATCGGATCAGCCTGCACGCCCTGGACCATACACACGTCCCTCCACTGGTGTCCCGAGCCTTGCAGCATCATCTGCTCACGTCCCCGGACTCCAGGGCTCACATGCAGACTCAGCCAGGCTCTGGCTAGCCACACACAGCATGGCCTTGAGTCCTCAGCAACCCCATGAGATAGGGGTACCGTGCCCACTTTACAGATGGAGAAACCGGGGCTCAGGAAGGCCAGGGGCTCAGCAGGCGTCCTGCAGCCCCTGAGAGCCCAGCCTGGTGCTCCCCTCTCCCCAGCTCTCCTGACTCCAAGTCTCGATAGAGCTTGGTGCACTAAGCACGAGGGAAGGGCCTGAGAACCTGGAACGCCTTCGTGCAGCAGACCTCAGGCGGGGCCACACATTCCAGCCAGGATTTCCAAAATAATGTTTTTGAAAATTCTATAAACCACATTTTAATCATATTAAAAGAAATCAGAAGTCCAAGAAAAACGGACAGCCTCACTGCCCCAGCCCCTCAGGCTCATTTTCCATGTTCCTCTCTAGTTCTTGTTCACTTGCGTGAAAGACGTTTACAACTACAATCGTGGTGTCGATACAGCTGTGTATTTATCATGTACTTTAGCATGACTTCTTTTTACAAAAGCAAGTATGTGGATAAACTGTGTAGGAAGCATTCCTTTTCTTCTTTTCTTAAATTGGAAAAATGTGCTTCCCTTGTGGCTTGTTGGTAAAGAATCCGCCTACAATGTGGGAGACCTGGGTTTGATCCCTGGGCTAGGAAGATCCCCTGGAGAAGGAAAGGCTACCCATTCCAGCATTCTGGCCTGGAGAATTCCATGGACTGTATAATCCATGGGATCACAAAGAGTCGGACATGACTGAGCGACTTTCACTTCACTTCACTTCAACAGGCTGGTAGTCCCACACCTCAATTTGAAAAGCTGGGTGAATTGCAAAAAATCATATTTTTAAAGACACCAAAGAGCTGTGGAAGCAATGCCGCTGCTGCTGCTAAGTCGCCTCAGTCGTGTCCGACTCTGTGCGACCCCAGAGACGGCAGCCCAGCAGGCTCCCCCGGCCCTGGAGCAATGAGGCTTAGATTAAATGCTAGCATTGGAGACCCCAAGAGGAGCTGAGAGTCTCTAGCCATTGTTCTCTCTGAGGACGGAAGATGGGGCTGCTTTTGGCTGGGAGGCTCAGCCAGGGGAAGGAGAAGCCAGCTAGTACCCAGTGGTCACACAGGACAGTGGGGTAAGGAAAATTGAAGGGCTTGGGGTGCATAGGCCAGTTTTCCTGGGAGCACATTTGCTGAGTTCCAGGGCTGTGCAGGGATCTGGGGAACTAGGAGGAAATCCGAGGAAATCAGAAAGGCAGAGTAGGGCTGAGGACACAGAGCCCAGGCTGAAAGAAGACCTCCCTCCAACATGCAGCCGCCGTCCTGTGCCACGTAGTTGCCAGGTGTTGAAGCTACTTGGGCAGGACGTAGGAGGGCTAACTGTCCTAGTCTCTCAGGGCTGGGGGCACAAAGCCCACCAGGTCCCGAGTCAAAAGCTCAGGAGTATGAGAAATGGAATATTTCCTGCCACATCAGTAAATAAGGATGTCTCAGTCATCAGCGATTGCAGCCCTCTGGTGTGAGCTGGTGAGCCGTAAGGACAATCGGGAAGAAGACTCTGTGACCTAGCAGCCGTCAGCCTGCAGCCACTCCCGACTGTGAGCTTCCTCCAAGCGATACTGGCCCCGGATAGCTGAGACCCACGTGAAAGGAGTGAGTTCAGACAGCCCAGACGCTTGCATCCTCCCATACATAGAAAAATGCTAAACTTCCTAACTTGAGATATCTGGTTTTCTTTTCATTAAGTCATCTTTGGGTGTTCAGACTACCTTCCCTCTGTTGTAAAACTTCTATACAACCTGGCTCCTCCCCTCGTCTCCTCAGAGCAGTTCTCTCAAGGTGACTTGAGATGCTGTCTCGGGGGCTCAAAGTCCTAAAAATTCCCACCAAATAAAATGCAACTCTCAATGTTTAGGTTGTGAACAGTTTTTAAGTCGACAAGGGCATGATCTGGGAACAGGGATACCCCAGAGACAAACTTGAATATGCTCAAACCACAGGTCAGCCCCTTCTCTACTCAGTTCCTGGTTGGATGAGGCGAGAAGGCTCTCGTACCACTTATCCAATAGGGACAGTTTGGGATTTACCTTTTTTTCATGTAAGCAGAGGTATTTTTAGGAGGTGAGGAGAAACCCTCCCCAGAGGAGAATAAAGTCAACTGGATCCTCCTTGCTTTCCATACAGAATGTCCAGCTTCAATTAAAATTTCTATACATGAAAAGAGTGAAGAAAGTATGACAAGTGATGTGCAGAGAAGACAGGCAAAGGATTCACAACCTCAGCTGATCCGCATACTGAAGTCAGCTGACAAGAGTTTTACAATAATAATGCTTCATATGCCAAAGGGTCAGGAACGTAGGCAGAATAATGAGAGAGAGATTTTCAAATAGGAAATTGGACTTTTTAGAGGAAAAAAAGCTGACATTCTAGAACTGGGAAATTAAGAACTCAAGGGAAAGGTTCAACAACACATTAGATATAGTAGAACACAGGAAAAATGAGATCAAAGATAAGTCAATAAAAATATGTAGATTGAAACATAGGAAAAAAGAAGAATGGGGGCTTTCCTGGTGGTCTAGTGGTTAAGAATCTGCCTGCTGATGCAGGGAACACGGGTTTGATCCCTGGTCCAGGAACTCGCCTGCCAATGCAGGAAACATAAGAGACTTGGGTTCGATCTCTGGGTCGGGAAGATCCCTTGGAGGAGGGCATGGCAATCAACTCCAGTATTCTTGCTTGGAGAATCCCATGGACAGAGGAGCCTGGCGGGCTACAGCGCATAGGGTTGCAGAGTCAGACATGACTGGTGCGACTTAGCATGCAGCACTCCGGGAAGATCCCACAGACTGCAGAGCAACTGAGCCCGTGCGCCCCAACCACTGAGCCTGCACTCTAGAGCCCACAAGCTCAGCTACTGAGCTCACGTGCCTCGAGCCCAGGCTTTGCAACAAGAGAAGCCCCTGCAATTAGTAGCCCACACACCACAACGCAGAGTAGCCCCCCGTCTCTGCAACTAGAGAAAGCCTGTGCACAGCCACGAAGATGCAGAACAGCCAAAGAAAGAGATCTTAAAACAAAAAAAAAGGATTAAAAGAGGATAAAAGACCTATGGGACTCAGTTCAGAGGCCCAACAGGCATGTAACTATAGCCCCAGAAAAACAGAGGTGAGGCGGAGAGCAAAAGCAATACTCAGATCTTGGTCAAGAATTTTCCTAAAGCCATGAAAGAGGCCAGCCCACGGATTCAGGAAGTTCAATTTATCCAAAATAGTGTAAACAGAAAGAAAACCACATTCTAAATACCAAATAGTCAAACTGTTGAAAAACAAACACAAGGAAAAATATTCAAAGCCACTAGGGGTGGGTGGCAGGGGGGTGGGGAATGCCTTATGTTCAGTAGAACCGTGATAAATTGGGGAGGGCAGAGGAAAGGGCAGAGGGGACCCAGGAGCCCCTGTTCTGATCACAGAGACACAGTGATGCCTGGAGACACGATCCCTCCCAGGGGAGCTCATAGGCCACGAAGGAAACAGAGGCATGTGGTATCACGTGATTTGTTCACGACAGTCGAATGCAAAGGGGATAAAGAAACCCCATGGAGAAGAGTCAGGGAACGCAGACTTGGGGGCAGGTGGTCTTCCCAGAGAGGGAACATCTGGCTGGAGTCCTGAAGAACGGGTGAGAACACCTGGGGAAGACCGAGGATGTTCCAGACGGGAGCCACCAGCAAGTCCTCTCTGCGTGACCTCCAGCCAGCACCCCACTGCCCAGGGCCTCCAGGAGGGGAAGGTCCCTCCACTTCGGGGTTCCCCAGGACTTCTCTTGGGATCCCCCGATCCCCAACATGTTCTGAAGGGGGAACGGGGCACAGGGCACAGGTCCCACCAAGGAACTCAGAGGCATCAGGCTCTCTTCCTGCCTCTCTGGAGTCTCTCCTTCCAGGCAAAGCAGCTTCTTGGATTTCAAGGCAGTGCGTCTGCTCGGCGTTCCAAAAGTCCATCTTGGAAGTGAAAGGCACCACAGCATCCTTTGCCCTGGGGCATGGATCGTACTCTTGGAGACCCATCCTTGCAACACAGCTCTAATGTCACACACTTTTCAAATAATCCTTTCAGCTGATGTTTCCTAAGCACCGAACGCTGTCTGACACTGAGTTAGGGGCTGAAAATTAAGAAATGAATGAGTCCCAGTCCTGCCCTTGGGGAAGACACTTAATGAGAAACATTTGGGGGCCAGTCACTGGGCAGACTGCTCTCAAGCCAATGCGCTGTAATGCTTTTTCTTCCTGCCCACCCCCGCCGCCCCTGCCCCCACCCCTTCCCCAGCCTGTCTAATGGGGTTTAGCTTGAGAAGTATGTTTGGCAAGTCCTTTTAACAACCTGCACTGCTCCTAGCCCATGTTCCTTATTGGCATAAAAGAACATTGGAACCGAGATTATCCAAATGCATGAAAAAAATTGGAGGTATATGATCTCATAATTTTATGCCTGATCTCAGATACCAATTTTCCATGTTTAAGTTTTGGCAATTTAAAATCACAGTGGGGACATAGGCCAAACACACACACACAAAGCCCAAACTGAAAAAAAAAAAAAAAGTGTATAAGTTAAAGTCATCTTTTCTATGCAAGAGTGAACCCCGAAATCAAATCTGAGATATTTTCTAGAGAATAAGTGTACTATTTGTGGCAGGTTTGATACATGTCTAAGCTTTTTCAGCACACAAAAATCGCTTTAGTAAAACTTCCCTGCACACTAACACTCTAGAAAGAAAGCATCTGTTGGCAATTCTGAGATCTTATGACTTCATCCTGAAGCCAGGGAAAATTCAAAATATATTTTTTAAACTTCGATGGAAAAATGAAACAGCTCATAAAGATAGGAGATGTACTTTAGAGAGACAAGTAGGAATTTGTTCAGAGCTATACAGAATTCGTAAGACTTTACTTCTGATCCAAAAAATTAAACTTTGTTTGACACACTGAAGTCATCACCAAGACTTGAAACTAAGGGCCATGGTGCTTTATGACCCTCTGTGCTCTAACAGGACAACACTTTAACGGACCTTTGAAAACACCAGGCACTAACCATTCATCCATCAAGTGCGTTTGGAAAAGAGCCAGTCCCACGAGCTGTTTTTCCCCAGTTTTAAAGCTTATCCCTTCCAGCAACAAGCCTTTGCTTCTTTATTTTGACAGTTTTGAACGGAAAGAGTTCCAAAATGTAGAAACACATTTCCTCGCCTTGAGAAACAGAGCGTGAGTTTATTTCATCATGTCTTTCTTTGATGGTTTCTAGTCTTTATACGGATGACGTCCAGTCCTGAGTCGTCCTGGACAGGACTACGTCTGGCTCAGTTCTGAGTGGCCAGCGCACTGCCCTGCCCGGGACAGACATGCAGTCAAGGTTTGCGGGTTGACCCTTTCCAGGGAAGATGAAGACGCAGGGGAGACAAGCTCCAGCAGCCTGGGACGAATGACCGCAAGAACTGTTGCCTCTTCTCAGTGAATCTGCTCCCCAGATCTTGGGGCTGTGACCTAAGGCACCAAGACAACCCCAAGAGAGAACGCTGGCTCATGGGCACTTGTGGTCAGCTAGTCAGGAAATGCTGTGCCAACCCTGTGCACTGCCTCTGGGAATCCTAGCTGTACCCGGACTGATCAGCACATCGCCAGACATTTATCTCTTCATCCCTTTAGATAAGTCCCTCCCGCTCTGCTGGGCAATGCCTGCATGCTGTCATAACTCCCCCTCCTCCCCACGCTCTTTCTAAACATTTTCATGCTTTATTGGAAGCTTGCAACCTCAGGGTGGTATGCGTGAAAGAGAAGAGAAATGAGGCAGGGAAGAAATGAGGCAATGCAAGGAGAGCAAGAAACAGAGCCACATTTTGCCACTTCTAATTTCTCAGTATGATGGGGCTCATAATGTGTCCTCTGCTGTGTGCTCCACGTCTTAACGAAATATGCAACTGGGATTCTGTATAGGGGTTGCAAGCCAAAGGTCTGTAGGCAAGCTCCACAGATAAGTTTTTTTTAATTTGAATTAAAAAAACTATTTAATTGAAGTATAGCTGATTTACAATGTCGTGTTAATTTCCGCTATACAGCAGAGTGATTCAGTCATACACGTACATTCTTTTCCCTATACCTCTCAGTTCTGGCTTATCATGGGATACTGCATCTGGTTCCCTGCGCTACACAGTAGGACCTTAGTGTTGCCCATCCTACGTATAATAGTTTGTCTGCTAATCCCAAACTCCCAGGCCAGCCCTCCTCCCCGAACCTTGGCAACCGCAAGCGTGTTCTCTGTGTCTGTGAGTCGGTTCCCACTTCGTAGATAAGTTCACTTGTGTCCTATTTTAGATTCCATGTATTGGAAGGAATGATGCTAAAGCTGAAGCTCCAGCACTTCGGCCACCTCATGCGAAGAGCTGACTCATTGGAAAATACTCTGATGCTGGGAGGGATTGGGGTCAGGAGGAGAAGGGGACGACCCAGGAAGAGATGGCTCGATGGCATCACGGACTCAATGGAGGTGAGTCTGAGTGAACTCTGGGAGATGGTGATGGACAGGGAGGCCTGGTGTGCTGCGATTCATGGGGTCGCAAAGAGTCGGACATGACTGAGCGACTGAACTAAACTGATAAGCGATATCGAATGGTATTTCTCTTTCTGGCTCACTTAGTGTGATAATCTCTGGGTCCATCCGTGTTGTGGCAAATGACATTATTTCATTCTTTTTATGGCTGAATAGTATCCCACTGTGTACATGCACAGCCTCTTCTCTATCCGTCCATCTGTCGATGAACATTTAGGTGGCTTCCATGTCTTGGCTCTTGTGAACAGTGCTGCAATGTGCACAGGGGAACATGGATCTTTCTGAATTAGTGTTTTCTCCACATACATGTCCACCAGTGGGATTGCCAGGATTGTATGGCAACCCTATTTTTAGGTTTTTGAGGATCCTCCATACTGATTTCCATAGTGGCTACACCAATTTACATTCCCTCCCACAGTGGAGGAGGGTTCCCTTTTCTCCACACGCTTTCCAGCATTTGTTATTTGCAGATGGAGTTTGACTCTGAAGGCTCTGTGTTTTAGCAATAGACTGCTCCTCCCTGGGCTTCCCTGGTGGCTCAGCTGGTAAAGAATCCGCCTGCAACGCAGGAAAACCCAGTTTGATCCCTGGGTTGGGAAGATCCCCTGGAGAAGGGAAAGGCTACCCACTCCAGTAATCTGGCCTGGAGAATTCCATGGACCGTATAGTCCACGGGGTCGCAGAGTCGCACACGACTGAGCGCCTTTCACTTCACACTCACTACTCCTCCCTACTGTGTTCCGCTGTTTCACCTATTTCTGCTACTGACCCAGTCTTAAAGTCATCTGAACGTGCAAGGCCTGGCTTATAAACACAAATTCGCTTATCCCACATGCACTGCCTACCATATTGGCACAAAGACTGAGGATTAGAGGGAAGATTAGTAAGTGAATTGTATCAAACACTTAAGGCAACAATAACCTCAACTTTACATCAACACAGAAAATAGAAATGGAGAAGGCGATGGCACCCCACACCAGTACTCTTGCCCGGAAAATCCCATGGACCGAGGAGCCTGGTGGGCTGCAGTCCATGGGGTCACTAAGAGTCGGACTCGACTGAGCGACTTCCCTTTCACTTTTCACTTTCATGCATCGGAGAAGGAAATGGCAACCCACTCCAGTGTTCTTGCCTGGAGAATCCCAGGGACAGGGGAGCCTGGTGAGCTGCCGTCTATGGGGTCGCACAGAGTCGGACACGACTGAAGCGACTTAGCAGCAGCAGCAAATAGAAAAGGAATGAATACTTCTCAACCCATTTTGTAAGACCAGCATTACTCTCTACAAGAAAATGAAATTGTAATTCAATATCCCTTATAAATATAGACACAAAAATCCTTAACAAGATACTGTAAAGTCATATCCAGTAATATATAAAAGATATAATGCAAAAAAAAAAGCAAAATGTATCATGACCAAGTTGGAATTACCATAGAAGTACAAGGTATGTTTAACATTTAAAAATTAATCAATATAATTCACTACATAAGATATAAGCCATATAATTATATACACGTCAGGATCTGACAAATTTAGCATCCACCTATGATTAAAAAGTCTCAGAAGCCTAGGAAGGAAAAGGAACTTCTCAACCTGATAGAAGTCATCCATATAGGCTGACAGTAAACAGGCTCAGAGAAGGCTGGAGCACGCATGGGCTGTTTCTGGGTTCTGGCCATCAAGAAGAAATGTGTTACAAATGTTGGTGTACAGGTTTACCTGTGAACAGAAATCTCCATTTCTCTGGAATGAATGACCAGGAAGACAATTGCTGGGACATACGGTAGGTAATTGAATATTTATTTTTTTTCAGTTCAGTTCAGTTCAATCACTTAGTCATGTCCGACTCTTTGCGACCCCATGAATCGCAGCACGCCAGGCTTCCCTGTCCATCACCAACTCCTGGAGTTCAATCAAACTCAAGTGCATCAAGTCAGTGATGCCTTCCAGCCATCTCATCCTCTGTCATCCCCTTCTCCTCCTGCCCCCAATCCCTCCCAGCACCAGGGTCTTCTAGAAAACCGCAAATTGTTTTCCAGAGTGGTTGTACCATTTCACATTCCCATCAGCAACATGTGAGTGATCCCATTTCTCTACATCCTCACCAGTATTTGGTGGTGTTGCTTTTTTATTTTAGCCATGTTTATAGCTGTGTAGCAAACCATCACACCATGGTTTTAATTTGCATTTTCCTAATGGCTAATAACGGGGAATGTCTTTTCATGTGCCTGTTTTTTGTCTGTATGTTTTCTTTGGTGAAACGTCATGTTTTTTTCCACTTTCCAATGAACTGTTTGTTAGTTTGTTTTCACTAGTATTGAGTTTTGAGAATTGATATATTCTGGAAACTAGTCTTTTGTTAGACATGTGGTTTGCAAATTTTTCTTCCAGTCTGTAACTTGTCTTTTCAGCTTTTTAACAAGATTTTTCTCAGAGAAAAATTAAAAAAAAAAAAACTTAAGAATTTTTCCTTTTCTGAGTAATGCTTTTGGGGTCAACTCTGACAACTCTTTACCTAGTTCTGGATTCCCAAAGACTTTCTTCTATGCTTTTTTCTAAATGTTTTACGTTTTACATTTAAGTTTGTTATTAGGTTTTAGTTAATATTTTAAGAGCTGTGAGACTCAGGTCATGAGGTATAATTCTGTGTTTAGTTCAGTTCAGTTTAGTCGCTCAGCTGTGTCCGACTCTTTGTGACCCCATGAATCGCAGCACGCCAGGGCTCCCTGTCCATCACCAACTCCCGGAGTTCACCCAAACTCAAGTGCGTCAAGTCAGTGATGCCATCCAGCCGTCTCATCCTCTGTCATCCCCTTCTCCTCCTGCCCCCAATCCCTCCCAGCATCAGGGTCTTTTTCATTGAGTCAACTCTTTGCATGAGGTGGCCAAAGTATTGGAGCTTCAGCCTCAGCATCAGTCCCTCCAATGAACACCCAGGACTGGTCTCCTTTAGGATGGACTGGTTGGATCTCCTTGCAGTCCAAGGGACTCGCAAGAGTCTTCTCCAGCACCAAAGTTCAAAAGCATCAATTCTTCAGTGCTCAGCTTTCTTCACAGTCCAACTCACATCCATACATGACCACTGGAAAAACCATAGCCTTGACTAGACAGACCTTTGTTGCCAAAGTAACGTCTCTGCTTTTTAATATGCTATCTGGGTTGGTCATAACTTTCGTTCCAAGGAGTAAGCGTCTTTTAATTTCCTGGCTGCAATCACCATCTGCAGAGATTTTGGAGCCCCAACAAATAAAGTCTGAGACTGTTTCCACTGTTTCCCCATCTATTTCCCATGAAGTGATGGGACCAGATGCCATGATCTTAGTTTTCTGAATGTTGAGTTTTAAGCCAACTTTTTCACTCTCCTCTTTCATTTTCATCAAGAGGCTCTTCAGTTCCTCTTCACTTTCTGCCATAAGGGTGGTGTCGTCTGTATATCTGAGGTGATTGATATTTCTCCCGGCAATCTGGATTCCAGCTTGTGCTTCTTCCAGCCCAGCGTTTCTCATGGTGTACTCCGCATAGAAGTTACATAAGCAGTATATATACTGTTAAATTCTACTTACTAGTATTTTGTTAAGGATTTTTGTATGAGGAATTTTTGGTCTGTAGTTTTTCGTTTCATTTTTTATTATACTGTTTTTATCTTGTTTTGATATAAAGATAGTATGAACTTCATAAAGTGGACTGGGTGTTCCTCCTATTTCCTGGAAGAGATTGAGTAGAATTAATATTAATTCTTCTTTAAATATTTGGTAGAATTTTTCAGTAAAAACTCTCTTGGTCTGTAGGCTTCTTTTTTAGGAGTTTTAAACTCAGGAATTCAATTTCCCAGGTAGTTATGGGATTCTTAAAATTATCCATTTCACATTGGATGCATTGTGATACTGACATTTTTCCTTTCAGTTTTGTCAATTTTTGTTTCACATATTTTGCAGCTCTGTTCTTTTATAAAGACACATTTAGGACTTGTATGTCTTATTAATGAATTTGCCCTTTTATCTAGCAATTTGCCTCGCACTGAAGTCTACCTCATCTGATATTCATATAACCAAGTGATTTTTAATTGATATTTGCATGATATATCTTTTTCTAACCTTTTGCTTTTAAGCTGCCTATACATGGGTTTCTTAGAGATGGCACATAGTTGGGTCATTTTTAAAACTCACTCTGACTAGCTCCTTTTTTAAATTGTTCTTAAATAATAAGTGACCATTTTCATTTTAAAAATTATTTATTTATTTATCTGGCTGCATCGGGTCTTAGTTGCAGCATGCAGCATCTTTTGTTATGGCTCGCAGGCTTAGTCACCCCAAGGCAAGTGGGAACTTAGTTCCCAGGCCAGGGATCGAACCCGAGGCCCCTACACAGCAAGGTGGATTCTTAACCACTGGACCACCAGGAAAGCCCCAGGAAATGACCGTTCACATTTAAAGTAATTGTTGATATGTTAGGGCATAGGTCTGCCAATTTATATTTTGTTTTACATTTGTTCTATCTCTTTTTTCTTTTTTCCTTTCCCTGTCATTTTGTGCGTTAATTGAACATTTTTTTAGAATTTCATTTTTATCTACCTATAGCATTTTTAATACATTGCTTTATATAACTATTTTAGTGATTGTTCTATGTATTATATTATGTATACATAACTTATCAGCCTATTGGCGTCATCTTACCAGTTCAGTTCAGTTTAGTTCAGTCACTCAGTCGTGATCGACTCTTTGTGATCCCATGGACTGCAGCACACCAGGCTTTCCTGTCCATCATCAACTCCCGGAGCTTGCTCAAACTCATGTCCATCGAGGTGGTGAAGACATTCAACAATCTCATCCTCTGTTGTCCCCTTGTCCTCCCGCCTTCAATCTTTCCCAGTATCAGGGTCTTTTCCGAAGAGTCAGTTCTTCGCATCAGGTGGCCAAAGTATTGGAGTTTCAGCTACAGCATCAGTCTTTCCAATGAGTATTCAGGACTGATTTCCTTTAGGATGGATTGGTTGGATCTCCTTGCAGTCCAAGGGACTCTCAAGAGTCTTCTCCAACACCACAGTTCAAAAACATCAATTCTTCACCACTCAGCTTTCTTTATAGTTCTAATCTCACATCCATACATGACCACTGGAAAAACCATGCCTTGACTAGACGGACCTTTGTTGGCAAAGTAATGTCTCTGCTTTTTAATATGCTGTCTAGGTTGGTCATAGGTTTTCTTCCAAGGAGCAAGCATCTTTTAATTTCCTGGCTGCAGTCACCATCTGAAGTGATTCAGGAGCCCAAGAAAATAAAGTCTATCACCGTTTCCATTGTTTCTCCATCTATTTGCCATGGAATGATGGGACCGGATACCATGATCTTAATTTTCTGAATGTTGAGTTTTAAGCCAGGTTTTTCACTCTCCTCTTTTACTTTCATCAAGAGACTCTTTAGTTCCTCTTCACTTTCTGCCATAAGGGTGGTGTCACTTGCGTATCTGAGGTTATTGATATTTCTCCTGCGATCTTGATTCCAGCCTGTGCTTCATCCAGCCTGGCATTTCACATGATGTACTCTGCATATAAATTAAATAAGCAGGGTGACAATATATAGCCTTGATGTACTCCTTTCCTAATTTGGAATCAGTCTGTTTTTCCATGTCCGGTTCTAACTGTTGCTTCTTGACCTGCATACAGATTTCTCAGGAGGCAGGTCAGGTGGTCTGGTATTCCTATCTCTTCTAGAATTTTCCACAGTTTGTTGTGATTTACACAGTCAAAGGCTTTGGCATAATCAATAAAGTAATCAAAAAAGCATATGTTTATCTGGAACTTGCTTGCTTTTTCTATGATCCAACGGATGTTGGAAATTTGATCTCTGGTTCCCCTGGCTTTTCTAGATCCAGACTGCACATCTAGAATTCACAATTCATGTGCTGTTGAAGCCTGGCTTGGAGAATTTTGAGCATTACTTTGCAAGCATGTGAGATGAGTGCAATCATGCAGTAGTTTGAACATTCTTTGGCACTGCCCTTTTTGGGGATTGCAATGAAAGCACCTTTTCCAGTTCTGTGGCCATTGCTGAGTTTTTCAAATTTGCTGGCATACTGAGTGCAGCACTTTCACAGCATCATCTTTTAGGATTTGAAATAGCTCAACTGGGATTCCATCACCTCCACTAGCTTTGTTTGTAGTGATGTTTCCTAAAGCCTGCTTGACTTCGCATTCCAGGATGTCTGGCTCTAGGTGGCCCTGGCTCTACGTGGTCACACTATCGTGATTATCTGGCTCATGAAGATCTTTTTTTGTGCAGTTCTTCTGTGTATTCTTGCCACCTCTTCTTAATATCTTCTGCTTCTGTTAGGTCCATATCATCTGTCCTTTATTGCGCCCACCTTTGCATGAAATTTTCCCTGGGTATCTCTAATTTTCTTGAAGAGATCTCTAGTCTTTCCCATTCTATTATTTTCCTCTATTTCTTTGCATTGATCACTGAGGAAGGCTTTCTTATCTCTCCTTGCTTTCCTTTGAAACTCTGCACTCAGATGGGTATATCTTTCTTTTTCTCCTTTGCCTTTGGCTTCTCTTCTTTTCTCAGCTATTTGCAACGCCTCCTCCGACAACCATTTTGCCTTTTTGCATTTCTTTTTCTTGGGGATAGTCTCGATCACTGCCTCCTGTTCAATGTCACAAACCTCCGTCCATAGTTCATCAGGCACTCTATCAGATCTAGTCCCTTGACTCTATTTCTCACTTCCACTGTATAATCATAAGGGATTTCATTTAGGTCATACCTGAATGGTCTGGTGGTTTTCCCCACGTTCTTCAATTTCAGTCTGAATTTGGCAATAAGGAGTTCATGATCTGAGCCACAGTCAGCTCCTGGTCTTGTTTTTGCTGACTGTATAGAGCTTCTCCATCTTTGGGTGCAAAGATAATCAATCTGGTTTCAGTATTGACCATCTGGTGATGTCCATGTGTAGAGTCTTCTCTTGTGTTGTTGCAAGAGGGTGTTTGCTATGACCAGTGTGTTCTCTTGGCAAAACTCTATTAGCCTTTGACCTGGTTCATTCCATACTAAAAGGCCAAATTTGCCTGTTACTCGAGGTATCTCTTGACTTCCTACTTTTGCATTCCAGTCCCCTATGATGAAAAGGACATCTTTTTTGAGTGTTAGTTCTAAAACGTCTTGGAGGTCTTCATAGAACCGTTCAACTTCAGCTTCTTCAGCATTCCTGGTTGGGGCATAGACTTGGATTACTGTGATATTGAATGGTTTGCCTTGGAAACGAACAGAGATCATTCTGTTGTTTTTGAGATTGCATCCAAGTACTGCATTTCAGACTCTTTTGTTGACCATGATGGCTGCTCCATTTCTTCTGAGGGATTCCTGCCCGCAGTAGTAGATATAAACCCGTTCCAGTCCATCTTAGTTCGCTGATTCCTAGAATGTCGACATTCGCTCTTGCCATCTCCGGTTTGACTACTTTCAATTTGCCTTGATTCACGGACCTAACATTCCAGGTTCCTATGCAATATTGCTCTTTACAGCATGGGACTTTGCTTTATCACCAGTCACATCCACAGCTGGGTGTTGTTTTCACTTTGGCTCTGTCTCTTCATTCTTTCCTGAGTTATTTCTCCACTGATCTCCAGAAGCATAAGGGCATCTACTGACCCGGGGAGTTCATCTTTCAGTGTCATATCTTTTTGCCTTTTCACACTGTTCATGGGGCTCTCAAGGCAAGAATACTGAAGTGGTTTGCCATTCCCTTCTCCAGTGGACCACATTTTTCAGAGCTCTCCACCATGACCCGTCTGTCTTGGGTGGCCCTACACGGCATGGCTTAGTTTCACTGAGTTAGGCAAGGCTGTGGTCCGTATGATCAGTTTGATCAGTTTTCTTGATTGCGGTTTTCTTTGAAGCAAATTATGTTTGCGTCAATGTCAAACATAATTTAGAAAATTCAAGAGGAGAATGAAAACCTATTGTATTTTCCTACATTTTTCCTTACTTTCCTGTTTTCCTGTTTTCTTGTCTCCTTTTTGTTTACAAAAATTGCTTCAAAAATTCTTTTCGGTCTACTGACAAAAATTTCTCTCCTTTGAGTTTTCCTTCATCTTATAAAGTCTTGAATTCCCCTTAATTTCTAAAGACTATTTTCTCTGAGTATAGAATTCTGAATTTTTTCATCCAGCTCTTATTGAAGTGGTGCTACTTCCTCCTGATCTCCATTAATTCTGATGAGAAATCTGGTGTAATTTGAATTGTTTCTCCTACCGATAAAGTGCCATTTCTCTCTCACGGCTTTCGAGATTTTTTCCTTTATCTTTAGATTTTGGAATTTTGACTTGGTCTGGATTTCTTTGTGTTTATCATATTTGGAATTTTCTCAGTTTCTTAAGTGTATAAGTTTATGGCTATTGCCACATTTGGGAAGCTTTTCATTACTATTTCAGCCTTGGCCTCTTTCTCTTCTCCTCCCAGGCCTTGAGGTGAAAATATTAGATCCTCTGTCATAGTCCCTTGGGTCCCCAAGGTTCTGTTAATTTTTCTCCAGTTTATCATCTCTCAAGGATTTATACTGAGTAATTCTTATTGTTCTGTCTTTCAGCTCACAGATGCTTCCCTTTTTATGTCTGATACATCTTTGCTGAGGAGACGTTCTACTTTTTCATTTGTTTTGAGCATATTCATAAACTGATTGTTGAAACATTTTTATCACGAGTGCTTTGAAGTCTTTGTCGGACATTCTAACATCCCTGTCATTTCAGGGTTGAGTTCCGTTTATTATCTTTTGTTTATTCGGTTTTAGATCTTTCTGGTTCTTGGCAAAGTGAGTGATTTTCGTTTGAAACTTGGACATTCTCATATAACATATGCAATTCTGGACCTTTTTTTTTTTTCTTTGTTAGTTACTATCCTGAAATTCCAGCACTTCTTTTTATTTTTACTTCTTAAAAAACAATTATTTATTCATTTTTGGCCGTGCTGGGTCTTTGTTGCTGTGCGCGGTTTTTCTCTAGTTGCGGTGAGTGGGGGCCACTCTCTAGCTGCGGTGGGCAGATTTCTCACTGGGGGGACTTCTCTCGCAGAGCACGGGCTTAAGCGGGGTGAGCTTCAGTAGTTGCATCTCCAGTTGGGGCAGATGGGTTTAGTTGCTCCACAGCATGTGGGCTCTTCCTGGATCAGGGATTGAACCCCGTGTCTCCTCCATTGGCAGGCAGATTAGAGAATCTGAACCATCAGCGAAGCCCCCTGGATCTTATCTAAAGCTTCTTTTTCAGCTGGTTTCCACTCCCTCTGCCCTGGCAGGGGAGGCGGGGTGGGGTGGGGGTGTCTGCCAAGTGGAGATAGATGTCCTGGTTTCCCACCTGGCCTTTGCTGCCGCCCATGGGTGCTCCTCATTACCGCTGGAGGGGGTGTGGGCGCTCCCCTAACCTCCACTGAAATCTCCCCGGCTGGGGCGGACAGAAGGGCTTGGGTTCCTGTCTTCACCTGGACACATGGCGTGGGAGGAGGAGCGTCCTTGTTACCACTAGGCCAGTGTGACGGGCCTGACTCTCTGCCAGGCCTCCTCTGACAAAACCCCAGTGGGGAGGAGGAGAGATGCTTTGTCACTGCCAGCTTGGGGTGGAATTCTGGACTCCCCACGTGTCTCTACAGACACCACCAGAGAGGGGCCTCGTTTCCAGCTGGCAGGGGTGAAAGTCCTGGCTCCCCACTCAGTTTCTCTGGCACTAGCCCAGCGGGACGCTGGAACAGCTCATTAGAGCCTGGTGTGGGTGGGGCCGGGTTTTCTTCTGTGTGTTTAGTTAAAGTCGGGCAGTGATTGTCTAAAGGTTTTCTGTCTTGCTTGGCTGCCCTTTCCTGGTCCTTTGGCCCAGGAGGCAGGCTTTTGTCGGGCTTTTGTTTTTCTGTGCCTGTTGGCATTTTCAAATACCAGCTTTTCCACCTCCAAGTCTGGGATGTGTGTGTGTTAGTCGCTCAGTCGTGTCTGGCTCTGCGACCTCATGGACTGTAGCCCGCCAGGCTCCTCTGTTCATGGAATTCTCCAGGCAAGAATATTGGAGTGGGTTCCCGTTTCCTTCTCCAGGGGATACACGAGGCAAAAGAAAACCCAGCGAACTGGCCAATGTGCAATTCCTTGGGTCCTGAGGTCCCTCTCAGCCCACCTGCTTCTTTCCCCTGTTAAGAACCGTCTCATATTGCTGTTGTTCCTTGTTCAGTCTCTAAGTCATGCCTGACTCTTTGTGACCCCATGGCCTGCAGCACCCCTCGGTTCCCTGTCCTTCACCATCTCCCGGAGCTTGCTCAAACTCGTGTCCATTGAGCCAGTGATGCCATCCAGCCATCTCATCCTCTGTCGCCCCTTCTCCTCCCACCCTCCTTTGTTAGCTTTATATAAAGTGTTCGTAGTTTTCAGCTGTACTTAGTGGGAGGAATAGGGAAAAGCACATGGACTCTATCTTTCCAGAAGCAGAAATGTCTCCCTGTGATATTTTTCCAACTTCCTGTGAGTCTATAATCATTTTGAAGTTAGAAGTTTAAAAGAAATTCAAACATAGATGTCTCACCAATTCGAGTGTAAGAATCTGAGAATAGGAGAAGAAGCCTGTTCATCGATTTACGATTTACGTCAAAGTGTGATAAACTCCCAAAGACAGCAGCTCAGGGGGAGGGGTGGGGGACGGTGGGGGAAAGGTGGGGGAGGTGGGGGAGGGGTGGGGGTCGGTGGGGGAAAGGTGGGGGAGGTGGGGGAGGGGCTGACATCACCAGGAGTACATTATCCAGGCAGCCCTGCCCAAAGCACTGGGGGCTGGCTGGGCCGACAGCTAGGGACAGACTTGTGGGGTGGTATCCCAGAAGATCATGAAGCACTTTTCACATCAGTTCAGTTCAGTTCAGTCGCTCAGTTGTGTCCGACTCTTAGTGACTCCATGGACATGGCACGCCAGGCCTTCCTGTCCGTCACCATCTCCCGGAGTTTACTCAAACTCATGTCCATTGAGCCGGTGATGCTGTCCAACCATCTCATCTTCTGTCGTCCCCTTCTCCTCCTGCCCTGTCTTTCCCAGCATTCAGTCTTCAATATAAGGCCTCATTACTGCTCCCCTATGGGGGTCCTCCAGGGCCAGCCCAGGAGGCGCACAACTGCTGCCTGTTAGAGCTGGAAGGGTCCTTGGGGACCATCCGCCCAGCCCCCACCCTGCAGCAGGAAGCGAGGCCACAGCCCCGCAGCTCCAGCCAGGCAGTGGAAGCCGGCCGAGGCAGGCCGTCTGGCTGCGCGGGAGGCTGGGCTGGAGAGAGGCTCGCAGAGGGGGCCCAGCTGGCCAGCCGGACTCCTGGCTGGGGCAGCCAGGAGCATCTGGAAAGCATCACTCACTTTGACCAATCGGTGTTTAAAGGCCAGACAAAGCCACAGTGAGCACAGCCGGGTTTTTTCCCCCTTCCAAGTCGAACAGCACATCTGGGTGTTTCATTTTAGCTCATGGTCGCTTGCTGCCACAGAATGGCCTTGGGGGGCGGTGAGGGGGGACGGGAGCCTCTTGCCATCAGAGGACAGAGTTACCCACCTTTAACTCCCAGGGCTAGGCTGATTTCATGAAAACAGAAATTCACACCTGCCTAAGGAAAACTGGAAATGGGTGTTCAGATTTCAATTTTTATTCTAATCCTGAACCAGGCCCTGGGGCGAGATGAGGTGGGAGGGGGGCTTGGATAAAAGAGAGACTAAGTCCCTGCCCCAAGCTGTCTGCCATCCTGTGGGATACAGGAAAGAGAACGAGGGCACTTGCTCAAAAGGACGACCGCACACCTGCAGTCTCTTCCCTGGGGTCCCTTCTGTGACCCCACCGTCCCCTGGATCATCTCCGGTCCCGCCAGCCACAGCCTCACCCGCCCTTCCCACATTGTGCTCCTGGGGGCTTGGTCCTGGGTCTCTTCTCCCTGCAGTCTCTCTCCTGGACGAATTCCACCTCCCCCTGTGGCCCCAGTTACCATCTCTTTATCACTCCCCACCCCCCCACCAGTTCACAGCCCCAGCTAAGCCCTGCCCTCTGAACCCAGACATGCGCGTCCAACATGGCTTCTTGGGCGTTTTCAGGGTCCTCAGGACCCAACCTGGTTAAACATACATGCGCTGGGGCTTCCATGGCGGTCCAGGGGTTAAGACACTGTGCTACCCCTGCAGACGGTACAGCTTTGATCTCTGGTCGGGGGACCAAGATCTCGCGTGCCACACAGCATGGCCAAAAAGGAAAAAGAAAAGCTACATGTATCCTGTTATAGGCTGAACTGTATCTTTCCAAAATTCACCTGTTGAAATCCTAATCCTCAGAACCTGACCACACTTGCAGGTGGGGTCTTTGAAGAGGTGATTAAGTTAAAATGAGATCGTTAGGGTGGGCCTAATGCAATATGGAAGTCAAAGCCGCAGAGTCGTGTCCGACTCTTTGTGACACAGTCCATGGGATTCTCCAGGCCAGAATACTGGAGTAGGTAGCCTTTCCCTTCTCCAGGGGATCCTCCCAACCCAGGGATCAAATCCAGGTCTCCTGCATTGCAAGAGGATTCTTTACCAGCTGAGCCACCAGGGAAGCCTGGTGTCCTTCTAAGAAGAGGAGATCAGGACACAAAGGAGGACGACGGAGTGAGGACTCAAGAAGACGCCCATCTGTGGGCCAAGGAAAAAGCCTCAGCAGGAACCAAGCCTGCAGCCACTTTGACCTTGAACTTCGGCTTCCAGCACCTAGAGACAACAAACATGTCTAGATCTGCGTCTGTGTTCCAGTGCCCTCAGCCTGCAGGACTTTGTGACGGCGGCACTAGCAGCTATTACACAGGCTTTCACCCCCACCTGGCTCACCCTGTGTCTCTGTCCTCTGTGAAGGACACCTTCACCAGCTAACGGCTCGAGCCGGAAAGAAGCTAAAGGTTCCTCTGCTTCCTCCTCATCTGTGCTGCCCACAGGTGTCCACGGCCACTCCATGTTGTTGTTTAAAATCTGTATTTATTTTTGGTTGCACTGGGTCTCGGGGGCAGCACATGGCTCTCCGTTGCTGTGCAGAGCCTTTCTTGGGTTGTGGGGAGTGGAGGCTTCTCTCTGCTGTGGTCCTTGGGCTTCTCCCTGCCTTGGCTTCCCTTGTCGCGGAGCTCGGGCCCTAAAGTGTGGGTAGCTACGGCCCACAGGCTTAGTTGCCCTGCGGCATGTGGCGTCTTAGTTCCCAGACCAGGGATCGAACCCGTTTCCCCTACATTGGAAGGCAAGCTTGTAACCAATGGACCACCAGCGGAGTCCCCTACATAGCTCTTAAATCATTAACTTCACTCCACGTCTTCAGCCACCTTCCCCCAACACTGACTGACTGTACAGTAGGCAGAACTGCCAAGCTTGGTGTTTCCCAGCAGCTAGAGCCTCAGTGGGCACAACCCTACGTGGCCAGGTGGGTCAGTACTTCGTGGCAACGGGGGCCTGCATGTGGGTGCCACCCAGACATCCCTCCATAAGCCACAGGCCATGACCCAGAATGCACACCGCTGTGGTGTTTGGAAATCGCACCAGGAACTTGGGTATTACCCCCAGTTCACACCTCTCGCAGTCATAGAAGGTGTGCGTGTGTGCTCAGTCATGTCAACTCTTGGCGACCCCATGAACTGTAGCCCGTCAGGCTCCTCTGTCCGTGGGATTTTCTAGGCAAGAACACTGGGATGAGTTGCCATTTCCTCCACCGGGGGATCTTCCTGACCCAGGCACTGAACCCACGTCTCCCGCATTTCCTGCATTGCAGGTGGATTCTTTACCTGCTGGGCCTTCAGGGAGCCCCCGTAGGCACAGTGTAATTTCACAATGAGGTGTTTAGGAGAGTATGCGTTCCCTACTTAGGGCTCCTCTCAAGTCAGAAAGCCCCCACCCTGGACTCCCAGGATGCTGTCCCCGTTAACCCAAATGTGTCTCCTGGGAGGAAGTGCGAGGCTGAGGCTCGCTCACCAAGCGCCTTCCTGGGCCTTTCCTGGTGCGTTGCCAAGATCCTGGCCTCTGGCTCATGGAAATGAATGGAACATCCACATGATCTTTGTGTCCGGGTGCTTTCTCTCCAGGCCTCTGCAGGATCATTTCACACAGGCCCAAGATGCCAGCAAGCCAGGGGCACCAAACAAGTATGAGAGAAGACAGACTAGAAGCTTGCAACCATCAGTTCTAGAAAGATGCTGTTTACAGCAAATATTAGGTCTGTGGTCTGGATCACCGACGGGAGCCTAACCCGGAATCCTGGTCGAGGAGGGGGTTGCAGGGAAGAGAGAGATGGGGCCCTTCTCTGCCAAACCCTGCCCACAGCAGCTAGGCCTGTCTCCTAGGACCCACTCTCGCCTGCAGGAGTGAACACGGAGAAGCTGCCAGGTGTTCCGTGACAGACGTACACGGTGGGAACCACAGACCCAAAAGAAGGAAGGAGGGAGCTGGTCTGAACAGAGACCAAAACCACTGATGGTCAAGTGTGCATACTGAAAGATAAAGAGAGGGCTGCCAGACAGGCTGGACGGACAGACAACGCGAAACGGTCTCGTATGGGGCAGGGGCTTGGAGTACAACTGGAGCAGGGTGGGCGAGGGCCCACTGGGGTAGCTGCAGCAACAGGCAGGAGCCCAGCCACATAGGGCTTGGACCACACCCGCCTGCTCCGATGTTACACAGAGGGACGCCCAGAGGCTGGGCAGAGGGACCAGTCAGTTGTGTGTAAAGAAGCTTAAGGGACTCCTGGTGGCCCAGTGGTTAAGACTCTGCCTTCCAACGCAGGGGACGTGGGTCAGTCCCTGGTCAGGGAACTGAGATCCCACATGTCTGAGAGCAACGAAGCCTGAGTACTACAACTGTTGAGCCCACGGTCCCTGGAGCCTGGGTGCCGCCTCTAGAGAGTCCATGCGCTGCAACGAAAGACTCCACGAGATGCAAGGAGGATACCACGCGCTGCAGCCAGGACCGCACTCAGCCAGATAGGCAAAGAAACCTGGAAAGAAGCCTGGACCTCACAGACTTAGAGGAGGAGCTTATGGTTGCCAGGTGGAAGGGTCGGGGGGGAAGGGATAGTTAGGGCATTTGGGATGGGCGTGTGCACAGTGCTGTATTCAAAGTGGATAGCCAACAAGGGCCTACTGTATAGGACAGGGAACGCCGCTCAGTGTTATGTGGCAGCCTGGATGGAAGGGGAGTTTGGGGGAGAATGGGTACGTGTCTGTGTACGACTGAGTCCCTTTGCTGTCCACCTAAAACTATCACAACATTGTTAACCGGCTATAAAGTAAAAGTAAAGTAAAGTACAGTCACTCAGTCGTGTCCGACTCTTTGCGACCCCATGGACTGTAGCCCACCAGGCTCCTCCCTCCATGGGATTCTCCAGGCAAGAGTACTGGAGTGGGGTGCCATTTCCTTCTCCAGGGGATCTTCCCAACCCAGGGATGGAACCCGGGTCTCCCCCATTCCAGGCAGATGCTTTAACTGGCTATACTACAACATAAAATAAAAAGCAAAAAAATAAAAGAAGCTTGGCCCCATGGCCCTTGTATTTTCAAATGACAACCTCACTTGGCCCATCTGTCAAATGGGGATAATAAGAGAATGTGCCTCATGAGGCTTGGTGCAGATTGATGAGTTGATACCACTAGACATGCTCAGAATAGTGCCTGGCACACACAGCGTAAGTACAGATCAATATGACCTCCTTTCTTCTCGTGTCACTGGGACGGGCCCTGGGTGGCAGGCTCCAGAAACTGTGCCCTTGTGATTGATGGCCTCCTTGCTGAGGGAAGTCAGGCTGCCCAGCATGAAGCTGTTTACCGCACATGACGCCAGGCCAAGGGGTGAATGGTGGCCTGGATGCCGCCCACTGCAAATTGGCCAGACCGAATGCCTGGACATGGGACCACACCCATCCAGAGAGCAGACGCCCTTTTCCAACTTGCCAAGCCTTCCATCGGGAGAAGAAGCTGGGGACTTTCTTTAGTTTGTGCCTGATTTCCTGGGGTCCCCGGGAAAGGTGAAGAGGGCTTCCTTGTCGCTACCACTTAGGGCGAGGGCTGGAAGCCAAGCAGACATCTCAGTGTGCTGTTCAGGGTAGGGAGGTGAATCAGGAGGGAGGCCCGCCCCCTCGACCCCCTAGGTGAAGGCCCCTTCCAGGGGGCATGCTTCCAGGGCCAAGTGCAGGCCAGTGGACTTCCACAGTAAACTAGAACCCACAGAACTTCGAAAGTGAGTGTCCCCAATGAGTGTCTCCAGCTTCAGACTGAGTCAAAGAAGCCTGGATTCAGATCTCAGGGTCCCCAAGCCGCTGGGCCCGGGGCCTGGCCTGCTAGGGCTCAGCTTCCTCATCTAGAACATAGTGTGATGATCACAGCTCCCCCGGTACCTGGTGACAAGATGTGAACAAAAGCGCAGATGGCAACTAGCACGGTGCCCAGTCCGGAGCGGACGCCCCAGAAATAGCAGCAACTCACAGTCCCTCCAAGGTAGGGAAACATGCACGAATCATTTCCACCCACCCCTAACATCCACGAGAAGGTTGTAATTTGGCCAGGGGGTTATTTTAATTAGCTAGCCGCAGGAAAGATGGATTCAGGAATGTGACTGCTGATGATTTCCCCAGGTGGTGGGGAAAAATACGAAATGACAAAAACAAACCAAGAAACATTCTTGAGGGAAAAAGCGAGCGAGAGAGGGCCCTGTTACTAGTGCTGCCCAAATATAGCAGAGTGTATTTTTGTAGATGGCAAAAATGGTGTCCAGGCTGGGGAAGAAAGTGCTGCCTCTTCCCAAGTTTTCCCGCTTGCTCTTTCGTGAATCGAGGTGTCCAGGCACGTCTGGAAGCGTCCAGTTGAGGGAGTGTCAGCTTGTCAGCCTGACCGCTGGTCACCATCCAGTGCGAGGGACAAAGCCTAACCATTTTCCAACCCTTCCCATCATACCCAGCATAGCGATCAGACTGGGAGACCTTGCTCTTTTTTTTTTTTTTTTAAATTTTTATTGGCGTGTAGTCACTCTACAATGTTGTGTTAAGTTTCTGCTGTACAGCAAAGTGACTCAGCTGTGCATATACAGGCAGCCCTTCTCCCCTGGATTTCCTTCCCGTCTAGGTCGCCACAGAGCGCTGCCCAGAGTTCCCCGTGCTGTGGAGCCAGTTCTCACCAGTTACCTGTTTTATCATAGTGTTGGGAGACCTTGTTCTTTCTCACCTCTGTGGGACTTTTCTTTTTGTCTGCATTTTAAAAAGGAAAAGATGAACAGGAACTCCACAAAGGGGCTTCAGAGGCAGAATTTGGTCAAACAGCTTCACAAACAAACAGGCGGCCTGCAGCCTTTCAAGCCCCTAATTGGGAACAGGTTAGGGGAGGCAGAGCCGGGAGTCCGTGTGGTTCCTGACACTGGCCTTCTCCTCGGAATTCTTTCGCTCTGATTTCGACATAAGCCATAACACCACCATGCAAAACCAATTAAAGCCAGCTCCTCAGAGGGGGCCGAGACTCGGGTAGGTCCGGGTGGCTGGAAGCAACGCCCTGGGACAGACTCCTCTGCGGGGGGCCACCCCCCCACCACTGTCCATCCCGTGCCCTCCCGGAGGAAAACCGCACGACGTTTATTATGAGTTCGCTGACAAGCTGGAGCATTCCGTGGGTGACCAAGAAGGTGATGACCTCGGAGCTGACCGCTGGTTGGGAGCAACCAGGGCATCAGCCGTTTGGAAAGGGCAGTGGGTCCATTTACATGACATGAGGGGAGAGTGGGAAACTCCCCTTCCAGATAGCAACCTATGGCTGCAGAAAGAACCTTCAGTGCCAAATTCAAGAGAAGTGCTGCCTGGGGCGGGTGGGGCTTTGGGGTGGGTGGGAGCTGCTGAGGGGTGGAGTCTGTTTGGCATCTGAGTAAATAAAACATCCAAGAGCTCTTTCAGCAGACATCAGTGGGTGCCAAAGTCGTGTCAAATCCTGACTCCAAGTGACCCTGGCCTTGATTTCTCACCTGCAAATGGGTGTGATTATAGTGTGTAGCCCACAGGTTGTAGTCAGGCTACACATGAACCAGTTCAAGCAAAATGCTTTGGAAAGAGCAGGGGTGCAGCAAGCATCAGATTCCACTAGATGGGTCACCATGTTGGCAAAACCACACTGAGCTTGCCAGCTTTGCCTTCTGGGTATCATGGGCAGACTGGTAGAGGAGCAGGTTTAGGGAAATTCACCCGACAAACATTTAGTTCCTAGCTGCTTTCTAAGGCAAAGACTCATGTAATCAAAGCTTTGGTTTTTCCAGTAGTCAGGTATGGATGTGAGAGTTGGACTGTAAAGAAGGCTGACTGCTTAAGAATTGATGCTTTTGAACTGTGGTGTTGGAGAAGACTCTTAAGAGTCCCTTGGACAGAAAGGAGATCCAACCAGTCCATCCTAAAGGAAGTCAACCCTGCATATTCATTAGAAGAACTGAAACTAAAGCTCCAAATACGTTGGCCACTTGATGCAAAGATCTGACTCATTGGAAGAGACTCTGATGCTGGGAAAGATTAAAGGCAGGAGAAGGGGACGACAGAGGATGCGATGGTGCTCCGGAGGAGGACTCCAACCAGGACAGGGGCCAGGGGATGAGGGGACTAAATCAGAGAGAAAAGGGCCAGCGTTTGACAGCCGTGAGACCAGCACTGGCAGGGGAGGGGGCGGCCAGGAATGATCTCCGGATTTCCAGCCCAGGATGAGGCGGTGCCTTTCCTCAACGTGGCGTTTGCAGATAGCAGAGCGGGTTTGGAGGAAATGGTGACTTTAGTCTGGACATGTCGAGTCTGAGACACTTGTGGACAGCTAGGTGGAGAGAGCTCTAGTGGCTGACAGGACAAGCCGGAGGAGGTGGGAGGTGGGTGTGTCATTTTGGCTGCAGGATATTTACTACCAACCTGTGACTCCTTCCCCCAGGACACTTCATCCTAGTCCTCCTGATGCTGGCTGGGAGAGAGGAGGAGTGTTGCAACATCCCGAGGTGATTTATAGGGAAAACGTCCTGTGTGTTTGTTTCTCGGCACTGCCTTCCAAGTGGGAATCTAAAACCCCACATTCTGATCCGAAGTGTAATTTCCAGTCATTTCCACCAACAACATTTGGTTCTTATTATCAAAAGATACTCACACAGATGTAGCATTAAAATCTTGGCTTCAGTGGATAAAGAAAACAAGATAATCTAAAGTATTGCAGCAACTCTCAGACATTTACGATTCCAAGAAATGGTTGTTGGAAAACTGCTATAGAATATCCATTTCCCAGTGTGTTTCTGGGTGGAATGAAGACAGCCAGTTGGTGAATTTTAGGCTGTTGAACTGAACTCTCAATCAGGAAGATCCTAGGGCCTTAGATGGTGAATTCCTTGGGGACAAAGACCTGAGCATTTCCCCCTGGCATCCCCCAGACCTGACCCACAGGCAGGCATACCACAGGGCTCACTAAGGGTTTGCTGACTAAAGAAAGAAACAGCTGAATACCTGTTTTCAGGTATTCAGAGAAAAAGAAAAACACTGAATAAGTTAGGACATGCTAGGTTTTCTCATCTGACATTTCCTTTCAAAGGCTCTGAGGGCTTAAGTTACAGGGAGAGGCGGCTTCTGTAAGTCAGAAATGGAAAAATATTTATACGGAACTGATGTTTTGAACTTTAATGGAGAACTTTATCTTTCCTATGTCAAATTCTGTATTAGTGGTTTGGGGTCTCTTCAAATCCCAGAAACTGGTGTGGTTTTCCCCATTCATGAGTCCTGGATATCCTGAAAGCACTTTTTTAAAAAATGTAGTAATAGCTAATATTTGTGAAGTATATCTTATGTGCCAAGGACTTTAATGAATTATCTCATTTAATTCTAACAACAGTTCTGGGATGATGACATGCTTATTATATACAGACCTCGTGACTCAGCCTTGGGAAATGCAGGCAATTTTTCCAAGAGCCATTGCTAGTGAGAGGCAGAGCTGGTGTTTGAGCCTAAGGGATGTGACCCGGGGACCCAATTACCCACTGTTCCTGGTGCTTCATGGCAACTCATTCCCAGTATTCTTGCCTGGAAAATCCCATGGATAGAGGAGCCTGATGGGCTACAGTCCGTGGGGCCGCAAAGAGTCGAACACAACTGAGCGACTGTGCTGACAGTGAGCTGGGGGCAGGTGGGATGGGCCTTCAAGAACATTCACCTGCTGACTCCTCTCCTTTTGGTAACCCTGAGCTAGGTGGTGTTATGGTCCCATTTTACAGCTGGGAAAACTGAGCCTCGCAGAGGTTAAGCTGCCTGACACAACAGGGACTTGAACCTGGGTCTGAGGATGCCACCGTGCCCCTTTTTCCTCCCAACAGCCGCAGCGCCCTGCTCCTCCCTCTGCGGCCCCCGACACCCCTCCTTGACCTACCCTGGCTCCATCAGACAGCAGGTCTCCATCAGGTCCTCCTGGGGGACCCAAGCTGAGAGGGGTCTGCCTCAGCCCCAGGAATCTCCAGGAATCTCCAGGACCCAGTGGGGTCTCAGTGGAACGTGGCCATGCCATGCGTGGATCAAGAGGCAAAAGGCACGGACCACCTGCGACTGATTCCTCGTGAAGGAAGCCTGGATCCCAGCACACATCCTTCCTTCCGGCATCTCCCGTGCCGTTCGAACTGCACGCCTGGCCACGTGGACAGAATCGAGAGACCGATCCAGCGCGATCCCTCTTGGGAGGCTGGCTTGCTTGGCAGGCCTGAGTCAAGGTTAGGGAAGCCTGTCTTCCTCCTTTGTGGCGCCTCAGTGACGAGCCAGCCCCCTGCCCTTCCCACCTGCCCCAGCTGGCCTCCTGCAGCACAGAAGAGAGGACTGGGTTCCCCGAAAACAGCCTCAGATGATGCAGGAAGCTGCCTGCTACGGCGTGAGCCCCAGGAGCCCATTCTCACTATCTGCTCTCCACCTCACTGTCATGGGATCCAGGAGCAGCGGTTTATGGAGGCCTCTGTGGACCAGGCCTCAACGCAGACATTGCATGGAGTCCTCCCATCGGCTCCGCCAGGTTTATCTCCAATTTACAGGTGGAAGGGGAAGTCCAAAGTGGGCTTTGGGGCCACACAGCCCAGACGCTCAGTTGTCGTTGGTGCTGTTGTTCAGCTGCTCACAGTTGGATCCCACTCTTGGCGACCTCATGGACTACAGCACGCCAGGCTTCCCTCTCCTTCACCAACTCCCAGGGCTTGCTCAAACTCATGTCCGAGTCGGTGATGCCATCCAGCCATCTCGTCCTCTCTCGCCCCCTTCTCCTCCTACCTTCAATCTTGCCCAGCATCAGGGTCTCTTCCAGCGAGTCGGCTCTTTGTATCAGGTGGCCAAAGTTCGGAGCTTCAGCTTCGGTCCTTCCAGTGAATATTCAGGGCTGATTTCTTTCAGAACTGACTGTTTTGATCTCCTCGCTGTCCAAGGGACTCTCAGCTCAGCTCAGTACTGCCTGGCTTTGAGCAGATCCCTTCGCCTCTCTGGGCCTTGGTTTGTTCATCTCATCAGGAGAATGGGTGCAGTACGGGCATTCTTCTCCTGGGTCCACAGATTCCTGAGAGGCCCGTGGAAAGGATAGAGGGGTGCCATAACAGAGGGTGGGGAAAGTTACCTCTTTATTTCCACCAACCTAGAACCGAGGTGCAGCAGTTCCTCCACCAACACCTCTAGAGGCACCAGTCTGACCCCCAGGAGAAGTCGCAGTCCTTGCCAAGGCCTGGGCCGTCAGTGCCAAGCCCGCTCCCTCCTCCCCTCCCCTCCCCCACTCTGCTCCAGCCTCCTGAACCCCTCGCGCAGCCTCCCTCCTCAGGACGCATGCACTTGCTGTTTCCTCTGCCTGGGAAGGTTTTGGTCCTCAGGCCTCCAGACTATGTCAGCATCTCCTTGCTGGTCTTCCTGCAGTAGTGAACACTGTGAGGCCTTGTCCAGACCCCTCTGCAGGAGTGGAGGACTGGCCCCTGACTTCTGAGAGGCACCCTTGGCTCTCAGCCCTTTCGAGGATTGTCTCTGCATCCCAGGTGGCTCAGTTGGTAAAGAACCTGCCTGCAGCACAGAAGATCTGGATTCAGTCGCTAGGTCGGGAAGATTCCCTGGAGAAGAAAATGGCAACCCACTCCAGTATTGTCGTCGAGGTAAATCCCATCGACAAAGGAGCCTGGCAAGCTACAGTCCATGGGGTCACAAAGAGTCAGACACAACTGAGCGACTAAACCACCACCACCATCACCATCCGCTGAAGAAAACCTCCTATTTAAGGACGTGTGTCCTTCCAAGGCAGCCTCATCCAATGACCGATCAACACAGGGTATGAAAGTCAGATCTGAGACAATTCTGAAGGCTCATCTGTGTCCTCAGCTTCCTGGGGGTTGGCTGAGGCTTTTGGCTTGAGTCTCAGTTCAACTTCTCCCAACACCCAATCCTGCTTCTCCTCCTTCTCCTATACCTGGGGATCCCAACTGCACTCCCCGATAAATACCCCACCATAATCTCCAAACTGAGCTTCCAAGATGGCGCTGGAGGTAAAGAACCTGCCTACCGACGCAGAAGACATCAGAGACGTGGATTCGATCCCTGGGTCAGGAAGATCCCCTGGAGGAGGCATGGCAACCCACTCCAGTGTTCTTGCCTGGATAGTCCCCACAGACAGAGGAGCCTGGCGGCTACAGTCCATGGAGTTGCAAAGAGTGGTACACAGCTGAAGTGACTTAGCACACACGCACACCATCTACCGATCAGAGCCTGCTCCCCTGGGAACTGAGTGACCCAGGCCCCCCGCCTAAGGTTGCAGACCCTCTCCCCACTCACTCACGGAGCCCCCCACCCCCGATCGCTGGCACCCCGCCCCATCTACAGGCCCAGATTCACTCGCCTGTTGTCTGTCCTCCCACCAGAATGCAGGCTCCATAAGCACAGGATCTTGTTTTGTCATTTCACTGCCCAGAACAGCATTAGGCGTCATAACATCCACTCAAAATACGTGGAATGAATGGTAGTGAGTAGCCACACCGTCCTTGACGTGTGGCCAACAAAATCCTCCACATCCTCTCTCCACGCTCTGTCGACTCTGACCTTCCAAGCTCGTGTAACTGGCCTCGGGGCCTGACTCCGGATCTGGACAATAGGTCACAGCTAAATCCCATCCTGCTGATTCTCTGGGTCCTGGGTCTGGCTCTAACGTGCTGAAGACCTGAGAAGCAATTATTTTTTAAAATCTCTATTGGAGTATAATTGCTTTAGGATGCTGCGCGAGTTTCTACTGTACAGCAAAGTGCACCAGCTGTGCATACACACCTATCCCTCCCTTTTGGACTTCCTTCCGAATCAGGTCACCGCAGCGCATTAAGCAGAGTTCCCTATACTCTCAAATTGGGATTTGGGTGTTTGAGAAGACTCTTGAGAGTCCCTTGAACTGCAAGGAGATCAAATCAGTCCATCCTAAAGGAGACCAACCCTGAATATTCATTGGAAGGACTGACGCGGAACCTGAAGCTCCAAAACTTTGGCCACATGATGCAAAGAACTGACTCATTGGAAAAGACCCCGATGCTGGGAAGCACTGAAGGCAGAAGGAGATGAGGGCAGCAGAGGATGAGATGGATAAATAGCGTCATTGACTCAGTGGACATGAATTTGAGCAAACTCTGGGAGATAGTGAAGGGCAGGGGAGCCTGACATGCTGCATCGTGGGGTCACAAAGAGTCGGACATGACTTAGCAAATGAACAACAACAGCTTAGCTCTACCGTATGCTAAGAAGCATGTATTTTAGAACTTCATCCAAGTCACCATTAAAAATGCTGGTATAAAAAAATAAAATGCTGCACAGAACGAAATAGCTCTCCTAGTCATTTTCTTGGTAACGTTGATCTCGTCATGTATTTACTTGCTGGTTTATTTCCGTCCCCGACGAGCCCTCATGTCTTGTTAATAGCTGCAGCCCAGAGCTTAGCAGGATGCCTGGCATGCTGTGGGCTCTTGGAAAACACGCATCAGATGGATGAACCGTGCTCCCCCTTACAGAATGTGAGCGGGTTGGGGCAGAAGTCACATCCCAGCACCTTTGAATCTGGCAGGAAGAGGTCTTTCGGCCTTAATACATCAGTTGCGGGGGCTGGGAGAGGAGCACAAGGGTGGCTGTGACTCGGGCAGTGCTCTGATGGCCTCTTGGCCTCATCACCCCCAGGAGGCAGGTGTCACGTTCGCACACACAGGCCTGGCTGGTCAGGCTCTCTGACCCCGAGGGGCACCTCTCAGGGACCACCGCAGAGGCCGGCTGCCCGCTACTCCCTGTGGCTCCCAGAGATGCTGGTCCTTGGACTTCCAGTGCCATCCCCTGGATCTCTAAGGGAGCCCTGTGGAGCTAGCCACAGCTCTGTCTGTCGTCAGCCAAGCCACTGTGATCTGGAAACACCGTGTGCCTGGACTGTCATTTTCCCCATCGTGAGTTTTCCCCCAGCAGCTCTTCAGTTATCACACACACAAGACCTTGGTGGGTTCACCCACTTGCTCTCATGATGTGCCCTGAGTATGTCTGAACGCTGGGTGGACCAGCTCAGCTTGTGAAACTCACGCCCCCTCCTCCCTCAATCTCATGCAGCAAATACCTGTCACATACTGTTTAGGGCTCCAGGAACAGAGGAAAAGAAAGCCAAGTCCCTGACCTTAAGGAACATACATTCTAGTGGCAGGGGATAAATATATGCATCAGGCGATATGTGCTGTGGGAAAAAATAAAGCAGGAGAGGAGGGAGGAGCAGGAACCATGGCAGAAGGGTGTTCCCATTTTATTTAGGGGGCAGAAAGGGCCTTGTCTCAAAAGAAGGTAGCTTTTGAGGTGAGTCCCTAAGGAGTTGACAGAGATGGCCACAGTGATAGTCAGAGAAAGGATGTCTTAGGCTGAGAGAACAGCTGGTGCAAAGGCCCTGAGGCAGGAGTGTGTTTGGCATGCCCAGTGAATAGCAGGGAAGTGAGCAGGGTTGGAGTGGAATGAGTAGCGGGGTGGTGAGGTGTCAGAAGATAGAAGAGGAGATCAGAGAGACAGACAGCAGGCCATGAGTTCAGACGGGCCTCGGAAGACAAGCAGCTCCACTCTACTTGAGTTGGAAACCATTGGAGGGTTTGAAGGAAAAGGACAGTCTGACTTGCACTTGGTTTCCGGGGCTGCGGTGCTGAGAATGCATGGGCAAGGACAAGGGGAAAAGCAGGGGTATATCAGCGAGGAGGCTAATGCAGTTATCTGGGTAGGAGATAAGGGCTTAGCCAAGAAGATGGTAAGAAGGGGTCAGATTTTTTATATATGTTGAAGTCCAGCCAATAGGATTTGCTGATGGAATTGGATGTAGGGTGAGAGAGAGAGAATCCAAAGATGAAGCCACACGATTTGGCCTGAGCAGCTGGAAGGATGGGTCTGCCATTGACGGAGTTGGAAAGGAGTTCAGAGGAACAGGTCTGGGATAGAGCTGTCTGGACACAGGGTTTCTGGACACAGGCTTTCTGACCATCTGTTGGCCATCCAAGCGGAGCTATCAAGACAGTGTTTGAAGCCGAACCTGGGGCTCAGGGCAGAGGTGGGGCTAGAGAGCTATATTGGAGATCTGTCCCCCACGTCCACTCTCTGAGGTTCTGCTAACCAGCCTTCTGGGCACTCTTTTGGGGGTCTGCCTGTGGGACTTGGGGGTCAACGCCTGGCTCCAGACCTTGAGAAAAGCACTCCTATTCCCTAAGTCTCAGTTCTGCAACTGGGAAATACAACTAGCAGTATTGGTTAGTCACTGAGTTATGTCTGACTCTTTTGCAACCCAATGGACTGTAGCCCGCCAGGCTCCTCTGTCCATGGGATCCTGCAGGCAAGAATACAGGAGTGGGTTGCCATGCCCTTCTCCAGGGATCGAACCGGTGTGTCCTATATTGGGAGGTGGATTCTTTACTGCTGAGCCACCAGAGGAACTATAAACTAGCAATAATACACCACAGATTCGTGAAAGTTTTAATCACTGAATATGCCTTGTCAGTATTGCTCTGGCCTCAACGAGCACAGCACCTACAGATGCTATTTTGCTGGATGTATTAGTTGCTGCTGCAAGTCTACCTCTCTTTGGACCAATGGTTAACCCTGGGCCATATCCCCCTGGCTACATCGAAAGGGACCAGGGTTGGGGCTGTGACCTCTGGACTGCCATTTGGAAGGATGACCTGGTTTAGTCAGACTCCCTGGGCGTGAATTTGAGTTGGGAATGAGGAAACTGGGGCCGTTGGTGGTGGATCTGGAGCCGAAAGGCCCTTCTGGGTCACTTTTCATGTGAGCGAGCCGAGGACAGTGTGACCTTGAGTACAAGACTTCATTGGGGCTGGCTGGACCCTGCTTCCATCCCAGGGAGGCCTGGAAGGCCGTCAAGCCTACCCTCAATCCCCTTGAATTCCCACTGGACATTGGGTCAACAAAGGCATATTTGTTGAGCCCAAGAGCCTCAGTGGGAAACTTACGGGGTGATGAGTTCTCGGCCAGCTTGCTGTGGCGGGCATGGCTCCAGCTGCTTCTGTCTCCAGCGGGCTCTGGAATGTTCCGCCCCCAGCAATTGTGGACAATAGGGTTGAAGTCTCTTCGAGCCCTGTTAGAACAAGAGGGTTTGGAAAGCTCTGTAGAACTTCTGGTGAAAAAGACAAGACCCACTAAACCACAGGCCTCCCATTCTCCCACTTCTCTATGCACGTCCGCACGCTGGGGCCACAGTCAGCACGAGGGCTGGCCCCGGAGGTGCCGGTCTCATCCTCTGTTTGGCAGAAGAAACCAGGAAGGCAGACATCCCAGCCACAGGACGAGTGAAACCAGCTTTGCCGGCTCTGGGCAGGGGGGTAACCAGTTTCCAGGATGGGGCAGTATGAACCTGGAGCTGATCCCTGGGCCCCGCGAGGTGGGGGTAAGCGGGGTAAGCCCCACCCTGAAACTACTTCCTCCTCAGAGCTCGGTCTTGCTCCCACCAGACTTCTTCCAAATTCTTTTCAGCCATGTGTTAATATCATGTGGACACACTGGACATGATCAAGAAGGTGCCTTGTTCGGAAAGTGTACCTAAAAGGCGCCTGCTTCATATTCCTCTCCACCCTGCAGACCACCACCCGCCCACGTGCCCAGGAAAGAAGCAAGGGGACCTGTCGTTGCCTCACTGTGCCAACACTGCAGAGTAGCTGTCACAGCCCATTACGCCCACAGCCTCCACGGCATCCCTGTCTATGTGCCTGGAGAGACCAGAGACACACAGGGAAGGAGCTGGTGCAGGCCGTGCAGAAACGCCCCCTGCTGGTGGACATTGGCGTGGGCAGCCAGCAACCTCATTTCCCCGCTGCCTGGTGGCGGGTGTTAAGGCCCCTCCTTTGGCTGTCCTGATGCGGCTTGGGGTGGGGGGGCAGGTCATCGTGTTTCCTCCTGTACATTTCCATCTTTCCAAAAAATTTCCCCACACCCTTTTCAGTCAACCTCTGTCCCCTGACCTCGGTAAACATATACTTGTGTTCATTCTAGAGTTTCACACATAGATGTTGTATTTCTGTACTTTTGGGGGGTCTGGCATGGTGTTTCTGATTGTGGTTTCTGATTTATGCACTTTGTTTGGTATATCAGCTATTTGTTTCTTTTACTCAGAGAGTGGTACAGGTGTAACATTTGTTTATCCGATCTCCTGGTGATGACAGTTTTACTGGCTGCAGTTTTTTGCTATTATGAATAACGATGCTATGAACCCTACTATAAAAGTCTTTGTGTGGACACGCTTTCATTTCTCTTGCAATAGTTGGTCATAGGGTAAATGCATGGTTACTTTGTTAAATATTAAATATATGGTTAAAGGTATTGTTAAATGTACACTTAACTGTGAAAACTGCCTCTTTTCCACCAATAACGAATTACAGTTCCAGTTGCTCTGCCTCTTGACAGTCACTTGGTATAATTTTGAAAATAATTTTAGCTGTTCTAGTGCATACGTGATGGTAACTCATGGGCTTTTGAAGCATTGAGATACAATTTTCATACCATAATATTCACCCTTTTAAAGGATACAATTCAATGGTTTTCAATATATTCACAGAGTCACGCAACCTTCACAACTATCTAATTTCAGAACATTTTCATCACTCCAAAACCCTTTAGTTCCTGGAAGAATGCTCACCTACTTTCTGTCTCCGCGGATTTGCCTACTCTGAACATTTCATGTCGACCGAGTGATAAAATGTGCCGTTCTGTGTCTAGGTTCTCTCAGCCTACTGTCTTCACTGTGGACCTGCACTGTGGCGTCTATCAGGCTTCATTCCTCTTTATGGCCAAATAATATTCTGCTGTGTGCACACACATACACATTTTGTTCACACATTCCTCGTCGATGGACATTTGTTTTTGTTTTTTTTTTCACTTTTTGGCTACTGTGAATAAAGCTGCTCTGAATATTCATGTACAAGGTTTTGTTTTTATTTTTGTTCTGTTGAATAGTTTTTGGCCATGACTTGCAGCATGTGGGATCTTAGCTCCCTGACCTGGGATCAAACCCACATCCCCTGCTCGAGGAGCATCGAGTGTTAGCCACTGGCCTGCCGGGGAAGCGCAGGGGTCTGATGGGCATGTTTTTACTTCTACTGGGCGTACACCTAGGAGTGGGGCTGCTGGGTCACTCTATAACTCTGCTCCACAAACTCAGCTTCCCTGACTCTGAGCTCTGCCTCAGCTCAGCTCAGTGAGTGCGCTCTGCTTGGTGGGGTTGGGGGGGGGTGTCCCCTCCCCCTGTGGAGGTACGGCCACGCCTCCAGGAGGAAGCCCTCAGTGACTGTACAGCTCGCTCTGTTCCCTTCCCTTGGGGATCTCAGTCTTGTGCAGTCTGTCGTCCAGTGTCTGAAAGCTGTGGTTTTCAGTTCAGTTCAGTTCAGTTCAGTCGCTCAGTCGTGTCCGACTCTTTGTGACCCCATGAATCGCAGCACGCCAGGCCTCCCTGGCCATCACCAACTCCCGGAGTTCACTCAGACTCACGTCCATCGAGTCCGTGATGCCATCCAGCCATCTCATCCTCGGTCGTCCCCTTCTCCTCCTGCCCCCAGTCCCTCCCAGCATCAGAGTCTTTTCCAATGAGTCAACTCTTCCCATGAGGTGGCCAAAGTACTGGAGCTTCAGCTTTAGCATCATTCCCTCCAAAGAAATCCCAGGGCTATTTTGTCCAGTCTTCTGTAGTTTATAGCAGAAGAGATAGCCTAGTTACTCCATTAAGGCTGGAAGCAGAAGACCCATATTTAACATTCCTCTGTCTGATACCTTCACCATCTAGTTCTAAGAGGACTTCCCTGGTAATCTAGTGGTTAAGAATCCACCTTCCAATGCAGGGGATGCGGGTTCGATCCCTGGTCGGGGAAGTAAGATCCCACACGCCAAGGAGCTACTGAGGCCCCGTGCTGCAACCAGAGAGAAGTCCTTGAGCCACAGTGAGGAGCCCGCCTGCCGCAACTAAGACCCAACTTAGCCAAAAATAATTAAATATTTTTTAAAAATAATAAAGTTCTAGGGAGACTTAAATGTGGGTGGTTGTTTCGGCTGACACTCATGGCACTCTGTACTTGTATGTTTTTTTTCTGTTTGTGTGAGCTTGTGTTTGGTCAAGTTTAATCTGGGAAGGCCTCAGAAGTCTAAACTGGGATTGCTTCTTCCAGAGCTTATTTGTCTTTGCTTCTGCTAGGTACCATGGATGCGAAATTAACCCAAGAAGACTTAAATTTTTCTGCTGGGGATTTTTCCGACCTGTTGGAAAAATTAAAACTCTGGGGCTCTGTAAGAGTGAGCATATTGGGTGTGAATTCTCAAGAACCACCATCACCACCATCATCACCAAAACCACCACCACGATCACTCTCTCAGCCGCAGTGAAGACTCATTGGTTTCCAGCATTTTCTCTAAGGGTGTAGCCACCTTCCAAGGTCTCAGATTAATGCAGAGGTCTCAATTCTGATGCTCTGCCTTAATGAGAGTCTCTTTAATGAGACCATTGACCCCCAAAGCTCTAGGTTCCTGTTACCAGCCTTTGTCACCAGAGCAGCTCTAGCTTCTATTTCTCATTACTGGTCACTGTTCTGCTTTCAGTCCACGGTTCCTTACTGTGTGTGAGAACATCTTTCATGGTTTCATTTACCCTCTTGTGAGCGCAGCAATGCGTATAAACGCTTGGCATAATTTATCGAGGATCTAGCTGAGTTGTAGTGGGTGGATTTTTTAGGATATTCAATCTGACATATACATCATTCTTTGGAGGCAGAAATCCTCCACATCAGTGACTTCATCTGCAGAGAATGGAGACAATCTGATTTCTGAGGATTGTTGCAAGGAATGGAAATATGCGAAAGGAATGTATACTTGATATAGCGCTTGGCACAGATGGAGACTGCCCGCAGTACCCATTCTGGGGGTTTGTTGCTTGAACTGGGGCTCTCTCCGAGGACAGACGGCCTGAGCACTGAAGCAGGGGTCCGCAGGAGCCAGGTTTGAATCCCCACCCTGCTCTTCTTATGCTCCGATATTATTTACCGCTCTAAACCTCGGTCTCCTCACCTGTAAACTCAGGTAATAGACAGCTGCGTGTCTCACAAGTCTGTTACAAGGCTCCAGCGACATCGTGTCAGTGACCCTGGTCTACAGCGCTGCGTGGAGACGCCAGCGGCTATTAGCAGGTAGGACTGGAGGGAGAGCGATGGCTTTTGAAGGTGCGGTTCTCTGTGTCCATGATGGGACTGCCTGGCAGTGTTACTGAGTCCCAGCTTGTACTGCTGGCTGCTCTGCGGGCCAGTAAATCAAGAGACGAGTTGCTGGGACAAGAAATAAGGACTTGACTTGAAAAGCCAGCAGGCCGAGGTCATGCTGGACTCATGTCCCAAAGATCCAACTTGCCTGAGTTAGAAGTCAGGCAAAGAGTCGGATGCGACTGAGCGACTGAACTGGACTTCTTTTCTACTAAAAGGGGAGGGGAGTAAGTCAAGCACTTCCTGGTTCCCATCAGCCTCCAGAGGGTGCGTGTGAATTTCTCCCTCCTGCTGTCATTCACAGGCGTAAGACAGGCCTGGGGCCTGGGACCCTTTGCTGCAATGCTTGCACCTAGACACACCTCTCCTTTAGCAACAAAACACAAAGGAAATACACAGACTGAAAATGACTTCGTGCTGTGCAATTAGGGCAAATTCTGGACAAAAGAATACAAAGAGACCAAAAACCCAACTGCTACTTTGAGAAGCCCGGAGCAAAAACAAGGTACTGTGCATACCCCCTGCACTAAATGCCAGCTAAGCGGGCAGACCCCCTGAGCCACCCCTGGACACACCCCTTGTCCCCCTTCAGGGAGTCAGCAAGGGAGCCTATTATTTGTTCTTGCCCCCCGCTGCTGCAGCAGGGCCCCCAATAAAGTCTCCCCTGAATTTCCTGTCTGGCCTCTGATCAAGCTCTGTTGATTACAGAGGGCAACAAGAGCTTGGGTGGCTCAGTGGCAAAGAATCTGCCTGCCAGGGCAGGAGACTTCAGAGACACAGGTTGGATCCCTGGGTCGGGAAGATCTCTGGAGTAGGAAATGGCAACCCGCTCCAGTATTCTTGCCTGGGAAATCCCATGGACAGAGGAGCCTGGTGGGCTACAATCATTGGGGTCGCAAAGAGTCAGACACAGCTGAGCAACTGAGCAGAGCACAGCAGCAAGGGGGCCAAGAACCCCGGCCAGTAAACAGGTGGGCCTGGTCAGGAGGGTTCTTGTGAGCTAAACAAAGGTATTTTAGCTTCATGCTCCTTCCCTGGGAGGCAGGATTCCCAGAGATGGGCCATTATGTGTAATTTAAGCTCATAGGCAGCTTCCCTTTAGTGATTGACTTGTGATAGAACACAAAGCTTCTTCCCTAGTTCAGTAGCAAAGGATGTGGGGAACACTCAGTGTAAGGAGAGGGATGGTGAACTAGTCTGTCTGGGTCTGAAACCAGCTCCGCCCATAGCTAGCTGCTTGTCCTCCAGCAATCAGTGACTTCTCTGCCCTTCGGCTTCCTCATCTGTAAAAGGAGGGTAAATAGGGACCATGCAGTTGTTGTGATGAACTGACGATCCATGGAACACACTTCCCTGAGCTCCTGCCCGGGCGCATAGTAGGTATTGGGTTCGCAGGAACAGCTCCCATAATGGGGGACGTTTGGAAGCCAAAGGAAAGTGGCCCACACGTGACTGGGCTGTCAGAGCTGATGGAGGAGCATTTTACACTTCAGCTGTGTGAACCAAGTGTGAACTTGGCCATGAGAGGTGCAATTTTCATATTTGGAAAACAGACAAAAGCAAGAGAAAAACACTCAGCAGAGGCAAGAAGATTCGCCAAAAGTTTTAAAAATAATTGCGTCGAATGATTTCACACCAGCCCCTTATGCTGAGGATATATGTTTTCCTGTAGAAAATGCTTATTAAAAAACTCGGGATGAGAATCTTGGAAGAGCAGATGATATGAAAGGGCCAAGTTCTGCAGGCAATGGTGTAGGCAAGAACCAATGAAAACTCTTTCCGCTTGGAACACAGTTTTTAGAGGGTACAAACCAATAGACAAGTTACAGACATAACATCTGAGCTGGTAAGGAGGTTCCGACATAAAAACATGCCTCCAAATTATTTCTTTGGTCAATCTACCCTTTAGCAAAGTCAGAAATGCTGAGCCCTGAGTGGTGACAAGTAACAGCAACATAATTTTACCAGGTTTTCCTAAAGGAGGGCAGGCCAGAAGAAACAGGCAGGGGAAGATACTAGTAAAAACGCTGAGAAGTAAAATAACAAGTTTCTGATGTGTGCAAAGACAGGAACTACTGAACACACAGACTGGGTGTGTGCGGCTTCTGCTTCTGGGACCTCATCAGTGTGTGTATGCGTGCTAAGTCACTTCAGTTGTGTCCCGCTCTTTGCAACTCCGTGGACTATACCCCGCCAGGCTCCTCAGTCCATGGGATTCTCCAGGCAAGAACACTGGAGTGGGTTGCCAGGCCCCCCTTTAGGGGATCTTTCCGACCCAGGGATCGAACCTGCGTCTCTTATGTCTCCTACGCTGGCAGGCGGGCTCTTTACCTCATCAGTAAATGTGTTCTGTTGGTGAAGTAATGACCCGAAATTTTAATATCTATATTCGCCATTAAGACACTACACAGTGTTTAGGTAAAAAATAAAAGGACACTAAGCTTGGAAAAAAAAAAAATGTACTATGCAGTGTTTAGCGTCTTGATTGTTCAAAGATTCTTGATATTACAGCACCCTCCACAAATTGATACCAGGACAAAGCAGGATCAGGGAAGAGGGCCTAGACAGGAATAAAGGTGCAAGGACTTCCCTGACCATCCCGTGGCTGAGATTCCATGCTTCCAAGGCAGGGGGCGCAGGTTCAATCCCTGGTCGGGGAACTAAGGTTTCACATGTCCCAAGGCTTGGCCACTAAATAACAGTTCGCGTCTGTATCATGCAATCATGAAACGCTGCACGCGCTTTTTCCTCCACTGGGCCATCTGTAAAACAGGGATAGGAGGACAGACGAGGGAATTTGGCTCTAGGGTGATATACCCTGTGCTCAGTCGCTCAGTCATATCCACCACTAAAGCATCATGTAAAATAGCTTTACTGCCCTAAAAAGTCTCTGTGCTCCCGTTATTTCCAGCCCCATCCCCAAATCCCTGGTATCCATTGATCTTTATTGTTATTATTGACTGTGCTGGGTCTTTGTTGCTGCGCCAAGCGTGGGCTGTCTCTAGTTACTGCAGGCGGGGGCTGCTCCTTGCTGCGGTGTGCAGGCTTCTCATCGCGGGGCTTCTCTTGTGCAGAGCTCGGGCTCCAGGTGTGGGGGCTTTACTCGTGGGCTTAGTTGTCCCACAGCATGCGGGACCTCAGCTCCCTGACCAAGGATCAAGCCTGTGTCCCCGGCATTGGCAGGTGGATTCGTAGCCACTGAAGCATCAGAGAAGGCTTCAGAGTCTGGTCTCCTCAGACTGGCTTCTTCCACTCTGTGATAAGCATCTAAGGTTCCTTCATGTCTTCCTGGGTAGCTTCCCTCGTAGCTCCGTCAGTACAGAATCTGCCTGCAATGCAGGAGACCTGGGTTTGATCTCTGGGTCAGGAAGATCTCCTGGAGAGGGGAATGGCAACCCACTCCAGTATTCTTACCTGGAGAATCCCATGGACAGAGGAGCCTGGCGGGCTAGAGTTCACGGGGTCGCAAGAGTCAGACACGACAGAGTGACTAGACCACCATCACCACTTTTCATGTCTTCTGACGGCTTGATAACTCAAGCAAAGAATAGCATCCCACTGTTTGGCTATACCACGTCTTTCTGGATATTTGAAAATTTTCACGATAAGTTTTGGGAAAAAAAAACAAACAAACAAAAAACAAAAACTTCTTGAGTGTGTACGTCTATAAAATCGTAATGGGGCCATTCAGAGGAGCCATGGCGAGGGTCCCACCATGCCTGGACCCTGGCTGTGCTTTCGAAGGAGAGCCAGATTATTCCACCTTTCTCGTTTTCTCTCAGCAGGATGGCAATCGCAACATCCATTGATGCACGGGTGTTGCAAGAACCTGCCCACCACCGGCGTGCAGTAGCGAATCAGTCACGGGGTTCATTCGCTTTCCCGTCTGGGAATGTACGGTACTGCTGATCACCAGCAGAGGGCACACTTGAAGCAGGCAAGTGTCCAGCTTTCAAGCTCTGTCTTTGCGGAATACCTTCCGGAAGGATGTGAAATTCAGAGTCCAAACAAGCCTCTCCACTTTGGGCTCGTGATTCCGCGAACATAACTAGTATTACTGATGGCTGCAGCGTCCTCCTCGCGCTGTCTCCCTCCTAGCCTGTACCTGCCCCTCCCACCGCCCCACTTCCAGGCCAGGACCTACTTCCATATCTGGGTCTCCCATTAACCTGTAAGCGATCCTGGCTCAGGGCCTGGCGCAGCATGCAGGACGTGAAGAACACGCAGTGTGCACCGAACGAACTGACGTCACCTTCCATCACTATCTCCCTGGCCCAGAGCAGGAAGAGGAACAATCCACAGAGGCTGTCACTCAACCAGTATTCTCCCTGAAGCATGGCTTATTCAGCCTGGACAACTACATTCTTAACGGGATTATCCTGGGAAGCAATGGGGCCAGGGGGCCCTCTGTACTCCCCCTGTTAAAGGTTGAATTGTGTCCCTCCATCAAAGTTACATTAGGGTCCTAACCTTTAGTACCTCAGAACGTGACCTTATTTGGAAATAAAGTCATTGAAGATATAATTTGTTTGATGGTAGTTTAGTCGCTAAGTCGTGTCTGACTCTTTAAACCTCATGGACTGGAGCCTGCCAGGCTCCTGGTCCGTGAGATTTCCCAGACAAGAATACTGCAGTGGGTTGCCATTTCCTTCTCCAATAATTAGTTTAGGCAAAGTCATTACACACACCCGAGGTCAGGGGAGGTGGCCGAGAGGAGCAATCCCACATCCGAGGTCAGGAGGGGCGGCCGTGAGGAAATACCCCTCGTCCAAGGTAAGGAGCAGCAGCTGCGCTTTGCTGGAGCAGCCGTAAAGAGATATCCCACATCCAAGGTAAAAGAAACCAAAGTAAGATGGTAGGTGTTGTGAGAGGGCATCAGAGGGCAGACACACTGAAACCATAATCACAGAAAACTAGCCAATCTGATCACACAGACCACAGCTTTGTCTAACTCAACAAAACTAAGCCCTGCAATGTGGGGCCACCCAAGACGGGAGGGTCGTGGTGGAGAGGTCTGACAGAATGTGGTCCACTGGAGAAGGGAATGGCAAACCACCTCAGTATTCTTGCCTTGACAACCCCATGAACAGTATGAAAAGGCAAAATGATAGGATACTGAAAGGGTAACTCACTGGGTCAGTTGGTACCCAATATGCTACTGGAGATCAGTGGAGAAATAACTCCAGAAAGAATGAAGGGATGGGGCCAAAGCAAAACCAATACCCAGCTGTGGATGTGACTGGTGATAGAAGCAAGGTCCGATGCTGTAAAGAGCAGTATTGCATAGGAACCTGGAATGTCAGGTCCATGAATCAAGGCAAATTGGAAGTGGTCAAACAGGAAATGGCAAGAGTGAACATCGACATTCTAGGAATCAGTGAACTAAAATGGACTGGAATGGGTGAATTTAACTCAGATGACCATTATATCTACCACTGTGGGCAGGAATCCCTCAGAAGAAATGGAGCAGCCCTCATGGTCAACAGAAGAGTCTGAAATGAAGTGATGCTGCTCAGTCGCTCAGTCATGTCCGACTCTGTGCGACCCCATAGACGGCAGCCCACCAGGCTCCCCCGTCCCTGGGATTCTCCAGGCAACAACACTGGAGTGGGTTGCCATTTCCTCCTCCAATGCAGGAAAGTGAAAAGTGAAAGTGAAGTCGCTCAGTCGTGTCCGACTCTCAGCGACCCCATGGACTGCAGCCCACCAGACTCCTCCGTCCATGGGATTCTCCAGGCAAGAGTACTAGAGTGGGGTGCCATTGCCTCTCCAGTACTTGGATGCAATCTCAAAAACGACAGAAAGATCTCTGTTCATTTCCAAGGCAAACAATTCAATATCACAGTAATCCAAGTCTATGCCCTGACCAGTAATGCTGAAGCTGAAGTTGAACGGTTCTATGAAGACCTATAAGACCTTTCAGAACTAACACCCAAAAAAGATGTCCTTTTCATTATAGGGGACTGGAATGCAGAAGTAGGAAGTCAAGAAACACCTGGAGTGACAAGCAAATTTGGCCTTGGAGTACGGAATGAAATAGGGCAAGGCTAATAGAGTTTTGCCAAGAGAACACACTGGTCATAGCAATCACCCTCTTCCAACAACACAAGAGAAGACTCTACACATGGACATCACCAGAAGGTCAACACCAAAATCAGACTGATTATATTCTTTGCAGTCAAAGATGGAGAAGCTCTATACAGTTAGCAAAAACAAGACCAGGAGCTGACTATGGCTCAGATCATGAACTCCTTATTGCCAAATTCAGACTGAAATTGAAGAATGTGGGGAAAACCACTAGACCATTCAGGTATGACCTCAATCAAATCCCTTATGATTATACAGTGGAAGAGAGAAATAGATTTAAGGGCCTAGATCTGATAGACAGAGTGCCTGATGAACTATGGATGGAGGTTCATGAAATTGTATAGGAGACAGGGATCAGGACCATCCCCATGGAAAAGAAATGCAAAAAAGCAAAATGGCTGTCTGGGGAGGGCTTACAAATGGCTGTGAGAAGAAGAGAAGCCAAAAGCCAAGGAGAAAAGGAAAGATATAAGCATCTGAATGCAGAGTTCCAAAGAATAGCAAGGAGAGATAAGAAAGCCTTCCTCAGCGATCAATGCAAAGAAATAGAGGGAAAAACAGAATGGGAAAGACTAGAGATCTCTTCAAGAAAGTTAGAGATACCAAGGGAACATTTCATGCAAAGATGGGCTCGATAAAGGACAGAAATGGTATGGACCTAATAGAAGCAGAAGATATTAAGAAGAGGTGGCAAGAATACACAGAAGAACTGTACAAAAGAGAGCTTCATGATCCAGGTAATCACGATGGTGTGATTACTCACCTAGAGCCAGACGTCCTGGAATGTGAAGTCAAGTGGGCTTAGAAAGCATCACTGCAAACAAAGCTAGTGGAGGTGATGGAATTCCAGTTGAGCTATTTCAAATCCTAAAAGATGATGCTGTGAAAGTGCTGCACTCAATATGCCAGCAAATTTGGAAAACTCAGCAGTGGCCACAGGACTGAAAAAGGTCAGTTTTCATTCCAGTCCCAAAGAAAGGCAATGCCAAAGAATGCTCAAACTACCGCACAATTGCACTCATCTCACATGCTAGTAAAGTAATGCTCAAAATTCTCCAAGCCAGGCTTCAGCAATACGTGAACCGTGTACTTCCAGCTGTTTAAGCTGGTTTTAGAAAAGGCAGAGGAACCAGAAATCAAATTGCCAACATCCGCTGGATCATCGAAAAAGCAAGAGATTTCCAGAAAAACATCTATTTCTGCTTTATTGACTATGCCAAAGCTTTTGACTGTGTGGATCACAATAAACTGTGGAAAATTCTGAAAGAGATGGGAATACCAGACCACCTGACCTGTGGTGGTCTTGAGAAACCTATATGCAGGTCAGGAAGCAACAGTTAGAACTGAACATGGAACAACAGACTGGTTCCAAATAGGAAAAGAAGTACGTCAAGGCTGTATATTGTCACCCTGCTTATTTAACTTATATGCAGAGTACATCATGAGAAACTATGGGCTGGAAGAAGCACAAGATGGAATCCAGATTGCCGGGAGAAATATCAATCACCTCAGATATCCAGATGACACCACCCTTCTGGCAGAAAGTGAAGAGGAACTAAAAATCCTCTTGATGAAAGTGAAAGGGGAGAGTGAAAAAGTTGGCTTAAAGCTCAACATTCAGAAAACGACGATCATGGCATCTTGTCCCATCACTTCATGGGAAATAGATGGGGAAACAGTGGAAACAGTGTCAGACTTTTTTTTTTTTTGGCCTCCAAAATCACTGCCGATGGTGATTGTAGCTATGAAATTAAAAGATGCTTACTTCTTGGAAGGAAAGTTATGACCAACCTAGATAGCATATTGAAAAGCAGAGACATTACTTTGCCAACAAAGTTCTGTCTAGTCAAGGCTATGGTTTTTCCTGTGGTCATGAATGGATGTGAGAGTTGGACTGTGAAGAAAGCTGAGCGCTGAAGAATTGATGCTTTTGAACTGTGGTGTTGGAGAAGACTCTTGAGAGTCCCTTGGACTGCAAGGAGATCCAACCAGTCCATTCTAAAGAGATCAGCCCTGGGTGTTCTTTGGAAGGACTGATGCTAAAGCTGAAACTCGAGTACTGTGGCCACCTCATGCGAAGAGTTGACTCATTGGAAAAGACTCTGATGCTGGGAGGGATCTGGGGCAGGAGGAGAAGGGGACGACAGAGGATGAGATGGGTGGATGGCATCACGGACTCGATGGACGTGAGTCTGAGTGAACTCCGGGAGATGGTGGTGGGCAGGGAGGCCTGGTGTGCTGTGATTCATGGGGTCTCAGAGAGTCGGACACGACTGAGCGACTGAACTGAACTGAACTGAATCAAATATGGCTAGTGTCCTTATAAAGTGGGCTTTCCAGGTGGCTCAGTGGTAAAAAGGACCTACCTGCCAATCCAAGAGATACCAGATACTTGAGTTTGATCTCTGGGATAGGAAGATCCCCTAGAGGGGGAAATGACAACTCACTCCAGTATTGGTGCCTGGGAAATCTCAGGGACAGAGGAGCCTGGCAGGCTACACTCCATGGAGTCGCAAGAGTCCGACATGACTTTGCAACCAAGCACAGCCACAACCTTAAAAATGGGGAGAATTTGGACGCAGACTCCGCAGGATAAGGCCGTGTGAAGAGGACAGCATGGATGTGGGCGATGCATCTGCAAGGCGGGGACCACCAAAGCCCGCTGGTAAACCCCCAAAGCTGGGAGAGGGGCCAGGAGCAGGTTCTCCTGCTGCCCCTCAGAAGGAAGCCGCTCTGCCGACACCTTCCTCTTGGACTCTGCACATTTCTGCTGTCTAAGGTGCTCCCTCCCCTAGTGTGTGGGACTTTGTTACTGGTGGCCCCAGGAAACTATGCACCCTCAACCTGCTTCCCTAAAAGGGGTCCAGCTCCAACTGATCCATGTGGGAAAACCTAACAAACCTCAGCCAGGGAAGGGTTTTGAGCGTGGGAAGAACAGAAGCTGTGTTTAGACACTGAGGGAACACGAGCTGAGCTGCTAGCATGGGTGTATCCAGGTCCATCTCAGCTAATGACGACCTGCCACCAAGGGCTGCCCTGATGGCTCAGACGGTAAAGAATCTGCCTACAACACGGGAGACCCAGGTTCAATCCCTGGGTCAGCAAGATCCCCTGGAGAAGGAAACGGCAACCCACTCCAGTGTTCTTGCCTGGAGAATCCCACGAACAGAGGAGCCTGGCAGGCTACAGTTCATGGGGTCACAGAGTTGGACACAACTGAAATGTATAGAACAGCAGCTGCCCCTTGTCACTAGCCCTGTGTGTATCAAGAAGCATACATGGAGGAGGAGCAGTTACTGGGTGTGACCCAGCGATCCTGGGCCTGGGGTCTAGAGACCCCACTACTGCTGGACAAACTCCCTTCCTAACCCACCCTCCCCCATGTAACTTGCCTCCCTTCACCTCCCCTCTGACAAATTCCAAATCACCATTCGAGACTCCCTTTGGCAGACAGCTAGCTGTCCCCCAGCAGGTCCTCTTCCATCTTTTACACCGTTAGGGAATTGCTGCCTGTCACGTGTTAGCCACCTCAGCTTCCCAACCTCCACTGTAGTCGGGCATGGTCACATGATTGCAACCTGACCCATCAGGTGTGAGCGGTGAAATGTACAGTTCTCGAGAGCCCTGGCCCAGGTGTGCCGCATGCGACCCCATATCCTCTTCCTTCCCGATTCCTCCTCCCGGCCGGCCACAGTGTGACGACGTCATGGGAGGTGGCAGGGCAGTGAGGCAGGACCACTCAAGTAGGGCTCTGACAAGAGGAGCAAATAAACTGCTGCCTTTTTGGCCACTCTGGTTTTGGGTCTCGTTATGGGAGCCAGAGGGCTTCCCAGGGGACTGGGTGGGTAAAGGATCCTCCTGCAATGCAGGAGACTCAGGTTCCATCCCGGGGTCGGGAAGATCCCCTGGAGGAGGGCATGGCGGCCGGCTCCAGTATCCTGGCCTGGAGAATCCCATGGACAGAGGAGCCTGGTGGCTACGGTCCACAGGGTTGCGATGAGTCTGGCGAGACTGAAGTGGGAGCACACTCGCGTGGGAGCCAGGAGAGAGACGTGCTTGAGAGCCAGACTCTGCGAGTTCAACTCCAGGTCCACCAATTTCCGTCAGAGTGACCTCAGGGAAGTCACTTAAAGTGTCTGTAGCTCGGGTTCTGCACCTGTGAGTAATGAAAACACCCACCCCTGGGTGCTGTGAGGGAGCGATTAGTTCATTCCACATGGAGCCGGTAAAATGGCTCCCGTGCAGACTTCCCGGGAAGTCCAGGGGTGAAGACTCTATGCTCCCAGCGCATGGGGCCGGGTTCCGACCCTGGTCAGGGAACTAGATGAGAGTTTGCACGCCAAAACCAAAGGCTCCTGTGCGCTGCAACAAAGCCTGAGGATCCCACATGCTACAGCTAAGACCCAGTGCAGTCAAATAAAATTAAATAAATAAACATGACACTCTTAAAACAAATAAACAAAATGATGCCTGTGAGTGTGGGTAATGCACCACTGGAACTGAGAGCCTGACTCACAGACCTTCATCCCTGGGTCCCCAGCACGCAGAGGTGCTCTGGAGCCAGTCGGAGCGGAGTTGAGTGGACACGAATCCTCCTCATAGAAATACAGGAAGAGGTTTAATCAAACTTTGTCTACAACAGAAAAATTCAGTTCAAACGGTATTTCTGGACCAAAGGGTGCTTTTTTTTTTTTTCAAACAGATATGATTCTTCAAGCTAACCGCACTTTACACATTAACGGTTCAGAGGAAAAGAAGGTGAATTTTTCCTTATCGACTTCCTGTATTAAATTGTGTGAAATAGTCTTCAGTGGCATGATTGGTAGAGAGTTCTTTCATATGTTCTTTCCTGATAATGAAACAAGGAGAAAAAGAAATCAGCAAATGCCTGACTTCCTAAATGTTCTACTTTTTATTGGTGTCTTATCCCCAGCAGACACAATTCATCCCGCACTACTCGCTCAAGGGCAAGAAGGGACATTTCGTCACTGCTGATTGGTTAGCCTGGAGTGCTGCAGTCCATGGGGTCACTAAGGGTCGGACACGGCTGAGCAACTGAACTGAACTGAACTGGCTGGTTAGCCTAGGGACCTGTGCGTGTGAGATGTGGGGACGTCTTAGAATTCCGTGATTGTAAACACGCTTGCTCCTCCCATTTGATTTCTGTGAGATGATCTCTTAATTCTCCCCATTTTGGCCCTCAAAGATGGAACCATCAGTCAATAGACATCTGATTGGAAAAGATACTCGTGGGTCCCCTCTGAGTTCAAGCCAGAGCTTGAAGAATAGAGAGATTAAAGAGCTAAATAATGTGTTTTTAGTGGCAGATTCACCTACTGATCCACATTTGACACTTTCTGTAGCTGGAGTCTGAACTACCCTGGGGGCCTGTCCTTAGGCAAGAAGAGACTGCCCCTCCCTCTGCCCGGTGGGCCCTCCCTGCGGTGGGCAGCTGGCACCGTTGTCCCCTGTGTCTGGGCCACATGCCTCCTCCTGGAAGCCCACCCAGAGTCCTCCCCTGGGGCTCCCGGGGACCTCCATGAACTCTGTTACCAGCACCTGTGTCCGAGCCCACCGGGCTTTGCCGGTGTCTGAGTGAGGACTATCCAGGGACAGGTATTTATGGAATGTGGGCACAGGGGAGTCTCAGTCCCTCCCTGGCCTGCGTGGAGACCGATGGCTTCCTAGCACTTGATTTCTGGCTTCCTAGCTCTGAGCCTTTTCCCCGCTCCTCTTTATCAGGTAGCTGTGCCAGGGCCCCACTCACTGCTGCTACGGGCGGGGGTGGGGGGAGCCTCTGGTGAAAGATACCCCAAGGGTCCTGAGCCTATGGGCAGGAAAGATTCAGGGAAGGTGAGCCAAGGGTCCAGGAAAGGTCGGTGGTTGCTCCCTGGGCCCTGCAGGACACCAGCTCTCACTTCCCCTTTCCCCAGGCCTGGTGCCCTCGATGGTGCTCCCAGTTCCCAGCCCCCCCAAACCCCCCCCGCCCCACCGGCCTAGCACTCACTGCAGGAGCTGCTCCCTGGCCAGGCTGAGGTTGCTGCAGTCCAGAGCCCTGCGCAGGCCACGCTGTAGGCGCTGCTGCTGCCGCTCAAACAGCAAGGTGGCACGAGCCTTCTGAATCCTCCGCCGGTCCCAGTCCATGTCTCGCTGGCGCTCTTCCTCCTGGAGCCTCTACAGAGAGGAGAGGCGACTCACCACCGCCTGTCCCCCAGGAGAGCCCCAGAGGGGATTCCCCTGGTGGTCCAGTGGCCAAGGCTCTGAGCCCCCAATGCAGGGGTGCAGGGGGCCTGGGTTCGATCCCTGGGTGGGGAATTAAGATCCCATGTGCTGCACTGAGTTCACACGGTGCAATAAAGACTCTGCATGCCACAGCTAAGACCCAACGTAGCCAAATAAATAAAATAATTTTAAAAAAAATGCCTGGCTATGCTTTAATTCGGAGAAGGCAATGGCACCCCACTCCAGTGCTCTTGCCTGGAAAATCTCATGGATGGAGGAGCCTGGTAGGCTGCAGTCCATGGGGTTGCTAAGATTTGGACACGACTGAGCGACTTCCCTTTCACTTTTCACTTTCATGCATTGGAGAAGGAAGTGGCAACCCACTCCAGTGTTCTTGCCTGGAGAATCCCAGAGACAGGGAAGCCTGGTGGGCTGCCGTCTATGGGGTCGCACAGAGTCGGACACGACTGAAGCGACTTAGCAGCAGCAGCAGCAGCATGCTCTAATTAAAAAAAAAAAAAGAATTGGGAACGATATGGGCACATAGAAGCCCACACTGAGAGACAGAGTATTCTTAGCGTGATCTCAACTTCCCAAATTATGTCCTTGTACAGAAGAGGAGCCGGGGACAGGACACCAGAAGGCATGTTGGGGGATGGGAGAGGGGTCTTCTGAGTGTGGGATTTCACATGGGATGTTTTCTTCTTCTTGTGTTTCTCTAGCTGCTTATTTGGAGAAGGCAATGGCACCCCACTCCAGTACTCTTGCCTGGAAAATCCCATGGACGGAGGAGCCTGGTGGGCTGCAGTCCATGGGGTCACTAGGAGTCGGACACAACTGAGCGACTTCCCTTTCACTTTTCACTTTCATGCATTGGAGAAGGAAATGGCAACCCACTCCAGTGTTCTTGCCTGGAGAATCCCAGGGACGGAGAAGCCTGGTAGGCTGCCGTCTATGGTGTCACACAGAGTCAGACACAACTGCAGACTTAGCAGCAGTAGCAGCTTCTTATTAATTTTCTACAGAGACTGAAGATCAGACCAAAAATGCTGCTTTTGAGACAGATGGCCAACCTTCCTTGCCAGGCAGTCGGGCTGAACTACCGTTGTGAAGGGCAGAGCCGGGCCTGGTGAAGGTGGCGTCCTGATGCCAGCCTCAGGCTCCTCCCACTTTGGGCTAACTCCCCTGCCTCACCCCTTGGCTGCTGTCTGTTTCCCCTCCTAAGGCGAGGTGCCCGACCTGCTCCCCATCTCCTGGTCCAGGCCACCACCTCTCCCTCTCCCCGTGCCCGTCTGCTGGGAAGCTCACACCGACCACAGCATCACACAGAGCGCGGCTGTCATCTGCGGACCCCTTGGGAACCTCGCCCATCCTCTGCAGGTCTGAGAATGTCTCCAAATCTCTCTCCTGTCGTTATTTCACATCATCCAGTACTCTTGCCTGGAGAATCCCATGGAAGGAGGAGCCTGGTAGGCTACAGTCCATGGGGTCGCAAAGAGTCGGACACGACTGAGCAAGGCTCTCTCAACACACTCAGAAATGACCCTTCCCCTGCTTTCCAGTGATTCTGCCTCTTCTCCAAAGACCCCCTTTCCAATCTCTCAGCCATCCCCCACCAGGGGGCAAATGATGCCAATGGTTCTCGAACTCCAGCGGGTATCAGAAGCCCTGGCGGGGAGGGAGCACTTGCTGAATGTTTCCGGTTCAGCAGGCCTAGCGAGGGCCTGAGGATCTCCATTGCTCTTGAGTTCCTAGGTGTGGCTGGTCCAGACGGCCTGCTTTGAGAAGCTCTGCCCTCACCCTGTTGTTGCCAATACCACCCCCCTCTGGAGTCTCACCTTGGAGTCCCATCCACTGCAGTGAGGACCTGCCCCTCTTTCTCCACACCCTCATTCCCACGAGGTTCCCCCACACTGTGACTGCCAGTCCGCAGACTCGACACCCCTCCATGATCCCTTGAACTCCATGTGTCCTTATCTTCCTCCTCATTCAGCCCAGTGTCCACAGCTGACACCCCCTGGCAGACACCTGGGCACCCTGAGCCTCCCACCTGGTCCCACTTGCCAGGCAAGCTCTGACCATTGTTGAGTCCCAGCTCTCTCGTAATAGGTGAGCATGGCCCTACTCACAAGAGTCGCTTCAAGTTCATGACTGGGACTCAAAGTAGGGGGAGAGGGGAGCTGGGGCTTCCTGGCCACTTGCCCCTTCCCCTTTCCAGATGACCTTTGAGCACTTTTGTTCTTGCAAAACTCCTACCCCTCCCCCTCCGCTGCTGACCACTCTCCTATTTCACCAGGAAATAGGGGCTCCAGAGCAGCCCCTCAAGGCAATACAGCCCTACCCAACCCCACCCTGTGGCTGCGGTCAAGGCCATGGTCCTTGCAGTTTCTGCCCCAGCAGAGAGAAGCCTCTCCCCAGGTGACTCCCTCCACCTTCAGACCTTTGTTTCAAGGTCATGAGTCCCATGATGACCCTCCTCACTCCCAGCACTCTCAGCCCCCCTACCCCCGCCTCCTCCCCTGCCTAGCACCCAGCACCTGTGGGATCATTCCACTCTTGTCCTCCCCTACAAATGGAACATAGACTCCTTGAGGGCAGCTTCTGGGGCCCAGTGTGACAATGGCTATAACTAGATGCTCCAGGAAGGCGGGAGGGAGCACAGAGCCACGTCTGAGGGCTGGGGCGGGTGGAGAGGGGTGGTGGTGGAGGGAACAGTGGGGGGCTGGGGGCTTGGAGAAGGGGGGAGGGGACAGGCACCAGCTTCTCCTGGACTTGCTGTTTCTGCACCAGGCGGATCTCCTCCAGCTGCTCCTGGCTCATGCCCTTCCAGCGGTCGGGCACCACACGATGCGGCCCAAAGGAGCTGGCTGCCTGTTGCGGGTTCTCTGAGAGCAGGTCCCCACGCAGCAGGTTGGAGATCTCGGCTAGGTTGTCCTCCTGTTCTTGTTTTCTCTCTTGGATTTTCTTTTCCGCTGACTCCAGGGCCTGCGCAGGGGAAGATGTTAAGGAGGATGCTCTGAAGGGGCTTCCCTGGTGGCTCAGACAGTAAAGAATCCACCTGCCATGCAGGAGAGCCGGGTTCCATTCCTGGGTTGGGAAGATCCCCTGGAGGAGGGCATGGCAACCCACTCCAGGATTCTTGCCTGGAGAATCCCATGGACAGAGGAGCCTGGCAGGCTACAGTCCCTGGGGTTGCAAAGAGTCGGACAAAACTGAGCAGCTCAACACATGGTCTGAGTGAGCCTGGTGGGACTGAGGCACAGACTGGCAAACCTTGAAGGGGCCCTTGAAGGAAGAATGTGCTAAACAGGGCTCCTGGGCGGGTGGGTGGAGACTTATCAGGTATAGACGTGGGGAGGTCCCTGGACCCCTGGCTGCCTGGGCGATGCTGGGCGAGTGGGCTGGGCTCAGAGGATCACTACCAGTTGGTCACATGCATAATCCCGGCAGGTCTTTGTCTGCGGTGATTTGCCAAAGCAGGGAGCGGCCTCCCCCCGTTAGGTGGCCATCTCCCCTTGGCTTGGCCTCACCCACCCCCAGGACAGGGCTATGTACCCTTCCCTGTGGTCCTGGTCACCCTGGGCCAGCGGCAGGCCACAAAGAACCGCCAGCCAAGTGATTTGCAGAAGTGGTGATTTCTAAAAGGTGTTCCTACTGCCTGTCAACCTCAGTCCCCAAGACAAATAAATTTCTGGTCAAATCCCTGCTTACATGAAGGCGATGGGTAGAAGGGACAGGCCCTGGCTGTGTGACCTGCAGCTAGACACCTTCCCTCTCTGGGCTAGAGTTATTTCTCTGTCAAGTCAAGGGAAGGATGAAACCAGTTCTCTTTAATATTGGACAGATGGGGCAGTTTGCTAGGTGCCCTCAGTAGCAGGTGCTAACAAGGAGGCCAGCCTGAATGTATTACACAAGCTCATGCTTTGTCATTGGACAGGTCTGATTTGAATACTGGACTTCTAATATTTGGAAGTCCAGTGTTTACATCTGCCAAAGCAAATCAGATTAGTACTCAGCTGTCTCTAAGAAAGTTCATTCCTCCCTCTGAGCCTGTTTCTTGATCAATTGAGTTCATGGTGCCTCTCTGACAGGGCTGTTGAACACAGTGACTAATAAGATCAGATAATTGTTGCAGAGATTAAAAAAAGAACCATATTCTGGGAATCCACCAGTGGTGTAGCGGTTAGGATTCCTGGGCTTTCACTGCCATTGTCTGGGTTCAGCCCCTGGTCAGGGAACGGAGATCCTGCAAGCCACATGGCGTGGTAACAACAACAACAACCATTGCTATCACTGATGAGCTGAGAATGCTGGGACACTCAGGGAGGTGGCTGTGTGTCTTCCCTCCCCTCCAGACAGGCCTGGGGTATACACCTGGTTCATGTTGAATTCTTTCACAGTTGTACAAACTGCCTTCCTGGTGGCGGTTTCCAGATTCTGTAGGTGCTTGGCTGTCTCATCAAACTGTAGCCTTGTCTTCAAGTAGAGATCCTCTGAAAGGAAGGAAGATACAGTCAAAGCATGTGTGCCTGCCCAGGCTCCTTCCCAGATGTGCAGAGCGCCCCGTGGACTGTTGTTTCTGCATCTGCTTCTCATCACGCACCCATCAGAAGAACGGGGGTGCAACGGAAGGCTCATGGGAGACACAGATGAGTTAACTCAAGCCAAGCTCTTAGACCTGTGCCCGGCAGCGTTAGCAATCATCACTGTGGCCTGGTAATGTCTACGGACATGACTGAGCACACTTATCTGCGGTACCAAGGGAGAAGGGCTTAGGGGGCAGCATAGTAGGAGATAAGGTCAGACTGTGAAGGCCTTGCTGGTGCTTGAAATAAATTTGGTTTTGATTGAGTAAGTGTGTTAGTCGCTCAGTCAAGTCTCTGTGGCCCTATGGACTATAGCCCATCAGGCTCCTCTGTCCACGGAGTTCTCCAGGCAAGAATACTGGAGTGGGTTGCCATGCCCTTCTCCAGGGGATCTTCCTGATCAAACCTGGGTCTCCCAGATTGCAGGCATATTCTTTACCAACTGAGACAATCATTAATGAGTAAAGTAAGAAGCTATTGGTTTTGAACAAAGGATCCCACTTAATTTTTTATTTTTGGCCATGCTGTGAGTCATATGGGATCTTAGTTCCCTGACCAGGGACTTAAGCCATGTCCTGTGCATTGGGAACACATGGAATCGAAACCGCTGGAGCACCAGGGAAGTAGCAGCTTTATGTGTATATATATTTGCCTTGGCACGTGGGATCTTTGCTGTGGCAAGCAGGCTCTAGAGCTCACAGGCTCAGCAGTTGCCACGCAGGCTTAGCTGTGCCATGGGATGTGGGATCTTTGTTTCCCTACCAGGGATCAAACCTGCGTCCCCTGTACTGGATGTCAGATTCTCAACCACTGGACTACCAGGGAAGTCCCTGAGCAGTTTAACTTTTTAACAGGATCATTCTGGCTATTGGGCTGGGAAGAGCGTGTAGGGAGACCAGGGCAGAAGCTGGGAGGCCAGTCAGAGGTTATTTCGGTGATCCAGTTGGGATGTGCTGGCCTTTGAGTCTGGTGGCAGTGGTGGAGGCAGTGATGGTGGTTGGAACTTGAGATGACTTGCTGCAGGAGTGCGTGCGGCATCTGAGAGAGAGGAAGGAGTCAAGATGACCTGGCCTGGACCGGAGCAACAGGAAGAAGAGAGCTCCCATCGGTGGAGGTGGACGGTCAGGTTCGGGGGATGATCCAAGTGGCTTACTAGACACGAACTGACATAGGCTAGACTTTTGTCTTTCCCACTGTCTTCCCAGCAGGCTGTGAGCACACTGAGGGTCAGACCAATGCTGAGTTACCCTGGGCTCTAGGATCCCACGGGCGCCCTGACAGACCACAAGCTCAGGAAGTGTTTCCTGCATGATGGACGTGTGGCTAAAGATGTCCAAATCCGGAAACACGGGTTCTGGTGTCTCTTTGGCCATGTGGCTAAAGTAGTCTATCAGTGAGGCTTAAGAGACAAAAATGAAACAAGAAAAAACCCACTGGGGTTGGTTTGTTTTCTTTTTTCGTTTGTTTGTTTTTGGGGGGGTTGATCTGGTAAAGCACTGAGACCCACTTGTCTCTCGTTCTGTTACCTGCACATTTGTGGTTCTCCCGGCCAACCATCCGTTCTTTTTGCTGTTGCAGGGACCATTCCCTGTTTTGTTCCTCTTGGAATTTCTTCCTCAGATGGAAGTTTAAATCCTCTCCCATGAACTTCTGCATTCCTGATATTGTATTCCAAGCATCATAATCTGACTGCCGGGCTGGACGATCTTTCTTAAGGGCTAGGGGGTCAGAGAGGTCAAATTCACGGCGCGTTTCCGGGCTCTGAAAGCTCTGCTGGAAATCGCTGATAGCTTTACAGAGATTTTTCCTATCTCTCCTTTCCCGGTTTTCTGATATGCATGCGATCTTGTCATTTTGTCTCATTTCAGCAGCTAGAAAAGATACAGCATGTTCATTAGCGAAAGATTCAGAGGAAAGAAAGAAATTTGAATCTCCCCCCAAAAATAATTTTTAGTGATTCTAAAAGTCATCCAACTCTCCCAAAGGTTAACACAACCATTAAAGGATTAGAATTCTGAATATAAAAAAGCACCTACAAATCAACTTTAAAACAAACAACCTAACCACAAAAGGGGCAAAGGAAGGGAAAAAGCAAATCACTACAGAGAAACCTGAATGATCAATAAGCTTGTGAAAAGATCATCAACCACTCGAGATGGGAAACATCCAATGAATTGAAGAAACATTTTAAAACGCTAAAAATAGCAGGTATTAGGAAGGATGTGGAGAAACGTAGAGGTTTCTCATTTACTGCTTGTGAAAGTGTGACTTGGTACTTTTATAACCATGGAAAGCAACTTGCCAACATCCTCTAGAACTGAAAATGAACACATCCTATGACCTGTGAATTCCACGTCCAGGTCCACCAGGAACATGAGCATTGGGACACAGTGCAGGAGAGTCACTAACATTGTTTGAAATTATTTAAAAAAACTGGAAAAAAATCTAAATCAGCCACCAGCAGAGGAAAAAGAAACTGTGGTTAAAATTCATAGAAGAAAATATCATAAAGCAATTAAAATGAATATTCTGTATGGAGATCACCTATAAGTTCCCAAAATAGGTTGTTGAATTTCTTAAATGTTGCAAAAGGATACATTCAATATCTTTTATGTAAAAATATAAAATACACACACAAATTTTATATTGTCATGGATAAACCTACATGAAGGGTACAAGTACAGAAACACGCATGGGAATGATCACATCTCTGAGGAGGGGAGAAGAGGAAAACGGTAAGATGGAGGAGAGCTTTAGCTACTTCTGTGTGACATTTAATTCTCAAAAATCATTCTCAATATAAGATATCTAAAGCCAGGTTGGCAAAATGTTCACACCTAGTCTGGTGGTGGGTCTATGTATGTCTCTCACATCATTTCTGTAAGTTTGAATTACTTTTGTAAAAAATTTTATTGAAGTATAATTGATTTACATTGCTGTGTTAATTTCTGCTGTACAGCAAAGTGATTCAGTTATACATATATATATATATTCTTTTTTATATTCTTTTCCATTATGGTTTATCACAGGTTTCAATTATTTTTACACTACAATTTTAAAAGAAACACTATAAAGAAGAAAAGATCCTGATGCTGGGAAAGATTGAGAGCAGAAAGAGAGCAGGGTGACAGAGGATGAGATGGCTGGATGGCATCACTGACTCAATGGACATGAGTTTGAGCAAACTCGGGGAGATGTGAAGCTCAGGGAAGCCTAGTGCACTGCTGTCTGGGGGTCACAGAGTCAGACACAACTGAGTGACTGAACTGACCTGATGAAGAAGCAAGTAAACTTCATTCATCATGCCATCACTCCAAATTTACCACTGCTCATATTTTGGTATAGCTCCTTGGTGTCTTTTTCTAAACATATTTTTATATATTTTTAACCTATGTATAGACATTGCTTTGCTGACTAAGGTCTGTCTAGTCAAGGCTATGGTTTTTCCTGTGGTCATGTATGGATGTGAGAGTTGGACTGTGAAGAAAGCTGAGCGCTGAAGAATTGATGCTTTTGAACTGTGGTGTTGGAGAAGACTCTTGAGAGTCCCTTGGACTGCAGGGAGATCCAACCAGTCCATTCTGAAGATCAGCCCTGGGATTTCTTTGGAGGAATGACGCTGAAGCTGAAGCTCCAGTACTTTGGCCACCTGATGTGAAGAGTTGATTCATTGGAAAAGACTCTGATGCTGGGAGGGGTTGGGGGCAGGAGGAGAAGGGGACGACTGAGGATGAGATGGCTGGATGGCATCACGGACTCGATGGACGTGAGTCTGAGTGAACTCTGGGAGATGGTGATGGACAGGGAGGCCTGGCGTGCTGCGATTCATGGGGTCGCAAAGAGTCGGACACGACTGAGTGACTGAACTGAACTGAACTTATGTATATTTATATATTTAAACTTAATTGATAACCCATTGTACATATAATTTTGTATCCTTTTTTTTCTATTCAAAAAATCCTTATGGTGCTTTAAAAGGCATTGTTGGACATAACCGGGGCAGAAATGAATACTATTTGAGAATCTGACCCACAAGCCAGAACACTTTTACTTGAACTGTGCCTGGTTCTGAGTCAGCTCTGGGGTATGGGCTCAATACTGTGTGTTGTCTACTATTACCAGCTGTCCCTGGTAGAAGGTCTCGAGCTTTTGGCAGAGAATATGTGTGTGTATGAGGTTTTTCATACCTAGTTTTTTAAAGAAAACAGAGAAAAATTTACATATCTGCACACAATATATTTTCTACTCATATAGAATTCAATAGCTAATTTTCAAGTGTGGAAGAATTGGTGCATTAAGTTAACTGAGCACAAGAAACTGAAATTTTAAAAGGAAGAAGAGCGTGAAAATGACAAGGCTTTACATACATGAGGAATGTGACCTGGGTCTAAAGGCACACAGCCCTGAACTATGGAAATTCAGAGAATGCTCACCAAAGGCTTCCTCTCTCGCTTTTTCAGTTGCTGCTTTTATGTTCTGGTCACAAACCTGAGCATCCCAGGCCATGGTGTCACCCTGGGTAAGGAAAACAATGGGAGAGAATAAGAGCCAGACAATTTTATTCAGTTGATAACAATCCTACTTATTTTTTTATAAACCAAATCGTCTCATACCCAAATGCCCTTGTGTGCCTCTGTTGGTTCTTCAGCCTGTCATAACTTTCCCTAGAGCTTCCTTCTCCCTTTCTTAGTCAGTAGGTCCTCATCCTCAGAACACTACTTAAGCATTACCTCCTCAGCAGCAGCAGCAGCCTCCGGGAAGCCCTCTCTGCTTTCCTCTCCCAGCCCTAGTTGCCTTGACTTCCCCGCATTATAATACGGCCATTTTAACGCCTGCCTCATCCACTGGGCTATCAACTTCACAAAGTCAAGGATCGTCTTATCCCTCATCTCCAAGGCCTGGCTCAGGTTTGCCACAAAATAAGAACTCTCTCTACGGGCATCTGTCTGTTGAATGGACTGGAGGAAATCCCTGGCAATGTAGAAAGTCTGGCTCAGAGAGAGGAGAACCGCATTCCAGTCTCTGGCCATTAACTCCAGGTAAGCTCGCTCCCCGCTGCAGGACTCAATTTGCCTGACTGGCAAGTGACAGGGAGCATTTTTCGGTCTTGTTCTGAGGTCTCCCTCATTCTCCGCAAACTCAATACGTGGAACAATTCTTCCCGGCAAAGCTTGGATCCGTCCGCGGCTGTGCCTGGATCACAAGTTTCATTCCAATAGTTCATCATCTCTTGCCGCTCGCTGCTCGCCTCTCTTGTTTTCCCCGCCCCCTTGTCCCCCTCCCCTCCCCCACCATTCCCTCCTGGCTCCTCTCCCTTCCGATCCGGAGGGTCTCACCCCGATGATCCTGTTCCTGGCGTTGAAAATCCGTTTCTGCCTGCCCAGCTCCGCATATCTTCTTTTGGCCAGGACAAAATCCTCCTGCAGGTCCTTGGGCTGTGCTACCTCCATGACTGCGAATTGCTAAGAAATTCTAAAAGGTTTCAAAAACATGCGAGATTAAAAGAGAAAACAACAAAAATAAAACTAGCTCAAGCCCAGCGAGGCTGGCTCCCTAGGAGTCCGGGCAGGTGGGATGCGAGCCTGCCCAAGGGGCTTTCAATCGGCCTTCTCTCACTGCCCCAGAGACCTGGAGTCTCGGTTTCCTCGGAAACGTAAACAACTCCGGTTGCTAAGAAACAGCGCAGGGCTCGCAGGTGTTCTCGCTTTCCTCTCGCGAGACCGCACGAGGCGCTTCCCGCGCTTTTCCCGCCAGCGTGTGAGAACGCAGCTGAGGCGCGGAGGGCGCAGCCATGAGCCGTTTGGAAGTGCTGCTTGTGGAGAACTTTAAGTCGTGGCGGGGCCGCCAGGTCATAGGCCCCTTCAAGAGGTTCACCTGCATCATCGGCCCCAACGGCTCTGGTAACTCGGGACCTACAATGTCTTCTCCCGCCGCAGTCGGCCGAGCCGCCCCTTGCCTGAGGAAACTTGAGGGAGGCCTCAAGGCCTGGTCTCAGGCTCGACCCTCGCCACCCACCTCAGGGACGGGGTGGGATGGAGGATGGGGTGGGAAGCGACCCTCAGACTCCATCCAGGGCGGGTTGGAAGTGGCAGGGAGCCTCCTCTCGCCGGCCAACCGTCCCCCTTGGCCCCGGCCCCCCGACTGCACCCCCGGGAGCCTGACCCTCCTCTGCTGCCCGAGCTCCCTGACCTCAGACCGCACCCCCAGGGGCCTGACCCTCGCCCTCGCCCTCTGCCCTGGCCCCCTGACCCTCAGGCCGCACCCCCAGGGGCCTGACGCTCGCCCGCTGCCCCAGCTCCCCGACCGCACCCCCGGGAGCCTGACCGGAGCCTGACCCTCCTCTGCTGCCCAAGCTCCCTGACCTCAGACCGCATCCCCAGGGGCCTGACCCTTGCCCTCTGCCCTGGCCCCCCGACCCTCAGGCCGCACACCTAGGGGCCTGATGCTTGCCCACTGCCCCAGCTCCCTGAGCCCCTGACTGCACCCCAGGAGCCTGACCCTCCTCTGCTGCCCCAGCTCCCTGACCCTCAGACCGCACCCCCAGGGGCCTGACCCTCACCCTCTGCCCTGGCCCCCTGATCCTCAGACCGCACCCCCAGGGGCCTGACCCTCATCCTCAGACCGCATCGCCAGGGGCCTGACCCTCCTCGACTGCCCCAGCTCCCTGACCTCAGACCGCACCCCCAGGGGCCTGACCGGAGCCTGACCCTCCTCCACTGCCCCAGCTCCCCGACCCTCAGACCACACCCCCAGGGGCCTGACCCTCACCCGCTGCCCCAGCTACCTGACCTCAGACCGCGCCCCCAGGGGCCTGACCCTCGCCGGCTGCTCCAGCTCCCCTACCCTTAGATCGCACCCCCAGGGGCCTGACCCTCAGCCGCTGCCCCAGTTCCCCGACCCTCAGACCGCACCCCCAGGGGCCTCACCCTTACCTTTGTCCCCGCTCCCTGATCCTCAGACAGCACCCCCGGGAGCCTGACCCTCACCCTTGCCCCAGCTCCCTGACCCTCAGACCACACCCCCGGGAGCCTGACCCTCACCCTTGCCCCAGCTCCCCCAGCCCCTGACTGCACCCCCAGGAGCCTGACCCTCCTCTGCTGCCCCAGCTCCCTGACCCTCAGACTGCACCCCCAGGAGCCTGACCCTCACCCTTGCCCCAGCTCCCCGAGCCCCTGACTGCACCCCCAGGAGCCTGACCCTCCTCTGCTGCCCCAGCTCCCTGACCCTCAGACTGCACCCCCAGGAGCCTGACCCTCACCCTTGCCCCAGCTCCCCGATCCCCTGACTGCACCCCCAGGAGCCTGACCCTCCTCTGCTGCCCCAGCTCCCTGACCCTCAGACTGCACCCCCAGGAGCCTGACCCTCACCCTTGCTCCAGCTCCCTGACCCTCAGACCACACCCCTGGGAGCCTGACCCTCACCCTTGCCCCAGCTCCCTGAGCCCCTGACTGCACCCCCAGGGGCCTGACCCTCACCCTCTGCCCCGGCCCCCTGACCCTCAGACCGCACCCCCAGGGGCCTGACCCTCGCCTGCTGCTCCAGCTCCCTGACCTCAGACCGCACCCCCAGGAGCCTGACCCTCACCCTCTGCCCCGGCCCCCTGACCCTCGCCCGCTGCTCCAGCTCCCTGACCTCAGATCGCACCCCCAGGAGCCTGACCCTCACCCGCTGCCCCAGCTCCCCGACCCTCAGACCGCACCCCCAGGGGCCTGACTCTCACCCACTGCCCCAGCTCCCCGACCCTCAGACCGCACCCCCAGGGGCCTGACTCTCACCCACTGCCCCAGCTCCCCGACCCTCAGACCGCACCCCCAGGGACCTGACCCTCACCCGCTGCCCCAGCTCCCCGACCCTCAGACCGCACCCCGGGGCCTCACCCTTACCCTTGTCCCAGCTCCCTGACCCTCAGACAGCACCCCTGGGAGCCTGACCCTCACCTTTGCCCCAGCTCCCCGACCCTCAGACTGCACCCCCAGGGGCCTGGCCCTCACTTGCTGCCCCAACTCTATGATGCTCAGACCCCACCCAGGCCAGACCCCCACCCTGCAGCCCCAGCCCCAGGGTTCCACCCTGGACTCTTCTCTCCTTCACCCCTGCTCCTCTGCCCTGTGGGTTCCTCCTCTTGCCCTTAGCTGTGGTTGGTCTCCTCTCCATCCCCTTCCCTTTCTCATCTAAAAGGACATAATGGGAATGAGATTGGGAGGAAGTCATTGGTTTCAAGGGGCTTGAACAACTGTTTGGATCCAAGGAACCCTCGCAGGAATATTATGGAAATGACTGCGATAATTGAGCTTTCCCCAAATTCCTGGTACCCTTTTTGTTTAATCCTCACAAATGCATATAATTCCCATTTTACAGTGGAGGGAACTGAGGTTCAGAGGGTCCGGATGACTTTCCAAGATTGCCCAGTAAGTGGCAGAGTCTGGACTGGAATTGGGGCCTGGCCAGGTTCACCTTGGCTCCATGATTGGAAAAAGTGGGTTAATGACCCAGAGCAGGTGGGAGTAAGCTCTAAAACAATAGTGACCTTGAGATTTTTCCCAAATCTGGAGACTCCAACTTGGCTTTCTCAGTCCAGATTTCCTTTCTTAGCTCAGAAACGTTTTCTGAGTTGAAAGAGACCTGTTGCCTCAGTAAATTAATGTATATGTCAGATACGAATAGGGGGCACTTAAATGTGTGCCTTCTGGGCACACCAAATCTGGAATATAATTATTGTGGAAGTGTAAAATTTCTGTTGCATTTTAAAAACAGCTGTTGTTTAAGGTTTTCTTTTGCACTTAGTATATGTGAAAGAATGTGCTTAGTTACTCAATCCGCCTTTTTCCGACCCCGTGGACTGTAGCCCACCAGGCTCCTCTGTCCATGGGGATTCTCCAGGCAAGAAACTGGAGTGGGTTGCTATGCCCTCCTCCAGGGGATCTTCCCGACCCAGAGAATGAACCCAGGTCTCCCGCATTCCAGGCAGATACTTTACTGTCTGAGCCACCAGGGAAGCTCACGTGAAAGAATACCTGAGCTTGGATGTATTCACATATGTGATTTCCTTGCCTCTTCTCTGTAATATATTTCCTCATTTTCCCTTTACTCTGTTATCAGAAAACATTGAAAAAATGATTACTGTAGTCAGTCCTGCATTGTTATCCTGACTCCACTCATTTATCAGGAAGTTACTGAGCCCACCACCAGGTGATTTTCACCTTTTAACTGATGATTATGTGAAGGGTTGCTCAATTCCGTTTTGCATTTCCAATAGTGTGATACTTGGAATGAGTTTTTGTACAAAGTCTTGAACTCCACTCAGTACACTTGAACTGAGCTCAAGTGTCTTTTCATATGGTTAAGGGCCTTTTGTATTTCTTATTCTCTGAGTTGAACTGAACTGAACTGATTCTCTGAGTTGCCCTTTTATGTTCTTTGCCCATTTTTCTGGTGGGTTGTCTTAGAAATCTTTCTAAAATGTATCTGAAAAAGTCACTGCTATTCCTGAAATCCTTTGTAGCTTCCTGTAATCTTCAGCATTAAGTTTAGTTTCTCTCTTTTCATTCCCGACCTTGCAAGCTTTGTTCCATCTCTGTATATTCAGTTCAGTTCTGTTCAGTTGCTCAGTTGTGTCCTACTCTTTGCGACCCCATGGACTGCAGCACGCCAGGCTTCCCTGTCCATCACCAACTCCGGAGCTTGCTCAAACTCATGCCCACTGAGTTGGTGATGCCATCCAACCATCTCATCCTCTGTCATCCCCTTCTCCCACCTTCAGTCTTTCCCAGCATCAGGGTCTTTTCAGATGAGTCAGTTCTTCACATCAGGTGGCCAAAGTATTGGAATTTCAGCTTCATCATCAGTCCTTCCAATGAATATTCAGGACTGATTTCCTTTAGGATTGACTGGTTTGATCTTGTCGTCCAAGGGACTCTCTTTATCATTACTTACCCTTTTCTTACTAGAATGTGCTAAGTTGCTTCAATCTGTCTGACTCTCTGCAGTCCTATGGACTGTTACCGCCAGGCTTCTCTGTCCATGGGATTCTCCAGGCAAGAATACTGGAATGGATAGCCATGGGGGACCTTCCCAATCCAGGGATCAAACCAGAGTTTCTTATGTCTCCTACATTTGCAGGCGGGTTCTTTACCACTAGTGCCACCTGGGAAGTCCATTCTTAATAGAGTGGTACCTTCCTTTCCCGGGTGTACCAGTGATCAAGCTGTAACGGTTATGTTTACCTTCAGCATCGCTTCCCCAAACTTCTACTTCCTCTTTAAAATTTAGCCCAGAAGTGTCTCCTGCAAAGCCTGCTCAGAGTCTCCAGTAGTTAGTGCTGCCCCTAAGTGTTTCATAGTTCTTTGTGTATTAATTTTAGATTAGAACTTATTGTGGTAAGTTATAATTTCCTGCTTTTAGGGGGAAGAGTATAGATTTTGGAATTAGACACCTAACCCCCAAATATGATTGTTTGAGCATCTGCTTTTTTATTTATGAAGTGAGGTTCAATAAAAATTGATAATATTCCCCACTGTAAGCACCTTAGGGGAAAATCCTACATACTGTTTCTTTTTAGCCTCAGTAATTAGGAGAATGCCTGATTAATAGGTGTTCGATAAATGTTTATAGAATGAAGGAATGAATTTGAAGAGGCAAGAGAGTGAATGTTGAGTCCAGCTAAGAGTCTTCTGAAAGAAAGGAGGGGTTGAAAAACTAGAAGAATGGTAAGGAAGGAGAAGAATGGAAGAGATATGCAGAGTTGAAATCAGAAGGGACTTAGCAGCTATTGGTAAGAGGGCAGATGAGTGCAAAAATTAAGGTTTTGAGATGGGAGAGTGATATTGTAATTTTTATATCTTTGAATACTTGGTTCATCTTCATCAAGTGATGATAGTCTAAAATATTACTCTTCCAGAATTATTTTCCTGATGTTGATTTTGAGTTATTTATAGCAGAGGTTCCTGCTCTGACCATTACAAAACTTAACTTGGTTGGTTCATTCATTCATTCATTTTTGTCAATAGGTGGTCTCCTGTATTACAGGCAGATTCTTTACTAAATGACCCACCAGGGAAGTCCCTACTTAATAAATGTTTCTTGATCCTATCAGAAGTTACCTCTCCCAGTTACCCTCTGCTTCATCCCTCAGTTTGTTTCCTCACCAATACTTACTATAATATATAATTCCTGTTTGTTTATTGTTTGACCTCTTAGTAGATTATAACATTTGTTAGACAGGGTTGTTATCTCGTTCATTTACTGTATCCTTATGACCTAGGACACAAAAGAATTAATGTAATGAATGAGTTTGGATTCAGTTCAGTTTAGTTGCTCAGTCGTGTCCAACTCTTAGCGACACCGTGAACCGCAGCACACCAGGCAACCATGTCCATCACCAGCTCCCAGAGTTTACCCAGACTCGTGTCCATTGAGTCGGTGATGCCATCCAACCATCTCATTCTCTGTTGTCCCCTTCTCCTCCGCCCTCAACCTTTCCCAGCATCAGGGTCTTTTCAAATGAGTCAGCTCTTCACATCAGGCGGCCAAAGTATTGGAATTTCAGCTTCAACATCAGTCCTTCCAATGAACACCCAGGACTGATCTCCTTAAGAATGGACTGGTTGGATCTCCTTGAAGTCCAAGGGACTCTCAAGAGTCTTCTCCAACACCACAGTTCAAAAGCATCAATTCTTCAGCGCTCAGCTTTCTTTATAGTCCAACTCTCACATCTGTGCATGACCATTGGAAAAACCATAGCCTTGACTAGACGGACCTTTGTTGACAAAGTAATGTCTCTGCTTTTTAATGTGCTGTCTAGGTTGGTCATAACTTTCCTTCCAAGGAGTAAGCATCTTTTAATTTCATGGCTACACTCACTCTCTGCAGTGATTTTGGAGCCCCCCAAAATAAAGTCAGCCGCTGTTTCCATTGTTTCCCCATATATTTGCCATGAAGTGATGGGAGCAGATGCCATGATCTTCGTTTTCTGAATGTTGAGCTTTAAGCCAACTTTTTCACTCTCCTCTTTCACTTTCATTGAAAAGCTCTTTAGTTCCTCTTTGCTTTCTGCCGTAAGGGTGGTGTTATCTGCATATCTGAGGTTATTGATACTTCTCCCAGCAATGTTTCCAGCTTGTGTTTCCCCCAGCCCATCGTTTCTCATGATGTACTCTGCATAGAAGTTAAATAAGCAGGGTGACAATATACAGCCTTGACGTACTCCTTTTCCTATCTGGAACCAGTCTGTTGCTCCATGTCCAATTCTAACTGTTGCTTCCTGACCTGCATGCAGGTTTCTCACATCTCTTTCAGAATTTTCCACAGTTTATTGTGATCCACACAGTCAAAGGCTTTGGCATAGTCAATAAAGCAGAAATAGATGTTTTTCTGGAACTCCCTTGCTTTTTCAATGGTCCAGTGGATGTTGGCAATTTGACCTCTGGTTCCTCTGCGTTTTCTAAAACTAGCTTGAACATCTGGAAGTTCGCGGTTCGCGTATTGCTGAAGCCTGGCTTGGAGAATTTTGAGCATTACTTACTAGCTTATGAGATGAGTGTAATTGTGCTGTAGTTTGAGCATTCTTTGGCATTGCCTTTCTTTGGCATTGGAATGAAAACTGACCTTTTCCAGTCCTGTGGCCACTGCTGAGTTTTCCAAATTTGCTGGCATATTGAGTGCAGCACTTTCACATCATTGTCTTTTAAGATTTGAAATAGCTCAACTGGAATTCCATCACCTCCACTAGCTTTGTTTGTAGTGATGCTTTCTAAGGCCTGCTTGACTTCACATTCCAGGATGTCTGGCTCTAGGTGAGTGATCACACCATTGTGATCATCTGGGTCGTGAAGATCTTTTTTGTACAGTTGTTCTATGTATTCTTGCCACCTCTTCTTAATATCTTCTGCTTCTGTTAGGTCCATACCATTTCTGTCCTTTATTGAGCCCATCTTTGCATGAAATGTTCCCTTGGTATCTCTAATTTTCTTGAAGAGGTCTCTAGTCTTTCCCATTCTGTTGTTTTCCTCTATTTCTTTGCACTGATCACTGAGGAAGGCTTTCTTATCTCTCCTTACTATTCTTTGGAACTCTGCATTCAAATGGACACATCTTTGCTTTTCTCCTTTGCTTTTGGCTTCTCTTCTTCTCACAGCTATTTGTAAGGCCTCCTCAGACAGCCAGTTTGCTTTTTTGCATTTCTTTTTCTTGGGGATGGTCTTGATCCCTGCCTCCTGTACAATGTCACGAACCTCAGTCCATAGTTCATCATGCACTCTATCTATCAGATCTAGGCCCTTAAATCTATTTCTCCCTTCCAGTGTATAATCATAAGGGATTTGATTGAGGTCATACCTGAATGGTCTAGTGGTTTTCCCCACTTTCTTCAATTTAAGTCTGAATTTGGCAATAAGGAGTTCATGACCTGAGCCACAGTCAGCTCCCGGTCTTGTTTTTGCTGACTGTATAGAGCTTCTCCATTTTTGGCTGCAAATAATATAATCAATCTGATTTCGGTGTTGACCTTCTGGTGATGTCCATGTGTAGAGTCTTCTCTTGTGTTGTTGCAAGAGGGTGTTTGCTATGACCAGTGTGTTCTCTTGGCAGAAATCTGTTAGCCTTTGCCCTGCTTCATTCTGTACTCCAAGGCCAAATTTGCCTGCTACTCCAGGTGTTTCTTGACTTCCTACTTTTGCATTCCAGTCCCCTATAATGAAAAGGACATCTTTTTTGGGTGTTAGTTCTAAAAGGTCTTGTAGGTCTTCATGGAACTGTTCAACTTCAACTGCTTCAGTGTTACTGGTTGGGGCATAGACTTGGATTACTGTGATACTGAATGGTTTGCCTTGGAAACGAACAGAGACCATTCTGTCGTTTTTGAGATTGCTTCCAAGTACTGCATTTCAGACCCTTTTGTTGACTATGATGGCTGCTCCATTTTTTCTAAGGGATTCCTGCCCACGGTAGTAGATATAATGGTCATCTGAGTTAAATTCATCTGTTCCAGTCCATCTTAGTTCGCTGATTCCTAGAATGTCAACGTTCACTCTTGGCATCTCCTATTTGACCACTTTCAATTCATGGACCTAACATTCCAGGTGCCTATGCAATATTGCTCTTTCCAGCGTTGAACCTTGCTTCTATCACCAGTCCCATCCACAACTGGGTATTTTTTTTGCTTTGGCTGCATCCTTTCATTCTTGCTGGAGTTATTTCTCCACTGATATCCGATAGCATATTGGGCACCTACCAACCTGGGAATTTCATCTTTCAGTGTCCTATCTTTTTTCCTTTTCATACTGTTCATGGGGTTCTCAAGGCAAGAATACTGAAGTGGTTTGCCATTGCCTTCTCCAGTGGTCCACATATTGTCAGACCTCTCCACCATGACCCTCCTGTCTTGGGTTGCCCCACACAGCATGGCTTAGTTTCATTGAGTTAGACGAGCTGTGGTCCATGTGATTAGATTGGCCTGCTTTCTGTGACTGTGGTTTCAGTCTGCCTGCCCTCTGAGGCCCTCTCTCAGCGCCTACCATCTTACTTGGGTTTCTCTTACCTTGGACGTGGGGTCTCTCTTCATGGCCGCTCCAGTGGAGCAGAACTGCTGCTCCCTACCTTGGGCTTGGGTGGGGAGGCATTTATTTTAGGCAGATTTTAAATAAGGATCAATAAAACTAATTTCTGTTTAATTCTGCTATCATCAGACTTCATAACTTCAGTTAACGTTCTATATATGTAACCTACATATGCTCAGGTGGCAAAGAATCCACCTGAAATTCTGGAAACCCCTGTTCAATTCCTGGGTGGGAAGGATCCCCTGGAGAAGGGATAGGCTACCCATTCCAGTATTCTTGGACTTCCCTTGTGGCTCAGATGGTAAAGAATCCACCTGCAATGTGGGAGACCTGGGTTTGATCCCTGGGTTGGGAAGATACCCTGGAGAAGGGAAAGGCTACCCCTGCAGTATTCTGGCCTGGAGAATTCCATGGACTGAATAGTCCATGAGGTTGCAAAGAGTCAGACATGACTGAGCGACTTTCACTTTCTGTGAATGTAACCATCTTACAATAGCTTTCAATCTGCAGATTATCTGTTAACCCCCCAAAAAGCCATGTTTCATACCTGTTAGTTAACTGAAACTTAGCTAAATATATTTGCAGCATTTTTAACCACTTCTAGTTCTTTTAAAAAAGACAGTGAACTTCTAAGCCATATTTCCAGTGATTTGCAATATCCTTCTATGTTACTTATTCTGCTTTTTGCGCTAGAAATTTAAATTGCTTGTGGATATGAGGGAATGAATGTGAATACGAAAAAACATTAAACAGAGATAGTTGTAGTTGAAATGACACTGCACCTTGGAAGTTGTTTTGTACTCTGTGTTCATGGTTGCAGAACTGTTTGCCATTTGAGTTGGGAGTCACCAAGACTACCCCCAGTTTTGGTGATTCACTAGGAGGACTCATAGGACTCAGCATATAGTTGTACCCAGGACTGTTACTCATAACAGTGAAAGGAAACAAAGAAAACTCCGCAAAGGGAAAAGGCACATGAGGAACTCTAGGAAACCAGTTGCAAGGTTCCATGAATCCTCCCCCAGTGAAGTCTCTCAGGACAGGCTTAATTCTTTCAGCAAGTTGTGACAACATATCTGAGATGCTGTTAACCAAAAACTCATTAAAGACTCAACTCTGAGGATTTATATTAGGGAATGGTCACATAAGCACCTCCATTCCCCAAAATTCCAGACTGCGAGAAAGAAAGCAAGTGTTTAGCCTAGATCATATTGTTGATACAAACAGTTTAGGCACAGTGATACATTCTTAACAGAAAGTGGTGGAGGGACTTCCCTGGTGGTTCAAGTGTTAAGACTCCATGCTGCTTCCCCCACAAGGGGAACGGGTTCACTTCCTGGTGAGGAACCAAGATCCCACAAGCCATGGGTGTGGCCAGAAAAAAGGAAGTGGTGGGAATCCTCACAGAATCCAAATCCTAATCTCATGATACCTGCTTTGTAAGCAGAACATTCATAGGATGACAGCCTTGAACATGCTATGTAACAGATCTACACTATCCAACACAAACCAACCATAAATATTCTAGCAACCCTAGTCTAGCCCTTAGGAAAATCCTGAGGATACCCTTTTTAAAAATGTGACACTTAAAATTTCTAAGGTGGAGATATCCGAAATTCAGAGAAGTTAAATGATTTGCCATGGTATAATACTTGATGGTGGGAGAGAGCTGAGGCTTAGCTCTGGTATAGAGCTTTACATTTATATTGCTTAATACTCAACCATAGCTACACAGAAACCAGTTATCTACATAAAATTGTTCAGTCACATGCGTTTTGAATACAGAAAAAAACAGTACTAGTTAGACATGTGTATTGGCTGTATCAGGCTTCGTAGGTCACACTGGTGGTAAAGAACCTGCCTGCCAGTGCAAGAGACATAAGAGATGCGGGTTCCATCTCTGGATCAGGAAGATCCCCTGGAGAAGGAAGTGGCAACCCACTCCAGTATTCTTGTCTGGGGAATCCCATGGACAGAGGAGCCGGGTGGGCTGCCATCCACTGGGTCTCAAAGAGTTGGACATGATGAGAGTGACTTAGCACTAGCGCGTCGGTTGTATTTCACTTTCCTTAGTAGCCTGGTTTCTTTGACACTGGGCAAGACTTTTTATCATTAAAAATAAATAATTCTTTTTCCTGTCTTTCCTTCCCCAGGGAAATCTAATGTAATGGATGCACTTAGTTTTGTAATGGGAGAAAAAATAGCTAATTTAAGAGTGAAAAATATTCAAGAACTCATTCATGGAGCACACATTGGAAAACCTGTTTCTTCTTCTGCAAGTGTAAAAATTGTATATTTGGAAGAAAGTGGAGAAGAGAAGACATTTGCAAGGACTATCCGAGGTATTTTTTTCTTGGGGTAGCAGATATCAGAAGCAAATAATAGAACCTATTTGATTCTCCACTGGATTTTTCTTTAAGCAGACATATTTATTCAGGTTCCCCTACTGTCAGTTAGTGGTTTTTCTCCCTGGTTATTAGGTTAAAATGAAAGGGGGAGTTTACCTCAAAGGTGGTGGTATCATAAAAGTTTTTCCTGAGATTCTTTATGTATCTTTATCCAGTTTTCCTAGTGATGAAGCAACTATAATAATGCATATTTTAATTTGTACAGAAAGTTTTTCCTACCACCAAAAAGCAAATTACATGAAATATTTGACTTTTTATTTTGTTAGGATTTATTCACAAATCCTTGTATTTCCTGAGTAAATAAGATTCAGAGTTACATATATATATATTTCTGTTTATGCTAGGATTTTACTGGGCTTCTGTAAATAGATGCCTCTTGGTTGTTTTTTTAAAAGTCCACGATGAGGGTACCAGCATGGTTGGATGAAAGCTCTCTTCGGGTTGCAGACTTACCATTGTGGATGGGACTTGGGAGACTTGTAGGATCTTTTTATTTTATAAGCACCACTATTTATGGCAACCCACTCCAGTATTCTTGCCTGGAGAATCCCATGGACTGAGGAGCCTAGTGGGCTGCAGTCCACAGGGTCACAAAGAGTCAGACATGACTGAGTGACTTTACTTACTTACTTAATACTATTTATGAGGGCTCCACTATCATAGTCTAATCACCTCCTAAAGGCCTCACCCTCTAACACCATCACTTTTGGGGTCAGGATTTCATCACACGAATTCAGTGGAGACACAAACAGACTGTTAAACGATCCTATTTAAAATAGTGATGCCTCTTTCTCCTACACAGAGACTTCCATACCCCTTCCCTACCTCCATTTTACTCAGCACTTAACACTTTCCTACATGATATTTATTTTACTTACCTATCTCATTTTTGTCTGCCTCCATTACTAGGATATAAGCTTGAGATCAGACTTTCGTCTGTTATGTTTACTACTGTAGAATACTACTTGGCATGTAGTAGATACTCAGCATTTGTTGATTGAGTAAATGCATTTTTTAACATGTATATTACTGCCATAACTGGCCATTTCAATAGTTGTTGATACATATCTGGTATTTATACTTCCCATAGTAGCATTTGTTCTTTTATTTTAGGAGGATGCTCAGAATATCATTTTAATGATAATCCTGTGAGTCGTTCTGCTTATATCACAGAGCTGGAAAAGATAGGCATAATAGTCAAAGCACGGAACTGTCTAGTTTTTCAGGTAAGTAGCGATAGTATTTTATTTTATTCGTGATTTTGAAAATGTATCACTATATTTTATATGTTGGTGTGCTTAACTATTTTTGAAAGGGAACTGTGGAATCAATTTCAATGAAAAAACCCAAAGAAAGAACCCAGTTTTTTGAGGAAATCAGCACTTCAGGAGAGCTTATAGGAGAATATGAGGAAAAGAAAAGAAAGTTACAGAAAGCAGAAGAAGATGCACAGTTTAATTTTAATAAGAAAAAAAATGTAGCTGCAGAGCGCAAACATGCAAAATTAGAGAAAGAAGAGGTAAGATGTCATGAGGTAACCAATTAAGTGTTGCATACAAAACCTGTGTTAGAATTGTAAGTATTGGTTTGGGGTTACTAAAAAGATTCTTTTAATAACTGAAATAAAGCCCATTATTCATCAAAGATAAACTTTTTGGTATATTTTCTAGTTTGGGTTTCTTTCTCCAAAATAGGCAGGACAACTTCAGCTGCAAAGGTGTCTGATTTTCCCAACTAAAATTAAACTTGAGGGATTTATATCTCATATGGCAGAGGCCCTCAGATTTTTGGATCTTATCCTTTTATACTTTAAAAATTATTGAGGACCCTAAAGAATTATCTATCAATATTTATTATATTTGAAATTTAAACTGAGACATTTAAAAATTATATTTTGATGATTTATTTTTGTAAAAATAGCAATAATAAACTCATTGCATGTTAACATAAATAGCATATTTTTATGAAAAATAAACTGAGTTTTATAAAACCAAATAATTAGAAGGGTGGTATTGTTTTACCTTTTATAATTTCATGAATATCTGACTTAATAGAAAACTGTGAATTCTCATATCTGTTTCTGTGTTGAACCTGTGCTAAGACCTAGGAACTTTACCCTCCTTTGGCTTTTACACCATTGGTACAAATGTCAACACAGTGAAAAAAACAAATGAAATCTGAGTATTATTGGGAAAATAGTTTTGATTTCAGGGGCTCCATGAAAGGGTGTTGGGGATCTCTAGGAGGCCATGGTCGCACTTTGTAAATGCTATTCTGTGTTACTTCTTGGTGCCCTTTACAGTGCGCGGTGTAGTGTCTGGTAAACTGTTGATGATTGTTTGCCTTTAGAGTATTCTTTTATCAAACGCAAAGCAGATTTTGTCATTGTTTTGCATAAAACCTCTTTTGAAGCAATGCTTTCCACTGCACTGAGAATCTAGTCTCCCTTTCCTGCCTGCTGATCTGCGTCGTGTTCACCTCTGAAACTTTAACTTCTCTACTCTTCAACCACATTGACCTTTATCATTTATTGAAAATACCATGTTCCCATGTGTCCTAGCGCTTTTGCTGTTTCCTCTGCCTAGGTAATTGTGTGCCTGATTTTTACATGGCTAATACTCTCATTCAAGTTTTCATAAAGAAGCCATTTTCTCAGGCAGACATTTGCTGTCCACTCTCCCAATCTAAATTAGCATCCCTTCCCTGGTACTACTATTGCATTACTCCATTTTGTTTCTTTTGTAGCATATTTTGCTGTATGAAATTATCTTGTGTATTATTTATTGCTTATTTATTCTCTGACTCTGCTTCCCTCCCTGCCCCACTAGGATAACTTGGTTGTAATCTAAGAAGAACAGAGACTGTTTCTACCTTATTCCCTACCATATTTCACAGCACATAGAAGAGGGCTTGGCACACAATAGCCGGTTAATAAATATTTGAAAAAATAAATGAAAGGTAGACGTGTCCCTTATTAGTGATATTTTTCTGTTTGTTCAGATTTTTATAAGTGTGTGTGTGTTCTTGGTTTTGTCAGTGGAAAGGGATGGTGGTGTAAGTGCAAGTCAAACTATAGTGTTTGTAATATACTGGAAAGCTTATAGCAGAGTAGAATTGCAGAGCTTTAAACATTGTAAGGACAGTTAGAATAGTCCAACTTCATGATTATTTTTAACGACATCCTGGCAGATTGCTGTTTACCTGTTACTTGGAATATTTCATTGATTAAGAGCTTTCTTAAGGTAGAACAGTCCTTTTTTCTTTACTAATGATACAAATACTCAGGAAATTCTCCCAATCTCACATATAATTTAGAACTTTAACAATCCTATTAGTTCTATTCATAGGAAAAATTACATTCTATAGAAGAAATTTTACCTGGAATCTTTGAATTGAAAATGGCTAGAAACTTTGAAAGTTATATTACTTCCTTTAGTTTACAAATGGGGAAGCTGGTGTCAGACTTGCTTGCCAAACTTCTGAGGTCAAGACAGAAGTGGGACAGGACTCGGTTAGTGGGTGCCCCAGATAGTTCTTTTGGAGAAGGAAATGGCAATCCACTCCAGTATTCTTGCCTGGAAAATCCCATGGACAGAGGAGCCTGGTGGGCTATAGTCCATGGGGTCATAAAGAGTCGGACATGACTAAGTGACTAACAAATGGTTCTTACCACCATACCACTGTGTGCATGAATATAAAATCCTTTACTGGTTTATTATAGAAGTATATGCAGAAGCCTTATCCAAATAATGGTACTTTGGACAAGAATGTCATTTGTTAATGACATAAATGAAAATTCATTAGAGATCATTTATTAGTACTCTAGTTGAGTTTATGAAAGGTCAATGTAAAATATACTCTTTCTTAACTGTTGTTGAATTTCACTGTTGTAGGCAGACCGTTACCAGAATCTCCTTGAAGAACTGAAAATTAACAAGATACAACTGCAGCTTTTCCGACTGTATCACAATGAGAAAAAAATTAATTTTTTGTACACTGAGTTGGAGCGTGTGAATAAGAATTTGAGTGTCACAAAAGAGTCTCTTTCTCATCATGAAAACATAGTTAAAGCCAAGAAAAAGGAACATGGAATGCTGAGCAGACAACTGCAACAAACAGAAAAAGAATTAAAGTGAGTTTTCAAAATCATTATTAACAGTTGGATTTTATTTAGATTGATAGAAATATTAAGTGATGCTTTGAAAATTGATTTTTAAAATAGATTTTTTACTTTGGAATACTTTTAGATATACAAAAAATTATAAAGATAGTATAGAGAGTTCCCATATTCCCCACACTAAATTTCTCTCACTTACAGCAGGGGGAGGAGGGGGCTACAGAGGATGAGATGGTTGGATGGCATCACTGACTCAATGGAAATGAGTTTGAGCAAACTCCCGGAGGTAGTGAAGGATAGGGAAGCCTGGCGTGCTGCAGTCCATGAGGTCGCAAAGAGTCAGGCACGACTTAGCGACTGAGCAACAAATAACATCTTACATTATTAGTATGCTACACTTGTCAGAATTAGTTAACCCATATTTATTCATTATTATTAGCTAAATTCCATACTTGATTCATTTTTTAATGTTTTACTTAATGTTCTTTTTCTGACCCAGTATACCATATTGTATTTAGTCATCGTGTCTTCTTAAGGTCCTCTTGGTTGTGACAGTTTCAGACTTAAACCTTGTTATTGGTATCCTTTACAGTTTTAAGAAGCATTGGTCAAGCTTTTTGTAGACTGAATCTCAATTAGTATTTCTCTGTTACTTTTCTCATAATTAGACAAGTTTATGGGTTTGGGGGAAGAAGACCACAGAGGTAAAATGCCATTATTATCATAGTATATCAGGAATGTCAACATATCATATACGGGGAATTCCCTGGTGGTCCGGTGGGGTTCAAACTCTGGTTGGGGAATTAAAATCCCACAAACCACATGGTGTGGCCAGTAAATAAATAGACTCTACCATATATTTTAAAATATATGTGTTGTATTATTAGATCATCTATCTAATATAGTATCAGCCTGCCATCATTATTGATGGTTTTTGGGGGGCTTTTTGGCTGCGCCACATAGCATGTGAAATCTTAATTCCCTGACCAGGGACTGAACCTGTCCCTACTGCTGTGGGAGCATGGAGTCTTCACCACTGGACTGTGAGGGAAGATCCCACATGATACCCATTTGCTTAATTGTTCAATTCCAGTAATCACGTATGGCAGTACCAGAATTATTAAACCATGTCCTTGCGGGAAGCAAATTTATCAACTAGAGTACAAGGCTTGTGTATAATTATTTTTGCTTTTAATTTTGTGGACTCTGCTCATTTCCAGCAGAGTACTACAGTTAGGTTCTTTTGTCACTTTCTATATTTTATCTGGGGTCCCTCGCCTTCTAAGTGAATTTTTAAAAATTTGTACATTAAAGTTCACTCTTGGAGCTGTAGATTTCTGTAGGTTTTGACAAATGCATGATGTTATGTGTCCATCACTGCAGTATCATACAGAGTGGTTTATCACTCTTTAAAAATTCCCCAATGCTTCACCTATTTGATTTTGCCTCTCACCTGGCAACCACTGATCTGCTTATAGTCTCTGAAAGTCATTATTTAGCATTTCTTTTTAAATGTATAATTTGATCAGAAGAGCCTCTTGCCTTTATGTAAGATTTTCCTTTAAAGCAAAGTTTATTTTTCTTTTTAGATCTCTTGAAGCGCTGTTAAATCAGAAGAGACCTCAATACATTAAAGCTAAAGAAAACACTTCTCACCACCTCAAAAAATTAGATATGGCTAAAAAATCAATAAAAGACAGTGAAAAACAATGTTCTAAACAGGAAGATGACATAAAAGCCTTAGAGACAGAGCTCGCTGATTTAGATGGTGCATGGAGAAGTTTTGAAAAGCAGATTGAGGAAGAAATGTTACATAAAGGGCGAGACATTGAACTAGAAGCTGGTCAGGTGAAAAAGTTGGCATATGGGAAATCATTTGTTTCTATTGTTTCAGCTTCTCCTTTTGATTAGAATTTAAAGGATGACTTTTTCTGATTCTTATAAGAGATTGCCACAGAATTTAAATTCTAGAGATTTTGATTTTTCAGTCTATATGGAGAATCTAAATTTAATCTTTACACTAGGCTATTTTTCCTTTATAAAAGTAGGTGACATCATAACATTTGTGAGTTAACTAAAGTCATAGAAAATACTTCAGCAAGATTACATGGTTCATTTTATGGAATTATATTCATATGTTTTTAAGGTAATTAACATTCATGAGGAAAAAATAATTACCTTTAAAACATAATTATATTCATATGTTCTTAAGGTAGTTATTTTTTCCTCATGAATATTTTAAAAACTAAGAGTCAGATTATATATGGCTTTGAAGAGACATGATCACTTAATTGACAGGAGGGAAATTGGTTAAGATTGTTTAAAATGTTAAGTGATTAATGAATATCCAACTTAGTATATAAGATATGTCAATAATAGATATCCAGAAATTTATAATCCAGAGTTTTCAAACATTCTTTCAACTAAATTTCTATTATTTATCTCTTTCATTAATTTTATGATAACTTTATTTCACAAGATATATGCTAAAATAATTGTGACTGTATAGATAGAAAAATACATAATTTTCTCTGAACTCCTCTTACTTCTGGACCATTAATGAGTTTTAATGCGCTTTCCCTTACAGAATTTCTTACAGAGACCTTATAGAGTTGGTTTTGAATACCTTGTTGATGTATCTAAACAGTTTTAAATAAGATGTCATTTTGTGTTCATGCTATCTTAGCTGGAGAAGATGGCTAATTATGGTATAATTCATATAAAACATTTTTGATAAGTTTAATTATCTGCTAGTAAATAATATCATAGAAAGAATTTCCTCTCACACTTTAAGTTTAATTATCTGCTAGTAAATAATATCATAGAAAGAATTTCCTCTCACACTTCTTTAAATGAATTATCAATATTTAAATACTCTTTATACAGCTGGTTCAATATAAAGAACTTAAGGAACAGGTAAGAAAAAAAGTGGCTATAATGACCCAACAGTTGGAAAAGCTTCAGTGGGAACAGAGGTCTGATGAAGAAAGATGGGCATTTGAAAAGAGGAGACATGGGGAAGTTCAGGTACCTCGGTTTGTGCAATAAATGATTTTGAATTATTTTTCATGAAATTTTATTCCCTTTTTATATTTGTTTTTCAGTATATAAATGGTTTTACATCAGATACAGGAATTAATTAAATTTTCTGGATTACCTGTTAGACTGCCTAGCACTATTGAGGTGCTCTTTCATAGTCTAAGATATAGACAGTGTAAGGACTCCCCTGGTGGTCCAGTGGTTAAGACTCTGTCTTCCAAGGCAGGGGATGCAGGTTCAATCCCTGGTTGAGGAACTAAGATCCCACACACCATGAGGCAACTAAGCCCATGCACCAAATTTAAGAGAGAAGCCCATGTGCCTCAGCAAAGACTGAGAACAGCCAAATAAGTAAAATAAAAGTGTAAAGAAACTGATAAAAATAACATATAAAAATAGTGTCTTCCTTCATATAGTCAGTAAGCATTTTATGCATACTTGTATAATGGTAGGCAGAAAGCAAAGAGGAACTAAAGAGCTTCTTGACAGGTGAAAGAGGAGAATGAAAAAGCTGGCTTAAAACTCAACATTCAAAAAACTAAGGTCATAGCATCCAGTCCCATCACTTCATGGCAAATAGAAGGGGAAAAGTGGAAACCATGGCAGATTTTATTTTCTTGGGCTCCAAAATCACTGCAGATGGTGACTGCAACCTTGAAATTAAAAGATGCTTACTCCTTGGAAGAAAAGCTATGACAAACCTAGACAGTGTATTAAAAAGCAGAGACATCACTTTACTAGCAAAGGTCCATATAGTCAAAGCTATGGTTTTTCCAGTAGTCATGTACAGATGTGAAATTTGGACCGTAAAGAAGGCTGAGTTCCAAAGAATTGAGGCTTTTGAACTGTGGTGCTGGAGAAGACTCTTGAGAGTCCCTTGGACAGCGAAGAGATCAAACCAGCCAATCCTAAAGGAAATCAACCCTAAATATTCATTGGAAGGACTGATACTGAAGCTCCAATACTTTGGCTACCTGATGTGAAGACCTGTCTCATTGGAAAAAATCCTGATGCTGGAAAAGACTGAGGGGAGGGGAGGAGTAGAAGGGGGCGACAAAACATAAGATGGTCGGGTGGCGTCACCGACTTGATGGACAGGAGTTTGAGCAAACTCTGGGAGATAGTGAAGGACAAGGAAGCCTGGTGTGCTGCAGTCCATGGGGTCCCAAAGAGTCAGACATAACTTAGTGATGGAACAGCAACATAATGATAGGCACAGGCAGATGCTATTGTCTGTTCTTAGATGTAGGTTAGTTCATTGAGGTTAGCAGGAGGATAACTAAAGGAAAAAAGAAAAACAAATAGCATAAGTGAAAGGTCATTTGCAAACATTAAGGACACAGCCCAGGAGGAGCCTAATAGTTTACATGAGAGGTAACCATCAAGAGAGCATTCTACTATTCTGCCTTAGAGTAAGAGAGACTTGGCTTCCATCCAGTCTTGTCCTGTCACTGACTGTGTTGGTATAGCTAAATCATTTCACTGTTTTGAACTTTGATTTCTTCATTTGTACAATGTCTTTTTTTTGTCTTTTTTATGGTTGAGTAGTATTCCATTGTGTATATAATATACCACATCTTCTTTATCCATTCATCTGTCGATGGACATTTAGGTTGCATCCATATCTTGACTATTGTAAATAATACTGCAGTGAACATGGGAGTGCATATCTTTTCTAATTACTTTTTTTCTTTTCTTCACAAAAATATCTAGGATTGGTATTTCTGGATCACATGATAGTTATATTTTTATTTTGTGAGGAATCTCCGTACTGTTTTCCATAGTAGCTGCACCAATTTACGTTCCCACCGATAGTGCATGGAACTTCACTTTTCTCCATATCCTTGCCAATACTTTTCTTGATAACAGCCATTCTGACAGGGGTGAGATGATATCTCATTGTGATTTTGACTTGTATTTCTCTGATGATGTTGAGCATCTTTTCATGCACCTGCTATCTGTATGTCTTCTTTGGAAAAACGTCTATTCAGATAACCTGCCCATTTTTAAATTACTTCTTGTTTTTATGTTGAGTTGTATGAGTTCTTTGTACATTTTGGATGTTAACCGCTTAGGGCATATATTGTCTGCAAACCTCTTCCATTCAGAGCTGCTGCTGCTGCTAAGTCGCTTCAGTCATGTCCAACTCTGTGCGACCCCATAGACGGCAGCCCACCAGGCTCCCCTGCCCCTGGGATTCTCCAGGCAAGAATACTGGAGTGGGTTGCCATTTCCTTCTCCCTCAGGTTAGATCACTACAAGCTTCCCTCTTAGGACTACTTTTGCTGCATTCCATAGGTTTTGGATCATTGTATTTTGTCTCTAGGTGTTTTTAAAAATTTCTTCTTTGATTTCTTCAGTGATCCATTGGTTGTTTAATAATAATTGTTTAGTCTTCACATATTTGTTTTCTGGCAGTTTTTTCCTTCTGTTTGATTTCTAGTCTTGGTTGTGGTGAGAAAACATGCTTGATATGGTTTTAGTTTTCTTAAATTTATTGCGACTTACTTTGTGGCAACTCCTGGTTCTAGATCACTTAGTAAAGGAGTAAGACATTATTTATTGACTATGCCAAAGCCTTTGACTCTGTGGATCACAAAAAACTGTGGAAAATTCTGAAAGAGATGGGAATACCAGACCACCTGACCTGCCTCTTGAGAAACCTGTATGCAAGTCAGGAAGCAACAGTTAGAACTGGACATGGAACAACAGACTGGTTCCAAATAGGAAAAGGAGTAAGTCAAGGCTGTATACACCCTGTTTATTTAACTTCTATGCAGAGTACATCATGAGGAATGCTGGGCTGGAGGAAACACAAGCTGGAATCCAGATTGCCGGGAGGAATGTCAATAACCTCAGATATGCAGATGACACCACCCTTATGGCAGAAAGTGAAGAAGAACTAAAAAGCCTCTTGAGGAAAGTGAAAGAGGAGAGTGAAAAAGTTGGCTTAAAGCTCAACATTCAGAAAACGAAGATCATGGCGTCTGGTCCCATCACTTCATGGCAAATAGATGGGGAAACAATGGAAACAGTGGCTGACTATTTTTTGGGGCTCCAAAATCACTGCAGATGGTGACTGCAGCCATGAAATTGAAAGATGCTTACTCCTTGGAATGATCAACCTAGACAGCTTATTAAAAAGCAGAGACATTACTTTGTCCACAAAGGTCTGTCTAGTCAAGGCTATGGTTTTTCCAATGGTCATGTATGGATGTGAGAGTTGGACTATAAAGAAAGCTGAGCGCTGAAGAATTGATGCTTTTGAAGTGTGGTGTTGGAGAAGACTCTTGAGAGTCCCTTGGACTGCAGGGAGATCCAACCAGTCCATCCTAAAGGAGATCAGTCCTGGTGTTCATTGGTAGGACTGATGGTAAAGCTGAAACTCCCAATACTTTGGCCACCTGATGCAAAGTGTTCACTCGTTTGAAAAGACCCTGATACTGGGAAGGATTGAGGGCAGGAGGAGAGGGGGACAACAGAGGATGAGATGGTTGGATGGCATCACAGACTCAATGGACATGGGTTTGGGTGGACTCCAGGAGTTGGTGATGGATGGGGTCATAAAGAGTCAGACACGACTGAGCAACTGAACTAAAAACAAATTAATGTTGCTGTAATGCACAGAATGAATTAGACAGGGAAAAGGTTAAAGGTAAACAAATTAGAGACTACCACAATCCTTGGACTTAGTGATAAAGTGAATGGAGCAAGACTTGTGAAGTCCTCCTTCCACAAGCCTGTAGTTGCCTTTTAGATTCCTATACAGTTACAGTATTGAGCCACTCTAGTGGAATTACTTGTCTGTTTCTCCCACCAAACCTTAGTCCTTGAGAGCAGAGACTCTGTCTTGTTGATTATAGTATCTGTAGTTTCTAGCACGTGGTAGGCTGTGAATAAATATTTATTGAATGAGTTAGTTTGAGAGAGAGATAGGACTGTATATAATTATTTGAAAATAATCCCCTTGGGGTTTAAAGTTACCAGAGTAAACTTGCTGAAGATAGATATGTAGTAAATGGTGGAGCCAAGATTTGAACCTTGATTCCTGAAACCTCAAAACTTTTTACCATACTGCCTTTTCAAAATAAAAATATGCTCTCCTGAGAATTTTCGTATGGTTATCTATATATTTCAGATTTAGAATAACATGCAATTATAGGCTTCCCCAGTGGCTCAGCAATAAAGCATCTGCCTGCAGAGCAGGAGCTGCAGGAGAACGCAAGTTCAATCTCTGGGTCAGAAAGATCCCCTGGAAGAGGGCATGGCAGCCCACTTCTGTATTCCTGCCTAGAGAATCCAATGGACAGAGGACCCTGGTTGGCTAAGGTCCATAGGGTCACAAAAGAAGTGGACGTGACTGAAGTGACTTAGAATGCACAGACGCATGCTATTACAAGTTCTAGGCATCTAGTGAAAAACTATTTGTTTGGAGTTGCTATAATTGATTTCAGATTTCATTTCCTATTTTAGGAAAATATAAAACACATAAAGGAACAAATAGAAGATCATAAAAAGCGAATAGAGAAGTTGGAGGAGTATACAAAAACATGCATGTAGGTATAGTAAAAAAAATTGCTTGCAGCTTTCTTGTATCTCTGGGGTCTTGTATATGTGTGGTGAATGCTTCCTCTGTATCATAATGTTCTCTCCCATTGTTTTTTTATTTCATTGTAGATAATTAAAAATTATAATTAACCAGTTAAGGTTGAGATTTTGAAAATATAAATGTTTAACAGTGGTGAAACTTAAAACTCTCCTTTGGTATTGATATTTTATAATGAAAGTATGTCATGAAAACTATCAGCACCTAAGTATTCTATCACTAAGAATTTCTTTTTAATTGACATTTACTTACTGTTAAGCTCATGAAGATTGCTCTGGTTATAGTGAGTGATCTATTCTTTTTTCTCAGAATCCAGAAATATGTATCTTTTGACTCAAGAAAGAATGATTTAAGTATCTTTTGCTCATGTTTGGTGTTAGGTTTATTATATTGTATTTTTCACCATTTGAAATAGATAGAGCTCTATCCCATTCCCCTGTGATGCCAGGCTAGAGTGTATTGCAATTCCTAAATTTTGGTTTTTCTTTTTGCTATTATTGTTATTGTCATACAGGAATTGCTTGAAAGAAAAAAAAGAGCAAGAGGAAAACTTAGTGAATGAAATAGAAAAAACAAAATTAAGAATGTCTGAAGTTAATGAAGAATTGAATCTTATTAGAAGTGAATTGCAGAATGCTGGACTTGATACCCATGAAGGAAAACGTCAGCAAAAGAGAGCAGAGATTCTGGAACACCTTAAGAGACTTTACCCAGATTCAGTGGTAATTGAAATAAAAAGGCTAAGCTTTCTTATTTGTGATTAAAAATTTGAAATTATTAGGAAGTATTATTTCAGAAACCTACAAATTTTCTGTTTTATTATTTATATTTAAGGCGTTATAGTAACTGGGGTAAAATGTGTATAATCCCCAGTAATGTCTATAGGTAAGTAATTATCGGGGAGAAACATTGATATGAACACATTACCCAGAGAGTCCAGATATCCCCAAAGGATATGGGTATATGAAATAGTCTGTTGCCCTGTAGACACATAGCCTTAAACCTCATTTTCTTCATGATCTCAGTTTTTTTTTTTAAAGTACTTTCTTCAGTGGACATTGTTGGCCTACTTTTGAACAGTGAATTTTTATTCTCTAAATCTGACTGTCCATCCAGTATTACTAGTTTGTTTCATTAGCCCCAGTGCAGCAATATCTAACCGGTCACGTGAGGTATCCACTTCATAGTTCGATATTGGGGTCTGTCATCTCACTCTCTTGTCACTAACACTAGTGGACACTGTGTGCTCCTTCTTTCATGACAGCCTTTTTCTTCCAGCATTTGACACTGCTAACCACTTGCACTTTTTGAAACACTTGTTTTTTGGCCTCCTTGATACCACACTCTGTTGGTTTTCCTATTTTTCTCTTCACCCGTCTTCATTTCGTTTTAGCATCTTTTTTTGCCTTTCTGATTCTTAAGTGTTAGTCTTTGTTTCTAGATAATGATAGAAGAATAAGGGTGGGTCACAGAATTCTTCCCCCAATACCAAGGAAAATCAGAAAAACTAGTTCAGCAACCAAAAGAGGAAAGGGGCTCATACATCATGCTCTACTAACCTTCAGAAAATAGTAATAGTCCAGGATTTCTTTTTAAAGATTAAAATACAGTATTGCTGATTCTTAATTCTGCAGAAGGCAAACTGGTAAATTGATTAATTTCTGAGAATTCTCAGTATCCCTTAATCTAGCAAGAAGCAAACTTTGTTTGTTTCATTCTGAGTAGAAAACTAACACTCAAATAGAATCAGAGAATATGGACCTGTGCTTCTCTTAGATGAAAGTGAAGGCTCTAGAGCTCTTCATTAAATTGAGAAGCCAATTCAAAGCCCTCTCCCCCAAAATGGGATTTGTTCTCTTTCCCCCAAGAAGAAAAACCTTAGTATGGGATATTAATTGAAGAAAAAACAAAACTCAGTTATTCAAGTAAAATACATGCATAGCTTTAGCACAGCTCTCATTTACCCTAGCTTTTCAAACCCGTGGGCATCCCTGGTAGCTCAGCTGGTAAAGAATCTTCCTGCAAAGCAGGAGACCCCGATTCAATTCCTGGGTGGGGAAGATCCCCTGGAGGAGGGTATGGTAACCCACTCCAGTTCAAGTCCTTGAGTGATGGGCAATCAGAAAATCCTTAGAATATAGAACAGAAAATGCTTGGTCCATCATTTGTTGCTCAGAGGAGATAACCATCTCAGTTTTAGGTGAGACAATCAAAAAAAGTTATCCATCACAGAAAATAAAAGATTTACACAGAGCTGCCCACATTAAATATAGGAAAGGTGAAGAGAAGCTGTATGGTAGTATAGGTACATATATTAAAAGAAAAAAAAAAAGGCATTTAGAAGTCAAAGAACCTTGTGGGAAAAAGTTACAGAACAAAATTCCCCATAAGTTTTTTGTGCTGTAGACAATTTAATAAGAGCTTGAATTCAGAAAATCAAGTTCAAATATCTGAATAAAATAAACAACTAGCACTAAGAAAACAAGACCAAACATTACTGAACTAATAAATTGCAAATAGCAAGAAACGGGTTACATAGCTGAAAATCAAATTACTGACCTAGAAGTCAGATTTTAGTTAATATACCTGAATTGAGAAGAAAAAACAAAAGATAATAAATATTAAAGACAATGATGATCTATCATAAAGAAATTGGTATTTCTGATGTAGAACCTAGCAAATGAGTCTAAAGACATAAAATTGAATCTACAAGACATTCTAGGGAGCATTGATACAGGACGGCTGGCATTCTGATGTTTTCTAGGCTTTTTGAACTTCAGTCTGATTCTTGACCAGTCCTCAGATCCTCAAAAACACTTCTCTGTGGGAAGCCATCTCTGGCTTCTTAGGTCAACCTGGTCCCTGTTACACATTCTCAGAGCACTCTGTGCTTAGTCATAGTGTCTCTTTTAACTCTACTTTGTACATGCGTATAATTATTGGTTATTTATTTTCTTCCCCTACTAATCTGAAAGCTCTGTGAGGTTAGAGAGGATCTGTTTTGTTCAGGCATGTTTACCCAGTGCCTGGCTCAGTACCTGCATGCAGTAATGCCTCACAGATTCTTATTTAAAAAGTAAAGTCATGAATGAATACTATTTAATTACTAGGTTTGTAAAATATTTTAATACCTTGGTATTACTAGTCTCTCCTTATTAGTCTTTTGTTAAATGAAATATGACACACCTAACATATTTCATGTGCTGTGTTGTACTTAGTTGCTCAGTCGTGTCTGACTCTTTGTGACCCCATGGACTGTAGCCCACCAGGTTCCTCTGTCCATGGCGATTCTCCAGGCAAGAATACTGGAGTGGGTTGCCGTGCCCTCTAGGGAATCTTCCCAACCCAGGGATCGAAACCAGATCTCCCACATTGAAGGGGGATTCTTTACTGTCTGAGCCACTAGAAATTTATTTCCGTTTTCCATTTGAGACTGTTAAATTATGATGTTTATAATTTTGTAAAATTAGTTTTGGTCTGTGCTGCTTTGTTACATTAAAAAAATGATGAATTATATGTTTTTCATTAATGTGTTTGTTTTTCTCTCCTTTTTGAAACCTGCAAAGTTTGGAAGACTTCTTGACCTGTGTCATCCTATTCATAAGAAATACCAGCTGGCTGTTACTAAACTTTTTGGTCGGTACATGGTTGCCATTGTTGTAGCCTCTGAAAAGGTAGCAAAAGATTGTATTCGATTTCTGAAGGAGGAAAGAGCTGAACCTGAGACGTTCCTTGCACTAGATTACCTTGATGTAAGAAATTTTAAATCCTTAGTTTTTAATAGTGATAAAATACTGTCTTTTAAAGTATGTCTTTATTGCCTGAGACTGTGGTAGTAATTTACAAAGTCATTGATTGGATGCCAGTTAGTCATTCAAATGGCTGGTGTTAATATATTGACAGGCAAAGAATAATATCTGGAGAAGGTGATGGCACCCCGCTCCAATACCCTTGCCTGGAAACTCCCATGGGCGGAGGAGCCTGGTAGGCTGCAGTCCATGGGGTCGCGAAGAGTTGGACATGACTGAGCGACTTCACTTTCACTTTTCACTTTCATGCGCTGGAGAAGGAAATGGCAACCCACTCCAGTGTTCTTGCCTAGAGGATCCCAGGGATGGTGGAGCCTGGTGGGCTGCCGTCTATGGGGTCGCACAGAGTCAGACATGACTGAAGCCACTTAGCAGCAGCGGCAGCTGTCTTTCTTGCCTTCATATCACTTCCCCCTAGTTTTGCCATAATTTACCTTAATGACTTTGAGCACATTGCTCTAGCAGTGCACGCCTAGCCAGCAGTTTACTTTCTCCTGTAGCATAGTATGTTGGAGAAGGATGAAACGTACGTTCTGTCAGTGGAATGCTAACCCGAAGTTTCAATTGTAAATGTGTGGTCCAGTAAATATGTGTCAGCTATTGGTGGAGCAAGCTAAATTTTGAGGTTTGAGATACGTATTGAAAGGTCTTAAGAGTATCTAAACTTTACATAATATTTATATGTGCACACATATTTTGGTTATATATAGGGTTTTTGTTTATGATAATGAAATTATACTTGCTGGTTTTCAGTAACACATTGCAAATATCTTTTGATCTCTTTATCAGCCCAACTTAAGTCATGTCAAAGGGGATCTACAAGCTTTCCTGATATTTAAGCCTAAAATGGTTTTCTGAGTTCCATACTATTGTGCCATTCTTTTGAAAGTATATAAATAGGTATTTTCTCCCACTAGATTTTATGATTTTGAGAGCAGGATGAGATTCTCTGTCATTGCTTAATCCCAACTAGTTAGTGATAAAATTTAATCTGGAAATTATATCTTCTGGCATTTGATGAAGTATATTTTTTAAAAATATTAAATAAAGCCAGTGGTATTGTTCATCAGATTCTCATCTAATTTTTATTGTGTATAAGTGCATACTACTAATCACTTACTGTTATATATGTTCTTTGAAAAAGAATGTCCTGAATATTTGGTTTATATTTTAATATACCTAATATATCAAGTATTTTTTAAACCTTTTAGATTAAACCAATCAATGAAAGATTAAGGGAGATTAAAGGCTGTAAAATGATGATTGATGTCATAAAGACTCAGTTTCCTCAGCTGAAGAAAGTAATTCAGTTTGTGTGTGGAAATGGCCTTGTCTGTGAGACTCTGGAAGAAGCAAGGCATATTGCCTTCGCTGGACCTGAAAGACGGAAAGTAAGAGATTTAAATTGCAGTTTTGGATAATTTAAAGCAGTATTTGTAAGACTAACATATTACATATACAAATATTTGTATATGCTTTCATATGTTCTCCTATGTGAGGAAGACTAACAGAACCTAAGATATTCATGGCTGCAGTAGTTTTTGTAATGTTAAGTATTCAAAAAATTAATTTCTCTAATATTTCCCCAAATCAGAAATCATATTTTGAAAGTTAGATTTATTGTAGTGATATCCTAAAGCTGTTAATTTTTAACTATATATACAATAAATGTTCCTGTTGGATCTCAGATTTTCCCTGTATATATATTTATATTTATATATATATATATTTAGTAGCATATATATATATATATATATAATACATACATTTCTGAATACCAGGAAAGAATTTGGGTGCTTAGTTTACATTCTCGGTTATTCTATAGTTTAATGAAGATACTAACTGTCCTTTTATACATTCAAGGTTTTAACACATTTGAAGTTATATAGAAATAGCACAATTGAAATGAGGTTACTAAATATTAGTCTCTCAAATAATTTAGGTTTTAAAAATATTATTTCCTCTCAGTTGAAATAGAGTTTAATTAAGCAATGTAAAATTATTCAAATTATCTGATATAGTCTTTTTTTAAAAACTACTTTGTGATAACATAGTACCTAAGGGCATTAACTGTGGAGTAAGACCAGTTCCCTGATAGCTGGTAAAGAACCTGATAGCTGGTAAAGATACCCTGATAGTTAGTAAAGAATTTGCCTGCAATGCAGGAAACCCCAGTCGATTCCTGGGTCGGGAAGATCCACTGGAAAAGGGATAGGTTACCACTCCAGTATTCTTAGGTTTCCCTTGTGGCTCAGCTGGTGAAGAATCGACCTGCAGTGTAGGAGACCAGGGTTTGATCCCTGGGCTGGGAAGATTCCTGGGTTGGGAAGATCCACAGGAGAAGGAAAAGGATACCCACTCCAGTATTCTGGCCTAGAGAATTCCATGGACTGTATAGTCCACGGGGTTGCAAAGAGTTGGACATGACTGAGCAACTTGCAAAAGGAAAAAAAGACCAGTGATACTACTTAGTAATTAATTATGCAAATTTAGGCAAGTTTCTAAACCTTTTAGTTTGTTCATCTAAAGTGGCAGAAATAATGGTACTTATTTCATAGAGTTATAGGATTAAATAAGTAATAACATGCAAAATGCTTTTATAGTGCCCAGGAAATAGCTCTCAAAAAAGTGATAGTCATTTTGTATTTGCTAGTCAGTTTACACACATTGATGTGAAATGTCCAGAATCGCAAATTAACACAAAGCAGGCTATTCTTATGAAAGATAGGAATTTTCCATATTAAATATATTGACTTGTCTTATATGATTAACTTCTCATACACTTTAGTAGTTGTAGCTATAATAATCTTAATGTGATCTCTGTCGTTGATTTCTCCATATTAAATTTAAGCAGGTGTAATAAGTGAGCTACTTAAATATCTTCCTTATTTGCTACCTCATTAACTATGCTAAAGTTGATTTTTGTATATTTGTAAAATTGATTTTTGAAGATTTGTGTGATGAATTTAAAGAAGTCACATGAAGATAAGACTGTGTTTAACTTTTCCTTCATTCACCGTATATTGATGGTTTGTATCTTGTTCAAAGATATAGGATATACTCCTTTAGGCTATATTTTTTTCTTTTTGTTATTTCAAAATTTTAATTATCTTTATAAATCATATTTTTATCTTGAAGTATGTTCCAGGGACTCGTCTTCCCATTGTTATTATTCCACTTGAAGAATATTCTTTATTTTAGGTTGCAAAAGACATTTGGATAGATGCCATATTTTCACAGAAATCACCTGAGGTTTTTAATTTGAGCTTTTGGTTTTCCATGGACTTGATGTCTTTCCATTGTCTTGATAATGTGGTTTAAAATTTTCCTTGTTCAAACATTGCAAGTTATATCACAAAATTATATTTTTGTTGGTTTATAAACTATATAGTACGTGTAAACTATATAATATAAATTACAGTGATTTTGCTAGCTGTAGTTTAGTCATTAAGATATTTATAACTCAATCTTAAAATAGTTTAAAAATTTATGTGACAAAATTTTAAAATCTAGAGTCTCTTTCAATACATGTGGAAATACAAGGGAATTTCATCCATTTCCCTTAAGCAAAGAAACAACAATTATTTGCTTCCTTTTCTCATAGACTGGATGGTTATTTCTCTAAATCATATATAGAAATATCTGTTTATGCTTTGGGCTTCCCTAATAGCTCAGTTAGTAAAGAATCTGCCTGCAATGCAGGGGACCCCAGTTTAATTCCTGGGTGGGAAGATCCACTGGAGAAGGGATAGGCTACCCACTCCACTTTTCTTGGACTTCCCTTGTGGCTCAGCTGGTAAAGAATCCAGCTGCAGTGCGGGAGACTTGGGTTCAATCCCTGGGTCAGGAAAATCCCCTGGAGAAGGGAAAGGCTACCCACTCCAGTATTCTGGCCTAGACAGTCCATGGGGTCACAAAGAGTCAGACACAACTGAGCGACTTTCACTTTCATTTATGCTTTACCCTTCTAATATGATGTAGCAAAAAAACAGACCCAGAAAAATGTCATTAACTAGCTGGTAATCTGTGAAAACATCATTTTTCCAAAAATTAAATACATTAAACAAGAGAGAATAAAAATGCAGGGTACAGTAGGTTGAAAACACCGGGTATCATCTGGAATAAAATATAGTTGAATCTACACTTCATACCTTATATCAGTATATTCATAGATCAGAAATGTAAATGTTAAAAAATAAAAGAGAAACTATGGGAAATTTTTTTCTTAACCTCAGAGATAGTAAGGCCTTTCCAATATGACCAAAAATAAAAAAAGCCAACCCCAAGGCTAAAAACATGGGTGAAAAAGTGAAAGTGTTAGTCACTTAGTCATATCCAACTCTTTGTGACCCCATGGACTGTAGCCTGCCAGGCTCCTGTCCATGGCATTCTCCAGGGAAGAATACTGGAGTGGTTTTTAGCCATTCTTAATCGCTATGCATAAATTTACATAAACATAACATTTCTGCATAGAAAAGACCATTATAAGCAAAATCAAAAGACATGGCAAACCAGAGAAAATATTTTCTACTCATAAAAAAGAAAATTTGCCACAAATCAATCAGGTAAAGAACAGAAATAAAGTTGAAAAATAGACAAAGGAGAGGAGCAAACTTAGGTTCATAAAAGGAAATATTCAGTTCAGTCACTCAGTCGTGTCCAGTTCTTTGCGATCCCATGAATTGCAGCATGCCAGGCCTCCCTGTCCATCACCAGCTCCTGGTGTTCACTCACATTCACGTCCATCGAGTCGGTAATGCCATCCACCCATCTCATCCTCTCTCATCCCCTTTTCCTCCTGGCCCCAAACCCTCCCAGCATCAGAGTCTTTTCCAAGGAGTCAACTCTTTGCATAAGGTGGCCAAAATACTAGAGTTTCAGCTTTAGCATCATTCCTTCCAAAGAACACCCAGCACTGATCTTTAGAATGGACTGGTTGGATCTCCTTGCTGTCTAAGAGACTCTCAAGAGTCTTCTCCAACACCACAGTTCAAAAGCATCAATTCTTCGGCACTCAGCTTTCTTCACAAGTCCAACTCTCACATCCATACATGACTGTTGGAAAAACCATAGCCTTGACTAGATGGACCTTTGTTGGCAAAGTAATGTCTCTGCTTTTGAATATGCTATCTAGGTTGGTCATAACTTTTCTTCCAAGGAGTAAGCGTCTTTTAATTTCATGGCTGCAGTCACCATCTGCAGTGATTTTGGAGCCCCCAAAAATAAAGTCTGACACTGTTTCCACTGTTTCCCCATCTATTTCCCATGAAGTGATGGGACCAGATGCCATGATCTTCGTTTTCTGAATGTTGAGCTTTACGCTAACTTTTTCACTCTCCTCTTTCACTTTCCTCAAGAGGCTTTTTAGTTCCTCTTCACTTTCTGCCATAAGGGTGGTGTCGTCTGCATATCTGAGTGCCGGGAGCCAGTGTGAGGAATCCCGCCCGTGACAAGGTCATGAGGAAGGAAGCTGACATACGCAAGGCGTGCTCAGACTTCAGGGACCCCTCTGGAAATTCCTAAGCATGTACCCCAACAAAAATCTGCCGGCTTTTGTGCTCTGCTTTTCCACTCTTCTGACATTTTCTGGAAAAAGTCAATTCAGGGCTTTAGTCTTCTGCATTTGAAAGAGTGTTTCAATCCAAAAAACCCTCTGATGGCTTTCTAGCCTGCCTGCAGGACTCGTACAGCTGCGCGTGTGATTGTTTGAGGCCTCCTGACCGCACAGGAAGCTTAAAACATCCTAGGAATGTAGGAGCTTCCGAGGAGTCAAAATCTTTAGAATAGGACTGATTAAAGTTTCATTTGTTGAGTCAATGCTTGCTGCCAAATTTTCATATCCTTTATTTTTAGATATAGTTGGTATATAGAAAAACAAGTAGTAGACCTGGTATTAGCAACATTAGATCTTTGAGTTAAGTACCTTCTTTGTTATATCCCACTGCACCTTTATTCTATAGAGATGTAACTTTAATGCTTTAAGGAGATGCAGATTAAAGAAAAACACTTCAGGGGAAACAAAATTAACATTCATTAAGGAAGAGAGCCAAAAAGTGTTAACAAGCCTCTTGGCCAAAAGATAATGTAAATCACCTGAGACCTTTTGTATACAAAATGATATACGGAAAGAATCTGGGTTGTGAACGCTACATAATTTTGTGTTATCCATTGATCTCCATGTTTTATCAAAAGTATAAAAGGCCTTCTGAATAATAAAGGAGGGGGCCAGGGGCCGGGGGCCAGTTTCTCGGACCAGTTTCTCGAACTAGTCTCTCGGCCTGGTTTCTTGGGACTCTGGCTCCCCCCATGTCTTTCTCTCTCTTTCTTCTTCTCTCCCTTTCCCTCTCTCTGCTCTTTACTTTAACTTCAGGCTGCATCTCCACCTGGGGCGCGGAGGCTCGCCAGGTCTACTTACTTGCCCTGGCTGTTAAGACCCGCATGAAAGGGAGCTTAAGGCGAGGCACCCTTAGATATTCAAGCGGGCGCCGGTGGCCCAACGTAGATGGTGCAAATTCCTTGTCTGGAATTTTATTGGCCTTCCGCGTAAACCAAGCTATTCAGCCCTCTTCCTCCACTTAATCTTCTTACTACACTATAGTTTCCTAATCTAATCTTATATTAATAAATAAACAAGTCTTTCCACGCCAACGCCGTCCACCCTTCGAATTCCCTGGATCCACCGGGGCTGGACCCCGGCATCTGAGGTTATTGATATTTCTCCCGGCAATCTGGATTCCAGCTTGTGCTCCTTCCAGCCCAGCGTTTCTCATGATGTACTCTGCATAGAAGTTAAATAAGCAGGGTGACAATATACAGCCTTGATGTACTCCTTTTCCTATTTAGAACCAGTCTGTTGTTCCATGTCCAGTTCTAGCTGTGGCTTCCTAACCTGCATATAGGTTTCTTAAGAGGCAGGTCAGGTGGTCTGGTACTCCCTTCTCTTTCAGAATTTTCCAGTTTATTGTGATCCACACAGTCAGAGGCTTTGGCATAGTCAATAAAACAGAAATAGATGTATAATTGGTGTTAAATACGAAAACTCACCCTCACTTAAAATATGGGAAATTCCCATTAAAACTATACCAAAATACTGTTTTCACTTGTCAAATTGATCAATATCAAAAAGTTTGATAGCACTTTATGGGGAAAGAGACCCTTGGGTTCACTGCTCTGGGCATGTAAATTTGTGCCATCTATGTGAGGGGCAAGTCTAGCAGTTGTAAAGAGCTTTACATACACATAAAATCGTATGTGTATGAAGTGATATATATACAAGATTTAGTTATTGAACCATTGTGTGCAGCAAGAAATTTGGAAACAATTTGCGCAAGACTGTTCAGTAAAGTTATAATGCATTTATAAAATGGGACACTATATAACCTTAAATAGAGGGAATGAAGCTCTTTATGTACAAGTGTCAGATAATCTCCAAGATTTCAGTTCAGTTGCTCAGTTGTATCCGACTCTTTGTAACCCCATGGACCATAGCACGCCAGGCCTCCCTGTCCATCACCAACTCCTGGAGTTTACTCACACTCATGTGCATTGAGTCGGTGATGCCATCTAGCCATCTCATCCTCTGTTGTCCCCTTCTCCTCCTGCCCTCAATCTTTCCCAGTATCAGGGTCTTTTCAGATGAGTCAGTTCTTTGCATCAGGTGGCCAAAGTATTGGAGGTTCAGCTTCAGCATCAGTCCTTCCAATGAATATTCAGAACTGATTTCCTTTAGGATGGACTGGTTGGATCTCCTTGCTGTCTAAGAGACTCTCAGGAGTCTTCTCCAACACCACAGTTAAAAAGCATCAATTCTCCAGCGATCAGCTTTCTTTATAGTCCAACTTAAATCTATACATGACTACTCCAAGATATAGTCAGTTTTTTTAAAAGTAGTAAGTAGACTAGTGCTTATTATGTTACCATTTGTGTAAAACATGAGGAAAGGAGATGTGTGTTTGTTTATGCAAAGATATTTCTGGAAGAATACATAAGAAATTGACAGCATTGATTATCTCTAGGGAGGGTAACTGGGTCGTAGGGGCTAGCAATGCCAGGAAAATTTTTTACTCTATGCCCTGTATCTTTTGGAGTTTGAACTATGTGAATGTCTTACCCATTCAAAAGTAAAAGGAAATGTTAAAGTATATTATTTTCCATACCTGTGAAAGACAGCTTAAAAATACGTATAACCTATATAACACAAAAGTTACAGAGGATCTGCTTCAGCAGCTTATAACACTGAAACAGAATTTCTTGAAACAGTTGAATTTGGTTCAGTGGAATGATCGGATATACCTCAGAATGAATTTTTAGTGCCAAAGAAATCCTCCTTTTCCTAAGCCAGGCTGTCTGGAACTTTTATTTAATGCTACTAATATTTTTAAATGCCCCCCAACTTCTTATTTTATATGAGATTCCCAAGGTATTTTTGGGGGAATGCAAGCCCCCAAATAGGCATAGGATGACTGTACTGAGCAACCATTGTAAACTGTAATTTTCAGGCTAGAAATAGAAATTGTAGTCCTGCCAGAATAGCTTTGACTGTCAATCAAATAAAAATAGGTTATTTGATACTAAGTTTACTTTTTAAAGAAATAAATTCTTTTAATAAACCTAGAAACTATTTTTAAAAGCCCTATAATTCTATGAATTGCTGCCTATTTCATTTTTAGAATTAAAGGAGGTCTATAACATGGTGATTATTAAGAACATGGACATAGATGTTTGATCAACTTTTGATTTAGGGATTTTAGCCCCTGTCTTAAAGAGATGGGAATGCCAGACCTCCTTACCTGTCTCCTGAAAAACCTGTATGCACGTCAAGAAGCAACACCTTACGTGGAGCAACTGACTGCTTCAGTTGTGGGAAAGGAGTATGTCAAGGTTGTATATTGTCACTCTGTTTATTTAGCTTTGTGCCGAGTACATCATGTGAAATGCCGGGCTGGATGAATCATAAGCTGAAATCAAGATTGCCAGGAGAAATATCAACCTCAGATTTGCAGATGATACCACTCTGATAGCAGAAAGCGAAGAGGAACTGAAGAGCCTCTTGATGAAAGTGAAAGAGGAGAATGAAAAAGCTGGCTTAAAACTCAGCATTCAAAAAACGGAGATCATTGCATCAATCCCATCACTTCATGGCAAATAGAAGGGAAAAAGTAGAAGCAGTGACTGATTCTATTTTCATGAGCTCCAAAATCACTGTGGACAGTGACTGCAGTTGTGAAATTAAAAGATGCTTGCTCCTTGGAAGAAAAGCTATGACAAACCTAGACAGCATGTTAAAAAGCAGAGACTTTACTTTGCTTACAAAGGTCCATATGGTCTGGATTTGAGTGAAAATGAAAGTTGCTCAGTCATATCCAACTCTTTGCAACCCCATGGAATAGTCCATGGAATTCTCTAGGCCAGAATACTGGAGTGGGTAGCCTTTCCCTTCTCCAGGGGAACTTCCCAATGCAGGGATCAAACCCAGGTCTCCCACATTGCAGCCAGATTCTTTACCAGCTGAGCCACCAGGTAAGCCCAAGAATACTGGAGTGGGTAGCCTATCCCTTTCTGGGGGATCTTCCTGACCCAGGAATCAAACTGGGGTCTCCTGCATTGCAGATGGATTCTTTACCAGCTGAGCTACCAAGGAATGGATGTGAGAGTTGGACCATAAAGAAGACTGAGCACCGAAGAATTGATGCTTTCTAATTGTGCTGGTTTTTTCCAGTAGTCATGTATGGATGTGAGAGTTGGACTGTGAAGAAGGCTGAGCACCGAAGAATTGATGCTTTTTACTGTGGTGTTGGAGAAGACTCTTGAGAGTCCCTTGGACTGCAAGGAGATCCAACCAGTCCATTCTGAAGGAGATCAGCCCTGGGATTTCTTTGGAAGGAATGATGCTAAAGCTGAAACTCCAGTACTTTGGCCACCTCATGTGAAGAGTTGACTCCTTGGAAAAAACTCTGATGCTGGGAGGGATTGGGGGCAGGAGGAGAAGGGGACGACAGAGGATGAGATGGCTGGATGGCATCACTGACTCAATGGACTTGAGTTTGGGTGGACTCCAGGAGTTGGTGATGGACAGGGAGGCCTGGCGTGCTGCGATTCATGGGGTCGCAAAGAGTCGGACACGACTGAACTGAACTGAACTGAATTGAATTGTGCTGGAGAAGACTTTTGAGAGTCTCTTGGACAGCAAGGCAGTCAAACCAGTCAATCCTAAAGGAAATGGACCCTGAATATTCATTGGAAAGACTGATGCTGAAGTGGAAGCTCCAGTACTTCAGCCACGTGATGCGAAGAGCCGACTCATTGGAGAAGACTCTGATGCTGGGAAGATTGAAGGCAAAAGAAGAGGGCAGCAGAGGATGAGATGGTTAGATAGCATCACTGACTCTATGGACATGAATTTGAGCAAACTCCGAGAGATAGTGAAGGACAGAAAAGCCTGGTGTGCTGCAGTCCATGGGGTGGCAAAGAATTGGACATGATTTAGCAACTAAACAACAACAGATGGCTTTAGGCAAGCTTCTTAATATCTGTAAGCCCCAGTCTATAGGATGGAAATCATATTTACTCATGGGGTGCAAACATACAGTTGAATAGCATATGTGCACTATGTCAAGCATAGTATGATAAATAGTTACAGTAATGATAGCAGCAGCCAACAAAGTAATAAAAAGAATCTCAGAAAATTGTGAGTACCCTCTGCTCTGAGTGGGGAAGTTGACTTGGCCAAGTGTGATGCCTGGAAAGAGAGAGCGGGCATAGGATAGCATATGTGTTATGACAGCTTCTTAGTTCAAAGTTCTTGATACACTTCTCTCTCTTCTTGCCAAGCCAGCCCACAAATTTGTGTGTGTGTGTCACATTTGACTTTTACACATGCAAAAAACAAGTTAATAAATGTTCAGTTTGGAAATAGAGCTCAAAAAGGAAAATCGGGACTTCCCTGGTGGTCCAGTGGTTAAGACTCCACACTTCCGGTGCAGGGGACATGGGTTCAGTCCGTGGTGGGGAACTGAGATCCCACATGCCACGTGGTGGAGCCCCCCCCCCTCAAAATAAAGGAATAGGAAAACCATCCCTAACATGTTCTATAGAGTTGCCAGATCAAATATTTGGACATAAATTTAAAAGTTATTTGTTGTTTATCGGAAGTTCAGATTTAACTGGGCATCCTGTATTCCTCTTTCCTAAGTCTGGCAACCATACTCTTGAAAGATGTAGTGAGTGTTGTGGTCTATGTGCCAGATATTTGATAGTCAGCTATATTACTCTTAGCCTTTGTAGGTATTGATATATGTATAATTGGGTCTTTACCATGAGATCAAGTATGTATTTACTACATTTTTTAATGATATCACTTCTATATTTTAATTTTAATCTAGAATTAATTTTAATATGTGTTATTAGATGTAGATATTAGCTTCCCCCCCAAATGGGTGATTATCTATCCCAGTATATTTAATAATTTTTCTTTTTGATTGAATTGACTTCTCATCATAGTCTAAATTAGTTATACTTTCTTTTTTCATCAAGTTTAATTTGCTATCTCTTATTTGTAGCTGTCTTATTGTATATTTATATTTAGTACAATCTTTATTTTAATCTATAAAAGAATTCATTTCTTTTAGGAAATAGTCAAGATATACATTATCAGTAGGTAAAATGTTAGCCCACAGACAGTATAAAATTATGTATAAAACTAAACTCATGTTCTTTCTAAATCTTGATCTCAATTCTTAGTACCACTCTTCTAACCAAATGAAATTCTGGTTTTTACTCATGGATCTCCTTATAACCTCTGCAGTTCCCATAACTTTTAAAATTATACCACCTAAATATATCTCAAAATCTTTTTCCTTTTCTTTACCTTAGATATTATTAGCTGATTTCATACCATCACCTCTGGCTTCACGTGGACCAGTCAGTCCATTTTCCATATGGTTGCCAGAGTGGTCTGTTTAAAGTTCACATCTCACCATCTCTCTCCTTTGCTGTCAGACAGTGCTAATCTCCAGCCCCTCCACACACCCTGTCAGTCCTCAGCTGCGTTTGATCCACATTCTTCCTGTGATGACGTACAAAGAGCTCTGTGATCTGCCCTGTCTAGCAGCCTCACTCTTTCCTTTCTTTCCTGAAATTCAGACGGAGTAGCTAGAGCTCTAGGAGTCATCTTGGACTACAGAATGACTTTGAAGGTTGTCAGATAAGAGCCACTTGATACATCACTAGTGACCTACAGTGTGGATGTAAAAGCAAGCTTTATTGAGAACAGCCGAAAGGCAGAGGAGCAGCGGAGCCTGTGTAGTCCATCAGCTTTCATTCTGTATAGGTGTACTTTGCTGGCAAAAACGGCATGAGCTAGAAGTGTTCCAGGAGAGGGAAGCTTTTATGGAGAGGTCAGAGGAGTAAGGTGGTCATGTAACAGTGGGCTTCCTAGTCAGGGAAGCTTCTTTCTGGACGAGACACCACCTACAGGAGTTCAGTTTCTGGGCCATTGCTGTTGGTATCTGGCAGAGATCTAGTGTCCTTACTGAGTTCAGACGTGATGAGAAAACTCATTGCCAAGCTAACAGTTGGGAGGGAAGGGAACCCCCAGTGCCTTCCAGAAGATAAAAGGCCTGTCCCCTCGGAGGGGCAGCCCCAGTAAAACACTAAGGGCGGCCGAGCGGTGTGACGGGGGTGGGCCGGCTGTGCAGCACATGCGCACCCTGGAATGCTCTCCTCTGGGACTGCAGGAGAGAGACTGCTTTTCGCTAAATGTGATTAGTCCAGTTCTAACTCGTACTTTCGATGAGACACAGTGAAAGCCTTCACTGCCTCTGGAAGCCTTCTGCGAGCCTTCCAGGCTGGGTTGGAACACCCCAGTTTTATGCCCACAGATTACTCTGTTTCTGTTGTCTCCTACTTCACATTGTAATGATATGTTTATGTGTTTCTTTTCCTTACTAGTCTGACCATAAGGGGCAGTGCCATACTGGACTCTCTTTTGGTCACTCCAGTTCCCAGTATAGAATGTCTCAAACACAGCAGTCACACGGAGTGTCTGAATCTAGGAATGAATGAGGCTCCTGTTGGCTTTTTTTAAAATTAGTTTACATTACGTGGCTTTAGTCCTCCACAGGCTCTCTCCTCTGCTCTGACTAATTAATTAGAAACATTTTAAAAACACTGAGAATTGCTTTCATTTATTCCATAAAGCAAGACTATAAATTTCAAGCTGTTTTATACATTTGACTCAGTTAAAATTTGGGGTCCAATTTCATATTCATTTTAGAGTACATGGTATTTTTTATATTCTAGAGTAACTAAGGCTGTTTTCATAGAATGTCTTTGACATGTGTGTCAGAGTCTTTAAAATACAGTATTATATAATGCAAAGTATGAGATATTAAATACAAATACTCTTGGTTTTTTTCTTCTCAGTACTGAATATGTTTGGGACTAACATATAATTTTATTTTGCTACTCATTTGTGCCTGAAATACAAAACAGTGAGTTTGCTGGCTGGTGTCCCTCATGAGCTAGTTGTCTTATGATAGAGTTTAGTAAATAGTTTTTTTAACTACATATTCTTAGCTGTATAAGTTGTTGTGTTATATTCTGTTTTTATCTTCTTTGTGTACATTTCTCCAAGGTAAAATATTTTTAATTTTACAGACAGTAGCTCTTGATGGAACATTATTTTTAAAATCTGGAGTGATCTCTGGAGGGTCAAGTGACTTAAAATCCAAGGCTAGATGCTGGGATGAGAAAGAGTTAAAGAATTTAAGAGACAGGAGAACCCAGCTAATCCAAGAATTAAAGGTAAATCCATGTAAAAATTGTAGAATACTAAGTAGAGTAATTGTGTTTTTAAGCAAATATTTTAGGTAATAAAAGTACCATGCCGTTAGTTTAAAGAAGTCAAATTATGCAAAATGGAATAAAGTAAAAAATAAAAATCTTTCCCTTGCCCATCCTTACATTTCAGTGGTATTTGTTAAACATAGTTTGATGCATATATTCTAGAAATTTTCTCGGTACATGCAAGTCTATGTATTATTTTCCTGATTTGTTTTATAATAGACTTTTGCTATTGATTGTGTTTGCAACAAGCTTTTTACTTAGTATCACAACATGGACAGTGTGTTCATTTAGCATATAGACAGCTACTTTGTTTTTCAATGAGTCCTTCCTGCTATTTTATTATATAGATTTTAACCAGTGTCACTTTGGTTTTTGTTATTACAAATGAGGCAGCATTCAACTTTCTCTGGAAAGAGAAAGTAACACAGTGCCTGAGAGTATAAATCCTATGGCCACACTGCCTGAGTTTGAATCCTGACTTGCCCACTTACCAGCAGTATGAGCTTGGGCAAGTTCCCTAGCCCCTTCGTACCTTGAACCTTTTAGAGTTACTTTAAAGATTAAATCAGCTATTCAAGATAAAATGCTTAATGCCTGACAAAAATGTAAGCACTATATAAATATTTGTTGTTAGTATACCTTTACTTACATCTCTAAGATGATTTCCTACACGTGGGATTTCTGGGTCTGAGGATGTATGTATTTAAAAAGTTGACAGATGCTGCTAAATTCCCACTGAAAGAAAACCTGTAGAGTTTGTATGTCCCTAGATTGCAGCACTAGGTACTAGCACATATTTTAATCTTTGCCAATCTGGTAAAAAAAAAAAATCTAATTGTTTGAATACGCATTTCTTATAACTGAGGTTGAGCATTTACTCTTATATTTATCATTTGTATATTTACTCATGTATTTTTTTTCTGTGAACTTATTAGGCTATTTGTCTTATTAGCTACTTTAAGAATTATTTGTATAATAAGCAAATTACTTCTTAGCATGTATGTTATAAATATACTTTCTATTCAGCTATTTTTGTTGGCTATATTGAAGTATAATTTATATACAATAACAGTCACCAATTTTAAGTGTACGGTTCAGTAAGTTTTGACAAGTGTATGTATTCACCACCAAAATCCTGATATACAACATTTCCATACCCCGCCACACACAGTTCCTTTGGGCTTCTTTGTAGTCAGTCCCTTCCCCGGGACTTCGTAGAACCTCTGGACCTGGCAGCTCAGTCTACTTTCTATCACTGTAGCTTTTTCTCACTTAGAATTTCATATAAGTAGAATAATCATACAGTAGTAGTCTTCTGTTTTATGCTTTCTTCATTTAACCTGATGCTTTTGAAATTCATGTTGTGTGTATCAAAAGTTTATTCCTTTTTGCTATTCAGTAACTGTTTGACATTTAACTTTGTTTTGTCACATACGTATTTTTAATCTTTATGTAACCAAATTTATTAATCTTTTATAACTTCTGGATTTCAATGTCATGCTCAGAAAGACATTATTCTTTCTGAAAATGACAAAAGAAATTCAATAATGCTTCCACCCATAGTGTCATTTATTTGAATATTATAATCCCACACACAAATTTACTTGAAATGTAAACTTTCAGTTCAGTTCAGTCGCTCAGGAGTGTCCGACTCTTTGCGACCCCATGAATCGCAGCACGCCAGGCCTCCCTGTCCATCACCAATTTCCAGAGTTCCATCAAGTCAGTGATGCCATCCAGCCATCTCATCCTCTTTTGTCCCCTTCTCCTCCTGCCCCCAATCCCTCCCAGCATCAGAGTCTTTTCCAATGAGTCAACTCTTCACATGAGGTGGCCAAAGTACTGGAGTTTCAGCTTTAGCATCATTCCTTCCAAAGAAATCCCAGGGCTGATCTCCTTCAGAATGGACTGGTTGGATCTCCTTGCAGTCCAAGGGACTCGCAAGAGTCTTTTCCAACACCGCAGTTCAAAAGCATCAATTCTTCGGTGCTCAGCCTTCTTCACAGTGCAACCCTCACATCCATACATGACCACTGGAAAAACCATAGGCTTGACTAGACGGACCTTAGTCGGCAAAGTAATGTCTCTGCTTTTGAATATGCTTTCTAGGTTGATCATAACTTTTCTTTCAAGGAGTAAGCGTCTTTTAATTTCATGGCTGCAGTCACCATCTGCAGTGATTTTGGAGCCCCTAAAAATAAAGTCTGACACTGTAAACTTTAAGAGATACTAAATCAGGATTATGCTTTTAGATTATTTTTCCTATTTAGCTTTCTTCTTTTGTTTATACAAATGATCGATTTTTTATTCAAGGAGGTGTTCTGGCAGAGTTACTCAGCTAATTTTAATCTTTTTCTATAAACATGAGACCACAAACAAACTATGCTTTGATCTAAGGTATACAAAAATTAAACTTTCAGAGATTTTACAGATTTAGGCCTAGGCACAGGGGAAGTTTCAGGAATGTGGCAGCTTGAATGAATCTGGTTTCCTATCCGTGTTTATACTAGGTTCCCACCTGTGTCTGTCTCACCTGACCCTAGTAGAGAGTTGGGTGTGAATGAGATCTTGGGTTCTGGGAAAGCCACCAGGAAAAGCTGAGGTAGGGCTTCTCTTTTGATCTTTGAAGAGAGCTAGGAGAAGAATCAGGGCATAGGGGAGTACTGAAAGAAAAGAAAGCAAGCTCAGTCGTGTCTGACTCTTTGCAACCCCATGGACTACAGCCCGCCTGGCTCCTCTATTCATGGGATTTCCCAGGCAAGAATACTGGAACGGGTTGCCATTTCCTTCTCCAGGGGATCTTCCCGACCCAGGGATCGAACCCAGGTTTGATCTGCATTTCAGGCAGACGCTTTACCATCTGAGCCATCAGGGAAGCCAGGGGAGTCCTGGAGGAAGGTTAAATATTTGTCCCAGGCTTAGTCTTGACCCTCATGAAGCTAAATATTAGTAGGTTATGGCCCCCGAATTCCTGAGTTTGTGGGAGAAGGCAATGGCAACCCACTCCAGTGTTCTTTCCTGGAGAATCCCAGGGACGGCGGAGCCTGGTGGGCTGCCGTCTATGGGGTCGCACAGAGTCGGACATGACTGAAGTGACTTAGCAGCAGCAGGGAGAACAGAGAGACATCTTTTCCTCCATCTCTGAGTGGGGCACTGGCAAGTTTCTGTTGTAGTTGCTGGCCTTTGGAGAATATCTATGGGGCATCTGCCACTGGGGGTGCTTCAGTACGCAGACCTGAACCTCAAATAGGCAAAAAAACGCATAAATGCATTTAAGGTGTTCCAGGAGCCATCAACACTTGAACAAAAAACTAGAAGCATTAAAGAGATATGGAGTCCTCCCTGGTAGCTCAGATGGTAAAGAATCTGCCTGCAGTGTGGGAGGTCTGGGTTCGATCCCTGGGTAGGGAAGATCCCCTGGAGAAGGGAATGGCAACCCACTCCCGTATTCTTGCCTGGAAAATCCCATGGACAGAGGAGCCTGGTGGCTACAGTCCATGGGGTCGCAAAGAGTTGGACATGACTGAGCGACTAACAGACACAGGGAGATACAGTGTAATGTTGACCCTGTCTGTAATGCCAGCCACAAGAAAATTTTCACAAAAAAGAAAATATGTGTTTCTAAACTATAGAATTAAAAGATGCTTACTCCTTGGAAGAAAAGTTATGACCAACCTAGATAGCATATTCAAAAGCAGGGACATTACTTTGCCAACTAAGGTCCGTCTAGTCAAGGCTATGGTTTTTCCTGTGGTCATGTATGGATGTGAGAGTTGGACTGTGAAGAAGGCTTAGCGCCAAAGAATTGATGCTTTTGAACTGTGGTGTTGGAGAAGACTCTTGAGAGTCCCTTGGACTGCAAGGAGATCCAACCAGTCCATTCTGAAGGAGATCAACCCTGGGATTTCTTTGGAGGGAATGATGCTAAAGCTGAAACTCCAGTACTTTGGCCACCTCATGCGAAGAGTCGACTCATTAGAAAAGATTCTGATGCTGGCAGGGATTGGGGGCAGAAGGAGAAGGGGACAAAAGAGGATGAGATGGCTGGATGGCATCACGGACTCGATGGACATGAGTCTGAGTGAACTCCGGGAGATCGCGATGGACAGGGAGACCTGGGGTGCTGCGATTCATGGGGTCGCAAAGAGTCGGACACGACTGAGCAACTGAACTGAACTGAAACTATAGAATGCAATAGATGGATTGAAGGATAGGATCGCCGTTGTTGAGATCCACATTAATAACCTGGAAGACAAGTGAAATAGTGTCTCAGTGTCAGGGGAACAATTGCAAAGGTAAGAAAATAGTGAGAAAACAGAAACTTAGGTAGACTCAGGAGTCTTGGTATGAGAATAATAAAATTTTCAGAAATTGGAAAAGGAGCACAGAGAAGTAATTTTTTAAAAAAGAAAATGTCTCAAACTGAGGATCCACCTTAATTTACCGATTGAAAGGACACACACAGTTGCATGTGGGATTAATGAGAAAAGGCACACATTAACACAGATGTAGTTCCTAAGTCCTAGGGTATAGAGGCAGTGCTAAAATACGTCACCCCCCTTCAGAAAGATTCCTTATACATAAAAAAAAATCAAGCTTGTATTATAAAACTAGTTGAGACTAGAGTAAGAGCTGTAGGCAATCGAGGGAAAAGCACTACATCCCAAGATATTTACATTTCAGGAACCTGCAGATAAGCAGATGCAAAAATGACGTCATCCACATGCTCCACGTGAAAACACACCAGAGAAAGTGCTCTCAGCAGCACATGTGTTAGAACAGACCTAATTGTAACAAATGAGCAGTGCTAACCTAACTCAGCAAAACCTGGGAAATAGAGATGGAGAGAAATGAATATGTCCCACAGATCTTACCTGTGAGGAGATGAAGAATATTCTGAAGATTGTATCTTGGTGGGTGGAGGAAGTTGGGTAGGACTAGAATGTTTAAAAGTACATTCAATTAACATGGGAACAAATAGCAAAATAACGCAAGAAAAGAATAAAGGATAAAAAGTAAGATGGGGGAAATAAAATTTTTGCTAATCAGTCATTACAGTAAACATGAGTAGATTTAAATTTCCCATTAAAAGACCAAGATTGGACTTCGCTGGTGGTCTAGTGGCTAAGAATCTGCCTGCTAATGCTGGGGACACGGATGTGATCCCTGGTCCAGGAATTCCGATCCCACTTGCTGTGCACCCACTCAGCCAGTGCACCACCACTACTGAGCCCATGTGCTGCAACTGCTAAAGCCCTTGTGGCCTAAAGCCTGTGCTCCGCAGCAAGAGAAGCCACCGCAGCGAGAAGCCTGTGCCCCACAGCTAGTGAAAGCCTGCACACAGCAGCGAAGACCCAGTGTAGCCAAAAATAAATACATAAATAAAATTTTATATGTTAATAAATGAAAGACCAAGATCCTCATAGCTTAAAAGGCAAAACTCAGCTCAATGTCATTGTAAGAAACTGTCTTAAAATTGAATGTTGAAAATTACGGATGAGCACCTGGCAAATGCAGACAGAACAGGGGTGATGGTATCAGACAAGGTGAACCTTAAGGTTAAGAATCTTCAACTATATAGCAAGCTTTCAGTGAGCATTGAGTAAATTGAATAAAGAAGGATATTTAGTTCAGTTCAGTTGCTCAGTTGTGTCCGACTCTGCGACCCCATGAGAAGGATATTATGTATTAAAAAGTAAGATCTCTATTTTAAACCTCTTTTCAGCGTATACTACCTAAATATTTAAAACAAAGCTAGTTAACAGAAATGAAATTATAATGAAGCATTTCACTGTATGTATGTCTTTCAAAATTGGACACATCTAAGTAGACAAAAACAATAACTTAGAGGAATTGGTAATTCAATCAGTAAGCTTAAATCCAGATTCTGTTTCTAACACTAGCAGTGTGGCTCTGAGTAAGTTACTTAAACGCTTTAATGCTTTAATTTTCTCATTAATAATAATGGGTATAGTAATAGTACTATTTCATAGCATTGTTAAGAGGATTAAATAGGTTAATATAAACTTTACAAAACATGTGCTCAATAAATTTGAGATATTATTTAAATTAGCTGTGAAACGCTAAAAACTGATTATATGCTTGCCCACAATGGAAACCTCAGTAGTTTTTTTAGAGATTTTTATAGATCATTTTGGTTATAATTTAATGAAATAGAAATAGTGACAAATTTTTTTTGTCTACATAGAAATTAAAAAATGTACCTCTCAATAGTTTAGGGATCAAACAAGTAATCAAGAGGAAAATTACAAAATGTCTCAAAAATGGTGAACACAAAATCTTTGAGATACAGTAAAGCTATATCAAAAGGAAAATACATTTCTAAAAACTAAAAATGAAATATAAGGGAATTTATTACTTTAAGAAATTGGAACCACGAAATAAACAAACAATAACGAAAATTTTTAAAGCTACAGTTAAATAGAAAACTTCAGATAGGAAAGGGTAAATCAATCTAAAAACTGGTTGTTTTGAAAGACTAATAAAATAAATAAACCCTGCAACTCTAATGAAGGGAAGAAAAGTTAGAAGTAATCATATGCAGATTAGGAATGAGAAAATTAGAATAATTTTAAGAGACTCTTATAAGCAAATAATTATATAATTAAAAATTGAAAATCTGTATGGATGATGTTCAAAAAAATATAAATTGCCAAGATTGATCAGGAAAAAGTGGAACATTTGAAAAATTAGACAGTGGGAGGGAGTGGTGTAGTTGGCTGGCCCAATACCTTGCCACAACCTTTTCCTTCCTTGCTTGCATCTATTATAGAATCATAAAACTAAATTTGATTTCTGAAGTTTTCTTGTTGCTAGTAGTGGCCGTGTGACAGTTTTGGCAATATAAATGGGAATGTTCGTATTTTCCTTTGCATTTTTCCCTTCCTGAGTGGAATGCAATCAAGAGGACTGGAGGTGCAGCAGCAGTTTTCTGCCAAGAGAGCAAGCTTGAGTATAAAAGCCATTGTATTAAGAAGCCAACATTGTTTGATAAAAGCCCAATATGGGCTTCCCTGTGGTAAAGAATCTGCCTGCAGTGTGGGAGCCACAGGTTTGATCCCTGGGTCTGGAAGATCCCCTAGAGAAGGAAATGGCACCTCACTCCAGTATTCTTGCCTGGGAAATCTGATGGACAGAGGAGCCTGGCGGGATTACAGTCCATGAGGTTACAAGAGTCTGACATAACTCAGTAATTAAACCACCACCCACCATACCCCAATACAAAATAAAAAGTGTAAAAAAAAGAAAGCTGAAAGTTAGATGCCGTTGTTGAGGAACTGCATCATTGTAGACTGCTTTTGTGTGAGAAAAATAAAGCCACATTTTTTTAAGCCACTGTTAGTTGAATGATCTCCCATTGAAAACAGACTCCAGGAATGCAGAATAATGAGGCAGCTATGGAAAAGAGTGTGGCAACTCACAAGAAATTAAAAATAGAATTATCAAATGATCCAGCAATTCTCCATCTGAGTATATATACCCTAAGGAATTGAAAGCAGGGTCTGGATAATACTAGTTAATAGTATTAGATAATAACAGTATTATTCCTAACATAGTAGCATGTTCATAACATCATTATTCGCAATAGCCAAAAAGTAGAAGCAGCCCAAATGTTCAATAGATGAACAGAATACGGTCTATACATATGATGGAATATTATTCAGCCTTTAAAAGGGAGGAAACTTAACACATGCTACAAAAATGGGTGAATTTTCAAGATGTTATGATACATGAAATAGAACGTGAAAGTGAAAGTCACTCAGTCGTGTCCAACTCTTTGCAACTCCATGGACGACTGTATAGTCGATGGAATTCTCCAGGCCAAAATACTGGGATGGGTAGCCTTTCCCTTTTCCAGGGGATCCTCCCAACCCAGGGATTGAACCCAGGGCTCCTGCATTGCGGGTGGATTCTTTGCTAGCTGAGCCACAAGGGAAGCCCAAGAATACTGGAGTGGGTAGCCTGTCCCTTCTCCAGTAGATCTTCCTGACCCAGGAATCAAACTGGGTTCTCCTGCATTGCAGGCAAATTCTTTACCAGCTGAGCTACCAGGGAAGCACATGAAATAAGTAAATTAAAAAAAGACAAATATTGTATGATACTACTACTCGTATGAGGTCCCTAGAACAGTCAAATTCATAGAGGCAGAAAAGTAGAGGACAGTTGCCAGGGCCTGGAGAGTAGAATGGAAGCTTGCTTCTTGGGTATAGGTTCAGTTTTATAAGATAAAAAGAGTTCTGGAATTGAACCATGTTTATTATCATATGTGAAACATATTGCCAGTCTAGGTTCAATGGATGAGACAGGGTGCTCAGGGCTGGTGCACTGGGATGATCCAGAGGGATGGAATGGGGAAGGAGGTGGGAGGGGGGTTCAGGATGGGGAACACATGTATACCCATGGCTGATTCATGTCAGTGTATGGCAAAAACCACTACAATATTGTAAAGTAATTAGCCTCCAATTAAAATAAATAAATTTTAAAAAAAGAGTTCTGGAACTTGGTTGCACAACAGTGTGAATGTACTTAAAAACTGTTGAACTACACTTTAAAAATGACAAAGATGATTAATTGTATATATATTTTGCCACAATTAAAAAAGATTAGGATCAGATGGGTTTACAGCTGAGTTCTAATATAATTTTCATGTAAGCCATTCTATATCATAGAAAAAGATGGAAATGTCTGTTTATTTAATATAGGTAGTATATCTTTAATATCAAATATTATAAAGATAACCACAAAAATAAAACTAAAGACCGACTTTCCTTGTGAGCATAATGTGTAATTTCTAAATATCACTGCTGAGTATTTAGCAATGTAGTGATAGAAAAATACATCTGTTGAATAGAATTTGTTCTAAGAATACATGGGTGTTTCGGTGTTGCCATCAGTCAATATAATCCATTACATTTGCAGATTAAAGGCAGGGGAAAAGTCATGTGATCCCAATTAGATTTTATAAAGGTCAGCAGCTGGTCCTAATTAAAGTTCTAAGTAAAAGAGTAGTTTGTGGAAATTACTTAAAAAAAAATAAATATCTCTTGCCCAAAACAACAGAAATAATTGATTAAATGCTGAAACATAAAAATTATTTTAGTTAAAATCAGGAAGTAAACAGATATCTGCTATCACTGTTATTATTTAACATAGTCTTGGAAGTGATATTAATTAGGCACAAAATGAAATAATTTATATACATTTTTGAGAAGGAGAAAAACCTTTTTCTGATAAGACTGTAGTTTTAAAACTACTAGATTTAATAAGGTAATGAGAGTGCTACATAAACAAAACTCTAGTTTTTCTCTATACTGTAAAAGAGCATCTAAAATTGGGAAAATATTCTACTCACAATAGAAATAAATGTAAGTATAAAGACACGTAACTATTAGAAAACTAAATCCTACTGAGGGACAAGACAACACCAAAGAAAAGACATACTATATTCTTGGGTTAGAAGTTCTCCAGTTAATATAATTTGAATGCAAGTTCAAGTAAGATATTAGCAAGGATTTTTTATTTGACAAAGTGATTCTCTAATTCTTAGAAATGAATTTCCCGAGACTAGTAAAAAAAATATGTAACAGAAGAGAGTGTGGTAGAACTTCTATTGGAAGTTCTAATGGACAGGTTAATTGAGAAAGAATAGGAACTTCAGAAATGGGCCCAGTTATATTTAACAATTTAGCATACAACTGGGATGATATTTTGGGCTTCCCTGGTAGCTTAGACAGTAAAGAATCCACCTACAATGTGGGAGACCTCAGTTCCATCCCTGGGTTGGGATGATCCCCTGGAGGAGGGCATGGCATCCCACTCCAGTACTCTTGCCTGGAGAATCCCATGGACAGGGGAGCCTGGTGGGCTGTAGTCCATGGGGTCGCAGAGTCAGACACGACAGAGTGACAGAACACAGCACAAAATGATAACTTTAGTTTGGTGAGAAAAGAAGAGAGAGATGGTGTTGGGCTTCCCTGGTGGCTCAGCTGGTAAAGAATCCGCCTGCAATGCGGGAGACCTGGGTTTGATCCCTGGGTTGGGAAGATTCCCTGGAGAAGGGAAAGGCTACCCACTCCAGTATTCTGGCCTGGAGAATTCCATGGTAAAGAGTCAGAAACAAGTGAGCGACTTTCACTTTCATTGGCACATCTAGGGAAAGTTAATTTTGTGCTCCATATTATGACTTATAAAAATAAGGATAGATTGAAAGCTTAAATTAAAAGTAGTATTTTAAATGAGGATAACAGCCATTGTATAAAATTTTTTAAAGTTTTAAATGAAGACTGTTGGTTTTATGCTATCAAAGAGTTCTATAAATTGATTTGAAAAAGCCACGATAGAAACATCTAGGGAAAGGAGGGGTTTAGGCAGTTCGTAGAGGAAATCCATATGGCTAATAAACCTGAAAAAATGCTCAGTATAGAATATAGTACTCAGGATTACTTCATGCGTATCAATAAGAGTTGGGAAATATATATATGCTAGTAGACTTATAAAGAAACACATACTCATACATCATTTATAGAAATATGGATGGTTAAAGCTTTGGAAAAGCAGTTAGTACCAGCTAGTATAATAAGAACATCAACACCTTTGACCCATTGATCTCACACTGGGGAATCTATTGCATAGAAATAAAAACAGCAGTATTTAAGGGTACGCACCAAAGTGTGTTACTGCAGTGCTGTTTGTGATGGCAAAAACCTGGACACAAAATGAATGTCCATCATTAAGAGTGAAATAATTTTGTTACAGTCACAATGGAATAATATACAACCATTAAAAGAATTAATTTAGAGCTTTATCAGTTTACTTTTGTGAGTAACTGAATGAGTAAAGCAGGAGGTAGAAAATTATGTCTAATGTGATTCTAAAATTGCAAAACAGACTGGCAAAAACATGTAGGTGAGTATGTATACACATGTTTTCCTATACAGACTTGAAGTAAAAAATATAGAACATATATGAGGGAGTTTATTTGGTTGAGCAGTAGGATAGGTGAAGAGAGAAGGAAATGGATGAGGCAAGCACTAAAGAAAGGCAACAAAGATCGCATGGTCTCATTTACACCATTCGTGTGCCTTGGGTAGAACGTGCACTCCCCATTCTTCATTTTCTTGCCTGTTTCCTGTGAGGACATAAGTGAGTTTTCTGAGGAGGCTGTATGGCATCTTGGTTACTCCAGATGACTTACGCACTTAGTTGCCCAATCTTTTATCAGAAGAAGGGAAGGTGGAGTTGTGGATATAGTTACATGTAAAAAGCAGTGATTTATGATCTATGAAAGTACTGTGAAAAGTGCGAGTGTTGTCTATTATAAAGTGTTGTTATATCTCCCTTTCTTTTTAGGATTTAATGAAGATAGTGCGCAAGGAAGCAGATTTGAAGCAAATACAGGCTCTAATACAAGGAACTACTACACGACTCAAATATGCACAAAGTGAACTAGAAATCATTAAGAAGAAGCACCTTGCTGCTTTTTACCGGGTAATACAGATTTACATAAAATTTGATGGAAATTGGGACCAAGGCATAGAATTTCAGGAATTACATTTATAAAGCACCATGTAATTTTTATACTTTCCCTTGTGATTGAGGTATATTATAGTCCTTTAAGTTACTTTATTTTTATGACTTTTTTTTAATGTTGTTATTCAGTTGTACCTGAATTTGCCTTATCTCACAGAGTCTCTTTTTTTTCTGAAAGATACCTATCATGTTTTTGGCTTTACTGTACAAAGCTAATATAGCCATGGTAAAAGACATTTTTCTTTTTTATAATCAGGAACAGTCTCAGCTACAAAGTGAACTACTAAATATTGAATCTCAGTGTGCCATGTTGAGTGAAGGAATCAAAGAACGACAACAAAGAATTAAAGAATCTCAACGAAAGATAGATAAGGTTATGAGTAGTATATTTATTACTAAATGGCTTGTGGCTTCGTTCTAGACCAGATACCAAGTTTAAGGCTTTTTCAATATGTGCTGAAGCAAAGTTTGATAAATGCTAAATTTTATTGGTTTGCCAAATTAATTTCCTTATATTGTATTAGTTTCCTTGTATCCCTTGTATTTTTTGAGACGCACTATTGCTCATCTCAAGGGACCATGAGTACTAGTACATGGTTATTCTCTTCAGCTGTCCATCCTCTCCTTGTCCATTGTAAAATTTGCAGTCATTTTCTTTCTTCTACTGCCTAAGAAGGAAAAAACTTTGTCCCTTGTGTCATCTTTTAAGGTTGTGTATTCACTCAGTAATTTTGTCTTGAACATTTATTGTATGCCAGGCACAGCTGCTTGGCTCTGGAGTACCAAAGATATGATCATCTAACCTCTGCTTATAAAGTAACAGGAACTTTCTGGCCTAATTCATTCCACTGTTGCTCATCTTTAACCTTTAAAACATTGTCTGTCACACCATCACTCAGTAGCTTTCACCCATTGCCTCTAGTTCTGCCTTTTACCACATGAAACTACCCTTATGTTGCCCCTTAATTATCCTTTTCCAGGTTAAATATCCCTAATTACTTATTTATTTATATTTACTATGGATTTAAGACCAATTCTGGTAACCAGCCTTTGGATACTCTGTTGTCAATGCCTAGAATGAAAAATAATGTGAAAATACTGTCTGACCAGTATAGAGTACCCTGGAACTCTGCACACAGAAACATAATTTTACATGACTTGGATTATCTCCTTATACAAATTATAGATTACTGTTGCAGTAGTCATATCACTTTCATATTTAATTTACGTTCAACTGAAGTGTGAAACTTTTTTACATGTCCTGTTGGTAAAACAGGTCTCTCTTATCCTATAATTGTGCATAAATGCCAGGCTTTAAAAATCTGTGTGTCCCCTTGGACTGTAGCCTGCCAGGCTCCTCTGTCCATGGAATTAATTCTCCAGACCAGAATACTGAAGTGGGTAGCCATTCCCTTCTCCAGGGGATCTTCCCAACCCAGGGACTGAACCCAGGTCTCCTGCATTGCAGGCAGATTCTTTGCCTTCTGAGCCACCAGGGAAACTCTTAAAATATTAATGTTAAATGTTACTTTGTTGGATTTGGCTTATTCTAGTTTTTCCAAATTTTCTGAATGTTAATTCTATGCTTTAGTCCTCTTGGTTTTATATTATTTAAGAATCTATGAAATGAATCTCCAGTCCAGGTTTGATGCATGATACAGGATGCTTGGGGCTGGTGCACTGGGATGACCCAGAGGGATGGTATAGGGAGGGAGGTGGGATGGGGGTTCAGGATGAGAAACACGTGTACACCCGTGGCGGATTCATGTTGATGTATGGCAAAACCAATACAATATTGTAATTAGCCTCCAATTAAAATAAATTTATATTAAAAAAAGAATCTATAGTATTACTCATAAAGAATATTTTCTGTATTTATATAGAATGTTATATTTTAGTATGGCTAAAGTAAACATTCCAATTTTGTATTAAACACTTCATAAAGCCAAAGCACTTAAAAGGCCACCATGAACTTTCTTATTTTGTTTTTAGAATAAGAACTTTGAAAATAGGTAAGTGTAGTTAACTAAAGAGAAAGCACCAAATTTACAGAGTAGTGATGCTTGTCGGAAATAGTCTGTCCTAACCCAGAAAATCTTGGTGGGAAAAACATAGATTTAAGGATTGTCTATATATTTTTGTAAAATTGGTTATTAAACCATTTGGTTTTAAAATAATTTAAAAGGTTGAAGATGATATTTTTCAACACTTCTGTGAAGAAATTGGTGTAGAAAATATTCGTGAATTTGAGAACAAGCATATTAAACAGCAACAGGAAGCAGATCAAAAAAGGTATTTTTATTAAAAGATGTTGGTAAACAGTTATTTATATGTAAATGTAACTATTATTTCATAATTTAAAGGAATTATGCCTGAGGTGGCCTTTATTTCAGTTCATCAAGAAATAGCTAATAAACATTGCTGTTTTTATGAAGAGGTCTAAATCTTTTATTCCACAATTTTTAAAGAGAAAAAGCATAAATATACACAGTAAGAGAATGGGGAAATAATTACACACACCGTGGTTATTAAAATGTACTTAGTTCTCTTTAAATATCCATATGTGTAGATAAAGTTGTATAACCTTTCTATAAACAAACAGCCTCAGGCCACTTGCCAGAAAAGAGGATATTCCCTTCTGTTTCTAGCTTGCTGAAATTTCTTTTATTATGAGTGAGTGTTGAATTTTGTCAAATACTTTTTCTGCTATCTGTTGGGATAGTAATACTTTTGGAGTTTGGGGGAGGTGGCTTATTAATATACTAAATTACAGTGATTGATTTTTAGAATATTAAACCAACTTAGCATATCTAAGATGAACCCCACTGGGTCATGTTGTATTATTCTTTTCAAATATTTTTGGATTGATTCATTAAAATTTTGGTGTGGATTTTTATATCTATATTCATGAAAGTATTGGTCTATAGTTTATTTTTCTTGCAAATATTCTTTTTTACATTTTTGTATCAGGTAATGCCAGACTCATAAAATGAGTCAGGAATTATTCTCTCCTCTGTTTTTCATGGAGTTTTTGTAGAATTTTATTATTTTTTTCCTAAAAGTTTGGTAAATTTTGCAAGTGAAGCCACTGGTGCTACCCACTTTTCTTTATGGAAATATTCTTAAATTACAAATTCAGTTTCCTTATTAGATATAAGGCCATTCAGGACATCTTTTTTCTTGAGTAAGCTTTGGTAGCTTGTGTATTGAAAATAACATTTGTATATTTCATCTGAGTTATCAAATTTATTAATATGAAGTTATTAACATTTCCCCTTTCATCCTTTTCAGTTTTGTAGGATCTGTACTGATGGCCCTTTCATTCCTGATATTGCTAATTTGTCTTCTTTTCTTCTTGATGTCTAGCTAGAGTTGTATCAGTTTTACGGTCCTTTGTAAGACCAGCTCTTGACTTCACTGATTTTTCTCTATGGTTTATCTGTTTCTATGTAGTTGACTTCTGTTCTTAACTTCTTTATTTCCTTGATGCTACTTATTTTGGGTTTAATTTACTTCTCTTTTTTCTTACTTTTTAAGATAGAAGCTTGCTTTATGTATTTTATGCTTTTCTTCATTTATAATATAAGCATTTTAGCTGTTTATTTTCCTTTAAGCACTGCTTAAGCTCTATCCTACTGTTGCTGGTATGTTTTATTTCATTTTCATTCCATTTAAAATATTTGTTAATATTCTTTGTGGTTTTGTTCTGTGATCCGTGGGGTGTTTAGAAGTATTGTTTAATTTAACAGAAATTGTTGTGATGGGGGGAGGATTTAGATATGTTTCTGTTACTGATTTTTATTGTGATAAATATATTTTGCATTATTTAAATTCTTTTAAGTTGATTGATGCTTATTTGATAGCATGGCATGTATTATATCTTAATAAATATTCTGTGTGCTATTGAAATGAATATGCATTGTTCTGTTGGGTAGAGTATTTTCTGAGTAGCCTTTAAGTCAAGTTGATTGGTGTCTTTTGTGTACTTACTAACTCTTTGTCTAATTGGTCTAGTGTTCCCTAAGAGAGGAGTTTTAAAATTTCCAGGTACTTTTGGATCTGTCATTCTCTTCAGTTTTCTCAGTTTATGTTTCATGATGTTTAAAGTTCTGTGATTAGGTACATTCATGTTTGGGATCATTATGTCTTTTTGAGGAATTAATCCTTGCTCCAGAAAGAATGAAGAAGCTGGGCCAAAGTGGAATCAGTACTCAGCTGTGGATATATCTGGTGGTAAAAGTAAAGTCCGGTGCTCTAAAGAACAATATTGTATAGGAACGTGGAGTATTAGATCGATGAATCAAGGTAAATTGGATGTGGTCAAGCAGGAGTTGGCAAGAGTGAACACTGACATTTTAGGAATCAGTGAACTAAAATGAACAATAAAGGGTGAATTTTATTCAGATAACCATCTACTACTGTGGGCAAGAATCCCTTAGAAGAAATGGAGTAGCCCTCATAGTCAACAGAAGAGACCAAAATGCAGTACTTGGGGCAATCTCAAAAGCAACAGAATGATCTCGGTCATTTCCAAGGCAAACCATTCAACATCACAGTAATCCAAGTCTATGCCTCAGCCAGTAATGCTGAAGAACCTGAAATTGACTGGTTCTGTGAAGACCTACAAGACTTTCTAGAACTAACAACAGAAAAAGATGTCCTTTTCATCATAGGGGATTGGAATGCAAAAGTAGGAAGTCAAGAGATACCTGGAGTAATAAGTAAGTTTGGGCTTGGAGTACAAAATGAAACAGGACAAAGGCTAATAGAGTTTTGTCAAGAGAACACACTGGTCATAGCAAACACCCTCTTCCAACAACACGAGATGGCTACACATGGACATCACCAGATGGTCAATACTAAAATCAGATTGATTATATTTTTTGCAACCAAAGGTAGAGGAGCTCTATACAGTTAGCAAAAACAATCTGGAGTTGACTGCAGCTCAGATCATGAGCTCCTTATTGCAAAATTCAGGCTCAAATTGAGCAAGTAGGGGAAACCACTAGGCCATTTAGGTATGACCTAAATCAAATCCCTCATGATTGTATGGTGCAGGTGACAAATGGATTCAAGAGATTAGGTCTGCTAGAGTGCCTGAAGAACTATGGATGGAAATTCATAACACTGTACAGGAGGCAGTGACCAAGACCATCCTAAAGAAAAAGAAATGCAAGAAGGCAAAGTAGTTGTCTCAGAAGGCTTTACAAATAGCTGAGAAAAGAAGAGAGGTGAAAGTCTAGGGAAAGATATACCCAACTGAGTGCAGAATTCCAGAGAATAGAAAGGAGAGATAAGAAAGCCTTCTCAAGTGAACAATGCAAAGAAATAGAGGAAAACAACAGAACAGGAAAGATGAGAGATTGCTTCAAGAAAACTGGAAATATCAATGGAACATTTAATGCAAGGATGGGCACAATAAAGGACAGAAATGTTATGGATCTAACAGAAGCAGAAGTGATTAAGAAGAGATGGCAAGTAGAACTATACAAAAAAGATCTTCACGACCCAGATAATAACAATGGTACAATCACTTACCTAGAGCCAGATATCCTGGAGTGTGAAGTCAAGGGGCCTTAGGAAGCATTACTACCAACAAAGCTAGTGGAGGTGATAGAATTCCAGCAGAGCTATTTCAAATCCTTAAAGATGGTACTGTTAAAGTGCCGCACTCAATATGTCAAAAATTTGGAAAACTCAGCAGTGGCCACAGAACTGGAAAAGGGTCAGTTTTCATTCCAATCCCAAGGGAAGGCAATGCCAAAGAATGTACAAACTACCATACAGTTACACTTATTTCACATGCTGGCAAAGTCATGCTCAAAATCCTTCAAACTAGGCTTCAGCAGTACATGAACTGAGAACTTGCAGATGTACAAGCTGGATTTAGAAAAGACAAAGGAACCAGAGATCAAATTCCCTATATTAGTTGGATCGTAGAGAAATCAAGATAATTCCAGAAAAACATGTACTTCTGCTTCACTGACTATACTAAAGCCTTTGATTGTGTGGATCACAACAAACTGTGGAAAATTCTTAAAGAGATGGGACTACCAGTTGACCACCTTACCTGTCTCCTAAGAAACCTGTATGCAGGACAAGAAGCAACAGTAAGTACCGGATATGGAACAACGGAGTGGTACCAAATTGGAAAAGGAGTATGTCAAGGCGGTATATTGTCACTCTGCTTATTTAACTTATATGCAGAGTACATCATGCCAAATGCCAGACTGGATGAATAACAAGCTTGAATCAAGAGTGCCAGAAGTAATATCAGTGACAATATCAATATGCAGATCATACCACTCTAATGGAAGAAAATGAAGAGGAACTAGAGAGCCTCTTGATGAAAGTGAAAACAGGAGAGTGAAAAAGCTGACCTAGAATTCAGCATTCAAAAACTAAGATAGTGGCATCCAGTCTCATCACTTCATGGAAAATAGGGAAAAAGTTGAAACAGTGACAGGTTTTATTTTTGTGGGCTCCAAAAATCACTGTGAATGGTGACTGCAGCCATGAGATTAAAAGATGCTTGCCCCTTGGAAGGAAAGCCATGACAAACCTAAGCAGCATATTAAAAAGCAGAGACATCACTTTGCTCACAAACGTCCATAGACTGAAAGCTGTGGTTTTTCCAGTAGTCAGGTATGGATATGTGAGTTGGACGATAAAGAAGGAGAGCTCCGAAGAATTGACGCTTTTGAATTGTGATGTTGGAGAAGACTCCTGAGTGTCTCTTGCACTGCAGGGAGATCACACCTGAATATTCATTGGAAGGACTGATCCTGAAGCTCCAATGCTTTGGCCACCTGATGTGAAGAGCTGACTCATTGGAAAAAACTCTAATGTTGGGAAAGATTGAGGGCAGGAGAAGAAGGGGGCGACAGAGGATGAGATGGTTGGATGGCATCACTGACTCAACAGACAGGAGTTTAAGCAAACTCTGGGAGATACTAAAGTACAGGGAAGCCTGGACGTGTACACCCCATAGTGTCGCAAAGAGTTGGACATGGCTTAGCAACTGAACAGCACATTAAATATTACTCTCTTTTTGTCATTACTGCTGTTGTTGCCTTTGTATTAGTAGTATTTAGCACAGTGTCTGATACAATTAGTGCTTTAAAATGTTTCTTACATGAATGATTCTATTAGCAGGTCATGTGAGGGAGGGTAGATGGAGAGAGGATGAGCTATAGTTGATATTGGAATTATTTTTTTTAAGATATGACTTTTACTGATTTATAGTTGATATACAGTATTATATAGTTACAAGTATACAGTGTAATGATTCATAGTTTTCAAAGAATATACTCCATTTGTTATTGTAAAATATTGATTATATTCCCTGTGTTATTCAGTATATCATTGTAGCTTATTGTATACCCACTAGTTTGTACCTCTCAATCCCCTCCTGCTATGTTGCTCCTTTCTCCATCCTTCTCCTCATGATAACCACTAGTATTCTTGCCTGGAGAATCCCAGGGACGAAGGAGCCTGGTGGGCTGCCGCCTATGGGGTCGCACAGAGTCGGACACGACTGATGCGACTTAGCAGCAGCAGCAGCAGCAGTTTATTCTCAGTGTCTGCTTCTTTTTTGTTATATTCACTAGTTTGTTGTATTTTTTTGGATTCCACATATTAATTATAGCATATAGTATTTGTCTTTGTCTGACTTACTTCACTTAGCATAATACCCTTCAAGTCCATCCACATTGCAAATGGCGAAATTTTCTTCTATTTTATAGCTGAATAGTATTCCACTGTGTGTATATATATACGTATAGTGAAAGTGAAAGTGAAGTAGCTCAGTTGTGTCCAACTCTTTGTGACCCCCTGGACTGTAGCCTGGAGAAGGCAATGGCACCCGACTCCAGTACTCTTGCCTGGAAAATCCCATGGACGGAGAAGCCTGGCAGGCTCCAGTCCATGGGGATGCTAAGAGTCAGGCACGACTGAGCGACTTCACTTTCAGTTTTCACTTTCATGCATTGGAGAAGGAAATGGCAACCCACTCCAGTATTCTTGCCTGGAGAATCCCAGAGACAGAGGAGCAGGCTAGTGGGCTGCTGTCTATGCGGTCGCAGAGTCGGACACAACTGAAGCGACTTAGCAGCAGCAGCAGGACTGTAGCCTACCAGGCTTTTCTGTCCATGAGATTCTTCAGGCAAGAATACTGGAGTGGGTTACCATTTCCTTCTCCAGGGGATCTTCCTGACCCAGGGATCGAACCTGGGTTCCCCGCAATATAGGCAGACGCTTTAACCTCTGAACCACCATATCACATCTTTATCCATTAATTTGTTGATGAACACTTCATTTGCTTCCATATCTTGGCAATTGTAAATAATGCTGCTATGAACAGTAGGGTTCAGTTCAGTTCAGTCACTCAGTCATGTCCAACTCTTTGCGACCCCATGAATTGCAGCATGCCCGGCCTCCCTGTCCATCACCAACTCCCAGAGTTCACCCAAACTCATGTCCATCAAGTCGGTGATGCCATCCAGCCATCTCATCCTCTGTTGTCCCCTTCTCCTGACCCCAGTCCCTCCCAGCATCAGAGTCTTTTCCAATGAGTCAACTGTTCGCGTGAGGTGGCCAAAGTATTGGAGTTTCAGCTTCAGCATCAGTCCTTCCGAAGAACACCCAGGACTAATCTCCTTTAGAATGGACTGGTTGGATCTCCTTGCAGTCCAAGGGACTCTCAAGAGTCTTCTCCAACACCACAGTTCAAAAGTATCAATTCTTTGGCGCTCAGCTTTCTTCACAGTCCAACTCTCACATCCATACATGACCACTGGAAAAACCATAGCCTTGACTAGATGGACCTTTGTTGGCAAAGTAATGTCTCTGCTTTTGAATATGCTATCTAGGTTGGTCATAACTTTTCTTCCAAGGAGTAAGCGTCTTTTAATTTCATGGCTGCAGTGGGGTGCATGTATCTTTTTTATTTAGAATGTAAATATTTTTTATTTACATTCAGTTTTTTTTTAATATGTACCCAGAAGTGCAAGTGCTGGGTCATAATGGTAATTCTATTTTTAGTCTTCTTTTTTTATTTTTAGAAATCTCCATATTGTTTTCCATAGTGGCTGTACCAATTTACATCCCTATCAACAGTGTACCAGGGTTCCCTTTTCTCTACATCCTTGCCAGCATTTGTTACTTGTGTTCTTTTTAACAATAGCCTTTCTGACAGGTGTGAGATGAATTTGATTTGTATTTCCCTGTTGATTAACAGAGTTGAGTATCTTTTCGTTTGTCTGTTGACCATCTGCATTTCCTCTTTGGAAATAGTCTATTCAGATCTTCTGCCCATTTTTTCATTGGTTGTTTGGTTTTGAGTTGTTTGAGCTGATTGTATATTTTGTATATTAACACCTTAGCAGTTACATCATTTGCAAATATTTTCTCACATTTAATAAGTTGTCTTTTCCTTTTGTCAGTGGTTTCCTTTTCTGTACAAAAAGCTTACAAGTTTAATTAGGTACCATTTGTTTATTTTTGCTTTTATTTCCTTTGCTTTAGGAGGCAGATTCCAAAAAATGTGGCTACAATTTACGTCAAAGAATATTCTGCATACGTTTTCCTCTAGGAGTTTTATGGTTTCTGATCTTACATTCAGGCCTTTAATCCATTTTGAGTTTATTTTTGTATATGGTGTTAGAGGATGTTCTAATTTCCTTCTTTTACATATAAAAGAAGTCCAGTTTTCCCAGCACCACTTACTGAAGAAACTGTCTTTTTGATACTGGACTTCTTTATGGGGAGGTTATGAAGCTCGCATAGTAGGAAGTACATCAGGAAAGAACATGTTCTTGACCTCCCAAGTTTGGAGTTTGTGAATGAACTACTATTTGAAAAGATTAATTGACTAAATAGAATAAACATATGAATTGTAACTTAAAGAAAAAGATAATAAAACTATAGATTGTGAAGGATTTGAGAAACACATTCATATGCAGTATATAAATCCTGATTCAAACAAACCAGTTTTTTAAAATTAATGAGAATCAGGAAATTTGGCAAAGATAGCACTTTGATATTAAGAATGTTATTATTTCTACCTATAGAAGTTTATGGTTATGTATTAAAAGTCACTTCACTTTCAGAGAAACATTAAAATATTTATTGATGAAATTACATGCTGTCTGAAATTTGCTTTAAATAATTCAGTGATGAGAAGGAGTAATAAGTGGGATTATAGGTAAAACAAGATGAACCATGAATTACTTATTAGGGTTGGGTAATAGCTGTATGGAAATCCATTGCAGTGTTCTTTTTTTAATGTTTGTATTTGAAGTTTTCTATAATAAAAACCAAAAAATTTTTTTTAAATTAAAGGACTTTGTTTACTACTTTTAATGCTTGACTTTATTATACTAGATTAGAATTTGAGAAACAAAAAACTCGGCTTAATATTCAACTTGAATATAGTCGCAGTCATCTGAAGAAGAAACTGAATAAGATTAACACATTAAAGGAAACAATCCAGAAAGGGAGAGAAGACACTGATAACCTGAAGAAGGTAAGTAATGATGCATGACCAAAGTGGCATTGAAATGACGACTTTCTTTGATGTATAAGCATTTGTTGAGTTCCTGAAAAGCTCTAATAGTGATAGAAGGTGGGGAAGGGGTACAGATTTGAGAAATACTTGATGTAAAATCCGCACAGCTTCATGACTTTCTAGATGTTGAGAGCATGGTCCTGAATTCTCACTTGGGTGATTGGTGGATAGGAGGAGAGATTGCTACTGCTAAGTCGCTTCAGTTGTGTCCGACTCTGTGCGACCCCATAGACGGCAGCCCACCAGGCTCCCCCATCCCTGGGATTCTCCAGGCAAGAACACTGGAGTGGGTTGCCATTTCTTTCTCCAGTGCATAAAAGTGAAAAGTGAAAGTGAAGTCGCTCAGTCATGTCTGACTCCTAGCGACCCCATGGACTGCAGCCTACCAGGCTCCTCCGTCCACAGGATTTGCCAGGCAAAAGTACTGGAGTGAGTTGCCATTGCCTTCTCCAGAAGGAAAGATTAAGGAGAGAAAATTCTGGACCTGTGGAGTATGACTTCCCTGTGTGACATCTAAACAGCAATTTCCGACAGGTAGTTAGCAAGTACATGGATAACAGGAGAAGTCTAGGCTGGTTTATGGGAGTAGATTGAATACATTATGTAAATTCAGAGAGTAGGCAGCGAAGAGCAGTGGAGCAAGGATGGAGTTCTGGAAGGAGTGGTTGCCTTGGTTATGAAGACAGCTACGATCCCCAGGGTGTGAGGGGAAAGGAAGTGAGCAAAGTTAAAGTGAAAAGGCTAAAGTTAAAGCCAAGAAGGTAAAGTCTGGTAGGAAGAAGGTTTTCACTGGCAGTGGAAACAGAAGTCAGATGGCAGCAAGCTGGGAAATGAATCCAAAGTGAAAGAGAAAGGTAGGTAGTGATTACCTGGTAGTATAAACAGGAGTGGGTCACATTCTAAAGTGGAGGCTCTGGCAGCATATAGGACAGGGTTTATCTTAGAATGACTGGCATGGTTGTATTAATAATAAAATGACCTGTTGGCCTTACTAATGTAAAAGATGGTAAACCTGTAATGTAAATCATCTCCATACAGGTTGAAGAAAATTGTCTGAAAATTGTGGATGAACTCATGGAAAAACAGCAGCAACTTAAGGATGAATTTGTCACTCAGAATACCAATGTTGAGAAAGTCCAAGCTCAAATTGAAGAGGAACGAAAGAAGTTTTTGGCCATTGATAGGTGATTAAAAAGTTTATCAGAGTTTAAAAAATGTTTACCATCAATTTGAAATTTATTATAGAAGTTTTGTTATTTGAATATGTACCTTTATGTGGCTTTTGGTCTCCTGTTGCATCTATCAAGCATTGCAACTTAGGGGAAAAACCAAGAAAGGTGGTTAGTTGTTTAGAGTGTACAGTACTTTTAAATGAGTAAAAAGAGACCTATACAAAGAGTTCAGTTCAGTTCAGTCGCTCAGTCATGTCTGACTCTTTGCAACCTCATGAACTGCAGCATGCCGGGCCTCCCTGTCGTCCATCACCAGCTCCTGGAGCTTACTCAAACTCATGTCCATTGAGTTGGTGGTGCCATCCAACCATCTCATCCTCTGTCATCCCCTTCTCCTCCTGCCTCCAATCTTTCCCAACATCAGGGTCTTTTCAAATGAGTCATTTCGTCGCATCAGGTGGCCAGAGTATTGGAGGTTCAGCTTCCTTACCATAAATCTCCTTGACACCGGTCCCTTCCTGTTAGGAAGGCCCTGCTAGTGTGTGTGACAGAGCATAGCGAGTGAGGTGTAGAATCTGGAGCCATGCTGCATGGTTCCAGGCCCTAGCTCTGCTGCTTGTATATGGTGCCTTCATTTTCTTATCAGTGAAGTGGGAATGGTAATAGTGCCTACGTCATAGAATAGTCGTAAGGATTAAATGAGTTCATATGGTACTTGGAACAGTATCTGGCATACAGTGAGCATGTATTTGCTATGACGATGATCAGTAGCACTTTGAGTCCACTGGCCTGTTGAACCAGTGACATCTGCTCTCCTGTGTGATTGACACAACCGTAAGTGAACAGGTGCAGTGAGTTATGTTTTTGCTCAAACTCTTGAATATTTCACAATGTTCAAAGTCTTAGTGTTTCAAGATGCTGCCAGAAAATTCTTTGTCTAAGATTTTTGAGTGGAATTAAGTTTGTTTACACATGATTTTTTTTTGGCTCATATTTAATTTAAATAGAACCACATCTCTATCATCAGATTTTTGAAAACCATATAATTCTTAATTTATTTTCTTTTATTTTTAGTCTTCTGGGTCCTCTTTAAAGTCCCCCCTTTTGTTTCAACTGGATTCAACTTGGTTTTTCCCCTCATTAAGATCGAAGGCCTTACATTAGTGGTGGTGATGGTAGTAATAAAGTTAGACTATTAGGTGTGTAATGACTTAATTGGTAAGACATTTACCTTGTTAACAGACACCTTCTCTTGGTTTGAGGTTCTAAAATGTAGAACTTATATTGAGAGAGATACAGCTTGAAAAATTGTACAGATTTAAAACTAAGGTAACTTGGAGAGCACTGTATTGTTGCTAGCCTGATTAAAGTAATAATGTTTATTATTGGAAATGTTCCCTTGGATTAAATAATTATGTTCGTGGCCTTTGTCAGGAGTGTTAAAGTTTAAATTACAAGCATTCATGGACTAACTCTGCAACTTAACAGCACTTGAAAGAAAAAGTATTTTTTTCAAGTAAGTTTATAAACATGTTTTTCTTCCTTGATGGAACTTTATGTAATTAGTAAAATATAATCACTTTTTTATATCTGTGTATTTGCAGGGAAGTGGGAAAATGGCAAAAAGAAGTTGTGATCCTTCAGAGTTCTCTGGAACAGAGTCGGTTAGAGAAGCATAACTTGTTGCTTGACTGCAAAGTTCAAGACATTGAAATAGTTCTTTTGTTGGGGTCGCTGGATGACATCATTGAAGTGGAGGTACTCTAGCAAGTGATTGTAAATATGTGCAGTTGTGTGGAACTTTATGTAGGCCTTTGTCTGCTTAGGCTTCCCTGGTGGCTCAGAGGTTAAAGCGTCTGCCTCCAATGCGGGAGACCCGGGTTCGATCCCTGGGTCGGGAAGATCCCCTGGAGAAGGAAATGGTAACCCACTCCGGTATTCTTGCCTGGAAAATCCCATGGACAGAGGAGCCTGGCAGGCTACAGTCCACGGGGTCGCGAAGAGTCAGACATGACTAAGTGACTTCACTTCACTTCACTTTGTCTGCTTAGTGAAGTTGTAGCCATGCAGATTCTTAGTCTTGTTCTAAAGCTTTATTAGGAGCAGAAGAAACAGCTCGTCTGGGAGGGGAAAAGGGCAAAATGATCCTCATTCCGGAAGACTGGGCACTTTGTATAGCTCTCTTATTTCTCTTGCTAATCCGTATCCTTTTAGCTCCATAGGACCAGTTTCTTACATGTATATAGACACCCAAGAGGAATCAGAACTAAAGCCATGGGAGTCCAGGGGCATTCTGGGGAGGTGGGGTAGCCACAGTCCGTTGCAGGCAGGGGCACATGCCTGATAGCGTGAGCAGTGCTGTACTCTGGGAACACTGTCGGTGGTGTGTGGAGGGATCTTGTTCTGCACCTTCACCAACAACTTGAGGTCCTTTTCAGTAGAAACGTGCTTCACTGAGTCTGTCCAGGTGATGAGAGTGTGGGGAAGGTGATAATAGATACCCAGGGAGTCAGAAGATGAGACTGAAGTCTCCTCATGGTGGACATTTTTCTGTTAGCCTCCTTTGCTTTCTCATCACATTCATACTACACAGTACTCTTGAGGTCAGCGGGCGCTTATATACCCTTTGTTCTGCTGCTCACGTTAGGAAAGATATGACGACATAGTTCAAGAAGAGTATCTTACTATTAGCTAATGCAGAGGATGGTGAACATAGTTCTTTTACCTCTCAAATTATCTTTTAAATCTTTAGTGATCTCTTCCTTGTAGTCCCCCTTCCACCTCCCTCCTCCCCTTTCTGCTTTGTCACCAGTCAGAAATCCGTGCATTTCCCTCCAGTTTCTACTCCAGAAGAGGCGTTCAGTCCTTTGGTTTCTTCAGTATGAAGTAACTGTGAAACAGTTTTTCTCTTGTTGATTTCGACTATTTCTCATAGCGTAATTCTGGTGTTAGATTATACTCAAAAGTCTTTTGCTGGGGGAAGGGGAGAGATTCCCTGGCAGTCTCACTGCCAGGGCCCCCAGTTCAATCTCTGGTCAGAGAACCAATATCCTGTAAGCTGCACAACTAAGCCTGAAAAAGAGTCTTTTTTCTCTGTTTTAGCAGAGATTACATCCCAGATGGAAGGAAAGGAGGAGCCACTTTACTGGCCACAAATGTCATGAGCCCTGCTCAGATGGCTTTAAAGGGGGAATGGGAGGTCAGGGAATAGGACTGAAGTGGAGGATGCCTCCCCTGTGACATGGTCCAGGAATTTGAACACTGTGGAGAACTTAGTATATATTGGCTTTATTTGTTCAGATCAGCTTTCCTCACGTGGCTGCAGCTGTAACCACTAGCTTTGACCAGAGGGGGAGGACACCTCTCTCCTGCCCTCAGTTAGAAAAATCTTGAGGAAGAACTCTAACTGGTTCATTCTGGGTCATGTGTCCACTCTTAAGGGTACAGAAAGAGGGACGGGAGGGTCTGTAACAGAAGAAGTGGATGGAAGCAGAAAAGCAGTACTCAACAATAATATAGAGAGAAATGGAAAGTCTGTTTAAAAGGCTGTAATTTTAGAAGAGGTTTGTCATTGAATATTGTAGAAGCAGCAGCAGCTTTAATGACTGACATCTAAGTAAGTGCTGCTGGTCAAGTACTGCTGCTGCTGCTTTGGTCCTATTGTTTTTCCAGTCAGTGAACTTTCAGAAGTATTCTCCAACATATGTGCCCACCATGAATGTGAAATTATTTACTTGTTTATTAGGGTGAATGACTTTCATATTCATAGTGGGTTATTTCAAAGCAGGTATTAATACCTTAAGCTAGATTAATACTGAATTGTTATCTAGAAAGGGATACTTCTGCTCTACTTTGTGCTGGTCAGACCACATTGGAATATTGCATTTACTTTCTAAAGCATTGATGTTGTCTGAGAGTAAAGTGTCCACGATAGTGAAAAGGCCCAGACTGTGTCATGCTGGGAAGAGAAGTCTTGGGGAATATGGTTATTCCCCTCCAGTAGAAGAAAGTCTGTCACAGAAGACAGAACATCCTTGTTCTTTCTAATCCTCAGGGGGACACTAGCCTTGGGGATGGAGGACAGAGAGTCAGATTTCTTCTACTAGGGAACACTTCCTACTAGAAAGAGGGAAGGCCTCTAGTGGTGAATCCCCTGATTGAAATTTTACAAGTACATCTAGTTGTTGGTGTTTAGTTGCTAAGTCGTGCCTGACTCTTTTGCGATCTCATGGACAGCAGCCATGTAATGAGGGTGATGTACAAGGTCATCTAAAGTCCAAAACAGAAAAGGCATTGTATAAATTGTCCCTTTCCAGAAGGCTGGACAAGGATCACCACATAGAATTAATTGTCTTATGCAATTGTAGGAATAAGGTAGAACTGAGATTTCCCTTCCATGGGACGTCTTCAGACACTGGATGAGTTACCTACATCTGCCAGAATTCTCATAGGAAATTCTTATGTTGTGGGAAAGACTGTACCAGATCACTGGTTCCGAAACCCTACTGTGCACATGAAGCCCCTGGAGACCTTGTTTCCTTGATCACACTTCTAATAGCAAGGTTTTAGGTGACTCATATAGAAGCTTAATACAAAGTACAATGTTGAATCATAAATAGTAGTTGTAAGATTCGAGGGTTCAGTGTTACCCTTTGTGTTCAAATTCCCCTTCTGCGTGAACCGTTTTAGTGTAAATATATTATGTAACATGTGGACTTACTTCCAAAAGTAGTTCTATTGGTTTGTTTCAGGTGAGAACATCTGTAAAAGAGTGAGCACAGGGTTTTCTCTTAATTTGTAGGTCATGCTTTTGGTGTCAGCATTACACCAGAAGCCAGCCTGCAGCTGAATAAGTGCTTCTTTACTTGTTCCTTCTTTCCTCCTCTTTCTTTGTTCAGACAGTGACATATATTGACACTGAAATACATGTTTCCAGCGTTGCAGTAGGCACTGAGACTACAGCAGTGAGTGTAACTACCCTAAATCCCTTGCTTCGCATTCTGCTGGGGTAGAGAGAGGCACAGAAACAAAGTGGCAGACGGTAAAATATTCAAGCGTTCAGCAGTGATGTAGGCTAAAGAAAATATAAAGCAGGGAGGGAAGTAAAGAGAATTTGATGCAGAGGCCTTGGATGTCCGGAGAGAAGGCAGCTGGCTAGTAGACGAGGTAAAAGATGAAGAGATACAGATGTGTAGAGGAAGGGTGTCCAGGCAGAGGGCATTTTGCCAGCCCTAAGTGGATGCATACACGGTCTGTTCAAGGAGCCCAGGTTGGTTGGAGCAGGGAGACTAACACCAAGTAAAGTTAAGGGGAAGCTGAAGCCAGATCATTGTGGCCTTGCAGGCCTGCATATGGCTTTTTTATCTTCTAATCTGAGTGAGGTGGCCATCAACTGGAGGACTTGGGACAGACACATGAGTAGAGAGCACCATTTTCAGATAACAAGGTAAGGGCTTCGTGTGTTTTTCAGTTGGGAACTGAAGCAGAAGGTACCCAGGCAACCACTGATATATACGAGAAAGAAGCAGCCATTGAGGTGGACTACAGCTCTCTCAGAGAGGATTTGAAGGTAACTGAAAGAGTTCTGTTATGACTAACTTATGGTAATATTGAATATTTAAATCCTATAGAATAATTTTTAGATGACAGAGCATAGTTTAGGGGGGTAAGTATATTTCCTAATAGTTTTTAAAGAAATAGTATAAACAGATTGCATATAAAATGCTTAAAACATTTAAAGTGTTTATATCAGCATTTCTCACTCTAGTCTGTAGAATACCGATACCATGAAAGACCTTGTCGAAGAAGAAAAGTTTCTGCCAGTATTTTGAGAGGCTGTTCCCTTCTTGAGGATTCACAATGAATAAAAAAAGTCATTGAAAGGTCCTGAAACACACAAAAGTAGCCAACACAGTCCAGCATTCTGAATCACCCTGTCGGCGTCTCAGTGCAGTACCTCAGGAAGTGACAAGTTCTTCCTAGTAGCAGAGCACAGACCAGAAATCCAGTTTCATGGTCTCCTTAATTTAATACCTCTGACTCTGTTTCTGTTACCCCTGTAACCATATGTTGCTCTGTGTTTTGATTTTGTCCTGAAGCTGCTTCTTGTATGAGGGCAAAATGACTGTGGCCTTTCTTGCCTTCCAGCCAACACAACCACAACCCTCAGAGAAGAGAGAGTGCCTTTTGTAGTGGTGCTATTCTTAAGATTGAAGAAAAGCTTTTCCACAGAGGTCCAACAGTTGTCCTCTCATCACAGTGTCCTGAATTGGGTCACATGTTCACTCCTGATCAGTCACTGTAGGAGTGGGATGGACTTAGCTTAGGCCAGGCAGGGTTCATGGGCCCTATGAGGGAGACATGGCCAAACCTGGGCTTTGTTAGAAAGGAAGAAATGGAGAATGGATGTCAAGTAGCAATAACTACCACATCTTTTTAGTTCATGTTTTTAATATTAATACATTTTGTTAGATTTATTGAGTTCTTTTATTGTTAATTGTGGTGCTTTGGGAAATCAGAAAATAACCTCTTATCTATTTTATAGTCTGTTCAGTGCTTTCATATTTAATAAGTCCTTCCCTACAACATTACTCAGTAACTATAAATATTCTCTTCCTGTTAATGATTTTTTCTTTCCCTATTTAATTTATCTGAAATTTATTTTTATATATAGTATGAGGTAAGAATCTGTTTCTTAAAAGGTATATAAGTTAACCACTTTACTCAGCATCTTCTAAAAAATTCTTTCCTCCAATGAATTAAAACACACCTTTATCAGATGTTAAATAACGCCTCTACGGGGTCAAGAAAGTTTTCCTGGAAGGTAATGCCTGCTGCACTTTTTCCCTTCTCTCCTTACTCAAGTTAGTTCTGCTCATGGTTTAGGTTCTAGTTTAAATGTTACCTCCAACTGAGCTATTTAAAATCCTAAAAGATGATGTTGTTAAAGTGCTGCACTCAATATGTTAGCAAATTTGGAAAGCTCAGCAGTGGTCACAGGATTGGCAAAGGTCAGATTTCATTCCAGTCCCAGGGGAAGGCAGTGCCAAAGAATGTGCAAACTACCATACAATTGTGCTTATTTCACCTGCTAGCAAAGTCACACTCAAAATCCTTCAAGCTAGGCTTCAGAAGCACGGGAAGATATTAAGAAGAGGTAGCAAGAATACACAGAAGAACTATACAAAGAAGATCTTCACGACCCAGATAATCACAATGGTATGATCACTCACCTAGAGCCAGACATCCTGGAATGTGAAGTCAAGTGGGCCTTAGGAAGCATCACTATGAACAAAGCTAGTGGAGGTGATGGAATTCCAGTTGAGCTGTTTCAAATCCTAAAAGATGATGCTGTGAGAGTGTTTCATTCAATATGCCAACAAATTTGGAAAACTCAGCAGTGGCCACAGGACTGGAAGAGGTCAGTTTTTATTCCAGTCCCAAAGAAAGGCAATGCCAAAGAATGTTCAAACTACCACACATTTGCACTCATCTCACATGCTAGTAAAGCAATGCCCCAAAATCTCCAAGCCAGGCTTCAACAGTACATGAACTGTAAACTTCCAGATGTTCAAGCTGAATTTAGAAAAGGCAGAGGGAGTTGGTGATGGACAGGGAGGCCTGGCGTGCTGCAATTCATGGGGTCACAAAGAGTCGGACACAACTGAGCGACTGAACTGAACTGAGAGGAACCAGAGGTCAAATTGCCAACATCTGCTGGATCATGGAAAAAGCAAGAGAGTTCCAGAAAAACATCTATTTCTGCTTTATTGACTATGCCAAAGCCTTTGACTGTGTGGATCACAACAAACTATAGAAAATTCTTAAAGAGATGGAAATACCAGACCACCTGACCTGCCTTTTGGGAAATCTGTATGCAGGTCAGGAAGCAACAGTTAGAACTGGACATGGAACAGCAGACTGGTTCCAAATAGGAAAAGGAATATGTCAAGGCTATATATTGTCACCTTGCTTATTTAACTTAGATGCAGAGTACATCATCTGAAATGCTGGGCTGGATGAAGCGCAAGCTGGAGTCAAGATTGCCCAGAGAAATATCAATAACCTCAGATATGCAGATGACACCACCCTTATGGCAGAAAGCAAAGAAGAACTAAAGAGCCTCTTGAAGAAAGTGAAAGAGGAGAGTGAAAAAGTTGGCTTAAAACTCAACATTCAGAAAACTAAGATGGCATCTGGTCCCATCACTTCATGACAAATAGACAGGGAGACAGTGGAAACAGTGAGAGACTTTATTTTGAGGGGTTCCAAAATCACTGCAGATGGTGATTGCAGCCATGAAATTAAAAGATGCTTACTCCTTGGAAGAAAAGCTATGACCAATCTAGACAGCATATTAAAAAGCAGAGACATTACTTTGCCAACAAAGGTCCATATAGTCAAGGCTATGGTTTTTCCAGTAGTCATGTATGGATGTGAGAGTTGGACTATAAAGAAAGCTGAGCGCTGAAGAATTGATGCTTTTGAAGTGTGGTGTTGGAGAAGACTCTTGAGAATCCCTTGGACTGCAAGGAGATCCAACCAGTCCATCCTAAAGGAAATCAGTCCTGAATATTCATTGGAAGCTGAAATTCCAATACTTTAGCTACCTGATGTGAAGAACTGACTCATTGGAAAAGACCCTGATGCTGGGAAAGGCAGGAGAGGGGGACAACAGAGGATGAGATAGTTGGCATCACCAACTCAATGGACACGAGTGTGAGTAAACTCCAGGAGTTGGTGACGGACAGGGAAGCCTGGCGTGCTGCCGTCCGTGGGGTTGCAAAGAGTTGGATATGACTGAGCGACTGAACTGATTAGATCATAGGAAAGGCAAAGGAATTCCAGAAAAAAACCTACTTCTGCTTCATTGAGTATGATAAAGCCTTTGACTGTGTGGATCACAACAGACTGAAACAATCTTAAAGAGATGGAAATACCAGACCACTTTACTTTTCTCCTGAGAAACCTGTATGCGGAACAAGAAGCAACAGGTAGAACCAGCCGTGGAACAATGGACTTGTTCGAAATTGGGAAAGGAGTACTTCAAGGCGGTATATTGCCACTCTGCTTATTTAACTTCTGTGCAGAGTACATCATGTGAAATGCCAGGCTGGATGAATCACAAGCTGGAATCAAGATTGCTAGGAGAAATATTAAGCTCAGATATGCAGATGATACCACTCTTATGGCAGAAAGTGAAGACAAACTCAAGAGCCTCTTGATAAAGGTGAAAGGAGAGTGAAAAGCAGGCATAAAACTCAACTTTCAGAAAACGAAGATCATAGCATCTAGACCCATCACTTCATGGCAAATAGAAGGCGGAAAAGTGGAAACAGTGACAGATTTTCTTTTCTTGGGCTCCAAAATCACTGTGAATGATGAGTGCAGCCATGAAATTAAAAGACACTTGCTCCTTGAAAAAAAAAAAGCTATGAAAAACTTAAAATGTTAAAAAGCAGAGACAACACTTTGCCAACAAAGGTTTGTATAGTCAAAGCTATGGTTTTTCCAGTAGTGATGTATGGATTTGCAAGTTGGACCATAAAGAAAGCTGAACACCAAAGAATTGATGCTTTTAAATTGTGGTGCTGAAGAACAGTTTTGATAGTCCTTTGGACTGCAAGGAGATCAAACCAATCAATCTAAAGGAAATCAACCCAGAATATTCGCTGGAAGAACTGATACTGAAACTCCAATACTTGGGCCACCAGGTGCCAAGAGTTGACTCATTGGAAAAGACCCTGATGCTGGGAAAGATTAAGGGCAGGAGGAGAAGGGGGCTGCAGAGGAGGAGATGGTTGGATGGCATCATGGATTCAATGGACATGAGTTTGAGCAAACTCTAGGAAATAGTGAAAGACAGGGAAGCCTGGCGTGGTGCATTTCATGGGGTTGCAAAGAGTTGGACATGACTTAATGACTAAACAACAACCACCAGATGGGCTGGATCCCTTCTGCTGCCCCATAGTACTCACGCTTACCTGGTGGAGGGCTTCATACTGTTGTCAACGCCAGTTTGCATGTCTGACTTCCCTGTTAGCTCTTTAAGGGCAAGGACAGAGTAGTTTTCATCATTGAATCCTTATACATAGTAGATGATCGATATTCTTTAATGAACGAGTGTATGTCCATTGACAGATGAATGGATACAGAAATTGTGGTACATATATACTATGGAATATTACTCTGCTATTAAAAAGAACATATTTGAGTCAGTCCTAATGAGTTGGATGAAGCTAGAGCCTGTTATACAGAGTGAAATAAGTCGAAAAAGATAAATATTGTAAATTAATGCCTACATATGAAATCTGCAATTATGCTACTGATGAATCTATTTGCAGGGCAGCAGTGGAGACGCAGACATAGAGAAAAGGCTTGTGGACACAGTAGGGGATGGAGAAGGTGGGGTGACTTGAGAGAGTAGCATGGAAATGTACATATTACCATATGTAAAACAGATAGCCGGTGAGAATTTGCTTTGTGACACTGTGCTCTGTGACAGGCTAGAGGGGTGGGATGGGGAACAAGATGGGAGGGAGGGTTCAAGAGAGAGGGCACATATGAATACCTGTGGCTGACTCATGTTGATTTATGGCAGAAACCAGCACAGTATTATAAAGCAATTATCCTCCAATTAAAAAAATTTTAAAAAGAAGCGATTACATGAATTGTTTATTTTTTTAGCCAGATTGAGAAATACGAAGGTGAAGCATGTTCCAAGAGGGCAGCATCCATGATGCCTGAGCTATGAAAGGGCACAGCCAACCCAGGAAGCCACAGTAGCGCCCCAGACCGCACTGGAGGCTCAGAGAGGGCTGCCAGGGCCGGCAGGGCTGGGTGCAGAGCGAGGGAAACAGGGGCCATACCCTCAAGGGCCCTGTGCCTACTCACCTCAGCACTTAGGGTCTAAGTGGCATGCTAATCATTGCTGTTCTTTGCCAATAACAGGCTCTCCAATCTGATAAAGAAATTGAGGCCCAGCTTAGACTCCTGCTACAACAAGTAGCTTCCCAAGAAGATATCCTGTTGAAGACAGCGGCCCCAAACCTAAGAGCCATGGAGAACCTGAAGACTGTCAGAGACAAGTTTCAGGAGTCCATAGATGGTGAAGTTAAACTTTAGTTGGTAGCAAGATATATTTGTTGGTATTAGGGGTTTTGATTTCTGTAACATTTACCAATAATCCCCCCTGAACTGTACCTTTGTTTTGATTATATATATATTTTTTTCTTCTGTTATCTTATAGTAATGTACTTTTAATGCTGAATTATTAATTTCTTCCTTTTTGAAAAGAGTTTTGCTTTAATTTAAAAACAGGGGTATTGGTTATTTTTGAACAGTGTCTTCATAGCAGCACAAGAGGCATATTGGATACTCTGCTGTAATTTGTTATTATTGCTTAAAAATGAGCCCTACCCAGAAAAGGGGTCATCAATTTTAATAGTCATTTTCTTGGACTTAATAATAGCTGAGATGTTTTGAAGGTAGACTTAATTCAAGATGGCCAAACTCAAAATCTAGCTTAAAAATTGTTTTATGCTTTAAAGTTGAAATAAGAAAAGCCCTTGGTGATCTCCAAAATAAAGAACACTGATTCTCTCTTAGCTTTTGAGGCCAGCAGAAAGGAAGCCAGAATATGTAGGCAAGAGTTTGAACAGGTGAAAAAAAGGAGATACGATCTTTTCAACCAGTGTTTTGAGCACGTCTCAATCTCAATCGATCAAATCTACAAGAAGCTCTGCAGAAACAACAGTGCCCAAGTATGTATTTCTCACCCTCAAATATGAGTAGGAACTTTGTGTTATTTGTGTTGTTTTTCTTTAATGGTGGTAAATCACCATCACGCTCTCTTGAGTGACCCACTTAACTGGGTAAAGTCAGCTCATGAAAATTGGTTATCACCGTGCCCTGTGTTCTAGGTCTAGTCAGCCTGGCAAGTCAAAATCTCTGGTCCTGCTTCTTTATCTGCACAATGAGTGGGTTAGATCATCTGGTTTCCAAGTTCTCTTTCAGTCTGGAATTCTGTGATCTGCACTAATTTGACTTTGTAGAACTGTTAGTGGTCTCTGCAGTAGAGTTAGGGTAATGTAGGGGAAAGAGGTTGATGTGGGGTCTGTGGAGAGGGAAGGAACTAGAGGCAGGGTTCAAGTCTAGACACGCCCCTTGTCGTATCGGTCTTTCCATTCCGTGATCAGTATCCGCAGCAAATACTCTGCAGTTGGACATGGACAAAAGATGTAGACCAGGTCATATATATTTGAGTTTCCCTCTTTCTCTCGGTATTCTTTTATGACTGACGTAATCTTGAATCACATACTTAGAATTTCAACCAAAAATAACTTTGTTGTGGTGGTGGTGGTGTTTTTAATAAATTTAATTTTAACTGGAGGCTAATCACTTTACAATATTGTAGTGGTTTTTGCCATACATTGACATGAATCAGGCATGGGTGTACATGTGTCCCCCATCCTGAACGCCCCTCTGACCTCCCTCCCCATCCCATCCCTCAGGGTTGTCCCAGTGCACCAGCTTTGAGTGCCATGCCTCAAACTTGGACTAGTGATCATTTCACATATGGTAACATACATGTTTTAATGCTGTCCTCTAAGATCATCCCACCCTCGCCTTCTCCCACAGAGTCCAAGAGTCTATTCTTTGTATCTATGCGTCTTTTGCTGTCTCACATATAGGGTCATCGATACCATCTTTCAAAATTTCATATATATGCATGACTTCCCTGGTGGCTCAGATGGTAAAGCATCTTGCTTACAATGTGGGAGACCTCGGTTTGATCCCTGGGTCGGAAAGATACTCTGGAGAAGGAAATGGCAACCCACTCCAGCACTCTTGCCTGGAAAATCCCATGGATGGAGGAGCTTGGTAGGCTACAGTCCATGGGGTCGCAAAGAGTCTGACACAACTGAGTGACTTCACTTTCACTTTCATACTGTATTGGTGTTTTTCTTTCTGACTTACTTCACTCTATATAATAGGCTCCAGTTTCATCCACCTCATTAGAATTGATTCATATGTGTTCCTTTTAATAGCTGACTAATAATTTTCCATTGTGTATATGTACCACAGCTTTCTTACCCATTCGTCTGCTGCTGGACATCTAGGTTGCTTCCATGTCCTGGCTATTATAAACAGTGCTGCGATGAACATTGGGGCACACTTGTCTCTTTCAATTCTGGTTTCCGTGGTGTGTATGCCCAGCAGTAGGATTGCTGGGTTGTATGGCAGTTCTATTTCCAGTTTTCTAAGGAATCTCCACACTGTTCTCCATAGTGGCTGTACTAGTTTTCATTCCCACCAACAGTGTAAGAGGGTTGCCTTTTCTCCACACCCTCTCCAGCATTTATTGTTTGTAGACTTTTTGATAGCAGCCATTCTGACCGGTGTGAGATGGTAACCTCATTGTGGTTTTGATTTGCATTTCTCTGATAATGAGTGATGTTGAGCATCTTTTCATGTGTTTGTTAGCCATCTCTATGTCTTCTTTGGAGAAATGTCTGTTTAGTTCTTTGGCCCATTTTTTGATTGGGTTGTTAATTTTTCTCATATTGAGCTGCATGAGCTGTTCATATATTTTTGAGATTAATTCTTTGTCAGTTGCATCGTTTGCTATTCTTTTCTCCCATTCTGAAGGCTGTCTTTTCACCTTGCTTATAGTTTCCTTCATTGTGCAAAAGCTTTTAAGTTTAATTTGGTCCCATTTGTTTATTTTTGCTTTTATTTCCATTACTCTGGGAGGTGGGTCATAGAGGATCCTGCTGTGATTTATGTCAGAGAGTGTTTTGCCTATGTTTTCCTCTAGGAGTTTTATAGTTTCTGGTCTTAAGATCTTAATCCAAAAATTAACTTATTTTTTATAAAGTAAGACTATAAGAAACCTCTTAACTCCTTGAGGGCAGGATTCTTCTCTGTTCCTATAGAACTTGACCCATAATAGGTGTTCAGTAAAGATTTGATGAAAGGACCAGTGGAAGAATTGGATGAAGGCTGTTTTAGTAAGACTGCAGCGTATGCTTCTGAACTATGAACAGAAGACCGATGGGAAGATCTTATCTTTTATGTGTGTTAGAATGTTTTCCCTGTACTCCCTATCCAGTGAACCTTGTTATCTCTGATTACAAGTAGAGCTGAATACATTATTTACAAGTATTGGTATATTTTTCCATCAAATGGAGAAAAACATAACCAATAGTATTTTGCGGTTCCAAGTTGAACTTTACTAATAGCTTTTTTGTTACTGCTAAATAAATACCATGTGTTTCAGGCATTTCTTAGCCCAGAGAACCCAGAAGAGCCTTACTTGGAGGGAATTAGCTATAACTGTGTGGCCCCAGGCAAACGGTTCATGCCGATGGATAACTTGTCCGGGGGGGAGAAGTGCGTGGCAGCACTGGCACTCCTGTTCGCTGTGCACAGGTACGGTCACAGTGAGCCCTCTGACCCTGCATCAGGGCAGAGAGCAAATGGCCCTTGCTACCGACAGTCTACTGATTGCTTGTCTTTATGCAGCGTATGTCATACAAAACTGTTGTTTTCAGCCAGACAGTTCAGGTTATGGTATAGGCCTGTAATAATTTAGACAGCAAATTTAAGAGAGAATTCAGTCTTTGACAGATTTTTATTCAATTTGTTATTATCAAAAGTTACCAATGTCCAGCTTAATCGAAAAGAAAGGAGAAAAGGGGGTAGCAAATGGCCAGATTTGAATTCAAGATTGCAAAAAAAACAATTCCAACAACAAATCCAAACAAAATAAAAACAGCTAACTTTTATGTTATTTTCCTAGTCCACATTCAGAGATCTGCTATTTAGTAAGGAATGTTAGACAAAGTATTTCTTCTGAAAAAAAAAAAAGTTTAACCTCCTCATTTCCACTGATGGTGGTGACATTTGTGTTTGTAAAATAAATCACAGGAAAGATGTTAGCAAAAATTAAAGCAATTAACTTTTCAACGTTCAAAGCACTAGATGAAGAACTATGGTATGGATAATAGAGCCTCTCTATTTTCATGATCATAAAGATCAACACAAGTTTTACAGCCGTTTGTTACTGGTCTCAAGAAGGAAAAAGAATTGGTGATGATAGGAAAGCGAAAGAAGATGCCACCAATGCAGGAAGACTTTGAGAGACGGAGGAGGCAGGGACTTGAACAGGAGCCTGTGTGGAATGAATCTTAGCAGAACACTATTCCTGGGTGTCACCCCCATCCATTTATTCAGCAGATATTTGTTAAACATTTACTGTGTCGAGTGGTGTTAATGGGCATAGGAGACACTGCAGTGAAGAAAACAAATACCCTGCCTCAGAGAGACTTAATTTTAGTTGGGGAAGACAGATGATGAATAAGGCGTATTAGGAAACTAATTCTCTAATATAGAGACCATTAGAAAATGACAGATGCTATAGAGACAAAGGAGGCAATGGCAATAGTAACAGGCAAGGGTTTGCAATATTAAAAAGTCTTCTGGGAAGGGCTTTTTGAAAGGGTAATATTTGAGCAAAGATTTGAAGAAATTAAGGGGTCAGGTCACATGGGTGGGGTGTTCTAGAGGAGAGTTCTAGGGGAAAATATTCTAGACATAAGAAATGAGTGCAAAGGAAAGCGCTGAGGCCAGAGTGAGCCTGGTGCCTGTAGAGAACAGACTGTCTGCAGCAGCAGCAGCCGCAGGGTTAGGGAGCTATGGTAGCAATCAGGGCGGAAGATGGTGGCGGTTCGGACCAGCGTGGGAGCAGACACAGTGTGGGGTAGGAGGGAGCCTAATCAACTTAGAGGGATAAGAGCTGCCATTAACTGAACTGGAGAGGAGCACAGGAGGGGTGGGTTTGAGGGTAGGTGAAAACTTTGATTTTGCTTGAGTTTGAGCAGACACCCACGTGGAGCTGAGTAAGCCACTGGACCAGTGAGGCAAGGGTTTGAGAAGTCACAACTGTCAGTAGAAGTGTGAGAGCATTCCATCTATGAATGATACTTAAAACATCGAGAGCAGATGAAATCATCAAAGAAGCTAGTTAGATAGAAGAGTGCTCTGATCACTGAGCCACAAAGGCACCGCAGTGTCAAGAAGTTAAGAGATTGTGGAGTTGGCAGAAGGGACTGGGGCCTGGAGCAGTGGGTGGGGCAGGGAGTGGACCATGGTGTCCTGGACATCAGAGGAAGTTGGGGAGGACCGCCCTGGTTCCATCCCCCTTCCTTTGAAGGGATGTGGACTGGGAATTGAGCGTTGTATTTATCGACATAGAGGCCATTGGTGACCTAGACAAAGGCATACGAAAGGACACGTTTTATTTATTCTGAATATTCTTAGTCCTGTCCTCCAAGTCTCGCAAAACAAAGTTGTAACTGTCTTGATTGTAATTTTTTTCTAGTTTTCGGCCTGCTCCATTCTTTGTTTTAGATGAAGTAGATGCAGCCCTGGACAATACTAACATTGGCAAAGTAAGTTCCTTTTTGATTTAACTTCCAGTACAGTGTTTACAATTCAAGAGTCAGGATGCAGTCAGAAGGCAATTTACCCTGAACAAACATAGTTTGATAGTTGCTGTATAAAAGCAAAATCTAAGTTAAAAATCTAAAAATAAGATGCTTCAGGGTAGTAGTTTTCACTCAGGGTTTAGGGGACTCAAGTAAGGGTTACTGTGCTGGACCCACAGCACTGCTGCTGAGTGACTTGCTTTTCCCCAAATCTAGGTATTGGGACCTAGAGGGTCCTTAAAAGTAGACCACATGGCAAATAGGACCAAATTAGTTGTTTACTGCTGCTAAGTCGTTTCAGTCGTGTCTGACTCTGTGCGACCCCACAGACGGCAGCCCACCAGGCTCCCCCGTCCCTGGGATTCTCCAGGCAAGAACACTGGAGTGGGTTGCCATTTCCTTTGCCAGCGCATGAAAGTGAAAAGTGAAAGTGAAGTCGCTCAGTCGTGTCCGACTCCCAGCGACCCCGTGGACTGCAGCCTACCAGGCTCCTCCGTCCATGGGATTTTCCAGGCAAGAGTACTGGAGTGGGGTGCCGTTTAATAAAGTCCAAAATAACATATCTAAATAAAATTCCAAAGGAATTAAAGTTCAAAATTTAGCTCCCCTTCATTTATTAAAATGTCTCCAGTCAGTTAGTGCATTTGCACATAATCCTGTTTTCAGTATTTGAGACCACAAGGGAACTAAGGACACAACTGAAAATCAGTCTTAAAGATCCGCCTGTGACAGACTCTCAGACGTCTCAGCCATCTTGACTGTAAATTTCGGACTTGATTGGAAGGGTGACCACAGGATGGAGGCAAACGCTGGCAGCCCCATCACTGCCCAGGCTGGGGCGGCCCCATCCTGCAGAGATCCTGGGCCGTGGTCCTATTGCCAGAGCCATCCATTTTTGGAAGGAGACGAATTAAACTCCTGGTTTTGATTCTAGGTTCATCAGCCTTCCAGAAGTGACTGGACTTTGCAATTATAGCTGTTTATAAGGAGGCTGCCCTGGTCGTTGGAGAAGGAAATGGCAACCCACTCCAGTATTCTTGCCTGGAGAATCCCAGGGACAGAGGAGCCTCGTGGGCTGCCGTCCACAGGGTCGCACAGAGTCAGACAGGACTGAAGTGACTTAAGAGCAGCAGCAGCAACAGCTCTGGTCATGCTTACAGAGAAGGTCTCTAGTAATTTGTTAGGTTGGCATTCTGGGTTATACTTTAGTCTTACAAACTTGGTTACTGAGTCCAACCCTGAGAGGTGTATTGAGTCTTGGGCACCACCCTGAGTCTCTGCAGCTGACCTCCCTTTCTCTCTCTCTGTTGAGCCTCTTGTGTGATCCTGGAAGACGCAGGGACTTTCCAGGAGCTGCAGCCCAGGGTAATTTCTGGTGGGAGCAGTGTCATCTTCCAGCATTTCCAGGCTGTATTCATCTAATCCAGCTCTCTCTAGGGCCTTGCTGTGTGAACATGTCACTGCATACATAAGAACAGCACATGGGGGCCACACCCACAGAAGCTAGGAGCTAAATCCAGAGCCCCCTGAACCTTGTAGAGAACAGGCCAGAGCCACGTTCTGTGACCTGCTGGAGATGTCGGGATGGCTGGGAAAAGGAAACAGGAATAGAGAGAGTCTTGATTCATCTCTCTGGAATGCCAGCCAGTCTGCATCAGCTGCTTGGACTCCGAGGCCTGACTCATTTGGGAGAATTTCCCCTCAGGAGGTTAATTTTAGCACTTTGTATCCCCTATCCTTTGTGTGGGGGGCGGGGGTGGCTCTATCACTGTGGACTTCAGACATTCCCCTTCTCTTTGAAGGGGAACTGAAGTGTATTCCATTGTTGTTTAGTCAGTTGTGTCTGACTCTTTTGTGACCCCATGGACTGTAGCCTACCAGACTCCTCTGTTCTTGGGATTTTCCAAACAAGAATACTGGAATAGGTTGCCATTTCCTTCTCCAGGATCTTCCTGAACCAGGGATCAAACCCACATCTCCTGCATTAGCAGGCAGATTTTTTTACTGCTAAGTCACCAGGGAAGCCCAAGGTATCCATGTGAAAATGAAGTCGCTCAGTCGTGTCCGACTCTTTGTGACACCATGGACTGTAGCCTACCAGGCTCCTCCATCCATGGGATTTTCCAGGCAAGAGTGCTGGAGTGGATTGCCATTTCCTTCTCCAGGGGATCTTCCCGACCCAGGAATCAAACCCGGGTCTCCCACATCGCAGGCAGACGCTTTACCGTCTGAGCCACCAGGGAAGCCGAAGGTATCCCTATCTTTTAGCAAAATTTAGATGTTTGTATTAGTGGAATCTTAAAGAACTAGGTCTTATTTAGTACTCTTTTCTATTGGCACCTATCCTATGTACTAAAAACCTCTTAATTTCCAGTTTCCCTTTGAGATTTACATTCCCGGCACCCCACTGCTGAATTGAGTATGAGCATGATGTAATATGAGCAACTGTGAAGGAGCTTCCACTCCAACTTGTGGTTAGGGTACCCAACCCTTATCACACGTGACTCCTAGCAAAATGCATGCCTTGCATTTTTGCATCCTGTCTCCTCTTCCATTCTGTCATCACCCTAAGACTTTTTAAAGACCTGTCTCACAGCGGCTACCATTGCTTCTAATGGGGGAGTTCCTTCCATGAATTCAGCCTCTTAGCCTGAAGCATTTTCTCCCTCTCATCATTCACCTCAACTGCTGACTCATTTCCTCAACTGAAGCTGCCATTCCTGCTTCCAAAATATGTCCTTCATTTCTTGAGTGCAGTCAGGAGAAGACATACTGTAAGCTTGCAGAGAAATCCAGGGTGTTGGCAAGTAATTGTTAAAACTGTAGTTTGAGTCCAAATTGTTCTTCATAATTTTCCAAGTTCTGAGTAGTCTGTGCACCAAGACCCATTTCTTTGCAGTCTATCTTGTTCTTATTCTCATTCCTTGGAATTAAGTCTTTGAGTTTCCCTCTAACCAAATGAGTTGATTATGGATTATGAATATATATATAATTGCCATATTTTTCTCATCTTAAGGCTTTGATGGCAAGATAGGAAGTTGGAAGTTTAAATACCACCCTTTACCCTAGAAATATCTGAGTGGTAGTTTTATTGTCAAGATTGATTGCCTATTCACATCATGGTATCTCAAGTTAAGAGTTTTATTCTTAAAAATATTCTTCCAAGTTTTCAATCATAGATTTAATGAGCCTTATATATATTTTTTTACTAACCTCTTATTTTACAGTCTGTTTCCATTTCTATAGTGGATTTATTGAGTTTACAGAAAGAGAAGTAAGTGCCTCGTCACCTAAAATGGGCAGATTCAGAGACCTGCAGAATCTGTCCTCAAAGCCCCCAAAAAGGAGGCCTTTGCTTACTGATGAAACATATGCTTTCTGTTTCCTCCCAGGTGTCAAGTTATATTAAAGAGCAAACTCAGGAACAGTTTCAGATGATAATCATTTCCCTCAAAGAGGAGTTCTATTCCAAAGCTGATGCACTGATAGGCATCTATCCAGAGGTAAAGATAAAACAGATAAAGTCACCTTATAGTGTGTCCTGACACCACAAGTTCCTAGTATACTGTTTGATTTCTGCAGTTTATTAACATAGGCCTAAATATTTTTTAGTCAAATGAGACTTCATAGTAACTGCTTAGATATTTTTCTATGGCAATACAGAGAAATTTAAGTTGTATTTTAAGTGAAAAAGCAAATAGAAAACTGTACAACATAAGTATAATTTTGTTTTTAAAACAATAGTGCACATTAACTTACACAAACTGTTGATATTATCTTCCATATTTTTATGTTTGAATGTTTTAGCAACAACAAACGCACTGTTGTAGAACTAACAAGGAACCATTTATCCTCCAAAACTACTAAAAGAAAAAACAAAGAATTTGACAGAGTTCCAAGTTGTATAGTAATTTCTGTAATTCAGTTTCTTAAGCCATTGGAAGTCCTTAGCTGAGCTAATGGAGCAGAGCAACTGATTCAGATCATTCAGTTCTTGGACAATTAGGTTTTACTTCCTGAGTTTTCCTTTAAGATAAAAATTAAAGCAACTGTACTCCAATAAAAATTAATTTTTAAAAAAACTGAAAAAAAAAAAAGCTAAGATTAAAAATAAATTTCCCTTCCTGTGCCTAGATAATGTCAGGGGGTCACTGGAAGAGAACTGGAAGTTCTCACTGCCAGTGTAGGGGAGGGGTGAACTCTTCAGGGGTGAGCCTAGGTCTCAGCTGGGCCCTGTCAGCCACACCAGACAGGTCATTAATGTGCATCGTGCGCACACATGGGCACACCTAGCAGTGAGTAACTCAGAGGGGGCAAGAACTTGGACTTGTAAGCCAACCCTAGGCTAAAATAAGCAAAAGGGCCTTGGGGCTTCTGGGAAGGGAAGGCAAGCAATGGGACAGTGAGCTGAGAAAGCACAGTAAACAAGGACTGTTCAGTCAGATCTGCTCTGCTGATTCGAGTCTTCTCCACTGAGGAAGAGTTCAAAGTGGAAAGTATGTCACCTTTTACAAAGATGTAAATTTCCTTTACAAAAGGGAAACTTGTGCTCAGCTTTTAGAGTTTCTCCTGTACCTGCTGGTTCTCAGTAGCCTCTAGCTAATAGCAGTCCACATGCAAAAGAGGCATATTTCTGGGTGGCATATTCTGGTGCGTTCAGTTCAGTTCAGTCGCTCAGTCGTGTCCGACTCTCTGCAGCCCCATGAATTGCAGCACGCCAGGCCTCCCTGTCCATCACCAACTCCCAGAGTTCACCCAAAATCTGGCACCCTTACCAAAAACAAAACATAAAGCTGATGGAAATGTAGAAGTAACACCTTCTCGGAAGGCTATAAGGAGGTTCCTTTAAGACGCAAATCCAGACTCACCAATAGCTCTCTACATCTAATAGCACTTGCTCTCTACTGAAGCTGGCTTCTACCTATCTTTTCTGTTTCAGCACGACGAGTGCATGTTCAGCCGAGTTTTGACCCTAGATCTTTCTCAGTATCCAGATACTGAAGGCAGAGAAGGCAGCAGGAGACAGCGCAAGCCCCACTAGGGCCTCGAGTGCCCTCGAGCCGGGAGCAGTCACACAGTGCCCAGGCCAGTCCGTTTAGCTCAGACCCAGACTGCTTCTGGAGCAAAAGCTAGGCGGCCTGTGTGCCATTTGTGGAAAAGCTTGACTGTTACAGGTAAAGATACTGCAGCTCACGTCCGTTAAGGAGTGTCCAGGCCCCACTCCAGTAGGTAATGTGTCCCATGAGAGTCAGCTTTGATTGAGTTTAACAAACCACCACAGTTTAAACTTTTAAACATTTTGAAAGTCGGTCAGAAAATTTTGAATTCTGCATCATCTTTACTCTGATCTTGCCTTGTATGTTTAAGTAATCTTTAAGGGAAACTCATGGTTTTAAATAGTTACAGGGTGTTGAATCTGTTTCATGGAAAGTTATTTCAGAAGAACTGAAGTCAATATTGAAAATGCCAATAAAAAACTCTAATTTCAAATGTCTACAATCTGCAATTTTAGGAACACAAAAAAATTTAAGACAAAATTGAATTATGTCTTCTTCTGTGCCATTTAAATTTCTCTGAATATAATTTCTGTTAAGGAAACACTGAAGAACACAGGCTTTCCCAGTTAACACTGACTTCACAGGGAAACAGTCGTCCTTATCTGTGGGCATCATGTATATCAAAATCCAAGCATGCTCAAATCCCTTACACAGATTGGTGTAATAATATTTGTATATAACCTATGCACATCCTGTCATATACTTCAAATCATCTCTACTATTATTGATAATGCTTAATACAATGTAAATACTATGTAACTTAGTTGCTTGTACACAGCAAACTCAAGTACTGCTTTTTGGAACTTCTCAGCATCTTCTTTTCCCAACTATTTCCCTTTTTTTGGCCATATGGTGTGGCTTGGGGGATCTTAGTCTCCTGCCAGGGACTGAACCTGTGCCCCCTGCAGTGGAAGCACAGTCTTAAGCACTGGGCCACCAGGGAATTCCCTTTCCTATTTTCAGTCCAAGTCTGGCTGAGTCCACAGATACGTAGCCCAGGAATACAGCAGGCCCTCTCTGCACTGTTAGGAATAGGAAAGAAAGCTGCAGTTTTCAATAGTACTTCATTTCCATTTAAAAATGGAATTAAACAATTCTAAGGTACTGGTGGTTGGTGGTCTTGTATTTAAGGCTGTTTTGAAACGGCCCAAGCGCCATTTAATCAAGGAGTGGCCTCCTAAAGTAATGGAATCACTTTTGAACGTTATTTCAGGTAAACAAAATGCACTCTGTGCCTAAGAAGTCAAGTCACAAAACACTTGCCTTCTGTTCTCCATCAGCTGGTCCCTAAGAACGAGCCAGCAGGTGCTACTATACTTGTCCTTTGTTCCTTTTCCAGTGGTGGTGAGATCATCTAAACCACTGCCTTACTCCCCTTTGAAAGACATCACCTTAACACTGAACTGCCCCTTTGGTGCCACATGAGCTCAGTGTAGCCCTGATCTCTGCCTGGGCTCTTCTCTCTCATAACTTGGACTCATGGAGTGTCACTGATCCTTCAAAGTACATCATTGTTCTGTTGTAACGTACTATACCCGTACTCCTGAAAACCCTCATGCCATGCAGAAGTACACAGAACCTCAGGGTGATGGGAAACAGCGGCACCCCCCCCCCACCCCCGCCGCAAATAAAGAGGCAGGAGCTTAATAAACAGCTGGGTTTATACACACTAAGTAGTTAATACAAAATGTAAAAACTATTCTAGCTTGAGGCAGCAAACAAAGCCATACGTAGTCACTCCCTGACCCAGCCTTTCTGAGAGAGGAAACTGTAAGTTATACTTGTGTGCAGGTGTGCTAAGTCGCTTTAGCCATGTCTCTTTGGACCCAATGGACTGCAGCCCGCCAGGCTCCTCTGTCCACGGGATTCTCCCGGTGAGAATATTAGAGGGGGTGCCATGCCCTCTTCCAGGGGATTGTCCCGACCCAGGGAGTAAACCAGAGTCTCCTGCAACTCCTGCATTGCTGGGGGACTTTTTACCGCTGAGCCACCAGGGAAGCCCAAGTTATGCTTAGATTGCTTCTAATATATCAATCATGCAGGGATAAATTTTCATTTTAAAGTAAGAATCACAGCAGAACTGACTATAGATCCATTGATTCATTATAACAAGGCGGCCTGATTCTCAGTGTGGTGCTCAAAGCTTATCCTGAGCTGGCTCTCCCTTCTCCAGTTTTATACCCTGTTTCATGTCATTTCTATGCTTTATCATTGCTGCGTGCTCAATGGCTGTCATGTCATGTCCAACTCTTCTTGACCCCATGGACTAGCCCACCAGACTCCTCTGTCCATGGGATTCTCCAGGCAAGAACCCTGGAGTGGGTAGCCATTTCCTTCCCCAGGAGGTCTCCCCAACCCAGGGATAGAACCCACAGCTCCTGCGGCTCCTGCGTTGGCAGGTGGATTCTTCACCACTGAGCCACCCGGGAAGCCCAATATTGCTGTACCCTGTGTCTGACCAACTTCATATATGTTGCCCTGGTTGCATTTTATAAATGTATCAGTTTTTTAAAAGCCAGCTTAAGATGTTTGCTTTTCAAAAATATTTAAATATTCCAGGTACTCAATTTCACAGTTGAGTGACAATTCAAGGTAAAAATTCTCATTGAATACATGATACCACATTGTGTCATAACTAAAGAAAAGACAAGCAAACAGAGTTGAAGATAAAATTTTATTTCTGACCAGAGCAACATAAAAGATTTGTTTTCCATGCTTCAAAAAGGAAGGAGAAAAAGGTCTTGAGGAGCTCTCTGGCTTCTCTCACACTCCCTACACATCCCAAGTTCCTGTTTGCTGTTCTTCCCTTCCTCTAAACCTGTGGGGAGCTGTAACACGGGAGCCTCAAGACAGAAGCCACGCAGAGCCGGTGCCAGGGTCATAGAGCAACTCGGTGGGCACAAGTACACAGCCTACAAGATACCACGCTGTCTGCCCCTCATGAGCCCTGACGTTTATAGTGTTCTGACAAGTCTTTGCCAAGTCTTCACTGTGCAAATCCTTGAATATGGGCCGTGGGGAGAGGATTTTAAAGAGATAAGAACCGAAAGGGACCTTACCCCATAGAATAAAGGCTAGGAGAGGTTGGTATTTAAAAGTTTAAAACTTGGTCTTGTGCTTGACTTACGATTCGTCAGTATCTGTAACATGACGCACCTGGACACTGCCCTGTGCTTTTGAAAAGGCCTTCTGCCTCTTGGAGACTTCACTTCTTAGTAGTAAGTAGATTTGCCCTTCTTTAAAAAACAGACTAACTAAGATTACAGAACTCCAAAGAAGCCCCGCAGATCTACGCGTTCTTTAAACACCACCCTCACTAGTTGACTCGGTGCCTCCAGTATCCATCCATTCTTCAGTAGTTAACAATGTAACAAACATCAATTTTTTTCTACAGTAACATGTTTCCACACAAAAATTATAAAATTTAAGTGTCTAGTGTCTTATTTTCTCTTTGGCAACTACTGTTGCCTGGACAGTCTTTACTCTCCCCCTTTTATGAGAGGAAAAGGACCGCCTGACAGAGGCGTGTCACATGGGAGCTGGGAATACCAGGTATGTCCCTGCCCACCGCCTCGGTCCCTGAGGTAGCTGTCTTGTCAGTCCTCACACAGGATACCTGCTGTGTGCGCGTCACCTCACGAGCAGTTCAACACGGCGGACTCCCTCACCCAGCTTCCGACGGCACATACCCGCACAGCTCTCGGGGTATGTGATGGTTTAGGATCGAGAGAGCCTGTGTGGAGTTCTCTAACATTCGTCCTTGTTGGGGATGGCACTGTGGTTACAGAAGGCTGGTTTTCAAGTTGCAGCTTTTATTGGTTTTAAAGATTTCAAGACCCTCCAGCATCATCTGTTTCAACAAAAAGAAAGGAAAATCACATTAAAGTTGATCTTAAAAAAATATTTGCAATGGGATTTCTATTTCAGAAACTGTTTACAGTCTTATGTGCTAAAGACTTTGAAAATACCTCCATAATGGAAACAGTGGCTACTGTCTAAAAATGGCTTTCTGACTTATAAATACCATCAGGGGACAAAGTCAGTTATGACATTAGATTTGCAAAGCTCTGTGGAAATTTCAACCTGGGAATAGGAAGGCCACTCCCCTTCTTAGTGGGCTGGAGGAGGGGCAATTTCAACACACATCCAGCGGGAGCCTGTGGACTGGCAGGTCAGCATATGTGCACAATGGCGCTGCCTGCAGCTTGGAGAGGATGAACCTGGGTCTCACCCACACGCAGCGGGACAAAGCTTTCCATAAGGAAGACTAGACAGCGTTCTCGACTGGGACAGAGCCGTCTGGCAAGGAGGCTGCTGGTGTGGGCGCGGCATCCCCAAGGAGCCCACCCGCTGGCGTGCCCAGCGCTCTTGAGCAAAGCCCACCAGGCAGTGTGCTCTGCTGCCCAACAGGCACACACACCACCACTCAGAAGTCGGCCCGGCGGGGGGACAGCTGTGCACGTGCAGCAGCAGCTTCCAACTGACAGGAACAGTCACCCAGGCCACCCTTGTGCACACCAGCAGGTGACCGAGGAGCCCCAGACACGGGGAGACAGCAGCAGGAGAGAGTCTGCAGGGAAAGACTCTGTCCTGGAGGGCTGGACACCAAGGTGACATAAATCAGGATAGGGGCCGTCCCTGAGTGGTGAGGGGACGACTAAAAAAGGGATGAGAGCGGGGTGGGCAGGCTCTGGACAATGTCCCGTTTGAGCAGAAGGTGACGATGTGGGTGTATTCATTCCCTCTGTGAAAACTCACTAGGGTGACGGTACCCTTTGTGTACTTCTCTTGGGTTTTTCTTCAGAGACACACTAACTTAAACAGAAGATGTTTAAACTGGGTCTCTGGGCAGCTGGAACAACGCACACATCGCTCCTTCCCCCCCAGAGCCAAGGGACACAGCACAGTGACGGCCCACACCTTCAAGCAAGGCCGAGCTGCAGTGGCCCCGGAAAGGAGACCATGTACCTGTGTCTGACTGTCTGAGTTTCTTTGAAACTTCAATTCCATTTTCTTCTAACTTCCTCTTTGCACAATCCTGGCATGCATTCCCTGGAAGATGAAAACTTTTATTAAAAAGCTTATCTAAGAATGGCTACCATCGAAAAGAACATGAATAACAAATACTGGCAAGGATGTAGAGAAACGGGAACCTCACACACAGTTGGTGGGAATTAATCTAGTGCAGCCACTGAGGAAAACTATCAAGCTTTCTCAAAGACCTAAAAATAGGGTTATCATTTGATCCAGCAATCTCCCTCCTGGGTATATATCCAAAGACAACCTCCCCAAACTCTTAATTAGGAAAGATGCACGCACCCCAGTGTTCACAGCAGCAGGAGTTCAGCTGCCATGACCCAAAAGCAAGTGAATGCCAACAGATGAAGATAAAGAGTATGGTGTGTGTGTGTGTACACGTCTATATAAAGTGGACTACTACTCAGCCATAAAAAAGAAAGCTGCTATTTGCAGCAACATGGACTTCAAGGGCATTATGCTAAGGAAGTCAGACAAGTACTGTAGAATATTGTGGAACTTTAAAAATATAACTAGTAATACAACAAAAAATCAGACTCACAGATACAAAGTGAAAAACTGGTTACTAGTGGGGAGTGGGGAGGGAAGGACAATACAGGAGCAGAGGATTAAGGGGCACAAACTGTGAGGTGTAATGTAAAGTAAGCTCTAGGGATGTATGTGCGACACGATACAGCCAGTATTTTACAACTATAAATGGAGTACAACTTAAAAAATGTGAATTCACTATATTGTACACCTGTAACATATAATACTGTTATCACAACTATACTTCAGTTGAAGATTTTTATTTAAAAACCACATCTATTCTAGAATTCACCCTCCAAGGACCAGTTTGTAAATCTGATTTTACTGAAGCACTGACCAACTAATCCCTGTGGTTAGATACAGATGTCTATCAAGCTAGCGCTTTTTTCAAAACGGATGGTTCTGGGAATCAAGAGAAAGCAACTAAAACAAATGGGTCCTTTCAATACAAATAAGTTAGAAACAGAAAGCTGAGTGTAACTGTGTAATAATTCCTAAACCAAAGCCGTCCAGCATTAACCAGTTTCCACCTGTGGCCCTGCTGAGACGGGGAAGGAGCCCAGGGCTGCAAGGCCCCTGCTCCACTGACTGGAGAGAAGCCCCTTCTAACCCAACTGACTGAGCAAGGTGGGGCAGCCTGGCACAAAATCCACTCGGGGTGGACGCCGGGGCGCACCAAGTTCAGTCACAGCTTGTCAGTTCATAAACGGGCAGAGTGAGCCCTGTAAGAAGCGTATTCACATTTCAAACTAGTAGTAAATAAATAGAAAAATTTACATGAACACTTAGAACCTTTGCAATTAAAATGTCTGAAGAGGATGAGTCAAAAATTAACTATTAATACATCTTGGACCAAATGGTATGATACAAATACACTCTTCCAGTTCCTCTGGGCTCTAGGACAGGACATTACTCCTGGCGCCAGCAGGTGGCCCATCCGACAGAGCTGAGCCCGCAGTTGAAGGGCTGTCTTTTTAGCCCCTTCATGGTGGCAGGGACCCTCATGAAGGTGCTGCTATTCGTCCTCTCTGAGGGGGCTGTCCTGACACAACACGGGCTAAGTATTTAATGTGAGAAACACTTCTCTGATTATTTTACAAGTGAGGACAGGAAGACAGTGAAATGTATAAAGAAAAACCAGGCTGGTGAAAATCAAGATCTGCTTTACCCAACAACGTGGTGCTGTCCACTCGATCGGCATCTGGAGAAGAAAGGAAAACAGTCAGCAGAAGCCGCTTGACAGCTCTCCCTCCTCAGGCCACGGTGGAGCCAGCGGTGGAGCCGGGCAAGGCTGGCTCTGGCACAGGGGATCCTGCCCAGCCTGAGGTGCGCTCGCCACACGGGGCAGCTGGGGCTCACTCCTGACCCTCCTCTCCAGCCCGGGGCCGATGTGAGGGCTGAACCCGCGGCGTGCGACGGCCCTGTGCCAGCCAGGCACCGTCACAGCTGCCCCTCCCTGCTGCCACCAGTCCACCCCCCGCTCCCAACAGCAGAAACACCTCAAGGCTGTACCCACACACGTGCTCAAAGACATAGCCACAGATTCTAAGTCCAAACGACCTTTAGCCCCCGGCAGCCTGTCAGAGCCGCTCAGCTGCTAGGGTCTGGGAAAGGGGCCTGAATGGGGACAGGAATCCCCTGCCAAGAAAGATACATGCGGGAGGGAGCCGCAGATGAGGTCCTTGGAGGTGAGGGGTGGGGGAGGCAGGAGCTGCTGCCACCCCCGCCACCCCCACGTCAGCAGGTGGGCCTGTGTGGGGTGCCCCGAGGGCACGTCCAACTCTGCTGTCAGTCCAGGACCCCCAATCCAGCTTCAGAACACCTGGGCATCTGAGTCGCCTCTCTGAGTACGTCTCAGCAGCTCTAAAGTCATCTACTTAGTAGCAGTGGATTAGTTGCCTAGTTGCTCAGTCCCGTCTGACTCTGCAACCCAAGCGACTACACCCTGCAAGATCCCTCTGTCCATGGGATTCCCCGGGCAAGAACACTGGAGTGGGCTGCCATTTTCTTCTCCAGGAGACCTTCCCCACCCAGGGACCAAGCCCACATCTCCTGCACTGGCAGGCAGGCCGATTCCTCACCACGGAGTCACCAGGCAAGCCCAGCAGCAGTGGGCACCGTGACTAAAGCGAAATAAGGTCAAGGACATAGAACTCACAGCAATGTGCAACACGGCAAGTGTCAGCTCCCTGCTCCTTCTCTTAGTAAAAAACGGCCACTCTAATGACACTTTCATTAATGGAAATTCAACTTATATTGGCCCGTTTTGCTAATTACTATCAATTTCAAAAAGGCCTAGTGGGAAGAAACTAAGCTGCCAGATTATCCGTGCATCGCGTTTGCATGATCTTCGCATTGTCTAGACTTCAAGTTCATAGCTGGTCATGCCCAGGCAGCTCTGTGGTTAACCCACTTCCACCACCTGTGGGTGACCATGTCTGGTCTCCTATTACAAGGACACGCGAGCCCACACAGACCTCTCCAGGTCTGCCGTCATCCGTGTTTTATGATGCAGACCCCAAGCCACGAGCTGCCCTGACGGCAAGATGACCAGCTGAACAAGCGCTCACGTATCGTGGCAACTCCTGGTAGATGATCAGCTCCCCAGAGGAGGGCCGAGAATTATTTAAAAGGGCTGCTGCCTTCAGCAGAACAGGGAAAAGATGTTATTTGAAAAAGGAAAGTCTTCGTGGAACTGTTCTGTGCTGCAGCAGTTGTAACTATTTAACATGCAGTGTGACAAGATAAAGGTGTGAGACAGCTGCGGGTTGTCAGGAGCACAGCTGACGGAGCTGGCGGGGCAGCTGTCTTTCTTGGTTAAGGTAATCTGAAGCAGGGCATGTCATCTGAAACAGGAATAGCCATGTACAACTATACACACACTTTAACTAAAAAACTCAATTTACAGACTATTACTACCATGCCAATAACCCCAATCTTCTATTTTTAGTACACAGAAACATTTTTTTTAAAGACAGAAGACTGGTGAATCTAATGGTGTGTAAAATTCTCAATTTTATTTATTTTATGGCATGTAATTTTTATCTATAAAAAGGGGCAAAAAATGGAAGAATCCTATTGGTTTTATACATTGAAAAGTGAAAAAGCAAACAAGCCACCCACACAAGCCATACCTGGACTTCGCTGTTTGCAGATCTGAGCGGTGAGGTCCTGCACGTACCCTGGGAAGTAGTCGAAGCAGTCCCCATAGGACACGACCTTGATGCCGTGCAGCAGCATGTCCGCCTGCTGCTTGAAGAAATGGTCCTCGCTCTCCTTGAGCACCAGCATGTAGTGCTCCAGCTCCACCTTGTTGGGCACCGAGTACAGGAAGAGGGCCTGGAAGATCTGGTCGCGCAGCGTCTCCCCGCAGCCCATGAACAGGAAGGACTTGGTGCGGTACAGGTTCTGGAGAACCTCCTGTGAAAGCACCAGCGAGACTGGGCTCGCCGACCGGGAGCGGGCCCTCCCAGCGCCAAGCTACCCGCGTGCCACGCTGAATCGTCGCTGCTCCCCGGAGGGCCTTTCCCGAGAGCCACAGGGGGGCAGAGTGAGGAAGGCAGAGGGAAGAGAGGGGGCCTCGTCCTGGGAGCCAGGCTGTCGGCCAGGCCCCCCGTCAGCGCTGTGCTGCCCAACCCGCCCCTGCAGCCAGCACAGCCTCTCAGTTCACATCCTCCAGAATCACACGCAGTTTAGAATGTTCAAAACATACGGTAAGGACATGGAATTTTTTTTCAGTTCAGTTATGTGCACATACCTAATCCCTGGAACTGACCTGTCTCAATGGATGGAGGATGTGAACTCCGAGGGGAGGGCCTGGTTTGCGGAGGGAGGGCAGGGGAGCTCGGGGGCGGGGGTGGTGGTGATGGTCACCTGAGGGTGGGCACAGAGGATCGGGCAGGAGCACAGCGCTGCATCGCTGACCCAGACACCCAGAGGGGCTCAGTGTCGGCCAGGACTGCCCCTGCCTGCCCACGGCCATGCCAAGGCAGCGGGGGCCCAGCCCGACACTCGTCACTGCCCCATGCCTGGGGAGCAACAGCCACACCATGAGCTCCAGAGCAAGTCAGTGAGGACCCCCTTGGCTTCTAAGTGCATAAAAAGTGAGTTCACAGAAAGCCAAGAGGCAGTTTCGCCACACCCTCTTTTGTCTACGACATCAAAAAAGCCCTGCAGAGAATGAAATTCAAGGTTTTGAAAGAGACTGCTAAGTAGAGAAAGGAAAGGAGGTGCGTGGATGGACAGAGAAGAGAAGCAGGGAGGGACGGCAGGAGAAGAGCGTTCCAACCGTGGCGGGGCCTGTGAGTCGCCCTCAGGAAACAGAGCCGTGTCCCTGGGCAAGAGGCTCGCTCGAGTTCATGGAGCCTCTGTTCAAGGTGCCCAAGGGGCGGGAGGCCTGGACCCTGCTCAGTCCACCCATGGCTAGCAGCCCCCACAGAGCCCCAGGGGCACAACCAGGGCCAAGTCAGGGAGGGCGTACCATGACCTCTGGGTCTTGAGTGACGTCTTTATATCCTGAAGGGTCCAACACCATCCCGCAGGGGTCAGTGTATAAGCCGTGGATGTGGAGCACTCCATACCTGATGTTCCCCCGTGCCCACTGAAGCACCTGGCGAAGCGCAGACAGACAGGAAACACAGGCTAAGAGGAGAGCACCTGAAGACGCTTGTGGTTTCTCAAGCCCACCCTGCCGTGTAAGTAAGACAGAGGCCCTGATGTATTATCATCTCTTTAAACCTAAGAGAAATTCAGCTGTTAGGACTCGTTTTCCTCGTCCTGCCATATTAGAAAGAACTTCTCCATTTAGAGACCAAGACGGTTACACAGAAAATATCTTTAACATTTTATATAATAACAAACGGCCAAGACTGATGACTTTAGGGAGATTATGGAGGCTTTCTGTTCTAAATCACGTTATATTTTAATTACTGTTAGGCATACATTGATTTTACGCCCTGAAATATATATACATACAGAAAAAATGAGTCATCAAGGAGCTCTCTCCTGACTTCATATCAAGATACACAAGGAAGGTCCTGGAGAAGCTGCATGTCGTGTGCATCCCTTTCATCTTCACACCGGGGACCTTCCCAGTGCGCCGGACTGACCCCTGCAGACCAACCGACACTCGCGGGCAGAGAAGCCAGAGAAGGCTCCCTGCCATTTGCAGCTGATTTCTAGAGGCTCAGGCACCACAGTGAGCAGCCCCATGGACGGGAGCGCGTGGCTCAGACGTGGAGCGGGTCACTAACGATTTGGGGGAGCGTGCAAACTGGAGCCCCAGCACGAGGCGTCAGCTCGGTGGCCCTTGGCGTCCCTGTGTGAGGAGTGGGGCTGGGACCGACCCCACGACCCCCACGGTGAGGGAGGAGCAGGCAGGGACGGTGTAAACCTAAAGGCACACGCACACGGGAAACACAGCTGATACGATGGAACCATGGTCAACCTCAGTAACGGCAGAAATAAAAGCGTAAAATGGGCGCCCGTATCCAATGGGAGAGATGCACGGAGTTGGGTTTTTAGCAATGCCACAGGCTGGCAAGATCAGGAAGATGGATTACCCTCTCACAGCTGTGCTGTGTAAGCGGGGAACCTTTCTGGAGAATACTCAGGTAATTTATACCATCTGTCTTTAAAACAATCATACCCTTTGACCCTAACATTTTTCTAAGAACTTATAAAAAGGGTAAGAATTCCCATTGTAGCATTATTTATAATTGTGGCAATATGCTCACAATAATGATAACCTCGTGTCGTATGAAATTCCATGTAAAACCACACTTCTGAAGACGGCTTTGTGACAGGGAGACGCTCCCAGGGCGACAGTCAAGGAAACGCTGCACACACAGACTCGGTGCGCCTCGCCATCGCGGCACGGGGCTCCCTCGCAGGCCCGCCACGGGCGCCCGCCCCGCACCTTGGTCTTGTCCTTCAGGTCCAGCGATGCCATGGGCTTGCCCTGCTGCTGCCCGAAGAGCTCCAGCAGGTTGTCGTAGTTGGTGGTGAGGACCAGCGTGCCCCGCTCCATCAGGCTCAGGATGGACTGCAGCACTGGCGGGTTCTGGATGTGCTGCTCCAGGTCGTCGAAGACCTCCATCAGGCAGTCCTGGAAGAAGCTGGGCTTGGCGTCGCCCGTGCGCTGCAGAGAGGAGGCCCGGGGTTACAAGACGCCGTGTCTCCACCACCACTGAGCCCCAGGCACGAGGGGATAGTCTAAGTGCCAGAGAGACGCCTGATGCCTTCAAACTGTGGAGCTGGAGAAGCCTCCTGAGAGTCCCTTGGACTGCAAGGAGATCCAACCAGTCCATCCTAAAGGAGATCAACCTTGAATATTCATTGGAAGGACTGATGCTGAAGCTGAAACTCCAATACTCTGGCCACCTGATGCGAAGAGCTGACTCACTGAAAAAGACCCTGATGCTGGGAAAGATTGAGGGCGGGAGGAGAAGGGGACGACAGAGGATGAGATGGTTGGATGGCATCACCGACTCGATGGACGTGAGTTTGAGCAAGCTCCGGGAGTTGGTGAAGGACAGGGAGGCCTGGTGTGCTGCTGTCCATGGGGTCGCAGAGAGTCGGACACGACTGAGCGACTGAACAACAAGAGAGACAGCAGTCTTTTTTACAGAAGAAAGGAAACTGCTGACCTCACAGAGGTCATTAAAACCCTGGGGCAGGGAGACTGTGCCAAGATGCTGGTGGAATGTCAGCAGCAATCAACACCGACAAAGAGCAGAGAGAAGAGGCTGAGCCCTGTGGGCGAGAGGGTGTCCGGGTCAAAGAGCACAGGGAGGGCCACTGATACAGGACTTTGAGCCCAGAGCCGAGGAAGAGGTGGCTCTGGAGAGGGCACGCCCAGCAGGGACGAGCCCGCGCGAGGGCGCCTGGCACAGGTGGGGTCAGACAGGTGACCCGGAATGACACCCCGCGGGCCCCGCAAACCTCAGGGAGGCCTGGGCTCTCCCTCCTCGGGAGCCACAGGGGCCCCGGGCTGGCAGCGGGCATCCAGTGAGGGACAGTGTGTCACGCGGCCAGTGCTGCAGAGCCCCCAGGGTCAGGAGCGGGACGGGCCCAGGATGCAGCGGGCAGGCTGGGGGGCCGTGAGCAGAGCTACTCAGCAGGGCCGCTGGGCAGGGCCCACGGGGAGGCAGGCGGACCCCTGAAGAACAGTTTGGGGTGCTGGGTGAGGAGGCCCACGTGACCCCGGGGCACCCCAGCCAGCCTGGCCCTAAGCCTGTGGCAGGCACGCACGAGAGCCTGCAAGACCCACTGCCCTCCAGGCTGTACCCATCCCCCGGCTCGGGCTCGGGCTCCTGCTGCCAGACGCTCCGATCCCCACCCCCGTTTCCACGGGCCTGCCCTCAGGGAGCCCCACACCTCCACGCTCTTGTGTGAGTGTTCCCCTCCTGCTCCCCTGAGAACTGGCTTCCACGTCCCCGGCACCTCACTCCTGACCAGGGAAGACCTGGCGGAGTCTGCTCACTGCCGTGCCTCTCAGCTGCGCATGCCACAGCGCACGTGGGTTCACGCCCAGTGTCTGCACGCCTCCATCACCTCCTCCGGGGACCTCCACACCCCAAACCACAGCAGGACCAACAGCCAGCCTCTTTCCAGAAGTCCTCCATCTGCCCGACTCAGCACCGTGGCTCCCGGGAGGCTTCGCCCCACCAGGACCCACCACCACTAACCCCATCTCTCACTCCCCCACCGGCCTACCCCACCATGGGCTGTCACGACCTGAAATTACTCCTGAAAACGCCTGCAACTTCCCGGCTCCGCTGGAATCCCCACGCAGAACTCCACCCCTGGGAAAACCGACTCCCCACTCACTCCACGTCCCTGCTCCCAACTAGCTGAACACGGGAGAACACCACCTCTCTGACTGGCCTTACTTTAACTCTATGGAAGTGCTCAAAAACAAAGAAGTAGAAAGGATAAAGCCCCAAACACTCATCTCCTTGATTAACCTTGCATCAGAGCTGCCCCTCCATGAGGGGACGCCCTCGCCCAAGGCCCCAGGCCCAGCCGCAGCCCCCAGCCCTGCCCCTCTCCCTGCCGAGGGGCCTCGGGACAGCAGACTACTCTGGGCTCTGCGGCCGGTACTCGGCTGTCTGCAAGCATGACCGCAGCCCTAGACAATACGTAACTGGACGCAGAAGCTGGTTTACTCCAACCAGCAGTAGCCACCCCGCCCATGATGGGAGCTGCCCCAGGTTTAACACTGCACCCACACCTGGCACCATCACCCAGCTGAAGCGCCTCCCAGACTCTGGTAAAGCCACCTCGGGCCACAGGGCAAATTCTGGCTGATGCCGCAACAATGTGACTGGTCTGTGGCACGCCAGACCCCGCAAGGAAGGACGCTCGGCCCTCCTCCCCTCGCCCCCCGCCGGGACGCTCACGTCACGTAGGCAGGAGCCGGGCAGCCGGCCTTGGGCACGAGGTGGAGGCCGCGCGGGCGGGCGGCAGGGCAGCCTGCGCCCCGGGTCTGCACGTGAGCACATAAGGCTGCCGGGCCAGGCTGCACACCTTCTCCGGGCGCCGGCTCCATTCTCTGCCCTGCATACTCCTGCATCTCTGCGCCCCAAGGCAGACAGCGGCTGCGCTTCTTCAGACACGGGAGAAACGCGCCTCGGACGCCAGGCCCCGGCCAGGTCCTCCACTCCGCGGGCAGCCTGGTCGGGGTGCCCCAGCTGCGCCCTGTGGGCGCTCCCCCGCTGCTGCACCAGCCCGGCTGGCTCCGGGCACCACTCAGGGCGTGTGCCCCTACGCCAACCTCCTTCCTTGCTGGGTCCTTTCCTGAGGAGGCAAAGACGCTCTGTCCTCTCCCTGACACTCTGGAGACGCACCTGTCGTGTGAGGAGGCGCGGCTGGCCTGCTCAGGCCCAAGCAGAGCTGGCGGCCATGGCCTGCGCTGCACCGGGATGAGGTCACTGGGCCAGTCCCCAGAGCAGCCCGCTGACCTCCCTGGGACGAGCTCCCTCGCCAGGCTCTATCTGACATGGACTGTCTTTGGGGCCCACACGGTGCCTGGGACCCCCATTTAAAGGGTCACTATTCTGATGAACTAAAATGGGCTGGAATGGGTGACTTTACTCAGATGACCATTATATCTACTACTGCGGGCAGGAATCCCGCAGAAGATTTTAGAAGAAATGGAGCAGCCATCAGAGTCAACAAGAGTCCAAAATGCAGTACTTGGATGCAATCTCAAAAATGACAGAAGGATCTCTGTTCATTTCCAAGGCAAGTCATTCAATATCACAGTTACCCAAGTCTATGCCCCAACCAGTAACTCTGAAGAAGCTGAAGTTGAACAGTTCAATGAAGACCTACAAGACCTTTTAGAACTAACACCCAAAAAAGATATCCTTTTCATTATAGGGGACTGGTATTCAGAAGTAGGAAGCCAAGAAACACCTGGAGTAACAGGCAAATTTGGCCTTGGAATATGGAATGTAGCAAGGCAAAGACCAGAGTTTTGCCAAGAAAATGCACTGGTCATAGCAAACACCCTTTTCCAACAACACAAGAGAAGACTCTACACATGGACAATCACCAGATGGTCAACACCGAAATCAGATTGATTATATTCTCTGCAGCCAAAGATGGAGAAACTCTATACAGCCAACAAAAACGAGACTAAGAGCTGACTGTGGCTCAGATCATGAACTCCTTATTACCAAATTCAGACTCAAATTGAAGAAAATGGGGAAAACCGCTAGACCATTCGGGTATGACCTAAATCAAATCCCTTATGATTATACAGTGGAAGTGAGAAATAGATTTAAGGGCCTAGATCTGATAGAGTGCCTGACGAACTCTGGAATGAGGTTCCTGACATTGTACAGGAGACAGGGATCAAGACCATCCCCATGGAAAAGAAATGCAAAAAAGCAAACTGGCTGTCTGAGGAGGCCTTACACATAGCTGTGAAAAGAAGAGAGGCAAAAAGCAAAGGAGGAAAGGAAAGATATAAGCATCTGAATGCAGAGTTCCAAAGAATAGCAAGAAGAGATATGAAAGCCTTCCTCAGCGATCAGTGCAAAGAAATAGAGGAAAACAACAGGATGGGAAAGACTAGAGATCTCTTCAAGAAAATTAGAGATACCATGGGAACATTTTATGCAAAGATGGGCTCAATAAAGGACAGAAATGGTCTGGACCTAACAGAAGCAGAAGATATTAAGAAGAGGTGACAGGAATACACAGAACTGTACAAAAAAGATCTTCACGACCCGGATAATCAGGATGGTGTGATCACTCACCTAGAGACAGACATCTTGGAATGTGAAGTCAAGTGGACCTTAGAAAGCATCACTACGAACAAAGCTAGTGGAGGTGATGGAATTCCAGTTGAGCTGTTTCAAATCCTGAGAGATGATGCTATGAAAGTGCTGCACTCAATATGCCAGCAAGTTTGAAAAACTCAGCAGTGGCCACAGGACTGGAAAAGGTCAGTTTTCATTCCAATCCCAAAGAAAGGCAATGCCAAAGAATGCTCAAACTACCACACAATTGCACTCATCTCACATGTTAGTAAAGTAATGCTCAAAATTCTCCAAGCCAGGCTTCAGCAATACATGAACCATGAACTTCCAGCTGTTTGAGCTGGTTTTAGAAAATGCAGAGGAACCAGAGATCAAATTGCCAACATCCGCTGGATCATGGAAAAAGCAAGAGAGTTCCAGAAAAACATCTATTTCTGCTTTATTGACTATGCCAAAGCCTTTGACTGTGTGGATCACAATAAACTGTGGAAAATTCTGAAAGAGAAGGGAATAGCAGACCACCTAATCTGCCTCTTGAGAAACCTATATGCAGGTCAGGAAGCAACAGTTAGACCTGGGCATGGAACAACAGACTGGTTCCAAATAGGAAAAGGAGTACGTCAAGGCTGTATATTGTCACCCTGCGTATTTAACTTACATGCAGAGTACATCATGAGAAACGCTGGGCTGAAAGAAGCACAAGCTGGAATCAAGATTGCTGGGAGAAATATCAATCACCTCAGATATGCAGATGACACCACCCTTATGGCAGAAAGTGAAGAGGAGCTAAAAAGCCTCTTGAGGAAAATGAAAGAGAAGAGTGAAAAAGTTGGCTTAAAGCTTAACATTCAGAAAACAAAGATCATGGCATCTGGTCCCATCACTTCATGGGAAATAGATGGGGAAACAGTAGAAACAGTGTCAGAATTTATTTTGGGGGGGCTCCAAAATCACTGCAGATGGTGATAGTAGCCATGAAATTAAAAGACGCTTACTCCTTGGAAGAAAAGTTATGACCAACCTAGACAGCATATTCAAAAGCAGAGACATAACTGCCAACTAAGGTCCGTCTAGTCAAGGCTATGGTTTTTCCTGTGGTCATGTATGGATGCTAGAGTTGGACTGTGAAGAAGGCTGAGCACCGAAGAATTGATGCTTTTGAACTGTGGTGTTGGAGAAGACTCTTGAGAGTGCCTTGGACTACAAGGAGATCCAACCAGCCCATTCTGAAGGAGATCAACCCTGGGATTTCTTTGGAAGGAATGATGCTAAAGCTGAAACTCCAGTACTTTGGCCACCTCATGTGAAGAGTGGACTCATTGGAAAAGACTCTGATGCTGGGAGGGATTGAGGGCAGGAGGAGAAGGGGACGACAGAGGATGAGATGGCTGGATGGCATCACTGACTCGGTGGACGTGAGTCTGAGTGAACTCCAGGAGTTGGTGATGGACAGAGAGGCCTGGCGTGCTGCGATTCATGGGGTCACAAAGAGTCGGACATGACTCTCTGAGCGACTGAACTGAACTGAACCGATTCTGATGAACTGAAGGACTTCTGGCTCATGAGCCCAACTCATAGAGACATTTAAGCCCTGGATTCCTGGTTTACCAGCCTGACCCCGAGCCAAGCTGCCCCAGGGAGTCCGGCAGCACTGACCTGGAAAGCACTTACCGGGGACATCTTCCGGATGAGGTCATGGGCGACCACCAGCAGGTCCCCGTCCTTGGTCACCTTTCTGCGGAACTCGGCCACGTCCCCGGGGTGCAGCACCTCCAGCTGCTCAGCGGCCTCGATGACGGCCTCGATGCAGCTCCTCCAGGAGCACAGGGCGGGGATCCCCGGGGCCACCGCCGCGCTGACGCCTGTCCCAATGACCAGGAGCAGCTCCTGGGGCTGTTTCCGGATGAGGCTTTTTAAAAACTTTCTGCTTAAAAAGAAGAGAGGGGAAGAATGAAAGCCAGCATGGAAGCACGGCCACCGCGAGGGCAATGCTGCAGCCCACGAGCATCCGTGCGGTGGCGGGTCCAACACAGCCCGTGCTGGACACACGCCTCGCACCCCCACACTGACCACAGGGGCCTGTGCGCTGCTCTTCACATCCATTTCCTTTTCTGCGCATCCGTCTCACTGGCTCAGTCCGCGTTCCATAAGGGATGTGGGGACAGTACTGTCTTGTCCATCTCGAGTCCCCCATGGTGTTGATAAGAGTGACGTGTGTATGTAAACAAAGAAGCTCAGCAATTTAAATTTCTTTAAAACTGCTAAGAGCTTGTAAATACAAACTATGACGATAAATGATCCCTGATTATACGCACAGGAAAGGAAATCCCTGGCAAAATGCAGGTCCTCCATGACCCACTCCCCAGCAAGCACTTCCTCCTGTGTTACTTCACGGAGGCACCACCCGCCCATTTATCGTCAGAGCTTTCTTTCCTGCAAAGCGCGACACCTCCAGCCTTAAGAGGTGACCCTCTGACCCCCTGCAGCTTGGTGTGGAGGCCAGGTGACAGTGGCTTCCTTGGGCAGACAGAGAACTGTCTCCTGGGATGTCTCTTACATTGAGGCAAAGGCCCCTGAGACCATCTCCTGACCCAGTATTACTGGGCCCCGCAGGTACTAACTAACACATGAGATTTGCGGCGGAGGCTGTACACCCGTGTGAAGGTACAGTCGACGTCATTTACCTTGATTTTTGTTCACTTCTATTTGTTGTCTTTTCTACTGAATCCATGTGTGAGTCCTAAAGGGATTCAGAGGCAACTTCTACCTCCCAGATGAAAGTCCTTTCATCAGTACTCTGGAAGAGAGATGAGGCTGGAATTAAAATCAAAGGCCCCAGAGCTCTCTCTAAAGCAGAATTACTGAAAACTGTCACATACAAAAACACAATCCAAAACGGCCCCTGAGCCCCTGCTCCTAATCGTGTGACTTATCAGGCCAGGCGCCCCGAAGCCCGACTCTGGAGGGAGAAGACAGGACAGGGAGTGTGGGGGAGGGGGCGGTGCGACGGCCCAGGGCCGGGCTTTGTGCTGTCCCTGCACCACTCGGCTGCAGGACCACTTCTGGGGACACGCCTGGCCACACTGAAACCCAGCCCAAAGGAACAGTCCGAGTCCAAGGTCAACTCTTAACTTACATAAAACAGGACTCTCCAACCAGCTAGGTCTCTATTGCCAAACAATCTCTGTATTCTACCACCTTTCCAGAATCATACTGCCTCCGCCAATTCTATACCTAATATTTACTGTAAATAAGGAAATATACAGAAAAAGAAAGATTAAAACACCCATAATCCTACTACCTACATGCAAGGACTGTTAGCATTTGTATAGTTCCCTCCAGATTTTTCACTTTAAAATGTTTACATCGTTCGAGACCATAAGTCATATCTTACTTTTTCATGCATTTTAAGAAAAGCATTTCCTTATGTTACTCAAAACTATACATAAAGAGAAAAAACTAAAGGGAAAAAAAGAAGAAAAAAAAAAAAGCTGTTCTTAAATACAAGTGTTACAGCAACATGCGCCAGCCTCTATCCGACTGCGAGACCATCAGGCTCTTCACCCACCCCGCCCCTCCCCGCCAAGGCAGGACATCGCTGGAGCTCTATGACAACCACCTCTGCACACAAAGCTTTTATCTACTTTGAAATGATTTATTTAGGAGAGATTTCTGACAAGCAGAATTGCTGAGTTGCAGCGTATGAACCCTGTAAAATATCAGCACATGCTGCCAAAATGCTCTCCAGAAAAGTGGTCAACAGAATGCCTAAGTGCCTGCTGGGCACAGCCCAACTAGCACTACCTGAAAACCACCCTTCCACATGCGTGATCTTTTTTCCTCCCCCCTCATTCAGAACTGGGTCACTAAAAATGATTTTCAAGGAAACAAGGCTTAATCAATCTAGGAGCATCGTTAGACTTTAAAGAGGATCCTAAGAATATCCCCTGAAATGGACCCAGACCTGTGCAGGGCCCTGTGGGCATCTCCGACCCTGGGCAGAGGGCCCAGTGGGCCGGGCCTCCAGAGGCGCCAGGGGCCTTCCCCAGATGCTGGGGCGGGCCTGCGGGTGAGCTCAGTGCTGCCCCCTGGCGCCCACCCCCGTGCCCGGGTGCTGCTGGGCCCTAACTCCTCCCGAGTCGTCAAAGGTCAGCTTGGTCCGTTTTTGTTTTCGCTGCTGGATATTTTCCGAGGAAAGGGGAAATACTGAGGTTTCCCACTGTGCCTGATAATCCTAAGTATAAGCGACCTTGGGCCCCAGCCTGGCGATTTCAGTGACTGGCCTAGCTCTTCACCAGCCCTCAGTGTTAACAGCTACACAACAGGAAACCTTGCTAACAGAGCAAGTTCTGCAAGCTCGGGAACCTCTCAGAGAAAAAGTGCTCAGGACTCAAACTCGAGTCAGAGAGCTCGGGCACCACAAAGGCTTTCCAACGTCCCCCCTCAGGAGGGAGCTCAGGGTCCTTCCCGCTCCATCCTACGAGAGGAGTCAATTCCGAGATGCTCACCGGCACCTGGGATGGAGTCTTTTATCTCACCCTGCTCTACACGACAGTTTAGAATATTGTCCGAACAGTCACTGGGGGCCCAGTGACTGCAGAAGTCACATGCCCTAAACTGTCACCACTGTGGAGAACTCTAGAAACCTATCTCCTGTTCTTTCGATTACTGTTCAGCTGCTCTTGGTGCTCCTTCATATGCAAACTGAAACCCTAAATGCTACTTGTGCACTTCTGCAGAAGAGTGCGAACCAATCACACTTCTGTGGGCTGGACTTAACTCCAAAATGAAGTGATTTCCAAGTTTCCCTAGAAAACAAACCATCGCTGCGGGCACTGAGCGCTTCGGTAACAGGCGAGGGCGGGTGCTCCTGGGCGCCGGCTTCTGGCTTAGGCACTCAGACCTCGCCCTCCTCCTGGAGGAGGAGGTGATGCAGGCCTGGAGCCAGCTCCCCAGCACGTCCAGGCAGATGAGCCTCCAGACTCGAACGCTGCCAGCTACCTTTAAGGATCACACCCACCAACACAGGAAGTACCCGATCACATTAAGTCTCAACACAGTAACTCTGCAGTGATGAATTGCATAGCTGCCCATATTTAGACATTTACAGTTCATTGTAACACTACATGTTTAAAGACATTACCTCATTTCCTGTTCTTTCAGCAGCATGATTACCAGAGCCAAATCCCACAGTGACTTTAGAAAGTACCCCAATCTCGCCTTGTTTTTAAACCCAGGGCCAAGCAGGAGATCTCTGCAGCACTGAATACCTGGATCCTAGAAGTCTCCACAGGACAGCGAGCCTCTGGCACTCCTCCCCCAACCCCAGCATCATTCTCTAAGCCCATCAGCTTCCAGACTACGATGGTAACAAAAGCCTCCAAAGCCTCCAGAGACCTTTCAGGAGCCGCATCTTTCGGTTTCCCTGGTGATCATGTCGTCACCACAGTTTGCAGGCCCAATGCCCAGTCATCATAGCAACCCATTCCTTCTTACAAGGACCTAACAGCGTTTTCTGAGAGCAAAATCCGGCCCCAGCACAGATCTGTATAAGCAGTTCCTGTCCTTTTTATCCAAAGTCATGAATAGAAGTTTGAATAGGATATTTTCTGCTTAAATTTGACATTATGAGCATTTTATGAATGAACTTCAGAGTAGTCAGAGACCTTACTCGCTGAATGTCTATGCTCCACCCTAAATAAACGTTCATCGGGATCTAACGCAGAACACAGCAAACCACACACACCAAACTAGCTCCTCGGAGCCAGCAAAGCAGCCCGGCTTCCCAGCCCCCTAACTCCACGTGCCGAGTGAAGCCCTCCCCTCCCTGTGCCCCCGGCCCCCTGGCCCCAGGACAGTCAACCCCTCGCACTGACGCCGGGATGGTCATATAAGTTCTTTGGCCAACGGGATGTCGGCAAACAAGCAAGCAGGTGTGTGATAAACACACTGACGCTGGAGCCTGCTCTCCTGGAGTGGAACTCAGCCTCGTTCACCCGGGTCTAGCCTCCAGGACAGCTACCAATAGAGAGCAACACCAGCTGGGCCAGCCAGAGTCCAGCTGAGCCTGGCCCAGGTGCTGACCCCTGAAACACTCCATACATCACCAGAAAGAGGAGAGGGACGGGCAGAAGACAAGAGTATCAAGATAAAGAGAGAAATGAAGAAAAAGCATGAATCAGTGAGTGAACGAGTCACAGTTTTGAGGGCGAGGGAGAAAATGCTTGTCAAGGACAGTATTTTATTACAAGTTGTTGTTGTAGTCGCTCAGTCGTGTCCGACTCTGCGACCCCGTGGACTGCAGCCCACCAGGCTCCTCTATCCATGGGGTTCTCCGGGCTAGAATAGTGGGGTGGGCTGCCATCCCATCCTCCAGGGGATCTTCCCGACCCAGGGACAGAACTGCGTCTCCTGCACTGGCACACAGAGTGTTCGCCACTGAGCCCCCAGGGAAGCCCTTTATTACAAGCAGCATAATAAGAAACTTAAAATCACTTTCTATGACAAATTACACCTTCGCTCAAGTACAAACCATGAAACAGAAGTTTCAAATCTGTGGGATCATGAAAAATATCCCTGGAAAAAGTCAATTTTTTTCTATAAATGAATTATCACATGGCTCTTGAGCTGTATAAAGGAGCAGAGAGAGAAGTGGGCATGTGGTAAACGTGCTCAGAATACATTCCTTTTACACAGGAAGGGACGGAACATCACAAATATTCATGAAAATCTCTACATGTTGGCTTTGAATTCATGTTCCCAATCCAAAGGGTGATGGAATAAGATGCCCCCAGAATTTGTGGGGAAAAGTCACGCCCCTTTGACTACTAACAACTTGATTCTGATGAAGGCCTGAAGAGGCAACGCAGCAAGCTCTTACCCTCAACATCCCCGCTTGCTCCTGTTACCCAAGGCGTCCACACTGAGGAGTGACTTCTATGCCTGCTGACCTCAGGGGACAGCAGGCCTGGAAGTGACACCTGAGTGTTATCCCTGTGTGGTTCCTAAAGATTGGAATGTCCTTACAGGAGGCCAAACCCGGTGACTACACCCAGGTGGGTCCGCAGGCCTCCGGCCACAAAGCAAGCTCTTCCCGTCAGCTGCTGGCAGAGCACCTGCCTCACCTGGCCGTTAGCATCCTCAGGCCCTTCAGTCTAACCTGACTCCCACAGACTGCCTTTTTCGCAGCAATCTGGTTCCCCCAGCTGACCTGGGAGGGGGCCACAGAAGCAGAAATCACTGGGCAACAGGAGGAAGTTTTCAAGCACTAATGAATTATCTGGAATCTGCCTGACAGAGGTTATTTCTGACGAGTTTGGCTGGCCTAATTAGGTTCACCTGAGCTGAAAACGAGCTGCAAAAGGACAAAAACCAAGCTTCCAGAACTGCAAAGGAGAGGCCTGCCCTGAAACCACAGCGCCCAGGGCCACGGTGGAGAAAACAGGATCCGGAGACCAGAAGCACCACTACTCTCTGAACCTCAGTTTCCAAATCTGTCAAAAGGGAATGCCGTCATCCCCATCACTGACTGGATGCTCCTGAAGATTTTAAGCGAGCCAAGGACCTGAAAGGCACGTAACCTGAAGACGTTTATCTACTACCGTCACCATGCGGGCAGCCAGCTCTCTCCCTCAGCATCCGCAGGCTTTCACTTTAACTCTGCTTCTCCACAACGACATACTCATCTAATCTGGACTCTGGTGAAACCGGACCGCTGGACCTAGCCATTACTAGTCAGAGGTCTCCAGGATGAGCTGTTTTTTCCCACCGTTTCAGGAAATACAAAACCTCAATTTGAAAACATGCTACTTAACCAAACGCTTTTTATTCAGTCGACATAAACTGTAGAAAAAAATTCTTATTCTGTAGTGATCGAAACGTGTTCGTTTGCTTCTTGAAAGCAACTCCAGAGTAGCCTGGGCTCATCTGCTCAAACCGAGAAAACAACAAAACCCACCACTAACGAAAAACGTACAGGTCACCATTTAGTTCAAAAAGCAGCGCTAATTATTGACACCTTCTACGGCCGTTAGATCCAAGGGCAAACACTAAGCACTTACAAGCACGATCTCATTCAGAGCTCCCCACGACCCTGTGACGTGGCTCTCATTACCTCTCACCTGGCCAAGGCTGACGTAAAACCCTTTCAAGAGGCCAATCACCGTGATAAATGTACTCGTCCCAGTTTTCTCCAAACATCAGTGCGGCTCAGATGGCAAACAAATACACCTGACCTTTTACTAGGAACACTGCCAACAGCTGAAGCGTTCGCTAACAGTCTGTCCATCGGATGTGACATGCTGTACAACTCAAAGAGACATGTTACTCAATAATAAGCCAATAATGGTAAAAATGTACCAGTACAGAGGCTAAAGGCATGCTGAACCACCAGCATTTATCCATCCCAAGAGGAATAAAAGATGTTCTATTAATAGAAAGTAAACCTCCAGTGAAATCTAAAATTATAAAATTGCAGAGCTGGAGGAGTCTTAAAGGTTCTGGAATGTCAAATACCCTACTTTACAAATGTGAAAATTGAGACTGAGAGACAGTGTCTTGGTAAAGGTCCTCCAGGAAGTCAGGGGACAAGCTATACTCACTCCTGCCCCAAGTCCCATAATCCTGCCACTATCCCAGGCACCACCTGGTCCACTGTGACCCCCAAAGTTCTCATAAGGCACTAATCTGTAGCTCTTTTTACTACCAAACCTTCACAAATATCAGGGCTTCCCTGGTGGCTCAGATGGTAAAGAAATCTGCTTGCAATGCAGGATGTCCTAGTTGGATCCCTGGGTCAGGAAGATCCCCCGGAGAAGGAGATGGCCACCCACTCCAGTGCTCTTGCCTGGAGAACCCCATGGATAGAGGAGCCTAGCGGGCTGCAAGGAGTTGGACACGAATGAACAACAAACACTTCCACTTTACAAATATCAAACCACAAAGCGTGGCTGGTCTGCAGGTTCACCTGTTTCCTTGCTCCATTCATTTTCCAGGAATGCTGAAGGAAACAGCCACCATCAGGAAGATTCAGAGGCAGCAAGAAGCAGCCTCGGGCAAAACAACCAGCTCACAAGAGCTTTGTTGGGTCCCTGCCTGTGGCTTATCACACAGTTGTCTGTGTTAACTTTAGCAGAGACAGATAAGGAGGGCTCAGCCAGGAAACAAAGCCACCTCTGGAGAGGACTTCACTCTCCCAGGAAAGAGACCTGGAGGCTCTTTGCAGGAGGAAGTAGGATCCAGCCCAGAGTTCAGTCCTGACAACCGAGTGTACCGGCTGAATGACTTCAAATAGGGGTCAGTTCCTCAGCTTCTCCGCGCTGTGCATTTCCTTTACCTTGTATCTCAGGGTTGCTGGAACATGACAAAAGCTAACATTTAAACTAGCAAAGCCTACGACAGTGTGATTCCCCTACACCCGTGCAGGCAGTGGGTATTCCTCCTGGGTTTATTCACTTAAAATTAAATAACAGTTAAATTCAATTCCTCAGTGACACTAGTCTCATTCTAAGCTCCTTAACTCCACGCAACCCCACGGTCGAGTTTACTGGAGGGCACCAACACAGAACATCGCCATCATTGCAGAGACTTCTGCTATCATACTGGGAGTCTCCCTGCCCCTCACGCAAGCCCAGACCTCCACAAAAGTCGTGTGCCTTTCTCTTTTATATCGCTCTCTAGTCCACACCCTCTGCCACGCCTTGTGGTCCGCTCAACTTCTCTAGACTTCTGACAGCCACCCTGCTTCCGGTTTCAGCCCCTCTGGTCCCAGTCTCCAAAGTGACATTTCTGACAGCACATCTGAATTCTCAGGACCCCCACGCCCAGCTAATAAGCCAAATCCGCAATCTGGTTCCACTCCTGAGACCCAGCCTCTCCTCCCCACCCGCCCACCCACTGTGCCCCATGTCCATCTTCCAGTCTCAGGCTGGACTCACCCTGACACACACACAGTCACCCTGATGAAGTCCTAGGTGACCTAGAGGCAGAGGACCAAACCTCCCCTAAAAAGACTAGCAAGTTCCCAACGCCAGTCCCCAGGCAGAAAACTGTGGGCTGAAACGGGAAGAGCAGGACTGGTCTTTGGGTCTAGACTTGACGAAGCCAACCATGCGTGAGGTCCTCGCTGGCAACACCCTGGTCCAGGTCACCTCCCACCTTTCCTGTGGTCTTGCTCCCTCCAACCAATTCTCCCGCACCAGACGCAGCGACTGTTCAAAAACACAAAATCTATTTTCACTCTGCTCCTCAAACCCCTCAGTGGGCCTCCCACTCCTTTCCAGCACCAAATCCTCTCTGCTGTACTGAGTTGCCTCAATCACGTGTGACTCTTTGTGACCCCATGGACTGTAGCCCGCCAGGCTCCTCTGTCCAAGGAATTCTGCTGGCAAGAACACTGGAGTAGGTTGCCATTCCCTTCTCCAGGGGATCCTCCTGACCAAAGGACTAAAGCCGGGTCTCCTATCTTGCAGGCAGATTTACCACTGACCCACCGGGGAAGCCCCCAGATCCACCTGCTTTGGTCCTGACCCCCTTGGCCCACCTCTTTCCTGCCCCTCGCCATCACACTCTAAGCTTCCCAATTTCCTCCATTCCAGTCTTCCCTACTCCAAACACCTCCCTCACTCCTCTTGCACTGATCAACGCCCACTTTCCTTCAGCTCTGAGCTGGTCTACAACGCACTCAGGGGGACAGTGAAAGCAGTAATTCAGGAAAGGGCCAAGGGCATGGGGCCTCAAGGAACAAAGCTGGATTCTTCTCACTTCAGATTCTAATTGCTTGAGGACCTTGTTCATTAAGGTCTTATTCCTCCAGTCAGAGGCTTCCCTGGGGGCAGAGTGGCAAGGAACCCACCTGCCAAGCACTAGACTCAGGCTCAACCCCTGGGTGTGGAAAATCCCCTGGAGAAGGAAATGCAACGAACTCAGGTATTCTTGCCTGGGAAATCCTTCGGACAGAGGAGTCTGGCGGGCCAGTCCAGGGGGCTGCCAAGAGTCAGATACGATTTAGCAACTAAACCACCACCACCACCACCACCTTTATCTTGATCCACCCCAAGCCCCTCATCTACTTAGCTCTGCCTCCCTCCACAACACATCTGTTCTCTAGGTGCTTCTGTGGGGCCATATGAGCCTCAGCAAAGGGCATTAAAAGTTAAAGACTGTCCTGCTTTGGCCTCAGTTGCAACGGTCAACACAGTGCAAGTGCTACAGCCTCTGCCCGGCCACAAAGGGCCATCAGATGACTCATTATACACCTCTACTTCTTGTATACTAAGAATTTACAAACACCCAGGAACTCTTTCACAGATGCCCGATGGGTCCACAGACAGCAAGTTTGAGAAGCCCAGCCTCCAGACCTGCGTGGACAGGGAGCCAAAAGGGACTGAACCTCAAGGGCAGGTGCTCGAGGGTGGGGACGGCAGTCTAGGGATACGGGGTGGGTGGCTAAGGAGAGACGGCATGGGGGGTGGGGGGGAGCTTCACGGCCCAGGGGGTTTCTGAAGAGGCCTAGGGAAGGGAAAGTGAGGGACAGTCGCTGGGGTCCTGAAGGAATCTGGGGAGGTTTCTGGAACTGAGGATCCTCGGGGGTCCCGGGACCCTGAAGCGGCGGCAGGGCCTCAGGGGGTCTCGGAGTCTGGATTGGGTAGAGTCCTGAAGGGTTTCTGGCGAGGACTCTGAAAAGTGTAGGGCAAGAGGTGGCCGGCGACCCCCACAGGGTCTCGGGGGCCAGGGGTGTCTAGAGGGGCCGGGGCGGATCCCGGGGGGTCTTCGGGGCTGGGGTTCCCGAGAAGGGTTGGGGGTGCGTCTTGGGCACCGAGGTCCGTCGGGGTCCTTCAGGCGGCAGTGGATCCCGAGAGTGGCCGGGGGGTCTGGAGGGGCAGGGACGGGTCCTGAGGGTCTCGAGATCTTGAGGGGACCTCTCTCCACTCGGCAGCCCCGGGCCCCCCCCCGCCAGTCAGCTCACCCCACGGTGCCTCCTCCGGCTCAGCGGGTCCAAGTCTCAGGGAGCTCCGGGCGGCCTTGCGCTGGGGTCGCCTGGCCGAAGGCGGTCTGCGGGGAGGGCGACAGCGCGCGCGCCAGAGCCGGAGCCGAAGTCGGAATGGGAGGCGGAGCTGGAGAATTCAACGCCGCACCGCCCTCAGGCGCCGCTCCAACGGAGGCCGGCCACAGCACGGCCGCAAAGCCTTCCCCCGCGCGCCCGCCCCCGCCGCGCGAAGGTTCCGCCCCGAAACCAACGGCCCCAAAGCCGCAGGCCCCGCCCCTACCTTTGGCGCAGGCGCAGTCGAGTGCGCCGGGAGCGCGGTTCAGTTCAATTCGCTCAGTTGTATCCGACCTTTCGCGACCTCAAGGACTGCAGCACGCCAGGGCTCCCTGTCCATCGCCAGCTCCTGGAGTTTACTCAAACTCATGTCCATTGAGTCGGTGATGCCATCCAACCATCTCATCCTCTGTCGTCCCCTTCTCCTCCTGCCCTCAATCTTTCCCAGCATCAGGGTCTTTTCAAATGAGTCAGTTCTTCGCATCAGGTGGCCAAAGTATTGGAGTTTCAGCTTCAGCATCAGTCCTTCCAATGAACATTCAGGACTGATTTCCTTTAGGATGGACTGGTTGGATCTCCTTGCAGTCCAAGGCGCTCTCAAGAGTCATCTCCAACACCACAGTTCAAAAGCATCAGCTTTCTTTATAGTCCAACTCTCACATCCGTACATGATTACTGGAAAAACCATAGCTTTGACTAGACCAACCTTTTTTGGCAAAGTAATGTCTCTACTTTTTAATATACTGTCTAAGTTGGTTCATAACTTTTCTTCCAAGGAGTAAGCGTCTTTTAATTTCATGGCTGCAATCACCATCTGCAGTGATATTGGAGCCCAAAAAATAAAGTCTGACACTGTTTCCACTGTTTCTCCATCTATTTGCCATGAAGTGATGGTACCGGATGCCATGATCTTTGTTTTCTGAATGTTGAGTTTTAAGTCAACTTTTTCACTCTCCTCTTTCATTTTCATCAAGAGGCTCTTTAGTTCCTCTTCACTTTCTGCCATAAGGGTGGTGTCATCTGCATATCTGAGGTTATTGATATTTCTCCCGGCAATCTTGATTCCAGCTTGTGCTTCTTCCAGCCCAGCGTTTCTCATGATGTACTCTGCATAGAAGTTAAATAAGCAGGGTGACAATATACAGCTTTGACGTACTCTTTCCCCGATTTGGAACCAGTCTGCTGTTCCATGTCCAGTTCTAACTGTTCCTTCCTAACCTGCATACAGATTTCTCAGGAGGCAGGTCAGGTGGTCTGGTATTCCCATCTCTAAGAATTTTCCAGAGTTTGTTGTGGAAGCACAACAGAGGCACAACAGAGCCCGCAGCCAAAGGCTGTGGCGTACTCAGTAAAGCAGAAGTAGAGCGTGGGTGGAGCTGACACTCTGGTCGGCCCCCGCCTGCAGGTGCTTGCGGTGTGTCCTCAGTTTCTAAAACGGGCGCAGGCACACTTTGCAGAGACACAGAGACCAACTGTGGTGCTGGGGAAGACTCGAGAGCCCCTTGGGCTGCAAGGAGATCCAACCAGTGAAAGGACTGATGCCAAAGCTGAAGCTCCAATACTTTGGCCACCTGATGTGCAGAGCCAACTCATTGGAAAAGACCCTGATGCTGGGAAAGATTGAAGGTGGGAGGAGAAGGGGATGTCAGAGGATGAGATGGTTGGATGGCATCACCGACTCAATGACATGAGTTTGAGCAAACTTCAGGAGTTGGTGATGGACAGAGAGGCCTGGCGTGCTGCAGTCCATGAGGTTGCGAAGAGTCGGACACAACTGAGCGACTGAACTGAACTGAACTGAGAGAACATTAAGTGGGATCGGAGGTACTTCTCTCCAGCCAGGCCCCGCACCATACTCATGCACAGCTTCAATTCTCCAACCCAAGATGGGTCCAGACCCAGGTGGATCTCAGGTCCCCTGCTTGCCAACTGCCTGGCTAAAACCTCCAGTTCACTCCACTGACCCCGGGTTCTTTTCCTTCAGAGTTCCTACAGCCCTGAAACAACGCTCAGTAGTTATTTGTGTCTCCCCAGCCTTCCCCGGGGGAGCCAGGACCTTGTTCCTGGTGTCCAACCCTGGGACCCCACCCTCCACCATCCTCCACCTGGGAAACCAGAAGCTAGAACAGTTCTGGGCACACGCTGCTGCTGCTGCTGCTGCTAAGTCACTTCACTGCTGCCCAAATGTCGTGCATGAGTGAGTGTCCACCCATGCTCTTATTAAGAAATACACTCACCCGGAGACTGGGAATGGGAACGACTAGGGCTCGGGTCTGTGAGTCTCTGGGACACGCCCAGCTGATTTCGTGTCTCCAGTTGATAGTCCTCTCCTCCCTTGTCTGCCCCTGGAAGCCTTTCCCTGCCCTGACCAAGACTTAACCACTTGCTCTTGCCAGCCTTCTCATGTTTCCTGAGTCCACACTCCCTACCTGGCCCCGGGTAGCCAGAGTTAATGGCTATTTCATCTCTCCTTAGCACTTTTTCTTTGCTCCCCCCACCTCGCCCCCTAGGTGATTTTAAAGTTGGCTAACATACCCCACCCTGTCTCCACCCCCACAGGAAGCCTCCAATTTGCGGGGGGAAGTTCTGCTTGTGAACTCTCTGGGGGCCCCAGAGCCCCGAGCGCTGTGGGGGCCGCTGCCTCAGGCCACTGGAAGAGGGGGAGAGGAGGGCTTCCTGTGGGTGCCAGCACTTACCTGAGGTCTTTCCTGTGTTCCTTTAGGCCTAGGAAGAAGGGGAGAAAGTTCCGGATGGGAAGCACAACCAGCACTGCATACGGTCCCTCCTGCCCTGGACAAGGAGTCAGGATGCAGTGTGTTTCGGTTTCTGAGCACCCGTGTTACCTGAAAACTGGGCTCACCTCTTGGAGGGTGTCAAGCCAAAAGACAGCTAAGCCAAACAGTGGGAGAAGGAAGGATTTATTCTCACTTGCAGCAAGTAAGGAAAACCATCAGGGGTCTTTCCAAAGCAGTGTCTCCCCGAAAAGCAAAATTGGTGAAGTATTAAGTTAAGGGGACAGGCATCTTCTAGAAGGGGCTTGAGTAGAGGATTCTGCACTGAATGGGGACAAAAATCAGCAGAGTCCGAGCCTTGGTTGATTGAGGTCAGGAAGGTCAGCATCGTCTTTCCATCCTCGCCCTGGGCGGGATCCTTAGTTCCTGCAGATGGCAAAGACGGTATTATATTTTGGGCTTGAGTTCAATTCAGTTCAGTTGCTTAGTTGTGTACAACTCTTTGCGACCCCGTGGACTGTAGCCCACCATTCCTCCTCATGGAATTCTCCAGGCAAGAATACTGGAGACAGTAGTCATTCCCTTCTCCATGGGATCTTCCCAACCGAGGGATCGAACCAGATCTCTCGAATTTCAGGCCGATTCCCTACCATCTGAGCCACAAGGGAAGCCGAGGAGGAGCTGGGACTCTGTTTTATCACCGACTATTGTTTCTTGACAGCTTTTCCCTGTTCCCTCACTTGTCTTAAGATCCTTGATTACTGAGACTTGTTCAAGGGCCAGGCTTAGATCCCAAAAGGTTTAAGCCAAAAATGGCTCCTCTTCTGTCAAGAAAGCCACACCTGGTTCTTTCTTCAGGGACCCCCTACCCTATGTGATTGTACTCCTGCCCTTAAAACACAGCTCCTGCTCAAGAGAAGACTCTACACATGGACATCACCAGATGGTCAACACCGAAATCAGATTGATTATATTCTTTGCAGCCAAAGATGGAGAAGCTGTATACAGTCAACAAAAACAAGACTGGGAGCTGACTGTGGCTCAGATCATGAACTCCTTATTGCCAGATTCAGACTCAAATTGAAGAAAGTAGGGAAAACCGCTAGACCATTCAGGTATGACCTAAATCAAATCCCTTATGATTATACAGTGGAAGTGAGAAATAGATTTAAGGGCCTAGATCTCATAGATAGAGTGCCTGATGAACTATGGAATGAAGTTCGTGACAGTGTGCAGGAGACAGGGATCAAGACCATCCCCATGGAAAAGAAATGCAAAAAAGCAAAATGGCTGTCTGGGGAGGCCTTACAAATAGCTGTGGAAAGAAGAGAGGCAAAAAGCAAAGGAGAAAAGGAAAGATATAAGCATCTGAATGCAGAGTTCCAAAGAATAGCAAGAAGAGATAAGAAAGCCTTCTTCAGCAATCAATGCAAAGAAATAGAGGAAAAGAACAGAATGGGAAAGACTAGAGATCTCTTCAAGAAAATTAGAGATACCAAGGGAACATTTCATGCAAAGATGGGCTTGATAAAGGACAGAAATGGTCTGGACCTAACAGAAGCAGAAGATATTAAGAAGAGGTGGCAAGAATACACAGAAGAACTATACAAAAAAGATCTTCACGACCCAGATAATCATGATGATGTGATCACTAATCTAGAGCCAGACATCTTGGAATGTGAAGTCAAGTGGGCCTTAGAAAGCATCACTACAAACAAAGCTAGTGGAGGTGATGGAATTCCAGTTGAGCTGTTTCAAATCCTGAAAGATGATGCTGTGAAAGTGCTGCACTCAATATGCCAGCAAGTTTGAAAAACTCAGCAGTGGCCACAGGACTGGAAAAGGTCAGTTTTCATTCCAGTTCCAAAGAAAGGCAATGCCAAAGAATGCTCAAACTACCACACAATTGCACTCATCTCACACGCTAGTAAAGTAATGCTCAAAATTCTCCAAGCCAGGCTTCAGCAATACGTGAACCATGAACTCCCTGATGTTCAAGCTGGTTTTAGAAAAAGGCAGAGGAACCAGAGATCAAATTGCCAACATCCGGTGGATCATGGAAAAAGCAAGAGAGTTCCAGAAAAACATCTATTTCTGCTTTATTGACTATGTCAAAGCCTTTGACTGTATGGATCACAATAAACTGTGGAAAATTCTGAAAGAGATGGGAATACCAGACCACCTAACCTGCCTCTTGAGAAATCTGTATGCAGGTCAGGAAGCAACAGTTAAAACTGGACATGGAACAACAGACTGTTTCCAAATAGGAAAAGGAATACGTCAAGGCTGTATATTGTCACCCTGCTTATTTAACTTCTATGCAAACTACATCATGAGAAACACTGGACTGGAAGAAACACAAGCTGGAATCAAGATTGCTGGGAGAAATATCAATAACCTCAGAAATGCAGATGACACCACCCTTATGGCAGAAAGTGAAGAGGAGCTAAAAAGCCTCTTAGTGAAAGAGGAGAGTGAAAAAGTTGGCTTAAAGCTCAACATTCAGAAAACAAAGATCATGGCATCTGGTCCCATCACTTTATGGGAAATAGATGGGGAAACCGTAGAAACAGTGTCAGACTTTATTTTGGGGGCTCCAAAATCACTGCAGATGGTGACTGCAGCCATGAAATTAAAAGATGCTTACTCCTTGGAAGAAAAGTTATGACCAACCTAGATAGTATATTCAGAAGCAGAGACATTACTTTGCCAACTAAGGTCCGTCTAGTCAAGGCTATGGTTTTTCCAGTGGTCATGTATGGATGTGAGAGTTGGACTGTGAAGAAGGCTGAGCGCCGAAGAATTGATGCTTTTGAACTGTGGTGTTGGAGAAGACTCTTGAGAGTGCCTTGGACTGCAAGGAGATCCAACCAGTCCATTCTGAAGGAGATCAGCCCTGGGATTTCTTTGGAAGGACTGATGATAAAGCTGAAGCTCCAGTACTTTGGACACCTCATGCGAAGAGTTGACTCATTGGAAAAGACTCTGATGCTGGGAGAGATTCAGGGCAGGAGGAAAAGGGGACAACCCAGGATGAGATGGCTGGATGGCATCACGGACTCGATGGGCGTGAGTCTGAGTGAACTCCAGGAGTTGGTGATGGACAGGGAGGCCTGGAGTGCTGCGATTCATGGGTCGCAAAGAGTTGGACACGACTGAGAGACTGAACTGAACTGAACTGCCCTTGAGGTCCCAGGCCCCAGCTTGGATCTTATAAACAGGACCTTGTGGGCTGGGTGTGTCAGAGGTCAGACCCAAGGTTCACTGGGGTCCTGGGCAGGGCGTGACAGGGTGGTGGAGCTGGAATAATCAGTTCAGCTCCAGGCAAAGCACAGGGTGGAAGTTTCAACCCTCCACCAAAAAGCTCAGCCAGGAAGCCTTTCCTGGCTTCCCCTTGGCTTGGAGCTTCCCGTTGGCTTGGCAGGTAAAAAGTCCGCCAGCAATGTGGGAGACACAGGAGATGTGGGTAGGATCCTTGGGTTGGGAAGATGCCCTGAGGGAGGGAATGACAACTCACTCCAGTTTCAATATTTTTGCCTGGAGAATCTCATGGACAGAGGAGCCTGGCCGGCTATAGTCCATGGGGTCACAAAGAAGGCACAAGAAGCCTTACAAGGACAAAGCCAGCAGAAGGGACACCTTGGGAACCTTGCCTTCTCCTCCCCTCCCCTGTATCCCGGAGACACACAGCTTCTCTCAAGCTGTGGAAAATCATCTGGAGGCCCTGCTGCCTGGCAGCTCTGCACACGCTCAGGGCAGATAAGGCAGTGGCGGGACAGGGAGGCAAGAGGGAGGCAAGGGGCCTGCGCGACGCTCGGTGAGGACAGTGTCACGTGATGTGGGCCCTGTGGGGTGCAGGACTCCGCATCCCGGCCTTCCTCATTCAGCATGCGCTGAACACAGGAGCAAACACGTGTGCACATGAAACCGCGACGTGGCTCCCTGAACCCCCAGAGTGACCCCACTCATCTGTGTGCTAACGGTGCTCTCCTGGGCGCACAGTAGGGGCTGCCCGGTGGCACACCAGTGTGTCTGGAATGCACATGCTTTTGCGTGAGTGTGTACACTATTGTGAACCGTGAACTTCCAGATGTTCAAGCTGGTTTTAGAAAAGGCAGAGCAACCAGAGATCAAATTGCCAAAATCCGCTGGATCATGGAAAAAGCAAGAGAGTTCCAGATAAACATCTACTTCTGCTTTATTGACTATGCCAAAGCCTTTGACTGTGTGGATCACAACAAACTGGAAATTTCTTCAAGAGACAGGAATACCAGACCACCTGACCTGCCTCTTGAGAAATCTGTATGCAAGTCAGGAAGCAACAGTTAGAACTGGACATGGAACAACAGACTGGTTCCAAATAGGGAAAGGACTACGTCAAGGCTGTATATTGTCACCCTGCTTGTTTAACTTAAAGGCAGAGTCAGTTCAGTTCAGTTCAGTTCAGTTGCTCAGTCGTGTCCGACTCTTTGCGACCCCATGAATCGCAGCACGCCAGGCCTCCCTGTCCATCACCATCTCCCGGAGTTCACTCAGACTCACGTCCATTGAGTCCGTGATGCCATCCAGCCATCTCATCCTCGGTTGTCCCCTTCTCCTCCTGCCCCCAATCTCTCCCAGCATCAGAGTCTTTTCCAATGAGTCAGCTCTTCGCATGAGGTGTCCAAAGTACTGAAGCTTCAGCTTTAGCAATGTAGAGTACATCATGAGAAACGCTGGACTGGAAGAAGCACAAGCTGGAATCAAGATTGCCGGGAGAAATATCACTAACCTCAGATATGCAGATGACACCTCCCTTATGGCAGAAAGTGAAGAGGAACTAAAAAGCCTCTTGATGAAAGTGAAAGAGGAGAGTGAAAAAGTTGGCTTAAAATTCAACATTCAGAAAACGAAGAATAGGGCATCCGGTCCATCCATTGCTACTTCATGGCAAATAGATGGGGAAATAGCAGAAACAGTGTCAGACTTTATTTTGGGGGGGCTCCAAATCACTGCAAATGGTGACTGCAGCCATGGAATTAAAAGACGCTTAGTCTTTGGTAGAAAAGTTATGACCAACCTAGATGGCATATTAAAAAGCAGAGACATTACTTTGCCGACTAAGGTCCGTCTAGTCAAGGCTGTGGTTTTTCCAATGGTCATGTGCAGATGTGAGAGTTGGACTATGAAGAAAGCTGAGCGCCGAAGAATTGATGCTTTTGAACTGTGGTGTTGGAGAAGACTCTTGAGAGTCCCTTGGACTGCAAGGAGATCCAGCCAGTCCATTCTTAAGGAGATCAGTCCTGGGTGTTCTTTGGAAGGACTGATACTAAAGCTGAAACTCCAGTACTTTGGCCACCTCATGGGAAGAGTTGACTCATTGGAAAAGACCCTGATGCTGGGAGGGATTGGGGGCAGGAGGAGAAGGGGATGACAGAGGATGAGATGGCTGGATGGCATCACCGACTCAATGGACATGAGTTTGAGTGAACTCCGGGAGTTGGTGATGGACAGGGGGGCCTGGCGTGCTGCGATTCATGGGGTCACAAAGAGTCGGACACGACTGAGCAACTGAACTGAACCGAACTAAGGAAGCAAGGTCCTTGACTGCTGAGTGGGGAGCAGCCTGTTGCAAATTTTCCAGGCCTGTGTGGATGAGGCCTGAGCTGGAGCTGGGGTACAGTGGGGGAGGATGGAATGGCAGAGAAGGGAGGCCAGGGAGACTTTTCCAAGGTGTTTCTGCCAAGCTCCCCTCCTCCCTTCTCCTGCCAGCAAAGCCATCCAGCCAGACACACATACCCGCCTGCTGCCCAGGGCTAGCATCGCAGTCCTACCTGCACGTCTACCCAGACACAGGTCCAGCACCTGGAGTTTCTACGGGAAGCTAATGTAGGGGGAGGTGCGGGGAGGATTCAAAAGGCTCATGGTTGTTCAGTGGCTAAGTCGTGTCCAACTGTTGGCCTCTTTTCCATTAGAGTGCCTGCAGCAAGCGCGTGCCGGAAGGCACTGTGCCCCCAGGCTGAGGGTGTGCGCTGTGTGTCGTCTATGCAGGGTGTGGTCCAGAGACACAGACATGCATTGTTTGTTGTTGTTCAGTCGCTCAGTCGTGTCCGACTCTTTGCCACCCATGGGCTGCAGCCCACCAGGCCCCCCTGTCCATCACCAACTCCCAGAGTTCACTCAAACTCAGGTCCATCGAGTCGGTGATGCCATCCAGCCATCTGATCCTCTCTCGTCCCCTTCTCCTCCTGCCCCCAATCCCTCCCAGCATCAGAGTCTTCTCCAATGAGTCAGCTCTTCGCATGAGGTGGCCAAAGTCCTGGAGCTTCAGCTTTAGCATCAGTCCTTCCAAAGAACACCCAGGACTGATCTCCTTTAGGATGGACTGGCTGGATCTCCCTGCAGTCCAAGGGACTCTCAAGAGTCTTCTCCAACACCACACTTCAAAAGCATCAATTCTTCAGCGCTCAGCTTTCTTCACAGTCCAACTCTCACATCTGTACATGACCACTGGAAAAACACATATCCAGCTAAGGACCCCATCAAGAATATGCTAAGAACTCGTGACTCAATCGTAAGATGAACAACCCAGTTTTTTAAAACTGAGCAAAAGATCTGAACAGGTTTCATCAAAGAAAATATGTGAACAGCAAATAATGACCTGTAAGGATGCTCAGTGTTGGACTTCCCTGGTGGCTCAAATGGTAAAGCGTCTGTCTGCAATGCAGGAGACCCGGGTTCAAACCCTAGGTCGGGAAGATCCCCTGGAGAAGAAAATGGCAACCATTCCAGTACTATTGCCTGGAAAATCCCATGGACAGAGGAGCCTGGTAAGGATGCTCAGTGTTATCACTGGGAAATGCAAATCAAAACCACCACAGGCCACCAGAATGCTCAGACGATTTACTGAGCATGGCCCCACCCATCAGAACAAGACCCAGTTTCCCTGTCAGTCAGTCTCGCCTACTAGGAAGCTTCCATAAGCCTCTTATCCTTCTCCATCAGAAGGCAGACAGACTGAAAATCACCGTCAGAGAAAACTAACCAATCTAATCACATGGACCACAGTTCAGTTCAGTTCAGTTCAGTCGCTCAGTCATGTCCGGCTCTTTGTGACCCCATGAATCGCAGCACGCCAGGCCTCCCTGTCCATCACCAACTCCCAGAGTTCACTCAAACTTGTGTCCATCGAGTTGGTGATGCCATCCAGCCATCTCATCCTCTGTGGTCCCCTTCTCCTCCTGCACCTAATCCCTCCCAGCATCAGGGTCTTTTCCAATGAGTCAACTCTTCCCATGAGGTGGCCAAAGCATTGGAATTTCAGCTTTAGCATCAGTCCTTCCAAAGAACACCCAGGACTGATCTCCTAAGAGTCTCCAACAGCACAGTTCAAAAGCATCAATTCTTCGGTGCTCAGCTTTCTTCACAGTCCAACTCTCACATCCATACATGACCACTAGAAAAACCATAGCCTTGACTAGATGGACCTTTGTTGGCAAAGTAGTGTCTCTGCTTTTTAATATGCTATCTAGGTTGGTCATAGCTTTCCTTCCAAGGAGTAAGCATCTTTTAATTTCATGGCTGCAATCACCATCTGCAGTGATTTGGGAGCCCCAAAAAATAAAGTCTGATACTGTTTCCACTGTTTCCCCATCTATTTCCCATGAAGTGATGGGACCGGATGCCATGATCTTCGTTTTCTGAATGTTGAGCTTTAAGCCAACTTTTTCACTCTCCTCTTTCACTTTCTTCAAGAGGCTGTTTAGTTCCTCTTCACTTTCTGCCATAAGGGTGGTGTCATCTGCATATCTGAGGTTATTGATATTTCTCCCGGCAATCTTGATTCCAGCTTGTGTTTCTTCCAGCCCAGCGTTTCTCATGATGTACTCTGCATATAAGTTAAATAAGCAGGGTGACAATATACAGCCTTGACGTACTCCGTTCCCCTTGTCTAACTCAATGAAACTATGAGCCATGCCGTGTAGGGCCACCCAAGATGGACGGGTCATGGTGGAGAGTTCTGGCAAAACGTGGTCTGCTGGAGAAGGGAATAACAAACCGCTTCAGCATTCTTGCCTTGAGAACCCCCTGAACAGCATGAAAGAGCCAGTATCTTCGGGGAGGAGTAAAATTGCTTCACCATGTTGCTCTAGTTTCTGCTGTACAATCGAGGGAACGGCCACATGTACGCACACATCCCGTCCCTCTTGGGCCTCTCTCCCTTATCCCATCCCCCCTCTAGGGCATCACGGAGCGCCTAGCTGAGCTTCCTGTGGTATACACGGGCTTCCCACTAGCTATCTATTTCACACACGGGAGTGTGTGTCTGTCAGTCGTAAGCTTTGTCTCACCCTCCCCTTCGCCCTCTGGGTCCACACCTCTATTCCCTACGCCTGTACCATTTTTCTAGATGCCCCATACATGCGTTAATATACAGTATTCTCTTTCTGACTTACTTCTCTTGGTGTGACAATCCCAAGGTTTACCCACGTGTCTGCAAATGACCCCGTTTCCGTCCTCTTTCTGGCTGAGTGCTGTTCCGCTGTGTGTGCCCCACAGCTCCCTTACACATTCCTCTGCTGGTGGACATTTAGGCTATGTCCATGTCCTATCCATTGTAAATACTGCTAGTGCAAATATAGGGGTGCATATGTCATTTTGAATTACGATTTTCTCAAGATACAAGCCCAGTAGTGGGATTGCTGGCTTATACGATAGCTCTGCTTTTAGTTTTTAAGGAACTTCCATACTCTTCACACCACAGTATCAATTTACATTTCCACCAAGAGTACATGAGTGTTCCCTTTTCTCCGCACCTTCTCCTGCTTTTATTGTTTGTAGATTTTTTGATGATGGCCATTCTGACTGGTGTGAGATAATACCACTTTGTAGTTTTGATTTGCATTTCTCTAATAATTACAGACAGTAAAGAATCTGCCTTCAGAGCAGGAGACTTGGGTTCAACCCTTGAGTCAGGAAGATCCCCTAGAGAAGGGAATGGCTACCCATTCCAGTATTCCTGCCTGAAGAATTCCTTGGACGGAGGATCCTGGCAGGCTACGGTCCATGGAGTTGCAAAAAGCAGCTAGCACTTTCGCTTTCAATCGTTAATGATGTTGAGCTTCTTTTCTTTTGCCTCTTGGCCAACTGAATGTCTTCTTTGGAGTGATGTTGATTTAGATTCTCTGCCCATTGTTTAATTGGGTTGTCTGTTTTTTTGATATTGAGTTCCATGAGCTGTTTGTACAGAACAGCCAACATTTAAAAGCCTGGCCATACCAAGTGCTGCCAAGGAACTCTCACACCAGGGGCTGGGAATGTGAAGGTGTACAGCCACTGCGCACCTATCAGAGTGGCTAAAATTAAAAAAAAATATATTAACACCAAGCGCTGGTGAGGATGTGCAGAAACTGGTCACCCGTACACTGCTGGTGGGACCGTAAAATGGTTTCCGGCTCCTCTGGAAGATGGTTTGGCGATTTCTTTCCAAAGTAAACATGCACTTCCCGTGCAATCCAGCAGCAGCACTTAGGTCTTCATCCCAGAAAAATTAACAGTATGTTCAAGCAAGAGCCTGACATAAATGTTCAGAGCAACTGTATTCACAACAGCTAAAAACTGGAAACAAACAAGCGGTGCTTCAAGTGGGAGAACAGAAGCGCAAACTCTGATCTGTTTACATCACGGGACAGGATTCAGCAATAGCGAGGAATGTGCTGTTTACACCTGGACATTGTTGCAACCTGGAGAGGAATGTGCTGTTTACACCTGCAACAACCTGGACAGACCTCAAGTGAATTATGCTGCTGCAAAAGAGAAAAAAATTGTTTTCCAAAAGGGTATATGCACTCTGATTCCACTTACACAGTATTTTTTAAAAGACAAACTTGTGGAGTTGGAGAGAGTAGATCAGGGATTACCAGAGGTTTGGGGGGAGGTTATAAATGGGGTAGCAGGAAGAAGCCTTGTGGTGATGGAGCGTTCTTTATCTTCTTTCTTCTCTTTTTTAAACGTTTTGTTTACCCTCTGCATTTGCTTCTCGGCTGTGCTGGGTCTTCGCTGCTGCACGCGGGCTTTCTGCTTCGCTGGCAAGCAGGGGCTACTCTCTCGTCGCCGTGCTCAGGCTTCGCACTTGGCAGAGCATGAGCTCCCTGGCGAGAGGGTTCAGCAGTCATGGCCCCTGAGTTTAGTTGCCCAGAGGCGGGTGGGATCTTCCTAGACAAGGGATTGAACCCTGCACTGACAGGTGGATTCTTAACCTCTGGACCACCAGGGAAGTTCTGTATCTTTTTTTCCCCCCCTAATAGGGGCTTCCCTCATAGCCCAGTTGGTGAATAATCCGCCTGCAATGCAGGAGACCTGGGTTTGATCCCTGGGTTGGGAAGATCCTCTAGAGAAGGGAAAGGTATTCTGGCCTGGAGAATTTCATGGACTGTACAGTCCAATGGGTCACAAAGAGTCAGAAAGGACTGCACGACTTTCGCTTTCTTTCTGATTTACAATATTAACAGTTCTCTATAGGGCTTGTGGTAGGAGTGACACAGATCTACACAGGGGATGACATCGCACAGAGCACACACAGACACATACGTGCTTGTAAAACTGGGCGACTATGAATAAACTCTGTGGATTTTCCCAATATCAACTTCCTGGTTTTGATATAATGATGCTATTGTTATACAAGATATTCACACTGGGGATAACTGGGAGAAGGGTCCACAGCTATTCCCTGTATTTCTGTGGCTTTGGGGCAACTTCCTGTGAATCTCTAATGGTTTCAAAGTAAAAAGGCTTTTCATGGTTCCACCCCTAGGGATTTACCCAGGAGAAGTGAAACAAGGGTCCCTGCAGGAACTTGTACACGAATCTTCATCACAGCTTTAGTCATAACAGTCCCAAACTGGGACAACCAGACGGCACATCGACAGGGGAAGGATGGATCCGCAAACTGTGGACTATTCACACGGCGGAGTCCTGCTCAGCAGTCAACAGGAGCCAAATGCTAGCACAAGCTGCAATATGGTGCGTCTCAAAATAATGTTTGGGGTGCTTATTCAATTATTTTGGCCACGCCATTTCTTAGCTGTGGCGTGTGAGACCTTCCAGCTGCGTCATGCTAACTCTGAGTTGGGATGTGGGATCTAGTTCCGTGACCAGGGATCGAACCCAGGTCTCCTGCATAGGTAACGTGGAGTCTCAGCCATGGGGCCGCCAGAGAAGTCCTTCAAAACAATCATTCTGAGGGGAGCGAAGCCAGACAAAGAGAGACCTTTCTATGTGGTTCCATTTATATGAAATCATAGAATGTGCTATAGAATCTTTAGCATCAGAAAGCAAAAGTAGTTGGTGGGGGCGTGGCAAGAAGGGACAGGACGCGGTGGTGGTATCACGGGCTCTGGGGAGGGGCTGGAAGGAGACTGAAGGAAGCACTCCCAAGAAACTTGCAGGGGACCGGACTGAGCCTCACCAAAGAGCAGCTCAGCCCCTTCTCTCTTGCCAAGCAGACTATATGCGCCGCTGCTTGCCAAATTTAGAATTATTCAGTTAAAAATGGAGAAACAAGAAATATATATGGCATTCCAGGAATTTTTTACTCTTTAATGAGCACCTGTCTATCGGGGACAGGGCATGGAACATGACCTCTGGCCTCGGGAGCTCTGGGTTAGAGACAGGAGGAAATTGAGAAAAGCACTGCCTCCTCCAAGAAGCCCTCCTGGCTATGCCTGCCCTGGTTGGGTGGGGAGGGGCATCCCACCTCTGGTTCTTACAGCATAGCCTGACCTGTGTGTCCAAGGTCAGACCATGCTCTGTCCAGGGTCTCACCTCTGACAACTCCTCTGTGCATTCCTATTCTGACCAGATGGGTGACTCCAAGCTTTCCTAAGCTTGGGGCTCAGGGTTTGGGTGGATTTAATTGAATGACATTCCCTTGGGATTTATTATATTTCAGAAAAAATCACCTATTTTGGAGCAATCTTCCGAAGCAGCCTGGCTTTCTATGCACAAAGGCAGTCAGAGAAGCGCAGAGAGGGTATATCCGTGCCCCCAGTCACACAGCCTGTCTACCATGGTTGGCTCACTGATGAACCATGCCTGAGGTGGGAGGGAGGGGAAGCCACATCTGTGCAGAGGTGAAAAACTCAGCGCGGGAGCCCTGGCCTCTCAGTCATGGGAGGAGGGGCTCCTTCAGAATCTGAGACGGAGCCAGAAAAGTCACTTCTGTGGGTATGTATCATTAAACGTTTCTGGGAAGTCTGAGTCCAGCCCAGAACCCAGGCGCCAAGCCCAGCCTCTCCTGCCCACCGCCCCTACCACCCCCCCGCTCCGCAGCTTGGATTGTTCTGCTGATTAATTAGAACTGGCTAGAAGCTGGCACGGAGAAGGCAATGGCAACCCATACCGAAGTGATATACTGAAGTGACTTAGCAGCAGCAGCAGAAGCTGGCAAATGCTTGACCTCTGCCCTTGAATCCAAGCTCACCGCCCCAATCCCCAGCTCCCCAAAGATGGTTTACCCCTTTTCCAAGGGAACCTCCTGCCTTGTCAGCTATGGACCCCTCCGGTGCCTCTGGACACATCTAGTATCCATGGCCCTGGAGGATGGTCCACTGTCCTGAGAGCACCCCGTTAGCGCGGGGGCGCTTTCTCACGGTGTCAGGTAGCTTCCTGCTTTAACCAAACCTGCTATGACAAAACTCTTCTCCTTTTTGGCCACCCCATGGCATGTGGGATCTTAGTTCCTCGCCTAGGCATCGAACCCCTGCCCACTGCATTGGAAGCAGGGAGTCTTAACCACTGCGCTGCCAGGGAAGTCCCCTGACCAACCTCTTCCTCCAGTGATGGGAAGTAAGGCTGGCTTGTTTTGGAGACCCCAGAAAGGGAATCAGTCTTGCTACCTGGCTCAGAAGACAGCATTGAGTCATCTGAACGGAGACCAGAGACGGGGAGGGCCTGTCTGTCCCCCAGGAGGATTCGGTGCCCCTCCCCCGTGTCACCTCTGGGGAGCTCCTCAGAGAAAGCTGTGAAGGGACCCAGGTGTGCATGGCCCTTAAGTTAACTGTCTACATCAGCCCATTTGCAGATGAGGAAGCTGAGCTCCAGAGACAAAGAGCTGACCGGGGGCAGAGGGGAATGTGATGTTAGGATGAGCTGCCCACAGAGGTGCACTCTGGGCCTGGACTGGTTTCCAGGACCTCAAAGCCAGCAAACCCCAAACAGCATCTAATAAGCACACGTGTGCCCCGTCTGGTGTGCGAGCGTGCTCAGTCGCTCAGTCCTATCTGACTCTTTGAGACGCCTTGGATGCAGCCCGCCAGGCTCCTCTGCATGGAATTCCCCAGGCAAGAATACTGGAGGGGGTTGCCATTTCCTCCTCCAGGGGATCTTCCTGACCCAGGGATCGAACCCACGTCTCCTGCATTGGCAGGCAGATTCTTTACCCCTGAGCCACCAGGGAAGCCCGTAACACCCGCGCCAGCTGGGCCAAACACCCGCGAGTCCTCTACCTTCCTGCGTCACATGACCTGGCCCTCGAGGAGGGGAGGGAGGGAGCAGGCGAGGATGGGGAAAATTATCAATCCAGTGACCTGCCCGTGTCTGGGGAGAATTTTTTTTAATTTAAATTTATTTATTTTAATTGGAGGCTAATTACTTTACAATATTGTATTGGTTCTGCCACACATCAACATGAATCCACCACGGACATACACGTGTTCCCCATCCTGAACCCCTCCCACCTTGGGGAGAATTTCCTGAGTGACGGCATGAGTCTGCTTGCCCAGGTTCCCTGGTGGACCACCCCCAGCGCACCTGGGGCCCACCACTTACGCCGGTCGGTGCGGATGGGGTCTGACCATAGGGTCTGGTCTTGTACCAAGCCCAAGGACATATCAACCAGGATGTACTTGAACCTGTCATAGGCCGGCTCCTAAAGCTCCCGTGAGCGCATCCATGGGGGCGCTGATTTCCCATCTTCCAGAGAAGGTATGCCACCAGCCCTGATCTCCTTACCTCTGCACCCTCGCCTTGACTGAAAGCCCTGCCCCCACCCCCTGGAGAAACAATGCAACCCCTCAAAATGACAGCGACTCATTCATTCATTCAGCATCTCAGTCATTCTGTACATCTTTATTGAACTCAAAATCTCGGGAAGGTTTTATTAAGCGCTTTCCTGTAGTTGGATCCACAGGCCTGTGTTTGTCGCCTTGGGTGGGGTCTGGATGTGAACACTGTTCCCCACAGACCCCCGGGCAAGGCCCTCGGAGGGACTGTGGCTGCCCAGAAGAGGCGGCTGGGCTCAGTCCTGGAGCTTGCTGGCATACACCTCGGCCCTGTCCAGGGGTGGCCCCCGGTTCACAGATGTATATGAAGGCTCTGAGGTCCCCAGGGACTTCGGGACAGCCTCCTGCGTGATCTGGGAGTCGTGGCTTGTTGCCCCGTCAGCATCGCCCCTGTCCCTGACAGAGGAGATGAGCAGAGCCGGGGTTAGGGGCACAGAGCTAACCGCCCCCTCAGCTGGGCCAGAAACTTTCTACTTAGACGTGGCTTTCACAGAGGTCCCCTTAGGCCTTCATTCAAAAGACCAGTCTTTCTGGACTGTTTCCTGTGTGCCAGGCCCTGCGTTAAGGAAAGTGTAACTCTTTTGGAACTGGGTGGACAATTTACAAGTCTTACTGAGCTGGACAAATGTCCCCAAAGAGCTGAGATTCTATGGGAGACAGACCACAGCACACAATGACCAGGCAGAGTGGACAAGTCTGGGGAGGGAAGCCACTGGAGGGCTTCCTGGAGGAGGGGGCAGTTAGTCTGGCCTTGAAGAGACCGGAAGCACAGAAAGGCATTGCAGGCATTTGATAGGAAGGCCTGGGGTGTGTCTGGGGCAAGAATGGGGACCTGCGGGCAGCTGGAACTGGGATGCGGGAGCTAGGAGAGACCAATGGAAGAGCCAGATGGAAGTCAGATAACAGGACCACGGTTAGGATGCTTCCCAAAGGGAGGGAGGGACGTGACCGCAGCCCACCTGCTCCCAGATCTGGTCAGACAGACCAGTCCCTCGGTGGCTAATCTCATCTACTATTGGTTTTTATTAACCTAAATGTCAGAGAGCAATCTGATTTCCAAGGTCACTGCCGTCTCCCTACTCCGTCCTTTACCCACCCCACGTCTTTAAGTCTGCCTGTCTAATTCTACTTTTTCGCTTAATCTCACCCACTCCAAGCAGCTTTTCCATCCACCTTCTCCACTCACACGGGGACAAGCATCCCCCCTCGCCTTCTTCAAAGCTGCCTGGGTCTCCTGCCTCTCTTGCTGAGATGCGCACCCCACACGAATCTTCAGTTCATCCCAGTCCTGATAAGAATCTGTTCCTGCTGTCCCTTCCTCTAGGAAGCCCGCCCTGATACTCCAGGGAGGATCTGCACTGCTCTCCTCTGGATTCCCACAGCACCTGCACCCGTGGGTGCCTTGACTCACTCCCTGCTCCATCCTGTGACTGCGTGCCTGTCTTCCCATCAGGCAGCTCTGTTAGCTGCCCCAGACACCCCGGGGGACCCCTCCAGTCTTAACCTAAATAGACGCACAGCAGAGTTGTCAGTGGACTCAGGTGACTTGGGAGCTCGGGGCCAGCTCTGTTTTAACAGGTTCTGTGACCTTGGGCCTCCGTTCCCACCGCAGACCTCAGTGTCCCCATCTTGATAACAAAAGCCAAGACCTGTTTAGTACTTGGATTCCACCCTGACACTGGAAAAGACCCTGATGCTGGGAAAGATTGAGGGCAGGAGGAGAAGGGGGCTACAGGGGATGAGATGGTTGGGTGGCGTCATCATCTCAATGGACACGAATTTGAGCAAACTCCGGGAGAAGGTGAAGGACCGGGAGGCCTGGCGTGCTGCAGCCCATGGGGTCGCAGAGAGCAGGACACGCCTGAGCGACTGAACAACACCGCCTGAGTGCCCAGTAGGCTGTATAGTAGAGAGACTATTTCACTTATCTCTTGCACCTCCACGGGGCAGACAATATTGATCAGAATCTCCATTTTCCAGAAGAGGACACTGAGGCATAGAAGGATAAGATATCGGGTTGGCCAAAAATTTGTTTGGGTTTTTCCATAAGATGATACGAAAAGCCCGAACGAACTTTTCGGCCAGTCCAATCCTTGCCCAAGACGCACCGCTGTGTCTCAGCTGGGGTCTACCCACAGGGCCTTGGCCCTAAGCCCCTCTTACCCAGCTGAAGACGTGACCTGGGCCTCTCCGGGACCCTTCTCCCATCTCACTGGACCCCCCCCACCCCCGCCACCCAGGGCAGAAGGCAGCTTTACTCCCAGGCTCTCCCCACCTTGGAAGAGTTCCCGTGGGGTGTGTCCCCAAGCACCGCACCCCCCACCCCCCAGCTGGCAGATACTCACACGAGGCTGAGGATGATGGCGCCAGCAAAGCCGACGAGCAGGAAGAAGGGCAGGGAGCCCAGAATGGACGTGATGACGATCATACCCCCGCTCCGCCGGCCCGGCCACGTGTCTATCGCCGAGTACGGGGTGACTGCGGGAGGCAGGTGGTCACTCCCTGGACACTGCATTGCCCAGCCTCCTCCCAGGGATTGGGGGTGCCTGCCTTGGCGGCCAAAAATCTCAGGGATGAAGTGAGGCCAGGCCAGTGCCTCCCCCTGGGTCTGAGGCGGAATTAGATTTGCCTCCGTATTCCACTCCCCAGCTTTGTCTTGCATGTGTCTACTCTCGCCCTCTTATCACTGCCTTTTTGTATGATTTTAAATGATAAATGGTCTCAAGTCTTCCGGTGAAGACGGGATACAGATTATAAACAAAATACAGGCAGAGCAAAGAAAGCTGATCACTGAAGAATTGACTTTTTTGAACTGTGGTGTTGGAGAAGACTCTTGAGAGTCCCTTGGACTGCAAGGAGATCCAACCAGTCCATCCTAAAGGAGACCAGTCCTGGGTGTTCACTTGAAGGAGTGATGCCAAAGCTGAAGCTCCAATACTTTGGCCACCTGATGCAAAGAACTGACTCATTGGAAAAGACCCTGATGCTGGGAAAGATTGAGGGCAGGAGGAGAAGGGGACGACAGAGGATGAGATGGCTGGATGGTATTACCGACTCGATGACATGAGTTTGAGTAAACTCTGGGAGATAGCAAAGGACAGGGAGGCCTGGTGTGCTGCAGTCCATGGGGTCACAAAGAGTCGGACACGACTGAGCGACTGAACAGAACTGGGAGGTCCCTAATCTAATGAAGCCGGGGGACCGTGGCCTCCCTCTGCTCTGACCAGTGTCGCCCATCGGAACGAAGTGGACAAATCATTACAGGTCCTCCTGTGAGCTGGCCACTTCCCATCCAGTGTCCCAGGTAGATCCCATGAGACCCTGTTTTGCAGATCGCTTACTGCAGCTTAGGGAGACGGCGTGCCTGTTCAACGGGACTCAGACTCCAGCCTCAAGCCGTAGGTCAGTCTGGTCCCCAAGGGCACACTCTCCAAGAAGACTGATCTCCAGGCCCTGCCCTTAGAGTGCAGGGCCTGGGGCCTTCATCTGGACTGCTCAAAGGAGCCCTGCTGGGGAAGCGGGGCAAGGACAGTCCTTCCCATTTCTCAGATGGGAAAACAGGTCCTGAAGGGCTCACACAGCAGTGAGGCTCAGCGGCTGGGACTGAACTTGGGACTCTTGGTCCCAGGGCAGTGTTGATCCAGTGGCACCACAGAGCGTGGCTGTGTCACCAGAGGATGGGACGGAACCACCCAGTCACACCCGGGCCTGCCCATCTGCACCCTCACTGGTCCTGTGACCTCAGGCAACCTCGCTGAGCCCTAATTGACCCACAAGATCACTGTGAGTGGCAAGGGGGTTCTTTGGTTTTTTTGGTTGTGCCATGTAGCCTGTGGGATCTTAGTTCCCCCAAAAGGGATTGATTCTGGGCTCCCAGCAGTGAAAGCGCGGAGTTCTAACCACTGGCCCACCAGGGAAGTCCTGGGAGGTCTAAAATTAGGGTCACGGGTCGTCAAAATTAAACTGGGAAATCGCTTCTGTTGCCCCTAAGCTTCAACAGATAAGATTCTGAATTTATAAACCTCAGATCTGTGTTGAGAACACAGCTGGAGGTTTGAGGACAGACAGGCAGGACCATGGGCAGATGCTTGGGCCTGCAAGATGCCCACTTTAGAAAAACCACAGGGCTCTCCAGGAGAATGGCACCCTGCTGCCTCCAGGGTTCCTGCCCCTGTGGCTGAGATGCCTCTGGAACCATCTTACATGATAATGATGTTGTCGTTGGCAGGGTTCAACAAGGGGGTGGGTTAGGGTCTAAATGCACGATAACCTCCCTGCCCTTTAAAGGCAAATGCATCATCAGAGCTGAAGATGCGCGCTGATTCTGTCTCCAGTTATGCCTGTCCAGCTGGCCAGTGCGTGCTTCGTCGCTCAGTCCTATGTGACTCTTTGAGACCCCTTGGACTGTTGCCCACCAGGCTTCTCTGTCCATGGAACTCTCCAGGCAAGAATACTGGAGGGGGTTGCCATTTCCTCCTCCAGGGGATCTTCCTGACCCAGGGATCGAACCCACGTCTCCTGCATTGGCAGGCAGATTCTTTACCCCTGAGCCACCAGGGAAGCCCGTAACACCCGCGCCAGCTGGGCCAAACACCCGCGAGTCCTCTACCTTCCTGCGTCACATGACCTGGCCCTCGAGGAGGGGAGGGAGGCAGCGGGTGAGGATGGGGAAAATTATCAATCCAGTGACCTGCCCGTGTCTGGGGAGAATTTTCCGAGTGACAGCTTGAGTCTGCTTGCCCAGGTTCCCTTGAGGACCAGCCCCAGCCCATACCCACCACTTACGCCAGTTGGTGCGGATGGGGTCTGACCATAGGGTCTGGTCCTGTACCAAGCCCGAGGACATATTGACCAGGACATACTTGAACCTGGAAAGAAGTGGAGCGGGGATGACTTCTATCCATGCTGTGAGCCTTGGCCATGGGGAGGGGGCGGGATGGGGGGTTTGGGGGCAGAACCGGGACTTGTGGGAGATGAAAATCTAGGTGGCCACAATGGGTGGGGTGGCAGGGGGATGTTCTGGCAGCAGGCTGCTGCTGGACTTTGTGTCGGCATCACCTTCCCCCTGGGCTGCTTCCCCAGCTCAGACACCTCCACGAAGCCCTCAGAGCCTGCACTCTCCCTCTGGGAGCCCCTCTGTTTCTTTGTTACATATAGTACACTCATAGCTGACTTGCGGAGCAGTGACCCATTTGTCCTTGCATTTTTGCCTTCCTCTATTCCTAGCCTGGTCCTTGGTCTCACAAAAGTGACTTAAAAAAAAAAAAAAAAACCAAGGGAATAATATCTGTTGCAACACTGCTGCCCTCTGATAAGGGCTAACTTTATAGGCAGAAAATCCCAATCAAGCGTTGCAAATCATAAAGGAAGATCAGGCGACCAGTACACAATACCCATAGCCTTAGGTCTTCTTCACCTTCAGTTAAAAAGGATGAATGTTCTGAGATCAAAGAAATCAAGAGCCTCTAGTCTGACACTTAAAAAAAAAGAAGACCCTTAAAATCTTCATACCATCCAGGATTTTGCTTAATCCCCTGCTTCGACAGGTTTGAAGATGGGAATTCCAGAGGATGGGATGAGTCCCCTAGGTAGGGTAGGCTCGGGTAGGAGGAAGAGGTTTTCTCCCATGAAGAACAAGGTCAGAGGTAAGAGTTGAGGGCGGGGGCGAGGACATCCAGGACTCAAGTCCTGCCTGCTGGCTAAGGCGAGGGGAGGAGAGGGCTGTGTGAGAGGATGGAGGTGAGTGATGGCCTGGGCCCAGATGTGGCAGAGGCTACAGAGACCCCTGTCCAGGTGTCTCCATGGGAACTGGAGTGGGTGTAGTCAAGGCTTGGCACTGGGTAAGCCCCCTGGGCCTAGGTCACCGTTGAGCCCCCAACTTGGCCCCGAGAAGATGCTCAGGACATGGGTGTGAAAATGAATCGGGGGCCCTCAGTTCTGGGGTGGGTCACGGTAGGGAACACTGCAGGGAGCAAGGAGAAGCCTTCACACCAAACCCCAGCTTTTCTCACAGTGACCCCTTCCGCTTCTGGACCACTGTTCCTTCCCTGTCAAACAAACTGCTACCCGGGTGATGGGCCAGGATCAGGTATGTACTTTGTGGGGCCTGGTGCAAAAGGGAAAATGTGGCCCCTTGTTTAAACATGAAGGCTTTCAAGATGGTGATGGCAGTGTTAAGCCAAGAGGGAGTCCCTCTGAGCACAGGGCCCTGTGCACAGTCACCCGCCCAGGAAGCCGGGAATCCTTCATGGTACCCAGGACGGTCCTGACATGTGGTAGGCTCTGAAGGAATGTGGCCTCTGACGCTTCACCCAGCCCAAGTCGGGGCTGGGGCTCACCTGCCGTCTTCCAGCAGCTGCTCACACTCACCTGTATTCCGTAGCTGCAGACAGGGGTGGGTTGCAGAGGCCCTGGAAGTTTGGGTCCGACAGGCAGGTCCCGTTGGTGCCCACCCTGATCAGGTAGGCATTCAGGATCTCCGAGGCCCGGGACACATCCCAGACAGCATCCAAGCTGGGCGAGTCGCTGCATGGGGTCAGGTCAAAGGCCGCAGTCTTGTAGGGCCCTGTTCTCCCCCCCTTGGTCTGCTGGAATGTCGAGCTGAGAGGGGTCTTGGTGCTGTCCTGCACAGAGGCGTTCCTGAAGCTAGCTGTGGAGGCAGTGCCGGGCTGAGTCACTCACTCAGTCATTCAACAAATGTCCCTAAGCATCCTCTTTGTGCCAGTGCCAAGCCGGGTCTTGGGATCTCTTCCTTACTTGCTGGGTGATCTTGGACCACACACTGTATCTCTCTAGACCCTTTGTGAGACGGGAGGAAAACACCCCGCAGTGCCCACAGACTGGGATTGGGCATAGGTAGGCAGTCAATAAAATCAGGGCTACACGAACCGCTATAAATGGCTGAAAGCTAAGAGGCGGTCATCGGGTTCCTCCTCTCGGACCCCAGGGTCGCTGCCAGTGAACAGGTGGGGCTGGCCCAGAGCCAGCACGCCTCCCAAACACCGATCTCACACCACCTCGGGAAGCCTCGGGAAGGCCTTGAGCTCGAGGACCAGAGACCCTGATTCACTCTCCAGCTCAGGAGCTCCCACACGTCACTCTGCCTTTCTGGGCCCCGATTATTTGCCCCTGCGTCGGGCATCCTAACAGACACCCTGCAGGCAGGTTGTGACGATCAGCTCTAAGGTCTGCGAAGCCCCAGGCAGGATGGAAGTGTTCGACGCTGTTATCTCCCCCTCTAGACTCGATGTCCCTCCAAGGCAGATGTCCCCAGCCCAGGGCTGGCACAGAGCGGATACCAGAGCGTGTCAGCGAGGCGCCTGGGGTGGTTTGATTGCATGGATGGAGCGCCCCTTGCCTTGGCTCCTCCCCTCCTGCCCACAGACAGGTCAAAGCGACCTTCTGAGCAGCCCGAGGGCAGCAGAGCCCTTACCCGAGTCGACCAGCACATAGAGGTAGACCTCGTAGGTGCCGTGGAGGGCCGCTGAGCTGTCAAACGTGCAGAGGGGCTTTTCCAAGGCCGCCGTGGTGAGGGTGGGGTTGTTGGTGGCAAAGGTCACACTAGCCAGTTGGGGCTGGAGGTTCACACCTGGAGGCGGCAGCAAGGATGGGAGCTGACCCCCGGCAGAACTGCCCACACCCACGGGCAACCATGTGCACGCCCACACGCGCACGCCTGCGGCCAGTGAGCACCCGCTGGTGCCAGGCACTGGCTTTCCCTCTCCCCACAGGCCATCTCAGGAGCTTGTCTCAGACCTGGGGAGAGCCCCTGTTCTCCTCCCCCCACCCAACCATCCTGAGCAGAAACCGGGCAGTCCGGCTGAACTGCTGCCCTCTCACTACCCCCAACAGACATCTGGTCGCCAAGAACCCCACGGCCCCTCCCACGCATCTCGCTGGTTTGAGTCCACCCTCTTCACCTGGACCCTAGTAACCAGCCCTCCCCCACTCTCTGCTCTCTGACCTGCAAAGCTGACTGCAACCCCTTACCGCTGGGCCCCTTGGGGGCTCCCCACTGCTCTCCAAAGTGATCCAGCCTCTCTGGAGGGGCAGTGAGGCCCTGAAGCTCTGGGCCTTACCTCATGGGTCCCCAGCCTGACGTGTGTGCTCACCCCCTGACCTCACGCTCCAGCCACACCGATGGACAATGGGCGGGAGGTTCCCAGGGTAGACCCTGACACCCCCTCCTCCCGTGCTGCTCCTTCACCTAAAAATGTGCCTCCCCTCCCGAGTCAAAGCGTCGCCAGGAATCTAGTCCAGACCCTCCCCTGCTCTCCAGCAGCTCCTGAGTCTTCTCACAGCCAGCACAGAGCCCTTGAATTCCCATCAGAGAAAGCTTATTAATCAATGCTAGCTATTAGTAGTCCTATCTGGGTCCCCAGAGCCTGCACAGAGCCTGGCGCAGAGCAGGGCACCCACGCCTATTCCTGTAGTGAGTAAGGCAAGTTCCCATCCAGGTGCCTTTCAGGACCCTTCAGGATAATGGGGGACGCAGGACACGCCCCGTCTACGGTGAGCACAGAGCCCCCCACCCTTCTCATTCTCCGCTTACCGGAGCCAAGTCGCAGGCAGCCCAGGGCCAGCACTACCCAGAGCGGAGGCATCGCCTGGGAGAAGCTGCGGCAGGACGGGAAGGTGGTCCAGGGGGCGAGCTTGGACCGCGCCTGTCCCGCTGCGCGCACCTGTCGGCCCTGAGCCAAGGGCACGCCCCACCCCGCCCCAAGCCAGCCAATCCTCAGCCTCCTCGCAGGGTATTTGCATAAACCCTGCCCGGCTTCCCGGGACCGAAGTGCTCAGAGCACAAATCCATCCCCACTGAACCTCCCTCAAACCCACACCCACTCCCCGCCCCACCCGCCTCACATTCCCTGACCAAAGCGCTTTGTACTGAGGATGGAGCGGTGTTTTCAGGGCGTTTCTCACCTAATGAGACCTTGAGGGCAAACCAGCCCCTCTCTGAGCCTCAGTTTCCATACTGTAAAGAGCCCCGTAAGTCCTCCATGGAATTCTCTTTATAGAAACCCTACTCTGTGCCATGTACTGGGCTCTTGTGAAGGTGAAACAGGTTAACGGGTGAAAGTGGTGTCGCGGAAACTTTGAAGTCCTGGGTGCGTGAGCTGTCCGGAGACCTCTGGTGTGACTCTTTCAGTTCACAGGTGCAGGGCCAAGGTCTGGGGAGGCCAGGGACTTGCCAAGGCTGCCGGTGGGCCTGAGGCTGACGGAGCACAGGAGTCCTCCCACCCAGCCCAGGGCTGAATGGAGCAGAGTTTTAAGGCCTGCTTCGTGGGGGGGGCGGGGTTTGACAGTAGTGTTGGGGTCATCACGTGGACCATAGCGTTCCCTCTAGAGTCAGGAATCGCACGTCACTCAGTACACCCTAAATATTAGATTTTACATTTAAGAAATAAAAGTAAAAGGATGGAGGAAAATGTAAGTTGGAATCCAATAGGAACTAGTGATCTGTGTATGATATTGATGACATAACCACTTGAAGAAAAGGGCTGTATCTGAGGGACTTTGTCTGCCTGCGATCCCTTGGTGGAGAGTCCTCTAAGGACAAACAGACTCTGGTCCTTGCTTGTGAGGCAGTGGTGGGGTGGGAGGCAGGACATTTGGGAAGCAACTTTGGGGTCCCCTGGGACTGGTGTTGTCAGGACCTGGGTTCTCACCTTAGGATGAGGGAGATTTGGAGTGGGGGGAAGAGAAGAACTCTGTGGTGTTCTCAATTAGTAATTGTGCTATGGCACAGTAACAGAGTGACTCCTGAGCTCTGCCTCCTGAGGGGGCCCAGAAGGAATAACAGCCAGCTGCAAGGAACTTGCCTAGACCCCAAACTCCACCCCCCAGTGAATGGCACCGGGGACCCTGGAGACATGGCTGCTCCAGGACTGAGACAGGGAAAGTCCAGAGGAGCCTAGAAAGTAAAGATGCTCTTGAAGAATGATGGGAAAGGACAGAAGGATCTTGAAAGGGCTCCCGGTGGCCAGATTGGGAGGGGGACTTGAGCACAAAATCAATAATAAAAGCAACACATTTAGTCCATTGGATAAAATACAAATCCATCAGTACTGATACTTTCAAAAGTATTTTAAGACTTTTCTTTTGGTGGGGGGGGGGGTGCTGTGCCACGTGTGGGATCTGAGTTCCCTGACCAGGGATCAAACTTGTACCCCCTGCATCAGAAGCATGGAGTCTTAAACGCTGGACCATCAGGGAAGTCCTAAAAAGTATTTTAAAGGAGAAGGGAAAATTCTTCTTCAAAGAAGAACACCAGTGAATAAAAGGAGAGGGAATGACAAAACCAAAAGTCACTACTTTACAGCCATCCTGGAAATAAATGACTCAAGAAAGAATCATCTCAAAAGATGTTAGGGAATTTCTTGGTAGTTCAGTGGTTAGAACTCTGAGCTCTCATTGTCGAGGCCCTGGGTTCAATGCCTGGTTAGGGAACTAAGATCCCACAAGCTACGCAGCATGGCCAAAAAGAAAAAACAGATGTTAAAACCATAGGGTCCAATATTTTTAGGGAGAAAGAAAAGAAGAAATCTAAGGACACCAGCTTAACAAAATAATAAGACTTAATGTCACCAATAAGACTTCCTTGGTAGCTCAGCTGGTAAACAATCCACCTGCAATGCAGGAGACCCCAGTTCGATTCCTGGGTTGGGAAGATCCCCTGGAGAAGGGACAGGCTCCCCACTCCAGTATTCTTGGGCTTCCCTTGTGGCTCCGCTGGGAAAGAATCCACCCGCAATGCAGGAGACTTGGGTTCAATCCCTGGGTTGGGAAGATTCCCCTGGAGAAGGGAAAGGCTCCCCACTCCAGTATTCTGGCCTGGAGAATCCCATGGACTGGATAATCCATGGGGTTGCCAAGCGTTGGACATGACTGAGCGCCTTCCACTTTCACTAAGGTCACCAGGAAGGGAGGGACTGACCTCATGTGCTTGCTGGCATCGTGGCTCTGGGAAGGGCTCAGCATCAGCTTGGGATTTCCTGACCAAAAAGTCCAACTGAAATCAAATCTACAGCAAACAATCAGACATATTCAAATTGAGGGACTTTCTGCAAACCAACTGGTCTGGATGCTCTGAAAATGTCATAAAAGGCAAAAGCAAAAACGAAACAGCAAAGCAGAAGGCTGAGAATCACTGTAGCTTGAAAGAGACGTAAGAGCTAAGTGAACTGAGTGATCCTTGATGAACTCCTGAGTCAAAACGCAGACATTCTGGGACTTCCCTGGCAGTCCAGTGGTTAAGGCACCAAGCTCTCACTGCGAGGGGCACGAGCTTCCTGCTGGGGTGGGGGGTACTAGGAGCCCACATGCTGAGTGAGGGCGGCAGAACAAAAGCACAGACACACACACACAACCCGAGAAACAGGCTCTAATGAGCACTACGGCCGTTAGCACAACAAGGAGAGAAGCTTGAGTGACGGCATGTGTATTGGATAATGATATTAATCACACACTAATTTCCAGGATTGTGGTTCTGTAGAGGGAGACACAGGCTTCCCCAGTAGCGCAGCTGATAAAGAATCTGCCTGTAATGCAGGAGACCCCCGTTTGATTCCTGGGTCGGGAAGATCCCCTGGAGAAGGGATAGGCTACCCACTCCAGTATTCATGGGCTTCCCTGGTGGCTCAGACGGTAAAGAATCTGCCTGTAATGCAGGAGACCTGGGTTTGATCCCTGGGTTGGGAAGATTCCCTGGAGGAGGAAATGGCAACCCAGTCCAGTATTCTGGCCTGGAGAATCCCCATGAACAGAGGAGCCTGGCAGGGTACAGTCCATGGGGTCACAAAGAGTCGGATTTGACTGAGCGACTGAGCACCCAGCACAGAGGGAGACACGTGCTGGGTTCTTGTGGGCGAAGTGCCACGATAGCTGAAACACACATATTTAAGGAGAAGCAGAAAGGAATAGACAGAGCAAATGTAGTGTGCTGTCAGCAGCTGGTCAGTACAGATATTCACTGCCCTCTTCCTGAAATGCTTCTACAGATTTGAAATTTTTCAAAGTGCAAGTGTTGGGAGAAAAAGATTCTCTTCTCGAGGCACAAATGCATCGTCCCTCTCCCGACGTCTCAGCTTCTTCTCTGTAAAACGGGGTGGGGGTTTGATGGCCTCTCAGCTCTGACCTGCCAAGAAGTGGGAGAACAGATCCCTATCTCCAGGGAACAGGAAACGCCCGAGATAAAGAACTGTTGAGCAAAGGGTGGGGTGTTCCTCCAGGAATTTTTATGGACTGACATTTCTTGTCCAGCAAAGGTGTGTGGACAGAGTTTGTCAGAGGCCAGCAGAGCAGAAGTTGAAACCCAGAAACCCCCGTGAGAAAGAGAGAAGGCCCAGGAACCTACTGCGTTTTCCGAGACACTGCAGTTTCTTATGAAAAAGACGATCCAAGAGTCCCTGGTCTCTTGCCTTGCCCAAATATGGAGAAAATATTCGGGGGGAAAAGTTAAAATAATAATCTGCTAAGGCTCAAAAATGTTCTGCAAAGAAAAAACGTTTTGGATTTATAAACAAGTTTCCACTTCAAAGATGCTGACTTTTGTCTGGCAGACTCTGAAGAGGGAAAAAGTTCAGGAGATTTGAGTCACGGTGGCAGATTTGCCTGGGAGACACTCACGCTGGTGTCAGTGGAGGGAAACTGGTGACAAAGAGGACTGGACACCTGCCAGCATCCTCTTGCTACAGCCCAAGTGCCCACGTGGACGTCCCCCCCAAATTTTTTTGGCAAATACCAATTTTTAAAAAATTTCTCCTTTGAAGAGTGAAACATATGGAACCTCTCAGAAAGCAAAAACACAGTTTGACTGTAAGAGCAATTCAGAGATATTATCTAAACATTTTGTATTACAAGGACTTAGAATTGTTTTACCTAATGGAAATTTGTAGTTTTTCAAGAATTTGTCGATGTTTTTAAAGTATTAAACCATCATGCCAATTATTTAAAGTATTCTTTATAAAATCTTTCAAGACTAAAAAAAAAAAAAAAAATCCACTTTTGATCAGGCCACTTCCAGGACCCCAAGTCTTCTGTCTGACAATTTTTTTACTTCAAGTTTTATTGAGGTAATTGGCATACTCGGCTTCCCCATGCCTGCCAATGCAGGAGGGTATGGGTTTGATCCCTGAGTCGGGAAAATCCCCTGGAGGAGGGCATGGCAACCCACTCTGGTATTCTTGCCTGGAAAATGCAAATGGGCAGAGGAGCCTGGTGGGCTACAGTCTATGGGGTTGCAAAGAGCCGGACACGACCTAGCAACTAAACATGCTGTAGGTTAAAACCCTAGTACTTACGTACCTTGTAACTGGAAGTTGGTGGCTTTTGACTGTCTTCATTCATCCAGCTCCCACTTGCCCTATTTCCCACCTCTGGTAACTACAAATTTGATCTCTTTTTCTATGAGTTTTTTTGTTGTTTATTTAGTTTTTTTTTTTTTTTTAAGTATCATTGACTACAGCACTATGTTAGTTCCACCAGTCTTTAAATCTGTCCGTGTATCGCAATCCATCAGACCATCTTTCTGAACCCTGGCCTAGACTACGTGCTTGCTGGGAGGCCGTGGAGCAGGAAGTTGTGTGATGGGAAAGGTTATACAAACCCAGCCCTGTACAGGCCTCCTCTGAATCTCAAACACAGGGAATTTATAGGCTGCAAGTTCTTGACCCAGAAATGTTTCTCCAAGGGCCAGAGAGGCTGGAATTGGTTTTCACGACTCTTTTCTTTGATGTCAGAGAAGTGAGGGGTCATCCTCACCACCGCCCCAGCAAGCACTTGGTCTTGGCTACCTCTGTGGGGTTCTGGAAGACAAGTTTCTCCATGAATGGAGATTTACTCACTTTCAAAGCAGTTCACCCATCTACCGCTAGCTCCAAGTTGCTCTCAGCAGCCCTGTCCCTCTCTCCAACTCCACGCCCCCACCTCCTACACCACACCCTGCAGAGCATCCCCAGGGGGGCCCCGAAGGGCCGTGGCTCTGGTCCTCAGAGGCAGTGCCTGTTCTATTCAAAGCTTTAGTTCTTTTTTAGTAAACCGGGAGGACTCAAGGTGCCCGCCAGCATCGCAGAGGCACGAAGTGCGGTCTGGGGTGAACGTGACTGGGGAGCTGGGCGGTGTTGGGGGTAGACCCTCCAGCCCTTCGTGCTCACCCGGCCCTGTGAGGTGAGACCTGCCTCCTTGAGGCCACCGAAGGCCTCCCTTTCAGTCTCACGCACGCAGGAGCCAACCTTGTGTGTGTGTGTGTTAGTTGCTTCAGTTCAGTTCGGTGGCTCAGTTGTGTCCGACTCTTTGCGACCCCATGGACTGTAGCCTACCAGGCTCCCGCATCCATGGAATTTTCCAGGCAAGGGTACTGGAGTGGGTTGCCATTTCCTTCTCTAGGATCCAGCCTTACTCTACAGGCACTTCCTACTGAGTGCCTACTGTGTGCGGGCACGCCAGTGTCCCTCGCGGCTCAATCCACCTCTCCCTGCTGGTCTTGCCTCCCTGCCGGCTCATGGCGCTACCTTGCTAAAGTGTCAGTCGCCCAGTTGTGTCCGGCTCTACGACCCTGTGGAATGTAGCGTCTGTCCATGGAATCCTCCAGGCAGCAGCGCCGGAGCGGGGCGCCCTTTCCTTCTCCGTACTCTGCTAAGGCTGCCACAACAAACAGCACAGGCTGGGGTGAGGTGGGATGTGGGACTTCAAGGACAGAAACTCAGTTTCACACAGCTCGGGAGCCTGGGGTCTGTGACCAGGGGCCCAGCAGGACTGGTTGCTTCTGAGCTTCTCTGCCCCGCTCGCAGGGGGCCACCTGTGTCCTCACGCGGCCCCCTCTGCACATCCCGGTCCTAAGCTCCGCTTCTTCTAAGGGTGTCTGTCACGCTGACTTAGGGCCCACCCTAATGACCTCATCTAACCTTCCCACCTCTTTAAACGCCCTGCCCCGTTCCAGTCACATTCTGAGATACTAGGGCTTACGTGATATGGGAAAGTCGCTCAGTTGTGCCCGCCTCTTTGCGACCCCATGGAATATTCAGTCCTTGGACTTCTCCAGGCCAGAACACTGGAGTGGGGAGCCTTTCCCTTCTGCAGGGGCCCTTCCCAACCCAGGAATCGAACCGGGGTCTCCTGCATTGCAGGTGGATTCTTTACCAACTGAGCTCTTAGGACTCCAATGAATGGTGAGTCCTGTGACACACACACTTGGCTCTGTCTATGCCCTCCTGCCTGGGCTAGTAATATAATAACAATTGCCCTTACGTATCAGGGAATCTACTGAGCATTTTACGCATATTAACTCATTGATCACATCCCGTCCGGAAGCAGGTATGAATATTACCCCCACCCCCATTTTACAGATGATGAAACTGAGGCTCAAAGAGGTTGACTAATTGCCCACTAGACCGTAAGCTCTTTCACTGCAGCACAGTGCCTGACGCTCCTGTGCAGGAGAGATCAACATGCCCAGTGGCCCCCAGGTAGGAAGTAGGGAGCAAATTTTAAAGCCATGCCATCACAGGGCCCCAGCTTGGATGGCCTAACCACTGCACAGGCCTGCCTCTTCCTTTGTCTTCTCTTACTCGGAAACCAGAGTGACATTTCTAAAGTGCAAATCTGATGTCACTTCCTCATGTAAAACCCTTCTGCGGTTTTGCCCTTGGCCCTCCTCAGGATAAAGCCCCTGCTTCTTACCCCGGCCTCCAAGGCCCTTGCATGGCCAGTGAGCTCCCTCCCACCTCTTGGCTTTCCCTCTCCCCCTGCAGCCCAAACACCAGCCCCACCGGACCCTGGCAAGTCCCCAAGCTCCCCAAGCACTCTTCTGCCCTGTGTGACTCCAAAGATGAGGGCTTTGGCTGTGTTCCCCAACTTTGATACCAACAACTGATGCTTCCTCAAGGCCGATCTTAACTGCTGCCCTCACATCGCTGTCGAAAGGCCTTTGCACCTGCTGTGCCCACTGCCTGGTCACTGTGTTCCACGCTTCTCCGTGGAGACCTGGCCCGAATCCCTCCTCCTCCAGGAAGTCTTCCTTCCATGGCACATGACGTAGCTACTAGGATGACATCATGCCAGTGGTGTGTCTTGCTCCCTCGAGCGCCAGACTAAGAGCCCCTCCTGGACTGTGATAGAATCTTCTTTGTTACAGTGACTCCCAGGCCCTGGATGGGGCACGTGCCCATCAGTGTTTGATGAGTGAATAAGTGAAAGAATTTTCAAATGCACTTCACTAGACAGCAGAGACTGTCTAGTCTGTCAGTGAATTATTGTCATTGTTTAGTTGCTAAATCGTGTCTGACTCTTTGTGACCCCGTGGACTGTAGCCCGCCAGGCTCCTCTGTCCATGGGATTCTCCAGGCAAGAATACTGGAGTGGGTTGCCATTTCCTTCTCCAGGGGATCTTCCTGACCCAGGGATTGAACCCTCGTCTCCTGTATTGGCAGGCAGATTCTTCAGCCCTGAGACACCTGGGAAGCCCTTCAATCAACTATTGTTCCATTTAAAAAGAAAGAAAAAGAAGAAAGAATAAAGGCAGCAAGGAGGGTGGGGGGAAACCAGCATTTTCAATTCTTCTTAGAATTTGGCATAATCTGGTTTTGTTTTTTATTTAATGAAAATCAAACTTTTAAATATATTTTAAAAATTACTTAATGAATGTAAGTAGAAGAGCGTGGCTCTTCCAAGGTGCCAAGTTCATCTTGGTTCACACCGGACGTCCTTGGGAAGGAGCCGTGGCAACGTGGGGCGGCTGGGGTCAGCGGAGGCAGCGGGGACTGATGAAGGCTGAGCCACGAGGATGTTGCTGGTGGGCTGGGGGTCAGGTGTGGATAAGAGGGGGAATCAAGGGTGGCCTCAGGCACTGGCAAGTGGGGCCACTCTCTAGGTGCGGTGAGTGGGCCTCTCACTGGGGTGGCTTCTTGTGGGCCCCGGTAGCTGTGGCGCACGGGCTTAGCTGTTCCGTGACACGTGGAATCTTAGTTCCCAGACCAGAGATCAAACCCGTGTCCCCTGCATTGGCAGGTGGATTCTTTTTTTTTTTTAATTTATTCATTTTAAGTGGAGGCTAATTACTTTACAATATTGTGGTGCTTTTTGCCATACACTGACATGACTCGGCCTTGGGTGTACATGTGTCCCCCATCCTGAACCCCCTCCCACATCCCTCCCCTCCCATCCCTCAGGGTCATCCCAGTGCACCAGCCCTGAGCACTCTGTCTCATGCATTGACCCTGGACTGGCGATCTATTTCACATATGGTAATATACATTTTTCAATGCTACTTTCTCAAATCATCCCACCCTTGCCTTCTCCCACAGAGTCCAAAAGTCTGTTCTTGACATCTGTGTCTCTTTTGCTGTCTCTCATAGGGGGTCATCATCGTTACCATCTTTCTAAATTCCATAGATATGCGTTAATATACTGTATTGGTGTTTTTCTTTCTGACTTACTTCACACTGTATAATAGGCTCCAGTTTCATCCCGGCAGATGGATTCTTAACCCCTGGACCGCCAGGGAAGCCCTTCAGCTGAGGCTCTAGAGCACAGAGAGGGCAAGTGCCTGGGCCGAGGCACCCAGCCCCACAGACACGGAGACAGACTCGGCTCAGCCTCCCACCCTGGCTGCTTTCCACTTTGAGATCCGTGAGGCCAGTTCCCTGATGAGGGACCCATTCCTGGCCTCCGGGGGAGGTTTATAGAGCGAGTGGCCGCTTTTCCCGCCCGAGGGTGGCAGGAAGTGGGGGCAGGACTGATTTACACCCTGAGTGTAACCAGTGTCGCCCCGCGCTGCCAGCTAGGTGCCCAGTTCCCTCTTGGGCACAGGGGTCTGAGGGCAATCAGCCCCACAGGCCCTGAATGAGCTCCTGGAGCCCTGGTGTCACCAGCCAGACCTGCGAGGCAGAGGAGGGTCAGGGGAGATCCGGCACGACCCCGGCCTCCCCCACCGCTGGGGAAAGGTGAGGCTTCTCTGGTTGAGAGGTGGCAGACTGGTTTGTCCGTCCCTGGAATGAAGCCTGGCTTAGACATGAATCTCTCCTTATCTGTGTCATTGGGAGGCTGGGAGGCTTGCGGGTCCTGGCCCGCCCAGCCCTGAAAGGCCCCTGTCAGCTCAGAGGAATTGTTTGCTCTCTGTAACAGGAGCCATGGGTGACCCAGTCACCCCGGACTGGCCCCTCACCCTGGCCAACCTTGTGGATCAGAGCCCAGACAGTGAGCACAGGAGGGGGGGCACTGGACAGCTCCCAAGTTCAAGTTCGTCCCCCTCATCACTTTTCCTCCAGCCCAGCAGTGGCTTGGGGAGCTGGCTGGCCTCACTCCCACTTTACAGAGGAGAAAACAGGGCATACAGTGGCTTCCCTGTCTCCCACCCTGCACCCCCAGGCTGCTGGCTCTGTGTACACGGTGCCACATCAAGTGTGTGTTTCAGGGCTCCTTGGGGATGGGAGCTATGGATACAGGGTTCAGCAGGGCAGCCCCAGGCCCTGCAGAACGTCCGGGCATGGGAGCCTGGACTCCAGGCCTCCGTCTGATTTGACTGCAGCTCACCCACCTGCCCTGTCCATCCCAGGACATCCTGGCCAGCTGGGAGGGGCTGGCATGTGTGTCCAGATCACCCCCTGGGGTCTGGTCAGGGGACTACCCAGGTGGTGCCAGTGGTAAAGAACCCGCCTGCCAACGCAAGAGACACAAGAGATGAGGGCTCGACCCCGGGGTCAGGTGGGTCCCCTGGAGGAGGGCGTGGCCCATGCCAGTGTTCCTGCCTGGAGAAGCCCGTGCGCAGAGGAGCCTGGCGGGCCACAGTCCACGGGGTCGCAGAGAGTCAGACCTGACAGCAACTAAGTACGCACGCACACGTGGGGACACCGAGGCCTGGAAGGAGCAGCTGCGGACCGCCCAGCCTGGCCCCCGCGGGGTCGTCTCAGAAGCACGCGGTCTTGCCCCATTTCCACTCCCATCTCCACCAACATGCAGGCACCAGGCCCCTTCCCTGTGTCTCCCAGCACAGATGCAAAGCAGCTCTGAATTGATCTTTTCTGATGCTGCCCTTCGGGTACCAGTCCCGGAATCTGAACAACCTGCCAGTAACCTCAGTTCTCAAGTGAGTTCTCTATTTCATGTTCTTATCCCAACCAACCCTTCAACGGCCACCACCCTAAACGGCTGACAAACTAGGTCACATGACTCTGAATTTCTGGGGGGTGGGGGGCTCTTGGACAGTTCCTGCGGAGGCTGGGAGGCGTTCAGGTTAAACCCCCAGATCTGCTGGGGGAGCTGCAGAGTCAGACACGACTGAGTGACAAACGCTTTCACTTTTCTTCATGGCCTTGGGCGTGTTGATTGTAATTTCCACTGTGTCCTATTTGAAAATGATCGTAATCTCTTCTTCATGGATCTGCTCTAAGGAGTAGATAGGTTAATGTATGTAAGAAGGACTCAGGGGCAATGATTAAATGAGATGGCACACATCACGTGCTGCGCTCAGTCGCTCGGTCGTGTCCAACTCTTTGCCACCCCATGGACTCTGGCCCATCAGGCTCCTCTGTCCATGGGGATTCTCCCCAGGCAAGAATATTGGAGTGGGATGCCATGCCCTCCTCCAGAGGATCTTCCCAACCCAGGGATTGAGCCCAGGTCTCCCACACTGCAGGCGGGTTCTCTACCATCTGAGCAACCAGGGGAACCCTACATATCATGAAAGTGAAGTCGCTCAGTCGTGTCCGACTCTTTGAGACCCCGTGGACTGTAGCCCACCGGGCTCCTCCGTCCATGGGATTCTCCAGGCAAGAGTACTGGAGTGGGTTGCCATTTCCCTTCTACATATCACGAGTACTTGATAAATAAATCAGTGTGTCCTGGGCATCTCCTGGCTTAGCAGTCTCACTCCAGACAACCCCACTGAGGGGTTTAGAGCACCAAAGGGAAGGGAGCCCATCACTGTAGCCCCTGGAGGTCAGCAGGGCGCCGGCGAGATGGAAAGACGGAGGGGAGTCGGGAGGGACACACAGAGAGAATCTGGTCTTTGCCTGGTCCATGCCCGAGGGCTGAAGGCTCTTTGGAGCACTGATACCCCAAGTGTGTCCTCCCCAGCTTTTGAGCTCAGCTTATAAGCCTTACATTCTAAGGCATGATGCTAACAAATGTGAACACTGAGAAGAGATGTGTTTTTTTTTTGTTATGGAAAATTTAAAACCAGCACAGAAGTGCAGAAAATAGAATGTATTTATCACTTGGCTTCTAGAGTGATTAACATTTTGCCAATTTTGTTTCATCCATCCTCTGACTTACAATAATCTTTTTATCACAGAAAATTGTAAATATATTACACAAGTCAAGCAGTGGAACCATGACTCTCCCACCTTCAACAATTATTTGCTCTTTCATCAGTTACCTGGTCTGTACTTACACCATTTGCCCCTCCCCTGAAATGATTATGAAGCAAATCCAAATTTACGATTGATGGAAGTTACAAAATATGGGATTATTCTATCAAGTTCTTGCCTTGAGTTGGAAAATGTCTTCAAACAAATGTATTCCTTATTAATATAATAACTCAATGAGTGATAAAAGAACACAAGGTCATCTTCCTGGGGATATTTTCTTTCACAGATCTCCATTTCTTTAACATGATTTTTTAACTTTTTATTTTATATTGGGGTATAGCCCATTAACAATGTTGGGATAGTTTCAGGTGGACAGCAAAGGGACTCAGGTGTTCCTGTACGTGTATCCATTCTCCCCATCCGGCTGCCACCTAACACTGAGCAGAGTTCCCTGCGCTGTATAACAGGTCCTTGTTGGCTACCCATTTGACTTCTTTGTTTGGCTGGGCCGGTCCTTGGCTGCAGCGCGCGGGGTCTCCGTCGCTGCCTCGTGCGGGAGCCTTCGCTGCAGTGTAGACGCTGTCTAGTTGTGGGGCTCAGGCACAGTAGTCCTGGCTCGCAGGCTCAGTTGCTCCGCTGGCATGTGGGACTTGCGTTCTCCGACCAGGGATGAAACCTGCGTCCCTTGCATTACAAGGCAGACTCTCAGCCACTGGGCCACCAGGAAAGTCCCTGTCCACTTTAAGTACAGCAGTGTGCTCACATGGATCCCAAGCTCCCTGCCTATCCACCCTTCCCTCTTTCTTGGGGATATTACGGTAACTTCTTATCTTGTGCATCACTATGGAGTCACGGTATTTCATAGATCCAGTGTGTTTTAATTAAGTACAGTCAATTTACTTCTTTTAGTGCTCAAATTGCCAGACCTTCAGCCAATGGGAGGCCCTTTAAGTAAGCTCTGTGGCCTTTTGATACGACTCGAGTGATCCTTAAAAACTTTCTTGCCCCCATGACACATCACAGTGGCCCAGGTTTACCAGATGGCTCCTGGCCCACTCGACAAGGAAGATATGTTTATATCTTCGTTAATAATATTGTGTGTCAATATCTCCAATGCAGTTCTGATATTAGAACATTCTCACTTACATTATTTGACTCTACAATTGTTATTTATGTTCCTATTGGAAAATCCCAACTCCTAACACATGAACATATATACTTAGTTGTTTTTGCTTACAATACAATAAAATACATCCAAAAGAACTCCGCCAGATTCATACTGGGGAAAAAAAAAGAAGAAGACTACAGAATCAAGTCCTGGATTTTATAAGAAGTTCCTTTTTATGCATCTATTTGTGATGGTTAATTATATGCGTCAACTTGGCTGGACCACAGTGGCCAGATATTTGGTCAAACATTAGATTTTCTGTGAAAGTGTGTTTTGGATGAGATTAGCTTTTAAATTGAATGGACTTTCTTCGCTGTCCACCTGAAACTATCATAACATTGTTAACTGGCTATACCCCGATACAAACTAGTTAAAAAAAAATAAATCGAGTGGAGTTTGAGTAAAGCAGATTCCCTCCTATAAGGTGGGTGGGCCTCATCCAATCAGTCAAAGGCCTGAACAGAACAAAACACTGACCTCCCTCTGCTGAGCAAAGAGGAATTCTGCCTCCAGGTGGCCTTTGGACTTGAACTGCAGCTCTTCTCTGCCACTGTTCTGCAGGCTCCAGTCTAGCAGCTACCCTGGAGATTCCGGACTTGCCAAGCCTCCAGGATCGCATGAGCCAGTTTATTAAAACAAATCAACCTCCCGCAAGTACTAACCTGGTCTGACCCTGTTTAGCTTCTGCAGTAATTAACATGCATTGCAGCTCAACTATACTTCAATAAAGAATAAACTAAGCTAAATTAAACAATAAGACAAAATAAACTCTCTCTCCATACACACACACATACACATGGCTGGTTCTATTTCTCTGGAGACCCCCGTGGAGTCCAGAAATGACAATATACATCCTCCAATGTACAGGGCAGCCCCACACAGCAAGAATGACCCGGCCCCAAAGACCACTCTGCTGAGCTGGAGAAACTAAGGCACGAGTCACTCACACCTGACCCACCCAAGCATGGGTGGGGTGGGGCCCGGACCTCCACCACCAAGCACCTAGGAAAGCTGCGTGGGTCTCCCAGCTCCCGTATTTATCCACCTGAAAACCGTTTCTCTAGGTTAGGAGTGACCCAGGCCCATTCCAACCTGAAGACTCCGGGTCCGCCGTCTTAGGAGAAGGAAACAGCGACAGTGTGGACAGGGCTCCAGGGGCTTTGGGAGCCCAAGGGAGGCGCCTGGCTCAGAGGACTTCCTGGAGGCGGTGGTAGCTCAACTGGGTCTCGTCGGGGAAAGGGGCCGTGAAGCGCACAAGCGGGTTTTTGGCGCGGCGGGGACCGTAGGGGATGGAGCGGAGCCCGCAGAGAACCGCTAGGCCTGCGGAGCGCGGGCCCCCGTCCCCTCCCCGCTGTTCAGCGGGGCCGCGCGCCGGAGTCGGGCGCCCTCTGGCGGCGCCTCGCGCGCGGTTCGGACCGGGGAGGAGCGGAGTGGTGGACGCGGTGGGAACGGCAGGACCGCGCCAAGCCCGGGGAGCCCAGTTCTACTGGAATCAGAAGAAACAGGACGCTTACAGGAGGAAAACATTTTAGCATATCACTTCGGTATGTTTGTCTCTCTACTAACGCTCTAAAGAAAGCTGAGCGCCGAAGAACTGATGTTTTGGACTGTGGTGTTGAAGAAGACTCCTGAGAGTCCCTTGGACTGCAAGGAGATCCAACCAGTCCATTCTAAAGGAGATCAGTCCTGAATATTCATTGGAAGGACTGATGCTGAAGCTGAAGCTCCAATACTTTGGCCACCTGATGTGAAGAACTGACTCATTGGAAAAGACCCTGATGCTGGGAAAGATTGAGGGCAGGAGGAGAAGGGGATGACAGAGGATGAGATGGTTGGATGGCATCACTAACTCGATGGACATGAATTTGGATAAACTCTGGGAGTTGGTGATGGACAGTGAGGCCTGTTGTGTTGCAGTCTGTGGGGTTGCAAAGAGTCGGACACAACTGAACGACTTAACTGAACTGAACAGATACTAACGCAGTTGTAAAATTGTTTTAATTTATGATGAAGAAATATTTACATATTGAGGTTTGGGGAAGTCATTCTGGCATATACTTGACTTATTAATAACTTGAAATATATGCTGTCTTGGCTCTCTCTCTTGAGCTAACCTGATCAACCCCCACTTGGGTCCTCCTATTTATGGTACTCCCTCTGTGTGGCAGCAGGAACGACCCAGTGTGGACATGTGTGTCCAGACGTCCCATCTCATTCCTCAGCACTTAAAAGAAAGTGAGCTCTGGGACTTTCCTGGAGGTCCAGTGGTTAAGACTTCGTGCTTTCACTGCAGAGGGCACAGGTTTGATCCCTGGCCTGGGAACTAAGATCTCACATGACTCGCTGCCAAAAATTAAACCACAAAATTTTGTTTTAAAAGAAAAGTCAGTAGATACAAGAGATCCTCCTGTCTTCCTGAAGTCAAGGAAAAGTGCTCTGAGCTTCCCGGTGGTTCGGTGCACATAGTAAGGGGTGAAGGTGAAAGATTTCTCCAACTCCCTGAGGCTCCTGGGATCCCACAGTTCCCACGGAGTGGATTTGGTTGAATCACAGGAGCACAGAGCTTTGGGAAGATTCCCAGGACACAGCTTCACGGGGTCATATTTCTGATCTTGGGAATTAGCAGTCCCAAGGAGGAAGCTGTGGAGAGGAAGTGAACCCTTGAGGAGTACTGGAATATTACTGAAAGGACTGAGCCTTCCTTCCCCCTTAGAGATGGGGAGACTGAGGCCGGGGAGAGGGGAAGAGATGTGGCCAAAGCCACGCAGGCCAGTTCTGCAAAAATTTACCCAGAGCTGGAGCAGTCAAAGCACAGAGCCGCCTGAGCAAGGCCAGCCTCGGTGTCTCTCAGGAAGAGGGGCGAAGGCGTGCGGGCAGAGCTCGGCTCACAGCGGCTTCCAGCCGCCTGGCTCCTGACTTGTGTTACAGACATGGAAATAAGGACCAAAGGAGTCCAGCACAGTCCCCACCACCCTCTGCCCCTCACCCCGTTGGACAGTCCCCGCTTAGGATCTTCTGTAAAATGGGGTGATGATGTAGCCTTTCAGGGTGTGATGTCTGTCCTGAGCCGGCCCTGTTCTAAGATGAAGTCCAAAGTCTGGTATTTGAGGCTCTTCTTAACCCTCCCAGCAAACTTCAGCTGCAGTCAGAATGAGCAGGGCCTCGTGGGGCCGCCTGACAAGGGCCTTAAGGAACAAATCTGTGTCCCCCTTGCTTAAAACCCACTCCCAGCTCTCTGGCGATTCTGCGATCTCCATGGATGCGGGGTGGAGAAAAACCAAAAACCAGCAAGTGGGTCCAAGGCCAGCTGGGGAGCCCTTACTGGGTCCAGAGGGGCCCCAGGACCTCCAGTCCAGCTGATGGGAAAGCCACACGCAGCTGGTCAGTCCTGTTTTCAAGTAAAGTCTGAAATACAGATTTTAAAATATTTACTTGTTGCTGCCTGCGGGCTTTCTCTAGTTGCAGGGAGGGGGCCGCCCTCTCATTGTGGTGCACGGGCTGCTTGCTGAGGTGGCTGCCGTTGCTGCACTGCAGACTCCAGGTACATGGGCTTCCGTAGTTCAGCCACGGACTCAGCAGTTGCGGCGCACGGGCTTAGTTGCTCTGAGGCTTGTGGGATCTTAATTCCTTAACCAGGAATCAAACCCACATCCCCTACATGGGAAGGTGGACTCTTAAACATTGGACCACCAGAGAAGTCCCACTCAGTATTATCATTTTGAGCTCCACCCATGTAGTTCCATGTATTGAGTTTGTTTCTTTTAACTGCTGAGCAGTATCCCATTATCAGTTCAGTCCAGTCCTTCAGTGTGTCTGACTCTTTGCGACCCCATGGGCTGCAGCACACCGGGCCTCCCTCTCTGCCACCAACTCCAAGATTTTGCACAAACTCATGTCCATCGAGTCAGTGATGCCATCCAACCATCTCATCCTCTGTCATCCCCTTCTCCTCCTGCCCTCAATCTTTCCCAGCATCAGGGTCTTTTCCAATGAGTCAGTTCTTCACATCAGGTGGCCAAAGTATTGGAGTTTCAGCTTCAGCATCAGTCCTTCCAATGAATATTCAGGACTGATCTCCTTTAGGATGGACTGGTTGGATCTCCTTGCAGTCCAAGGGACTCTCAAGAGTCTACTCCAACACCACAGTTCAAAAGCATCAGTTCTGATGGAAGCACTAAATTCCATCACAGCAGTGGACAGTTTGTGGAGCTGCTCACCTGTGGGGGACATTGGATTGTTTTCCCCTTTTGTCCTCTTGTTGTTCAGTCCCTCAGTTGTGTCCGACTCTTGAAATAGATGGGGAAACAGTGTCAGACTTTATTTTTTTGAGCTCCAAAAACACTGCAGATGGTGACTGCAGCCATGAAATTAAAAGATGCTTACTCCTTGGAAGAAAAGTGATGACCAACTTAGATAGTATATTCAAAAGCAGAGACATTACTTTGCCGACTAAGGTCCGTCTAGTTAAGGCTATGGTTTTTCCTGTGGTCATGTATGGATGTGAGAGTTGGACTGTGAAGAAGGCTGAGCGCCCAAGAATTGATGCTTTTGAAGTGTGGTGTTGGAGAAGACTCTTGAGAGTCCCTTGGACTGCAAGGAGATCCAACCAGTCCATTGAGAAGGAGATCAGCCCTGGGATTTCTTTGGAAGGAATGATGCTAAAGCTGAAACTCCAGTACTTTGGACACCTGATGCGAAGAGTTGACTCACTGGAAAAGACGCTGATGGTGGGAGGGATTGGGGGCAGGAGGAGAAGGGGACGACCCAGGATGAGATGGCTGGATGGCATCACGGACTCAACGGACGTGAGTCTGAGTGAACTCTGGGAGATGGTGATGGACAGGGAGGCCTGGCGTGCTGCGATTCATGGGGTCGCAAAGAGTCAAACATGACTGAGCGACTGGACTGAACTGGTGGACCATATAGCTCACCCGGCCTTCCTGTCCATCACCAACTCCTGGAACTCGCTCAAACTCACATCCATTGAGTTGACGATGCCACCCAAGCATCTCATCCTCTGCCGCCCTCTCCTCCTGCCCTCAGTCTTCCCCAGCATCAGGGTCTTCTGCTCTCTTGGCTGTCACGGAAAGCTTCCTTGAACATTCATGTACGAGTCTCTGTAGGTGTGTGTGGTTCTGTTTCTCTTGGGTAAATCCTAGGAGTGGAATGGTTGGGTCATGTGGAAGGAGCATGTTTAACTTCTTAAGGAGCTGCCCACTGTTTTCCAAAGCAGATGTACGTTTACAGTCCCATCAGCCGTGTATGAAGGTTCCTATTTTTCCACATCCCTGACAACACTTGGGATGATCAGTTTTTTTTTTTTTTTAAAGGGAGTCTTTGGTATTTATTTTCCTGATTTTTTAGGTGTTTGGCTGTGCTGGGTCTTGGTTGTGGCACACAGGATCTTTAGTGTGGCACGTGAACTCGGTTGCAGCAGATGGGATCTAGTTTCATCAAACCCAGGACCCATGAAGTCTTAACCACTGGACCACCAGGGAAGTCCCCAAACGGTCAGGCTTTCGTTCTGGCCAATCAGACACGGGCGCGGTGCAGCTTCCTCATGAGAACTCACTCCCTAAGCCCTCACGCTGTTGCGCTTCTCTTCATGGGCTCCTTTGTCAGCCCTGTATATTCTCTGGTGAAAGGTTTATTCGAACCTTTGGCCCATTAAGTGAGAAGTGGGTTGTCTGTCTTCTTACTCTCTAGCCATAAGGGTTCTTTTTATGTTCGAGATCACACAGTTTCAATGGAGGCAGTATTGCCCCCGAGGGGGTGAAAATTGGTTTTGAGGACGTGAAAAAAAAAATACTCTTTTAATGTGGAAAGCATGAACACATGTACCGCACAGAAGCAGAATCTGTGCTGTTAAAATTTCATGGGAGCAATTAGGGAGGAAAATGCCTGAAAAGGCTCCGTGGCGGAGAGAGGGGTGAAAAAGGCTGAGAATCATTGTTGTAGATACAAGTCCTTTGTTGGATATTTTGCAAAGAGGAAAATTTGTAAATTTGGAATAAGTCCAATCTATCAGTTGTGCACTCTAGGGCTTCCCAGGCGGCGCTAGCAGTAAAGAATGCGCCTGCCAATGCATTAGAGTGTACTATTCTATAACGGAAATGTTTGCCTGAGTCACTCAAGGTCACTAAGATTTTCTCCCATGTTCTCTCCTAGAAGTTTCATAGTTTTAACTATTCCATTTAGGTCTATGATCCATCTCACAGACCTAAAGAGATCAAAGTAAAAAAAAAAAAATTCTTGGCATCTGGACATCCAAACTGATCCAACAGTGCTTGTTGAAGCACTTTTCTGTCCCTGCTGAATTGCTTTGCTTTCCAACCTCTGTCAAAAATCAGTTGACCAGGAGCTCCCTGGTGGCTCAGTGGTAAAGAAGCCACCTGCCAATGCAGGAGATACGGGTTCGATCCCTGATCCGGGAGGATCCCACCTGCTGCAGAGCAACTAAGCCCAGGAGCCCAGCTGCTGAGCCCGTGCTGTGGAGCCAGGGAGCTGCAGCCCCTGAAGCCTGAGTGCCTACACCCTGCGCTCAGCGACAAGAGGGAGCTGCGCTCTCCGCAGCCAGAGAAAAGCCGGCAGAGCCCAGAACAAACAAGTAAATGACTAAAAAAATCAATCGATTGTACATGTGTGAGTCTACTTCTGGACTTTCCGTTCTGTTCCGACTAACTCAAATATCTTTAGTATATTGTGCAGACCAAAGAGAAGCTGGTCTTCGGTCGGCCTGCTCTGGGCCCTGCCCGTCTCTCTCTGTCTCCCACGCAGGCCTCCTTGGCTGCCTTAGCCAGGCACCTCCTGACTCAGGGCCGCAGTTGCGCCTGCGTCCTGGCCCCACACCCTCTTCCCTGAGATGGCCTCCTGGTCCGTGTCACCTTCTCTGAGAGGGAGACCCCTGCTCGCAGGCAGCCCTGGCCCCTCTCCATGGCATCATGGTGTTGGTTTGGTTTTAGGAAAACTCAGTGAAGTCTGCGGACTTCCCTGGGAGCTCAGCTGGTAAAGAATCCGCCTGCAATGCGGGAGACCTGGGTTCAATCCCTGGGTTGGGAAGATGCCCTGGAGTAGGGAAAGGCTACCCACTCCAGTATTCTGGCCTGGAGAATTCCATGGACTGTATAGTCCAGGGTTTCGCAAACAGTTGGACACGACTGAGTGACTTTCACTCTCACTTTCAGTGAGGTCTGCCGGCGTCAGATCACACAGGCTGTGCAGACAGTGATGAAGACCTGGGGTTTTGTTCCATGTGAGATGGAAGCAGGAGTGGAGGAACCAGACCTCAGTTTCGGGAATGTCGCTTGGGGTGCTTCGTGGAGGTGGTCTGAAGGGAGCAGCGTGGAGGCCCTGGCCAGCACGTGGACCCCGCCAGCCGTGGTCCCGTCATCAGAGCCATCCCTCCCTTTGACAGCAGCGCCGACAGGAGGAAGGGAGCTCTGGTCACCCTCCCTCCCGGCTCTCGGGCGCTGAGAATCGGGGAAGGTAGGAGCTGGGTGTCCTGAGGAGGGGTGGCGGGTGGCTAGTGCCCCCTGCTGCCTGCTGGAGTAGCAGCACCCCTGTGGCGCCCCCTTGGGGCCAGGCCCTTTGGCCATCAACTCCCCTCTGGCCAGCAGGGGCTCGCAAACCCCTCTGATGGTGGCACAGTGGCTCACCCACAGCCTGGTCCACTCCTGTGCCCACCGACTCAGTGTGTGCTTATTGAGCACCTACAAAGTGCCGGCTCGGGGCCAGGTGGTGGGGTATCCCAGCACCTGATGGAGGGCAGACGTCCCTGCTCTCAGGGCCGCAGGCTGTTGGGAGAGTGAGAGAGCAGTCAAGGAGGCACCCCCTGAATGGGTCGCTGTGAACTGGGGGGTTGCTCCGAAGGATAAGACTGGGGCAGGGCAGACACAGGGGTCCAGAGATCAGATGAGATAAGACTTGGACCTGCTTCGGGGATTCCTGGGGGCTTCCCCGGGGACTGATGGCTGGACTGCATGGGAAGGTGCAAAGAAGTTCCAGGAGGAGGAAAAGGCAGACCAGTAGGTCCCCTGGAGGGAAGGAGGAGGGCTCATGGGGGCCTCTGAAGGGCTGATGGGGAGGCAAGGGTGGGGTCCCGAGAGCTGGGGAAGGGAGAGGCCGCCGGGTGAAGGCAAGGGCTCTGGCTGCACTTTATCCGGGCCACCAAGCCCTGCACCATGACCTCTTCGTGACCTTTGGACTCTGTCCTCTCTCTTCCTCATTCCCAAAGGACAGCCCCAGCCCAGGGCTCCCGGCCCCTCCCCTGACCTCCTGCAGCAGCCTCCTTCCCCTCACCGGCCTCTCTGACTCCGGTCCCCATGGGTTCTCGGTGGCCCTTCTTGCACACTCACAGCTGAGATCACGCCCTTACCTGGGACTCCCTGGGCTCTCGGGGCAGCTCTGGGAGGGCAGGAACCACCTGAGACCCACCTGTTCCTGGGTCCTCAGAGAGCGCTGGGGGCAAAGTTGCAGATACTACCATGGTTTGAGACGTTTCTGTGATCTGAAACCTGCAGCCATACTGAGAGAAGCGATCATTTAAGATAGAAGCTTGTGACAATAAAGAGGTGATTTTTTTCTCCCCCCACTCAAGTCCACCAATCTCCTGAATTCTATCTACCGACCCCAGGGTGAAGGGCTGGAGCTCTGTCCGTAACGAGGCGTAATTCAGTGCACTTGGAGCAGGGCAGCCTCACCAAGAAAGGAGAAAAGGGAGCTGTAGCCACACATTCAGCAGGGCCACCTGCAGGGCGGGAGGACAGACTGGGCCAGGAAGACAGTTCACTGCCAGCCAGCCTAGAAGAGCCAAAGGACTGGAGCTTCAGCTTCAGCATCCGTCCTTCCAGTGAACACCCGGGACTGGTCTCCTTCAGAATGGACTGGTTGGATCTCCTTGCAGTCCAAGGGACTCTCAAGAGTCTTCTCCAACACCACAGTTCAAAAGCATCCATTCTTCGGCGTTCAGCTTTCTTCACAGTCCAACTCTCACATCCATACATGACCACTGGAAAAACCACAGCCTTGACTAGACGGACCTTTTGTTGGCAAAGTGATGTCTCTGCTTTTTAATATGCTGTCTAGGTTGGTCATAGCTTTTCTTCCAAGGAGCAAGTGTCTTTGAATTTCATGGCTGCAGTCACGTGCTAGCACCTCAGCTGAGTTCGAGGGTCAGAGGGCATTCTAGGCAGACAGCACCCCATGGGTGACCCCGGGGCAGGTCCCACCTCTCTGGACCTCCGTCCCTGCTCTGTGTGGTGGCAGGCTGATCCCCAGGCCTCTCAGGGCCCGTGGTTCATCCCTGGTAAGAAGACTCTGGCAGTCAACGTGCCATTGAAGTGTCCCCCTTGGTTAGTGACGCTTGTGGTGAACCTGCCCTCAGACTCTCAGATGAGCAAAGACAGAAATGCCTCTCAACTGGCTCTGGGGGGAAGGGGCGGGTTCTGGCTCCTGTGCCCGGCAGGCTGGGCTTCCCTTAGTGTCCTGCAGCCCTGCTCTCCTCTGTGTGGGTTCCGTTCTCTACTCTCATCACTGCACAGACAACCCGAGCCCTGGGGTCAGCTCAGCTGGACCAGCCATGGACCAATCACTGCCGCCGGGGAGATACTATGTTCTGATGGGCAGGCCAGCTCAAGTGCTCACTTGACATGGACCAAAACAGGGGCTGGTGGGTCCCAGGCAGATTCAAGGACCAAGGTAAGAAGATGGTGGACTCCATCAGAAGGATGTTTCGTCCACAAAAGTAGCAGAAACCACTCCAAGAGGTTGAACTGTGGCCCCTCAGTGCCCCCCACGGATATGTCCACCTCTCAGAACCTGTGAACGTGCGTGACTTTATGGGGCAAAGTCTTTGTGGATATAATGAAATCAAGGCTCCTGACACGAGAGCAACCTGGGTTTAGGGTGGAGCCTGAATCCAATGTCAAATGCTCTTATAACAGGGAGGCAGGACTTCTCTGCTGGTCTTGTGGTTAGAAATCCACCTGCCAGTGCAGAGGACACAGGTTGGATCCCCAGAAGAGCCCACGTGGCTGGCGCACCAGTTACTGAGCCCGTGCTCTAGAGCCTGCGCTCCGCGACAAGAGAAGCCACCGCAAGCAAAAGCCGCCACACCACAGCTAGAGGGACCCAGCCCCAAGCCGGGCCTGGAGCCCCGGGTGCTGGAAGAGGCAGGAGGAAGTCCTCCGTTAAGAGGGAACGCAGCCCTGCTGGTGCTTGGGTTCCGATTTCTGGCCTCTGGAACCATGAGGGAATCCATTTCTGTTGCAAGCCAGCCAATTTGTGGTCATTTGTGATGGCAGGCACAGGAAATTAACACATCCACCCCAGTCTCTTGTGATGCCCCTTGCAATCCCCAAGGGTTGAGTCTACATGGAGGTGGGCCTCCAACATGCCCAAACTTTGTCTCTGATCCAGCCCCTCACCTGCCACTCCTAGGATGGACCACTGCCCCCAACATTCCCGTCAGAAAAGGACAAAGGTGGGTGTGAATAGCTGTTGGGCTCTAGACACTCTGCAATGAGGCTTGTAAAGTAGGTGTTAGATAAGTACATCGATACAACTGAAGGGAGACCCAGACACACACTCACTGCCTCTTTGCAAGGCTCAGGGAAATAGATCCCAGTGTGTGCTGTGCTCTGGCCCTGTGAATAAGCCACTTAATATCTTTGAGCCTCAGTTTTCTCACCTGTAAAATGGGGATGATGCAATTGCAGTCCTGCAGTTAGATTGAGGGTTAAATGAGCTGGATACAATGAACTCGGCACAGTGCTAGGTGTTTAAGAAGAGCTGTTTTGGGACTTCCCTGGCCATCCAGCGGTTAAGACTCCATGCTTCAAGGGGCAAGGGTTCCATCCCTGTCAGGGAACCAGGATCCCACATAAACGGTTCAGTTCAGTTCAGTCGCTCAGTCGTGTCCAACTCTTTGTGACCCCAAGGACAGCAGCATGCCAGGCTTCCGTGTCCATTACTAACTCCTGAAGCTTAGTCAAACTCATGTCCGTCGAGTTGGTGATGCCATCCAACCATGTCATCCTCTGTCGTCCCCTTCTCCTCCCACCTTCAGTCTTTCCCAGCATCAGGGTCTTTTCAAATGAGTCAGTCCTTTGTATCAGGTGGCCAAAGTATTGGAGCTTCAGCTTTAGCATCAGTCCTTCCAATGTATTCAGGAATGATTTCCTTTAGGATGGACTGGTTGGATCTCCTTGCAGTCCAAGGGACTCTCAAGAGTCTTCTCCAACACCACACTTCAAAAGCATCAGTTCTTTGGCGCTCAGCTTTCTTTATAGTCCAAGTTTCACATCCCCATACATGACCACTGGAAAAACCATAGCTTTCACAAGATGGACCTTTGTTGGCAAAGTGATGTCTCTGCTTTTTAATATGCTGTCTAGGATGGTCAAAGATTTTCTTTCCAGGAGCAAGTGTCTTTTAATTTCATGGCTGCAGTCACCATCTGCAGTGATTTTGGAGCCCAAGAATATAAAGTCTCTCACTGTTTCCCCATCTATTTGCCATGAAGTGATGAGACTGGATATCATGATCTTAGCTTTCTGAATGTTGAGCTTTAAGCCAACTTTTTTTACTCTCTTCTTTCACTTGCATCAAGAGGCTCTTTAGCTCTTCTTCACTTTCGGCCATAAGGGTGGTGTCATCTGCATATCTGAGGTTATTGATATTTCTCCCGGTAATCTTGATTCCAGCTTGTGCTTCTTCCAGCCCAGCGTTTCTCATGATGTACTCTGCATATAAGTTAAATAAGCAGGGTGACAATATACAGCTTTGACATACTCCTTTTCCTATTTGGAACCAGTGTGTTGTTCCATGTCCCATTTTAACTGTTGCTTCTTGACCTGAATACAGATTTCTCAAGAGGCAGATTAGGTGGTCTGGTATACCCATCTCTTTCAGAATTTTCCACAGTTTATTGTGATCCACACAGTCAAAGGCTTTGGCGAAGTTACTAAAGCAGAAGTAGATGTTTTTCTGGAACTCTCTTGCTTTTTCGATGATCCAGTGGATGTTGGCAATTTGATCTCTGGTTCCTCTGCCTTTTCTAAGACCAGCTTGAACATCTGGAAGTTCACGGTTCACATATTGTTGAAGCCTGGCTTGGAGAATTTTGAGCATTATTTTGCAAGAGTGTGAGATGAGTGCAATTGTGTGGTCGTTTGAACATTCTTTGGCATTGCCTTTCTTTGGGATTGGAATGAAAGCTGACCTTTTCCAGTCCTGAGGCCACTGCTGAGTTTTCCAAATTTGCTGGCATATTGAGTGCAGCACTTTCACAGCATCATCTTTTAGGATTTGAAATAGCTCAACTGGAATGCCATCACCTCCACTAGCTTTGTTCATAGTGATGCTTAAGGCCCACTTGACTTCACATTCCAGGATATCTGGCTCTAGGTGAGTGATCACACCATTGTGGTTATCTGGGTCATGAAGATATTTTTGTATTGTTCTTCTGTGTGTTCTTGCCATCTCTTCTTAATATCTTCTGCTTCTGTTAGGACCATACCCCTCTGTCCTTTATCGAGCCCATCTTTGCATGAAATGTTCCCTTGGTATCTCTAATTTTCTTGAAGAGATCTCTAGTCTTTCCCATTCTGTTGTTTTCCTCTATTTCTTTGCATTGGTCACTGAGGAACGCTTTCTTATCTCTCCTTGCTATTCTTTGGAACTCTGCATTCAAATGGGCATATCTTTTCTCCTTTGCCTTTGGCTTCTCTTCTTTTCTCAGCTATTTGTAAGGCCTCCTCAGACAGCCATTTTGCGTTTTTGCATTTCTTTTTCTTGGGGATGGTCTTAATCACTGCCTCCTGTACATGTCACGAATCTCCGTCCATAGTTCTTCAGGCACTCTATGAGATCTAATGCCTTGAATGTATTGGTCACTTCCATTGTATAATCGTAAGAGATTTGATTTAGGTCATGCCTGAATGGTCTAGTGGTTTCCCCTATTTTCTTCCATTTAAGCCTGAATTTGGCAATAAGGAATTCATGATCTGAGCCACAGTCAGCTCCCAGTATTGTTTTTGCTAACTGTTTAGAGCTTCTCCATCTTTGGCTGCAAAGAATATAATCAATCTGATTTGGATGTTGACCGTGCAGTGTCCCCTCTCCTTCCTCCACCCAGCTCCACCCCCGGTGGACTGCGACCCATGCTGTGGGTCACCGGGGATGACAGGACCGTTTGCAGGCATTTGTTGGCCTCCGTGTAGTTCTTGCTTTTGGAGGCTCTGTCCACACAGTCCCAAACATTAAGGTAGCCTTATAAAATGTAGTCTTTTTTCAAAAACAGATTCTGAAAAGATTTTAAAATAATTTTTCACTTGAATTGACTTGGTTCCTTGACCCTGCCTTTGATGACCTTGGAGCAGATGTGTGACCTCTCTGGGCCTCCTGGCTCCTCCATGAAAGAGCAATAATGGTGTTCCTGAGTCGCAGGGTCCAATGTCAGCATTTGTAAAGTCATGAAACAGTGCCCCGCACATAGCAGACATGTGCAGGCATGTCGGCTACACAAGATAAATTACCGGCAATGTTTCATTTCTGATTTCTCATCAATGATCTGAATGCTCAGGATTCTTGTTACTTGAGCGTCCTCGATGTAGTGAAACTAGTGAAACTTTCATAATTACCAAATCAAAAATAATGATGACGTAATGCCACATCCTAGAGGGATTTGTTGTTGCTGTTGTTCAGTTGCTCAGTCGTGTCCAACTCTTTGCGGCCCCATGGACAGCAGCACGCCAGGCCTCACTGTCCACCACCAACTCCCAGAGCTTGCTCAAACTCGTGTCCATTGAGTCAGTGACGCCATCCGCTATCTCAGCCTCTGTCACTCCCTTCTCCTCCTTCCCTCAATCTTTCCCAGCATCAGGGTCTTTTCCAATGAGTCGGCTCTTTGCCTGTAGGTATTTAATGAAGCATTATTTATTCATTTGGCTGTGTTGGGTCTTCGTTGCAGCGCCTGGGCTTAGTTGCCCTCAGGCATGGGGGATCTTAGTTCCCTGACCAGGCATCACATCTGTGTTCCCTGCATTGTAAGGCAGATTCTTAACCAGTGGACCACCAGGGAAGTCCCAGTAAAGCATCTTCTAAAGTTCACCTTTTTTTTCCCCTATTTGCAGTAGTACACAATGTTGGTTGTTAATACAAGTTCTATCACCCCAAGGGACAAAGGCTGCATTCATAGCCAAGGGAAGTGACCTCCAGGCAGGAGCTCTGAGAGTCTGGAAGAGTGGGGGAAAGGAGGGCAGGCTCTCTAGCTCTCTGCCGGGCTCACCCAAGCTGTCCTCCGATCATGTCCGGGCTGGACAGGCCCCAGGGGACATATAGTTCAGCTTCCATTGACGGACGGGAGCCTGGGGCTCTGGAGCAAAAGGGACTTGCGCAGGTACAAAGTGTGTGGTCCCAGGTCTCCCGCCGGATGAACACATTTCTTTCCCTATTTCAACCCCTTCCACATCCAGCACAGCCCACGACACCTCCCGCATCCCTATCCCAGGTACAATTGTTCTTCCCAGGAACAACCCACTGCCTGGCAGTTGAAGAAAGGCTTCTCCTTTCCAAACTTGTCATCAAACATGCATTCTCGAAGAGGCCTTCCCGCCCCAAACCACAAAAAATGGACTCACTAATGCCAGACGGTGTGTGAGTTGCTGTCTCTCCCTTCCTGGCTCCAGGGTTCCAGTCCAGACTCCAGGTCCAACTTGCTTTGCGACTTTAAGCGTGACTCAGCCTCTCTGGGTTTCATGTGTCTTACTTAACATGGAAGAGAACACCAGTTGCCTCTCGGGGCTGAGGATAATCCTTGTCCACATTCATGAAGCTTTGGACATCAGGCGGCTTCTCAAGTAATGTTAGTTAGGTATCTTCCCAACCCCCAACCGTCTCCAGCACTTCCTCTTTCAAAATCGCTGAATTCCTTTCTTTTCCCCAACGTGTCGGTGCCTAATAATAATTTTAAGGTTATCCCTTCTGGGGGAATTTTAACAGAGATCTATTTTTAAAAAGTGGAGTGCTTAAGTTGGAGTTTCTGCCAACAGATGAGGATGAGAGACTATTTCTTGTGCTAGGTGGATGGCGGAAAGGGGGCCAGAGGATAAGAGAGGAGGTGGTTGGACCCTTCCAGGTCGCCTCTCTGTCTCGGTAGCAGGTGAGAAGCACCCAGCGTTGGAGGAGCTGTTGCAGTCTTGATCTGGGGACGGTTGGGTTTAAATTTCCTGATGAAAAAAAAAAAGGCGGAAGAACCGGAGTTCCAAGAACCTGAGTCACAAGAAGGGAGAAGTCAGGCTAGGAAGCTGCTGACAACACACTCACATGACCGAAAAAAACTTTTAACAGATTCTCAAGGGAGACTAAGAGAGCCTTTGAACCTGCCCCTTGGGCCTTCTGTTCATCCACCCAAGAAGAGGTTATTTATTCCTGATCTACCTCCAGAAATATTGTCTTTTCTTCTTGGGGACTAAGCAGAAAAGATGAACAATTGGTTCCAACTATGAAGCAACAGTTAAAACTGGACATGGAGCAACAGACTGGTTCCAAGTAGGAAAAGGAGCACGTCAAGGCTGTATATTGTCACCCCGCTTATTTAACTTATATGCAGAGTACATCATGAGAAATGCTGGGCTGGAAGAAGCACAAGCTGGAATCAGGATTGCCAGGAGAAATATCAATAACCTCAGATATGTAATGACACTACCCTTATGGCAGAAAGTGAAGAGGAACTAAAGAGCCTCTTGATGAAAGTGAAAGAGGAGAGTGAAAAAGTTGACTTAGAGCTCAACATTCAGAAAACGAAGATCATGGCATCCAATCCCATCACTTCCTTGCAAATAGATGAGGAAACAGTGGAAACAGTGGCTGACTTTATTTTTCTGGGCTCCAAAATCACTGCAGATAGTGATTGCAACCATGAAATTAAAAGACGCTCACTCCTTGGAAGGAATGACCAACCTAGACAGCATATTAAAAAGCAGACATTACTTTGTCAACAAAGGTCCATCTAGTCAAGGCTATGGTTTTTCCAGTAGTCATGTATGGATGTGAGAGTGTGACTATAAAGAAAGCTGAGTGCTGAAGAATTGATGCTTTTGAACTGTGGTGTTGGAGAAGACTCTTGAGAGTCCCTTGGACTGCAAGGAGATCCAACCGGTCCATCCTAAAGGAAATCAGTCCTGAATATTCATTGGAAGGACTGATGTCGAAGCTGAAACTCCAGTACTTTGGCCACCTGATGCAAAGAGCTGACTCATTGGAAAAGATCCTGATGCTGGGAAAGACTGAGGGCAGGAGGAGAAGGGGAGGACAGAGGATGAGATGGTTGGATGGTATCACCGACTCGATGGACACGGGTTTGGGTGGACTCTGGGAGTTGGTCATGGACAGGGAGGCCCCTGGGGTTCATGGGGTCGCAAAGAGTTGGACACGACTGAGTGACTGAACTGAACTGAACTGATAGACTCACAGAACATTGGAAATCCAGGAAGGTGCTTAGAGATCACCCGGTCCCATGGGCCATTATATGGAAAATAAATGATGCTCAGAGAATAGAATGTTGGCGGCCAGGGGCCAGCATCAGGACTGCTGGCTTCTCTGATGACCAGTCCCTGCGAGAAGAGTTCTCTGGGCGCATTTGTTCCTGACACTGACAGGCTCTTTGAATCAGATCAGCCCCAAATATTGAGAGAGAAAAACATGAACCACCAATGCCATCGTCCCTTGTATACACAGCATGGCGTTCGGGTCTATGGGCACAGATGTCAGGGAACGAAGCAACTGACCTAAGAAAGCAGACCGCTTGTGGTTGATTTTCCTCTGCACTTTGCTTGATTGCTGCTCTAATGATGTTTGCAAAATAAACCTTGGGGAAAGAAGTGCTTGAGTAGAAAGTTTATATGATTCCCTTCATCTCAGGTTTGCCCACTGCATTGGTTTTCTGTGGCTAACAACAAACTACAGGTTAGAAGTAAGACTGGGGGAGGTGGGGAGGAGATGGGTTAAAAGTAAGGTGCAGGGAAGGCTGTGCTCTTTTCTGGAATCTCTGGCAGAGAATCTGTTTCCTGGCCTTTTCCAGCTTCTGGAAGCTGCCTGCATCCCTTGACTCGTGGTCCCTTCCTTCACCTTCAAGACCAGCAGCACTGCACTTATCTGATCACTTTTCTGTCATCACCTCTCTGACTACAGCCGGGAAACCTCCAATTTTAAGAACATACGTGGGGATTTCTCTGGTGGTCCAGTGGCTAAGACTCTTAATGCAGGAGACCTGGGCTCAATCCCTGGTCAGGGAACTAGATCTCTCACGCTGCAACTGAGAGTTCAACTGCCACGACTGAAAGGTCCCATGTGCCGCAACTAAGACCCAGGACAGTCGAATAAATTAATAATAATAATAATAGAAGAATGTGTGTGATTGCATTGGGTAAACATGGGTAATTTGGGAAACTTTCTCCATCTCAAGATCCTTAACCTAATCACATTTGGGAAGGCTCTTTTTTTTTTTTTTTTTTTTTTTACCATGTAAGGTAATATATATTTACAAATTCCAGGGATTAGGGTTGGGCATTTCTGGGGACCATTGTTCTGCCTACATGTTCTTTTTCCCCCTCAGTGGTGTCTCTAAAAATACACCCAATTCTTTGCAGAAAAGAACATTTTCATTGTCATGGAAAATACGGCTACACCAAAATTCTTTCAAAGACTTTAAATCTTTTTATCTTTAATTCTATTTAACATTCTGCATATGTACAGAAAAGTGTGTAACTCATCAAGTTACAGTATGAGTTTTATAAACCGGCCGCACCGATGTAAGCAGCATGCACATCAAGAAGCAGAGCACGCCCTGGGCGCCCAGAAACCCGGCTCACGGCCGCTTCAAGTCCAAGGTATTAGTCAACATTTGTTGACATTAAAAAATTTCCTATGTGGGCAATACTTGGAGTATGATTGAATGAAAAGGAAAGAACCCAAGGGCTGTTCATTTCTTCATTCGATGAGTATTTTCTGGCACCTCTCCTGGGCTGGATGCCAGGGAAAATGGGATGAGCTGATTGGACGAGGGTCCTATGGCACAGAAGCAATAGAGGCAACTGTGTGTGTGTGTGTGTGTGTGTGTGTGTGTGTGTGTGTGTGTGTGTGTGTGTGTGTGTGTGTGTGGTGGGGGGTGAGGGGGTGGGAAGGAAGTTTGAGAAAGAGATGAAAATACAAGTGCATTGGCCAGGCCTAATCAGAAGGCTTCCCGTAGAATGTAGGCCCTGAAGGTGAACACACAGAGGAGAAGAAAGGATTTCCAGCAAGGCGGGGGCACAAACGAAGGAGTGTCAGCGGGGTCGGGTGGAGTCGGGTGGAGTCAGGGGAAACAAAGAAAGAGATGACCATTGGACTTGCCAGCCTATGAGCCCTTGCTCAGTCATTCCCGTGTCCTATTTCATTTTTTAAAGACTTTCTCACGAACATTTTATTTATTTTGGCTGCGCTGGGTCTTGGTCGTGGTGCTCGGGGGGCTTCTCCTGTTGCAGAACACGAGCCCTAGAACATGGGATCAGTATTTGTGACCCATGGGCATCGTTGCTCCGTGGCATGTGAGATCCTAGCTCCCTGAACAGGGAAGTCCCCCCACTTCCCATTTTACCAGCCCCAAGTCCTGGCAGTCTGGACTCAGCATCAGAACCGTAGTGCTCAGGCCAGTGTCTTCCTTTCAAAGATGGGGATACACACACACACACACACACACACACACACACACAGACACAAGCACACGCACACGCACACGCACACGCACACGGCCGATCATTGGCTTCATCAGTTCTTTCCCTCCACATGCCTCTACAGAGCCTCCCAAACCCCACCCTCGCTATGCCTGGTGCGGGCACACAGGGGTCAGACCCCCGCCCTGCCAAAGTAGCCGCGAGGCCTGAAGCAGGACCCAGAGCACCTGCTTCTCCCGCACCCCGCGGTCCCTCACTGCCTCCTCCACCCCCTGTTCCCTGCCAGGCCTCTCAGTCATTCTTCATGTGCTCAATTCACGGGCACCTACTCCGTGGTGGGCCATGTTCCAGGCACAGGGAGTACAGCGGTGCAGAAGACAGGCCCCTCCCTCAGTGGGGACGTCAGACAATAATAAACAGAACACAGAGCTCTATAATGTAGTGTCAGCAGAGGTAAGAGATGTGTGTGAAGAAAAATGAAGCAGGATGGGGACTTCCGTGGTCGTCTAGTGGCTGAGACTCTCAGCTCCCAATGCAGGGGACCTGGGATGGATCTCTGGTCAGGGAACTAGATCCCACATGCCGCAACTAAGAGTTTAAATGCCCCAACTAAAGATACTGCATGCTGCAACAAAGACTGAAGATCCCACGTGCTGCAACTGAGATCCAAGGAAGCCAAATAAATAAATGAGAAACAAACAAACAGGATGAAGGGGTTGAGGGGAGGGAAGGTGGTCTTTGAAGTTAGGTGGTTGGGGAAGCTCTTTGAGGAGGTGACACTGGGACCCAAATAAGACGAAGAAGCTTGAGTTACAAGGCTGGGGGACAGTTACAAGGATGGTCTGTGGACAGAGATTGGCGTGACCGCAGGGGGACGTCCTTGGAGATTTAGCGAGTGGGGAAATGCCAGTTTCTCCCTCTCCATGTCCGTCTCCCTAGTCTGCAGAAATGGGTCACCAGGGGTGAGATCAGGGAAGGCCCTCTAGCTGCTTCCCTCCCAGATCTTCCTCTCAGTGGAAGCCAGCACAGGGACCGATGCCCACTGGACCTTGGTCTTTATCAGGATCACAAGTCCAGCTGATCTCAACTCCCTGCCCCCAACCCCCTCGGTTCAGTTCAGTTCGATAGCTCAGTCATGTCCGACTCTTTGTGACCTCATGGACCGCAGCATGCCAGGCCTCTCTGTCCATCACCAACTCCTGGAGTTTACCCAAACTCATGTCCATTGAGTAGGTGACACTATACAACCATCTCATCCTCTGTCCTCCCGTTCTCTTCCTGCCTTCAATCTTTCCCAGCATCAAGGTCTTTTCAAATGAGTCAGCTCTTCGCATCAGGTGGCCAAAATATTGGAGCCTCAGCTTCAGCATCAGTCCTTCCAATGAACACTCAGGACTGATCTCCTTTAGGATGGACTGAATGGATCTCCTTGCAGTCCAAGGGACTCTCAAGAGTCTTCTCCAACCCCCTTGTACCTAGTTAATACTCAGAGACACCCCATCGCACGGCTGAGGAAGCAGGCTTTCTCAGTACCCTGCACTGTGGCAGGCGAAGGAGGCTGCAGCGGCAGGAAGGGCTTTTCCACTGTCCCCCACCCCATCACGTGAGACCTGTTTCTGGGGGAGGGGTGACCCCTTTCTGGGTTATGAAGAGGAAGTTGGCAGCGGAAACCGGTACTGACAACTTGATTGAGGAGAGAAGGGTGACAACAGGGAGGGCAAGTGACAAATTCAGTCTCTCACGGGGCAGCGCGTAGGGTGTGGAGCCGGCCGGGTTGGTCCCCCGCGGCAGGTCACAGGCGGGTGACCCGGGGCGTGGCCTGAGACGGGGGCGTGATCTGGGCGTGTCTGGGGTGAGGCCTGGGAGCCAGGGGCGGGGCCTCTGTGATCAGGGGGCGGGGCCTGGAGGATGGTGGCAGGATCTGGGTGGGTGGGTGTGGCCTGAGGGTGGGAAGGGGAGGGACCTCGACGGTAGGGGGCGGGGCCTGAGGGACGGTGGCGGGATCTGGATGGTTGGGGTGTGGTCTAAGGGCGGGTAGAGGCGGGGCTGGGGCGGGACCCGGAAGGCTTGGGGGCGGGGCAGGGCGGGGCCGGGCGGGGCCGGCGGCGGCCTGGAGGCGCGCAGGCGGTGTGTCAGCGACGCGGAGGTGCGCTGGTTTCGCCGGGCTCGGCGGGAGGCGACGGCGGCGGCGACGCGCACAAAGGCGGATTGTGGCTTCTCTGGTGCTGGCGGCGGGCGGCGCCGGGGCGGGGTCGGCGGGGCGCGCCCGGGGCCCCCGCGGGCACCGCGGCGCGGGCGATGAGTCGGGGCCCGGCATGGCCTCCGCGCGGCCGCCGGGCCGGGCCTGCGCCGCTGTGCCCGCGCCCGCGGGGCTCCGGGCCGGGCCGCCCGCCCTCCCGGCCGCCGCCGCCGTCTCCCCCGAGCCTGCGGGCGGCGCGGAGGCCGAGGAGCGCTCGCTGCAGCACATGCTGCGCGCCATAGCCGAGGAGCGCGGCCGCGTCAGCCTGCGCCGCGAGGTCTGCGGCCTCGGTGAGTGGGGCCGGGCGGGGGCGAGGCCGGAGCCGCGGCGGCGCCGGAGTGTCCGCGCGTGTCTCCGTCTCTGAGCGTGTCTCTGAGTCTCCGCACGTCTGTCCCCGCGTGCGCCTCGGGGGGAACCCCCGCGTTCGCCCCAGATCCTCGCGTCCTGGTCGTTCCCGCGCCCCCGCGTCTTCGTCTCTGATCCTGGTCCCTGGAGGGGTCCGGCACGCTCGCGTCCCTGAATGTCTGTCCCCCTGTCCGCCCATCCCGGGGTCTGTCCGTCTTCTCCCTTCCTCTCCCCTCCGTGGCTCCGCCGGTTCTCTTCCGTCTCCGGGAAGCCCTCCCCGGGGCCTCGGTGCCGCGGCCGGCAGTGTAGACAGGGCAGGTCCCCGGCGCCCGAAGGCCTCCCCAGGGCCTCCGTGCGGCGGCCGGCAGTGTGGACAGAGTAGGTCTCCGGCCCCCGAAGCCCTCCTCGGGGCCTCCGTGCGGCGGCCGGCAGTGTGGACATGTCAGGTCCCCGGCGCCCCTCCCTGGGGCCTCCGTGCCGCTGCCGGCAGTGTGGACATGTCAGGTCCCCGGCGCCAGAAGCCTTTGTCTCCTCGCGCGGCTCTGCGCTTTCGCTCTGACTGGGGACCTGTTGGACCGTGGGCCCCGAACCCACCCGCTGGGCAGAGGGAGCGGGGCGGCCGCCCCTCGTGCTGTGACTCCGCTCTACGGAGGCCCCGAGTCTTAGATCTGCCGGTGAGTGGGGGCAGGGGTGTCCCGTATTGTCTACAGGGAACCGGGGGTGGGGGTCTACAGGCGGGGGTGGGATCTCCTGGCGCGGCTGGATGTGAGGTAATGGCTCCTGGTGGATCGCATTCGGACTGAAGCGCTAGGAGCCCCCCACCCTCACCCTACCCCACCCCGTAGGGTGGGTTTTGCGGTTTTCTCTCTGCAAAGACCCCTCCCTTCCTCCTGCAGGAATGACTTCATTACCACGTTGTCACCCACTCCCCCTCCCCAGTCTGGGCTGGGGATTTCTGAGGGGGCGACGGCAGCTTTTGGAGAAGGGAATATCCACCTTGGAGATTCTACGGCCCCGCCTTCATTCACCGTTGGGGAAACTGGGTCCCAAAGAGCCGATATATCCCCCACCCCCAACCTACCTGAGGTCGCAAGGCTTCCAGACCCTCTCAGCAGGCCACACCCTGGAGGCCGGGTTGAGGGCGGGGATCAATTTGCATCCTCTTTTTTGTGGGGGGCAGGCTGCCCTGGAACGAAGCTTTGCTCACAAGTGCTCACAAGTTGGGGTGAGGGTGGTGGGCATGAAGGTGAGGTGTCTACAACACAGAGCTGGACGGGGACATAGGTTTCTCTGGTCTCTTCTGAAAAGGTGTCACTAAGGAGTTTTGAGCAGAAATGGAAGGATCCTCATTCCTCCATTTAGCAAACGTTGGTTGAGCACCTACTCTGTGCCCGGCTGCATGCCTGCCAGGCAGGCTGCTTGTCACCTGGCACAGAGTGTCTGAAATGGGAGGGGTCTGAGCGACCATCTGCTCCAGGCCCCTCTGCCCTGTTTGCTCAGCCTCTCCTGGCACCCCTCCCCACTCCCCTGTCAGCCCATTCCTGTGTCCTCTGAGCATCCTCTGCCCTGTTAGACAGTCCCTGCCCCGAAGGGCCTGCAGCGCCCCATAAGAACAGTAATCATTTGCCCTGGCACCTGGCGTTCCCTGAGCACTCAGTGTGTGCCAGGTGCTCTGTGCAGGCGCCCTCCATCTGATACTGACTTTGCCCGAGAGGAGTGTGATCTGTTTGACTGACGAGGAGCCTGATGTCCAGAGAGGCCCAGGGACAGCCTGCGAGGAAGCCGTACCACTGGGGCTGACCATGGTCAGGGCGACCCCGGGGCCTGGCCGCCAGATAATCCCTGACCCGGATAATCCCAGCCAGGCCGCGTTGCGCCTGCTGTTGTGCTGCATCTGGGGAGGAGAGCTGCGCCTGCTAGGCCAGGGACGCAGGCCGATGGTCACGCTGTTGCTGCGTGCCTCCTCCTCACCTCTAGTTGCCCTTCACACATAAGGCCTCCCCATCCTACCACCCCTGGCCCCTCAGAACTCAGTCCCTGTCGTGCTCTGGTGCTCTGAGCTTTTATCCCTGCTGTTTGCTTCTCCTGGGAGGCCACCTGCCCAGCACACTCACCGGCCCTGCAGACAGCTGCAGGTCTGTGTTCGGGCCTCAGCGCTGATGCTGCCACCCGGGGACGCTTCCTCCGGCCCCCGTCCTGCTGTCTGGGTGCTCATGTCCAGTGGGTCATTGGACTGCCGTGGCCCTGTGATGCTGTCTCCTCAGTTAGCAGGCGACCCCTCCAAGGCCTTGCCCACATCTGGGACCCCCCACCCCCAGTGCCCAGCACGCAGCACATGCAGAGCAGGTGTCCGGTGCTCGTTCAGCAAAAGAAGGAAAGGATTACTCTCTGGACTGGGGAGTGAAGGGCGTGGATGGCAAGGAGGTTAGGGTCTTCAACTCGTAGAAGGGCTCATGTTGCCCGTCTCTTTCAGTTTTCGGACGAGAGACGTGATGTTCAGAGAGGGGCAAGCTAAACAGTGACTTCATGCCCAGGCAGAGTTAGGGACGACTAGCCTGAGCGCCTGGGCATGAGCCAGATCGCTTCCCCAGAGCACTGTGAACATCCAGTTGCTCGTGTCATCCTCTCTTCTCCACTTTGCAGCTGGGACAACCTGTTGCAGTTACGAAATAACTTAAATCTCCCAGATTGTTGTTGACTCAACCCTTAGGCTGTTCAGAACCATGCCGTGCCCTCTGAGGTTGTTTTGAAGGTATGCAGGAGCCTCTGGGGGAGACCCTTGAACCTGGATGAGTCAGTGTCTATGAGATGGGAGAAACTGACTACCATTCCCCAACACCTAACCCCCACCCTGGCCACTCCCCACATCATTGCTTGACTGCTATGATGAAAGCCACCTTGGAGACCCAAACCTGATTTCTGACTCTCGTCCACTGTATTTTCTGCAGTGAAAGCATTTGTCTGAACACTTGCTCCATGCCAGATGTGGGGATCAGCTTGGATCCTTACCACATGGGGCGGGGGACAAGTGAGTGGGGAGAGAGAGCCAGGTACTCAGGTGAACTCTGTGGAATCAGCCAGGCCTCTGGTCACTCTGAGCGGGGTTTTGGTGTTTTATCCACAGGAAACTGCCTGTGCTTCCAGGGAACTTGTGGGCCAAGCTGGCGGCTGGGGTAGCTTGTGCAAGCACCAAGAATCTCTGAGCTGGGAAGAGTGAGGTGGTCCAATGCCCAGATTTTGTGTGATGCCGACATCTGGACCAAAGGTGGAAATAGCCTGATGCTTCCTCTTGGGACTGGGCCTTCTGATGGGCCGTGGACGTCCAGCCTGTGTGGACAGGCTCCCTTTAACACGGGCGTCATGCCGCTGGCCTGTGGTCAAGTCATATGGACACAACCTGGGTGTGAACTGTGGAGGGGCGCTGTGAGGGGAGGGGCCTCCTCATGCTGCCTTTTATGGTGCCCTGCCTAGGCTGAGCGTTATATATTTTTTAAATTTTATTTTATTGGCTTTTTTTTTTTTTTTTCAATTTTTTATGGCCAAAGGCAGCCTGTGAAATCTTAATTCCCCAACCAGGAATTGAACCCACACCCTCAGCGTGAGAGTGCAGAGTCCTAACCCCTGGACCACCAGGAAGTCCCCAGGGCTGAGCATTTTGAAGCTGCTGGTTCCTGGGCTCTCACCCCTGTTTAGGTGGCCTAGGAGCTTTCTCTTTCTCTGGAGTGCTGCGGTACCAAACGGAGTACTTCCCTTTCACCATGTCCTTTTATTCTCAAATTGCTTCTCTTAAGGTGGGGATTATTAAACTCTTCTCTTTGTCCTGGTGGAGAAACACAGGTTCGGCGGTGAAGTGACGTACCCCAGTCCCGTGGCTAGGAAGTGGCAAAAGAATCTGCCTGAACCCCAGCTCTTAGCAGAGGTGAAGGCCCACACCTGTCCTCAGGTGCACGTGACCCGATGTAGGCCTGCGTAGCTGCCTGCCGCCAGGTGGCCTGGGGGCGGGCCCAGGTCGAGGTGGGAGAGGTGGTGAGGGGCACAAAGAGGGGACCCCTGTCCGCTGACCAGGACGGGGCGGGGTCATGCCTCTGAGAGGGGGTCCTGAGGCGGGCAGAACTTGCCAGGCCGGAGCGGGGAGGCTTGAAGGGCGGCCTCGGGAGTTGAGGCTGGAGCGGCGTTTGGGGCTCCGGGTGCCCGGCTGGGACTTGGGTGCTCCCGGGGCCTGCCCTCAGGCCGCTGTGTGGGTGTTTGACTTGAGGACCAGCTGGCACTTAGAGAAGCTGTTGGTCCTGGGGGTGGGGGCTCAGCCCGTCTGCCATGTGCCGGCTTCGCTGGGCCTTCGCTTCTGTACCTGTGGAGGCAGCTTCTGCTGTTACCCCAGAGGAGGGAACCAGGCTTCAGAGAGGAAAGTGATTCCCCCAGGGTCACGCAGCTGGGAGCTAGCAGGGCTGGGGTTCTCGGGGTTCCAGCCAAGGCCGGTCAGGCGCCAGGAGCCATCCTGCAGAGGGTTGATGGAATGAGGCCGACAGAGGGCTAAGGGGGCAGTTGCCTTCCCGCGGGCCTCGCCTCTGCGCCGAGCACCTGCACCCGCCACCGCCCCGTGCGTCGGGAAGGTCCTTGCACGCTCCGCTGAGCCTCTGTCTGGCTCTGCGCTGTGTAGCTGGGGCGTCATGTCGGGCAGGGGATGTCCTTGGGAGGTGTGGCTGGAGTGGAAGACCTGGGGCCTGTGCCTGCCACCCCTGGGGGCCTCCATGTCCTCATCCATGAAGTGGGGATGTCAGGGTCCGGAGGGTCGAGGGAATCGTCAGGGAAAGGACAGGCACAGCCTCACGGGGCGGCGTAGGGCCACAGAAGCCGCGGCAGGACCAGGCCCCGCGCCGCCCCAGCACAGGCTGGCCCTCGGTGCCGCCGTCGTTATAATGGGCACAGACCTCTGGCTGTGGAGTTGGGGAGGGACCCGAGCTCCGCAGATGATGGCTTCGCCGTAGCTGTGGCTGGTTTTCCGGGGATCCCTGGGGCCCCCCCAGCGCTGGGGCTGGCTGAGTTGGCCGTGGGCCAGTGCGCGGGGAGGAAGTATGGCTGTTGGAATGGCAGGGGGGCCTCTCAGTTCCTGCGCCTATTTTTAAGGCCTGTGGGTTCCGGCCTCCACCGTTTCTGGGGCTGCTGGTGGGTCCTCTCTCAAGGTCGGGGCGCTGCGTCCTTTCAGAGAGCACTGAGGACACGGGCCTTCACTCTCTAAGGAGACTGAGGCTCGGGGCTGCAGAGATTCTTGGCAGAGCCAGAGGGTGGTCAGCTGTGTTGGCACCCACCGCCCTCCTCTGCCCTGGGCTGGAGTGACTGCTGTGCCCCTGCCCTGAGGCCTTGCTCAAGGTGCACCCCCTCCTTGAGGCAGTGGCTCCTCATTTACATCTGCCTCAAATACCAGCCAAGCCACCAGGCCCCTGAAGAGAAGCCCAGGGTGGGACACTTGTTTAAAAAAAAAACAAAAACAGCCTCAAAAACCCCCAAACAAAATTTTTTTTCCAATTAAAAAATGTTACATGCACAATATAGAAACTGGAAAATATAAGAGAATGGAAAAAAAATTACTCATAGTTCCAGTTATGCAGAGACACATGGCATCACCGACTCAATAGACATGAGTTTGAGCAAACTCCGGGAGCTGTTGATGGACAGGGCTGAACTGAACTTAACTGACACTATTAACTTTGCAAAGTCTCCATTTCCAAGCTTTTTGAAGCCCCTTAACAGATACTTGACATTCTACACATAAAGTTTCTTCATCATGCTTTCTCACTTAAAATTCCTAAAACATTTTCCATGCTGTTCAGACTCGAAGCATTATTTAAATGACTGCAGGGCAGTTGAGTGGATGTGCCATAATTTACTTAATTGGTCTTGTCTTGTGGGAAACTTAGTTTGGATCCAGTTTTTCTCTTCTATAAACAGCTTGCCACAAGCCTCTTCATCTGTGCAGAGCTTTCTGCAAGCGGAGGATTTCTTTGGGCCCCCAGCCCAGGGGGCTGTTTCTTAGAGGTTGCTGTCTGACCCCCGAGGGCCGGACTGAGACCATGCATGGATATGGCAGGTGGCAGACAGATGTTTACCAAACTCACAGAGGACTTTCTGAATTGCCGGGGCAGAACGCTTCCAGGGCAGATGGTAGTGGCAGGTGGGCGGAGAGGGTGATGGTTCATGCTGCCGCCGCGTTCCACCCAGCCCCTTCCCAGACCAGCCCAGACCCTTGCTGGGTCCCCAGCCCCTAGTACCGACTGCCCTCGGCCATCGGACACCATCTCCCCTCCAGGGGTGTGTTGCAGGTACCTGCCCCTCAGCCTGGCCAGGCCTGGGTGGGGGTCAGCCCTTCCTGGCACCCCCGCTTCCCGTGGCCGAGTTCTGCCCGCCCCGGACCATCCCTCACCCCGACCTCGGGTCCCCCTTGGGCTGCACTGCATCCCCGTGGCTGCCACCCCCGACCGTGTCCTTCTCGACCGTGTCATTCTCTGCCGCTCACGCCCTGCAAGACTCCTCGAGGCAGCCAAGTCAGAGTGCAAGACCCTTTGTGACCTGGGCCCGCTCGCAGCTGCGCCCCCGTCCGTGTGAGTCTTCTGGTGGGGGGCGCTCCTCCATGGGGGGTGCTGACTCCTCACCCCTCAATCCCGCCCTTTCCTGACCTCTGGAGGGGCCCTGCTGCCCCTCTCCCCACCCTATTCTTGGCACCTGTAGGGATGTCCGCCCACAGGCCTTTGAGGCACAGTCTCCTGTGTACGACCTCCTCTCCCTCCCCTCCCCTGCAGGGCCACTGGGCTGGCTCCGGGTCCCCTATGCCAGCTCATGGCAGAGCAGGCCCAGGGCAGGGGGCTGGGGGCAGTGAGGGGCAGGGGTCAGTGTGGGGGAGAGGTGGGGTCGGGGTGGGGGAGGGGGAGGTGGGGGGAGGGCTTGGTGTCTGTTGAGTGAAGACAGCGGTCATTCTTAGGAGGCAGCCTTTGTATAGGGCAGTCAAGGTGTGGAGGGTCCTGCCTGGCAGAGGCAGGGCAGAGAAGGACAAAGGTTGAATGCCACGTCACTTTAGGGAGGTTACTGCTGTTCTTGGATCCCCTGGAGGAGGGGGACGCCTTACTGCCCTGCGTCCACCTCAGGCAGAAGTCGGCCTGCAGACCTGGAGCCCAGGGAGGGTCACCGAGGCTGCCCAGAACAGGTTTCAGCCCTGGATCAAGTCCAGGGGACCCCGCGGGAGTTGCTGCAGGCAGGGCCCTTCCCCCACCCAGCCCTCAGTTTCCTCTTGGGTAAAACGGGGAGGGGAGGTTGATTGGCCCACTGTTCACAGCCCATGGTCCTGGGACACTCAGTCACCAGTGCACACGCCTCTGACACTAAGCCACCGAGCTTCGAGGAGGACCGTGCTGCTGTGGTTCAAGACGAGGGAAATGAAACGGAGAAGCAGACGCAGGAGGAACCATGAAGCCCTCCTCAAGGCGGACGTAAGAACCAGGCCACCCCACCACCCAGAGCTGCCGTGTCACGCTTGGGGCGGTAGGCTTCACACCCGGCGAGCCCCCCAGCTCTGTCTACAGGTCCGTCCTTCTGATCCCTAGCATGTGGAGGCTGGTGCCGCCTCAGGTGGTCCCCAAGGCTGTGCCCCCACTTCCAGGAGGTGGGGCCCTGGGTTTCAGGCTTCCCCCTGACCTGTGGAGGAGGGAGCTGCCCCCTGAGCAGGGCTGCTCAGCTCCTGGGAGTCCTTGTCCCACCCTGCCTCCCTGCAGCAGACCGCGAGGAGTCAAGGGGTCAGCCTAGACCTGAGAGGCTGTGCAGGGAGCGGAGTGGGGATGAGGTCATCCCAGTCTGTGTCAGGAGCCCCTCTCCAAGTCTGGGGAGGCCGCTTCCCTCCCCAGAGCAGCCACCGCTCCGTCACTGCGAGCCCAGCCCTGGATCATCCCCATAGCAGCCCGTGGCGAAGGGGATGTCACCCCTGCTGGCAGACGAAGGTGATGGGGCTCAGCGAGACGGAGGCCCCTGGTCAGGGTCCCAAGTAATCCGTGCGGGTTCTGCACCCAGGCCTCCTGGGCTCGAGGCTGTCTGTGCCTGTCCCACGCGGATATCCATTTCTCCAAAGGCATTTGTGCCTTTTCTTCCCTGTGGCCTCGCCCGGGTCTAGTGTTTTAAGAAGAAGCCCGGCCGCTGCTTTTCACAGCGAAGGACCTCTTAGAAGAAGCGAGAGTGAAGGAGGGAAATGAAAGAGGAGGACTGCCTGGGAGGGGGCATTCTTGGGGAGGAAGCCATGGGGCTGAGCGCTGGAACTGCACAAGGCCGCCCCCACCCCCCCGCCGCAGGCCTCAGACCCTGGGAAGGAGGAGAAATGAGAGGGGCCGCCCTTGGGGGAGGGGGAGGCGTGTTTGGGGAGCTCTGTGGGCGACACTGAAGGTAGGGCCCCTGAAGCGCCCTGTCTGTTGGCTCTGCCCCCGGCCTGGTCAGGGAGGTGGGCAGGCCTCGAGCCCTAGCTCTCCTAGCTTCCTGCAGCGAGAAGTCGCTCAGTTGTGTCCGACTCTTTGCGACCCCGTGGACTGTAGCCTATCAGGCTCCTCCCTCCATGGGATTTTCCAGGCAAGAGTGCTGGAGTGGATTGCCATTTCCTTCTCCAGGGGATCTTCCTGACCCAGGAATCGAACCCGGGTCTCCCACATTGCAGGCAGACGTTTTAACCTCTGAGCCACCAGGGAAGCAACCTCAGCCTGCACCCTGCTGGGGCGCGGCCATGAGCAGGGCAGTCCTTCAGCCTGGGCTCCCTGGGTCGGCTGGCCCAGCTGAGCCGGGTCCCCAGCCCTGAGCCTGGTTTGTGGGTGGGGCTGGGCACCCGCACGGCCTGGGGTTGCTGGGTGGCTCCGCTGCTCAGGCACAGCTGTGAGCCTCTTGCGGGGCTGGCCTGGGCTTCTGGGCTCTCACCATGTGCCTCGTGCTGTGTGACACGGTGGGAGGAGGCGGGATAGTAACCGGGGCAGGGACCAGGTGACCTCCAGCCGGGGCAGGTGAGCGGGAGCTGGGGCGGTCGGGCCACGGCCCCTGTCTGGGCTGGGCACCTTGCATGGGTGTCCACGGAAGGTCACTCAGGAGAACGGCCCCTCCTTGTCCTGGAGGCTGGTTGATATGCTGGACAAAGCAGTGAGTCGGGAGTTGGCTTAAGGCCACATAGGTGCTGGCGACGTGGGTTTGGACGGGGAGCTACTGTTTTTGCCTGATGAGCGTGCAGGCAGGCTCAAAGCCGTCTGGGAGCGGTTTGTAGGGAGTGGGCTGGCCGCAGTCCCGTGACGGTGGCCGCAGGACTGTGGGGTTTGCACGCACTGCTGCTTCGGAGAATCCAGAGGATCGCTTTTGGGAACTGTGGGGGCCGTGGGAACTCGAGTCCCACCCGTGAAAGTGACTTTGAGGTCAGGTCCGGGTTTCTTCCTCACTGAACCCGGGCCTCAGGTGATGCCCAGCATGGGGCAGGTCAGGGTGGGGGCTGAGCCCGACCTGGAGCTGGCCAGTGGGGATCCAGGCCGCTCTGCGAGGGAACCCAAGGGTATAGAAGCCTTTGAAGGATTTCGCAACACTGCGCATATTGTGAGGAGGGACGGTGGCTTCGGGCTGGGTTTCAAAGCCGACACTGTGTTCTCCGAGTGAACCGGAAACCGGAGCGTGTCATAGTCACATGGTGGTTGGTTCAGCGTGGCTGACGCCCTGTTTGGGCCCTGCCCTGTGCTGGGTGCTCGGCCACTCTGCCAGCGAGCTGCCTGCTCACGGTGAGGGAGACACATACGGGTGGTTAGTGTGATGAGGCCCTACCCAGGGCAGAGAGCGCGGCTGAGCGCTGGGCTGTGGTTGGCCCTGCCCCCTGCCAGCAGGGTGACCTCAGACAGGTGAGTCACACCTGCAGCCTCCACCTCCTCCTCAGTGGGGTGAAGGCACTAACAGGTGCTTTAATTGAGTGTTAGCAGCTGAACCCGCCAAGATGCATCCGCTTCAAGCTTCTGATGACTTTACGCCTCCAGTGTACAGGCGCATATAGGATGCTCCCGTCACCTCCCTGGTGAAAACCTAATGCTGAAGCCGCAGCTGAACCCAGAGCCAGCACTTGGTGGTGGCGGCTGCCCGTCTCTCCTCACCGCCTCCTTTTGCACAACATGTGGGCGGAAATCTGGCGACTTCCACTCCCATCTTCTGGGGTCCATTCCTCAGCATGCTGTTTTCCGCCTTGTTTTGTTGGCATTTTGTTTTTCCGTTGGTGCGGGGGCATTTGTTATCCCTTTCTTTTGTATGTGATTTGCAATGATGCGCTTACGCAGCTAACCCTTGAATTGCACTTTTTAATAAACACTTGTAACAGTGAAAACATTTTTTGACCTTTTGAAGATCACGTGCGGTCAAGTGGCTCAGTTGGGTCATGGGAGGTGTGTTGTGGGGGATGCGGATGGTAGGGACGGGCCCCCCGGAGGTGATGGCGAGCTGACCTGCATAAGCTAGGTTGGGCTGGGCCCCGGAAGAGACTCCACGGTGAGGGGAGGGGTGGCTGGGGATGCGTAGGGTGTTCAGTCAGGGAAGAAGGTGGTGGGGGCGGCTGGAGCGTGGGAGACCACACTGCCCTCTGGAAGGGATTCTCTGGAGGGCCTGGCTCCTCTGGGGAGGAAGACTGGACTTTCCCTGAAGAAGAAAGGAGCAGGCAGGTGATGGCTCTCCTGGTCAGGCCCCTGAGCATCTCTGAAATCCCTGGGGCTGCAGCAGGGGACCGGCCTGGCCCGTGGGGTGGCTCACGTGGGGCCCGTCTGACCAGCTCTCCATCCAAGTGCTTCCCTGGGGCAGCCCTGGGCCTCCCCGGGCAGCTTCTTTGTCTTCTGTGCCCTGGGGGAGGGAGCACGGAGAGCCCCGAGTTGATGAAAGGCCTATTGACCGGCCACAGAAGCCTATTCATGCTGCCCTGGCTGCTGCAGGGGCGGAAGTGGCCGAGGGCTGCCCTGGACTCTCCCCAGAGAGGCCAGCTGACCCCCCAGCCTTCGGGAGGGGCCGGGCTGAGCTGGGCGCCCCCGAGCCAGGCAGCTCTCAGGAGGCCTCCCGTGGGGCCCTTGGCAGGCCGGACACCCGGCATCCACAGGCGTGGGTCACGCCTCCGCCCATTCCTCATCTCCGCAACAGAGAGGCTCCATCTCAGCCCCTTCAGGGCCCCAGTCCTCTGAGGGTCCACACAAAGCCCCTGCCAGAGGCCACGTGCGGTCCCGGCCTCCTGGCCGTGCCCCTTCCCCTGTCCCGCCTGCTCTCCAGGAGGGCCTGGCGTGCTGGTCCCCAGCCCCCTGACCCTCCCCTCTTTGGGGCGGCTCCCTGACACCCTGGCCGCTGCAGCGCTGTGGTGCAGGCTCAGGGGCTCCACCTGCCCTCCCCACCCTCCCAACGCAGCTGTCCTGAGACCAATAGCTCCCTTCATGGGCGCTCCGAAGAACTCAGGACCATGGTCCTTTGTGTCTCAGCGGAGAAGAGAATTCAGCGAGAGCGGAGTGGCTGATAAGAACTGGTTTACTCGACTAGGACACTTGTGAGGCTTGCGAGCAGGCGGGTGAGAAAGCCACACCCTGAGAACTCAGTGGGCTGCAGTTTCCTGTGAAAGTGTTGGTCTCTCAGTCGTGTGTGACTCTCTGTGACCCCGTGGACTGTAGCTGCCAGGCTCCTCTGTCCATGGAATCCTCCAGGCAGGAATACTGGAGTGGGTTGCCATTCCCTCCTACAGGGGATCTTCCCCACCCAGGGATGGAACCCAGGTCTCCTGCATTCCAGGTGGATTCTTTACCATCTGAACCACTGGGAAAGCCCCACAGTTTTAGAGTGGGGAGGGGGAGAAGACCTTCTTTGTCTTTCTTGCGTAGACATCATGCTTCCGTTATCAGCTTCTCCTCCAGGCTGGGCAGGGGAGCTTCCTTGTGCCTACATGGTCAAGCTAGGTCCACAGGTGGTTGTTTTTCACATGTGCAGAGAGCATGCCTTGGGATCGTTAGCTCGCTGAGCTCGCTGGACGGGCTGTAGGCCTCAGGCTGCCTCTGCTTTATTGCTCTGGGTCACTCCTCAGGCTTCTGTCGCATGGTTTGGTTGCTAGGCAAGCCTGCTTGGTTGTGTGGTTGAGCGAGCATGCTTTCTCGAGCAATGATTAACTTCCAGAGGCCTCCCATATTTTTTCTACTCACAGTCCCGTGGTGGGAGTGGCTGTTTAATCACCTATTTTGTCCCTTCATTCTGTCCCTATGATTCCCCTCTCCAGGTGTTTTATCCTTTTATGCTTAAAAGAGGGTGAGGATGATGGCCCTTCCGTCATGAGCTCCTTCCAGCTGAGATGGGCAGAGGCCTGCCTGGGGAAGGAGCAAACAGCTGGCTTATTGCCCGGCTCTGCTGGGAGAACTGCCAGTCAGTGCCATTCTGGTCAACATCACCCTTTTCCCTCTCTTAGAAGTTAAGCGTTGGAGAATGAGTCTACAGAAAGATGTATATGAAAAGAAATACAGTAGAAAACATCAAAATGTCATTCAAAGAGATTATAGTCAAGATTTTGAAGATCCAAACCATTTTTTAACCCCGATAATTTCCAAATCCTGAAAGGGGTCCCTTAAGGCTTCAATTTGTTTTTAGTTAGGCCCAGAATCTCAGTGTTTTCTATTTCAGGGTCTGTTGAGTCTTTTATTTCAGTTATAGGTTTAATCTGTACCTTTTGTTTTTTTTCTGTTAATAACATTTGGTGATGAGGGTAGCTTTCCTGTCCCTTGAGAGAGAGGGTGGCCCCTAATTTAGTTAACGAGTAAGTTCCTTTTGTTAAAGAAATAGGACCATCAGGCACAAACAGAAAGCAGTGTAGAAGCAACGGGTGTTGATGTCACAGAAAAGGGGTCCCAGGAAAGTGTGCCCGTCTCTTTCCTGCCTCCCCCGTTACACATTCCCTGCAGTCGTCAAGATTTTCAGCCATTCGGGTTGAAACCAAGGAGGCTGCGCCAGTGTATATGAGAAATTCCGTCAAGTGGCCCCCATTTCAGTGACCACTGAGGCTCAGCCTCAGTTACACAGACGCCGCCTCTAGGCGGAGCCACTTCTGGCTTTGGGCCCCGTCAGTCTTCTGATTCGGAGAAGGCAATGGCAACCCACTCCAGTCGTCTTGCCTGGAAAATCCCATGGACGGGGGAGCCGGGTAGGCTGGAGTCCATGGGATTGCAAAGAATCGGACACGACTTCACTTTCACTTTTCACTTTCATGCATTGGAGAAGGAAATGGCAACCCACTCCAGTGTTCTTGCCTGGAGAATCCCAGGGACGGACGGAGGAGCCTGGTGGGCTGCCGTCTCTGGGGTCGCACAGAGTCGGACACGACTGAAGCGACTTAGCAGCAGCAGCAGCAGTCTCCTGATTGTGAAACTGTCAATGACCGAGGGGCCCCCTCACTCGCTGGCGCCTGAGGCACTCCCTCTGTCAATGCCCTGTCGATCCCTGGTCAGGAAACGAGATCCCCTGTGCCGCAACTAAAGATCTCACGTGCCACAGCGAGGACCGCAGATCCCACGCCCTACGAGGACTGAAGATCCCGCGCGCTGCAGCTGAGACCCGGCACAGCCACATAAATAAATATATTTTAAAAAGCCATTTATATCTCCCTTTCCTTTCCATTCTGTTTCAGTTTATTCTGCTCTCGCATGAAACTTCCTTGTTAAGAAAATTCACCCTCATTTAAGAGCTACGGTAATTTTTCCAGCATGGTGTTTGTTTTTACCTTTATTTATGGTGTGTAGGGCTTTTTGTTTTCTATATTAATTTTTTATGTAGTTTGATTTATCTATCATTCTTTTTTTTTTTTTTACTATCATTCTTTTCTTTGACAGCCTCCTCTTTCCGAGAGAATAAAAAAAAAAAAACTCACACATGGTTTATTTCATTTTCTTATAGTTTTACTTTTAGCATCAGAAGTTTTTCTCTTTCCAAAATTGGTTTTGGTCTGAGCAGGGGCCCAGCCTCATTCTCTTTCCTCTGCTGACCAGTCTTTCCGAGACCATCTGTTGAAGAAGCGGCTTTATCCTCCTGACTGAAAGGACGAATCTGTGTGTGAGCTAAATCACCGTGTGCTTTCGTTCTGGTTTGGTGCCTGCTCTTCTGTTCTGTTGATCAGTGTGATTGTGTGCCAGCACCGCCTCGCTCTCCTTGATCACCCAGTTCATCGCCCTCACTTAATTAGCCAATATTCATTGTTTCCTACAAGTCAGACACCGTTCTAGGGGCTGAGTGCACAGCAGGGAACAACACAAGCAGGAAAGGTGCTCTGTTAGGACAGATGGGTTCTAGTAAGGCAGGCGCTGGCACTCGAGGGCTCCAGGCCAGGTCCAGCCCGCTGCCCGCTGTTGTAAATGAACTTCTTGGCACACCGCCACGCCTATTTCTTTATGTAGTGCTGTGGGTGATCTTGTAGTTGAGACAGGACCATATGGTCTGCAGAGTATTTTCTGTCTGGACCTTAATAGAAAAAGGTTTCTGGCTGCTGTACTTGGGAAAGACTGAAAGCAAGGAAAACATTAAATAGATGCGATGCTATACGGCGGTAGTAGTAGTGCACGTGGTTTGGGAAGGCCTCCCTGAGAAGGTAGGCGTTTGAGTAAAGAGCTAAGGGAGCGACTTCCCTGGTAGTCCAGTGGCTAAGAGTCCATGCTCCCAGTGCCCTCCCTGGTCAGGGAACTGGATCCCGCGTGCCACAACTGAGTTTGCCTGCTGTGATTAAAAGGTCATTTGAAAAGACCCTGTTGCTGGGGAAGATTGAAGGCGGGAGGAGAAGGGGACAACAGAGGATGAGATGGCTGGATGGCATCACCGACTCAATGGACATGAGTTTGGGTGGACTCTGGCAGTTGGTGATGGACAGGGAGGCCTGGCGTGCTGCAGTCCATGGGGTCGCAAAGAGTAGGACATGACTGAGCGACTGAACTGAACTGATGAGCCTCGAAGATCCTGCTGCAAGTAAGAACCGGGGAGGCGAGGAAGGAAGCCTCATGGAGGATTTGGAGCAGAAAAGTGACAAAAACTGTTTCAAGTCTGGGGGCCGTTTAGGAAGCCGGGACAGTCCACACAGGCAGGAAATGGTGGTGCTTGGCCCCAGCTGGAAGAGTGGTTTGTGGGAAGCAGTTGGATTCCAGATACATTTAAAGACAGAATCAATGAAATGATGCAGACGTGAAGTCAGAGAGTTCTGCAGGAAGACAAAAGACACACCCACCAAACAATGGTAGAAGTGACACATCTGTCAGTTAACATGTCTGTCCAAGTAAGAGAGGACTGGGAAGTTTCTGTTGGAATCAGCATCTGGTAAGACAATAGCTAGAGGTGTTGTGGGGTGAAGAGAGGGTTTGTGGGTTTTCTTTAACTTGGGTAATTCTTGAGTACTTTTTTTGCGGGGCGGGGGAGTCTTTTGGTTAGAAGTGAAGAAACTTATCCATGGCAGCTTAGAAAGGGAAAATAAATCTGGAAAAGAATATATTATACATAGGTGTCTGAATTACATGTATTTATATGACTGAATCACTTTGCTGTGGGCCTGAAACGCTGTGTTGTAAATCAGCTGTCTCCAGTAGGGACGTCCCTGGTGGTCCAGTGACTGAGGCTCTGCCCCTCCGATGCAGGGGGCCCTGGGTTCCATTCCTGGTCAGAGAACTAGATCCCAGGTGTCGCAACTAAAAGTCCACATGCTGCAGGTGAGATGCCATGCAGCCAAATAAGGGCTGGCGCTAGTGGTAAAGACCCTGTCTGCCAGTGCAGGAGATTAGAGGTGCATCCCTGGATCAGGAAGGTCCCCTGGAGGAGGGCATGGCAGCCCGCTCCAGTATTGTTGCCTAGAGAATCCCACTGACAGAGAAGCCAAGCGGGCTACAGTCCATAGTCCAAAGAGTTGGACATGACTCAAGGGACTTAGCACTCATGCACGCAGCCAAATGAATATTAAAAAAACCAACAACACTATACTTCAATTTAAAAAAGTAAAAGGAGAGATTTATTGGCTAACAACCTAGAAGATTGACATCTAAGCCTCCGGAAGACCGCGGAAGCCCAACACTAAGACCTGGAGTGGATCTCCTCTCTGTCTGTCTGTGTCCGAGGATGTTTCCATATCTGAGAGGATTCATGGCCCCACGTCACTCTTTCTGCATTTTCCTGGCTGTTCTTATTTTGAAACATTCTTGGCATTTTCTCTTGGGTCATGTTAAATTAATAGATCAAGTTAGCAATTAATAGATCCAATTAGCAATTAGGTAGAATTGCTGCCTCCGTGATCTGAATATTCTATTATGATTATGTTTGTTGTGGTGGTCTGTGATCAGTGAGCTTCGATGTCAACACTGCAAAAAGATTGTGACTTCCTGCAGACTCAGATGACAGAATTTTTCAGAAATAAAGGATTTTTAAATGGAGGGATGTTTTCGCTTTCTCAGACATAATGCTCTCGTGCACTTGCTGCTGCTGCTGCTGCTAAGTCACTTCAGTCGTGTCCGACTCTGTGTGACCCCATAGATGGCCTCCCACCAGGCTCCCCCGTCCCTGGGATTCTCCAGGCAAGAACACTGGAGTGGGTTGCCATTTCCTTCTCCAATGCATGAAAGTGAAAAGTGAAAGGGAAGTCGCTCAGTCGTGCACTTGCTAGACTACAGAATTGTATATGCGTAACTTTTAATTCAGCAAGCCAGGCTTCAGCAATACGTGAACCGTGAACTTCCTGATGTTCAAGCTGGTTTTAGAAAAGGCAGAGGAACCAGAGATCAAATTGCCAACATCTGCTGGATCATTGAAAAAGCAAGAGAGTTTTAAAGAAACATCTATTTCTGCTCTATTGACTATGCCAAAGCCTTTGTGTGGATCACAACAAACTGTGGAAAATTCTGAAAGAGATGAGAATACCAGACCACCTGACCTGCCTCTTGAGAAACCTGTATGCAGGTCTAGTCAAGGCTATGGTTTTCCCAGTGGTCATGTATGGTGTGAGAGTTGGACTGTGCAGAAAGCTGAGCGCCGAAGAACTGATGCTTTTGAACTGTGGTGTTGGAGAAGACTCTTGAGAGTCCCTTGGACTGCAAGGAGATCCAACCAGTCCATCCTAAAGGAGATCAGTCCTGGGTGTTCATTGGAAGGACTGATGCTGAAGCTGAAACTCCAATACTTTGGCCACCTGATGCGAAGAGTTGACTCATTGGAAAAGACCCTGATGTTGGGAGGGATTGAGGGCAGGAGGAGAAGGGGACGACAGAGGATGAGATGGTTGGATGGCATCACCGACTCAATGGACAAGAGTTTGGGTAAACTCCGGGAGTTGGTAATGGACAGGGAGGCCTGGCGTGCTGCAGCTCATGGGGTCGCAAAGAGTCGGACACGACTGAGTGACTGAACTGAACTGAACTGAACTTTCAATTCGCTGGGAAACCAGAATGTGTGATTCACTATATTGTGATATTTGCTTTCATTGCCCTGGTCTGGAACCAAACTCCCAATGTCCCCAAGGTCCGCCTGTAACGGTGGGTTGTGATGATGCTTATCGTCTCTTTTTCTTTTTTAAATATTTATTCATTTGGCTGTGTAGGGTCTTGGCTGCAGCACGTGGGATATCTGCTTTTCCCTTCGGCCCGTGGCGTCTTTAGTCGCAGCGTGTGGGGTCTGTTAGTACTCCCTGACCAAGGATTCAACCTGGGCCTCCTGCACTGGGAGCTCGGAGTCTTAGCCACGGGACCACCAGCGATGTCCCCATCTCTAGTTTTTTCTAGTTGAGATATATATCGTGTTTAAGGAAGTATCTGTTTATTCCTATTTTATAGGGAATTTTTAAAAAATCAAGGATGAGTATTTAATCTTAAATGTTCTCCCAGTACCTGTGAATACTATCATGTGTTAATTCTCATTTGAACTATAACTTTATCATGACTGTATAACTAGATTTCCTAATATTGGACCATTCTTCTATTTTTGAGTTAAATTCTACTTGGCATACTTTTAACAGATGGCGGGATTCTATTAAATATGTTATTTAAGATTTTTATGTTATATGATGAGTGCAGTTGGCCCATAATTTTCTCTGTGTTGTTTTGTGGGGTCAAGACTGCACCTCCTTGTTAAAAAGAATTTGCAAGGCTCTTAAAAACCTGTGCATAGCATTTGAGCTGTCTGTTTCTTGAAGATCTGGTAGTGAGTGCATGATAGCTGCTCAGTCATGCCTGACTCTTTGCGACCCCATGGACTGTAGCCTGCCAGGTTCCTCTGTCCATGGAATTCTCCAGGGAAGATTACTGGAGTGGGTTGCCATTTCCTTCTCCAGGGGATCTTCCCGACCCAGGGATCCTTCATTGCAGGAGAGTCTTTGCCACCTGAGCCACCAGGGAAGCCTACTATTAAGAGACATTTCTAGGTATGAAGACAGGTCAGCTTAAAAAGTATCGGCAGACACATGCTTGACTTTATCTTATAATCTATAGACAATACATTGGAATATGTCATGAATCCATACACCTTTTCCAAAGGGAAACCCAAGACAGAAGGAGAAGATCTGGTAACGTCCTCTCAAAAACGTCTCTTGGCTCCAGCGCACTTGTTCAGGGAGCAGCTCTGCAGCAGCTCTCTTTGTCGCAATACGTGCCCATGATCCCTTTCTTTCTTGGCCTTGCCGTGCAGCCCGCAGGCTCTTAGTTCCCTGACCAGGGACTGAACCTGTGCTTCCCTGCAGTGGAAGCGAAGAGTTCTAACCACTGGACCGCCATGACCATCATTTTAACGGCTGTAAACTGTTTTAAGTACTGAGTTACCATAGCTTGTTCCACCTGTGTGGTTTACTGGTCTGCAGAAGGACTGGGGTGGTTGTCAAGGAGTGCCTCCTGAAATCCAGTTCACAACTATTCCAAAGCTCTGGTTAGTGAGAGATAATTCCAAGATATTAATAGTAGCAACAGCATGTTCATCCATCGAGTGTTGAGGAGGCACCTGTTACCATTCTGAGCACCTGGGGTTAGCTCTACTCTCCAGGGAGGCTGTAGGACAGAGCTCCTGGGGGCTCAGATGTGCAGTGGGAAGGTTTGGAAGCCTGAGTTGATTTCTTGGTTGCTCACCAGAGACCCTTCAGTGTCCTCATTATACAGTGGCTGGAAGACCCCAGGCCCGGGGTCTTGGAAAGAGTAGGAGGGGCTGGGTTTGAGCCTCAGAAGCTCTTGAGCTACTGGATTCCCAAGCTTCTGTGGCCTTATCTTTAAAACTGAAGCCTGAGGATTTTTTAAGCTCAGGTTATCCCACCTTATCAGTTAGAAGCAACAGTTAGAACTGGACATGGAACAACAGACTGGTTCCAAATAGGAAAAGGAGTACATCAAGGCTGTATATTGTCACCCTGCTTATTTAACTTCTATGCAGAGTACATCATGAGAAATGCTGGATGAAGCACAAGCTGGAATCAAGATTGCTGGGAGAAATATCAATAACCTCAGATATGCAGATGACACTACCCTTATGGCAGAAAGTGAAGAGGAACTCAAAAGCTTCTTGATGAAAGTGAAAGTGGAGAGTGAAAAAGTTGGCTTAAAGCTCAACATTCAGAAAACGAAGATCATGGCATCCGGTCCCATCACTTCATGGGAAATAGATGGGGAAACAGTGGAAACAGTGACAGACTTTATTTGGGGAGGCTCCAAAATCACTGCAGATGGTGACTGCGTCCATGAAATTAAAAGACGCTTACTCCTTGGACGGAAAGTTACGACCGATCTAGACAGCATATTAAAAAGCAGAGATATTACATTGCCAACAAAGGTCCATCTAGTCAAGGGTATGGTTGTTCCAGTAGTCATGTATGGATGTGAGAGTGTGACTATAAAGAAAGCTGAGCACCAAAGAATTGATGCTTTTGAACTGTGGTGTTGGAGAAGACTCTCGAGAGTCCCTTGGTCTGCAAGGAGATCCAACCAGTCCATCCTAAAGGAAATCAGTCCTGAATATTCATTGGAAGGACTGATGCTGAAGCTGAAACTCCAATACTTTGGCCACCTGATGTGAAGAGCTGACTCATTTGAAAAGACTCTGATGCTGGGAAATATTGAAGGCAGGAGAAGAAGGGGATGACAGAGGATGAGATGGTTGGACGGCATCACTGACTCAATGGACATGAGTTTGAGTAAACTCCGGGAGTTGGTGATGGACAGGGAGGCCTGGCATGCTGCGGTCCGTGGGGGTGCAAAGTGTCAGACACGACTGAGTGACTGAATTGAACTGATCCCACCTTATCAAGTTGCCATGGCGATCTGGAGAGGTCACAGGGGAAAGGACTTTAAACCGTAGTGCGTGCTAAGTCGCTTCAGTTGTGTCTGACTCCTTGCGACCCCATGGGCTATAGCCCACCAGGCTCCTCTGTCCATGGGACTCTCCAGGCAAGAGTACTGAAGTGAGTTGCCGTGCCCTTCTCCAGGGGATCTTCCTGACCCAGGGATCGAACCCTCACCTGTTAGGTCTCCCGCGTTGGCAGGCGGGTTCTTTACCTCTAGTGCCAGCTGGGAACCCCCATAAGCTGTAGAGTGCAGGGCAAGCGTGAGCCGTCGCTACTGTCAGTACTGTTGAGCTGTTGGCATGGTTACGTGCCCCATTACGTGTCCTGCAGAGTGACGTGGACAGTCTGTGGCCAGGTGGCAGGAGAGCATGGAGCTGGGCACGGGTGGCTCAGGTTCAGTCTTTGCACAGTGGCATGCCCTCTTCCATGCTTCCCCAAAGCCACTAGTCTATAAAGGACTCTCCAGACGGAGACGTCTTCAAAGACGGTGACTTATGAAACAGGTCACTCGCTGCAGGCAGGGGGGAGGCTGGATCCCATAGTCCCATTTGGAGTTGGCAGATCCCAGACTCTATGATATGGCCCTTGCTCCTTATTCACGGATTCTGTATTTACAGATTTAGCTACTCACTGAAATGTATCCATCACCACACAGGCAGTACCTTGGGTGCTTCTGTGGTTAATTGCAGGTGTGTGCAAAGTGGTGGGAAACTTTGAGTCACCCGGGGTGCATGGTCCCAGCTGAGGTTCACAAGGTGGCGCCTGCCTCCTTGTCTCAGCTCATCCTTTCTGTGGTCATTTTGGTTGTTCAGTCGCTCAGTCGGGGCTGATTCTTTGTGACCCCATGGACTGCAGCACACCAGGCCTTCCTGTCCTTCATTATCTCCCGGAGTTTGCTCATGTCCACTGAATTGGTGATGCCATCCAATCGTCTCATCCTCGGGGTCTATTTAGTGCCACATATTTGCATGTTGTGCTTTTTGGTGGTGATTTTGCTATTTGAAGTGGCCCTGGAGCATAACACTGACGTGTCTAGTCCTGAGTGAAAGAAGGCTGAGATGGGCCTTATGGAGAATGTACATGTTAGATAAGCTTCACCCAGGTACAAGTTAGATGCTGGTGGCCTGGAGCTCAGTGTTAATGGCCCAACTGTGTATACACACATAACACAAGATAGTGTGTAGGTCATTCGATGAAAACGCAACCAGAGGCTTGCAGGAGCCCAGCCCTGTATTTCTGTAGGAGCAGTGGCTCCGAATTTGCCAACAGCATCTGTGGCCACTTGATAGACAAGAGCTACCACCACAGTCACCGTGGATTAGAACAGGCGGCAGGACCCCGGCCCCACAGGGAAGGCGGCGGTGGGTGCGGAGCTGTCCGTGGTGCTGCTCCGCGTCTGGGGCTGAGTGGATTCTGGGGCCGGAAACCTGCTGACCTTGGGCTGGACAGAGCCCTGGAGTTGAGGGAGCTCTGCTGGCCTGGCGGCTCCCAGGGCTTCTGACCCAAGGTATGTCTTGGTGGACAGGCCTTGGGACAGGATGAAGCGAGAAAGGGGCTCACCTGTGAGAGAAAGAGCCGGCACTGATTCCACAGCACTGGCCACATGGAGGCCAGCCACCCTGTGTCTGTTCATACAATTAGCACATCGCGTGGTTCAGGGACACTGGCCGGTTGGGGAGTCATCACCTCATCGGAGCAAACCAGCTGTGCAGGGCAGCAGTGCAGAGCCCCCCCCCCCGCCCCCCCCACACACAAATACACACGTGGACAGAGCTTTACAGCGTGCAGAGGACTTTCCATAATGGCCCCTCTCCCCACCCCCGACCTCACCGCTGGTTCTGGGAGAGTGGCAGGTTAGACCCCTCTGACAGAGGGACTCTCTGGGGTCCCCAGGGGTTCAGTGAACCGATCACCCAGATGGGGAGGAGCAGAGAGCCAGGACCTGAGCTCAGGTCGTCTGGCTGCAAAGCCTAACACTGTGCTGCGCCTCTGCCAGTCTGAGCCCTCACCCTGACCTTGACCCTTCCTAGTTCTGGACTTGGACTGTCTCCTCTCCCTCCCTCTTCTGCTCCCTCTGAAAACAGGCAGCCCCTTCTCCACCCTTGTCTCCCTCTCTCTCTTTAATGAGTTTTATGACACTCATCAGAAGTGATACATTCACGGGCAAAAGTGGTATCATCTTACTATTAAAAGCGTTAAAAGTGAAAAAAAAAAAAAAAAAGCAAGCATATGTCCTGTGAGGTTCAGCAGCTCCTGCCATTCAGGTGTACGTGTTTCCATCAAGTGTACATGTTTCGTGTTCGTGTCTCCGTCAGGGGTACATGTCTCTGTCAGGGGTACGTACGTGCCTCCGTCCTGCGTACCTGTTTCTATCAGATGTATGTGTCTCCGTCAGGGGTACATGTTTCCATCAAGTGTACGTGTTTCATATTCGTGTCTCCATCAGGTGTACGTGTCTCCGTCATGAGTACCTATCTCCATCAGGGGTACATGTTCCATCAGGGGTACATGTTTTGATCAAGCGTACGTGTTTCATGTTTGTGTCTCCGTCAGGTGTGCATGTCTCCGTCAGGGGTACATGTCTCCGTCAGGGGTACATGTTTCCATCAAGTGTACGTGTTTCGTGTTCGTGTCTCCATCAGGTGTACATGTCTCCTTCATGCGTACCTGTCTCCGTCAGGGGTACATGTTCCGTCAAGTGTACATGTTTCGTGTTCGTGTCTCCATCGGGGGTGCGTGTCTCCATCGGGGGTGCCTGTCTCCGTCGGGGGTGCGTGTCTCCATCAGGAGTGCCTGTCTCCGTCGGGGGTGCGTGTCTCCATCGGGGGTGCGTGTCTCCGTCGGGGGTGCCTGTCTCCGTCGGGGGTGCGTGTCTCCGTCGGGGGTGCCTGTCTCCGTCGGGGGTGCCTGTCTCCGTCGGGGGTGCGTGTCTCCGTCGGGGGTGCCTGTCTCCGTCGGGGGTGCCTGTCTCCGTTGGGGGTACGTGTCTCCGTCGGGGGTGCCTGTCTCCGTCGGGGGTGCCTGTCTCCGTCATGCGTGCGTGCCTCCGTCATGCATACCTGTCTCCGTCAGGCGTACGTGTCTCCGTCCGGTGTGTGCCCGGGGCTCTGGGTGTGTGGTGTAGCAGCTGTGGTCAGGGTGTGAGCGTCTGCTCTGTGACCAGGCGCCGTGGCACATGCCTTTCATGTCATGCCTGTCTTGTCTGCGCGTCTTCACAGCATCCCTAAAAGCGTGATGGCGATTCGCTTTAGTACACACAGCAGACTCTACCGAGATTTAAGCGCGAGTGATTACTGAATATTATTTTCTTGTTCTCCTTCCTGTTATGACTACTGCTATGTTATTTGCTGTCATTAATACCTATGGAATGTCTTTGTGCATAAGGCACTTCTTTATTCCCATTTTTTTCTTTGCCATAAGATAGAGTCTCATAAGCGGGAAGATGCTCGTTTGCCTTCCACAAAGGACACAGTAATTTTTGTTCTCTCACAACAGCTCCGAGTTCAAAGTGTTCTTGCCAGCTTTGGTCATTGTGGCTTTTTCTCAACTTTACCGGAGTATGGTTTATGTCAAGTAAACTCCATGTCGAGTAAGTAAGTGGGCGAGTTTTGATGGCGCAGCGCGCTCGGGGCGGCCAGTCTGCTGTCTGTGCCTCCAGTTTCGCCTTTGCTGAAGCATCCTGTGAATGGGGCCTTTCAGTGTGCCGCTGTTTTCCCACGCCTGACTTCCTCACTCAGCGTGATGCTTCTGAGATTTATCCTCGGTGCTGTGTTGATCAGTAGTCTGTTCTCATCACCAGTAACAGGCCACCGAGTGGCTACGCCACGTTCCGTATGCGTCTCCTCCTGGTTCCCAGTTTGGGTTTATTTAGGAGCACAGCATCTGTGAACGTTTGTGTACCAGTGTCTGTGCAGACACGGGCTTCACATCTCTTGGGCAAGTACCTGGAGACGGCTGAATCGCCGGTAAATACACCTTTAGCTTTACAAAACCTGCCATTTTCCTAAGTGATTGTTTTTTCTTTTCTTTCAATTTTTTTGGCTGCGTGGCTCTTCGTTGCTGTGCAGAGCTGTTCCTGTTGCGGCGGGCGGGGGTTACTCCGCAGTTGCAGGGCACAGGTTTCTCCTGTTGCAGACACGGGCTGTGGCCCCCGAGCCTCAGTAGTTGCGGCAGGCGGGCTTGGTTGCCTCGCAGCAGGTGGGGGTCTTAGTTCCCGGACCGGGGACTGACCCCATGGCCCCTGCGTTCACAGGTGGGTTTTTAACCACTGGACCACCAGGGAAGTCCCCTGGTATTTTTATAAAAGGCAAATTTGCCTTCTTAAAAATGACAACTTGTTCTTTCGGCGTGATTTTTTTTAATTGCTAGTGAGATTAATATTTTCCCACATTTTGCCAAGCGGGTCTGTTTCCTTCTCGGTAGTTACCTGTTTGGGTATTTCGCTCATTCACCTATTGCGTTCTTGCGCATTTCTCTTCGTAACTTGCTACGCTGTGAATTCTTTATATGCAGACAGTTATTTATTGTGACTTGTGCTCCCCTGGTTTTCATGTTTCCTTTGAGTTCAGCTGTGCCTCTCTTGGGCGTAAGGGGAACTTTGAGTGTTCAGGGTGGCAGGCGGGTCTTGACTTTCGCGACCTCTCTTCTCGCTTTACCTGAGTGTCCCTGGTCTGGCCTCTGCCTGACTGTCCCACCTGTCTGTCCTGCCTGCGTCTCTGGGTGTGGCGCCCACAGCCGCTCTTGGCAGTGGTTCTGGCGTCTCACCGGGGACAGGCGGTGTACGAGGGGGCTCCCCGACAGAGTAGTTTTCTTCCTCCTGAGTTTGTCATTGGTACTGAAACAGTGATGCGCTAGTGATAACATCTGTGTGATGTCCACAGCGAGCCTTGTTCCTTTCAGAGGTTAGCGCTGGGTCTCCCCACCTGCACCTGCGGGGCAGGCAGGGGCTGCAGATGCTCGGGAAGACGGGTGGGGAGGGCCCTGTCTGGGTGCCCAGGTGCCTTCTCAGCGGGTGGCTGGCCCACCTGCCTGTGGAGTCACCGCTTTGAGCTCTGGGCGATCTGAGTCAGGGGCGCTTCAGCCCTTGTGTTGTGTGTGGTCTTGGGGCTTCATTGAAGGTTTTTCTTGGGTCAGGCCCTTGTGACTGAAAGAAAAGGGCATGTTTGCACCGTGTCCTGTGTGGGGCACCCAGGCCTCGGGTGGACGGTGGCTGGGCTGCATCTGTGCTGTGGCACCCTGGGCAAGGCACCCACCTCCCTGAGTTTGTCTCCTGTTAAGTTGGGCCAATCCGTTTATTCACGCAGCATTTATTGAGTGCCTGCTGTGTGCCTGGCTCTGTTCTGGGCACTATACTCAGATGGTCATCCAGGCAGGTCCCTACTCCTGGGACCTCCTTGTGCAGCCCAGGGCCTGTCGTGAAACCCCAGATGTAGTGATGGTGGTGAAACAAGGTGAGCCGGGAGGGGAGCGCCTCCAGCACGTTTACTGTGGGGCCTGAAGTGGCCCCTGAAGCCAGGAGAGCCATCTGAGCGGCAGCGGGCATGACAGGAAGGAGCCGCCTGTGCAGAGGCCCCGGGGCAGAGGCGCGGGCATCCCCAGGAGGCCAGCAGGGCTGGTGAGTGGCGAGGAGAGGGGCTGTCACGGGGAGTTTTCTCAGAACTTTGGCTTTCATTCTGAATTCCACGGGAAGGTTTGAAGGGGGACAGGAGCCGACTTTAAATACAGACCCCGTAGCTGTGATGTGGGGGGCGGAGTGGGGGTGGGAGTGGACGCGGCCATGGATGCAGTCCAGGGAAGCTGCCCCCGCCACCCCAGGAGGGGAAGGGCCTGGGGGTGGCGCCCACCAGGCTCTCTGATGGCCACGGGGCTCCGGCACTTCCCGGGAGAAGCAGTGAGGCGGTGGGCCGGTGGTTCGGGAGCGGCCTGTCGAGGATGGGGGCACCAGCGCAGGGTGACCTTCGGGCTGGGCCCCAGGAGCCCCTGTGTCGGGGGGGACACGGGCAGGCAGTGTGCCGCAGCCGCCCTTGCTAACTGGGCCAGATGGGCTGTGAAGAAAGCGATCGCTCAGAGTTTACAGCAGGGAAATGGGACCCCTTGTGTGGACCTGCTGGGCCAGGCCCGGCGGCACGCGGAACCCTGGAGAGCACGTTGGCATGTATTTTGTGCCGTCTCCAGCACTCCAGTGCTGCACGCAGGATCCCCACTCCCACCCTTAGACCCAAGGACCTTCCCTTGTCAGAACCTGGGGCTGCCAGCTGCCGGCCGATTGCTTTGCATCCATTATCTGGGTCCATTGCATTGCATTTTCCGAGAGCCTGAGTGTGTGCGTGTGTGTGTGGTCTGACAGGTCTGAGGACTCAGCAGTTTCTAGCTCTGGGATCTTGGGCCCCTTTTTCTGACTCCTGAGAGTCAGTCTCTTCTCTTGTGAAACCAGGCAGCCGCAGTAACAGGCTGTGGGCAAAGTTCAGTGAGACAGCCCGCATGACTCTGCCTGGCAACTGCAGGAAGCACTGTGGCCGCCCACCTGGTGCCGTGGGTACCACCAGGCTCCTTCTGCTTGCAGAATAAGGAGATCGCCCGAGGGGGTATGCGCTTGAGCCAGAGTGACGCGGATGGTGAACTTGACTCACTGTGGCAGGTGATGGGGTTCGGAGCCCTGACCCACTGCTTGTGGAGACCACAGCGGCTGCCGTAGCCCCCACCCCCAAGGGACCAGGAAGCAGTGGGTGTGGGCAGTCTTGGAGCGTTGAGTCTAGAAGGCCTTCTGCTGGGCTGGGGGCTCAGAAGGAGCTGACAGTAAACTGTCCTGGGAGAGTTCTTCTTCTGTTAGGAAGAACGCGGCCCACCCCGCTTGATTTTGTGCAGGGGCTTTAGGGGTGTGAGTTGGGCGCTGCCTGTTGTCACAGTGGTCAGTCCGGGGGTCTCTCCCGGCCTTTGCCCCCGAAGCTGATGGGTGACCTTTGTCTTGATCAGGCTCGCCGGCCTGGGCCCCTGACTGATGAGACCCCCTTCTGTTTTCCTTACGTGGGAGCCAGCCAGGGTGTGGGTGTGGGTGGGCTGCGGACCCTCTGGACGCAGCGGGCGGGAGCCTGATGTAAACAGGGCCAGGGTGTTTAGAACTCCAGGGCCTGAGGGCTGAGCCTGCCCCCGCCCCGCCCCCCTCCACCCCGGGCCCCTGTTCTGACCACCTGTGAGGACATGGGCAGCCCCATATCCGCCCCGAGGGTCCCGCCTCCAGGGGTTCCAGAAGACAGATGCTCTGGGAGCAGAGGGGAACAAACCAGCAGCAATTCAGTATCTTGGGTTTCTAAGCAGTAGCTCTGCAGCACATCTTGCCCTTTCATCAGGTCTGTTCAGACGCCCACCTTCTTTAGGTCCCGTGGGCCAGCCACATCTGTGGTGTCTGCCTTCACCCCCAGGAACCTGGGGATCAGAGAGGTCCCTGGGTTGGCCCGTGGTCACACAGCTAGTGCAGAGCTGGAGCGGAAACTCTCAGCCTTCCTACCGGAGCCTGTGGGCTTTTTCCCTCCGTGCATGGGAAAGAGGACCATAACGATCTAGGTATCAGGAAGAAATACTGTCGATAATAAGAAGCAGAGTCAGCCTGGAGTGCTGGAAGGCTGCCTGTCTCCTGCCTGCAGCTGAGCCCAGCAGGCAGAGGGGCAGCTGTCCCTTTAAGTCAGATTCCCGGGGTGGGGGTGGGGAGGGAGGTGCCGGCTGGGTGGATCTCCCCTCCTGAGCCCTCGGGGCTCCCCGCCAGACAGCCTGCGGCGCCTTCCCTCCGATCCAGGCTTCCCTTCCCCGCGCGATGCTGCTGATTCATCCTGGGGCTGGAGTCCGCGGTGCTGCGGGGCTCGGGGCCGCGCCTCTGGGTGGAGGGCTCGGGGCCTTCTGGGGAGGTACCCTTGGGCCTCTGCGGGTGCCCCGTGGGGGCTGGGGCGTAAGGGGAAGGGGGCTCCTCACATCGCGGAGGTCTGCAGGGGGCAGGGAGGGGCCAGGGCTCGGCCCAGGTCCCTCACAGGTGCCCCCCCCCCCAATCCCCTCTGGCCTCCTTGCACAGGGTGCTTCAAGGACGACCGCATCGTCTTCTGGACGTGGATGTTCTCCACCTACTTCATGGAGAAGTGGGCCCCGCGCCAGGACGACATGCTCTTTTACGTGCGCCGGAAGCTGGCGTTCGCGGGCAGCGAGGGCGCCCTGGACGGGCGGAAGGTGAGCGCCCCGGGGGGCCCCCCCAGCGGGATCCGCAGGCTTGTGGGCCGCGGGCCTGCAGTCCTCCGCGCGTTAGGAGGGGAACGCGGTGTTCATTCAGCGCCTGCCAGGTGCCAGGAGCTGGGCGGGGATGGCCACACAGGTGGGTATTATTACTGAGGTTCCCCATGAGCCCAGCAGGCAGCGATGAGTATCGCTACAGTGCCTTGGAGGAGACACATCCAGAGGCTGGGTGGTCTGGCCGGCATCTCATCCTTAGTAAGTAAACAGGAGAGCGAAGACGTTGACCCCGAAGGCTGGGTCCAGCCTGGCTGTGGGCAGGTGACCTGGCTTGGTGATGGTGGTGATGGTGGTGATGCCTGCCAGCCCCTGAGCCCTCACCTCACCCCCAACAGGGGACTCAGCTCTCTGCCTCTCCCATCTCCCATGTCTTCCCACAACTGGACAGGACAAGGGCTGTTATCCCCTTTTTACCGAAGAGACCAAAGGCTTGCAGGTGACATGAGTCACCTCCGGTGTTTAATCCACTGTTTCAGTGTGTCCACAAGTTAATAGAACAAGCTTTGCATGTCTTTCAGAAGCTTTATTTAGTGTTTTGTAAAATGTTGAAGCAACCTGTATGCCAAACATACAAAGACAATGTTTTCATTTAAATACAAAAACGCCTCGGGCAGTGGAGACAGGTCTTTGCAGCGTGCCTGCACCAGCGCTTGTGACCCCGGGCTTGGGCTCAGTGGCTGGGGCTAGGTGGCTGGGGCTCATGCCTTCCCTCCCCTGTGCCTGCTCTTTGAGCCTGATCGTGCAGGACGGGTTTTCTGCAAACGGACAGGCCTGGTGCCTGCTGCAAAGGAGACATGGTGGCCTGCAAGCCTGCGGCCAAATGGCTGGTCCGGGCGGGGTGCATGACAGGCGGGAAGACCTGGGTGGGGGGGCAGGGTGCTCTGATGACCATCTGAAGTCTGCAGCGGCTGGCTGTGTGACCGGGTTGTCACTGGGGCCAGTGGATGCTGGGACCCTGAGTGCATCATGCGGAGCCAACACAGTGTGGGTCACTATAGTGACCGGAAGGGAGGGGAGTGGCCAGCAGAGGCCACCTGAGTGAGGCGGGTCTTGAAGGAAGGGGAGAGATGGTCCCGGCGGAGGGGCAGGTGGAAGGGCAGGTGGCCGAGCGGTGGGCCTGACCGTCTGCTGAAGTTTTAAGTTGCAGATTTTTTTTTTTTTTTTTTGCAAAATCTTGGTGGTTGTTTAAAGGCAGTGTGTTGAGGCCAGAGGCAACAGTAAGGACTGTGTGCACCTGAGACGTGGTCGTGCCTTGAATGTTGGTGCCTGGAGAGGCCCTGGCTCTGGTCAGGGAGGGTTTTCTTAGCCGATCTGGCCTTGACTGCTCCAGTGGGCAGGTGGGGCTCAGGAGGGGTCAGCTCTGTGGGTTCCCAGAGCGGCGGGGTGGGGAGGTGAAAGGAAGTGGCAAGTGCTGGCTTTTCTCTTGGGGAGAGAACCCTGGACTCAGGCCTGAGCGGTTTCGGAGCCGGAGGCCTGAGGCTGTGTGTGAGGTCCCCTGAAGGTTGGGGTGGGGCGGTGTTGACAAGGTCAGTGAGGGGAGCCCGAGTTTGGGAGCGTGTGGCAGTCTAGCTGTGCGTGTGCTGGAACATTCCATCGCACCTCTGCCCTGAGCCCTCTGCAGGCCCTTCTCTCCCAGCACTGGGAGCACAAGATGACTCAGCCTTGGCCGGGGCCTCAGGGAGCACTCCCCCGCCCCCCTGCCCCCGGCCTGGTCTGCTGGGACCCACAAGGTGGCCAGTGGCACGTGGAATGGTTGGTGCTGTGATGGTGGGAAGAATGGGGTGGCTGGGGACCCACAGAGAGGAGGAGGTGGCGTCTGGCCGGAATGTTGTAGGTCAGAGCGAGGGGATGACGGTGGATAGAGGACATTTGAAGGGAGGGGTGAGCCAGCACACGCATGACAGGCCCCGCCGGGGTGGGTCTGCGGTGTCTGGAAGGCAGCAGGCGGGGGAGAACCCACGGGTCTGGAGGTGCGAGGTGGACGGGGCGGGGGAGGAGGGAGATCACACAGCTGCTCCCGCGCAGCCTCCCAGCCTGCTTTTGCTGCGAAGAGCAGAAAGGAAAGCCCCTGGCCGGCACGCCGTGGGCGCTGCTGCAGGGCCTGCGCACTGCGGGCTCTCTGCGGGCTCTCTGCGGCAAGCCCGGCCGCCTCCCGCCCCCTCCTCATCCGGCCGCCCCGCCGAGCCGGTACCCAGTTGCCGTAGCAACCCGAGGGCCTCCCGCTTGCTCAGCTGGTGTACAGGGTGGCTGGCTGGACGGGCTGCCTGTGGGCTGGGCCAGGATGCTGGGATCCCCCCGCCCTGCTGGGAGGCCCTAGGGACGACCTAGGTGGGAGGCTAGCTTCTTGATGAACCCCCGGCGTCGTGAAGCCAGAGGACCCAGGAGGGAGATTGGAGTCCGCGCCCCGCGTGCGAGGGGCCAGTGAGGAGAGGATGCCCCCGGGGCGGGGGATGCGGTGTGGGGGGCCGGTGCCGGGACTCACCTCTGACCTGGGCCTCGCAGCTGGCGGAGGCCGAGCCTGAGGTGGAGGTGGAGGTGTACCGGCGGGACTCCAAGAAGCTGCCGGGCCTCGGAGACCCGGACATCGACTGGGAGGAGAGCGTCTGCCTGAACCTCATCCTGCAGAAGGTACCGGGCGCCGTGCGCAGGGCTCCTGGCGGCGGGGGCGGGGTGCTCGAAGGCCCCGGGGCACAGCGGAGCCCTGCACTCCCCTGTCCTGCGTCCCTTATAGCTGGATTACATGGTGACCTGTGCTGTGTGCACGCGAGCCGACGGCGGGGACATCCACATCCACAGGAAGAGGTCCCAGGTGAGCCCGCGGGCGCCCGGGGTCCCCCTCCCGCTGCCCTGCCCCGCGGGGAGGCTGATCCCAGAATTTCCCTGCAGCCCTGGGGGCCTGGGTCCCAGCGGCTCCTGGGGCCCTGGGACCCTGGGACCCCGGCGATCTGTGCCTACCCCACCCCAGCGCGTGGCTCCGGCCCGGGTGCAGGACACGGTGGGGGTTTCACTCAGCCCCCTCCAATCTTTTTTTCTTCCAGCAAGTGTTCGCGTCCCCCAGTAAGCACCCCATGGACAGCAAAGGGGAGGAGTCCAAGATCAGCTACCCCAACATCTTCTTCATGATCGACAGCTTCGAGGAGGTGGGGGCTCTGTCTTGGTCTGGCTCCGTGTGTCAGGGGATGTGACCCTCCCCCCCCCCCCCAGTCACCCCTCAGGCCTCACACGCCTTCAGGAAGGAGGTAGGGGCAGGGCTGGCCTCCTGCTCTCCCTGCTGCTTCCTTGACTCAGGGCAAATGAGTTCACCGGGCTCCGAACCTCAGTGTTCTCATCTGTAAAATGGGCGTCAGGGTTGAAAGATCAGAGAGCTCACGCGTGGGAGGAGGTGTCATCAAGTCCTGCAGATCGCTGCCCGGGCAGGAGGGATGGTTATTACCACCCTTGAATCCTAAATGAGGCCTCCACACCTTGGGATCCTAGGATGCTGCGATGGGCGGGGCTCCGGAAGTTACAACTGGGGCCGGAGGCAGCTCACTCGACTGGGAAACGCAGGGTGCTGGGAAGCCAGCTGCGCCCCCTGGCGACCCTGCCGGCTCCTGTCCAGCCATCCTCCTGTCGCGGTCTGGGCAGTGGAGCTGTTCCCCCCACCACCCGCAGTGAGGGCCGGGCGGTGGGAGAGGGGGTGAGTTGGGGGGATGGGGGCCCCTGGAGCACTCATGAAGGGTGGGGTGTGGGCTGCAGGTCGATTCTCGATTTGGTTGGCGTCTTGAGCATCTCAGGTCAGGGAGCTGAGCGCCCTCTCCAGACTCACACAGCTCATCCACAGCAGAGCTGAGATTGAAGCTGGAGTCTGGATGATCTCAGAGCTCAGCCTGCACACGGCCCCCTGCCCCACGCCATGGGCAGTGACTCTGGCGGGGGCGGGCTGTCCAGTCCCTTGCAGGCGGCCCCCACCCCCACCCCCACCCCCACCCCCACCCCCCGCAGGCAGGCAGGCTGTGCGGCTTCTGAGCTGGTGCCCACGCACAGGCCCTGACTGCCGGGGCAGGGCTGGGGTGGGTGGGCTGCGCACCCATATCTGAGGGCATAGAAGACACTCGAAAGCGGGCCAGACAGTCCCTGTGAACTGTTCTACTTCCTGGTGTCCCTCCAGTGGACACCGGGTGGGGGGGGCGCATCCTCTTCCAGTCCCAGAGTCGCTTATGACCTCAGCCCCTTGTAGACGCTGCCCCTGCCCACGGGTGGGCTGTCCTTGCTGTGCAGGTCCCTGTGGAGTGGAGGCAGGCCTGGGGGCCTTGGGCAAAAGCCTTCACATCTGTGGCCCAGTGTTCTCACCTGTAAAGGGGGAGTTTCCAAGCAGCCCTCCCTGGGTCAAGGAGCGGGGCGGGGGCGAGGGGGGGGCGGGGGGGGGTTGGGGCGGGCGGCTGGGAGCCGTGCCGGGGGCGGGGGGCAGCTGACTGGTGCCATCCCCGCGTCCGCTTCACGCCCCGCCTCCCCAGGTGTTCAGCGACATGACCGTGGGGGAAGGGGAGATGGTCTGCGTGGAGCTGGTGGCCAGCGACAAGACCGACACGTTCCAGGGGGTCATCTTTCAGGGCTCCATCCGCTACGAGGCGCTCAAGAAGGTGTATGACAACCGCGTGAGTGCAGGGTGGGCCGGGCCCAGGAGCACCCCTCTGCCCTTGCCCAGCTCTGCTGTACCTGCCCCTTGCCAGAGCTCCTGCAGCGCCCCCAGTGCCCCTCCTAGGCAGCTGGGGCCTGGGTCACGTGGTGCTTTTCCCGGGAATACCCTCCTGGGACTCTTGGTCCTGGACAGAGTTCAGGTGGACAAGTGCCCTCCTGCTGCTGAACACTGCCCCGGGGTGTCCTCTCTGGATCCCAGGGCAAGGGATGGGGAGGCGGCCTTGGTCCCACCATCTAGGGTGTCAGACAGGGATGCGAGGGTCCTGGCACCACCCCCGCCTTGTGGGCAAGCCCGGGTCAGCCAGGGCTGGGTCTCCCCAGAGTGGGGCTGGAGGCCCTCAGGGGCTTCTTGAGGGAGGGTCCCCCTGGCTGCTGGAGCCCCCAGGGACCGGGCATCCCCGCCTGCCCTCCCGCAGGTGAGCGTGGCGGCCCGCATGGCCCAGAAGATGTCATTCGGCTTCTACAAGTACAGCAACATGGAGTTTGTGCGCATGAAGGGGCCCCAGGGCAAGGGCCATGCCGAGATGGCGGTCAGCCGTGTGTCCACAGGTGACACATCCCCCTGTGGGACCGAAGAGGACTCTAGCCCGGCTTCACCCATGCATGAGCGGGTAAGGCTGCGCAGCTCGGGGAGGGCCTCTGCCCCTCCCTGAGGCCCGCCTCCCACCGCCTCCCTGGTCCTTCCCGCCCCCTACCCCCGGTGAGGTAGGTGTCATGGTCCCCAGCCTTCTGGGGAGGAGGCCAAGGTTCAGAGAGGGCAGGTGACTGGCCCAGGTTCACGCAGCAGGTTAGTGCCTGGGCCCCGAGCTGCCACGGCGGCGGGGCTCAGCCAGCGGGGTCCCAGCGCCTCGCCTGGGCGAGGGTGGGCACCCGAGCGGCCTTTCCAGGGGGTGAGATGGGGACAATGATGGATGAGCTCCAGGAGGGTTGGCCGGAGCCTCAAGACCCTGGGGCCCCCCGGCTGGTCTCTGCCTGGGCTGCTTGCCAACCAGATGCTGGGCGCTGGAACTGCTGGTGGCCGCCGCAGCTGTGGGCTGGTCCGAGCCTTCCTGTCTGCAGAGCTGGGCAGTCCCAGGCCTGCCGGGGTTCCTTGCACTGCCCCCTGCCATGTGGCTCACGCAACAGCACTGAGCCTCTGAGCCCTTTCTAGGCCGCTGTCCCTCCCTGGGGCCGGGAAGCTGAGCTCAATGGCAGCCTTATTCCCAGAGCCTCTGGGGTGGTAGGCGGGGGCAGGGCTCAGGCAAAAGAAAATACCCAGCCCGTTGGCCGCGTTGGCCGCGTTGCCCGCGTTGGGGGCTCCAGAGGAGACCGGGGGTCTTGAAGGAGGAGCGCACCCCCCCAGGCGTCTCCAGGAGGGGCTGCGGGGTGGGCCGCAGTCCAGGCACTGTTGCTCGCGTGAGCTGGGACAGGTCTCTCCTCTCTGAGCCTCAGTTTGCTCACCCGGAAATGGGGTGAGCACACACCCGCCTCCCGAGGTGTTGGGGACTCAGGAGCCAGGGCATCAGGGGCCCCGCCGGGGGTGGGGCCGGCTGGGGCATCTGCCTGGAGAAATGGCCCCCGAGCGTGAGGGTCCTGCGTCCCCGCTGGCACGCCTGCGGTCAGGGAGCCACGCGCACTCTGCCTCTCACTCTGTAAGCGCACCAGCACACGCCCTCCAGGCAGTCAGGTGGCACTTTTCTTTCTCTTGTTATCTCTTTTTTTTCTGCTTTGAGTTTCCTGCAGTGAATGTGTTTTGTAAGCAGAGCAGAAACAACAAACGCTCTCTTTCTGTGATGATGGGTGAGAATTCTGGGCAGAAGCCTCTGTTGTCTTGGGAACAGAGACCGTTTGTCTCTGCAATAAGGAGCCTAATCCCCCTTGGTCCTCAGGTGCCCACTGAGGCTAACAAATGTGTGCATAACAGCCCTTGTGAAGAAGTGGGCTGGGCTCGGGCCGGACAAACCTGGGTGCCAGTTCTGGCCTTGTGCTTGCTGACAGAGAGGCTACTGGACCCGTCCGGGCCTTCATCTTCCCATCTGTCAAATGGGGGTGCTGCTCTTTCTCTCCCAGGGTGGCCGTGGGGGGTGGAGGAGACAGTGCCTGGGAAAGCCCCAGGCCCGCAGCAGCAGGGGGAACCTAGGGTCAAGGGGAGGGGCCTGGCAGGGTCCTCCCTGTGCTGCTCGGGCCCCCCGCCTCTGTGCTCGCTGCCGCTTGCGCCCCCCTTTCCCAGAGGGGTCGTTTGTAACCAGCACATGACAAATGGAGACTCTGTGTATTGTGGTTTCTGGTGTTTGTTTTTCTATCTTCTAAAAACCTTCCCCGGCTTGTGGGAGGACCGTCTGGAGCCCAGCGGCCGCCGGGACTCTGGTGGATGTCGGAGCCGTGACGAGGAGGCTGACGGGGCTCCTGAAGTTTCAGTCCCAGCTCACCTTGTTCCTCAGATTCTTGTTTGCATGGGGAGGAGGGAGGAGATGGGCCACGTTCCCTCTGCCTGGAACGCCCTTCCCCCCCTTCTTCACCTAGCGAACTCCTACTCGTCCTTCAAGACCCAGCTCAAGCAGCGTCTCTTCCGGGAAGCCTTTCGTGATTCCCCAGGCTGTTGATTCCTTTTGCCTCTGTGCTCACCTGTATCTTGTGCTTCCTTTTTTTTTCTGTCTTTAACAACCAACATTCAATGTGTGGTTGTCAACTTTTGGGTCTCTCGCCCCCCCCCCCGGAAGACTGTGAGCTCCTTGAGGGCAGGGACCCCAGTCATGTGCTCCCCTGAGTGGGTGTGGAGAATGGTTGGTGATGGGCAGCGTGGTTAGAAGAGAGGAGAGCGGGAGATGGAGGGGTGGACTATTTGACCACTGCGCTTCTGTGGAAGGATGCTGGGGGAGAGAGGGGACAGGAGATAAAAACCAGGAGAAGAAATTAGAGCATAGCCTTAGGGGCAGAAGCCCTGGGGTGCAGCCCCAGCGTGGCCACTGTCTGCTGAGTGACCTTGGCCCCGCCAGGGTGGCTGTCCTGCCTCAGCCGGTTCTCACGTCAAGGGTGGTCGGGAAGGTTTGGCGGATTCAGCAGCCAGGCTTGCTCTGTGCTCGGATGACCCCTGGCCAGTGGTTGAGGCCCCAGGAGGGCAGCTGGGTTCTTCCCGGGGTGGAGCTGGTGGCCAGCGCCTGCCAAGCCCCAGGCTGGCTGCGCTCTGCGGGCGGGAGATGGGTGGGCGCCGGGCGCCCCCAGGTTGGCGGGCCGCCCTGGTGACATGCTCCTTGTTCCCAGGTGACCTCCTTCAGCACACCCCCCACCCCTGAGCGGAACAACCGGCCTGCCTTCTTCTCCCCATCCCTCAAGAGGAAGGGGCCCCGGAACCGGATTGCAGAGATGAAGAAGTCTCACTCGGCCAACGACAGCGAGGAATTCTTCCGGGAGGACGACGGGGGAGGTGACCCTGCTGCTCCCCGCTGCCCCCCGGCCCGCGGGGCCTCCTCACTCCCTTCTGCACATTCAGAGAGCCAGGGGGCTGTGTGCCAGCCCATCCTGTGTGGGGGTGGAGCTGTGGACAGACAGCAGACGGCCACCAAGGGGAGTCCCCAGCCCCAGCTCAGCGTGGCCGGCAGTTGGCACCTGATTTCAGGGGCTGCGAGGGGAGGGCTCTGGGCACGCGCGCATGCTGTTCCCTCCCTCTGCGAGGTGCCCTGCGGCCCTGCCGCCTCCAGCGCGGTGTCCCTCGGGGCTCACCTGGCCTCCTCCCTGAGCCCGGGCCCGTCTGTCCAGCGGCCTCCTGGGCATCTCCGCCCGGGTGTCTCTGCGGTCCTCGATCGCACCCCTATCGCTCGGTCCTCAGGCCTCCCTGCTCTCCTCTCTGCCCTGCATGGGTCCCGCTGTGGGAGCGGTAAGGGCAGGGCCGTGTTTATCAGAGGGGCGGCAGGAGGCTGTTGGAAGAGCTTAGAGGGTCCTGATCGGCAGGACTGAGGCAGAGGGCCTGTTGGACGAGACCTTGGCTGGGGCCGCAGACCCCAGCCCGGGTCTTGAGCTGCTCTCGAGTGGGCTTGGGCAGCGCCGCCCTCCTGGGCTCCTTCCAGACCAGTGGGAAAGCGTCCATAGCACCCACCTGCCTCCCTGGGCGGCCCACCAGCCGGGTGATGGTGCCAGGTCATCCCAGCTGTACCCCCGCACCCCTCTGGGGAGAGGACCGGAGCGGGGCAGCCACGGGGTCCGGCACAGTGACAGGCCCGGGCCCACAGGGGAGGCGCTCCAGGACCGGAGCGGGGGCATCAGGGAGAGCCCTGAGGGGGGGACCAGGCTGGAAGGCAGAGGGGGCTGGGCACCGCAGGAGGGCAGTCAAGAGGAGGGTCGGTCGGGTCAGAGGTCGAGCTGGGCTGGGGAGGGGTCACCTGGGTGGGAGTCACGCTCCGCTCCCGCGGCCTGGGCCTGATGCGCCGTCTCTGCTGCAGCTGACCTGCACAACGCCACCAACCTGCGGTCTCGCTCCCTGTCGGGCACGGGGCGCTCCCTGGTCGGGTCCTGGCTGAAGCTGAACAGGGCAGACGGGAACTTCCTTCTCTATGCACACTTAACCTACGTCACTTTGCCGCTGCATCGGATTTTAACAGGTAACTCTGACTTTGGGGTGGGACCTCTGGGGGAACCACGGGCCCTAAAAGGTACTCCTGTGGGCAGTGCTCAGGTGCCCACACCTGCCCCCAGAGGGCCTTCAGACCCTCAGCACGTGCATGCTACTCAAGGGGCAGGCGGAGCTCGTGCTGGAGGGCCTGCGGGGCCGTGGCTCCGGAGTCAGGCTGCCTGTGTGAGCCTCGAGCCCCGAGCCCTTGCCCCGTGGCGCAGCCGCCCCAGGCGTGCTCGTTGCCCGTTCCTGTCCAGAAGGAGGGTGAGCCCAGCCCCGTGGGTCCCCGAGGGCGGGAAGAGCGCCTTGGGGGCTTCCCTCACAGATGGAGCACCGGGACGGTCCCTGTGCCCCTCTGCGAGCACGGGAGGGCCACCCTTCCCTGTCTCCTCTATGACCCCCCTGCCACCCTAGACATCCTGGAAGTTCGGCAGAAGCCCATCCTGATGACCTAGCCGTGTGTGGAGCCCGCGCGGAGCCCCCAGCCCTGCCCAGTCCTGGGGTACTGCCAAGTGCCTACTTGCCCACCGCCACTGGGGTCTTCTGGGACTGCCCAGCACCGGAGCCGGAGCCAGGCGGGGCCGCTCGCCTCCCGGGGCCAGGGCCGACCCCACGAACACCAGCCCAAACTGAAGTGCCTCCTCCTCATCCCTGCTGGCCCTGCTCCGGCCCCTGCGCCCACCCACCCACCACCCTCAGCCTGTCTCTGGGGGGGTCCTCTGCACCCCAAGGAGCAGACCCACCAGTAGGCCGCAAGAGAGCGAGGGAGCGGCCAGCAGCCAGCCTGCGGACCCGACGCTCACCTCCCAGCAGACAGCAGGGAGACCACCTGGCTGGAGCCGCGCCACGTGTCCAGCGCTCAAGGAAAACTGGTTTAAGATGTGGTGACGCTGATCCAATGAGTCAGTCGCGATCGTCTGTCCTCCCGGCTTCCCCGCAGTCGTCTTTAGATGGGTTTCCACAGGGAGCACGGCCGTCTGCTGGCTCTGCCCTGGGCTGGGAATACCTCACCCCGCGCCCGGCTCAAGACCGGCCCTCGTCCCGCCAGAATGGCCTTTGCTTCCAGCCAAAGAGCATCACCCACATACACACACCTCCAACCCGGAGACGACCTGTCTGCACGTCGGCTGGCGTGACCCGCGGGATTGGGGTCCTGAGGGCAGGAGGGAGGGGTCGTACCCGGACAGGAGAAGGGTGGGGTCTCCCGCCGGAAGGGTGGATGATGCGCCGTGGGGTGATGTCCTCCCAGAAAGGTTCCAGGCCGAGCCTCCATCCTCTGGGGCCGGGGCAGGAGCTGGAGCGTCTCGTCTTCCCTGCTTTCCTGGAGCTCATTTTCTTTGACTGGGTGCACCGGTCCCACGTCTCAGGCCAGTCACTGAGGCAAAGAGGCATTGGCTTCCCCGTGGCCCAGGGCTGGTCAGGCTTCCTTCCAGCTTGGATGGAAGGTTTCCATCTGCGGGGACACACCGTGCTCCTCTCAGAACCAGGAGTCTCCCTGGGAGCAGAAACGTCGCTCTTGCTGTTTCCCGCGGGATAAGCCGTTAGCTGGGTCTCCGCTGCTCTGTGCGCGCCCTCAGGGGTATCCAGAGGGTCCCTGGTGTGCGCTTAGTGAACCCCTGAAGGAGGAGAGGGGAAGGAGGAGGGGCTCGCGTTCCCGTCCGTTTCTGTCCTTTGCGCTCCAAGGGTTTGCTTCGAGCTCCGGGTAACAGGGCGACTCCTTTGGGGCTTCTCCAGATTTTGTATGCTGTTATTAAAAGCGAGCTACTGCATTTCATTCTGCCTCAGTTTGCCCACCTGTGAATGGGGCTGATACCACCTACCTCACTGAAGTCTCCAGGGTTCCAGCGCACGACCAGGTCAGGATGAGATGGCCAGTCATTCCGCATAGCTCAGCTCAGGTGATGGGGCATAGGAATGCTTTCCTCCCCCTCCGTGCCCACCCCAACCCTGTCACCCAGGCCAAGAAGGCGAGCAGTGAGGTCAGGGCGAACAGTCTCGCCTCCTCTGACAGCGCCCGGCTCACCCATGTTCAGCTGCATCTCAGCTCCTCGCATGGTTTGACCATCTGACGTCCCAAAGCTGCGTCTTCCAGCCCCAGAGCGCTGGAGCAGAGCTTCAGGGAGCCGGGAGTCCAGCCAGGGTCCTGAGATGGGGGTTGAGTGTTCCCTGGGCTCCTTTCCTTCCTGGTTTTCTGGGATCTGAAGGCTCTGGGCCCGACCTTGGGAAAAATGCAGTCCTGACTCATCTCCCCGGGGTGAGGTCGTTCAGCACACGTACAAGTGCAGGGCCCTCCTCATCATCCGCGGTGAGGAGCCGGAGGAGGGGCCTCCCACTGGGGCCAGGAATAGGCTCCCCTGTTAAGACACCTCGTAGGGTAACTGAGGGCCAACTGCAGGAAGCTTGTATTCGTGCTTTGCAGATCTTGGAAATGAGGGCCAGGGGTTAGCGATCACACCTCACTCGTAAAGCACATGAACAGACCCACAGCATGGTTTGGCTGTTTCATACCCAACGTTGAGGAGTCCCTGGCATATGCAGGCACTATGCTAGACATTTAGGTGCCATCATCACCCCCATCTTGGAGACGAGGAAGTGGCCACAGGGAGGTCAGGTGAGCTGCCCGAGACTGGACAGTGAGCCAGACGGCAGGAGCACAGCCCAGGCGTCTGGCCCCAGTGGACACGGAGCTGCGGCCCCCTGCCGCCCCAGGACGGACACAGGAGCTGAGCTTTCTCAGTCTTAAACCCTCCCCGGGGTACTTCTGACACTTGTTCTAAACAAGCGTAGAGGCGTTTGGTCACTAGGCAGTAAGCCGTTCTTCTGAGTTTTGCTTTTTTCAGTCGCAAATGACTTCAGTAACAGAGTCACAGAGAGGCACGTGACAGCTGGAACCGGGCCTCCAACGTCCCGGGGCATCTCGGTGTGGCCACACCTCACTTCCTGTAAGGCCATCTTTCATTTTCCAGGAACATGCCTGGCTTATGTAACATGGAGGCGGCCAGAGCGTGTGGGAACTGGAATTCAAGTCCGGGGTTCCTTTGAAGAAGCCTGTAACCTTTAAGCTTTTTAAGGACATTAGTAAGGAAGTTCCCTTCTTTCCAGTGAAACGTCTTGGTTCTATAGTCTGGCCAGGCCCTGTGGTCCCTGTTTGCATCTCCCAGCGCCTGAGGGTTCAGGCCACGTTCAGTCTCCATCCCAATGTCTGATAGAAGGAATTTTCAGTTGTCTGTGAAAACAACTGAGCCTTGTTACTTCAAAAGAATATTATTTAAAACAAATATCATTTAAAACATTAGGTAACAGAGAAGTTGTCAAAGACAAGCAAAGTATCCTATAGCCAGTCAACTTGGAGATAGCCTGGGTTTTCTGGTGAGTCAGAGCCTTGCTAATATTTGGGCTTTTCAAGGACTGTGAGCAAAGCGTAAGAAATCAACTAGGTTTCTACCAAAGATGCTAATGACAGAAAGGCATGTTCCTGATGTGATTTTTTTTTTTTTTCAAAGATTCTAACTAGAATCAAACCAGGATCTCTTTTTGCTATTTTAATCACATAAACTAGTCAGTAAACATTTTTGAAGAATGATGTGAAAACATCATTTTTTTTTCTGTTAAAAGACATTCCAGAGGAAGTCCCTATGCAGTTACTATTGTCTAATGACCGACATTTGAAAAACGTATTTGACATTGTCATAACACAGGCATTTTAAATTGCTGGCCAAATTTTTAAGATTTGCAGATAAAACTGTCAACTTACACCATGGTAATAGATTCCACTCTGATAATTCTGTTCAGTTTTCCAGTGTAGCTGGAATTTAGTTTCAAAAGCCAAGTGTCTTGACAGTTCATGGATTATTCCTGTTCAGTCCTTTTCTCTCCTGAGTATCAGAAAGCAGAGCTGTTTCTCTTTGAAAGGTGTCCGCCCTAGTGGGACAGACTCCAGCAGGGATGCGATGCTGGCCCAGGTTGGGCCCCAGAGCCGGGGTGAAGCAGCGTCTGGGGGCATCAGCTGTTCTTTGGACAGGGCTCCTCTCCGGCCAGAGTCCCGTCCCATCCTCCCAGGAGCTGGGTGCTGGGGGCACTGTGGCTTCCTTCCCTTGTCCCTGCTCACGGACTGACTGGGCGCTGACATGGCCATGGGTAGAAAGGAGCCCTGCAGCCCTTCCTTCGTCTGAGCCCCGGGGCACCTCACGGAAGCCAGGTCCCTTGAACACCGAGTGGCCCGGGGTTGGGTTCAGAGTCCATGGCTGGCAGAGCTTCGGGAGCGGAGGCGGCCGGCCTTGTGCAGGCGTTTGTGTTTACAGTTTGCTACCCTGCCCGAGGCAGGCGGGCATCTTTGCGGCTGCGGCTCCAGCCCTGAGCTCAGCAGGTCAAAACCCACAGTGATGCTCCAGCTCCGCTGCGGGCATCCAGTCTCTCATTCCCCCACTTCCTGAAGGTTGGGCGATTTAGGTGTAAATAGTAATCTTTTATGGTCTCCAAACGGATTCTATGTGTGACGATACGTAAACCTGCAAAGAAAACCTGTGGAGGTTTTTCATGACTTTGAGGCTCAATTAAAATGATTTCTACAAAGTCTATTTTAGCAGAAACACGACGGCATACTTTGACTGTGTTAGGATCTGTTGGTGGTATTTCCATAAGCACTGTCAACGGCTTCGGGATTAACCATCTTCCACATTCAATAGGAGTAATTTCTAAGCAGTAATTGTGGTTGGCTGTTAGCTGTGCTTTATGACTTTGCATTTCTTTTGAAAGTTGATTTGCATGTTGGGTATTATTTATTTCTTCTCTATTGAATCTGTACCATTATTTTTTTCTCTAATGGGTGTTTCAGATTAAATACGGATACTACTTCAATGTGTTAACTTGCTGATTGAATCTTAATTTTTTCCCCCGGAGATGTCTTAACCTTTGGAGCTTTGATACAAGTTACTCTACTGAATAACAAGAAGGCACGCCCCAGCTCTGGCGGGCCTGGGAGTTGGCAGGGAGGTCTGGAGGCCAGCAGCTGGAATGTGCTCAGATGCTGTATTTGCAGAATGAAATCACAGATATGCTTTAGGTTCGGCTTTTGGCCCCTATAAAGCAGTATATACCCTTTCAGCTATAAAATTTCCCAAGCTTTTGCTAGAGAACCTCTTAAAAGGCCCTCAGAGACGTGGGAAAAAGACTAGAATAAAAGTCAGGAGTCCCAGGTTCAAGTGCCGGCAGGCTCCCAACAAGTGACTGGTCTTCTGGAAGGTGGGTTTGGACTGTGGCTCTCTGTTGCCTCCTAGCTGTCAGGTAGACACTGAGAATGTTCACAGCCCCCACAGGCCAACTCCACCAGTGCCGCCACCTGCAGGTTCTGTGGAAGAAAACTGCTCAGGCAGCGGGCTCTTTCTTTCCATGGTTAGGTGATCTCTGATGTCATGAGGTCATGGGCAAAAGGCCTAGACACCACAAAAAGTTAAAACAAAAGGTGGGGGCGGGGGGCAGTTGGGAGGAACACAGACAATCAGGAAATAGGGTCATCACTTCAAATGACATCTCCTAGAAAGTCACTGCATTAGAAACACAAGGCAGGATCCTCAGAACTGGCGTCACCAAGGGCAGCCTGTACCTAGGAAGATGTGCAGATGGTGCTTAAAGAGGAGGCAGTTTAGTAGGGAAGAGAGGACTTCCTCTTCATCCAGGCAGCCTGCTTTCTTGCTGACTTTCTTGAGTCTCTAACTTGGAAGCTGCCTGCGGTAGCTGTGCCCTACTAACTGCCTGCTCTCGAAGGCTACCTCTGTCCCCATTCTCTCACTCTGGCATAGATGCGCTTTAGGAACCACTGTCGTGCCCTAGCTTGGAAAAAAAAAAGTTGACTGGAAGGGAAAACCTTGGGGAGCTTTCTACCGGGAGGAGGGGTAGATGTATAACCATCCATACAGCACCACGGTTCATTGTATATATACATGTTGGATGTGTAAGCACCCTGTACTCTGCGATCAACTGTTAAAATGACAGGACAGTTGGAAAACTTCTATGAGGAAGGAAAATATTTGTTTTGGGGATGATCAGACAAAAGATGTCTTTTCCTTTGCTTACAGCTTTATTCAGTTCTCTCCTGACTTGGCCTCCACGTAAGCCGAAAGGCTTAACAAGACACTTTTTTCGTTTGTGGGTTAAGGAACCTGACTTACTTTAATAAAACAATGAGACTGCTCCATTTGAAACATCATGGTTTTTAGTAAACTAGTGATTATATATTTTTAAAATTAATTTTTATTGGAGTATACTTGCTTTACAATGTTGTATTTCTGCTGTAAAGAGAATCAGTTAACACATGTACACATTTCCACTCTTTATAGATTTTCTTTCCCATTTAGGTCACCACCCATCATTGTAGGGTTCCCTGTGCTAAACAGTAGGTTCTCTTAGTTCCCTATTTTATACGTTGATTATATTTTCAATAAACCACTTTGTTAAAGAGATTTTAGACAGTTTCAGAAACCAGTGAAGCTTGGTCCTTTAATGGGCACACACATACCTTCAAGACACACTGCAGGGAGCCCCAGGTGGCTGTTCCGCCAACAGGCTCCATCTCCTTGGGGTTTTCTGAACTGTGAAGAACCGCCACCTACCTTCCCAGGTGCAGTGAAGCTGGACTGAGACATGTGCAAAGGCTGGTGTAGTTCCAGGAAGCTATGATGATCATTGTACCAAAAGGGCATTTTATAGGTTATCTTGAAACAACAGTCATAAAGGAACACAGATGTAGCCCACGGGTCCTCAAATTTGACCTGAGTCCGAAACAGCTGTTAAAATCCAGATGGCTGGTGATAAAATGTTCTGGAATTCTTGCTAACAGTGGTGATGGGTGTGCAGCTCGGTGCATAGACTAGAAACAGCTGGGCCGTATACATTAAAGAGGAGAATTCTATAGTGTGCGAACGACATCTGCCTCTGCTTCGGCAGGTGCAGGGTGGGCCCCCAAGCGTGATTCTGTCAGGGCCCTGGGTGCTGCTGCCGCTGCCCTCAGGACCACCCTGCAGGACCACCGCCCCAGCCTGGCCATCAGCTGAGCGCCTGAAGCAGGGCCAGCGTGGCTGCAGCGCACTCTTCCTCTCTAGACAGTACCTGCACTCAGCGTCTTCAGTAGTTTCCACAACACGTTGCCAGCGCAAGAAAACCATTTTGATGGGTAACTTAGTCTTTGTAATAGTTTTCTTGAACAGAGACACCTCTTATTAAATAAGCTGAGTAACTCAGAAATGTTTTAAAAATATGAACCTTACTCTAAATTACTGTGTTAATGCCTTAGTAGTGATTTCCTAAATCACCAAAAACAAGGTTACATAGACGCAAAATACATTTTTTTTCCTCGATCATTTTGATCCTTAAGTTTCACAATGTCCTCCTGGACACAGATTCCCAACTCCACTTACTTGCTGGAAGAAACCTTGCCTGCCCAAACTCGTTTCTTTGGAAAGTGCCCTCAGGAGTCCACGTCTGGAAGGTCTGCTGCAAGCACTAAGCAAGAATACATTAAAAGCTCCTAGCACGCTCCTCACAATAGCCAATGAAGGGCCTGCTATTCCCAGTCTAACCTGTAAAAACAGGGACCCAACAGAAAGTCTTGAATGGCCTGGAATGGGTCTCATCCGGCACAAGGGTTCCAAGGCACCTCGGGATCCAGTTACCGGTGGGTCTGGGTCTCGCCTCCCAGCCGACCCTCCTGCTGCTAGGGGCTTCCGGGCACACTCCCACACGGCTCCTCCCCCTCCGGCGGGCTTGACTTGCACCAACACCAGGTGCAGCAGAGGAACATAGAGTGTCAAACGCTGATTCTGTTTACTTTCCATTTATTCACATTTCATGGACTGATACACTTGCTCAACGGGATCATTCAAAAACAGATACACGCCGATTACATTGTCTGGCAATTCAAGTATTTTAGCTTTAGAAAACAGTTTCCTATATAAAATAGAAAGCAAACAATTGATCCATTTGATATGCGACCAAGTTTCCCGTCTCTGCTACAACTGGGTCTGCCACACCAGCAACACACGCACACACACACACCCCTGTGTCTGTCACACCAGCGACACACACACACAGGCCTTGTGCTCAGAGCACCACACGGGAAGGAAGTTGTGGCAGGCCCCTCCCTGTCGCCTACTGGTGCTCCAGGACAAAGCGACCTGCGCTCAGAGACCTCACTTCCAGAATGAGGATGACTACCAGGGGTTTGGGAGCGAGTCACTTAGTTTGTAAAAATGCACTGCACTTTCATTTGGATTGTTCTGAACTGTTCTCAAACAGAATAACTGACAAATGCTCAGAAACAGGCAATTCACTGACCTTTAAAACTAAACCAGAAAAGCCTTCCCTAAACTCTAACAGTAAGGTAGAATATTAGTTTTTTCCCTCTGCCCCAGAACAGGTAGGTATTTTTTGGCATGCAGCATATCAAAAATATGATTTAGAATTCAAACCATAAAATAATCCTTTTAAAAGAAAACCAGTCCATAAGCAGACCTGTGCTTTCATGAAAAACACAATCTGAAGTTTAAAAACTGGACACACATTCTCAGCCTATAATTCTAATAATGAAAACAGCATAGTACTCTATTTTTTGCTTAATGGGAATGCTCAAAAGGAAGAGATGAACACACAGCAGTTAAAAAAAGGCCACTGGGATATTCGGTATTTGTAAAGATACAACACAATCTGATTTAAAGATATACACACCCTTTAGGCCACATTTACGACACTCTCTTAGTAGATTCTCAAACCAAAGATAAAAACATCCACATTCAACATTTTAAAGCCTAATTTCTAATAACTTCTTAAAAAATAAATCTAAACCCAAGGGGTAGAATTGAGCTGTTAAACAGTGGGGACAAAAAGGCCAGCCCTCCAGGGGCCAAGGCGCCCCTCCCCCAGTAACATACATGGACTTAAGATTTTACAGAGAAATCCACACACACTTACTAGGCTCCTTTACACTCAGACATAATTAAAGTGTAGACCAGCAAGTTCCTAAAGGACAAGAGTGATTTTAAGACAATACCACATTTTGACTTATGGTATACATACCACATGTCCCCCCTGTAATTTCCACTTTAACAGTACAGTCTTAGCAAGAATTTGCTGGGAATGTTAGAAAAAAAGAAAGCCACACACACCCAGTAATTAAAAAAGACAAACTTTTTAGGATGCTGGTGGGGAAGAGTTAATCCAATCATGACTTTCATGCCATTTTTGGTGAACATTCCACATCACATGCAAAGGCAAACAAAATAATGCACCAGAGTTCCTACAGATAAAGAAGTCTGTGAGCCTGACTTTCTGATGGGACAAGGAGCATGTGAAAGCTAGGACGTGCTGATGAGGTTTGTTCCCCAAATTTCCCCATCCCTGTAACAGCTGGGTAAACCTAGTGTGAAAAGGGAAGGGCCAGTACTAAGTAATCAACCACTTGTTAACTAAAACTCCTCTACAACGAACACTCATGAACTTCTCATTTCTAAAAAGTAAAAGAAACAACAATTGCCACTTCCTCCCCAGGCCTCATGATAGAGCCAAATTATTCCCTAATAGTGCATGTTATCTACCCAAAGTCACACATGGGCCAATGTCTCCCACGGAACCAGAGGTGAGAATGCAGTAGTATAAGAATTTCATGATCAGTGTTGGCCCAACTACTTTACCTCAAGTATTAAACAGTGACGTATCATAAAATGGTTTCCCTGCTCCCTTTACATCTAAAAATTGTATTTTTTTTAATGAAAGCAACTGTACTAGCTACAGTAATTTTGACTTATCTTTTTTTGAAGTCAGAAGACATTATGTTCTGAAGAGCAGAATATACAAGTGTGAGCCCTCAGGCACAGACCCTGAGCCAGTCTGGTACCAGCATTAAATGACTCGTGAGGAATCAAAGTGGACACTGAGAGCATCGAACCTGACATCTAGTTCGCGTGACCAGAGTCTTCAGAGAGCGCTAGTGCTAGTTACCCAAAAGCTATGGAGAAGCAACGTGGCCGCCCCGGGGGCAGCCATGGCTCCATTCCACATGAACATACGGACCACCTCACCATTAAAAAGCAAATGGAAATGTCAGTATCAAATGTAGAATACACTGGTGTCTAAAAGTTAAAGGCAACGTTTACACACACAACTTCCTCTTCCATCACCTTATTGCGTGTTTCCTGCTTAGTTCACATGGCTCGTGTGCAATAAAAGCTCCTATGACTGAAGTCTAGGGTTTGGATCCACAGGGTTCATCACGGCACAATCAACTAAGAGCGTCTCCTTCCCCTTCTGCTGTGCGGTTTAACCCTTTTTTCTATAAGGGTTGTGACCACTGTCTGTGGTCTACAAACTGCCAAATTTGTGCTTTTAAACCTCTTTCCTGGCAAGCCCCCCATCCCTTTCGTCTCTAGGGGGATACAGAAGTAAGAGCACCTCATGAAGGAACCTACAGAACCAAACAAGCTACTCATTTCCTCTTAAAATGAAAAAGCAGCTCTGGAATCCTAGTAAAGCAGCCTGTGGGGTTAGAGGCCAGCGTCCACACGAAAACGGCTGAGGACTCCACTGCTGAAGGCAAACGTTCCAGCTGTAAAGTAACATGACAAAGCTGAGGGGAGCACCTCGGCCACAGCGCGGCAGCAGGTCCACCCCACACCAGCCACGCTCACTGGAGGACGCGCGGCCAGGAGGCTGCGCAGATGCTGGCAGCAGACCCCAAGCCCTGGATCAGAAAAGCCTTTGGGAAATCTAATCGATACCCTGATTTCAGTCCATTAAGAAATCACTTGTGGTTAGTTTAATAAATGAATGTTAAAAATCTTCCAAAATTTTTCTTTCAAATGTATTTTACACATTAGACAGTTCTTAAGAAGGGAGAATGCAGTTTCTTAACACTTAACATAGAAGGTTTTATTGGCCTTTTAATATTAATGTTCCCCACAAAAGTTTTAAGTTATCTCTAAGTCCTAGAACGTCAAAGTAAGAAGAGAAGAAAACTGACTAAGCTCAGGGGCTCTAGGGGAAGCAGCAGCTTGGCAGCCACTCCTCAGCGGGCATGCTCAGGCACCCTTCTTCTCCAGCAGGATTCTGTGCAGCTCATCCGCGTCCTCGCTTGTCTTCACCCGGATCAACATGGGGACGGGGGTGGCGGCGTTCTTCTCATCGACGGGTGGGTTTGGAACGCAGACGACGAGCACGTTGTTCTTCCCTGTGCGGGTGCATGGCATGCTGGGTGCAATCAGGATGTTGAGCAGTATGTTGCCTGCATTGAAACAAAGGGGAAAATGCATCAAAATAAACTACTTTCCATGAGACTACACCTTTAATAGGCTAAACATTAAACAATCATGCAATGCATACTTAACACGGAGCCACAGGAACGTCACAAAAAGGGCCTGGTTCCCTGACAGTATGGGGTCCCCGAGAGAGGAGCACGGGGCCTCTGGCAGGACGTGGACTCGGCCCCACCGAGGCCTTCTCCCCAAAGAGTGGTCAGCTGGGAAATGGCTCTGTCACAGGGGGCAGCACGCTCACAGGCAAGAGTGGGCGCACTGTGACTGCACCACAGGTCAGCTGAGCCCACATGAAAGAAAGGAGCTTCACAGGAGTCTGTTTCAGGAACACAGTCTGGTGCCGCCTGGCAACCCTGACCACTTCCCCTCAGAACCCCCACCCGGCACTACCCCCTCCTTTCAGAGGACTGTTAATGGCAAAGCTGGAGGGTGGACAGCAACGAGTTAATGAGTTTTTGCCACATAAAAAGGATCTCTTTACAAGGTTCATTCTCCTGGAGAGTTAACTAAACCGTCCAATTTACCTACAGTTTCTTAGTCACAGTTCTAGCACAAAGGAAAATGAAAACATTTTGTTACTTCCTTGGCAGTAGCTTTCTAATACATCGAGTTTTCCTTCTGCACTATCACCCCAGCATTCAAATAAATCTGTAAGTAATGTGTCAGTACAGGATGAATTTGTCCTGAACAATCTCTATTCTATTCCAAAACACATCAACATACTTGAAAATCTTGAAGACTAAAATCAGCAAGGAAGAGAGCTTCTATGTACCGTGTAATTATGATTATTTTGTGCCACCTGAAGAAAAAGGTACTCACCTAAATTGGTGTCTGCCCGCACTAACAGCTGTGTCTTCTGATTCGCTGTAGGTTTTAAATGCAGAGTGCCCACACCCTTCTCTTTAAATTCATTTTCTTTCTTGTAAAATAGTTTACACCTAAGGAGAAAAATAATCGATATGACCACTCAGTGACATGTTACGAAAGCCACACGATTTTCCAACAGCCCCCGCTCATGCTTGTGTGGAAGCCAGTTAGCAAATACAGCAGAGGGAGCTTGCAAGAGTCTTCTGTTGACCCAAATCAGGTCTGCACACAAGGCAGGTAAGAGTCTGATGAGACAGCCTACAGTCCCTCCTTTTTTCTCACTATTACACAGCAGGCCTGATACAATTCTTCACAATGGTTTCTGAAACTATCCTTTCTCAGGTCAGGCAAAAATCACTGCCAAGCACCTTACAGCTCCCGGATGTATTGGTCCTGAGCTCAAGAGCTGCCCCTGGTGCTTAAAGAACAGGAACATACAGGACAAACACTCTGCCCCTCCCCCTCACCTTTTCCCTATTTCTTATTTTTGAATTTTCTTCAGGACTCTTCCATCTCCATTGGTCATTATTAAACAAGTCAAAACCACTGCCTGTTCCTTTGATTCACTATGATTAGAAAAAAACCTTGGGTTAGAGTCTCTGTGGTCCAGTGGTTAGGACTCGGCACTTCCACTGCTGGGGCCAGAGTTCAATCCCTGGTCAGGAAATTAAGATCCCACAAGCCTCGAGGAGTGGCAAAACAAAAACCAAAAAAACCTCATTCAAAACAAGCAAAAGTGCCCTTAGTCAGTGTCATTCCCTTATACCATCAGTGTAATTATTTTAAAACCGGCAAAAGGAATTGGTCTCTTTTTAAAAGTTCTCAAAAATAAACATTTGAAATCCAACGGGATTTGGTGATTTATACTATGAAAACTGCTGACTTACTAAGTCTGAAATTTTTGTATTAGAAAAACATATCCAAGGGAAGCTTTAAGGGCACAAATGTTTTTCAGTAAAATCTTTGTTAAAAAGCACTAATTTCATTTCACTGAGAGATAACCAAAAATTTCCCTTCAGCCTTTTTCTGAAAGCAGCAACTCGCATTAAACAAAATCCCCCCAAACGACAAACCAGCTTAAATCCCTGGGGGAAGACAGAGTAAAGTAAAGCCAAATCTAGAATCACTGACTTAGATGACTATCTCTGCAGGGAAAGGAAGGGAAGAAGGGAAGGAGAAAAACGGAGAGAACGACGAGGTAAGAGATGAGGACAAGAAAAGAGTTTCTAAAGCACCTGAAAAGCTGAAAGAGCTAAACTAGCATAAAAGAGCAGGCTTCGCCCAGCAGGAAATTTAAAGATCATATTATTTTTAAATAAACAGGCCCAGAATTCTTCCTTGTCCCAATTCTGGGAGCAGGCAGCCTGACCCCAGGAGGGGTGCCTGGTAAACTCTGCAGGAATGATGTTGCCCATGCGCTCCAGCCAGAAGCCTGTTTCCACATCTCTGAAAATAAATTCATCAAGCGGGTTGCCGTGACTATTACTTACTTTTTGGAGTAAAAAGCATCGTCTTCTTTTACTTCAGTAACTACTACTTTTGGTGGCTCGTCATTCTCTTCTTCATCTCCACCTTTTGTAAAAACACCACCAATAAGATTCCGATCAAGAGCCTGAAAATGTGATAAAAGAAGTTTGCCCCCCTCCCCGCCCCTCACCTGAACCTAAAAATTACCTGTAAGTGGATACAGAAACTGAAAGCACAATCTAACTGTGTGTGGGGAGGTCAAGGTGAGGAGGTACTTGCTGGATTTTTGTAGAAAGTCTTAGAACAAAAGTGTCCGTGCTTGTATGCAGAGTGCAGGCAAAGTTACACAGAAAAAGTCAACACTCACTTATACTCAGGTTAGCCACAAAAGGAAAAATCTCAGACAGGCTTCTAGCACATGAAATTTCATCCCCAAATATTCCTGTGATCATTTCTGCATCACGCCAAAGAACCAAAGAGCACAATGGCCAAAGATGGAGAAAACAAGCATTTTACAGGGCATGTTTGTCAGAGAAACGAGTCCCAAGCCAAGTCTAAGTAACTGAAGCTGTGTCTGCATTGCCACGCCTGTGGACATGCTGGTATGATGGGCGCCCTCCCGGTCTGAGCCCAAAGCACTAACCTTGACCCCAGTGCCCCAATCATAGGGGAGAGTAAGTCACTGGTGGACACAAATTACGATCCCCTTAAAGAGAAAGCAACTGCATAAAACTCAGTGATGAGTAACTAGAAAAAGAATTCTGCTGCTCAAACAATTCAGGTCACAAGATTTAAATTTTAAGAAGGTACTCCTGGAGTTAGGGCATTTTGTTATTTTATCAAGTTCTCCAAGTCTTTCCACGCATAACATGTGATAACCACAGGGTGAGAAATAAGTGCTTTATGGAGTGGTGCCCTGCTGAGATGGAGACTCTATTCCAATTCAGCATCCTTTCTACAAACAGCAGAATCCCAGTGACTGTGACACTCTCTCTGTTCATCTTATTTAAGATGGACAAAGGGAAGCTCTTTATTCTCTGCTTTGCCCTGGAGGGCTCTTCCCTGAGGATAGCTGAAGGCAGGGCAAAGTAACAGAAGGAAGTTTACCTCCAGGAAGAAAAACATAGTATTTATGGCCCACTGGCAACTGCAGTTTTCTTTTCAAAGCTCAATATGCTAATACTTGGGGAACGCACTTTTAACTAGTTTTAAGTCTCTATACAGACAATGCTTGTTCATGACCACCATGGGGTGAAGAGGGATAATGACACAACCCCTATTTGGAGATGTTCAAGCTGGATTTAGAAAAGGCAGAGGAACCAGAGATCAAATTGCCAAATTCAGTTGGATCACAGAAAAAGCAAGAGTTCCAGAAAAACATCTACTTCTGCTCCACTGACTATGCCAAATCCTTTGACTGTGTGGATCACAACAAACTGTGGAAAATTCTTAAAGAGATGGGGATACCAGACCACCTGACCTTACCTCCTGAAAAATCTGCATGCAGGTCAAGAAGCGAGAGTTAGAACTGGACATGGAACAACAGACTGGTTCCAAACTGGGCAAGGAGTATGTCAAAGCTGTATATTGTCACCCTGCTTATTTAACTTTTATGCAGAGTACATCATGAGAAATGCTGGACTGGAAGATGCACAAGCTGGAATCAGGATTGCCGGGAGAAATATCAATAACCTCAGCTATGCAGATGACACCACCCTTACGGCAGAAAGCAAAGAAGAACTAAAGAACCTCTTGAAAGTGAAAGAGGAGAGTGAAAAAGTTGGCTTAAAGCTCAACATTCAGAAAACGAAGATCATGGCATCCGGTCTCAACACTTCATGGCAAACAGATGGGCAAACAGTGGAAATAGTGACAGACTTTATTTTCTTGGGCTCCAAAATCACTGTAGACGATGACTGCAGTCATTAAATTAAAGGATGCTTGCTCCTTGGGAAAAGTTATGACTAACTTAGATAGCATATTAAAAAGTGAAGACATTACTTTGCCAGCAAAGGTCCGTGTAGTCAAAGCTATGGTTTTTCCAGTGGTCAAGGACGGATGTGAGAGTTGGACTATAAAGAAAGCTGAGGGCTGAAGAATTGATGCTTTTGAACTGTGGTGTTGGAGAAGGCTCGGACGCAACTGCACTGACTGAAGAACAACGGAGAGAGCGGAGGGGCTGGGATTACCGCCTGGTTTGGGGCACCAAGAAGACACACCACGAACACTTCTAGAAAGGCGGCTACAACCCAGACATTTGTCCCCCAAGGTTATGAAGTCTTGTTGCTGCTGTCCTTCAGTCCCCAAATCATAGCCAGCTCTTTGCCACCTCACAGACTGAAGCACACAGGCCTTCCCGTCCCTCACCTTCTCCTGGAGCTAGTCTAAGTTCATGTCTATGGAGTCTACCTATTTAATTTATAGTACTGTTTTCCTATGTGAATTTATAAGCAAATCTCTTAAAACATTTCAGTGAACATCTATGATGAGTTTTTTTCAATAAAATAAAAATTTTCAAAAAATGTTAGTTTAGTTTTTTTTCTTAATGGAAAGGCATGTGTTTGATGGGTTTTCAAAGTTCCCGTGCCAGATGTTTTTATATTATTTTTATATTCGTAATCCTTAAAATAATCCTATAAAATAGGTCTTACTCTATTTTACGAATAAGGAATCAGAGAAGTTAACCAGCCCTGCCCAGGATCACACACGTCTAGGCACTGATGGAGTCTGGACGTGAATCCAGACCCACCTCACTCACAAGACTGTGCTTTTCCCACTAAACACAGAGCTCACAGGACCCTGAAGCAGGCCTCAGGCACTGAGCTGCACTTACCTCTGCATTCGCTGCCGCCACTTTCTGCTTGGCTCTCCAATGTTTTAGTGGAAAATGGTGAAGAAACCGGTTTACTCTGGGTAGTATCTTTGCCAAATAAACTGGAGTTTCCAGAAGAAAATGAAAATCCAGTCAAGGGGCCCGAATTTAAGGAGCCCATAACAGAACTCTCAATTTTCTTGCCAAAATTAAACGAGGCACTTGTGGCTCCTAGTGATGGGTCCTTGCTCTTTTCAGACACAGCTTCCACCTTCTTTTCAGACACATCCTCCGTTTTGCTGACATGAAACAAAAATGGTGACTCTGGTTGTAATTTTGTTGAACCAAATAGAGAAGGAGGCTGTGCTTCAACTGATATTTTGTTGGCTTCACTTTCAGAACTACTGCTGCCACTGTTCCCGTGTTGCTGTTCAATGCTTGCTAAGTATTTCTCATAGTCTTTAAAGATAGGTGTGAGGTCGCAGAGCGGGTTTGTGTTCACGTGCTTCACGATCCAATCCCGAACGGAGCAGTTTAAAGCTGCCAGCTGTTTGTGATAGGCGTTCCCGTGGCGAGCAGCACCAGAGGAGGAAGGCTGCTGACTGTCACCGTTAGTTTTAGGAGTTGAAATCTTTTTATCGACCAAGGAGGTAGGGCCATTTATAGCAGTAGATCCTATAGGAAATTACATGTTTAAGAATTTATTCAGAAGCTGATTTAATTAAGCCATTCAGATTTTCATACTGCTCTGCCTTCACATTTTCTTTTATCGTATCCCATTTTTGTTCCAGTTCAATATACGTATATATAGTATTCAAAAACTAGTTATTACAAAAATCAAATCAAACATTTTACATATATATGTGAATGTGTATATATATATATATATTTTCACATGCTTGCATTAAACCTGTCATTTTAAAATAATCTTTTCCTTCAAAAGGATGCCCACTTCACCTAAAACTGTCAAAATAGTATAAAACTTAACCCCCAAGGTTGTAGGAACATATATTAATGCAGTTAAAATCTTAACAGAAGTGCTTATTTTAATCATACTAAACACTTTGCCAAATTTAAATGAAACAGTATACACTCTTAGAATAATTCGCTAAGTATGATCCAATGAGTCAGGATCACTTCCAAGAATCAGAGATTTTAACCCACAAGCCCATTCTCTGTCACTAATTCCAAGATTCTTGAGCAATTTCCTCAAAACAGGATGAGGCAATCAACATGTCCGGGGCAAAAGAAACCAAGCCTGGGAATGCAGGTGTGTGGCACAAAGGAAATCCTTGGTACATTATAATGAGGTGGAGGGATGGGAGGCCTTCACCTAGGGGCCACTAAGAGCTTCTGTTTCTCTTCTGATCCTTAGGTCAATTCTGAGGTCATATTAATTTCATAGTTGACGGAAGATTTGGAAGCTCAAAGGTTAAGGAACTTTACCAAGGTCACACAGAGCTGGTAACTGGCAGAACAGAACCCAGGCTATTTTGGCCTGCACTCCACTCACTCTGTAATTAGCCAAAAGCTCCCTGATTTTTGTCCCTTTCATCATTACTGTGTTCTTGCTCCTACAGCTGCAGAACCCAGAGACGAGTCAAAAAAAAAAAAAACTTTCAAAACTACTTTTTACCGATTATCCTTACACAGGTTAAGACAGGGGAAGAAGAACCCACTTACCGAAGGAGGCCTTGGTCTCAGTTGCTGTCCTCATGCTGGAGAAGGGAGGGGCACTAGTTATGCTGTTTCCGTTTGACAGTCCTTCCAGAGGCTTCCCTCCAGCACCATTACCAAATCCAGAAAACCCTCCTCCTCCAGAAGATGCAACCAAACCTTTAAAACCTTTAAAGGCCCCTCCACCATCAGACTAAAAAATAAAGAAAGAACACACATTAGGTAACTCTTTCTGTTTCCAAATAAGCAAGCAAATGGCAGTATTCTCTTGGCTAAACAGTACCCACAACCCTTGTGCAGCATTAAAGGAAACTGCCAGTGCAAGCAGAGACAGAACACGGATTTTACTCATAACGACAGCTTTGCAAGCTGAAACTGCCTTCATATAACAGGAAGGATAGATGGAATCTAGAGTGAAATAATTCTTAAAAACCTATTTATGATATAGAAGATCGAAAAGACTAACTCAAATAAATTTACGGACTCACCACCAGCTACAGAACTATAAATAAAACACATGCTCAACATAACGAAACCCCAAATGAAAGACTTTCCATACACTATTCAAAGACCAAGTGCCTAAGGAAGTTATAGAAACATCAAGTTAGGTTCACTAAAAGCATTTTACCCACTACTTACAATTTCCTATGAACTTCTGGCGCTTTCAGCCTGTGTTCACTGTACAGAACTCTGGTGCTTTGGGGGTGTCCGGCACACTTCCTGACATTCGAAAGCTGCTCTCGGCAGCGTGCTCTGCACTGTCTCTACCTCGTCACTGTCACTCGCACGCAATGGCTGGCCGGGCCCTCCTCAAGCCTATCTTCCCAGGCATCAGGTCCTGGCCACAAGTTCCTGCTCTCAGGCCTCTTCCCAGCAGCCCCCATGGCTTCGAACTCCTGGACGGGAGACTTACCAGAGCTGCAGCCATCTCCCAACTCCTGTTGAGTGCCCAGCCAGTATACCTAATGGTTTCCTAGAGAACTCCATGTGGATACACCACAGGCCCTGAAATACTTTTCTAAAACAAAATCAGTAATTTCCTCATGAAGTCCCTTCCCCTCTGTATCTTCTTCATGAAAGAGCTATCAAATATTACTTGGCTCAAGACCAACATCCAACCAGTCACCAGTCTTAAGAATGACATTAGGCCAGAAAATAACTCAGAATAAAGAAAAATTGAACAAAGCCACCACAGAAATGCAGCTGAGTAGGTTTATTCCAAGGATGCCACCCAGGCTGTTCAAACAAGCCTCTCTTGACTGACAAGAGACGTCCAGGTCACCAAGACAGCACTCACGGGTCTGGGATGAAGAGCTGTTAAACATGCAGTGATTGCTGAATACGGAGCCACGATTTCAGTTCATGAATTATAACTCACATTTTATCTTTTTGAACACAAGAATGAAATATTTTGCCAGGAAACAGCTATGGCAAACCTAGACAGCATATTAAAAAGCAGAGACATTACTTTGCCAACAAAGGTCCATCTAGTCAAAGGTATGGTTTTTCCAGTAATCATGTAAGGATGTGAGAGTTGGACCATAAAGAAGGCTGAAAGCCAAAGAATTGATGCTTCTGAACTGTGGTGTTAGAGAAGACTCTTGACAGTCCCTTGAACTGCAAGATCAAACCAGTCAACTGTAAAGGAAATCCATCCTGAATATTCATTAGAAGGACTGATGCTGACGTTGAAGCTCCAATACTCTGTCCACCTGATGCGAAGACCCTGATGCTGGGCAAGATTGAAGGCAGGAGGAGAAGGGGACGACACGAGACGACTGGATGGCATCCCCGACCCAATGGACATGAGTTGAGCAAGCTCAGAAGGATGGGGAAGGAGAGGGGAGCCTGGTGGGCTGCAGTCCATGGGTCGCAGAGTCGGACACAACTGAGCAACTGAACACCAACACACACTAGCAGGAACACCAAATGGGAAATGCTTCTGCTGGTCTAAAAGGTAGTACCCACCCACACCCCAATCCTAGGAAGCAGAGAAGACTTAGAATATCTTACATTTTCCTGTCTTCTTCCCGACACCCACTTCCCTTGCTTTCCAATTACTATATTCATTTTTCCGCCTCATACTAGAGCACAGCTTGAATTTGTCTACATCCATCTCTAATTCCCCAACTGGATAAGCTCCCTGTAAGGCACAGATGTCATTTATTCTCTGTTATATCTCCCATGGTCTTCACCAAGCCTGTGCACAAGTGAACCAAGCATTTTAAAAAGCATTTATTAACTCAATCAAAAAATGGACAAAAGGTCTAAATAGACATTGCCCCAAAGAAGATATACAGATGATCAACAGGCGTGTAAAAAAGATGTCCAACATCACTAATTATTACAGAAACACAAATCAAAACTACAATGAGGTATCACTTCACACAAGTCAGAATGGCTACCATCGAAAAGTCTACAATTAATAAATGCTGGAGAAGACATGGACAAAAACGTGCCTTCCCACACTGCCGGCAGGAATGTAAACGGGTACAGCCACTAAAGGAGGAAAGTATGAATGTTCATTAAAAAAAAAAAAATAGAACTACCATACAATTTAGCAATCCCACTCCTGGGCATTTATCCAAACAAAACTATAATTCAAAGATACACGCACCGCAAAATTCACCGCAGCACTATTTACAATAGTCAACACGGGGAAGCGCCCTAAATGCCCCCTGATAAACGAGTGGACAGCGATGGCAATGGTGTGCTGTGTGCTGTCTCACTGACTCTCTGCGACCCCGTGGACTGTAGCCCATCAGGCTCCCCTGTCCATGGGAATCTCCAGGCAAGAATACTGGAATGGGTTGCCATTTCCTTCTCCAATGATAAACCATTATACATTTTTAAAAGGCATTCTTAATAGATTACATAAATGTTAATTTTTTTTAGAAAAGCATTTATTGATCTGATTGCTCTCAGAGGTGGAAATACTCTACAAACTCAGAAATAAAATTAGTGTTTAGAACCAGAAGGAAACACTCACTTCGAATCCAACATTTCTACGCTTTGCTTTCTTTATGGCTCTATTCTTCAAGACTTCCTCACTGGCCACCGAAAACGTTCCCACCTGCAGGAGCGCACAAATTAAACAGCAATAAGAAAAGGGCAAAAAGAAGGTAAAATGCTGAACTTTTAAAAAGCTAGACCAAGACAAACTGATATATCATCTGGGTTTTAAGTACTGTTAATACTGGTAACACGAATTATGGAGAGCATATATTAAACTCAAGTTTATGTCTCTTATCTGTCTTATGAATTTCATTGCTAGTCAGGTGAATCAGAAATGTTTCAGAAACTACAAATCCAGACTTCGAATCACAATTCAGAGAGAAGAGCGCATACATCAACTTTCTAAGAAGACTAAGACCATCAAAACCTTGGCACAAAACTGTTCATGATCAATTCTTCAAATATATTCAAAGACATTACCCAGATGTCAGAGCTAGCATCTTACTACTATAGTTTTCAAAAATTAAGTTCATAATACACATTATTTTAAAGAACAGCTCTGCCCATTTGCCCATGATCCAGAAGACCTCTGAGGGACCTGGGACTCTAAGTGACCTGTTGGAAATTTGCTGAAAATCTTTGGCTTTATTTCACCCCTTCTTTTACCTTAGAGGAATGGCATAAAATACTTGCTGTAAAAAGTTCTCTTCTATACTTATTTCAGATAAACTTTGGAATCTCTGAACCCACAGAAGGGATCATCTGACTACACTTGACTCAAATGTAATGTCCTTCTACCCACATTTCATTAGAATCTATCCAAATGGAAGTTCTTTCATTTCTAAAATATTTTAATGTCAAAACAAATCATTATGTGGTAGGCCTGGAACGTGACTATAGCCTAAAACATGGAAAAAACTTAGTTACCAAAGACGTGCTTAAAAAGTACCAAGTCAGTCAGAATTGTTAAAAATACTTCTTTATAAGCCCATACTTGTGATTTTGGTTTCCCTAAAAATATTAGTACACATATTTGTAAAGGAAAAATATTAGTATTAGAAAACCGATTAAGAAAGAAAGAAAACAGCAGTCTAAGAATTATCTTGGAAACGCTTTGGCAAACTATTTAAAATATATATTTTTTAACTTAGCACACTTCTTTTAACTTGAAAGGCTAACTTGGTTCAGGCTTGGTCAGTGAACTGGCCTGGGAAAATCAAACTGCTGATGAGGCATTTCAGAAATGCAGCTGTGTTTTATTCTTTTTAAGAGAAAAATTAAAAGGTTTCCTCAGGGAAGACCATTTTTGTTAGGAAAGAAACTAGGCCATCTAAATTCTATTCCTGTTAACCCAGTTGGGGGTGGAGAGTGTCTCAGATCTTTAATATGAAATAAAACAGGACTCCCAGAAGCAGTACAGTAAGGGAGGCAACCTCAATTTTCTAAAATCTAAAACTGTGAGTATGGCAAACTAAGACACTGGTGGTAAAACACTTTTCAAATTTACTTTATAACTAGATTATTTACTCAGCCTTCAATCTGGACTAAAACCTTGGGCTGAGTGTGTGCAACGAAATGCTATATGAAATTCAGGAGGAAGGTGATTCTACAAAGGAGTAGAGTACTGAAGGAATAGTTGCTAATCAAAAAGCACACCCATCAATTTCTATACTAAGCACAGATCATAAGAAACCATATTATTTCCAGTTCAGTTCCGTTCAGTCGCTCAGGCATGTCTGACTCAGCGACCCCATGAATCGTAGCACACCAGGCCTCCCTGTTCGTCACCAACTCCCGGAGTCCACCCAAACCCATGTCCATTGAGTCAGTGTTGCCATCCAACCATCTCATCCTCTGTCGTCCCCTTCTCCTCCTGCCCCCAATCTTTCCCAGCATCAGGGTCTTTTCCAATGAGTCAGCTCTTCGCATCAGGTGGCCTAAGTACTGGAGTTTCAGCTTCAACATCAGGATGCTCTTGAAAAGGCCTTTTATTTTTACGACAAAGTCTTCACGAGGAATCACAAAACAAATTTAAATTTGGAAGTAGCAGGAAATCATTCTTAGGGAAAGCACTTTTTACCTCTTCTGCTTCATCTTCTTGATCCCAATTCCTATCTGTCAATTCCTTCTCGGCGATTCTTTTGGCCATTTTTTTGAACCTAAAGGTAAAAAGATTAGAAGTAGTAAGCTTTTGTTGTTGTTAAGTCGCTCAGTCATGTCCAACTCTTTGCAACCTTTTGGACAATAGCCCGCCAGGCTCCTCTGTCCTTAGGATTTCCCAGGCAAGAATGCAGGAGAGGGTTGCCATTTCCTTCTCTAGGGGATCTCCCCAGTCTAGGGATTAAACCCACGTCTCCTGCACTGGCAAGCGGGTTCTTTACCAATGAGCCACCAACGCACCCAGTAGTAAGTCTGCTTTTCTAAAACGTGATTTAACTCTTACAACAAATTTTTAAAATTTGCTTTAGCATGAAATGAGATATTCCTGATACCAGTAGGCACTTCTTTAACGAGAACAGTATAACATTGTTAGGCTCTCAGTGTCACAAATCCAACAAAAATTACAGGAGAAGGCAGCGAGGTCTTCTAAGGCACAGTGAAAAACAATAAAACAACTCCATCTGAAAAAATGCTGATCATACACTGATTTTTAAAAATCAGAAATCTACAGAACTGCATAATAAACAACAAATGCTCAATTAACTTAACTCCATGCAAATTACATTTATACATAGCCTGGCTATAGGCAAGATATTTTTAATATTTAAAATTCTCTTAAGGATATTTAGTAAAGTTTGACCTTAGTCAAGAATGTGAACGAGCTATGATTTTCACTACAAGAGTATAGATGGTCCCTGACTTCAAGAGTTCATCTTGCAAGTTTTCAAGTTTATAATGGTGGAAAAGCAACACTCGTTAGGTAGAAACCTTCCTTTAGATTTTGACTTTTTCTCAGGCCAGCAACATAAGGTATGATATTTTCCTGTGATCCTGGGCAGTGGCAACAAGCCACAGCTCCCAGCCAGCTAGCCAAGCCACCACACCACGGATACACTTACAACCATTCTGTACCCATATAACTATTCTGATTTTCATTTTCAGTATAGTATTCAAAAAATTATGAGATACTCAACATTACTATAGAACAGTCTTTGTGTCAGTTGATTCTGCCCAACAGTAGGCTAATGTCTGAGCACTTTTAAGGTAGGCTGGGCTATGATCTTCAGTAGGTTTGATGTACTAAATGCATTTTCGACTTATAGTACTTTCAACTTACCATGGGTTTATTGTGACATAATCCCAACATATGTTGAAGACAGTTCAAAATATGATTAACATGACTGTGTTAACATTCTTAGAATTCTTAATTCTTCAATAACAAGCCACCAGCAGCAGAAACCAACATAACATTGTAAAGCAATTGGCATCCAATTAAAAAATAAATTTAAAACAAACAAAAAAAATCCCCCCAAAAGAATAAGAAGCCATCAGCTCAACTTCTATTCAAGGCTTGTTGTTGTTTAGTCGCTAAGCTATGTCCGACTCCATGTATTCACACGTTAAAATTTCCAGTTTATTTTCTGATCCTAAGACGTGTACCTGTTGCTATTAAAATCTGAAACAATCAATGGAGAGCTCCACTGTGAGTGTTGTGCTTGGCTCTTCCCTAACGTCAATTAAATGGGCCAAAAAACTCCTTACCTTGCCCAGAGATTTACTGATTAGCCTGGAACACTAGCCAGGGTTCTTGAAAACCAGCCTAGCTTCCTTCCTAGTCCTTCCCCACTCTTATTTGCCCTCAAGACCACAACCCACCAGAGAAGTTTCTAGAAGCTCCTGGTCATTAAGATACAAACTGACACATCACCCATGGGGCACAGTATGATCTGTAAAATAAAATTCAAATGCCAGCATTCCAAAGTCCTCCAAAATCCTATCCCCTGGTAGGATAATCACATAGCAATTTTCAGCTTTTAATAATCTCCTAATAATCTCTGGATTTTTCTTTTACCAAGTGCTTTTTTCTGATTACAGAATAAATGGCTTTAAAGTCCCAGATTCTAAACCGTAAGTGAGAATTAACATAATTTTGTCATTACTTGCAAATCTTTTTTAATGCCTCCATTCCAAACACTCGGTCAAGTTTTGATATTAATCTTGTCATCCACAAAACAAACAAGGTACCCTTCCGCATAAATTCTTAGTAAACTTTAACTGTTCAGAGGCCAGGCCTCTGTGTGGGTTCTTTTGGGCCATTTTCCCATTCAGTAACTAACACCTCCACCAGAGGGCAGAAGAGGGGAGAAACTTAAACAGTCTATTTTTGCTATTAACTTGATAACCTAACTAGTTATTAACAGGCAAAAAGGAGTGGAGCTGAAAGTGCAAAAACTTCTAAGTGTTAAAATTGTAACACCTAACCCACAGCCACAACTGAAGACAACTGGCATAGTCAAACAACCTAAATTAATACAGCCAATTCATTTCCTATTCCATATTTATCCAATCTCCATTTTTATCAAATCAAAGAATAACCAGAGGGCAGGTATCTTTGTTTCACTCACTCAGGTACCTCAAAACCCGCCCCCCTCCACAATAGACGATCTAGAATCAGAGATCTGGGACACTGCAAAATTGAGAAAAATACTACAAAATGTTAGCATCCAGTTTTGCCATGTTGTGTTGAAGACCTTGGGCAAATTATTTCATTTTTGTGCCTCCATTTCTTTACTTCACAACAGGGAGGTGCTGTGAAATTTATAAACAAAAAGCTTAGCTTAGAGGAGTGGCTGGAACCGAGGTAGGACTCAATATATCTTATCAAAGAGAAAAGCTCTGTCAGAAACAAAGGCTCTAAAATACCTTCCCTCCCTAACTTAAAGGTTGTAGTGTGGAAAAACAAAATTAACTTGAATTATGAACCAGGCTCTAAACAAGACTTTACCAAATCCATGTTTTATTTCAAAGCATGGTACTTCAGACAATCACATTTCTTTGAAAAAGGGAAAAAGTGCCGGTAACGTACTTAGAACAAAGCCTGGCACCTCCAGTCTTTCAGTGTTAAGATCTAAGAACGTAAAAAAAAAAAAAAAATGTGGGCTTGTGGTTTAGGAGGCACCAAATCATGAAATGATTACTGGGTATGAGGCATACCTCGGGACAGGAAAGTCGAAAACTTTCGGTAATTGGGGAAACTTTATGCGTGCCTGCTACAGGGAATTCTGTGATCCCTGCCACCGCGGGCTGCCCCCACCTTGGGGTGACTTCGGTCCACGTCGGTCTACTCTAAGACGGGAACAGACTGGAACATACTTGACAGCGTGATCCCCGGAGGAAAAATGGAACCTGGGGCCGGCCCCCGGAGACTGAAACGCTCGGGGAAAACGGAATCCTCGAACATTGCTTCTTAATCGAACGGAGTCAAGTGATCAGTGGCCTGCGGCTGCAGTACAGGAGGAGGGTGGCGGAAGGAGCGGAGCGAGACGAGCACCGGAAAGAAGCGCGAGGAAACACACCGAGCCAGGACGGCCCCTCGCCTCTCCGGCTCCCGCCTCCGCCGGGGCCGCAGGGGCCCCGCGCCCGGGCCCGGCCGTCCCCAAGTCGGACACCGCCGCCCCGACAGGCCGGCCCCGAGCCCGGCCTCACAAACACCCCGCCGGGTTGCGTCGCGGCCGACACCGCGCCCCACCCTCCTCCGCTCCCTCAAGCGCCGCGTCCCCAGCCGGCGCCCCGCACCGCGCTCCACCCTCCTCGGGCTCCTCGTTTCAGGCCGGGGTCCGGCACCCGGAGCCCGGCTTCCTTCTCTTAGACCCGGCGCCCGCCCCTTCCGTGCCGCCCAGTCGGCCCGCCCCTCACCTCTCCGGTGGCTGCGGCGGCCCTCGCTGGGTTGCGGGCGCGGCGAAGCCGGGGTGCGCAGCGGCGAGCAGGTGCGAGGTCGCGGCCGCGGCACTCGGGTCTGAAGCGGCGCGCGGTCGTTTCTGGTGTGCTGAGAGCCTCGAAGGATTCGGTGATCGGCAACCCCTGAGTCTCAAACAGCATGTCCTTCGGGGTTGGGGGGCTCTCGTTTCTCTGCGTTGAGCAGTGAGGGGAGGTAAGCCGTCCGTTCAGCAGGAGACGGCTGAGAGAACAGGGCCCCACACACCTCAGGCCGCCATTTTGTAACTCGAATCGAGCCCTCACGATCAATTCGAAAAAAAAGGAGGAAAGAAACGCCCGCGTCCAGCTACTGCGCAAGCGCGCCGGAGCCTCGGTTGGCAGCACTACCCACGGCAGCGGCCGGGCCTCTCGCAGCGCATGCGCCCAACTGCTTTGGAAAAAACCGTCGCCGAAGGCGCGTTCCCCGTCTTTCGCATGCGCGCGCGCAAGCGCACAACCCACGCTCTGGCTCCGGCAGGAAGTCCGCGCCGGGGGGCGGGGCTTGTGCGCGTCGGCCGCGTGTGGGCGCCGTCCGCGTTGGAGGCGGTCGCGCGCGGTTGGCTGCTGGCTGTGGGCGCGGCCGGGGTTCCGGAGGCGCGTGGGAGAGCGGAATGTGTAGGGGAGCGTGGCGGGCGTTCGAGGTGTCCGGGTGGGATGCTGGAGCTCGGAGAAGGGAGCGGTCGTGTCCCCCGGAGGCTTGAGTGAACTCGCGTAGCGTCACTTCAGGAGCTCGGTGCCTCAGCCGTGGACGAGAGCTGCCCCACGTGCCTGCGTCGCGCCGGCCGCGGATGCTCGGAAGGTCTGGGACTCGCGGAGCCCGGGAGGGAAGGTCGCGGGCGTGGACGAGAGAAGCGGACGTCCTCTGTTCCGCGGCCAGCTTGTATTTCCTTCCCGCGGTGGGTGCCGTAGAGGCGAAGGGACTTCCGTTTTGCACCGCTAGTCGGTATCAACGAAGATGACGTCTGCAAACGCGTTTTTTTAAACTGTGGGACACATACGACTGTCCAGGGTCAAGAGGTGTATTCGTATGCTTTTGCCTGGGTAGTGCGGTACCATGTACAGTAATGAAGAGAAAGTCGCTCAGTCTTATCCAGCTCTTTGCGACCCCATGGACGATAGAGTCCATGGAATTCTCCAGGCCAGAATACTGGAGTGGGTAGCCTTTCCCGTCTCCAGTAGATCTTCCCAAGCCAGGGATCGAACCCAGGTCTCCTGCATTGCAGGCGGATTCTTTACCAGCTGAGCCACAAGGGAAGCCCAAGAATACTGGAGTGGGTAGCCTATCCCTTCTCCAGCGGATCTTCCCGACCCAGAAATCGAAATGGGTCTCCTGCATTGCAGGCGGATACTTTACCAACAGACCCCAGAGACGACAGGGCACCAAGCTCCTCTGTCCCTGGGATTCTCCAAGCGAGAATAGTGGAGTGGGTTGCCATTACCTTCTTCAAACAGAGCTGTGAGAGAATGAATAAATCTGTACAAAGCAATTTAAACGCTCCTTGCCTTACAGTTAATAGGTCGCTATGGGAATTAGATCCGTTACTAATCAGCAAAAATTGCTTCAGAAAAGGAACGTTCTTAGAACCATGGTTCTTAACCTTTTTTTTTTCCTCCAGGCAGGGTTTATGATTTACTTGTGTGAAATACCGGCTTCCTTGGTAGCTCAGCTGGTAAAGAATCTGCCTGCAATGAGGGAGACCCCAGTTGGATTCGCGAGTTGGGAAGATCCCCTAGAGAAGGGATAGGCTATCCACTCCACTATTCTTGGCCTTTCCTGGTGACTCAGCTTTTAAAGAATCTGCCTGCAATGCTGGAGACCAGGCTTCCGTCCCTGGGTTGGGAACATCCTCTGGAGAAGGGAAAGGCTACCCACTCCAGTATTCTGGCCTGGAGAATTCTAGGGGAATCGCAGAGAGTTGGACACGAAATGTGTGAAATGATCCTGCGTTATTAATAAACAAGAAGTATAAGAAACAAAGTGAATGAGGAAACAGGATTGGTTCCAGATGGCTGAGGTGCTTATGAAAGGAGTGAATTCAGTAATACCTGGTCTTTGATGTTCAGACTTGCATGCTCCTTTTGTTGCAAACTTGTGTATAGCCTGACTTTCCCTCCTGCCTCTTGGGAGCAGTTGTCTGAGAGCTATTGAGATGCTGTCTCCTGGGCTGGGAGTCCGAAACATTCCCACCAAATAAAATAACTGTCTGCTTTCAGGGTGTGGCTATATATTTTAGTCCACACTTAAAAGTGCAAAGAAAGTTTGCATACATTCAGGCAGAATCAAGAGGTGGGAACATTCTTGGTGGCCAGTGAGGAAGTCTTGAAGAATAGAGCCATGAAGAAAGCAAAGCTGTAGAAATGTTGGGTTTAAATTGAAGTGTTTTCTTACAGGTTCTGGTACTAAACACTAATATGATTTCTGAGTTGTAGAGTATTTCCACCTCTGGGAGCAATCAGATCAATAAATGCTTTAAAAAAACTTGTCCTTTTATGTAATCTTATCAGGAATGCTTTTTAAATGTATGTATAGCTCCCTGTGCTATACAGTAAGTCCTTAGTTGGTTATTTTGTATATAGTAGTGCTGTGTATATGTTAATCACAAACTCCTAATTTACGCCCCACCCCCACATTTCCCCTTCCTGACCCTTGTTTGTTTCCTATGTCTGTGAGTCTATTTCTGTTTTGTAAGAAGTTAATTTGTATCATTTTTTTTAGATTCCATATATAAGCAATATCATATTTGTCTTTAGCTGGCTTACCTCAGTAGGATAATTTCTAGGTCCATCCATGTTGCTGCACATGGCATCCGTTCCTTTTTATGGCTGAGTAATATTCCATGGTGTGTGTGTGTGGACCACATCTTGATCCATGTCATCCCTAGTGGCTCAGCAGTAAAGAATTCACCTGCAATGCTGGAGATGTGGACTCTGTCCCTGGGTTGGAAAGGTCCCTTAGAGAAGGAAATGGCAACCCACTCCAGTATACTTGTCTGGAAAAGTCCGATGAACAGAGGAGCCTGGCAGGCTACGGTCCAAAAGGTTGCAAAGAGTTACACATTGAGCACGCAAGAACATCATCATGTAGGGAACCAATCTGCATATAATTTCAGGATGTTTATGAACCATTCCTAAAAGCCTATTCATGGACTGGTGTGTAAAGACTGCTTATCTAGATACAAGGATTACACGTTCAGTTCAATTCAGTTGCTCAGTCGTGTCTGACTCTGTGACCCCATGGACTGCAGCACACCAGGCTTCCCTGTCCATCACCAGCTACCAGACTTTACTCAAACTCGTCCATTGAGTTGATGATGCCATCCAACCATCTTATCCTCTGTCATCCCCTTCTCCTCCTGCCTTCAGTCTTTCCCAGCATCAGGATCTTTTCCAATGAGTCAGTTCTTCACATGAGGTGGCCAAAGTATGGAGTTTCGGCTTCAGCATCAGTCCTTCCAATGATGGACTGGTTGGATCTCCTTGCTGTCCAAGGGACTCTCAAGAGTCTTCAACACCACAGTTCAAAAACATCAATTCCTTGGTGCTCAGCTTTCTTTATAGTCCAAGTCTCACATCCATACATGACTACGGGAAAAACCATCACCTGGACTAGACGGACCTTTGTTGGCAAAGAAATATCTCTGCTTTTTAATATGCTGTCTAGGTTGGTCAACTTTTCTTGCAAGGAGCAGCATCTTACTTTCATGGCTGCAGTCACCACCTGCAGTGATTTTGGAGCCCCAAACAACAAAGTCTGTCACTGTTTCCACTGTTTCCTCATCTATTTGCGATGAAGTGATGACCACATGTCATGATCTTAGTTTTCTGAATGTTGAGTTTTAAGCCAACTTTTTCACTCTCCTCTATCACCAAGGAGCTCTTTGGTTCTTTACTTTCTGCCATAAAGGTGGTGTCATCTGCATATCTGAGGTTATTGATATTTCTCCCGGCAATCTCAATTCCAGCTTGTGCTTCATCCAGTCCAGCATTTCTCATATGTACTCTGTGTTTATGTTAAATAAGCAGGGTAACAATATACAGCCTTGATGTACTCCTTTCCCTATTTGGAACCAGTCTGTTGTTCCATGTCCAGTTCTAACTGTTGCTTCCTTACCTGCATACAGATTTCTCAAGAGGCAGGTCAGGTGATTTGGTATTCCCATCTCTTTCAGAATTTTCCACAGTTTATTGTGATCCACACAGTCAAAGGCTTTGGCATAGTCAATAAAGCAGAAATAGGTGTTTTTATGGAACTCGCTTTTTCAATGATCCAGCGGATGTTGGTAATTTGATCTCTGGTTCCTCTGCCTTTTCTAAATCCAGCTTGAACATCTGGAAGTTCATGGTTCACGTACTGCTGAAGCCTGGCTTGGAGAATTTTGAGCATTACTTTGCTAGCATGTGAGATGAGTGCAATTGTGTGGTAGTTTGAGCATTCTTTGGCATTGCCTGTCTTTGGGATTGGCATGAAAACTGACCTTTTCGGGTCCTGTGGCCACTGCTGAGTTTTCCAAATTTGCTGGCATATTGAGTGTAGCATTTACACAGCATCATCTTTTAGGATTTGAAATAGCTCAACTGGAGTTTCATCACCTCTATTAGCTTTGTTCGTAATGATGCTTCCTAAATCTCGCCTGACTTTGCATTCCAGAATGTCTGTCTCTAGGTGAGTGATCATACCATCGTGATTATCTGGGTCGTGAAGATCTTTCTTGTACAGTTCTTCCGTGTATTCTTGCCACCTCTTCTTAATATCTTCTGCTTCTGCTAGGTCCATACCATTTCTGTCCTTTGTCGAGCCCATCTTTGCATGACATGTTGCCTTGCTAGCTCTAATTTTCTTGAAGAGATCTCTAGTCTTTCCCATTCTGTTGTTTTCCTCTATTTCTTTGCATTGATCACTGAGGAAGGCTTTCTTATCTCTCCTTGCTATTCTTTGGAACTCTGCATTCAGATGCTTATATCTTTCCTTTTCTCCTTTGCCTTTAGCTTCTCTTCTCTTCAGTTATTTGTAAGGCCTCCTCAGACAACCATTTTGCCTTTTTGCATTTCTTTTTCTTGGGGATGGTCTTGATCACTGCCTCCTGTACAGTGTCACGAACCTCCATCCATAGTTTTTCAGGCACTCTGTATATCAGATCTAATCCCTTGAATCTATTTGTCACTTCCACTGTATAATGGTAAGAGATTTTATTTAGGTCATACCTGAATGGTCTAGCGGTTTTCCCTACTTTCTTCAATTTAAGTCTGAATTTGGCAATAAGAAGTTCATGATCTGAGCCATAGTCAGCTCCCGGTCTTGTTTTTGCTGACTGTATGGAGCTTCTCCATCTTCGGCTGCAAAGAATATAATCAATCTGATTTCGGTATTGACCATCTGGTGATGTCCATGTGTAGAGTCTTCTCTTGTGTTGTTGGAAAAGGGTGTTTGCTATGACCAGTGTGTTCTCTTGGCAAAACTATTAGCCTTTGCCCTGCTTCATTCTGTACTCCAAGGCCAAATTTGCTGTTACTCCAGGTATTTCTTGACTTCCTACTCTTGCATTCCAGTCCCCTGTAATGAAAAAGACATCTTTTTTGGGTTAATTCTAAAAGGTCTTGTAGGTCTTCATAGAACCGTTCAGCTTCTTCAGCGTTACTGGTTGAGGCATAGACTTGGATTACTGTAATATTGAATGGTTTGCCTTGGAAACGAACAGAGATCATTCTGTCATTTTTGAGATTGCTTCCAAATACTGCATTTTGGACTCTTGTTGACTTTGATGGCTATCTCATTTCTTCTAAGGGATTCTTGCCCACAGTAGTTGCTGGGGTCCAGCGACCGCACGATCCAGGGAAACCCGAAGGAGAAACGGCATCGGCGATTGATTTAGAGAGAGATAAGGAAAGAATGTTATAGATAAGAAAATAGAGGAGAGAAGAAAAGAGGCTGATGTTCCTTGGTTTATACAGAAAATCAATAAAGTCTCAAGTCAAGAGGCTTGCACCGTCTACGTAAGGCCACAGGTGCCCTCCCGGTCTCCCGAGGGAGTGAAGGCGCAGGGCGCCTTCCCGTTCAGGTCTTAGAAACCCAGGCAAATAAGTAGATATGGCGGACCTCTGTACTCCAGATGGAAACTAGCCTGAAAGAGAGAGTAAGAGGAGGAAAATGATTGACATGAGGAGACCAAGCTGCTTTGATCAGCGAGATCCATAGCTTTATTTTCAAAAGGTACTTATATACTTTTTCATACATAGAGGGAAATTAAAGACGCAAGGTCATAAAGAGTCAGCCCAACATTCCAGCAGTTTTGCCCTTATCGAAACCAGGATTTTTCTGCATACCTTTTCTACAAATGATGTTGTGTACAGTATCTTCTGGCCTTAGAGGCCTGTGAACATTTTATGACCCTCTTTTGATAAAGGCTGCTCAACTAGAAAACTTATTTTCCCTCAAAGTGTTTTTTCTTTATATTTCTAATCTGTGTTAGCCTCAGAAAATGCCAAACAGAGTTAACGTTTTTCACAGAGCAAAGGTGCAGTGAGTTATAAGAAAGAACCAATTAGCTCAAAAGTCTGATGTGGTTAATTTCAAGGCTACACTTGTTTTTCTTGCATTCTCACTATGTTAACTAATGCATTCCCAGGTGCGCAGTGGATAAGAGATATGGGAACTTAGCAACAAGCATTGGCCCAATAATGAAATCCTACACCAGCACTAGCACTACTCTAATAACTTTTAACTCTTTCAAAGGCTCTATGTTTAAGGCTTTCCATGCCTCTCACAGTTGGGAGGCTGTAAATAATCATATGCGTAGCTGTAAGAGTCTGGATATACCTGCCGAGCAAGCTAGAATGCTAACAGAGGGGGTTTGATTAGAAATATTCCTCTCATGTCCAGGAGACTTATTAGCTATAGCCCTAAGTTGATTTTCTCCAGAGAAAGATGGTCAGGACTAGCCCCCTGTTAATGTCAGAGGAGTTAGTGAAAATCATGAAACAGTAAAACAGACAGATTCTGGTTCTGGGGTAGATGCTTGAGAAAGCCTAGGGAGCCCCTTGAGTTCTGAAGCCTTGCTTAGCAGTTCTCTTCCACATGACCCTGTCATGGGTGGGATCTCCCATGGCGGCTCCCAGCAAGTAGTAGATAAAATGGTCATCTGAGTTAAATTCACCCATTCCAGTCCATTCGCCGACTCCTAAAATGTTGATGTTCACTCTTGCCATCTCCTGTTTGGCCACTTCCAATTTGCATTGATTCATGGACCTAACATTCCAGGTTCCTATGCAATATTGCTCTTTACAGCATCGGACTTTACTTCTATCACCAGTCATATCCACGACTTGATGCTGTTTTTGATTTGGCTTCATCTCTTCATTCTTTCTAGAGTTATTTTTCCCGTGATCTCCAGTAGAGATTGGGCACCTACCGACTTCGGAATTCATCTTTCAGTGTCCTATCTTTTTGTCTTTTCATACTGTTCATGGTGTTCTCAAGGCAAGAATACTGAAGTGGTTTGCCATTCTCTTCTCCAGCAAACCACATTTTGTCAGAACGCTCCACCATGACCTGTCCGTCTTGGGTAGCCCTACACGACATGGCTCATAGTTTCATTGAGTTAGACAAGGCTAGACATCCTGGAATGTGAAGTCAAGTGGGCCTTGGAAAACATCACTATGAACAAAGCTAGTGGAGGTGATGGAATTCCAGTTGAGCTCTTTCAAATCCTGAAAGATGATGCTGTGAAAGTGCTGCACTCAATATGCCAGCAAATTTGGAAAACTTAGTGGCCACAGGACTGGAAAAGGTCAGTTTTCATTCCAATCCCAAAGAAAGGCAATGCCAAAGAATGCTCAAACTACCACACAATTGCACTCATCTCACACACTAGTAAAGTAATGCTCAAAATTCTCCAAGCCAGGCTTCAGCAGTATGTGAACCATGAACTTCCAGATGTTCAAGCTGGTTTTAGAAAAGGCAGAGGAACCAGAGGTCAAATTGCCAACATCCGCTGGATCATGGAAAAAGCAAGAGAGTTCCAGAAAAACATCTATTTCTGCTTTATTGACTATGCCAAAGCCTTTGACTGTGTGGATCACAATAAACTGTGGAAAATTCTGAAAGAGATGGGAATCCCAGACCACTTGACCTGCCTCTTGAGAAACCTATATGCAGGTCAGGAAGCAACAGTTAGAACTGGACATGGAACAACAGACTGTTCCAAATAGGAAAAGGAGTCCATCAAGGCTGTATCTTGTCACCCTGCTTATTTAATTTATATGCAGAGTACATTATGAGAAACACTGGGCTAAGCACAAGCTGGAATCAAGATTGCTGGGAGAAATATCAATAACATCAGATATGCAGATGACACCACCCTTATGGCAGAAAGTGAAGAGGAACTAGAAAGCCTCTTGAGGACAGTGAAAGAGGAGAGTGAAAAAGTTGGCTTAAAGCTCAACATTCAGAAACTAAGATCATGACATCTGGTCCCATCACTTCATGGGAAATAGATGGGGAAACAGTAGAAACAGTGTCAGACTTTATTTTTCTGGGCTCCAGAATCACTGCAGGTGGTAATTGCAGCCATGAAATTAAAAGGCACTTACTCCTTGGAAAGAAAATTATGACCAACCTAGATAGCATTTTGAAAAGCAGAGATATTACTTTGCCAACAGAGGTCCGTCTAGTCAAGGCTATGGTTTTTCCAGTAGTCACGTATGGATGTGAGAGTTGGACTGTGAAGAAGGCTGAGCGCCGAAGAATTGATGCTTTTGAACTGTGGTGTTGGAGAAGACTCTTGAGAGTTCCTTGGACTGCAAGGAGATCCAACCAGTCCATTCTGAAGGAAATCAGCCCTGGGTGTTCATTGGAAGGACCGATGCTGAAGCTGAAACTCCAGTACTTTGGCCACCTCATGCAAAGAGTTGACTCATTGGAAAAGACTCTGATGTCGGGAGGGATTGGGGGCAGCAGGAGAAGGGGATGACAGAGGATAAGATGGCTGGATGGCATCACCAACTCAGTGGGCAAGAGTTTGGGTGGACAACAACTGAGTGACTGAACTGAACTGACTGGTGGTCCCTGTGATCAGACTGGTTAGTTTTCTGTGTGATTTTCAGGCTGTCTGCCCTCTGATGGAGAAGGATAAGAGGCTTATGGAAGCTTCCTGATGGGAGAGACTGACTGAGGGGGAAAGGTCTTGTTTTGATGGGTGGGGCCATGCTCAGTAAATCTTTAATCCAATTTTCTATTGGTAGGTGGGGCTGTATTCCCTCCCTGTTATTTACTTGGAGCCAAACTGTGGAGGAGGTAATGAAGATAATGGCGACCTCCTTCAAAAGATCCCCTGCAGGCACTGCCACTCAGTGCCCCCAGCCCTGCAGCAGGCCACCACTGACCCACGCCTCCACCAGAGACTCCTGAACCCTCCCAGGCAAGTCTGGGTCAGTCTTTTTGGGGTCACTGCTCCTTTCTCCTGGGTCCTGGTGCACACAAGGTTTTGTTTGTGCCTTCCAAGAGTCTGTTTCCCCAGTCCTGTGTAAGTTCTAGCAGGTCTATGGTGGGGTTAATGGCAACCTCCTCCAAGAGGGCTTATGCCACACCCAGGTCTGCTGCACCCAGAGCCCCTGCCCCTGCAGCAGTCCACTGCTGACTCATACCTCCATAGGAGACACTCAAACCCTGTTCTGTTTCGATCTCCAGAAGCATGTTCTTTAAGTGTTTTTGTGAACAAAATGGCTTCCCCGGTGATGCAGAGGTTAAACCATCTGCCTGCAATGTGGGAGACCTGGGTTCGATCCCTGGGTCGGGAAGATCCCCTGGAGAAGGAAATGGCAACCCACTCCAGTATTCTTGCCTGGAGAATCCCATGGACAGAGGAGCTTGGTGGGCTACAGTCCACGGGTTGCAAAGAGTCAGACACGACTGAGTGACTTCACTTTCACTTTCACTTATGAACAAAAAGAGCACTTATAATGCAGACCCTTTAGGATGCTACATAACTAGGCAAAGCCATCCAGTTGGTTAGCGGCAGAGCTAGGGCAGAGCCCAGGTCTCATTTCCAGCCCAGCGTCCCTTTTCACCTGTAATTTCAGCAGTCATTGCATGCCTACTGCTGGGAATGCCGCAGATACTGCAAGTGGCTCTTTATCTCTTCCAGCTGTCTCAGGTCAGCTTTCCTGCTCATCATAGTGCTGGTGCTGCTGCTAAGTCGCTTCAGTGGTGTCTGACTCTGTGTGACCCTATAGAAGGCAGCCAACCAGGCTCCCCCGTCCCTGGGATTCTCCAGGCAAGAACACTGGAGTGGGTTGCCATTTCCTTCTCCAATGCATGAAAGGAAAAGTGAGAGTGAAATCTTTCAGTCGTGTCTGACTCTTAGCGACTCCGTGGACTGCAGCCCACCAGGCTCGTCCATCCATGGGATTTTCCAGGCTCATCATAGTGACTCTTCTAAATCCTTATCACTTAAACCTCTAGCTACATGTTTTCCTATTCAGCCTTCCTATCTCCAGCCTCCCCTCCTGCCTAACCATCCTAAGCACATAATATGCACACCACTAGTTACCAAATGAGTGAGCCCTTCTTTTTCTTCATTGAGAGAAACATTATACTGGAGATTTCTTGGTCCTTTCTGACTAGTAGCTTGTGAATTTTCCTGTTTGATTCTGTGTGAAGCTCATTCATTACAAACTTTCTAGTGCCTTAGAAATTGAATGATAATTTTCTTCATGTGAAAGTATAATTAATAGTCAACTTGCTGTATGTAATATTTTCATCCTTACCATATAAAGGACCCAGCTTAGATAAATAAGTAAGTACAGTCGCTCAGTCGTGTCCGACTCTTTGCCATCCCATGAATCGCAGCACGCCAGGCCTCCCTGTCCATCACCATCTCCTGGAGTTCACTCAGACTCACGTCCATCGAGTCCGTGATGCCATCCAGCCATCTCATCCTGGGTTGTCCCCATCTCCTCCTGCCCCCAATCCCTCCCAGCATCAGAGTCTTTTCCAATGAGTCAACTCTTAGCATGAGGTGGCCAAAGTACTGGAGTTTCAGCCCCAGCATCATTCCTTCCAAAGAAATCCCAGGGTTGATCTCCTTCAGAATGGACTGGTTGGATCTCTTTGCAGTCCAAGGGACTCTCAAGAGTCTTCTCCAACACCACAGTTCAAAAGCATCAATTCTTCGGCGCTCAGCCTTCTTCACAGTCCAACTCTCACATCCATACATGACCACAGGAAAAACCATAGCCTTGACTAGATGGACCTTAGTCGGCAAAGTAATGTCTCTGCTTTTGAATATACTATCTAGGTTGGTCATCACTTTTCTTCCAAGGAGTAAGCGTCTTTTAATTTCATGGCTGCAATCACCATCTGCAGTGATTTTGGAGCCCCCAAAAATAAAGTCTGACACTGTTTCTACTGTTTCCCCATGAAGTGATGGGACCGGATGCCATGATCTTAGCTTTCTGAATGTTGAGCTTTAAGCCAACTTTTCACTCTCCTCTTTCACTTTCATCACGAGGCTTTTTAGCTCCTCTTCACTTTCTGCCATAAGGGTGATGTCATCTGCATATCTGAGGTGATTGATATTTCTCCCAGCAATCTTGATTCCAGCTTGTGCTTCTTCCAGCCCAGCGTTTCTCATGATGTACTCTGCATACAAGTTAAATAAGCAGGGTGACAATATACAGCCTTGATGGACTCCTTTTCCTATTTGGAACCAGTCTGTTGTTCCATGTCCAGTCCTAACTGTTGCTTCCTGACCTGCATACAGATTTCTCAAGAGGCAGGTTAGGTGGTCTGGTATTCCCATCTCTTTCAGAATTTTCCACAGTTTATTGTGATCCACACAGTCAAAGGCTTTGGCATAGTCAATAAAGCAGAAATAGATGTTTTTCTGGAACTCTCTTGCTTTTTCAATGATCCAGCAGATGTTGGCACTTTGATCTCTGGTTCCTCTGCCTTTTCTAAAACCAGCTTGAACATCAGGGAGTTCACGGTTCACGTACTGCTGAAGCCTCGCTTGGAGAATTTTGAGCATTACTTTACTAGCGTGTGAGATGAGTGCAATTGTGCAGTAGTTTGAGCATTCTTTGGCATTGCCTTTCTTTGGGATTGGAATGAAAACTGACCTTTTCCAGTCCTGTGGCCACTGCTGAGTTTTCCAAACTTGCTGGCATATTGAGTGCAGCACTTTCACAGCATCATCTTTCAGGATTTGAAAGAGCTCAACTGGAATTCCATCACCTCCACTAGCTTTGTTCGTAGTGATGTTTTCTAAGGCCCACTTGACTTCACATTCCAAGATGTCTGGCTCTAGATCAGTGATCACATCATCATGATTATCTGGGTTGTGAAGGTCTTTTTTGTACAGTTCTTCCGTGTATTCTTGCCACCTCTTCTTAATATCTTCTGCTTCTGTTAGGTCCATATCATTTCTGTCCTTTATTGAGCCCATCTTTGCATGAAATGTTCCCTTGATGTCTCTAATTTTCTTGAAGAGATCTCTAGTCTTTCCCATTCTGTTGTTTTCCTCTATTTCTTCACATTGATCACTGAAGAAGGCTTTCTCATCTCTTCTTGCTATTCTTTGGAACTCTGCATTCAGATGCTTATATCTTTCCTTTTCTCCTTTGCTTTTCGCCTCTCTTCTTTTCACAGCTATTTGTAAGGCCTCTCCAGACAGCCATTTTGCTTTTTTGCATTTTTTTTCCTTGGGGGTGGTCTTGATCCTTGTCTCTTGTGCAATGTCACGAACCTCATTCCATAGTTCATCAGGCACTCTATCAGATCTAGGCCCTTAAATCTATTTCTCACTTCCACTGTATAATCATAAGGGATTTGATTGAGGTCATACCTGAATGGTCTAGTGGTTTTCCCTACTTTCTTCAATTTGAATCTGAATTTGGTAATAAGGAGTTCATGATCTGAGCCACAGTCAGCTCCCAGTCTTGTTTTTGTTGACTGTGTAGAGCTTCTCCATCTTTGACTGCAAAGAATATAATCAGTCTGATTTCGGTGTTGACCATCTGGTGATGTCCATGTGTAGAGTCTTCTCTTGTGTTGTTGGGAGAGGGTGTTTGCTATGACCAGTGCATTTTCTTGGCAAAACTCTATTAGTCTTTTCCCTGCTTCATTTCACATTCCGAGGCCAAATTTGCCTGTTACTCCAGGTGTTTCTTGACTTCCTACTTTTGCATTCCAGTCCCCTATAATGAAAGGACATCTTTTTTGGGTGTTAGTTCTAAAAGGTCTTGTAGGTCTTCATAGAACTGTTCCACTTCAGTTTCTTCAGCATTACTGGTTGGGACATAGACTTGGATAACTGTGATATTGAATGGTTTGCCTTGGAGACGAACAGAGATCATTCTGTCATTTTTGAGATTTAGTACTCGGCTTTCTTGCAGTCAGCACTGAAATGTGGCTAGTTAAAATCCCAATTTTTATTCTTGCTGTAATCCCAGTATTTATTTTGTAAGGCTAAGCAAACTGGTGCATTTGTTTCTTAATTACACATTGTAGTATGAGGTAATTGATGCCTTTCTAATGCAAATAACAAAGATTTATGCATATAATAGCACAACAGCGCTTTAGCTGACTTGCACATTACCATGGTGGATTTTAGTGCTTAGTAGAATGATAGCTTTAAATAAGCTATAATTCCGGAGGAGATTGGAGACAGTCTGTATGCAACCCCTACCTTTGCTGAATCTGGATACATCCATTTGTCCCTCACTTTATAAACAGTCTTCCAAAAGCATTAGCTAGTTTTTTCTGAAATGTACCTCTCAAAAGTCTCTGCATTTGCTTAACCTCTGAGAATTGTTATGGCTGCCAGGTTAGATCACTTTCATCTTTATGTTAAGTAGATAAGTGACCAGATACATTGGTTTACCTCTACCTAATTCAAAATGAGTTCATGGCAGTGTCGACATGCATTCTTTTCTGCTGCTTGAGTTCTGTAGCGGAAAGCGCCATTGAGTCAGCTTTGCCACTGTGATCAAGTCGTGAATGTCTCAGATAATTCAAGCCTAGAGAATTGCAAGATAATATCTGTTGATTTCAGGCTGTGTTCTGGCCTCTGTTTTAGGTTGAAAACCTTGATTTTAGAATCATACTCTGGACTCACCTGAAAACATTCAATAGAAAGCCTACCGGCCCAAACACACTGTGCTCCTAATGGTAAGGAATTGTAAAAGGAAGTGTTGGACGATCATCAGCCCAGCAACGGGGCTGTTGTCGGGCCGTGGTATTGCTGAGGATCCCAACTAATAGAAATGGGCCCCTCCTTTGTGCCTGAAGTGACCTCTTTGAATCCAGAAATGCATTTGCACCTTCCTCCTTGTTTTGGGTCATTCATTGACCAATATCTATGCCCTGTCCTGGACTATCTTTTTACGTCAAGAATAAAAAAAAAAGACAGATGGGCAGATAGCATCAGTCAGTTCAGTCGCTCAATCGTGTCTGACTCTTTGCAACTCCATGGACGGCAGCACGCCAGGCCTCCCTGTCCATCACCAACTCCCAGAGCTTACTCAAACTCATGTCCATTGAGTCGGTGATGGCATTGAACCATCTCATCCTCTGTTGTCCCCTTCTCCTCCTGCCTTCAATCTTTCCCAGCATCAGGGTCTTTTCCAGTGAGTCAGCTCTTCTCATCAGGTGGCCAAAGTAGAGAGCGTGCAATGCTGAAAAGAATGCCATGTACCACTGTCCTCATCCTGCCCTTCAGTTCTTCATGAGTTTGGTGCTGAATACTGATAAAATGATCTCGGTGGTCAAGAGAAGATAGGCAGTAAATGCAGCAGAATGAAGAATTTGAGATTATGATCACCAGACCACAGAGCGTGGAGTCCTTAAACAGTTGTACCCCCCGAATTCACAGAGTTCTTGGAAGATTCACTTTTCCGCAGACCTGATCTGAGAGCCAGAAGTCTGGTGGGTGATGCGTGTACATAGGCACCAAGAATCTTGTTTTTCCCCAAGATCCTTCTTTCCCAAATTTGAACCTAATGGAAAGTCCACTTCCTGTAGTTGTTGAGCAGGCAAAGGTTATCCAACCCAGTGAGGGAACGTAGATGAATGAAACAGTAAATATGGTGATTAAGGGCAAGTTTGGAGTTAATTGTCCTGAGTTTGATTGTTAGATGTGGTGTTTACCAGTTGAACAAGCTGTTGAACTCTGAGCTCAATTTCCTCATCTGTTCAGTTCTGTTTAGTCGCTCAGTCATGTCCGGCTCTTGGTGACCCATGGACTGCAGCATTACTGGCTTCCCTGTCCATCACCAACTTCCGAAGCTTGTTCAAACTCATGTCCATCGAGTCGGTGATGCCATCCAACCATCTCTTCCTCTGTTGCCCCCTTCTCCTCCTGCCTTCAATCTTTCCCAGCATCAGAGTCTTTTCCTATGAGTCAGTTCTTTGCATCAGTTGGCCAAAGTATTGGTTTCAGCTTCAGCATCAGTCCTTCCAATGAATAGTCAGGACTAATCTCCTTTAGGATGGACTGATTAGACCTTGCAGTCCAAGGGACACTTCTTCATCAGTAACCTGAAGGTAATAGTACCTTCATGGAGCTGTGAGCTTTAAAGGAGAATGTTTTGATGTAAAGCACACAGCAAGGGCTCAGTAAATGGATCCTTATTGAGACAGCCTCTGTTTTTAAGTCTTCTGGAGCTTTTCCGGTCAGATCTTAGAAGCCCAGGCATAATTAGCAGGCTTGGCAGGCATCCATGCTCCAGATGGGAAGTCAGCCAGAAAATGAGAGAAAGAATGACATGAGAAGACCAGTCTTTCCAGGAACTGATCCGTTTCTTTATTTTTCAGGTCCGCTTATATACGTTTTGTTGTACATAGAGATGAATACAGAGTCACGCGGGGTCAGCAGACCTGACCCTTATCAAAATCAGGTGCTTTATACAAATGTATACAAAGGTCTTAGGGGCTTTACATCATCTTCTGGCCATGAGGCCTGCTAACATTTTATGACCTTTTCTTTCTGATAACGGTCAATCAACCATAAAACCTATTTTTTCCAGGGGTGAATTTTCTTAAACCAGGCGCCACCCTCCGAAGGCACCAGATAAATTTGCATTCCTATAGGGTGAAGGTACAGTGGGTTACAATTAAGAAAGGAATTTACTTAGCCTAAGGTTTAACATGATTAATATCAAAGATTAATACTTATTTCTCCTATATGCTGGTTATATTAATTGATGTGTATAAGGGCAGGGAATATGGAGACTTAACAGCAAACATTGGCCCAATAAATGAAAAACCCTTCACCAATATAATTCCTAGTCAACCCACTATACTAATAATTTCTAACTTCTCAAAAGAATCTGTTTTTAGAAAATTTAAAACATCTCGTGCCTATCATGGTTGGGAGGCTGTGAACAATCACATGTGGCCAGATAAACCTGTTCAGGTAGGCTAGAGAAACTTCAGAGGAGTTTGTAAGTTGAAACACTTGTCACGCCCAGGAATTTTTATTAACTGGAGCTGTAAGTTAACTCCTTCTCGAGAGAGGTGGTGGGGGACAGCCCCCCATAAAGTCAGAGGTGTAGGTGAGAGCATAAAACAGTAAAGTAGGCAGACTCTGGTTTTGGGGGTAGATGCTCGGGAACAGGGGGTCTCCTGAGGCTCGATCCCGCCTTTGCGTATGCCGAGCCTCCTTCCTCATGACCTTTGCCACGGGCGGAGTTCCTCACACTGGCTCCTGGCATTTTCCCTCCTCAACCACTATGAAAGAACTTTAATTTTTTTTTCTGATAGGATTCTTGTTTTAAAAGATTTTGTTTACTATCAAAGATTGTACTTGTAAAATGTTAATTCAGTTTGCCTTTACTAATCAAAAATGTAACCAACATGCAGAGGTTTCTGCCTCCTCAGTACAATATAATCTCACTGGGTCCTTGTTATTTCAGCTAAAAGCAGAGAACTGTGCTGTTATGGATGGAGCACTTTTATGGTGAGTTAAATTTATGATTTCTAGTGGGCTGTTTGGAACATTGCTTAAGCGTCAGAAATCCCTGTTCTTTTTCATAGGTTCTAGACTAGATCTTTCTCAGTCTCAGCACAGTTGATTCAACACAAAAAATTAATGTTAAGCTGGATTCAACTGGATTCTCTCCAGACTGAGCAATGCCCGACTTACTCTGTCCTGGAGGTTGCAGCCCACTGACTTGTATTTTCACATTTCAGGCTTCAGTGCAAAAGAAAACCTAATGGTTAAATTTTCTAGAGCTGTTATTTTTTTCTTGAGGTTTTACAGTCTCAAAAAGCAGAAACAATATGTAGCAGGTTAAGAAAAAACTGTTATGCTACTATGAATTATATAAAGTGGCATGTTGTTAGGGTTTTTTTCTGGGAGAAAAATTAGCTGATGAAAATTAAATAATAAACCCATCAAGAGACCTCATGGGGCCATTATGACAGATACAGATTATAATGTTCTAAGTTCCAAGGAGCAAGAAACACCACAAGCAGAAGTGATAAAGAAAATATCCACAGCACTGGTTCTAAATGCCCTCCAAGCAAGAGTGGATCTTGTTAAATGGAGAGGAAGTGGGGTGGTGATGAGACTGTGAGCAGAGCACTTGTTCAGTTCCTAAGTCCTGTTCAACTCTTTTGTGACCCCATGGATTGTAGCCCACCAGGCTCCTCTGTCCATGGGATTTCCCAGGAAAGAACACCATTTCCTCCTCCAGGGGATCTTGCCAACCCAGGGGTCACATCATGGCTCCTACACTGCAAGCGAATTCTTTACCACTGAGCCACCTGGGAAGCCGGAGCAGAGCACACAGAGACGTCAAAAAGTGATTAAGGCTTCTGGTCTCTGAGAAGAAAGAATGGAAACAAGACAAGAGCAGATGTCTTTGAAGAGATCCGGCTTGTTCTATTCCCCTCCATGTCTAAGGAACACGACCCTTGTCTCCTCGGTTGCTTGTACCTGTAAGTGGTTAACAGTTTTCAAGGGCTGCTGTGAGCGGGTACCGTTCTGGATGACAGAGTACAGTGACTGGACCGCCCCCGAGGATGCGTAGAACTAACTGAACAGGAGCACCGTGGGATGTGCCCCACGTGCCCGCACAAGATGCGCCCTTAGCTGGCCCACCCTCCTCCTGCACGCGGCTCCGTCCTTGCTGCTCCGTGCTGCCCCTCTTGCTGCTTCACACGTCGATCCCTCGCCTGCTTCCTGTTGAGTCTGGCCCTCTCTTATTCTTGGCCTTCTTCCTGCCTGTCCACCCCTTGCCTGCCTCCCCTACCTCCCTTGCCGAATACTTTTCCTCCAGGTTTGTGACTTTAACGAACCCTTTCAGCAAGGAAGAGGAAGTAGACACGGGTACGCACTTAGCAATGTCCAAGTGCCCAAACACGGCATGACTGTCATATGGTCTTAGGTTGCATTAGTTGCATATAATATTTAAAACAAGGGAGGTGGTCCTGCTCTGAGACATTGAGGCCACAGTTGGAGTAAGTCCAAGGTGGGGGGCAGCACAGAGGGCCGAAGTTAATGGAGGGCTCTGGAGACAGGCTCTGTGACCTTGAGTCAGATACATGACTCCTCTGTTGTGTCGGGGTGGGGGGGGCCATAGCTGGCGTGTTAGATTAAGAACGTGCAGATGAGGACCAACTGAATGCGGAGACACAAGCCACCCACGTGGGGGTCACCAGCGAGCTCCCTCAGCATCCCAGCTCCCACTCTGGGAAGGTGAAAACCCGGGGTTGTTTTGACTAAAGGGGCAGTTTCAATTCACTTACACAAAGGAAGCCAAGTCACAAGATTTATTACTTCCAGGTCCCAGAAATGGGGTTGGGGAGCATGATGAGCAAGTGGGGTAAACGGCAGCCCCCCTCCCCCTGACTCCCCCACCCCACCCCCGCCATCCCAGGTCACAGTGAACAGCATGCAGACAACAGGATTTATCAGTCAAGTCAGTCCAGTTGCTCAGTCGGGTCCAACATTCTGTGACCCCACGGACTGCAGTGTGCCAGGTGTCCCTGTCCATCACCAACTCCCGGAGTTTACTCAAACTCATGTCCATCGAGTCGGTGATGCCATCCAGCCATCTCATCCTCTGTCGTCCCCTTCTCCTCCTGCCTTCAATCTTTCCCAGGATTTATAAGGCTGCTTATGACTTTGCAGGCTCGACTCTAAGTGGTTATTTTAAAAAGTGCCCCCCAGGAAAAGCAAAGCGGGAACTTGGGGCAGGCATCCTGAGCTCAGGCCCTTATCTAACTGTCCAGACTCTGGGTGTGAGCAGGCTGCCACTGAAGCCTGCGAGCCTAGAGCCCGGGCTCTGCAACGAGAGAGGCCACGGCCATGAGGAGCTCGCACACTGCGACGGAGAGGAGCCCCCACCAGCCGCACCCGGAGAAAAGCGTGCACAGCAAGAAGAACCCAGCACAGCTAAAAATAAAATAAAAGCACTTCAGAAAATTACAAAATGGGCAATAATACTACTCACCTCTCTCATGAGCTTGAAGATTCAACTGAAGTAATAGAGTTGAGTTGCTTGGACCGGGTCCTGGCATGTCTGTACACAACGAAAATTGGTTATAATTAGTAAGCCCTGGGAATCAATCTTTAAGGAAACCTATAGACAAAATGCAGCAGGTTTAGGGGGTGTGACTGTAAAGGCAAGCAAACAAACCACGTCCTCTAAGTGAGGGCTGAAGGAATCAGGAATGTTGAGACTAGAAAAGAGACAGTTCAGAGGATGTAAAAGCTTTTCACAGATTTGCAGAAATTGTGTAGCATGTTTATTCTGCATATTCTGAATGGCCCCTAAGAAAGCATCTCGTAATAGTTCTAAAGGAAATGAGGAAGGCAGAGAGAGTTGAGAAAGTGTAGTTTCGTAATCAGAAAGACCAGAGTCTGTCGCTTGCCAGCTGTGTGACCTTGGAGGCTTCCTCAACTTTTTTGAACTTCACTTTATATATCTGTAAAATGGAAATAATAACAATGCCTTCTACTGATGTTTTGAATGAAAGAGGTGATCGGATGGTTCACAGTAAGGCAGAAGGTGAATTTATAGTCCAAGACCTGGTCTTCAACTTTACGGATCTAAACTTCTTATATTAACTTGCCCAGGATGATTTTGGTGACAGATTGACGCTAATATATCTCTTTCAGGGTTATAGTAGGTTGAGCAGGGCCCCCAAAAGGTAAGTCCATGTTTGAATGCCTGAAACCTGTGAATGTGATCTTACTTGGAAAAAGGGTCTTTACAGATGTAATTAAAGACTTTGAGATATACTCCTGCACTTTCAGGGTGGGCTCGAAATGCCATAACAGGTGTCTTTATTAGAGAGGGGAAGAGAACATGGAGGAAGGGGATAGAGTGACGTAGTTACAGGCTGAGGAACGCCCAGAGCGACCAGGTGCTGGGAGAGGCAGGAAGGACCCTCTCCTCGAGGCTTTGGAGGCAGCGTGACCTTGCTGCAGTCTGGATTTCTGGCCTCCACAGCTGCAAGAGAATAAATTTCTCTTGTTGTAAGTCCCCCTTCTTGTGATAATTTATTACATCAGTCTCAGGAAACTAATACAGTCACTGGATAAAGTCTCCTTGATTACAGAAAGCTAGTCGACGTAAAAAATAAATTTAAGAAAACAATTCATTGAAAGAAGTATTGTTAGTGGCAAAAGCCAGATAAGCTGGCTTTGGAGAAGAAACTTTTGCCCTGTGAATTCACCCCCATCCAGGTGAAGAGGTGAGGGCCCTGGAGGATGGAGTCATCCTGGTTCCTACAGGAGTGAGCTGTTCTGAGGGGCAGGGGTGCTCCTGGTGGCTCAGATGGTAAAGAATCCGCCTGCAGTGCGGAAGACTTGGGTTCGATCTCTGGGTTGGGAAGATCCCCTGGAAAAGGGAAAGGCTACCCACTCCAGTATTCTGGCCCAACTGGGCTATCAGGTTTCTAGAAAAAGTAGCACTTAAAAATTCTGGAGGAAAAGACTTAGTATCTTTCAGTTCAGTTCAGTCCCTCAGTCATGTCTGACTCTTTGTGACCCCATGGACTATAGCACGCCCGGCCTCCCTGTCCATCACCAACTCCGGAGTTTACTCAAACTCATGTCCAGTGTGTTGGTGATGCCATGAAACCACCTCATCCTCTGTCGTTCTTTTCTCTTCCTGCCTTCAATTTTTCCCAGTATCAGGGTCTTTTCAAAGGAGTCAGTTCTTTGCATTAGAGAAGGCAATGGCACCTCACTCCAGTACTTTTGCCTGGAAAATCCCATGGACGGAGCAGCCTGGTGGGCTGCAGTCCATGGGGTCACTAGTGTCGGACACAACTGAGCAACCTCACTTTCACTTTTCACTTTAATGCATTGGAGAAGGAAATGGCAGCCCACTCCAGTGTTCTTGCCTGGAGAATCCCAGGGATGGGGAAGCCTGGTGGGCTGCCGTCTATGGGGTTGCACAGAGTTGGACACGACTGAAGTGACTTAGCAGCAGCAGCAGCAGTTCTCTGCATCATGTGGCCAAAGTATTGGAGTTTCAGCTTCAACATCACTCCTTCCAATGAAGACCAGGACTGATCACCTTTAGAATGGACTGGTTGGATCTCCTTGTAGTCCAAGGGACTCTCAAGAGTCTTCTCCAACATCACAGTTCAAAAGCATCAGTTCTTTGGTGCTCAGCTTTCTTTATAGTCCACTCTCACATCCATACATGAAAAACCATAGCTTTGACTAGAAAGGCCTTGGTCCACAAAGTAATGTCTCTGCTTTTTAATATGCTGTCTAGGTTGGTCATAACTTTCCTTCCAAGGAGCAAGCATCTTTTAATTTCATGGCTGCAATCACCATCTGCAGTCATTTTGGAGACCCCCAAAATGAAGTCTGTCACTGTTTCCACTGTTTCCCCATCTATTTGCCATGAAGTGATGGGACCAGATGCCATGATCTTAATTTTCTGCATGTTGAGTTGTAAGGCAACTTTTTCACTCTCCTCTTTCACTTTCATCAAGAGGCTCTTTAGTTCTTCTTCACCTTCTGCCATAAGGGTGGTGTCATCTGCATATGTGAGGTCATTGATATTCTCCCAGCAATCTTGATTCCAGCTTGTGCGTCCTCCAGCCCAGCATTTCTCATGATGTGCTGTGCATATAAGTTAAAGGGGTGGTCATTATTCAGCTGGCCCCAGGAGGCAGAATGTATCACCCATTATATTTTTGTTTGTTTTTCTTTTATTCTTATATTTTCAAGTGAATCAATATTTAAATATATAAAGATACACAGAGAACAATGTTGTATTTTTAAACATTTAGTTTTCAGTATTTAAATGTTTAAAAAGAGTCCGAAATGCAGTACTTGGATGCAATCTCAAAAATAACAGAATGATCTCTGTTCGTCTCCAAGGCAAACCATTCAATATCACAGTTATCCAAGTCTATGTCCCAACCAGTAACGCTGAAGAAACTGAAGTGGAATGGCTTTATGAAGACCTACAGGATCTTTAGAACTAACACCCAGAAAAGATGTCCTTTTCATTATAGGGGACTGGAATGCAAAAGTAGGAAGTCAAGAAACACCTGGAGTAACAGGCAAATTTGGCCTCAGAATGCGGAATGAAGCAGGGCAAAGACTAATAGAGTTTTGCCAAGAAAATGCACTGGTCATAGCAAACACTCTCTTCCAACAACACAAGAGAAGACTCTACACATGGACATCACCAAATGGTCAACACCGAAATCAGATTGATTATATTCTTTGCAGCCAAATATGGAGAAGCTCTATACAGTCAACAAAAACAAGACCGGGAGCTGACTGTGGCTCAGATCATGAACTCCTTATTACCAAATTCAGACTCAAATTGAAGAAAGTAGGGAAAACCACTAGACCATTCAGGTATGACCTTAATCAAATCCCTTATGATTATACAGTGGAAGTGAGAAATAGATTTAAGGGACTAGACCTGATAGAGTGCCTGATGAACTATGGACAGAAGTTCATGAAATTGTATAGGAGACAGGGATCAGGACCATCCCCAAGGAAAAGAAATGCAAAAAAGCAAAATGGCTGTCTGGGGAGGCCTTACAAATAGCTGTGAGAAGAAGAGAAGTGAAAAGCAAAGGAGAAAAGGAAAGATGTAAGCATCTGAATGCAGAGTTCCAAAGAATAGCAGGAAGAGATAAGAAAGCCTTCAGCGATCAATGCAAAGAAATAGAGGAAAACAACAGAATGGGAAAGACTAGAGATCTCTTCAAGAAAATTAGAGATACCAAGGGAACATTTCATGCAAAGACGGGCTTGATAAAGGACAGAAATAGTCTGGACCTAACAGAAGCAGAAGATATTAAGAAGAGGTGGCAAGAATACACGGAAGAACTGTACTCTGGAAGACAGTTTTTCCATGGACATAAGGGATGATTCGAGTGCATTACATTTATTGTGCACTTTATTATTATTACATTGTGATACATAAGGAAGTAAGGACAAACTCACCATAGTGCAGAATCAGTGAGAGCCCTGAGCTTGTTTTCCTGCAACTAGATGGTCCCATCTGGGGGTGATGGGGAGACGGTGGCTGCTGCTCCCCAGCGCTAACATCACCTCCTCAACTCCACTTGAAATCATTAGGCATTAGATTCTTGTAAGGAGCACTCAACCTGGATCCCTCGCACGCTTCGTTCACAGTAGGATTTCGCTCCTATGAGAGTCTAATGCTACCGCTGACCTAACAGGAGGCAGAGCCTAGACAGTGATGTGAGCAGTGAGGAGGGGCTGTAAATACAGATAAAGTTTGCTTGTTTCCTCACCTGGGCTCCTTCTGTGTGGCCGGTTCCTAATGGGCCCATGTTCTGGGGGTTGGGAATCCTTGCCTTAAAGGACACTAATCCTATCAGATCAAGGTCCAACCCTTATCTCATTTAACCTTAACTTCTGTATAGGGCTTCTCAGGCGGCTCAGATAGTAAAGTGTCTGCCTGCAATGTGGGAGTTCAGTTCAGTTCAGTCGTGTCTGACTCTTTGGGACCCCATGAATCGCAGCACGCCAGGCCTCCCTGTCCATCACCAACTCCCGGAGTCCACCCAAACTCAAGTCCATTGAGTCACTGATGCCATCCAACCATCTCATCCTCTGGTGTCCCCTTTTCCTCCTGCCCTCAATCTTTCCCAGTGTCAGGGTCTTTTCAAATGAGTCAGCTCTTCGCATGAGGTGGCCAAAGTATTGGAGTTTCAGCTTCAACATCAGTCCTTCCAATGAACACTCAGGACTGATCTCCTTTAGGATGGACTGGTTGGAGCTCCTTGCAGTCCAAGGGACTCTCAACAGTCTTCTCCAACACCACAGTTCAAAAGCATCAATTCTTTGGCACTCAGCTTTCCTTATAGTCCAACACTCACATCTATACATGACCACTGGAAAAACCATAGCCTTGACTAGACAGACCTCTGTTGGCAAAGTAATGTCTCTGCTTTTTAATATGCTGTCTAGGTTTGTTATAACTTTCCTTCCAAGGAGTAAGTGTCTTTTAATTTCATGGCTGCAATCACCATCTTCAGTGATTTTGGAGCCCCCCAAAATAAAGTCTGACTCTGTTTCCCCATCTGTTTGCCATGAAGTGATGGGACTGGATGCTATGATCTTCATTTTCTGAATGTTGAGCTTTAAGCCAACTTTTTCACTCTCCTCTTTCACTTTCATCAAGAGGCTTTTTAGTTCCTCTTCACTTTCTGCCATAAGGGTGATGTCATCTGCATATCTGAGGTTATTGATATTTCTCCTGGCAATCTTGATTCCAGCTTGTGCTTCCTCCAGCCCAGCGTTTCTCATGATGTACTCTGCATACAAGTTAAATAAGCAGGGTGACAATATACAGCCTTGAAGTACTCCTTTTGGAACCAATCTGTTGTTCCATGTCCAGTTCTAACTTGCTTCCTGACCTGCATATAGGTTTCTCAAGAGGCAGGTCAGGTGGACTGGTATTCCCATCTCTTTCAGAATTTTCCACAGTTTATTGTGATCCACACAGTCAAAGGCTTTGGCATAGTCAATAAAGCAGAAATTGATGTTTTTCTGGAACTCTCTTGCTTTTTCAATGATCCAGCGGATGTTGGCAATTTGATCTCTGGTTCTCTGCAATGCGGGAGACCCAGGTTCAATCCCTGGGTCAGAAAGATCCCCTGGAGAATGAAATGGCAACCCACTCCCTTACTCTTGTCTGGAAAATTCCATGGGTGAAGGAGCCTGGTAGGCTACAGTCCATGGGGTCGAAAAGAGTTGGACACGACTGAGCAACTTCACTGTCACTTCTGTATAAGCCCTGTCTCTAAGTCTAGTCACATTGGGATTTAGGGCTTCAACAGGACATGCGGATTTGGGACTTGGGGGCACAATTCAGTCCACAACCTGTGGCCCATCCAGGCTTAAAGTAATTTGAGAACAAAAGGCTCAGAAGATGGTTCATGAACACAAGTCTCTGTCTAGATATGAACTATAGACAGTTCTATTTTAATAAAAAGAATATATTTAGAATAAAAACTGGATATAGGCTACTGAACAGCAAATATAAGTGGAACAAGATAATCTGAGGTTGTGTGTCTACATTATGTTGTGCAGAATACTTGCACTGTGCTGTGTTAGGCAAAGATACCACAGTCCTTGGAACCTTTCCCAGAAGAACATGTTGCGTTTCAAATATCTGTAATAGCAATAAGCCACCCAACCTATGATTTCGCTGAATTATTTCTATCATTGCTTTGTACTTTGGGTTCTTTTCTTGCCATCAAAACTTACATTTGGCATAGACTTCCAAATGCAAAATAAATTTTTAACATTTATGATTGGAAAAACTTCATAGGAAAAGAGCGTCTCAGAGCAAGTTCTGGAGACAGAACCTAAAGGTGGATAGGGCTTCCCAGGTGACGCTAGTGGTAAAGAACCCGCCTGCCGATGCAGCGGATGTAAGAGATACGGGTTCAGTCCCTGGGTCGGGAAGATCCCCTGGAGGAGGAAATGGCACCCCACTCCAGTATTCTTGCCTGGAGCATCCCATAGACAGAGGAGCCTGGCAGGCTACAGACCATGTGGTCACAAAGAGTTGGACATGACTGAAGCGATTTGGCACAAAAGTGGATAAGGTACTAGGTGAAGTCCCATGTTATAGAGAATGGTGATATTCTGATTATCAAGTCACTTTTGAGTTTTTTTTTTAAATGAAGAATAATCAGAATACTTTTATTTATTTTTTTGATCACTTTGTGTGGTGGGCGTGTGGCATCTTAGCTCCCCAACTAGGGATCAAACCGGCACCTCCGCATTGTAAGGCGGAGTCTTAACCAGTGGACCACCAGGCAAGTCCCACTTTTGAGTTCTTTTACAATAAAAAAGCAACATTGCGAGAGAGGGATCATGGAGAGATGAGCAGTTAAAGAAACTAAATACGACACATAAAGCCTTGTACTGAGAATTGCAAGAACTTAATAGTGAGACAAACTAGGTTGCAGTCTACGCAGATTCTGCACAAATTCCACGTGAAGATGAAGTCCTGACAGCTGTATAGTTTGATGATTATGATTTTCAGATGAAATATATATCCGGGTATGGCTTCCCAGGTGGCTGCATCCCTGGGTCAGGAAGATGCCCTGGAGGAGGAAATGGCAACCCACTCCAGTACTCTTGCCTGGGAAATCCCATGGGCAGGGGAGCCTGGTGGGTTGTAGTCCATGATGTCACAAACAGTGGGACACAGCTGTGCAACTGAGCACACACACACGCAAATATCTGGGTGAAATACAATGCAAGTGTACTGGAGACACGGTGTATACGATTTTCACAAGAGAAAACTGAAGCGGGGGGGTCAGAGGTCGATGGGACAGTTTTTATCTACAACTTTGTCTTAGCCCTCCCATACAGTACTGGGTGATGAAGTCTGTTCAAGGGTCATTCTGGCTGGAGAAAATGAATATACTCATTGTACATTAAAAATATGAACTCTTATACTGCACCCTAGAGGCCGCTTATAGAACAGTGTTGATACCCAGGGGAAAATCTCACCTATTCTCTAAGCTCCAAATAAGATATCATAGGTGGACACACTTCTAGAACGGCGGACTGAGGGCCTCCAAAAATCAACTATTTTTTAAATTTTAAAGAAATAGTTATCTCGCTGCATCACATCTTAGCTGTGGCACACGGGCTCTCTAGTTGGGGTACATGAGCTTAGTTACTCCGTGGAATGTGGGATCTTAGTTCATCGACCAGGGATCGAACCCATGTCTCCCGTATTACAAGGTGGACTCTTAACCACTGGACCACTAGGGAAATCCTCAGAAATCAGCTCTTTTATAAAAGCAGCTAGACCAAAGGACATGAAGCAAAAAACAACAGGATTGAAGGCAGAAAAAGACAATTCAACAATACAGCTTGAAGACTTAGATATCCCACTTTCAATGGTGGATAAGTAGGCAGATGATCACCAAGAAAATAGATGACGTAAACAACCCTTTACACCAACTGAAGCTAACAGACATCTGTAGATCACTCCACTCAACCAAAACAGAGGGCACGTTCTATTCAATCGCACATGGAGCATTCCCAGCACATATGTTAGGCCATAAAATAAGCCACACAAAGTTGAAAGGACTGAAATCACACGAAGTATGTTCTCCAACCACAGTGGAATGAAATAAAAAATCAATAACAGATGGAAATTTGGGGAATTAAAAAATATGAAATTTAAACATCATACTCATAAATAATGAATAGACAAAGATAATTGCACATGAAATTGGAAAATACTTATGAGCTGAATGAAAATGAAGCCACAATATACCAGAACTTCAGAAAAACAGCAAATGCAATCTTAGAAAAGAAATCTCTATTACAAAGAAGAAAGATCTTAAAAAGATCTTATGAAAATCACATTTAAAGTTCCTGAAGTTATAATACTGTAAGTTTTTTCTTTGGCTGCAGTGGGTCTTAGGTGCGGCCCACGAGATCTTCTGTCTTCTTTGGGGCCAGGGAACTCTTAATTGCAACATGTGGGATCTAGTTCCCTGGCCAGGGATCGAACCTGTGCCTCCTGAATTGGGAGCACGGAGTCCTAGACACTGGACCACCAGGGAAGTCTCACCCTTGGGTTTTAAATGAAGTTGGTTTTTGTCTGGTTTGCAGGCTCAGTGGTTCTCTCTTTAGAAGTCTCTGTTCCATTCATTCAGGTGATGAGGCCGTTGCACATGCTAACCTTGTATTGTTCTCTCTGCTACAGGAATGTCCACTGAGCTTCTCCAACATGGGCACGGTTAGCCCTGGCTTGGGGAGGCGGGGCCCAGGGGCAGCTTCTCACCTGAAGCCTCCTTCTTGCAGCCCCTCGCCCACTGGGGAGTGGGGCTCCCTCCTCTTGGGCTTTGCAAGTGGCCTGAGTGTGGCTGCCACCTGGATGCGGAAGACTGGCAGCAGCAAAGGCCTGAAAGGCTCGGTGTGGGACTGCTTTTGCTCATTCAGCTCCTTCTGGAGCTGACTTAGGCATCTCCCACTCCCTGCCCTGAGGGCTTCCCAGGTGGCTTAGTGGTATAGAATCCCTCTGCCAATGCAGGACATGCAGGAGATGTGAGTTTGATCCCTGGGTTGAGAAGATCCCTTGGAGGAGGAAATAGCAACCCACTCCAGCATTCTTGCTTGGGAAATCTTGTGGACCAAGGAGCCTGGCGAGCTACAGTCCACTGAGTCACAAAGGGTCAGGGACAAGTGAGTGACTGAGCATGCACGCGTCTCCTTGTCCCTACCCAAGCCTCTTACATCTATTAACTTGAACCAGTGGTGTTCGTTTCCTCAGCAACTGCTGAGCGCCTGGAACCTAATGTTCGATGAGCATTGGATGTATTTGAACCAGCTCTATGACCTGGGTCAACTCATTATTTTATATCCCTGGGCTTCCTTCCATCATCTTTTCTGCCAAATAGGGACCTTGAACTGGATGCTGTCCTCAAGGTGACTTTAACTCCAAAGTTCTCGTCTTCAACATGTGTGACATTCACATCCTAATAGCTTCATCAACAACTCTTTCCATCCCCCACCCCAAAGACAGCTGTCAGCACAGCCCAGGGTTTGGGGAGATGAATCTAGTCTTACAAGGCACAAGTCGTTTCTCCCATCTTCATTTCTTTCATATCTAGGGCGACAATGATTGTTAGCATTTAACGATTTGTTGACCTGTAGGAGACTACTTTCAGGTTCAAAATTCTCAAGAAGGATTTGCAAATTCAGAAAGCTTTTATCCTCATGGTCACATTAATTACCATGAAAAGACACAGATCAGAATCAGCAGATGTTAAGAGGTTAGAGGGCAGAGTCTGGTGTGGGGCTCCCAGCTGCCCTCTCCCGTGGAGTCGTGTGGACAGAGCTCCGTTCTCCCAGGAGTGAAGATGGAGAGAAGAGGGTGAATTTGATGTATATTTAATCTGATTTGAGGATGTGTGCGTGTTAAGTTGCTTTAGTTGTGTCTGACTCTTTGAGACCCTATGGACCACAGCCCGCCAGGCTCCTCTGTCCATGGGGATTCTCCAGGCGAGAATCCTGGAGTGGGTTGCCATGCCCTCCTCCAGGGGATCCTCCCGTTCAGGGACTTAACCCGCTTCTCCTGAAGCTCCTACGTTGGCAGGTGGATTCTTTACCACTAGCGCCACCTGGGCAGCCCTATAAGAACTGGCAAAAGGTGAGCATTGATCAAATTTTAGGGGTCAGATGATAGGAAAGTCAAGGATGACCCCCAGTTTCCTGCTTACAAGAGAGGGCATGTTGGAATGGGTCTGAGTCTGGGGAAGGACAGGGAAGGACGGAGACAGTAAGTTCGGTTTTGAACATACTGGTATGAGGTGACTGTGATAAGCCCATGTGGGTCTGAAGTTCACAGAAGAGGTTGGAACTGGGAATCACAGGTGTTCAAAGAATTATCAAAACCTTGTGAGTGGATGAAATTGCCTGGCAGAGGAATTTAGAGTGGGAAGGCACGTTCTTAAGGAGTTCCATTGTATGGAGTCTCTGCTAGAGACTGGAGACTGAGGACACTCAGCCAGAAATACAGGGAGGAAACTAGGGGAAGACGTCAGTGTTTCAAGAGAAAGGCGATGGTTAGGGGTGCTGACTGTGCTGAAAGGTTAAGTAAGAGGAAGACGGTACTAATACAACGTCCATTGGATCTAGCAAAATTGCTGGTCGTTGGTGACCCTGCAGTCAGCCGTGTTGGAGAAGGGGAGGTTGAGTAGAAGCCCTGGATGGTCTGAGAAATGAGGGACAGACACACTGTGGACCACTTGACGGAGGCTGGGCTGAGAAAGGAAGTCAGAGATCAGGAGAGAACTGAACCGGGTAATGGGGCGGAGGGGTGGGTTTTCAAATGTTATCTATAAAAGTAGAGGGGCTCCCAGCATGTTAAAACACAAAGTGGAAGGATCTAAGAAGAGGCTGAAAAAGAGGAGAGAGTGATAATGTTAGAATGCGGTTCTTGAGAAGGTGGGAGAGGCCAAACCCAGGGCAAAAGGTGAGCAGGAGGGAGGGAGCGGAGGATGGTCGCAGGCATGGGAGGGTCCGAGTGGTCACAGTCCCCTCCCTAAGGCCACGGAGGTGCCCCTTTTCTGTTCAGTTCAAGTCCACAAATACTCCCTGATGGCTGACTTGGCCAGTGATGTGAGAGTGAATCGAAGGCTCTCGTGGAGTCAGCGAGAAGAGGGGGAGACAGGTGATCACGATCAGAGGTGGCGTCAGGGAGCAGGTACCAGGTTTGTTAACTGAGATCACAGCACTGAGATCTCACAACAGTTCAGGGAGCGAACAGCGGTGTGACTCTGTCCTAACAGATGAAGACTCGGAAGCCCAGAGAAATTAAATGACTCATTCTCAGTTAAAAGAAACTGTGGGACTGAAATGAAAACCCTCCTCGTGACAACATCACATGCTCACTCTAGTCCCTAAACCACGTCGCAGGAGAGCAACTGGCCAAGATGCCGGGCGCCCAGCTATCTCTGGTTTTCCAGGGCAATCCTGGTTTAATGTCATCCTCATCTTTTCCGCGAAGGCAATTCGTTAACTTTCCTTCTGGCATCTCTTCAGATGGCATGTTCGTACTCAGCGATCATAATCCAGCCTGTTAACCCACTGCTGCTTCTGCAAAGCTGGTCTCTCTAAGTATTAATCCTTCTTGGTTTTCTAAAAATTATAGCTCTTTTCTACATCCCAAACTGGGGCACACAGGACTTATTTTAATTTAGGAATCTGTGTGGGAATCTTACAAAAGGCTCACATGGGTGGGGGGGCGGGTAGGGCTTCTCTGGTGGCTCAGTGGTACAGAATCCACCTGCCAATGCTGGAGACACGGGTTCGATCCCGGGTCCAGGAAGATCCCACATGCCACAGGGCAATTAAGCGCATGTGCCACAACTTCTGAGCTCGTGCTCTAGACATGAATACAGAGCCCACGCGCTGTAACGACTGAAGTCCATGTGCCCTAGAGACTGTGCTCTGCAACAGGAGAGGCCACCACAGTGAGAAGCACGCGCAAAGCAACAAAGACCCAGCACAGCTCAAATTACTAAATAAAAAGTCATTAAAAAAAAAAAGGCTCACAGAGACGATATGAGACTCTAATCTGCAGCCCAAACCTCTGCCCTGAACTCTGGCTCCATGTACCCAGTGGCTTGCCCAGCATCTCTGGATATCACCTTTCAAAGCCTGAGCCTTCAAAGTCTGACCTCCTCCTCTGACACCGCGACCTCATCTGCTGCCCCCTGCAGCCTCCCCATCATTAACACTCAGCTAATGCCGTCTCCGTACCTCTAGGTCCTCGGGGGGAGGGGGAGCTCTCCTCCTCAATGTATTTTTTACTTTTTAGAAGTTGTATTGAAGGATCGTTGACTTACAAGCTTGCGTCAGTTTCTGCTGTACAGCAAGGTGACTCAGTTAGACATACATCTATTCTCTTCCATTATGGCTTTTCACAGGCTATTAAGCGCGGTTCCCTGGGCCGTGCAGGAGAAGCTGGTTGTTCATCCATCCTATATGCAGGACTTTGCATCTGCTAATCCCAAACTCCCTGTTCTGCCCTCCCCTGCACCCCTCCTCCTTTGGTGACACCAGGTCAGTTCTCTACGTCTGTGAGCCTGTTTCTCTTTCATAGATAGGTTCCTTCGTGTTGTATTTTAGATCCCATATATATAAGTGATATCGTATGGTATTTGTTTCTTTTTAAATAGATTTTATTTTACAGAGTATTTAGTTTTTATTTATATGTATACGTATATTTTGATCATGCCGTGTGGTACGCGAGATCTTAGTTCCCAGACCAGGGATTGAACCTGTGCCCGCTGCATTGGGAGCATGGAGTCTTATCCACTGGACCACCAGGGAATTCCCGGTACCTGATTTCAACATGACTTAATCCTGGGATGTTAACTTTGATCACTTGGTTAAGGTGGTAGCTTCACATTTCCACTGTGAACTTACTGTTTCCCTCTTCCAACGCTGTTCTTTGGGACAGAGTCAAGTTCATCCTCAGGGGGCAGGGCAGGCAATGAAGCGCCACTTCTTTGTGGGGAGAGTATCTAATATGTTGTTTGGAATTCTTCTGAAAGGAAAATTTGTCTCTTGTCCCTTTGCGTGTTCAATCATTTATTCACATCTGTGTGCGCTTTCGTGGATTTTATTCTTTTGTTATAATCCAGTTCAGTCACTCAGTTGTGTCCAACTCTTTGCGACCCCATGGACTGGAGCACGCCAGGCCTCTCTGTCCTTCACCAACTCCCAGAGTCTGCTCATCCCCATGGAGTCGGCGATGCCATCCAACCATCTCATCCTCTGTCGTCCCCTTCTCCTCCTGCCTTCAGTCTTTCCCAGCATCAGGGTTTTTCTAATGAGTTGGTTCTTCCCATCAGGTGGCCAGAGTATTGGAGCTTCAGCTTCAGCATCAGTCCTTCCGATGAATAATAATCCAACACCACACCTTTGGTCTGTTCTACTTGTCCCATTTTTTCCCCTAGCACCTCCTTTCTTTCTCACACTACAAGATGTTCCAGGCTTACCTTGTATTTTCTCTGCCCAAGCCCTAGAGTCAAACATATCTCCATATTGTAACAATTTACAAACACCTTAGCATAGTTCTTTAAAATAATTTCTTAATAGTTTTGAACAAATGGGGCATCAAAATGAATTGTATTGAATGTTTAAGTATGAAAAAGTGGAGAGTAACACATGGATTGTGTTGATGGGCTTTCAACCTTACGAAAAAAGAGAATTATCTGTTTATATTAATATGTGTTGTTATTGCCTTATCTTAAATATAATATTTAAATAGCAGAAGCTGTTTCCTGCTTGGGTATCTGGAAGTATATTCTGAAGTATACTGTTCTATATATGTCCTTTAGCTCAGGTTTGTTAACTTCGATTTTCAAAAGCACTTGGTGCTTTTAAGGCCTTTTGGTCTTTTGTATTCCACAGTTCGGCACTGATATTCCAAAGCATGGACTTCCAAACAAAATCCAGATTAGAATTCACTGAGAATCCTGAGTGTGAAAATTAGTTTTTTTAATTAAATTGGGGAAATTAGCTGCCACCTCTTCCCTATTGCATCATCTCTGGAACCTGTTCCTTGCTTCTCAGCTTCCTCTATTTGCCATCTTTATTTCTGTGTATACTGTATCCCGTGTAATTTCTCTAGGTCTAGCATCCAGTTCATCAATCATTTCTCTGCCTATGTCTAGCCAGCTGTTCAGCATGCTGATGGTTTTAATGCCGAGTTTCATGCTTTTCGTTTCTGTGAGCTTTAATTGCCTCTTTTTCAAATCTGCCTGGTCTTTCTCCGTAGAGTTTCTCATTTTGTATTCCGATGCTCCATTTTCTCTTTAAATATGTTGCATAGATTTACCTTCTGTTGTGTATCCGATGATTTTCAAGGTCTGGAGCCTTTGCTAGTCTGCTTTACATTGCACCTGCTCACTCACTCGTGGAGACTTACGTCTTAGTGTGCGTGTGCGCGCACGCTGACCAAAGGTTAAGATCCCTGAAACATTGTCCCTGGGAATTATTTGAGGACATGCTTGAGGGTGAAGATTTTAGTTTGATTCTGTCAGGCTCCTGGGACCGCTTTGGATCAAATTCTTAGTTTCAGGTTTTTCTGGACCCGAGTGCATGCCAAGTCGCTTTAGTCGTAGCCCGCTGGGCTCCTCTGTCTGTGGGATTCTCCGGGCAAGAATACTGGAGTGGGTTGCTATTTCCTCCTCCAGGGGATCTTCCCAACCCACATTCTTGCATTGGCAGGTGGGTTCTTTACCCCTAGTGCCACCTGGGAAGGTGGTGTTAACTGAAGACATGTTCGTGCGTGAAGACTAGTTTGCAGCTATAAGTTTCCAGGGCACCCGTTTCTCCCTGCACCCAGAGTTGAAACGGAGACAGACTCATTTCCTCACTGACCCCCTTTCAGGGCAGGCTCGTCCTAGCTCCCCCTTGCAGTGGTTTCCAATGCAAACACCCACCTGCGTGCCCCTGAGACTTGTCTTCTACAACTGAAGCTCTTGTTCTCCATGGTTGACAGAGGGTGCCTCAAGGCTGATTCTCCTTCCAGCATCCCTGCACCTGCTCTGCTTTTGGCATTGAGAATTTCCTTTTCCTTTTCACAAGCCCGGTCATGCATTTAAGAGGACATTGTTTACATTTAATCTAGAACGTTAGGATTTTTTGTGGGGGAGCATCAGGATGACTTTTTGCTGAACTAGAAGCCTCTTGCAGAGCTCCTCCATCCTCTTGGCTGCATCGGGGCACGCGCTTTCCTTTCCTCATACTTGAGCCTTCTTTTATGACCATGGTGGCCCAAGCGGTAAAGAATCTGCCTGTCAGTGCAGGAGACGCAATGGACACAGGTTTGATCCCTGGGTCAGGAAGCTCCCCTGCAGGAGGGCATGGCAACCCACTCCAGTATTATTGTCTGGAAAATTCTATGGACAGAGGAGCCTGGCGGGCTACAGTCCCTGGGGTCACAAAGAGTCAGACATGATTTAGCGACTGGGCAGACACATTACGACCATACCTCTCACTCCAACAACAGCTGTTCGCTTTCATACAACTTCACATTGAGGAAGCAGAGGGGGAAAAAAAGGAATGAGGTTCTGTCTTCTCCTTGGCCAACTTAGAATATAAACACGCCAAGAGTGGACACTTCCTTAGAAATGCTTTGTATGGTAAGTAGCTACTCTTTAAAAAAAAAAATTTTTTTAGCTGTGCTGGGAATTCAAAGCACGCAGAATCTAGTTCTTTGATCAGGAATCAAACCTGGGCCTCCTGCATTGGGAGAGTGGAGTTTAGCCACTGGCCACCAGGAAAGTCCCTGAGTAATTGCTCTTAATCATGACCTCGCACGTGTTCCCACAGATTTATATGATGAACGGGCTAGTTACTACCTTTAGATCGGCTTTAGATGGCTGAGTGCTGAAGAACTGATGCTTTCAAACTGTGGTGTTGGAGAAGACTCTCGAGAGTCCCTTGGACTGCAAGAAGATCAAACCAGTCAATCCTAAAGGAAATCAGTCCTGAATATTCATTGGAAGGACTGATGCTGAAGCTGCAACTCCAATACTTTGGCCATCTGATGTGAAAAGCAGACTTATTGAAAAAGACCCTGATGCTGAGAAAGACTGAAGGCAGGAGGAGAAGGGGATGACAGAGAATGAGATGGTTGGATGGCATCATTAATTCAATGGACATAAGTTTCAGCAAACTCTGGGAGACAATGAAGGGCAGGGAAGCCTGTTATGCTGCGGTCCATGGTGATGCAAAGAGTCAGACATGACTTAGCAACTGAACAACAACATGATGGGTTTGGAACTGAGCTGGCTATTTAAAGTCATCCCTGATTGACTCTTTGTATATTAAAAGACATGCTTTGGTTGAATGGCATAAGAAATTTTGCTTAAAGTGGGATACTTTTGGCATTGTGCAGCTATGTGTAGATTTAACCAGCACAAGGTAACTAGGGGAAGCCTCTGGTATTATCTTAGTGGGCAAAGCAATGACTCTTTTACAATTATATATTTGCGTGTGTGAAAGTCACTCAGTCTTGTCCAACTCTTTGTGACCCCATGGACTATATGGTCCATGGACTTCTCCAGGCCAGAATACTGGAGTGGGTAGGTGTTACCCTCTCCAGGAGATCTTCCCAACCCAGATCTCCCACATTGCAGGCAGATTTCTACTGTCTGAGCCACCAGGGAAGCCCCAATTTATATATTTAACAGTCAGCAAACGTCCATCACCCAAACAAAGCGGCAGGTAAAGCCATATTTCCTGGCCTCTGAGAAGTTGCCTTTGCCTGCTGCCTTTCAGCTCAAATGGGCTGATAAGCACGTCAGGCTCACTGGCCAGGCAGGAAGATGGTTTTGCTGAAGTCTGGTCTAGCAGAAGGATGACAGAGTGGTTGACATGCTTCAGTACCTAGGAGAACAGCTACTCATCACCCCTGTTATTTCTGGGAATAGTTACCTCCCCTGGTCCCTTTCAGCAGTAAGGGAATGCTCCCAGAGCAGAAGGTGATCCAGCAGCTTTGGACACTTCTCTGCATCATCTTTTTGGAAAGCACTACCAGTATTTAGCTTGCTCCTATCACCCAGAGCAGGGATACTCATCTAAAGTGAGCAAGGGCGTGTTCCGCCCCGCCCCCCATGCCTGCCTTCGTTGTGCCGTGGAGAGATGGGGGAACCAAGGGGTCCCATGGACAACGGAACCCAGAATTATTTAGGAAATAAGGACTGGTGATGAAGTAAATGTTTTCCAAAACTTTGCAAATCTCTCTCCCATACCTACAAAAGACCGTTGGAGAGCTTCAGAATGAGAAAGTATAAGATACTGAAGGCTGAGATCAGACTGAGGGGGAGTAATCACAGAGAGAACAATCGTTTTCATCTCTGGAATCCTTTAAGGCTGTATATTGCCCTGGTCAGCGTCAAAGATTCCAAGGAAAAGATGTCCAGTTGTCAGTTGTGTTAAGAATTTCTAAAATTGGAGGCTACGCTTTGAGTTCAAAAAAATGTTGAACAGAATTATGATCTTTGTGTTATTTCATAAAATCCGAGACCCCTTAGCCCTCCTTGCAAGCATGGCTGTCTTTACAATAACAAGTTCATCAGTGGAGCCGGTAGTTAGACCACGCTTAGGCTGTTTGTTACTTTCCACTAGTCCAAGCGAGGGTCTTTCATCAAGCAGCTCCTTTGTGTGCCTCTGGTCCCAAGTTGTCATTTCTTCCTCCCTCCCCACCCCCGTGCGTCTGAATGGTGAAAGCACCCTGGAGCTGCCTTTTCACTGCACAGTGCTTGCGGTCTTAATTAACGCGCCCATGTCTGTCAGGAAGCACAGTGTCCCGTGGCATGTGGTAACATTCATATGGATCGCAGTCTAATTTTGAGCCGCTAAATGTCAGGAGAGCAGAGGCCACCCCGTTTTTGGACCTGGACTTTGAAGGCAGGTCTCGTTGCTAGGCTCCTTATCCCCTTCACCGGCTCCCACGGAGTCGAAGGGAAACAGCCCGCAGCTGGAAGAAGTCTTCCCACACCAGGGCAGCTTCCTTTCACTTCCCTGGACAATGGGTGAGAGCAGCTATTGTCGGCAGCTCCCAAGGCAGCCGTTCCTCCTGGGCAGAAATAAGAGGATGAATCATTTGAACAGGATCCTGAAATAAGAGTAAATATAATCAAATACAGAAAGGGGTATTTTCAGGGGGTTTCACTTCTGGCTACGAAGAGTTGTTGAAACAGACCAACTTTCCTATCATGAGCAATCATTTAAGAGCCAGATAAATTACCAAAGACACCTGTTTGAAGGCATTAGTGAGTAACCAAGGCAACCAGGATGTGGCCACTTCTGCTTTTGGGGCACTGATGCTCCAAGGCGTGGAGCCCAGTAGCAGAGTAGAAGTGCCCAGGGCTCCTGGCAGTCTCGAGGTGTTGGGGGCACACTGAAGTCCACTGCCATTAAGCAGTGAGCACACTGATGAAACACTGTGAGTGGAGACACGCTTTACAATCCCAGTTTATCACCTGCTGGTGGTTTGGTCGGTAAGTCGTGTCTGACTCTTGTGAGTCCTTGGATAGTCCATGGGATTCTCCAGCAAGTATACTGGAGTGGGTTGCCATTTCCTTCTCCAGGGGATCTTCCCGACTCAGGAATTGAACCCAGGTCTCCTGCATTGTAGGCAGATTCTTTACCAACTGAGCTACGAGGGAAGCCCCAGTTTATCACTTAATTCACAATAAATGAGAAATGAAGCTGTTTTATGAAGTGCTTGCTCAGCAGATCCTGCCTTCCCCTCCTTCAACAGACAAACCTGCTCTTCATCAGAAAGTTCTTGGTGAGCGTGAAATCATTCTCAGGGGGATGGAGTTGCATGTTTCTGGTCGGAGGCAGTCAGCCTAACATGAGGGCTGGTCGACTTGTGATGAGCACCTTAAACTCTGGATTAGGCATCGTGTCCCTGGACAGTGCCAGACAGGCACTGTGTGTTTTTTTTTTTTAACCGTAAGAGCAGGTACAAAGTCTATTATTATAGACACAACATGCAACAAGAGGGAGACACAGTTTATTTTTAATATTTATTTTTAGTTCGGTATTTGGCTGCACTGGTCTTAGCTGTGGCACACGGGATCTTCGATCTTCACTGCAGCATGCTTCCTGAGCAGAGACTGAAGCCAGGCCCCTGCACTGGGAGCTCTGAGTCCTAGCCACTGGGCCGCTAGGGAAGCCCCCATGTAGGCTCCGTCGATTTGACTCTTTGGTCTTCCTTTTTCTTTCTTCCCTGTGATCACCGTTCTTTTAGTTTGCACAGAATTCCTTCAGTCAGGGTGGAATATGATTAATTTGGTTTCTGTTCACTGGCTTACACTCACATTCCAGTCCTGGGGTGTGCTGGAGCCAGCTCCCACTGGCTTGGAAGGACTGACTATGCATGTCTTTTCCCAACTCTGTAGCCAGTTACGTTGAGTCAGTAGCTCGAACTGGCTGTGGTGGAGCAGTTCCACCGTGGAAGCTATAAATCCTACGCGTCAGGACTTCTTCCCAGAGAGCCCATTGCTAAACACGGAGCAGCACACCGCTGCCCAGACCTCTTCATCCGAGTCTGGGGGGTATTCCAAACCCTTGGGTCTCACATTTCTAGAAATTCTCTGATTACTCCTGCAAATCATTCACATTGTCATCATCCAAGAGTTCAAGTACATCTCTGAACCAGTGAACCAGTGAAGCTGCTCAGTCGTGTCTGACTGTTTGCGATCCCATGGACTATAGCGTATCAGGCTCCTCCATCCATGGAGTTTTCCAGGCAAGAATACTGGAGTGGGCTGCCATTTCCTTCTCCAGTCTCTGAAAGCAGCCTCATTTCTCTTATCTCTAGATTCCAGAAGGGAACATTTTACTTTGGCCCCAAATACTAGAGAAGGAAATGGCAACCCCCTCGCAGTATTCTTGCCTGGGAAATACCATGGGCAGAGAAGCCTGGTGGGCTACAGTCCATAGGGTTGCAAAGAGTTAGACATGACTTAGCGACTAAGCAACGACAAGAACCAGCAGAAGGCCAGACTGTGAAGAGCCTTGAAGAGCAGCCCAAGACAAGTGACAAGGAGAAATGAGCTTGGACGCTGCTGTACTGTCCACTGACTGGTGACGGAGGCCTGCATGGGTGCACACTCGTCCACCACCCAGACTGCCATTTCATTTGAGAGCCACCTCATTCCACCACCTGGGGAAACGTTCTCCCAGAATTACTGATGAGTCTCGAGGACTCTCAGAATGCCACTACACTTCAGTCCACTGCACACTTCTCTTTCTACACCTGTCTTCCGATTAGTCAAGGTTTGGCAGGGGGCCTTGAATCCCAGGAGACAGTCTTAGAAACAGACCCTCAGGTCTGTTATGCCAAAACTAAGTCACGTCAACCTTTCTATCCAGAGGATAGAAAGTCCGTGGTCATGGAACGACAGCTCGATGGTTGATGAGAAGAATTCATGGTTTTACATTTATTTATATGCAAGCATCTCAGGTGATTGCTGTTATTGATATACATCCAAAGTCTATTTCCTATAACCTGAGATTTTCCCCTGTTAAGCCCTATAATGACTGTACCGTGAGCAAGTAAGTTTTTGTTTTGCTTTGTTTTGCCTCAGAGTGTAGCCTAAAGTACAGTTCTGATTGCCTTGTAAATAGCATCTTCCTTGAGTAATTATCTCAGTAACTGCAGGTGGTTGTGGTTGATCCAAAAAATTTCCCTTGTGAGACAGAGTCTGTCCATGCTTCCCACTAAGTCATGGAGACCAAACCTAAGAGTGAGGTTGAATACTTATTCAATATTTACTCAGGGTGAGTTCACAGCAGCAAAGAGAGCTGAGAAAAATAAACAGCCATCAGCACAGAAGAACCTCATTAAATCAGCTGATGGGAGCTGGTAGCTTTTCACATTTACTGTAACACGATGGTGTATAACTCAGGATCCTCCTAGAAAGCCTCCAAAAAACAGACTTTAAAAAAATGAAGACGCAGAGCTTAAATATTCATATTTGTTGTTGTTCCTCAGTCGCTCAGTCCTGTCCGACTCTTTGCGACCCCATGGACTGCAGCACACCAGGGTTCCCTGTCCTTCACTGTCTCCCAGAGCTTGCTCAAACTCCTGTCCATCGAGTCGGTGATGCCATCCAACCAGCTCATCCTCGGTCGCCCCTTCTCCTCCTTCCTTCAGTCCTTCCCAGCATCAGGGTCTTTTCTAATGAGTCTGCTCTTCACAGTAAATATTCATATACTTTCTTTTAAAATAATATCTACCTGTGCAGTCCTTTAAGCTTTTCCAAAGATTCTTCATCTGTGTTCTTTTATTGAAATTCTTATAACAACACTGTGAGGGGATGTGGTGTGCAAACTACGTCATCTCTCTCTCTTCTCGCAGCTGCAGAACTGAGGTCCCAAGAATGGTGATGCTGGCCAAAGTGACCCAGGAGTGGAACCACAGTAACTCAGGTTCAAGGGTCTCAGCTTGGTAGCTATTGTACTGACCACAAGGCTCATGGCCATTTGTTTGAAGGTGAAACATGCTTCCTGATAGGGGGATGTTCACTTTTGATTAAGATGGTTAAGTGGCTTCTCTGGTGGCTCAGATGGTAAAGAATTCACATGCAATGCAGGATACTTGGGTTCAATCCCTGGGTCAGAAAGATCCCCTGGAGGAGGAAATGGCAACCCACTCCAGTATCCTTGCCTGGAGAATCCCATGGACAGAGGAGCCTGGCGGACTATAGTCCATGGGATCACAGAGTTGGAAATGACAGTGACCAACAGTTTCACTTTCAGAAGTGGCAAAAAGAGGTGTGGTTGGAATTGGGGTCCTGACATTGAGGCTAGTGTTGGGGCTGATCACAATGGACCCGCCCCTGGAATTCATCCTCTGTCTGGGCCCCTCCCACTCTGGCCACGTGACTCACTTCAACCAATACAGCAGCACGCAAGGGATGCTGCCCCAATTCTGGGGCTAAGCCTTCCTTAAAGGTGTTTTTGCACTTTGGGGAACCCTGAGTTGCCATGTTAAAAGTCCAGCTACTTGGAGAGAAGCCATGAAGAGGTCACACTGAGAGGGAGAAGCCCTGAGGCTACACAGGGATAGAAGGAGAGACAGACAGATGGACAGAGAGAGAAGAGAGGCAAGGAGCCCCCGTGGAGCCCTCTCCATCATTTCAGTTGTCCCAGCCTTGGGACAGGGGTTGCTGACCCAGAGCCTCAGTTCTGAATGACCTGAAGCTCAGAATACACAAATTCCCACTCGACGAGTGTCTTTTCTGCAGAAAGGTAGTACATTCTGCCGAGTTGTCATGATTTCTGCCTTGATAAAGTGGTCCAGCCACTATTAAATGTCGAGTTTCATTTATGTTTGGCTGTGCCGGGCCTTTGTTGCTGCGAGAACGTTTCTCTAGTTGTGGTGCGCAGGCTTCTCCTTGTGGTGGCTTCTCTTGTTGCGGAGCCCAGGTTCTAGGGTGCATGGGGCTTCAGAAGCTGCAGCTTCCGGGATCTAGAACCCAGGCTCGGGGGTTGTGATATATGGGCATAGTTGCCCTGCAGCATGTGGGATCTTCCTGGGCCAGAGATTGAACCCGTGTCTCCCGCCTTGGCAGGTGGATTCTTTACCACCGAGCCACCAGGGAGGCCCTGTCACGATTTCTCAGGTAGCCCTATTGGTAATCAAGACTCAGTTGTGGATCTGTAGGGAGTGACTGTGGCTTCTCTCCTCAAGTTTATATCCTCACTACTGCTGCTGCTGCTAAGGCGCTTCAGTCGTGTCCGACTCTGTGAGACCCCATAGACGGCAGCCCATCAGGCTCCCCCGTCCCGGGGACTCTCCAGGCAAGAAGGCTGGGAATATGTAAAAGCGACAGTGGAAGTTAAACACCAATCTCCGCTGAACAACGATAGAAGGTAACAACACTAGCTGGGCCGCAGGACAGCACGTGATGAACTCATCAATGGCAGGTCACAGTTCAGAGAACAAGGAAGTGACTTTGGGCTGAGCTTGTCTGGGGAAGCTTCACCCAGAAGAGGACAATTTTAAAAAAACTTTTGGTCACACCGTTCAGCATGCTGGATCTTTGTTTCCTGACCATGGTTCGAACCTGTGCCCCCGGCACAGGTGTGGAATCTTAACTAATGGACCACCAGGGAAGTTCCAAGAGGATGTGACCCTGTGCCGCCCTGTCACCAGCGGTAGCAGCGTGCCAGACTCTCAGCACAGCAATCAGGCCACTGGTCAGAGGCTGAGGTCCCTTAAGCTTAACAGCTGGACTGATGTGGTTATGGTGGGAATCAATGTCCAGAGTGATTTATACTTTTGATTTCCCAGACCAATTGCTTTCTATTTCTTAGCATTACCTGATGAATCTGTGTGCTAATTAGTAGCTGTTACTTCATTCTCAGCAGCTTAACGTGCTGCCAGAAATTCTGACGGAGCTAAAAATGAAAGATTGCCAAGAGACACTAATTACATCTCAAGGGACAGGCCCAAGATATTTAGATGATCTTTTCTCCTCCTTTATTGCCTTCCCCTGGTGAGTAAGTTTGCTCTAATCACTTCTGAAGGGAGCAAGTTACATCACAACTCCAGCACCTTGGGGTTTGTACGTGTAAGGGCTAAGAGGAGGATTTGATTCTTTAGCAGAGTGGTTGGCAGTCTTTGAAATGAGGTGTGTCCAGGCCATTTACTGACTGCACATTTGCACAAAGGATAAAATAGGGGAGATGGTGGGATGAGACATCACTTTGCCAACAACGATCTGTCTAGTCAAAGCAATAGTTTTTCCAGTACTTATGTATGGATGTGAGAGCTAGACCGGAAAGAAGGCTGGGCACCAAAGAATTGATGCTTTCAAACCATGGTGTTGGAGAAGACTGTTGAGAGTCCTTTGGACAGCAAGGAGATCAAACCTGTCAGTCCTAAAGGAGATCAGTCCTGAGTGTTCATTGGAAGGACTGATGCTGAAGCTGAAATGCCAATACTCTGGCCTCCTGATGTGAAGAACTGACTCATTGGAAAAGACCCTGATGCTGGGAAAGACTGAAGGCAGGAGGAGAAGGGGATGACAGAGGATGAGTGGATTGTTCGATGGCATCACTGACATGATGAACATGAATTTGAGCAAACTCCAGGAGACAGTGAAGGACAGGGAAGACTGGTGTGCTGCAGTCCACGGGGTGACAGAGTCAGGCATGACTGAATGACTGAACAGCAACAGGCTGAGTATTCACTTTGCAGCTCCCGATTCAGGGCATGGACTCTTTTAATCTGAAATGAAGGGATTAAAGCAGGCAACAGTACACAAGGTCACAAAAACCAGACATGACTGAGCATCTAAACTACCACCAGGGTGGCAGAAACAGCTCGCGTGCCAGCAAAGCCTCGCAGGGCGCTGCCTTTGGCGCGTGGTGAACCAGCTTCCGTACCAGGACCTCACTGTGTCAGTGTCTGTGAACTTCCCGCTGTACGTGTGGCCACAGTTAACATTCAAGTTGATAGTTAAGGGTTAAAGACCTTGGATGTGTCGCCTTCAAAATAATGCACTGCATGAGAGTTAAGTTTTATCTGGGGAAAAATGAGGATTGCAGCCCAGATGGCAACACCTCAGATAGCTCCAAGAGACTGCTCCAAAGAGGCAGGAGGAAAGACAGTATATATGTGATTTTGGTGAAGGAGGGTACGTGCAATCGAGCACGCATTTTTTGCAGAAAGTTTCTGCTAGTGTCATGAAGCTTCTGCGAGGCACTAGAAACAGTCATCACCAGGAAGGATGTTAGTGCTTTTCTAGATATGAAGGGATATAAGAACTGGGCTCATAAAATCAGTTCCTGAGAATGACTGAAGACCTGTCCTGCCAGTTTTTCCCTGAGCTTAAATACCTCATTTCTGCTATTTACCCTAAACTCCTTTCGGAGGGTATTGAAGGTCAGCAGCTGCAGCAGCACGTGACTCGTCCTTGTAGAGGGGGATGTGTGCTCAGCCGCTCAGTCACGTCCGACTCTGTGACCCCATAGACTGTAGCCCGCCAGGCTCCTCTGTCTACAGGATTTTTCAGGTAAGAATATTGGAATGGGTTGCCATTTCCTTCTCCAGGGAAGCCTGTACTATGTGGTTCCCTCCAAATAAAGCAAAAGTTCAGGGACTGCCCCTGGATCTTCAAATACCCAGGGGAACTGTCCATCCTCACCAGCTGGCCCATCTGACAAGTACTGAAGGGCAGGACTTGGACTACATGGTGTAACCTTCTAGGATCTGACGGGGTTGCGACTTAAACTAGTATTACACATGAGGCCCAGTGAGAAACTGAACACTGAGGGCTAGTGTATGATTAATTGCCCCACAAACCCTATTGGAACATCACTATACCCACCTGAACTGAACTGAACTGATACTCATGGGTTTCGCAAAGAGTCGGACAGGACTGAGCGACTGAACTGAACTGATACTTAAGTAACTAATGAGTAACTGACACTTTGCTCCGGAGAACTTAATACTGCACAGGCTTATTCCTGCCCTCCAGGAACTTCCTGTCAAGGGCATGAATAAGAACAAAGAGCCTCCTGAGCAGCTACTAGAATTGTTCAGTAGCAAGTCTGTCTGAGTCCCTGAGACCCCATGGACTGTATAGCAGGCCAAGCTTCCCTGTCTTTCACTATCTCCTGGAACTAGCTCAAACTCATATCCATTGAGTTGGTGGTGCTCTCTAACCATCTCATCCTCTGCCGCTCCATTCTCCTCTTGCCCTCAGTCTTCCCCAGAATCAGGGTCTTTTCCAGTGAGTCAGCTCCTCGTATCAGATGGCCAAAGTTTTGGGGCTTTGGCTTCAACGTCAGTCCTTCCAATGAGTACACAGGGTTGATTTCCTTTAGGATGGACTGAGTCGATCTCCTTGCTGTTCAAGGGACTCTCAAGAGTCTTCTCCAGCTCCACAATTCGAAAGCATCAGTTTGGTGCTCAGCCTTCTTTATGGTCCACCTCTCACACCGTCTCTCACACGACTGCTGGAAAGACCACAGCTCTGACTGTGGGCTTTGTCTGCAAAGTGCTGTCTAGGTTTGAAATTCGCTGTCTGGGTGTGTCCTGGCCTTCCTTCCAAGCAGCAGGCGCCTTCTACTTCCATGGCTTCAGTCGCCATGCTGAGTGGTTTTGGAGCCCCAGAAGAGAAAAGCCATCACTGCACACTGAATCGGCAGGCCCTGATCCAGCAGGACTGGGGTCCTTCCAGGAACAGGAGACACAGAGGGGCGCACAGAGAGGAGGCTGTGGGAAGGCAGCGTTTCTTCCCAGCTCAGTGAGCTTTCCCCAGCGCCTCTGTGGGGCCTGGCGTCGAGAAGGCACCAGTAAGTACCCCAGGAAATGTCCATACTCACCCGTGGGTATGGAAGGCCTAGGGACTGAAGTCAGTATATTGGGGACGAGGCATGGTTTAAACTCTGTGTATCAATACACAGAATATATGGAATATTAGGAGATTAGAGTTCATAGGAGCCTGGTAGGCTGCAGTCCATGGGGTCGCGAAGAGTCCGACAAGACTGAGCGACTTCCCTTTCACTTTTCACTTTCATGCATTGGAGAAGGAAATGGCAACCCACTCCAGTGTTAGTGCCTGGAGAATCCCAGGGACAGGGGAGCCTGGTGGGCTGCCGTCTATGGGGTCACACAGAGTCGGACACGACTGAAGTGACTTAGCAGCAGCAACAGAGTTGATAGAAGTTTTAGAAAGTGATGCATTTTAGAAGTGTAATTGCCAAAGATTATGTCTTTGGTCCAGAAGTACTCAATAATTTGTCAAAATGCATAGAATAGGTTAATGAGAGGAATGTGTGTATGTGTGTGTGTGTGATGTTAAGCTACACCATAAAATATGTTGAGGAAATTTTTTCATTTTTGGTCATACCGCCCGGCTTGCAGGATATTACTTCTTTGACTGGGGACTGAATCTGGGCCCACGGTGATGGAAGCCCAAGTCCTAATCACTGGGCCACCAGAGAATTCCCACGTGGAGACAATTTTTGAACAGTAGGCTATTTTAAAAGACACACACACACATATATATAATCAGGAGTTTGATAAAGTGATAAGATTTCATCAACAACCATCCGATGTTGAGCAACCATTCATTCACGCTTTGCTCTGTGCCCACACTGCTCTGGGCGCTGCGAGTGCGGTGGAGACAGATAGAGAGGGCGCCTCTCTTCATGAAGCTTATGTTCTAGGCAGAGCAGAGAGACAGCCAACAAATAAATAAAGAACGGACAGGCTGTAGTGATAAGTGCTGTGACGGTTATAAGACGTGGTTGGCTCTTGGCTACTTCATTCACTGGGCAGATATTTATTGAGCTCTGAATGTATGCCAGGTACTGCCCTGGGCCTTGGTGAGCTGGTGGAGACAGGACAGAACAGCTCCCTGAACTCATGGGGGTGTGGCCGATCCACGAGTAGGTGTAACTGCAGATGACCAGCTGCTACGAAGGGAGGAAGTGGGGTGATTACCTTGGAGCAATAGGAGCGGCTTGGGAGGGGTGGAGGGGAGGGGCAGACAACTCAGATGCTTCTCAGAGCAAAGGCGGCCTGTGCCATCTTAGTTCCCGGACCAGGGATCCACCCCACATCCGGGGGTCTTAACCACTGGACCACCAGGGACAGCCCGGCTCCTCTGCTTTTAACCCTCACTGGCTGGTGGCAGACGAGCAGAACTTCAAGCCTCTTTTCTGATTGGGTGGGTGCTCCCTGGGGCCCCTGCCTCGCCACGGAAGGCTTTGTGAGGACAGTCTCTGAGTGTTCAATGGCCTCCCAGGCTGACCACGGTGGTTCCTGAGCATTGGTTCTGACACACTCAGCCCAGGAACAAGGTGTGCACTGTTTACTCCATGGTGCCAAGTGGGTCCCGGGGGGCTAATTGCCTTCATTGTGTAAATCCACGCTTAGAGACGGTGGGCGCACGCCTATTATGCACTCAGCCGGCTGAAATGCTTCTCTGTTGCTGTCATAGTCAGTGGTGAAAATCACACACACCGCTTTGTAAAGTAAGCGATTTTTTTTCACCCGATAGATCATAAGAGCTCTCCAGAGTTGTTAAGGCCTAAACAGTCCATTGAGAGCTTGTGGAGCTGGGGGCGGGGCGGCAGGGGGAGTCGGCGAGTGACAAGGGGAGTCTCATCTTTTCACTCCTTCCAGAAAGCCTGCACGAGACAAACTGGCAGGCTTTTTTTTTTTTTTTTTAATTTTGGCTGTGCTGCATGACCAGTGGGATCTTAATTCTCCAACCAGGGATCGAACCTGCACGCCTTGTTGAAAGCATGGAATCTTAACCACTGGACCACCAGGAAAGTCCTTTCTTTTCTTCTTTTTTTTTTTTTTTTGTGACTTTGGTGGCAGGCACTTTTACCGGCACTCCAGTCTTAACGCCGTCTGTACTTCCTGGGCTCGTAAATGTGACTGGATTCTTTTCTGCGTGTCCATGCACAGCTCCCTGTTTGGCTGGCACCTGATTCCCGCTCTTTCATAGTAAACCCTTTGTAGTGTGTGTCAAGAGCAGGGAGGGCCACACACGGGTTGGGCCTGCAGCCAAGTCCCTCTGCTTTGAGGTCCAACTCAAGAACGACCCCCAGCCCAAGGCTACGCTTTCCTCTGAACCCTGAGGATGGTGACGGGGCCAACAGGGGTGACAATGGTGATGGTTATGACGAGGATGACGACAGCCAGCACCCACCGGGCCCTCTGTGAGAGCCTGGAGCCACTGAGCTCTAATCCTCTATCTGTGCTGCTGCTGCTAAGTCGCTTCAGTCGTGTCTGACTCTGTGCGACCCCATAAACGGCAGCCCACCAGGCTCCGCCATCCCTGGGATTCTCCAGGCAAGAACACTGGAGTGGGTTGCCATTTGTCAATGTAATATTAATATGATGGCGCACCAAGCCGCTTAATGTTGTTCCCATTAATTAGACCAGGAAACGGAGGCAGGACAGGCTGAGTGACCACCCTGGCCACACGGCTACTCAGACACAGAGTGAGGATCTGGAATCCAGGCCACAGGCCTTAGGAAGCCCAGCCCCGAACCTTCCTGCAGGCTGCCTTTCTGAGGTCATGGGTCCTGGTCTTGCCCTTGCTCCCCTGCTGGGATTATCCGCTAATCGGCTCCACTCCTGTGCCTTTTTCACTTCTTAAAGCCCAGTCATCTTAGTCTTTGTCGTCCCGAAGTGTACGCAGTAAGCACTCAGTTATCATCAATCAGCTGGCCAAGACCCTGACGGGCAGATGGTGAAAGGCTTTCATTTCACAGAAGAAGGCCCTCGGCTGGCTCTTTCATCCTAAGGAGAACACCATGGCCCCGACCCAGGCCCCAGGGGGTGTCAGAAATCCAGAGATGCTTGGTTGAGGGGAGACAGAGAGGAGGGACGCTCCCAGGGAAGGATGGGCAGGAGGGGTGGGTCCTGGGAGGAGCACTCTGGGGGTGGGGAAGAGGTGAGACCCAGTCTCCAAGGTCCGGTGGGGAGCCGCAGGGCTGGCGGGACCCCTGCAGAGTCCAGTCCAGTCTGGATCAGCTGGCGGGGCTGTTAGCCTGACTTGTCCTCAGGTGTCAGCAGCCTGGAGGCCAGGAGGAGCCCCGGGAGGAGGCGGCCAGGCCACCCATCCGGCTGTTGAAAGGCGTAGGCCCCACCTGGTAGGATACAGGGGTGCTTCAGAGCTCCTGTCTTGTGGCAGAGCACAGGCCACTGCTCTGACGCCCACGTGGACTTCAGGAGGCGGAGAGGGGCCCTGGCCCCGGCCCTCTGATTGGCTGTGGCAGGCAGGTCAGCCACAGTGCCCGGCACAACGAGGTAGGTGCTTGAGGCTTGTTGAGTGAGTGCAGGAATGAATGGGCCAGAGCCACGCCCTTCTTCACGAAGCAGGTCCACGCTGTCATCCTGAACGTGGGGGCAGGAAAGGAAGGACTCTGTCCACATGACTCAGCCGGTGGCCTGCAGCGGACCAGGGGGTCCACAGGGGTCTTTCTCGAAGGGAAAAGGTCTGACCTATGGGCAGACCGCCCTGGAATGTTGGGAGGGGTCCGGGAATCTGCTCTGGCAAGCTCTGTAGGTGATTCTTATATGGAAGACGGCCTGACGATTAAGAGAAAAAACAAAACAGAGAATAAAGTGTTTCTGTGAACTCGGAGCAAAACAACGGCTTCGGTCTAAGATGGCTCAGGATAACTGTCTGAGTAACAAGACCCTCTCTTTTTAGAAAAATATTTGCTTATTTGTCTGCCCTTAGTTGCAGCACCAGGGACCTTTGGTTGCGGCACACGGACTCTCTACTTGGGGCTCGAGGGCTCAGTAGTCGGGGTGCGAGGTCTTAGTTGCTCCATGGGATGTGGGATCTTAGGTCCCTGATCAGAACCCATGGCCCCTTCGTTGGAAGGCAGGTTCTTAACCACTGGACCACCAGGGAAATCCCAAACTTTGTTTTTTTTAAAGTGAACAATTGTATATATTATAGAAATATAGCTGCCTGTCTTGATACGTATATGAGCAGTGAAATCATTATTACAGTCAAGCTAATTAACATATCTATCCATCTCCTAACACGTTTAGCACTTTTTGTAGGGAAGGCACCTGAAGTCTACTGTCTTAGCAGATTTCCAGTATATAAATATAATTCAGTGTAGTTAGCTATATCACCATGCTATACATCAGATCTCAGGATACTGTGGGCAATGCATACTAACACATTAGCTATGTCAACGAACACATTTTAACAGCATCAGCAGGGCAATTCAAGTCAACAAACTCTGAAAACAATTATTATTAGGCCATATTTATACGAGCATGTCTTTAAAATATTTTTTATTGGAGTATTTGGAGTAATTGATTTACCATGTTGTTTTGGTTTCAAGCATATAGCGAAGTGAAACTGTTACACGTATACAGATAGCCACTTTTATATTTTTTTGGAGAGTAGGATTGACATGTATACACTGTGGTGTGTGAAATGGACAGCTAGCAGGAAGCTGCTGTGTAGTACAGGGGGCTCAGCTCGGTTCTCTGTGATGACCTGGAGGGGTGGGGTGGGGGGTGGAGTGGGGTGGGTCCTCAAGCGGGAAGAGGACCATGTATACATATAGCTAATTCCCTTTGTTGTACAGCAGAAACTAACACAATATAAAGCCATTATACCCCTATTAGAAAATAAATTTTAAAAGATTCTTTCCCCATGTAGGTCATCAGCTAGTTGTCCATGTTTAATTCTTTGAGTGAGTGACTGAAAGTCACTCAGCTGTGTCCGACTCTTTGCAACCCCATGGACTAGACAGTCCATGGAATTTTTCGGGCCAGAATACTGCAGTGGGGAGCTTTTCCCTTCTCTAGAGGGTCTTCCCAACCCAGGGATTGAAGCCAGGACTCCCACATTGCAGGCGGATTCTTTGCCAGCTGAGCCACAAGGGAAGCCCAAGGATACTGGAGTGGGTAGCCTATCCTGTCTCCAGGGGACCTTCCCGACCCAGAAATCGAACTGGGGTCTGGGTCTCCTGTATTGCAGGCGGATTCTTTACCAACTGAGCCATGAGGGAAACCCGTTTAGTTCTTTAAAGAACTGCTGTGCCTAACCTTCTCTCTCCCTTCTCAGCAAAATGCTTCGTTTACATGTAAGTTCCTATCTTTCTTCACCTCTCACCCCCTTGGTGACGGTTCTGTGGCCACCTCCGCCCTTGGGGCCCCTCATCTGAGCACTTCTGTCTATGTCTAAACCTCCAGTTGCCTTGAAGCGAGTCAGTTTCGTCCTTCCCGGAGTCCCAAAGCTCTGGCTCACACCCCTCCATGTCACTAGATGGCGCACGAGAGTAATTTGGTTTTTTCCTTCCCCCTGGGGAGAAAGACCTTGTTTGTTTTCCTTCTCCCTGGGGTGGAGAGTTCCTGTGCCAGGGGTGGGGGGTTACACTGCAGTGTTCCCTGCCTAGGGTCACCCTGACCAGAAAGTTGACAACGTTTTTGAGCATCTAATGTCTTTAGCTGTAGAAGCCATCACGGGGGGCCATCCCTTCAGATGGCCTGGAGGGAACTCTGAGAGTCACACAAAGGGCACAGAGGGATCAAAAGCCAGGGGTATCCATGCACGCCCTGGCTTTGGCTTTTAACCGGGCAGCCTCAATGGGCGGACCCAGTGGGAGCTGGGGGTGCGGTGGGTGAGCAGGAGAGCAGCTTAGGGGTGGGGGGACAAGGAGGGTAGAGGGGATAAAGGTAGACAGCTTCCATTTGTCTCCTCGGCGCCTAAACCGAATACCTAAGCCTGGGGTCCTAAATAACCAACCTGTGTTTCTCACACCTGCACATGTGAGATCAGGGTGTGAGCAGGGCTGGGCTCTCCTCCTGGCATGCAGACGGCCACCTCCTTGCTGTATCCCATCATGGCATCTGCACGCCAGGAAGGAAGTGTGTCCTTCCACCCTCCCTCTCTCCCTTCCTTCCTCTCCCTCCTTTCGTCCCTCCCTTCATTCTCTCCAAACTCAGCGAATTATATACATTAAATATATGTGCAGTTAATATGTCCGGATTGGGGTCTATATAAATTATATTTGATATAAATAGACACTGATGAAAACTGTATTTTTGACATTTTTTGTTTGCTCTGCTTTCTCTTCTCTTGCATTTGTGGCTTTATACGTTTTTACAATAATTACCATGTTGAGGTATGATTTATGTACAATAACCTGCGCCTGTTTAAATGATAGGGTTTGATGAGTTTCGATAGATGTCTGCACTTGTGAAACTGCCGCTGTGGAACGCTTCTCCCCAGATGTCCTGGTCTCCCCTCCCCTGTGTGCCCTCCACTCTCCAGGCTGCCTTCTGTCACTAAAAAATCTTTTGGATTTTCTAGAGTTGCATGCAGACAGGTTCTTAGAGAGTAAAACACACACCTGAGTGCCTGCCTAGTAAACTACAACAAGAGCTCTTTTGTGTCCAGGTTCTTCCACTCAGCAGAATGATTTTGAGATTCGGTCATGATTTTGTATCAGTAATCAATTTCTCTTAATATCAGCGTGATTCCAGTGTACGGACACACCATGATTTGATTATTCTTTTGCCCGTTGGCGGACCCTTAAGTCGTTTTCAGGTTGGGGCTATAAAGCCGCTCTAAACGTTTGTTCGTGTGCAAGTCTGTGTAAACAGAGGCTTCCGTTTCTCTCAGGTTAGTGCCCAGGTGCAAAAGTCCTGGGCGGTTTGGGGGTGTGTGTTTAACAAGCCTCTGTGGAAAGTGAAAGTGAAAGTGAAGTCGCTCAGTAGTGTCTGACCCTCAGCGACCTCGTGGACTGCAGCCTTCCAGGCTACTCCATCCATGGGATTTTCCAGGCAAAAGTCCTGGGCGGTTTGGGGGTGTGTGTGTAACAAGACACTGCGGAGCCGCTCTGTTTAACACTCCCACCAGCAATGTGTGAGTGATTCACTTCTGCTACATTCTCTCCAACTCGTGGTGTGGGGTTTTACATTTAAATAAAAATTTGAGCCATTCTCACGTGTGGATGGCATCACGGACTCAATGGACATGAATCTGAGGGAACTCCAGGAGACAGTGAAGGACAGGGAAGCCGGGCGTGCTGCAGCCCATGTTGTCGGTCAGAGCTGGACGTGGCTTAGCGACTGAACAACCGCCACAGATGTACGTGTAGCGGTGTGGTCGCTGCTGTGATCTTAATTTGCATTTCTCTGGTAACTAACGTTGCTGAGCGTCTTTTCGTGTGTCTATTCATACATGTTCTCTTGTGAAGTCGTGAGCTCTTTCCCGATCCCTTTAGCTGGCGGTATCTTTTTTTCCCCTTAAATTCCCATGAGGGGGTACAAGCAAGAGGGTTACACCAGACTAGCAATGTCTCAGAGGCAGGAGGCGGCTCCTCATCACCTGTGTGTGCCCTGCTCTGTCCCGCACAGCCGTCCTGTAGGGGTCCTATGAGGTTGTTTTCAGCTGTGTGAAGACGTCCCCAGCTCCCAAGACTCCACACTGCTCGGGGAGCATGGGAAAGGCTGACCCTTCACTCTTCCAACTGAATAGACACATTAAGAAGATCGCTGTCTCTCTCCACTGAGGTGAGCATGAACATTAGCCAAAGCCACTCTGAACTCCCTACTTCTCCGGAGCCATCTGGGAAGAGAAGAATAACGTATCTGGAAGACAAATGACATGTAAAGATCTGAAAGGAGATGGAGGAATGGAAAAAGATATTCAGCGTGGAATATTACTCAGCCATGAAAATGGAATCATGCCATTTGCAGCAACATAGATGGATGTAGAGATTATCATCCTAAGTGGAGTAAGTCAGACGGAGACCAATATCACACGACATTGCTTATATGTGGAATCTAAAAAAAAAAAATGGTACAAATGAGCCTATTTTAAAAAGGAGAAATAGAATCACAGATGTAGAAAACAAATTTATGGTTACCAGGGGATTGAGGGGGAGAGATAATTTGGGGCCCTGGGATTGACATATAGACACTACTATTCATAAAACAGACGATAAGGACCGACCATACAGCACAAGGAACTCTATTCAGTGCCCTGTAATGACCTCTATGAGAACAGAATCTGAAAAGGAATGGTTATGTGTATAACCGACGCACCCTTCTATACAGCAGAAACTAACACAGCATTATAAGTCAACTACACGCCAATAAATTAAAAAAAAAAGAAGATCCGAAAGGAAGTGCCCATGGCCTGTTTGTTCTTAATTTCACAAGATCTAAGCATTGATCATATTAGTATATGAGGGTCCTATGATGGTGATGCTACCGGGCTCCGTTCCACAGGGCCCTGCTTACAACTGGACCTTTATGATTAATTTTTCAAAACCTTTTAATGAAGCTGATCTAGTTACAGTACAAACCACTATTATTCAACATCATGGGAAAGTGCTGCTTTTGCTACAGATGAATTACTGAAGACTGCTCCTTTGTGGAGTAAAGCCCTTTTTTCCAGTTTAACTTTTAATTTTTATTCAAAATTTTTTTCTTTTTTATACAGTTTTAAAAGGTTGTTCCATTTACAGTTATTACAAAATATTGGCTGTCTTCACCGTGTTGCACAATATGCTCCTGTAGCCTATCTCACGCCCGATAGCCTGTCTCACGCCCGATAGCCTGTGCCTCCCGCTCCCGTCCCTATGTGGCCCCTCCCCCTCCCCCGGTGCCCACCAGCTGTTCTCTATATCAGCGAGTCTGCTTCTTTTGGTTCCGTTTACTCGTTTGTTGTGTTTTTTAAAATTCCACATGTCAGCGATATTTAATAGTATTTGTCCCTCTGTGTCTGACTTATTTCACCTAATAATACCCTCTGAGTCTATCCACGTTGCTGCAAATGGCAAAATTTCGTTCTTTTTTGTTGGCTGAGTAACACTCCACCGTGTGTACATACCACAGATTCTTTACCCATTCATCTGTCAGCGGACACTGAGGTTGCTTCTACGTCTCAGCAGTTGTAAATAATGCTGCTGTGAACACTCACTGGGGTGGGTGTATCTTTGCAAATTCGTGTTTTCATGTCTTTCAGATATATGCCCGGGAGTGGAATCCCTAGATCACATGGCAAGTCTATCTTTAGTGTTTTGGAAGCCGTCATATGGTTTTCCACAGTAGCTGTGCCAATTTACGTTCCCAACACAGTGTACAAGGGTTCCTTTTCTCCAGTTTCCCCCAACACTTGTTATTTGTGTTCCTTTTAACAATAGCCATTCTGACAGGTGTGAGGTGATATCTCATTGTGGATTTGATTTGCTTTTCCCTGCGTATCAGTGATGTTGAGCATCTTTTCATGAGCCTGTTGGCCGTTTGCATTTCCTCTTTGGAAAAATATCTATTCTGTTCTTCCGCCCATTTTTCAATCACTTTTTTAAAAGAACTGTTATTTGTTCCCGGCTGTGCTGGGTCTCTGGTGCTGATGCGGCTCTCCCTTGCTGCGGCGGGCGGGGGCTGCTCCCGGCTGCAGTGCCCCGGCTTCCCACTGAGGGGGCTTCTCTTGTTACAGAGCACAGACTCCAGGTTCCAGGGCCCAGGAGTCGTGGCACGAGGGCTGCAGTCGCTCCTCAGCATGTGGAATCTTCCTGAACTAGGGATCAGACCTGCATCCCCTGCACCGGTAGGTGGGTCCACTGTACCACCAGGCGAGTCTCGGGTTGTTTGTATTTTTGATGTTGAGTCATATGAGCTGTTTCCATATGTTAATAATAACTCCTTATCTTCATATTACTTGCAAATATTTTCTCCCCGTTCAGTAGGTTGTCTTTTTGGTTTGCTGATGGCTTCTTTTGCTGTAGAAAAGATTTTAAGTTTACTTAGCTATCCCAGCTTAACATTTTATGTGGAAACTGTTCTAAAGCAGAAGATATGCTTCTTTTCATTCTTTTCATTTTTTTTTAATTGTGATAAAATACACATAACATCAGATTGACCATTTTAACCATTTTTAGGTGTACAATTCAGTCCATTCACATTGTTGTTCAGCCATCCCCACCATCTGTCTCCGGAACTTTTTCATTTTCCCAAAACTCTGTCCGCATTAAACACTAACCCCTCATCCCCCTCCCTCACCCCTGGCACCCAGCATTCTACTTTCCGTTGCTCTAAGTTTGAGGGACCTCGTGTAAATGGAAGCATACAGTGTGTTTGTCTTTAGTGGGCGGCTTATTTCACCAAGCATATGTTTTCAAATTTCATCCTTGTTGTAGCGTGCGTCAAAATTCCCTTCCTTTTAGAAGCCACGTTTTCTTTCTTCATTCATCTGACAAACACGTGGGTTGTCTCCACCTTTGGTGATGGTGAATAATGCTTCTACAAACACGGGCTTACAAATAACTAAGTCAGTTCTTTTGGGCGTAAGTTCATAAGCGGAATTACTGGATCATGTGGTAACTCTTTGCTTAATCTTCTGAGGAATCACCGCGCTGTTTTCTGTATTGGCTCAGCCATTTGACATTCCCATACTTTCTTTCATTCTTTAACAGGGTGTCCTGGGTAGGATCTGGTCAGCACCCTGGAGTCCTGATCATGCATCTCCCTCGAAAAGGCTGAGTAAGCAGGGACTCTCTTCCCCAGACTCAGCCGGGCATCTCTTTTCCGTCGAGAGTTTTCTATTTCATTGCCCCCTGCTCACCTCGGATCTCCATCATAACTGTCTGTCTGTAAAGTCTGTCTCCCCAGCTTGGGGCCAGGCTGGCTGGATTCTCTTCATGAAGCTCTCCAGCTGCTACGTCGTAGGATTTTTTTTTTTTTAAACAATAAAGTACCTATCTCTTTTGTTGTCATTTGCAAGTTAGAGACCTTTAAAATTAGAAGGGGGACTTCCCTGGTGATCCAGTGATTAAGAAGCACCTGCCAAGGCAGAGGACTCGGGGTCGATCCCTGGTGTGGGACGTTCCCACACGCCCAGCGTGTTCACAGCCACTGAAACCAGAGCACCCCAGAGCCCGCGCTCCCAAGACGAGCCACAGCAATGAGATGCCCGCGCAACGCAGCCGAGAAAAGCCCGTGCGACCACGAAGACCCCGCACAGCCAAAGCGAAAACAAAACAGCACATTTAAAAAAATTAGAAGGAGTCTTAGAAACAAATTCTAATACACTTCCCCCTTCTGTTGACCAGGGAACTGAGGTCAGAGCAGCTAAGCGGCCTGCCAGGGCACTCAGTGAGTTGTTGCGGGCTGGCATCTTCACCATTCCTCCCAATCCTGCCTTCTTTGGTAGCTGTCACCAGCTGGATTGAGTGGCTTCTCTCCGTAAGAATCCCATGGGCAGAGGAGCCTGGAGGGCTACAGTCCATGGGGTTGCAAAGAGTCAGACTCGACGGAAGTGACTTTGCACACCCTTTCTCCTTACAATGCGCTGCGGGAGCGGGTCCCTGTTGCTCTTCCAGCCCTGCTCCCCTAGCATCCCCTTCGCCCCTGGGCCCTTACGTGCCCGCTCTTTGGAAGGCTCGTCCACTAGCTTCTTGCTTGCCTGATGATGAGGCACCTCAGGAGAGCTTCTCAGGGCCGACCGCTAGGCCAGAGCCCTGCCATGGTAGGGAGACACAGCTGATTAGGTCAGCGTCACTGTGCAGTGAGGGGGTGTTACACACGGCCCCAGAGGCTCGTCAGCATCTGATCTGCCACCCGATTCCAGTTTAGGGGACACAAGCTGAACCAGAGCTGCACCTGCCCTGGTGGGGAGACAGACTTACAGACAGACGGCTGTGATGGAGACCAGAGATGAGCAGAGTCAGTGGAGTAGGAAACTCTCGATGGAAGGAGATGCCCGAGCTGAGTCTGGGGGTGGGGGCAGGAGCCGGCTAGGGGAGAGAGTTCCCGCTCACGCAGCCTTTTCCAGCGATCCGTCTCACTCTAGGTCTTATCACGTGTGAGAACGATGAAATGCCTGGCTCCTAGCTCTTCTAGCTCAGCCCACAGGACTGAGGAGGACTCGGAGGACCAGTTAGCTGGCCGCTGGCACCTAGGACTCTGCGAAGACGCTCAGCAGTGTCTCTCAGGGTGGATCTTGTCGTTTGGCCGTATTCGTGGTGCGTGTGGTGGGGGGAGGGCCTGTTTCATGTTCACAGGAAAGACGAGGCCACTACCACCACGGGCACGCACACGCCTCCCCTTCTGCCGTGACGCGGATCTCTGAGAACACCGAGTGGGAGGAAGTAGCTGCGGGAAGAGCAGGATTGACCTGGAGGATAGTGACCCCCAGCGCAGCCCTAAGCATGTCAGGGGGCCCTGCGGGTTCAGGGAGAACAAGGCCCCTTCGCATCGCTCGGGGTGGTTGCCAGCACCAGGCAGAACCGCGGACGGGGCTGAGCACTCATTGAAAGATGCTGTTCTTAAAGACTGTGTGTGCACGCTCAGTTGTGTCCAACTCTCTGTGAGCCCATGAACTGTAGCCCGCCAGGCTCCTCTGTCCACGGGATTCTCCAGGCAAGAATACTGGAGTGGGTCACCGTGCCCTCCTCCAGGGGATCTTCCCGACCCAGGGATCGAACTCAAGTCTCTTGCGTCTCCTGCTTGTCAGGCAGGTCCTTTATCACTTGCACCACCTGAACTCTGCTTTGCTTAAAGGCATAAACAAGGACTTAGGATTTACCAAGCAGGAGAATCCTGGTTCCAAAACAAGAAGTGAGCGTTCTAGTATGAGAACACATGCATCGTGTGTGTGTACGTGCGCACGCGCACCTGTGTGTAGAAGGCACTAAAGAGCTGGGGCAGAGTGGATGGACCTTTTCTTTGAATCAAATAATGAAAGATCATGGATGGTTCTTCTGTGAGACTATCATTCATGGCTCGTTGTGAATAAATGTTTACAATTTTCTTTTCAGAGTTTGGATCCAGTCATTCTGAGAAAATCCTTTTGTCATCGCACAAAGCCTGGGATTAAAGCCTCCATCCGCGGATTATTTTCTACATATGGCTGCACTGGATTATGGTGCCAGAGGGGGTGAGCCAAGCAAACAACACTTTCTCCAGGATGCGGCTCCGATGAGCGGGGGAGTGCTGAGGCTGCTGCGTGTTGGTCCATGGGGCCTGGATGACTGGTTTTGCTCTGATCTCTGGTGTTTAGCAGAGAGAGCAGATGGCTTTTCAAATCCGTCTCCTGCTCCCATTCTCACTACTAAGCTCCAAATAGTCTTAATCCCTATAATTGGATTAAGGCAACCTGGGATTTCTAGAGGCCTAGGTGCCTACCAGAAGCAAAAGTAAATCCTCTGTGGAGGAATACATCATTTTAGCCCTCAAATTATTTCTATAAGTTTTCATATAGAATGATTGAGTCTGACACTCAAGCAAAAATAACACAGCATTAAGGAAAGAAGGCCATATGATCAAATCCCAAGAGAAACAATAAACAACAGAAACAGATTCACAAAGATTCCAGGTAATGGAAAGAACAGACAGAAACTTTGAACGATAGCCATGTTTTGAATGTGTTTGAAGACTTAAGAGAAATGAATGTTAGTCAGACCACTGGAAACTGTAAGAAAGAATAAAGTTGAAATTCTGATTCTGACAACAACCCAAATTCTCTGTCTATACAGTAACCGAGATTAAAAATGAAAGGGTTTAACAGCAGGATGGACATTGCCAAAGAGAGATTTGGTGAACTGAAAAATAGGTCATATCCAGAATAAAGGATGGAGAGTCGAAAGAATGGGGTAGACATAACGAAAAGAAATTCTGCTGCAGGAAGAAAGGCACATCCAGAAATATCGAAAGAAAAATGCAGAACACCGCGGATTTCTCAAAGAGAAGGAACAGCAACTGACTTCTCCCCAGAAACAGAGGAAACCAGAAGACAACAGGATTGATATCAAAGGTGCTACAAGAAAATAAGCGTCGGTCTAAGACAAGATCTTTGAATATAACCTTCAAGAGTGATGGTAAGATAAAGATGTTTCCAAACATACAGAAACGGAGATAATTTTTCAGCTGAAAATATTAAAGAAAATACGAAAAGGTGAGACTTGAAAAAGAACAATGATGCTGATGAACCCGTGGTGATACTGAAAAGGAAAAAAGGCACAAATCCCCAACGTCAGGAATGAAAACGGGGATTGCAGAGGATACGACGAACAAAATGCCAATAAATGTGAGCGTTTAGAAGAAAAATTCCTGGAAATATACAGTTTATCAAAATTGACAGAAGAAGAAATAGAAAATACGAATAATCCTTTAAACAATTTGTAATTCAAGTCCTGTGGGTAAAGAAAATATTATGCTCAGAAAGCTTTCATAACTGATATAAAAGAAGAAATAAGGTCAGTATTTCACTGATATTCTTCTGAGGGTTGTCACACCCAGTCTGAACCATTCTGTAGTGATTAGAATTAAGTTCATGTTCCTTAGTTTGGTGTACAAAGCTCAAGATTTGACTTCTGTTTACTATTTTTTTTTAATAAAGTGCTTCTTGTTTTATTTACTTTTAAATATTTACTCATCTACTTTTAATATTTACTTATTTGACTGTGTTGTGTGGGGTCTTTTGTTGCAGCGCACATCTACGTTTAATATTTACTTATTTGACTGTGTCGTGTGGGGTCTTTCATTGCAGTGCACAGACTCTCTAGTGAGCATGTAGGCTCAGTTGCTCCTCAGCGTGTGAGATCTTCCCGGACCAGGGATCAAACCTGTGACCCTGCGTTGGCAGGTGGATTCTTTACCACTGAGCCACGATGGAAGTCCCTGGACTTTAGCCTTAATGTGGCAGGGTAGGCTGTGTTCTGTAAATAAATTTCTGGCAAAACAGGTAAGAAAGATATGTACAGCTGGGCTGACCCCTCCACACCTGCAGACAGGTAACATGAGCCATGTGGGCCATCTGAAATCGTTTGGGAGGCACATCACAGAAAGGAACAATCAGGTTAAAATAATGCTAATCTTTCTCTTCTTTAGCCCAGTACTTCCAAAATATTATCCAGTCAACCTGTAATCCACACAGAAATGATGAAAGAGATACTTGACATTTTTTCTGTCACGCTTGCTGAGTCCTGGTGACAAAGGCGTCTCGGACTCAGCTGTCACTAGATGGGAAGAGAGAACACAGAAGTGAAAGTCCACTCACTGACAGGGGAGTCCAGCCCCAGGCCAAACGCTGGACACACCTGTCCCCGGGGAGCCAGCATCACGAGCCTTGTGGGCGACTTGGAGGTGTGGCTGGGCCAACGGGCAGTGCTGCAGGCCCCCCTTGGGCCTGGGGACCGAAGCCCCTGAATTCTTGTCTTGTTTACTTGCTGAGCACTGCTGATGCAAAACGCTCCGTGCACCACACTGGGTGTGTCAGCGGGCCTTCCTTATTAGATGCTGAGTCTCTAGCGGTGTCTCTCCACTCTCCTGTCGATGCTGATGGTCCCTATATGGAGCTTCCTTTCTGTATTTTTTTAAATTGAAGTGTAGTTGACTTATAGTGTTGTGCTAATTACTGTTGTACAGAAGAGTGACTCAGTTATGTATACACATATACAGTGTTTTATATTTTACATTATGGTTTATCAGAGAATAATAAATATAGTTCCTGGTGCTATACAGAAGGGTCGTGCTGTCTACTCATCCTAGACGTGACAGTTTACACCTGCTGGTCCCAGACTCCCAGTCCGTTTCTCTACCCGCAGCCCCTTGGCAACTACCAGGCTGTCCTCTGTGTCTGTCCGTCTGCTTCGGGTTCATCGATATGCTCATTTGTGTGTGTCTCAGATTCCACTTGTATGTGATACCATATATTTGTCTTCTTCTATCTGATTTCACTTAATACGATCCTCTCTAGGCTCATGCCTGTTGCTGCAGATAGCATCATGCCATTCTTTTTTATGGCTGAGTAGTATTCTACTTGAGGATCAAAATGAGTAAATATATATAAAGTGCTAGAACATACCTGGTGCATAGTAAGTGCTTTAAAATACCAATTAATACATCTCAGTCCAATTAACAGCATCTCCTTAGAGACAAACTCTGCTCTAGGTGGGAGGGGTTCACGCATCAGGGAACCAACCGCCTCCCGGGGCTTGAGGGCCGCTGTGGGAACCAGCTTGAGCCAGCTGGTATCGGCTCCTCCTCACTGTCCTCCCTGGAGGTGGGCCCTTCCTGGGGCCCTTGTCCTCCTGAACCGCTCCACGGCCACCCAGGTGCCCTGACCGGAAGGCTCCCAACACCGCTCCCTTACCTGCTCCCTGGCCAGTCTGCCCCCAGCTCTGTGACGGTATGGTGTCCTTCACCGCTCCCATGCTTCCCTCCCACGATTAGTGTGTTAGTGTAAGGATCTCAGCGTCTGTAAGGACTCTGTTTAAGGTCCGTCCGTGCAGTCAGAGCTATGGTTTTTCCCGTGGTCAGGTACAGATGTGAGAACTGGACCATAAAGAAGGCTGAGCACTGAAGAATTGATGCTTTCAAACTGTGGTGCTGGAGAAGACTCTTGAGAGTCCCTTGGACTGCAAGGAGATCAAGCTAGTCATTCCTAAAGGAGATCAACCCTGAATATTCATTGGAAGGACTGAGGCTGAAGCTGAAGCTCCAATACTTTGGACCCCCTGATTCGAAGAGCTGACTCCTTGAAAAAGACCCTGATGCTGGGAAAGATTGAAGGTAGGTAGAGGAAGAGACGGTTAGAGAGCGTCACCGTCTCAATGGACATGAACTTGAGCAAACTCCAGGAGACAGTGAAGGACGGAAGAGCCGAGCGTGCTGCAGCCCATGGGGTCGCAAAGAGTCGGACACGACTGAGTGACGGAACAACAGCAGCAAGTCTGGAAGGACCCCCCGTGTGCACGGTCTCCATCATCTGTAAGGACCCTGTTATCTGTGAGGACCCGTCAAGCCTTGCCTAGACTAGTTCAGCAGCCTCCCGGCTGACCCGATCACCCCAGCCCTCTGCCAATCCACGTTCTGGAAGAAACTTTCTTAACCGCAAATTCTCTTTGTCTGCAGGAGAAACAACAGCCCCACGCTCGTCTGCAAGGTGCGGGCAGCCCTCTCCGTGGCTCCTCTGCCCGTTCTGCCCTGGCTGTGGCCGTGCCCGCCTGCCCTTGGGGAGGGAGGACCGAGGCAGTAAGGTGTTCTCAGGGGGGCTGAGTGCCTCGGTCAGTTCAGGGCAACACAAGATCCTCAAACTCGGGGGCTCAAATCAGCTGCTCCTTTGTCCTATGACTCAGCTGTGTGGTTCTCCAGTCTCGGGGTCGGGAAGCCCCAGGAGTAGGCAGCTTTGCTGGGTCTGTCTGTCTCTCTCCCACCTCTTGGGCCTAGACTGGACCCCAGGACGACTCCCCCACTCTCCACGTGCTTAGCCCAGGAAGGCTGGCCCAGACTTCCTCCTGGGAGTGGCAGGGTGCCACCACCCCCTCCCTGTCTGGTTCTTTGCAAAGCAGCTATGAAGAATTTTGGAGGCAGATACCATGGGGGCCTGTGAGTCAATTCTTAGAATAGGACGTGATCATCTCTTCTAGGAAGAAGGGTTTGCAGCCACTGCTGATTCCTGACTGAGTCATGGGTGCCTTTATCAGGAGGCGGGAGAGCACGGCTTAGGTGCCCGTGAGGTGGGTGTGTGCGTCTGCTTCTTAAACTTCACCACTCACAGCCCCGTGCTCACTGCACCCTCTGGATGAGCCAGTGGGCTGGGAAGGAAGCTTGGAGCCAACGTGACTAACAATTTCTAAATTCTCTAGGTGGCAATTATAGGGAATAAAGAGAAAGGCGTAATTTCAAACCTTTCTAACAGCGTTGCTCTGGGTATCTCTGGTTATCTTCTTAACTCATTTTAAGAGCTCTAACTATGGGAATACCAGACCACCTGACCTGCCTCTTGAGAAATCTGTATGCAGGTCAGGAAGCAACAGTTAGAACTGGACATGGGACAACAGATTGGTTCCAAATAGGAAAAGGAATACATCAAGGCTGTATATTGTCACCCTGCTTATTTAACTTCTATGCAGAGTACATCATGAGAAACACTGGACTGGAAGAAACACAAGCTGGAATCAAGATTGCTGGGAGAAATATCAATAACCTCAGATATGCAGATGACATCACCCTTATGGCAGAAAGTGAAGAGGAGCTAAAAAGCCTCGTGATAAAAGTGAAAGAGGAGAGTGAAAAAGTTGACTTAAAGTTCAACATTCAGAAAACAAAGATCATGGCATCTGGTCCCATCACTTCATGGGAAATAGATGGGGAAACAGTAGAAACAGTGTCAGACTTTATTTTCTTGGGTTCCAAAATCACTGCAGATGGTGACTGCAGCCATGAAATTAAAAGATGCTTACTCCTTGGGAGAAAAGTTATGACCAACCTAGATAGTATATTCAAAAGCAGAGACATTACTTTGCCAACAAAGGTCCATCTAGTCAAGGCTATGGTTTTTCTAGTAGTCATGTATGGATGTGAGAGTTGGACTCTGAAGAAGGCTGAGCACCAAAGAATTGATGCTTTTGAAGTATGGTGTTGGAGAAGACTCTTGAGAGTCCCTTGAACTGCAAGGAGATCCAACCAGTCCATTCTGAAGTAGATCAACCCTGGGATTTCTTTGGAAGGAATGATGCTAAAGCTGAAACTCTAACACTTTGGCCACCTGATGTGAAGAGTTGACTCATTGGAAAAAACCCTGATGCTGGGAGGGATTGGGGGCAGGAGGAGAAGGGGATGACAGAGGATGAGATGGCTGGATGGCATCACTGACTCGATGGACATGAGTTTGAGTAAACACCGGGAGCTGGTGATGGACAGGAAGGCCTGGCATGCTGCGATTCATGTGGTCGCAAAGAGTCAGACACGACTGAGTGACTGAACTGACCTGAAGTCCAGTTTATTTGTAAGTGAAGCAAAGTTAGGTACGCAACTAATGCAATCAGCTATACAGTACTGTACTGTAATAGGTTTATAATGCTTTTCACACAAATAATAATACCTTAAAAACAAACACAAAAAATAAAGCATTTTGAATCTTATAGTCCAGTATCTTAAAAAGTACAGTTATCCAGTACAACAGCTGACATACAGGGGCAGGCATCAAGTGAACAGGCAAGAGGAGTTACTGACGGGAGGAGGGAGAAGAAGTGGGAGATGGTGGAGCTGAAGGATCGTCAGCAACAGAGACAGCGGGCGAGCTGCTGTTTCCCTCATGCCTGACCTTGATGCCCAGGTTCTGGTTCTGGCTGGAACCCAGATGCATGTTCATCATTCGTATCTTTGAAAATTCACAACTGGAAGGTTTGTATGTAGGGGACTTGCTGTATTTCACACATTGGGGTTTTACACGCATGGGGACATCAAGGGTGCGTTCTTTCATTCACTCACTCATTCTGTGCCTACTGTGTATGCGGCATCCAGACATCTGGCCACGGCTGGCCGGGAAACTCTGCCCTCCCCGAGCATTCGGTCCAGAAAGGAGACAGACAGTCACACACACCAAAGCGGATTACAAGCTGACAAGCGGGCGGAGAAAGCACCAGAGTTATAGACGAGAGTCTGCTGCGGAGCCTGGATATTCAAGTAGCCCACTGCCCGTGACGGTGCCAGGCACACAGTAGGGCCTCAAGAACCACTTGCAACAAGGCTGGCAGTGGGCTGACAGCAGGGATGAGCCCCATAGGCTAGACCCTGCGGCCCTAAGCTGGGGGGACCGGGGCATCAGTCTTTTGATGCTCATCTCCACCACTCGCCGCCTTGTGTGTCTACCTCTCCGCCTCAGTCTCTCCATCCACAAAACAGGGACGATAGCAGAGCCCAGCCCGCCCCTCCTCCGCAGGATTGCTGCAAGGATTCATTGGGAAAAAACAACTAACCATAGAAAGCCACGTGCAGCACTCGCAAGTGGAGGGAGAGACGAGGCCTGAGCGAAGCTGGGCAGAAGGCCGGAGGTTTGCAGAGGCCTGAGCTGGGGATGGGGCAGCCTGGGGTGCATGCTGGGGCGTCCTCAGTGTTCGGGGAAGGTCCTCTGAAGTGTGACGTCAGCTGCAGCGGCCTCTTCCGAGGCCCTCCTGGGTCTTCAACAAGATCCTCTGGCTGCAGTGGAGGGGACCAGATTGGACAAGGGGAAGGGCAGAAGGGAGGGGGGTGTGTACTGGGGGAGGGGCAGCCATGGGGGTGGGGAGCAGGCGGATCCCAGGGTCATTTAGGGCCAGGCAGGGGACGGGAGGGGGTTCGTCAGGATGACTTTGGTGTGAGTAACTGGGTGGGTGGCACTCCATTTAACCGAGGTGGGAAGAGTAGGGGAGGAGGGAGCAGAAGTGATGGGCGGAAAGCACCGAGCTTGGTTTCGGGCAGTCTTGGAGACAATCCACAAAGACCAGAAAGAAGAGACAGTAGAGGGGAAGCTGTGGAGCTTCCAGGGTTCCTGACTCAGGGGGTGTCTCCTCAACCCCCACAAATGTGAGGGGCAGAGTGGGAAGGGGGAGGGGTCCCAGCCATTATTCCAGAAGGACTGTGATAGCATCAAGCAGAACCAGTGAAGTTGCTCAGTCATGTCCAACTCTCTGCAACCCCATGGACTGTAGCCTACCAGGCTCCTCCATCCACAGAATTTTCCAGGCAAGAGTACTGGAGTGGGTTGCCATCTCCTTCTCCAGCAAGATCTTTCCGACTGAGGGATCGAACCCAGGTCTCCTGCATTGCAGGCAGACGCTTTACCGTCTGAGCCACCTGGGAATCATCAAAGAGAGGAACACCTAATTGAGACTCTGTCCTGAGGCCGCTGGAAGAAAGAGCAGGGTTGCTGGTCACAGAGAAGAGCTGGGAGGGAGGCAGGGACAGCTATGTGTTTCGGATGGCCTTGTGCTTTGCTAAGGAACCACCTCAACTCTGCAGAAGGTTCTAGAACTGCCCTGGTTCTAGAAACTGGACCAAACTCCCGCCTAGAGGCTCCCTTCCCCGAGCACTGCAGAGGTTCTCCTGGGAACCTGGGCAGCCCGCATGGCTTCACCCCTCGTCCCCATGGAACCGCGCAACTCCTGCCCAGAGCAGATTTCTCCTCTCTGGCTCCCCTTCTGCCACTTCAAGGACACTGGCCAGACATACACCCCCTACGCCCCCCGACACCGGGAGGTGCTGCCAAGAAGAACCTTTTACAGCTGCCACTGCCACCTGTCCCTGCAAAACCCGCCAAAGGGCGCCTTCCCCAGGGGGCGGGTGGGAGTGGCCACCATCTCAGAGGCTGGACACTGAGGTCCACCCTGCCCCCGCCAGCTGGACGGGGTGGGGCTTCTGGGCCGGTGTCTTCAGGAGGCTGTGTGCTCCTTCCTCCTCCCCTCCTTCCTCCTCCCTTCCCCTCCTCCCCCTTCCTCCAGCTCACTCCTCCTTGCACACCCCACACTCACTTTCACCCTGCTGACCATCTGCCTGGAGGACAGGCCCCCGGCTCTCCTTCTGACCATTGTGACCGCAGCTCAACCCCGCCTCCCTGACCCTCTCCCTCCCCACCGACCTGCCTTCTTCCCTGAAATCCTCTTGCCCCGCTGCCCCCATGGATGCTGCCCCGTGATCTCCAGGCTATGATCAGGCAGAGACCACATCCTCGGGGACTGGAAGGGCTCCTGGCACAGAGTGCTTGCTCAGTCAGCACTGGTGGCTGCAGGAATCTCTACAAACAGCCGACAAACCTGGAGTGATTAGATGATGAATGCAAAGCCACGTGGTTTATATCAGACGTGGTGGAACAAAACTATCTCTCTAGAAAGACAAAAAAAAATTAAGCAGGGAGAGAGAAGACAAGGGAGTGTATAAGCCCCTGAAATCAAAGCTGTATTTGTGGAAACGTTTGGTTCGCTGGAGGGTGAGAAATGAGTTACAAAACTCTGTGCGTTGTGTCACCCTCTTCCTTTGTGACGCCTGCTGAGGATCCTGGGCACGTGGAGTGAGGAACCCAGGAAGCGCCTACTACAGTCGCTCACTCGGAGATTTCGTCTCTTCCTCAGCGGGCGTGCAGGACCATCGCATTAAGATCTGTTGCCTGGGAAAACTGCTGTCCTCGAAAAGATCGGAGCTGTTAAATTACACCCAAAATAAAAATAAATGCTTAGAGTAGGAGCCAACGGAGGGGGGAGCCCTCTTGTGAGTTACGTGTGCGAGTCTTGGAGTTTGGGGGTGGGCATCTGTTTGGATGTTTAGGAACCTGTCTTTGCTATTTCTGGTTCTAGAGGATGTTCCAGATAGTGAGGGAGCCCGTGGCGGGTCTCCCGAGGCCAGGGGTCCCTAGGGGTTGGCCTGGCCTTGAGCCTACGCTGGGGGCCTGGCTCTGGCCCCTGTCCTCACAGGCCCCTAGAGGAGGAACTTGTGCCTGTCTTCAGCTGGCAGTGGCGCCAGCCCCGGGGAGTCGGGAGTAACCAGCCGCAGGCTGTGGGATGGCTTTCTGCTGGCTTCTGAGCTGCCCACAGTGACTAAGAATGACGCTTGAAAATAGCAGCTGAAAATGTCACCACCCACCTCCCAACTTTCCAAGAAAAAAAAAGGAATGTTGGCCCGGGAACAGCCGTTTGCGAGCAAAACGGAGAAGCAACAGTTTATTTGTGTTCAGAGAGAAGGCTCTCCTGGAATGAGCAATCTCAGGCCTGTCTTTGTTCATTACCCACAGGCCCTCGGGTCCCGTGATGGGCGTCTGTGGCCGGAGCCCGGTCCATTCCTCGTGGTAAGGCCCGTTCCTCCCACTTGAGGGCGGCGTGAGTTTGTGGTGACGTGGCACGTCGACTGTGCGATGTAGGACATGCCACGTACAGTCCAGCAGCCTCCAGTCCGGCCCCAGGCTGCCTTCCAGGGTGGATGTGTTTTGTGAAGGAGGAATAATGTGCTATCAGCCCCCACCTGTAAACCTCTTTATCGTGACTGTCCTGTCCTTGACTGTGGACCCATTTGATGGGTGGGAAGTGGGGGCTGCCACGTCACCCAAGAAGCAGTCTTTTGCCCACGTTCCCCACCCCGCCCCGACGGGAACCTCCTGGTGCTCCCTGACCTGAGGACAGCATCGTGTCCTCTCCTCATGGAGATGGAAAGGGCTCCTGCCAACCTCAGTCCTCCCCATGGGGCAGGACACGTGGGAATACACAGCACCCTGGCCAGCACAGACCTTCCTCATAAAGGGCCGAATAAAGTACTGAACCATGAAGAAAGCTGAGTGCCAAAGAAGTGATGCTTTCAAACTGTGGGGCTGGAGAAGACTCTTGAGGGTCCCTTGGACTGCAAGGAGATCCAACCAGTCCATCCTAAAGGAAATCGGTCCTGAATATTCACTGGAAGGACTCATGCTGAAGCTGAAGCTCCAATACTTTGGCCCCCTGTGAAGAGCTGACTCATTGGAAAAGACCCTGACGCTGGGAAAGATTGAGGGCAGGAGGAGAAGGGGACGACAGAGGATGAGATGTTTGGATGGCATCACCGACTCAATGGACATGAGTTTGGGGAAACTCTAGGAGACAGTGAAGGACAGAGAAGCCTGGTGTGCTGCAGTCCATGGGGTCACAAGGAGTCGGATACAACTTAGAGACTGAACAACGGCCACGGAAGTACTGAAAAGTGTAACTAAGTGGCTCTGAGGACCCGGTGATCTCAGAGTCTCTGTGGGGCGGGATTGTTAATGGATGCAGAGGTGTGGCTCTGAGCCCCGCCAGGTTCCCTGATGCTACGACCCACACCCTGACCTCCTTCCCGGAGAAAATCTGGAAGATTTGGGTTGTAAGATCTCCTTTTTCACCTTTAGTAAACAGGGTCATTTTAAGATTTTGATCATTAGTAATAAAACCAGTCAGACTATCAACTAGAACAAAGCTGCAGGGGGCAGATAGAGCAGCAGGATGGGGAGAAGATTGTGTGAAGCCGAAGGAGCGAAAGGGAGAGGGGGAGCAGGGGAGGTGGCGGAAGCGGACAGACGCAGAACTCGGGGAATAATTGGAACACTGTCTCCAGGCACGATGACGACTCTAACACTGGTGGTTGCTAATCTCTATTCAGCTATTACTGTGTGCCTGGCAGGGTCTAGAGCTTTCCTGGGTTCATAAATTCAATCTGACTAAAGACCACCCTGTGACCTCCACTACTTTGGCCACCTGATGCGAAGAGCTGACTCATCTGAAAAGACCCTGATGCTATTGAAGGCGGGAGGAGAAGGGGATGACAGAGGATGAGATGGTTGGATGGCATCACCGACTTGATGGACATGAGTTTGGGCAAACTCTAGGAGACAGCGAAGGACAGAGAAGCCTGGCGTGCTGCCGTCCATGGGGTCGCAAAGAGTCGGACACAACTGAGCGACTGAACTGAACTGACTGTGACCTCCACATCCACTGTGACCGCCATCAGGCTGATGAGGAAACTGACGCTCAAGAGACATGAAATGAATTGTCCAGCATCATTCTGTTGATTAGTGGCTGAGTGTTAGATCCTGTGTGTGTGTGTGAGAATGTGCGTGAGATGGAGAAAAGGAGGTAGCCTAAATCATTATTTCTTGGTTTCCAGAAACTTCTTTTCTAAAACTTCAGTCTCCACAATGTAGTTGATAAGAAGACGAATGTCTCTCTTTTATTAAAAAAATATTTCTTTATTTGGCTGTGCCTGATCTTCGCTGTGGCACTCGGGATCTTTAGTTGCATATCTAGTCCCCAGATCTGGGACGGAGCCTGGGCCCCTGCTCTGGGAGCACAGAGACTTGGCCACTGGAACGCCAGGGAAGTCCTGAGTGTCTTTCTTGTGGGTTTATTTATTTGATTAATAATAGACTCAAGATTTTCTTAGTCTGGTTTGACTATCGTATTGAGAGGGTAACAGGCAGGAAGGCCAGGAGTCTCCAAACGGAGGAAATAGGCTGCAAGAGTCAGACATTTTTATCTCTCCCTTAAGCGGCAGGAAGAAAGAAACTACGTACGAGTGTCCGATGTTTTTCCTTCTCCATACAAAATCAAAAGGAGCTTTCTCTGCGGAAATGTTTTTCTTAAGCTATGTTAATGAAACTGCATTTGTTGGCATCTGCCTTTCTTCGAAATGGTTCCACCTAAAGACTAACTTTTTTTCTTTTCTCAAACCTTGGGCTAATAATAGCTCAACAAACCAGTATTCCTATCAATTGCTTTATGGCTGGGGGATGACACACTTCCTGTCATCCTTGTCTCAAAAATGCCTATTGTGGGAGAGGGGCCTGGTGAAACTCCGTCAGCCTTGAGGTGTCTCCCTTATCTGATTAACAGCTTTCGGACAGACAGAAAGCAGCTTGCTGAAGCTAGCAGCAGGGCACTCTCCATCCCCCTTCTGATGTCTATGTCTGAAGCTTTCTGTGTCCTTTGTTAACTTTAATAAAACTCCGCTTTACAAAAGCTCTTGAGTGATCAAGCCTGGTCCCTGGTCCCGAAGTTAAATCTCCTCCTTCCGAGAGCACGAGTCCGACACTGTTCGCCGTAAGCGATCCATGTTGCTGCACGTTGCTTCAGAGTCATTGTTGTGGTTTAGTTGCTCAGTCGTGTCATGTCTGACCCTTCGTGACCCCATGAACTGCAGCATGCCAGGCTTCCCTGTCTTTTTCTGTCTTCTGGAGTTTCCTCAAACTCATGTCCAGTGAGTCTGTGATGCCATCTAACCATCTCATCCTCTGTCTTCCCCTTCTTCTCCTGCCTTTAATCTTTCCCAGCATCAGGGTCTTTTCCAATAAGTCGGCTCTTCACATTAGGTGGCCAGAGTATTGGAGTTTCAGCTTCAGCATCAGTCCTTCCAATGAATATTCAGGTTGATTGCCTGGTCTCATAGTCATTGGATTCGGTTCAAAAACAAAAACACAGATCTAAAGATTCAGAGACAGCACACAGAGCGGGGGACCAGGCCCGACAGCGCCTTAGGAGAGCGTCTGGCCCGCGCCCCTGGTATTTGAAGGCTGGGGACACTGGGGAGGCCAGGCAGAGGATGTGAAGGGACAAGGGCCTGAGGCTGAGCCAGAGTGGATTGAAGCTGGTCCCTGGCCCCTCCTCTGGCCACGGTAGCCCCTTATTTCTGCCTCTGTCCTGAGTCCCAGCTGGGGTTTGTTTCTTTCTAGGACTGTGCCCGGTACCTGCAAATGCCGAGCAAACTTTTGTTCCTTGAACGGACACGTGGACAAGAAGGGTCTGTGTCTCCTGATGCCTTGTGAAAGCCCTTCCACACCACGTCATCATGTTCTCGGTCGAGGTCATGGGGGAAAACGTGATGTTCCCATTGTACAGGGGGCGGGGTAAGTGGGTCCGCCATACCCGGGAGCCACGCGTATGCCTTTCTGGTCCCTCTCTGGCTGATGGTTGGACTAGAAACACCCCTGCTTGGTCCTTGGTGGGGAGTAGACACCCTGATTCAGAGGCTACTGTTGCTCACAGCCACGGAGGAGGCTGGACTCTGGGCGCTGGCCGTGGGAGTGGCGTGGGCTTGGATCCGCGCCCTGGAGTGGGCGCTCCCGTGTATGCGGAGCCTCCTGCAAGCGTGTCCAGCTAAGAGGACCACGGCTTGGGGGGCAGCACCATTCCTGGATGCAGGAACTTTTGGTGAGAGATACGTCCAGTCTGGACACATAGATTATGAAGGTCTTGTACATACTCGATGGAGGAGGAAATGGCAACCCACCCAGTATCTTTGCTTGGAAAAATCCCATTTCCCTGGTGGGCTACAGTCCATGGGGTCACAAAGAGTTGGACACGACTGAGCGACTGAGCGTGTCACCCTCTGGTGTGAGATTTTCTGTTGACGATTGGTAGAGCATTAAGGTGCTTTCGAATCTTAGAGTCAAAACAGTCTGTTCACATTAGACTCTGAGAACCATGAGATAACAGAACTTTACGCTCAATAGATCATAACATTGTAACATACTCAAGAAAAGATCTAAATATCTTCATAAGAACATGGACGAATCTCCAAGAAATTATGTAAACTGAAAGAGACGAGACACAGAAGGGTGTGCGCTCTTGTATTCATTGATGTGAGTTTCCCAGAACAGGCAAGACTGAACCATGGGCACAGAAATCAGAACAGTGATTGCCCCTTCGGGGGAGGAGGCCGGCATCGAGAAACACAAGGAAACTCTCTGTGATGACGGGAATGTTGCAGGTCGTTACTGAGCTGTGGATTCCACGAGTGTGTTCAGTTCAGTTCAGTTCAGTCGCTCAGTCGTGTCCGACTCTTTGCAACCCCATGAATCGCAGCACGCCAGGCCTCCCTGTCCATCACCAACTCCCGGAGTTCACTCAGACTCACGTCCTTCGAGTCCGTGATGCCATCCAGCCATCTCATCCTCGGTCGTCCCCTTCTCCTCCTGCCCCCAGTCCCTCCCAGCATCAGGGTCTTTCCAATGAGTCAACTCTTCGCATGAGGTGGCCCAAACTCACAGTACCCTTCCCTTAAGATCTGCGCGTTTCCCTATGTGTTGACGCCTGTGCACTGAGTCGTTTCAGTCGTGTCTGACTCTCTGTGACCCCGTGGACTGCAGCCCGCCAGGCTCCTCTGTCCGTGGGGTTCTCCAGGCAAGGGTACTGGAGTGGGCTGCTGTGCCCTCCTCCCGGGGGCCTTCCCGGGAAATTGAGCTCTACATCTTGTTTATCTCCTGCATTGGCAGGTGGGTTCTTTACCAGCGGCACCACCTGGGAAGCTCTGTGTGTTGATACTTGTATTTAAAAGATAAAGAAGAAAACCTCTGGGGGTCCCCTCCCCTCTATGTGAATGTGTCCCCTTTGGGGAACCCAGTGCGTGCTTCACCACCTGGTAACAGCAGGGACCCCTCTGACATGGCCCCAGGGGTCCTGCCCGGCTCCCCCTTTGCAGCCAGCGCCCATCCAGCCGCCACGCAGGCCCTTCAGGGGCAGGAGAGCCAGGGCCGCCAGAGGCCCGAGGGACCAGCGTTATGGGTTTGAGGTGTGGGGGTGCCGTCCCTGTAGCGCTCGTGCCGTCAGCGTCTCGCACTATTTATAGGACGCGGTGTCTTCTGTGCCGTGATTCCCCCTTTCTCTGAAGTATACCAGCTCCCTTGGAACACAGCGCATGGCATTAAAACGAGCTCTGCACGTGCAAAGGGAAGGTGTTTACACTCCAGACCAGAAGCTGGCAACTCGGAGTCCTGGAATTTCCAAGTTGGAAGTTTGGGGGCCACTGAGATCCATTCCCCCGCCAAACACACACAGCCGCATGCACACACACCAGCCTCTGCTCCTGCTCAGGGGGCCGTACGGAGCCTGCATCATATTCAGCTGGTCTGCTCACGGTCAGGTCTTCCTTGGCGGGTAGGTGCGACATGGGGGAATAAATAATGTGGATAATGTAATGGGATGATGCAGATGGGAAAGAAACTCAAGGTGTACAACTCTACACACATGACCGAGGAGGGACCCTCTCTCCCGAGGGGACCCCAGTGGGATCGCCCAGTGGGATCCCCTCTCCTTGGGTGTAGCTGTGCCCTGGGCTTCTCCCCAGAATATGGCAAAGGAGCCCATGTCCCTGCTGTGTTAAGACAGCCACTTGTCAAGGTGCTGGGATGGCCCTGGGTTGCACCCCCTTGCCTGAGACCCCCTCAGGCAGAGGCAGTGGGAGACCCTCCCACACTGGCCTTGGGGAAACGGGTTGCCGAGCTGAGAGGGTCTTCAGGGGGATGTGTGGTAAGAGGGGCAGGGGCCTCTGGGAGCCGAAAGCAACCCCTGCTGACACCCAACAAGAAGACAGGACTCCAGTCCCACAGCCGCAGAGCCCTGAACGGGCCTGGAGGAGGACCCTGGCCTGATGGGAGACCCAACTACAGCGCCCACACCGCCACAGAGCCGGCTCCTCCTGCACAGAAGCTGTGAGATGATCAGCGCAAGCATCTCTGCCAAGTTTGTGGGATTCATCACAGAGGACTAGAAAGCGAAGACCAGCACTTCCTCCACAAGGGGCGTGGGTGTCTGTATTTGCCTCTCTGTAAATCCTGGGAGGTCAGAGGGGGAGCTGGCTACCAAATGTGTGTGTGGTGGGGAGGCGACGGGGCGGTGGCTGGGAATCTCTGCTCACTTCTGTTTACTTGACTGACTTCGCAAAAACAGTGAGTATCGAAGCCTTCAGGAAGGACGTGGACACGCTGACATTGACTGGCAGCCGACAGTGAAAGAGGCCGGGTCTGATGCTCCATGCGTGAGATCACTCATTTACCCTTTCACTCTCCTGTGAGCCTGGAGGCTGTTACCAGCTGCACTGCACAGACGCGGACACTGAGGCCCGAACCTCGGGCTGAGAGAACCCCAGGCTCTCCGGGGCTGGGATCTGGGTCAGCTCGCTGGGCTCCAGGCCTGTGTCCTGCTCTGCTTGGCCCCTGGCTTTTGTCCAGGTCTCCCACACAGGGGAGGTTGGTGGAGGTCCCCTGCTAGGCTTGGGGCCGGGGTGACACTATCAGAGCTTTGTGAACCCCACACGTTATAGCCTGTGGCTAACTTTCAACAATCAGACCGGAAGGACACGCCTTTGCGTTCTGGATATTTCCATGCCGTGACCTTGGTAATTCACTTCTCTCTACGTTCGCATCCACCACTGTCCCCTTCACTCATTCCTGAGTCTCCTTTGGTAAAAATTCCAGTCAAAAAATCTCCTTTGATTTAAAAAAAAAAAAATTGTTCTTTGAAAGGACTGTATATTTCTAACCTCGTTGTTTTACATGTATGAGTTAGATTTCGTCAGCAGATTCTTGGAGTTTGTGTATTTCATTATACTATCTTTGGAAATCCATATGCAAGCATTGTTTCATAGGTACCATTTCTGATCTCAGTGTGTTTTTCTTTGGTTCATAAAAGCCACAGTTTGTAAATCAGGCATAAAAGAGGGCATTTCCCTCAGCTCCCAGGATGGTGCCAGGGTGAAAATCCTGCAGCTTATGCCTTCCCTGACTTCTTTTCTTTTATTTCTTTGAATTTCCCTCGGGGAAAGCCCTCTAAATAGCTTCTTTAGGAGATAAGGAGACCTATGTTTCTGGGCTTTCCTGATAGCTCAGCTGGTAAAGAATCTGCTTGCAATGCAGGAGAGCCTGGTTTGATTCCTGGTTTGGGAAGATCCCCTGGAGAAGGGATAGGCTACCCACTCCAGTATTCCTGGGCTTTCCTGGTGGCTCAGTGGGTAAAGAATCTGCCTGCAATGCAAGAAGCCTAGGTTCAATCCCTGGGTTGGGAAGATCCCCTGGAAGATGACCCCACTCCAGCACCCCTGGCCTCGAGAATCCCATGGACAGAGGAGCCTGGCAGGCTGCAGTCCATGGGGTCACAAAGAGTTGGACACAGCTGAGCAGCTTTTACTTACTGCGAGTTTTATTTTCACGCCCAGAAATTCTTTCACCTGCAGAATCTCTCCACTGGGTCTCCCAGCTGTGAAGCAGCATTCTTACGTAGCCACGCTGCCTCCATCCCGAGGGGTTTTCACTGTACTCCTCTTCTCCCTCCCTTCCCCTCCCTCCCAGTGGAGCATCTTGATGGAAAGGGCAGCAGAGCAGAGGGGTGGAGAGGTAAAGACACTGAACTTCCACTCCTGGCCTTGCACTGTCTTCTTCATATTGTGTCCTTGGGTAATCACTAAACCTCTCTGGCCCTTGGGTTCCTACCGTCGGTGGGGTCATCTCTGCATCTGTACAGTGTTGCTGGGACAGAGGACCTCTTTTCATTTCATTTTTGGTTGCGCTGAGTCTTCATTGCTGCGCAAGGGCTTCCTCTGTTTGCAGAGAGCAGGGCTGCTCTTTGTTGGGCACACAGGCTTCTCACTGCGGAGGTTCCTCTCCTGCTGAGCACAGGCTCTAGGGCACACAGGCTCCGTATTTGTGATGCACGGGCTTAGTTGCCCTTGGGCATATGGGCTCTTCCCAGATCAGGGATCAAACCTCTGTCCCCTACAGCGGTAGGCGGCTTCTCAAACGCTGGACCACCAGGGAAGTCCACAGAGGGCCTCTTTACAAGCGATGGCTGTTGTCAAGATTGTTGTGAATCCTCAGTCAGCGCTTGGCGCACAGAGGCCAGCTGTCAGGCAAGCCTCCTGCCGTGGATCAATTGCCAGGGTGCTCAAAGGCTCATTGTGAGACAGTCTACACCACAGTGAACAGGTGGTCACGGCCAGGCCCACACCAGTCCGCTAGGTTGCCTCCTAGTGGACTCGGGCAGCTTGGAGTCCTTCTTTGTTTACTGCTATGATACCTTTGTGCTTCTGCCAATGGCTAGAATCTGCTGCAGAAAAACCCAGGTGTTCAAATTGTTACAAGCTTCAGGAGACTGCCAAGTGCAGGTCCAAGGGGTTGCAAAGGAAACACTGTTGGTCCTTACACGTCTCGGTTATGTATTTACGATGCGGTGGAAATTTCAGGACTAGAGGAAGATACGTTCCCTGCCTGGCCTCCAAGCGCACACGCAATACTGCCACGTGTGTCTTTGTGAAAGTTTCCAGCAGCAGGTCAATCAATGGACCGGTCCAGACTCACGGCTAGTCGTGGCTCCGTCCATTGGAATATCAGCAGGTTGAATGGTCCACTGCTTCGCTGGGGTTCCCTTCTGGCGATAAGCCTGACACACTAGGCTGTCCCCTGGGCCCTGGGAGTGTGCCCTGTGACCTGCCTGCCTGGGCACCACAGACGGGTCCACGCAGTGACATTTCACCCCAGTTACCTCCTTTCCCTCTGCATCTACGAGGATTAGCAGTGTGCGGGGACTGGTCACCCTGGCCCTTTGCTCCGCAGTCCTGCAGGGGGCCTGCAGCCAAGCAAGTGATGTGCGTGCTGGGCCCTAGAGGACAAAAGGAGGCCAAAGGAAGAAAAGTGAACATCCCAGGATGCTGGGGAGGGCGGGGTAGGGGGGTGCGTGTGTGCAGAGAGGCAGGGCCCTGCACAGTGGGCTCAGTGCAGGGCAGGGTCTGACCTCCCCACAAGGCTGGCAGCACCCCAGGCAGCGGCCGCCCCAGGCCCTTGGCAGCCTGATCACCTGAGCAGCTCCTGCGGGTCACGTGTGTGCCCAGTTGCTCAGTCTTGTCTGACTCTTTGCCACCCTATGGACTGTGGGCCTGCCAGGTTCCTGTCCGTGGGATTTTTCAGGCAAGACCCCATTTCCTCTGCCGGGGATCTTCCTGATCCAGGGATCAAACCAGCGTCTCCAGCATTGGCAGGTGGATTCTTTACCACTGCACAAAGATATTATGTCATATTATATCACTACCTTTACCGCCACTGAGCCACCTGGGAAGTTCCCCTGTGGGTCACGGGAAGGTGTGAATCCCAGAGCTCCGCACACCCAGCTGCTACTCGCTCAGCGCAGCCGGGCTGGAGTCAGTGTGCTGTCTTGACGCATCTAATGCTGAGCAAGCATTCCCCGCCGTCCTCTGCTCTCCCTTCGCTCCTCCCCAGCCCCCACCCCCGCCTTGAGGAGCTGGCGAAGCACAGCCCCCTCGGGTGTTTTTATCCCCCTGGAAGCCAAGAGAACTAATGTGTGCTGTAGCGTGTGATCTTCATAAAACCCCTAACAGTGTTATTTGAAAACCAATTTCATTTCCTTTTAAATATGGCAAAGTCAGTGGTCTTAACTCAAGGACTCCAGCGTCTGAGGTTTGACCTGGCGGGCGAGTCACAGGGAGAGACAGGAGAGATAAAAACTCCATGTGGATGTACTGAGATGCCCCAGGGCACACCAGTGGGGAGAGGCGCTGGCGGATCTGAGGTTTTGTTTCAGGTGAAGGATGTGTCTCTAACGTTACCCTTTGAGCAAAGGCCCTGCTGGACCAAAGCCTCGGATGATCCTGGCCCACAGACTCCTTTGGGATTTTCTGAAGCCCCCAGCACTCTCAACCCAGTATATCCTCCCAGGGGCGCTCTCCTCACAGACAAGGGGGGTCCCCAGGATGGAGTCTGTGTTACAGCCGAGTGTGTAAATGGATCTGAACTTGTCGAATCTTAGACTCAGGAGACAGGGAGGGTCCTGTCTCTTGCCTGCTGGAAAACTGGCCCCACAGCAGGGCCTCTTACACCTGGAGGTCCTGTAGCCACATTCCCCGCCACCCCCGCACCCCCACCCCCCACCCCCGCTGGCCTCTGATCCTCCCAGTGCCCCTCTTTCTGAACAGACCGAGCCTCTGTCCCATACAGGGTCTGTCCACAGCCTTAGGATGAGGGTCCAGGCTCTCCTTTCTCCCAGCTCCACCCCTACCCCCGCCACCCACAGTGTTTTTCCCTGATAAACCCTCATTCTCAATTTCACTTCAGAATTTCATTTTCATGTTCTTTTTTTTTTTCTTCAAGTTCCCCAACCAGCAAAGGCATCCATGCCCCCTGCATTGGGAGCTCAGAGTCTTAACCCCTGGACCCCAAAGGAAGTCCTCCTTTTCTGTTCTTTTGCTCAGAACTTCTCTCCCAGACTTCTCATATTTCAAATCTCAGTTTCCATGCCACTCCTCTGGGGAAACCCTCTCTGACCGTTGGGAACGGTCGAGGCCCTGGGCCAGGGGCTGCAGACACAGTGCTCCACGGGTCCACGGCCTGGCGTGGCCAACGGCGCTGCAGTGGGGTAATGACAGGACAGCGGGAGAGCCCCCCCCCCCCCCCCGCGTAGGCAGGCACAGCTGAGCCCTGAGAAGGGGGCGTGTCCCTTTCCCGGGAGGCCGTGAAGGCGGGTGAAGGTGGATGAGGGAGGTGCTGAGGAGTGGCCCTGAAAGTGGAGGAGCCAGACGTCGGGGAAAGAGACAGAGCCTGCCCTACCCACACGCTTCCGCCAGCTCCTGCTCCGAGCTGCCTGACCGCCGGGCCAGCAGCTTACTTTGCAGCCCAGGCTCTGGGTGCCCGTCACCTCGGGGGCCAGCTGGCAGTCAACAAGGGGCTTGCAAACTGTGTGTCACAGAGCCTGGTCCTGAGTCTGAAACACAGTGATGTCCGAAACAGAGGTGACTCTGACCAGAGGTGACTCACGAGGATGACGCTGGCCTGGCTGGAGCGCCCACCCCTGGAGGAGGTCAGTGTTTCCTCCTGACGCTTCTCCACTGACTGTCTCCTCCTCTCCGTAATCTGCAGGAATCCTCTAAGCTGTCGCCCTCTCAAAATCCATCTCACCCCTGCAAACCCAGGCGTTAGTTCTTTCTAGGTGAACAGAGGAAAATGACACCTAATTAAGAGTAGAGGTGCTGATGGGGTTCTTTGAAACTTATTTCCTTCTGCAAGCCAGTAATCTCTATCGATCACCCCTTTCAGGGCAAATAATTCACCCTGGGAGACAGTGGCAGTGTGCATTGTACCTGATTCATCTTAAATGGCTTTGAACTTTTAAAATGTCCCCCTTTAACTGCGGAGTTGAAGTAGCTCAGAATTCTTATAATGATTGTAATTATAGCTGCTGTTTAGTTAGTACCAGTAATCTCCTAGACTCTTCACAGCCACTCTCTCTGCTTCCCAGAACTCCTCTGCCAGCCAGGGACTATTATTCCTGGAGTAGAGGGAGATTGAGAGAGACTGGGGATGGACATCTCAGAGAGGTTAAATAATTTACTTAAGGTCACACAGCTGAATGGATCTGAACTAAACCTGCCAGCCCATGCCTCCTCCATCCTCCAGCGAGGCTCTGATTCAAGGATCTCAGAGCTGGGAAGGACCTTAATCACATCCTTGCTGTTTTTTTTTTACTTTTAATTTTATATTGGAATATAGGAGGTCGAACCAGTCAATCCTTAAAGAAAATCAGTCTTGAATATTCATTGGAAGGACTGATGCTGAAGCTGAAACTCCAGTGCTTTGGCCACCTGATGTGAAGAACTGACTTATTGGAAAAGACCCTGATGCTGGGAAAGATTGAGGGCAGGAGGAGAAGGGGACAACAGAGGATGAGATGGTTGGATGGCGTCACCGACTTGATGGACGTGAGTTTGAGCAAATTCTGGGAGTTAGTGATGGACAGGGAGGCCTGGCATGCTGTAGTCTTTTCCGACTCTTTGTGCAACTGAGCAACTGAACTGAACTGAAGAGCCAATTAACGATCCTGTAGCTTCAGGTGAACAGCGAAGAGACTCAGTCATACATATTCACATATCCGTTCTCCTCCAAACTGCCCTCTCATCCAGGCTGCCACATAACACTGAGCAGAGTACCTTATGCTTTGCAGTAGGTCCGTGTTGGTGATCCCACTTTAAATATAGCTGTTCCATGCTGTTGGGTTACCCAGACCTCTCTGCTCTGCCACAAAACCACCTCTGTAGCCGGAGATCAAAAAATAGAAGCGGCCAGGCAGGCAGGAGGCGGGGGAGGGAGAGAGGCAGTGCAAAGGCCCGGGGGTGAGCACGGGTGAGCTTGGGGACTGTGAGGGACTGCTGTGGTCCACGTGGCGGGAGTGATTGGAGGCCGGGCGGGAGGGCACCAGCTCTCAGGAGCTCTCCATCCAGGGGCTGATGACTTTGAGCCGGGGAGGGACAAGTGCCTTGTTTGATGAATGAGCTGAAAGGAGGCAGGGCTGGGGCAGCAGGGCCATGGGAGGCCTCCAGGGGAGAGAAGTGCCCAGGTAGTGGTGGACGCACGGAGAGCCATCTCGTGGTGGGGCCCGGGGACCGGCTGTCTGTGGGGGTGAGCACAGCATGGGGGGGCCATTCACCCAGGCCCCCCGACGCAAGGGGAGGAGAGGGCGTGGGGCTGGGGTTCTGTTCTGTTCACTTCTCCTGGTGGACGACCCCACAGAGTGGTACCTGGACAGTGCGGCTGAGGGAGGCCACCTGAACAGAGAGAGATTTGGCAGCAAACGGTCATTTGGCAAACCTGGGACAGAAGAGTTGCTTCGGCGTCCAAAGGCAGAGACTGGCGATCGAGAAGGGAGAAGCTGCTGAGTGACCCTGAAATCAAGACGGGCCCTCTCAGCCGGCGTCCAGTCCTGGCCCCAGCTCTGTATTCCTCCCCTGTGGCTGTTGCACTTTGGCCACCTGATGTGAAGAGCTGACTGTTCGGAAAAGACTCTGACGCTGGGAAGGATTGAGGGCAGGAGGAGAAAGGGCGACAGAGGATGAGACGGTTGGATGGCATCACCGACTCAATGGATGTGAGTTTGAGCAAGCTCCGGGAGATGGTTGAAGGACAGGGAAGCCTGGCGTTCAACAGTCCACGGGGTCGCAGAGAGTCAGACACGACTGAGAGACTGAACAACAACATGGTTGCTGTAAGACATTATCCAAAATAGTGGCTTAAAATAACACGAATATATTCTCTTACAGGTCTGAAGGTCACAAGTCAAGTCAGTTTCACTGGGTAGAGGCAAGGCGTTGGCAAGGCTGTCCGCTCAGACCCCTCTCTCATCTCAAGGCACGTGACATTCGCCATCATCACAATCTAGGGTTGAGAGCCGCAGAAGGGTGCCTACGGCAGCTTCCCAGCCATGGCAGGACTCCCCTCTTGGGGCCCTGGAAGAAATCTCTTCCTGGGACTTTCTAGTGGTCCAGTCTAATGCACAGGGTCAGGTTCAACCCCTGGGTGGGGAGCTGAGATCCTACATACCTTGTGGCCAAAAAATCAAAACATTAAAAAAAAACCCACACACAAAAACAATATTTTAACAAATTCAATAAAGACTTAAAAAAATATTCTCTTCCTTTCTTGGTCAACGGCCTGCCTCTTGGGTACATGCCCTGGACAGTGGCATAGGCTTTGGTGCTCAGAAGGAGTCCACCCTGGATTGAACTCTCTGTTCTCACTGTCTTGAAATTCTTTATCAGTTTTTTTCATCTTAGGGTTCACTTTAATGAAGATGGTAATGTTGCACATTCTTATCAGTTTGGACAAAAGTATAATGACATATATTTATTAAAATGTCATTCGAAGTATTTTCATTGCTCATAAAACCTTCTGTACTCTGTGTATTATCTCCCTGCAAACTTCTGGCAACCACTGGTCTTTTTATTGTCTCCATAGTCTTGCCTTTTCCAGAATGGAATATAGTCAGAACCTATTTTTTTCTTTTTCTTTGCAAAGTGAAAGTCGCTCAGTCATGTCTGACTCTTTGCGACCCCATGGACTATACAGCCCATGGAATTCTCTAGACTAGAATACTGGAGTGAGTAGCCTTTCCCTTCTCCAGGGGATCTTCCCAACCCAAGGATTGAACCCAGGTCTCCCACATTTCAGGCGGATTCTTTACCAGCTGAGCCACAAGGGAACAAATCCTTTACAAGACCACTCGTGGCCCCCCATGCCGCCAGACAGGCTCTAAGTGGCAAATCCCCCCCTTAACACTCCCAATACCGAGCCCTGTCCCGCTGGCCCCGCCTAGCAGCCATGTGGAGGGGCAGAGGGACACGTGTTGGATATTTGTTCATAGGAAGCCCACAAATTTTGTGCCCCTTCTTACAATGAACCCAGATTCCTGTTGAGTGTATTGTAAATCTTTATCATTTTTGAACAAGCAGCTTGCATTTTCTTTTTGTCCCAAGCTCTAAATTATGTAGCTGGTTCTGACTCAGCCCTAACCTCTCACCTCCAGCAAAGACACCTAGAAATGGACTTCATAGTTTTTTTGGACACTTGACGTAATTTTAGCTAATATCCCAGTGTATTTTTCTGGCCTAACCATTCATAGATATTATTACTGCCCTGGGAATAAAGTTTCTGGCAACAAAGAATGTCCTTGTAAGATGTTCTTTTTATTAAAAGAGGCAATATTGTTGATGAAGATTCAAACACAGGCATCGTTTGAATTAGGGAATGATTATTCCCATTAAGAAGAGGTTCTTGTTTTCAGAAAAGCATTCCGTATGGAATTCCTTAAATAGCCGGCTTTCCTAATGCATTTTTAATGTGTTTCAACATATTAAAAATTACATACACGCAGGCTTCTCAGGTCTGTGCACAGAACCAGCGCACCCTGAGCCCCTGCTCTGGTCCGGCCCTGCAGGGTTCAGGAGGTACTGTGGCAGGGTGGGGGAAGGCGGTCCCTCTCGGAGGAGCTCTGCCTGCTGGGGGGTCACCCAAAGCAGTGAAGATGCAGACAGATGAGACTCAGTAGGATGCCCTGGAGCAGCGGCAGGAATGGGAATTCCAGAGACAGGAAGATCCTTGAAGGGGCTGAGGTTTGCAGGTGGGCAGGTGGGCGGGGACTCTGGGAAGGCCCCGGGCATTGCGTCTGGGGGAGGGTCCCCAGAGGAGAGGCCTGGTTGGCAGCACAAGGGGCCTCCTGCTGGTCTGAGGAGCCAGGCCTAGGCAAGAGAGGAGAGAGGCGTGCCAGCCCCGGAGCCATGAGGTGGGGAGATCACTGCCCTCAGGAAGGCAGGTCAGAGCTCAGGATCCCGGAGCTGCGGGCGGCAGAGCGGCACTCTAACAGCTGTCAGACAGTGGAGCAGTGGACCTGGGCAGGCAGAGGCCCTGGGAGGGGGCACCAAAGCTGGAATGCAGGGAGACTCAGGCGGGAGGTGCCCTGAGAAAGGTTCCCCGTGTGTAATGTGGCCATGTCCAACTCTTGTGACTCCATGGACTGTAGCCCACCAGGCTCCTCTGTCCACGAGCTTTCCCAGGCAAGGAGACTGGAGTGGATCCTACCATTTCCTACTCCAAATCAAGGCTGGAGGGAAGGTCTATGGCTGAATGTGCAGGCAAGTCACTTGGACCGGGTGCAGACACGAGGATCCAGGAGAGAGACCCGGCCAGTCCCAGTAGGCTTCTGACAGCTGATGCTGCTGGAAGCTTCCAGTGTGGGGGCAGGAGACACTACTTGGGAGGAAGGCCAGGAGAGAAAAGTTAAACGTGAAACTGGATGAGCCTGGCGGCAGGAGGGACAGGCTGAGGCAAAGGGCTGGCCGGGGGGATGGACCCTGCAGGCCAGGAGCACAGGCCTGGAGGGAGGGAGGTTTGTGGCTACTGATGCACTGCGGGAAGATGGGAAGTGAGGCCGGGGAGGGATGGAGGTTGGAGCACAGTCCACGGTCAAGGTCAGGAACAAGCCCATGGCGGTGACAGTAGAGACCAGCCTGGGAGCTCCCCAGTGGCCAGTGGTTAGGACTCCTAGCTTCCTCCACGGCCTGAGTTCAATCCCTGATTGGGGGAACTGAGATTCTGAAAGCCTTGTGATGCGGCCAAAAAAATAAAAATAAAAGTTAAAAAAAGAGGAAGAGACCAGTTTAAAAGCCAAGGCTCTCGCGGAGCAGGGCTGCTCCATGCCCCCTCGGCAGGTGCCCGTTGGGACTGCTGTGTGCAGGCTGCCACCCGTGTCGTCTCTGCATCCAGGCTAGCTCCTGGGGCCGTGCCCCCATCAGCCAGGCCAGACCGCTGTTCAGTAGAAGGCCCAGCTGCAGGAACTTCTCTCTGCCCTGCTGACAGGCCCCCACTGAGGCCCATCATGCCCTGGGTGAGCTGGCATCAGCATCTTCGGCTAAAGGGCCAGGAGGCTGAGTCACTCGTCTGTAGTCTCGTGGGGTAAGTGGGACTGCATGCTGACCCTGTCCAATTCAGGACCAGCCAGGATCCTTTCCAGCACTGGACACTTCTGCCAGCACCAGTGGGCCACTGCCCCCAGGTAACACTGTCACCCACCCCAGTAGATCACTGACACCCACCCATGGACCGGTACCATCCACGGATGAAACATCGCTTGCCAATGGAACCCCGGCACAAAGGAATAGGCACAAAGGGAAAAGAGGTTCTTTAGGATGGGTTGGCCTTGAAACTCATGTAGGACATCCAGACAGAGATGGTTAGCAGCAGGCTCTCTGGGGATTGGAGTGATGTTGGCACATGGCTGACCACTGAAGCCTCAGCTTCACAGAGGATCCCCGGGGAGACTGTATGTGGGGGACCCTCAGACGCCAGGGGACAAGGAGGGCCATCTCTTCACCTGGGTGGGCAGGGCCCCACCTGGCCACGGCCCATCCATCATCAGAGACGCTGGTGGGTAGGAGCAGCGCTGTCCTCCTTGGCCATGGGAGACAGGCTGGTGGGTGGTGTCTCTTCCCTTTTCTTTTTCATTCAAAAATAGCTGCTAGACTTCCCTGATGGTCCAGCGGTTGAGAGTCCACCTGCCAATGCAGGGGGCACCAGTTCGATCCCTGGCCCAGGAGGACTCCACGTGCCGCAGGGTGGCGAGGCCTGAGGATCACATCGACTGAGACGGCATGCCCTAGAGGCCACGCTCTGCAAGAAGAGCAGCTACTGCTGTGGGAAGTCCCCGCTCGCAACTAGAGGAAGCCCCATGCACCGGCGAAGACCCAGCGCAGCCCCAAATAACTAACCACTTAAAAACAACTCAGGGCGGCCAGAATTTGATATAAGGAATCAGTGAACAACTATTGTATATTAACGCATATATATGGAATCTAGAAAAATGGTACTGACGAACCTATGTGCAAGGGCAGGAATAGGGATGCAGATGCAGAGAACACACTCGTGGACACGGTGGGGGAAGGAGAGGGTGGGCCGCATAGAGAGAGTGGCATGGGATCATGCACGTTACCATGTGCAAAACCGAGGCCAGTGGGAGTTTGCTCATTACCATATGCAAAACAGAGGGCCAGTGGGAGTTTGCTCAAACAGGCGCTCTGTGAAAGCCTAGAGGCAGGGGATGGGGTGGGAGGTGGGAAGGAGGTTCAAGAGGGAGGGGACGCATGTTTACCTATGGTTGGTTCATGCTGCTGTGTGGCAGAAACCAGCAAAATATTGTAAAGCAATTATCCTCCAAACAAAAATAAGCACATTAAAAAAAAGAAATCAATGATTTCTGTAAAAATGAAATTGAATAATACATTTTTAGTAAGTAGCTATTGTGGGTCCCACTGGGCCAGCACAGGGTGCCCCTTGGCAGTTCCTTAGCTCAGTTTCCCCGTCGTTAGCCAGGCAGTGAGAGAAATAAAGGGCTGGCCTGCAGGGCTGGGGAGCGGGCAGCCAGTTATTTTCGGAGTGCAGGTGCGTTTGGGGGGCAGGTTGGTCTGGGAAAATAAGGCGGGATGGCTGCAGACAAGGGGAGGCTGGTGGCTGAGATCCCTTCCCCTTCATTTTACAGATGGGAGCCTGGCTTGGGGAGGAGAACAGAGCAAGGAGGGTACAGGGACCCGAGGGGCACTCGAGCCCAGGGTGAGCCCCCTCCGTCCTCAGCTGTGTCCTGCAGTGGGAGGTACGGTGGCCTTGAGCTGGCAAAAGCTGGACATGGCTCCACCCGACACCTCTTATGGGCAGGGACCTTGGCAGACGCTTTCACCTCTTGAACCTCGGTGCTCTCACCTGGGCAGAGAGGCTCAGAGGCCCCTCTGGCTCTGCTGCCCTCACAGGGTCATGCAGGGATCAGACCAGGTGAGGCGCCTTTTCCAGATCAAACCCATCCAGTCCTCCGCTCAGGGGCTGGCTTCCGGCTCACTCAGCTGGGACTAGGGGACTGGCCGTGTCCTCCATTAGAAGCAATCGAACAAGAGAGAATGCAAACATTTGTTCCCTAGGGAGATGGGTGTCCCTGGCAAACCAGAGCGTTTTCTTCTTGCAAACCACAGGTCAAGGAGACCCAGGATGAGCCGCCCCGCAAGTTGCAGGCATGACGCGCATTCTGTGGCTGCCAAGGAAAACGGCCTGGACACATGGCCCAGATCAAGGTTGTTCTCCAGAGGGCCTGGAACGGGGGTCGGCGTGCATCTGCTGAGGAGTGTTCTTGGCACTGGGACTGGAGACGGACGGGGAGTGGGGCCAGCGATCCGGCTTCCTTGGAGGAAGTTTGCAGAATGTGGACAGAGCTGAATTTCCTTCTGTGCGCCGAGCAGAAAGAGCTCTTGACAAGGAGGCTCCTGGTGAAGAGGCTCCTGTTCAGTTCCTGCAGCGTCCTGGGCAGCTGGGAGCCCCGGCCCCCAGGTGAGACCCCACCATGGCTGGGTGAGAGAAGTACCTACAGATGCCACGAGCACGGGTGCCCAAGATGGCCTGGCTCAGCTCCCAGTCCTTCTTCCCCACTTACTGGGCATCAGGATGTGAATTCAGCGTCTGCTCCACATCTTTGAGTGCCATGGGGTTCAGCACCCCTCCCTCCCCCAAAGGGAGGTGAAGCTAACATTTGGATGAGACCCTCTTATGCAACGGGCTCCCTGCCCACTGACTTCATTTTGCAGGAGTGGACACTAGGGCTGGAAGTTTAGGAAACTCACCCAGGCTCTGGGAAGGCTGATGTTCGTGGGGGGAGTGGTCCAAGGGGAGGACAGGGGTATGGGGTCAGGGGAGGCCAGATCAGGGCCCAACTCCACCGTCCACTCACTTAGAGGAGGTGTCAAACTCCCAGGATCTCAGTGCCCTTGGATGAGGGGGGAGGGTAGAAGGAAAGAATTCCAGACGCCTTACCTCACAGAATGTTGAGAGCCTCAAGCTTCCCAGGTGGCTCAGTGGCAAAGAATCCATCTGCCAACTCAGGAGACGCCAGAGATGCAGGTTTGATCTGGATGCAGGTTGGGAAGATCCCCTGGAGTAGGAAATGGCAACCTGCTCCAGTATTCTTTTTTTTTTTTTTTTAATTTGATTAATTAATGTATTTAATTTTTGGCTGTGTTGGGTCTTCATCGCTGCGTGCGCTTTTTCTGTAGTTGCAGAGGGTGGGGGCTACTCTCTGGCTGCAGTGCGTGGCTGCTCTTCACGCTGACTTCTCTGGTTTTGGAGCATGGACTGTAGGTGCATGGGCTTTGGGAGCTGTGGCTTCCGGGCTCTAGAGCACAGACTCAGTATTGGGGTGCACGGGCTTCGTTGCTTCGTGGTGTGTGGGATCTTTCCGGGCCAGGGCCCGAACCCGTGTCTCTTGTGTGGGCAGCTGGATCCTTCACCACTGAGCCACTAGGGAAGCCCTGTTCTGCGTTTTCAGGAAATGGGATACATCAGCAGCTGTCTAGCCCTGGGTCAACAGCTGTGTTGAAATTCTCTCGCCGCTATCAGGCAAATCTTCAGAACTTTCAAATTCACATTTCCTTACCTTTCTCACTCCTCCCTGATTTACAAACCTTGAACCATCTTCTAATTCCCCAATAAATGAGTCATTATTGCCGTTAACACTGGTTCTTGGCCTCTCTCATTGCAATGGTAATGATCCTCATTTCATCATTGGAAGTGTTATTAATAACGCATAATTCCTTAAGTCCTATGTCGCCAGTGACAGCCACATGACGGCTGAAAGATTTTTCACCTGTGTCCTCCGCAGAGGGTGACAAAGCTGGGCCTGGAAGCCTGGACCCCTGCCTCCCAGCCAACAGTGTTTTCCACTGGCCACAGTGGTCAGCCTCCCGGGCAGTATTCGTCGGGCATCTTCTATGGGGAAAGCATCTCTTCATTTTTTTATTAATTTTTATTGGAGTCTAGTTGGCTTGCAATGTTGTGTTAGTTTTAGGCGTACAGCAAAGTGTATCAGTTATACGTATACATATATCCGCTCTTTTTTAGATTCTCTTCCCATAGAGGTCATTACTGGGCATCTTTTGTGAGCTCAGCAGAGCTGTGATGTGGGCGGTTGGACACCAAGCTTGGACCTGGTCTAGTTTCGGTTAGAAACCATTACGTGTCAGCTGTACCTCCTTAGCTAAATTGTTAGATGAGTTGGCCTCAGTTTCCTCATCTATATAACGGGGTTGAAGGGTGAAGGATTAAAATGAGACAGCACAGAAAGCCCTTATCTTGATGTCTGCCGTTTAATACACACTTGCTCAACAAGCCCCTTGTTATTATAACTTGAAATGCGTGTCGAGTACCTGGCGTGTGCAGGGTGCTGACAAGGACTCTCTGATTTGGACTCTATAGGTTCAGATGAGATGCAGGGAGGCAGGGTGGGTGCAGGGTAGGAAGCGAGGCACTCTGCTGATGCTCTGGCATTCAGCTAACTGAATGGGTGGAGAATAAAAGAGGTTTGTTTTGCAAGTCCTTGAAAGTTTTCAATGAACTGTGGAAAAAAAAATCTGTGCTGAACATGCAAATGAATAATTGAGCTCACTTTCTATGCCTGCAGACACCAGCCACTGAAGGCTGAGTGGTTGAATTTGAGGACAGTGGAGCACCAAGGTTGAAGAGGTTTTTCCCCCATCACGACCTGAGGCAGAATGTGAAACTCAACTCGCTAGGGAATAAGAGAAGCGCCATCTGATAAAGCCAGGCTGCGTGTGTGTTCGTTGCTCAGTCGTGTCCAACTCTTTGCGACCCCATGAACTGCAGCTCGCCAGGCTCCTCTGTCCATGAGATTTTCCAGGCAAGAATACTGGAGTGGGTTGCCATTCCCTTCTCCAGGAGATCTTCCCAACCCAGGGATCAGACCCAGGTCTTTTTCATTACAGGCAGATTCTTTACCGTCTGAGCCACCAGGGAAGACGGAGTCAGGCTGGGGTGCTACTAATTAGGAGAGTTAGGTCCAGCTTCAACCCTCCAATTGAGAAGATTTAGGACTTCAATCGGGATGGTCCCGAGAAAGAGGTAGAATTCACAATAGGATGAGGCCTGACTGAAGAAGGAAAGATGGGGAGCACGTTGGTGTCCTGGGGTGGCCGTAACAGAGTCCCAGGTTGGGCAACTTTAAATAGCAGAAATGTGTCCTCTCAAGGTTCTGGGAGCCAGACGTTCAAGATTAAGGCACTGGCAGGGCCGTGCTCCCTCTGAAGGCTCCAGGCAGGAATCTGCTCCACGCTTCCCCCTTGGCTTCCGTGTGGCCAGCAGTCCTAGGCCCACGGTCACGTGAGGCTGTCCTGCACACCCTCCTCGCTCACACTCTCTATGCGTGTGTCTGTATCTCTCCCACTATCATTATGACACCAGTCTTATTGGATGAAGGGCCCACCCTACCCTGGGATGACATCATCTTGATTCAGTGAGATGGGCAATGACCCTATTTCCAAATAAGGTCACCTTCTGAGGTTCTGGGGAGGTTGTGAACTTTTCAAGGATGTATCCAGCCCCATATAGGAAGGAAAGTGAAGGGAGATAGATTGAGAGGGGCTGACCACAAGCCTCACTCCCCCTGCCTGCCCCTGTACTGGACCTGGCCATTTAGAGTTCACAAAGTGTCCCCAGAAGCTTGGGGGAAGGTGGGGCCTTGACACCGCCGACCTTGTCATGTCCCCAGCCTCCCCTCTCCGGCTCACCCTACTCAACTCCGGCACCCAGTGCCCCAGGCTGGAAACCCGAGGCTGTCCTGGACGCCCTCCTCTTTCTCACCCGCTCCTTCCCCAGTCCACCTGCATTATGCTCACCTTTCCCACCCCGAGGGCCCCACTGCTTGGCTCCACCCTGAGTCACTGTCCCAGCCTCCAGGTCGGAGGCTGAGACCCCTGCATCCAGTGGTGGCTGAGTGACCACTGATGACCGGCTGCTCCTCACCCCAAACCTTCAAGGCCCCTCCTCTTGGCGCTTGATGCCAGGACCTCTTCCAGGTGGCTGCTTTGCCACCCCAGGTGTCCTGTGGGTGTTGGGGACCCAGCTGAACCCAGCATTGGCAGTTTGGGGGGACTAGGTTCTGCCTCTCCCTATGACACCCTGGGCACTTGTCGGTCCAAGCACCTGCCACATGGCTCACTTGTGTTGCCAATAGGGAGGAAGTTCACTCACTTAATACTCACTTCAGCTGGCATGTAGCACTCTGGAACTGTCTACGGGTGGATGAGCCCCGTTTTATATGGAGGGGGAGACTCGGAGCAACAGCTTGCACTACGCCATGCAGCCAGTGGGTGACAACCAAGCCCCAAACCCCTAACCTCAGGGGACTCCAGTGGTTAAAACTTCGCCTTTCAATGCAGGGGGTGCAGGTTCGATTTCTGGTTGGGGAGTTAAGATCTCACATACTTTGAGGCCATAAAACCAAAATATAAAGCAGAAGCAATATTATCACAAATTCAGTAAAGACTTTAAAAATGGTCCACAGCAAAAAAAAATTCTTCTTAAAAAAAAAAACATGAAAAAAAACAAAAAAACCAACCTCAGCCAGCTGCCCTTCCTGCTCAGGAAAGATAGGCAAGGGACCCCAGAGGGTCATCGTGGGGCCTCATCATCAGCCTCCAAGAGCCAGTGTCCGGGCAGACTTGGGGCAGCACTTCAGGGGCCATGGAGATGCATTGAGTTCTTCTCCACGTGTTCAGACCTGCAGCTGCTGCTCCAGGTCCCCCCCGGGTGCCCCCTTGCCTGCAGTCCCTCCCAGACCTGCTCCTTGGCCCATCAGCCCGGTTTGTCTCAGTCGCTGTTCGCCCGGGCTCACAGGTTGGATGCGCAAGAGTCTTGGGGAACCCTTTCTCTCCTAGCAGTCCGGCCTGGTGGCCTCCGCCCTAACCCCCACCCCATCCTCAGCCCACCTGCCGCCCCCCTCAGGCAGGGCCGGGACCGGCCCGTCCTCCTGGGGCAGCATCCTCGCCAGGGGCCCTGGCCCGCCTCTCCCCACATCTGGAGTCTGCAGACACCGACGACGTCGCCGCACGCGTGTCCACGGCTCCCCGTCGCTTGCCGGCCGCCCCAGCTGCTTGGGAAGCGCTTGGACTTTGCCTCTGCTCCTTGTGCATCTCTGATCCTCTCTGGATGGAGATGCCGCCCTGCTCTGTCCCTCCAGTGCACCCGGGGCTTCTGCGACCGCCTGGGAGGCCCCTGTCTCTGGACCTGTGGGCTCGCCCTGCTCTCTCACCATTGGGAGCCCCGGGGCCCTTCACGGTAACCTGTTCCTTAAGTCACCTTGTTTGAGATTCCTTCTCACGCCCCACAGGCACTTCCGGGGATCATCCCCAGGGGATCACCCCCCAGGGATCACCTCCTGGCTCAACTCCTTCATGGGAATCCTAGTTCAGGGTCAGCTTCTGGCTCAAACCCAAGCTAAGCTACCGCCTCTCCCCTCTCCCGGTGCACCCGTGTCCACACCTACCTGTGCACTCCTGCCTCCGCTCCAGGGCTCACTGGGGACCTTGCCCTGCAAGGCCCTGTCCCCAGAGTTACAACTGGAAAGTAACAGAGCTCAGACTCAAGGATCTCAATCCTCATTGACATCTACCAACTGGGTGACTTGTAAGTGATCCAGCTGCTTTGAGCCTCAGCTTCCCCACCATGTATTCCCCATGCTTTTGAGCTGTGGTGTTGGAGAAGACTCCTGAGAGTCCCTTGGACTGCAAGGAGATCCAACCAGTCCATCTTAAAGGAGATCAGTCCTGAATATTCATTGGAAGGACTGATGCTGCAGCTGAAACTCCAATACTTTGGCCACCTCTTGCAAAGAACTGACTCATTGGAAAAGACCCTGATGCTGGGAAAGATTGAAGGCGGGAGAAGAAGGGGACGATAGAGGATGAGATGGTTGGATGGCATCATCGACTCGATGCACATGAGTTTGGGTACACTCCAGGAGTTGCTGATGGACAGGGAGGCCTGGCGTGCTGCAGTCCATGGGGTAGCAAGAGTCAGACATGACCGAGTGACTGAACTGAACTGAACTTCACTGCTCTTCCCCATGTATAGTGGAGGTGATAGCAATCTCCCCACCCCCACCCCAGGGTCTTGTGGGGGCCAATGAGATGACAGAGTGTGAAGCCAGCAGTGGGGAGGGGGGCTCCCTCCTCGGTGCTCCCACCCTGGGTATGCCTCTTCCAGCGTCTCTTCCGGAACCTCCTGTGGGGTGGCGGGCTGGCGGTGTCGTTCCTCCCGCGCGACCTCCATCACGTGGAGCAGGGCCCAGCCCTTTCTCACTCTGTTCCCCAGTAATCACCCCTCACTCCCCTGGGTGCACTTCGGCTTGTGCACAGAAAGAGCAACCAGACTCGGGGTCAGACAAGTGAAAAATAACTTCCACTCTTGCTCTGCAGAAAGGTTCCAGGCTCAGAATCACTGCTGGCTTGGAAGTCTGGAAATAAACCATCACCAGGGACTTCCCCGGTGGTCCAGTGGTTAAGAATCCACCTGCCAGTCAGGGCACATGGGGCAACTAAGCCACAAGTACTGAGCCCCCGCTCTAGAGCCTGGGCTCCGCAACAAGACAAGGCGCTGCGATAGAAATGCTTGCATTGCAGCTAGAGAGTGTGCCCTGCTCTTTGCAACTGGGGAAAGACTGCGCGCAACCGTTAACAAATAATTTTCAAAAGCTGTCACCAAATGAGAGAGGAAACCAGAGAACAAATTCCACTCTTGGGTTTGTTGGGTCTCCCGGGTGCAAAGGTGAGAGAGACCACGGGCTTGCCCGCTTCCTGCCCACCCCCCACACTGTGTGTTCCCTTCCTCCTTATAAACGGCATCCTTCATGCGCGAGCAGTCTCCAACAGGAACCACAGCTGACTTAGAGCCTCTGAAGATGTGGGTGTCAAAGCACTAATTAGGCTGGACGCCAATGATAGAGGCTCTGGGACAGACGCACTCTCAGCTGGGGCTGAGACTCGACTCCTGCTGAGAGTGGAATTTGCCTTCGGGGCACCCACAGTGAGGCTTGGGCCATCGGGGACACACCCCGGGGGTGGGGGACTCTGTCCTTCCCCAGCCACTTTCTGATTTGATGCCACCTCAACCATTTTTACCAAGTAAAGTGTGACGTGAAAGTCATTCAGTCGTGTTCGACTTTGCGACCCCATGGACTGTAGCTCGCCAGGCTCCTCTGTCCATGGGATTCTCCAGGCAAGAGTAATGGAGTAAGTTGCCACTTCTTCCGCCAGGGGATCTTCCCAACCCAGAGATCAAACTCAGGTCTCCTGCATTGCAGGCAGATTCTTTACCATCTGAGCCAACAGAGAAGCCCCCCAAACTCCCAGAGGTGAAACCAGGAGCCTGCGGGTACCTGCCAGGCCTTGAAACTGGTTTCTTAGATGGCCAGTTATCACCTCTCCACTCTATCCTTCCCAGAGAACCTCATGCTGGGAGGTGGTGCAGAGATGCTCCACTGGGGACATGGAGACCGGGGCCACACCTCCCAGACTACTGCAGGCTTGCAGGTTCCCACTGCTCAGTGCCCTCTCCTCCCGTTGAGGGTCCTGAAAGTCTTCCTTCAGGGGTTCCTTATCTTGAGTTACTGAGAACTGGCATCTTGGGATCCAGCAGGCCGGATTCAAATACAGGGCTCCCAACACACAAGAGAGGTTACTGGGTGACTTCACATCATTGCACCTCAGTTTTCCCATCTGTAAATGGGGCATCACGTCCTGATTTCCCTGGGCTACTGTGAAAAGACAATCAAATAATGCAGCTAACACACCAAGTCAGGGCAGGCACTTGAGAGCCCTCTGCAAGCACTAAGTCTAGTCTCCTCTGCCACCCAGCCACCACCTTCCTGGTTCCAATACTCTACCGCAGCCCACTGGACATTCCTTTGAGTGAAACAGAGGTATTCGCTGGGGCTGAGACAGAGGAACCAACGTGAGCTCTGTGGCGGAACCTAGGACCTGTAGTCAGCAATGCTGCTTTGAAAACAAAGTTCTGCCAGTAGGGTAGATCTTGTGTCACGTGTCCTCACCATAAAAGCAAAAAGTAAATGAAAATACGCTTTTAATAAGGAGACAGGCGAGGGACTTCCCTGGTGGTCCAGTGGCTAAGACTCCATGCTCCCAGTGTTTGACCCCTGGTCAGGGGCTTCCCTTGTGGGGAAGCTCAGCTGGTAAAGAACCTGCCTGCAATGCAGGAGACCTGGTTCGATCCCTGGGTTGGGAAGATCCCCTGGAGAAGGGAAAGGCTACCCACTCTAGTATTCTGGCCTGGAGAATTCCATGGAGTGTATAGTCCATGGGGTCACAAAGAGTCAGACACGACTGAGCGACTTTCACTTTTCACTTTCAGGAAACTAGATCCCGCATGCTGGAACCAAGACTCATCGTAGCCAAATAAATGAAAGTGAAAGTAAAATTCAATCAGTCGTGTCCGACTCTTTGCGACCCCATGGGCTGTAGCCCACTAGGCTCCTCTGTCTGTGGGATTTCCCAGGCAAGAGTACTGGAGCGGGTTGCCATTTCCTCCTCCAGAGGATCTTCCCAACACAGGGATGGAACCTGGGTCTCCTGCATTGCGGGTGGATTCTTTACCATTTGAACCACCAGGGAAGCCCATCCTTCCTCTTCAGCCAACTTATCAATAAGTGTGTAGATTAGAAATGCGATGTGGGTCAGCAAAATTTCTGCAGGCAAAGCTTTGAGACTTCTTAGAATAACCATATTTGAAACAAAAATGTCAAACTGCAGTCAATCAATGTCTGGCTGATATCTGAGAGGGGAACCCAGGAGGACAGAGCTCCGGGCTAGCTCCCCTGACCTTGAGCGAGGGTTTCCTTTGAGAGTTGGTGCAAGAAGGACCCTTACAGGTCAGAAGATAATCACTCAAGGATCCCTAGAGACTTTGTGCAAGTCAGAGCCTTCAAGGTATCATCCTGGCCTCAGTGCCTAGGGGTCTCTGATGAGTATCTTCAGTCAGTTCAGTTGCTTGGTCGTGTCTGACTTTTTGCAACCCCATGGACTGCAGCACACCAGGCCCCCCGTCCATCATCAACTCCTGGAGCTTGCCAAACTCATGTCCATCGAGTTGGTTATGCCATCCAACCATCTCATCCTCTGTCGTCCTCTTCTCCTCCTGCCTTCAGTCTTTCCCAGCATCAGAGTCTTTTCCAATGAGTCAGTTCTTTGCATCAGCTGGCCAAAGTATTGGAGCTTCAGTTTCAGCATCAGTCCTTCCAGTGAATACTCAGGACTGATTTCCTTTAGGACTGACTGGTTTGATGTCCTTCCAGTCCAATCTAGATTGTCATTGGATTGATGTCTACCTTCACAAAATCAAAGCAGCACTATGTGGAAAAGTTTGAAACAGGATTTGAGAATAGTATGGGGGTTCAAATAGTTCTTCACTTTTTGAAAAATCTGATGCCAAGCAATAAGACTTTTCAAGTCTGAGTTGAAAATTTACAAGTACTGCCTTTCTGAGGTATTGAAAGAGATTAGAGAAAAAGATTTCTCTTTGATATAATTTTTCTCATTTTCACTGTGTGGAAAAAAAAGAACGTATTTCCCATAAATAGGAACTCTGCTCAGTGTCTCAAGAAACGTGTATTCCGGTGACAACTGTGAGGCCCTTTTGGAGATAAAGTCTAAAATTTACTCATACTTTTAGATTATACAACAAATAAAAGCTACCTTACTTTAATTACTGTTTTCTACACATGATAATATGGACATGTTTAGGAAGCCTTTTTTTAATAAGCCTATGGTGTTGTCTTGATTTCTGCAAAGCGTGATTGCCTTTTCTGTTCTCCTGTGTTCAGTGTATGACTTCTATTTTCCTTACCATGGGTTGCATTTTTCATTTTCCAGATTGGATCTTTTCCTGGAAATGTTTTCATGTTTTAACAAATTGTTTCAAACTGAAAAAAACAAAACAAAACAAAAGCCAGAAGAGGTGGGAGCTGCAGGGTCACCTGGGGTCCCCAGAGTTGGACCACATGGTGATGGAGACACTGCAGCTTGTCCTGTGGTCAGCATGGGATAGAGGAGGCTGTGCTGAAGGCCACCCCTCACTTTATTTTATTTTTTTGTTTTTTTTTAAAAATTTATTTGTTTTAGTTGGAGGCTAATTACTTTACAATATTGTAGTGGTTTTTGCCATATATTGATATGAATCAGCCACGGGTGTACATGTCTCCCCCATACTGGACCCCCCTCCCACCTCCCTCCCATCACATCCCTCTGGGTCATCCCAGTGCACCAGCCCTGAGCACCCTGTCTCATGCATCGAACCTGGACTGGCAATCTGTTTCATATATGATAATATACATGTTTCAATGCCATTCTCTCAGATCTTTCCACCCTCCCCTTCTCCCACAGAGTCTAAAAGTCTGTTCTATACATCTGTGTCTCTTTTGCTGTCTCACACACAGGGTTATCGTTACCATCTTTCTAAATTCCATATATATGCATTAGTATACTGTATTGGTGTTTTTCTTTCTGGCTTACTTCAGTCTGTATAATAGGCTCCAGTTTCATCCACCTCATTAGAATGGATTCAAATGTATTCTTTTTAATGGCTGAGTAATATTCCATTGTGTATATGTACCACAGCTTTCTTCTCCATTCGTCTGCTGATGGACATCTAAGCTGTTTCCATGTCCTGGCTATTATAAACAGTGCTGCGATGAACATTGGGGTACACGTGTCTCTTTCATTTCTGGTTTCCTAGGTGTGTGTGCCCAACAGTGGGATTGCTGGGTCATATGGCAGTTCTATTTCCAGTTTTTTAAGGAATCTCCACACCGTTCTCCATAGTGGCTATACTAGTTTGCATTCCCACCAACAGCGTAAGAGGGTTCCCTTTTCTCCACACCCTCTCCAGCATTTATTGTTTGTAGATTTTTGTATAGTAGCCATTCTGACTGGCATGAGATGGTACCTCATTGCGGTTTTGATTTGCATTTCTCTGATAATGAGTGATGATGAGCATCTTTTCATGTGTTTGTTAGCTATCTGTATGTCTTCTTTGGACAAATGTCTGTTTAGTTCTTTGGCCCATTTTTTGGTTGGGTCATTTATTTTTCTGGAATTGAGCTGCAGGAGTTGCTTGTATATTTTTGAGATTAATGATTTGGCAGTTGCCTCATTTGCTATTCTTTTCTCCCATTCTGAAGGCTGTCTTTTCACCTTGCTTATAGTTTCCTTCGTTGTGCAAAAGCTTTTAAGTTTAATTAGGTCCCATTTGTTTATTTTTGCTTTTATTTCCATTACTCTGGGAGGTGGGTCATAGAGGATCCTGCTGTGATTTATGTCGGAGAGTGTTTTGCCTATGTTTTCGTCTAGGAGTTTTATAGTTTCTGGTCTTACATTTAGACCTTTAATCCATTTTGAGTCTATTTTTGTGTGTGGTGTTAGGAAGTGTTCTAGTTTCATTCTTTTACAAGTAGTTGACCAGTTTTCCCAGCACCATTTGTTAAAGAGATTGTCCTTTCTCCATCGTATATTCTTGCCTCCTTTGTCAAAGATACGGTGTCCATAGGTGCGTGGATTTATCTCTGGGCTTTCTATTTTGTTCCATTGATCTATATTTCTGTTTTTGTGCCAGTACCATACTATCTTGATGAATGTAGCTTTGTAGGCAGGTTGATTCCTTCAGGTCCATTTTTCTTTCTCAAGATTGCTTTGGCTATTCGAGGTTTCTTGTATTTCCATACAAATTGTGAAATTACTTGTTCTAGCTCTGCTTGATAGGGATTGCATTGAGTCTATAGATTGCTTTGGGTAGTATACTCATTTTCTTTATATTGATTCTTCCAATCCATGAACATGGTATATTTCTCCATCTATTAGTGTCCTCTTTGAGTTCTTTCATCAGTGTTTTCTAGTTTTCTATATATAGGTCTTTTTTTTTCTTTCAGTAGATATATTCCTAAGTATTTTATTCTTTTTGTTGCAATGGTGAATGGAATTGTTGCCTTAATTTCTGTTTTCTCACTTTAAGACCAGTTAAGGGGTGGGGACTGTGATTGGGGCTCTCCAGTGAGCAAGCAGCCAACATCCAGGGCCAGGAGAAACTGAGTGGGTCTGGGGGTAAGCTGTGGTTACGAAGGCTAGGAGATGTTGAGAAACTTGCGCAAGATTGGAGCCTCTTAGAGTAGACCCAGGCTCAAACCCAGATATCCAAGCTCCTGTTCAGGTGCCCAGTACACTTGACCACAGTGCAAGTGAAGAGACATCTGGATGCCGGGTTGAACTACAAACACTGCTCACATCTGTGGTCATGGTTAATAGCCCACCTTTCCAAAAATGAAATGTATCTCCCTTTTGGAGAGGGAAATGGCAACCCACTCCAGTATTCTTGCCTGGAGAATCCCATGGACAGAGGAGCCTGGCAGGCTATAGTCCATGGGGTCGCAACAGTCAGACACGACTGAGCAACTAAGCACATCTCCCTTTTAGCATTCATTCATTCACTCATCGCCTTACTCACTTATTCATCAGGGAAGCATCTACTTGGCTCTAGCCCCTACTTTCTGTTCCTCTCTTCAATATCCATATATAGTTAGTCCCTTACACATAAATGAGTTATGTTCCAAGAGCACGTCTGTAAGTTCAATTTGTTAGTAAGTTGAACAAAGTTAGCCTAGGTACCCAACTAACACAATCGGCTACATAGTACTGTACTGTAATAGGTTGATAATACTTATCAAACAAATAATACATTAAAAAAAACAGAAAAAATAAAGACAGCATTTTTAATCTTTCAGTACAGTACCTTGAAAAGTACAGTGGTACAGTACAACAGCTGGCACACAGGGGCTAGCATTGAACAGTCAAGAAGAGTAAGATGGTGGAGCTGAACGATTTTCAGCAATAGGAGACAGAGACTTGTGTGCCTTCTCAGTTGTGTCCAAGTGTTTGAGAGCCCATGGACTGTTGCCCGCCAGGCTCTTCTGTCCATGGGATTTCCCAGGCAAGAACACTGGAATGGGTTGCCATTTCCTCCTCCAGGGAATCTTCCCGACCCAGGGATCGAACCCAAGTCTCTTGTGTCTCACATTAGCAGGTGGATTCTTTACCACTGAGCCACCTGGGAAAGGAGACAGAGGGCAAGCTGCAATTTTGCTCATTCTGATGTTGATGGAACGCATGTTCACCTCTTTGAAAGTTCATACCATGAAGGTTCTTAAGTAGGGGCTCATTGTACTGTGTTCTGCCCACACGCCAGGCTCAGGTTCAGCTCAGGCCACAGGAGGGAAGCCATGACCTCGGTTATGGGGCAGAAGTCCCCCTTGTACATAAGTTCTTCATGGTGAGAGGGAGGAGTAAAGAACTGATGTGTAGAAGTTAGAAGTTCCCAGAAAAGGCAGCATTTGAAGTCGATCTTGGAGAACCAAGAGGACTTTAAAAGGCGGGTTCTGAGAGAAAGGGCATTCTGATGGGGCGCGTAACATGGGCCCAGGGAGGATGGGCTCATGTGCTGGTCACTTCAGGATAAAGTGCGTATGCAGCAGCGGCCAAGGATTCTTGCCAAGTTTCTCTCCCTCCACGTAACCAATTCCCTTTCTCTCAGAGAGCACCCAGCCCCTGGCATTTGTTGCTGGCTCAGGACCTGGGTAACTCTGAAAACAACAGAGGGGCATGTACAGGATCATCACGGCAACTTGGATTAAACAATGTACACTTGTAAACAGGACCAGCATCTCCCGGAGTCTGTGCAGGTTATGGACAACTTGAACATCCTTTCTGTTGATTCAATTACATACATGCCCAACGAACTTATTATGAAATTTTACTAAAATCCAGTGACATTTACAGATTATAGTAGGAATCCTGTCACTCTGGCTCTTGGAACACAGGTGCCTGGGCAGTCCACTTTACCTGGCTGCCCAGGTAAAGCGCCAGGTAGAGGGGACCCCATCCAAGCTGGGCTGAACCTGGAATGGAAGGAGCCAGAGCCAGCCTTTTTGGATTGCATTTGGTGAGCCCTGCTCGACCAAACCCATGATGGTACTTAGGACAGGCCATAGTTTCGTGAGCCTTCAGCAAAGCTCACAAAGTAATCACAGCGATTCCTCACTTAAGGGCCTCCTAAAGGCTAGTACTGGGGTCGGGGAGAAGAAGCCCCCACACTTTCGAGGCCCAACAAACACAGAAGTCACCGCCAAATGCCCTGAATAGGAGGCCAGAAGGACCCTAGGGTCCTGAGTTGAAAAAAAATTCCAACAACTTCTGCTGACAATAGAAGCAAGGGAGCGGCATGTTGACATACGCTGAAAGGGCCATTTGTTGCCTCCGTTCGCTGGGGTATTTTGTGTGCTGCAGAGGAATATGAACCTACAGTAATTTATCAGTGTAAACGTTTAACAGTTTAGTTTGAGTAATATGGTTGCACCATTTCTCCCCAGCTTCTCTCAAACATAGTAGGATGCTACCAACACGGCACAAAGCTTTCCAACGTTAATTGATGAAGATGGTAACTCCACGATGCTATGTCCACTCATAGACGTCAACCACCTGGCTGCGGGGCTGGGAGTTCTAAAATGCGATCTCCGCAGCTGTGGTTATAATTGTTTCATGTCACATTGACCGGGCACGTCTACGATTTTTAACACCAGTCTTTAAAAATTTCAATGACATCTCTTGAGAGTTCAATTGTGAGTGTAAAAAAAAAAAAAAATCATTAAAGGTACAGTCAAGAGATCAATTTTCAGACTGTTTAAACAACACGGTAGCCATCAGGCAGTGGAGGAATCTGGAGACATGACTAAGTTAATCTCCTGAGTGGCCGCGCTTAGTGTACCGGGGGCAGGAAGAGAACTTAAATGAAGTACGAGAAGACGGGCAAAGAGGTATGAGGCGAGAGCCAGAGGAGACCAGGAATGGGAAAGTGGGCCATCTCCCGTCCCATTGGAAAGTGTCCCTAACCTCGGGCTGACGTGGTCCCGTTTCCCGCGGGTTTGGCTGGAGGTGGGGGCGGAGAAGAAGAGCGGCCGGGAGCGCCACCCGGAGCACCACCAGGAGCCACTTTTGTTCGGCGATCCCGGCGCCGGGTCGCGGCGGGGCGGCAGTGCGCAAGCGCGGGCGGGGCGGGGTAGGGGCGGCTGGGGGCGGGGCGAGGCCCGGGGGCGGGGCCGAGCAGGGGCGGGCTCGCGGTCGGGCTCCGCCTCCCGCCGCCCCGGCCCGCTGCATCCGGGCACTGCCCGAATTAGCATCGTGCCGAGGCACAACTTTGCCGAGGCCCCAGCGAGATCCAGGCGCGCGCCGGAGGAAATATAGTCCCTGCCGCCCCGCAGCTCGCGCAGGGGCTGCGCGGGGGCTCCCGGCGCCGGGGCCGGGAGTCGGGGGGGCCATGCGCCTGGCTGCGCCCGCAGCCCCGGAACTCGGCGCAACTTGCCGGGCTGCCTAAGGAGTTGAGGGGGCGCGCGGCCGCCTTTCTCTCCCCCCTCCGCTCTCCAGACGCCCCCCTCCCTTTTCGGCCGTGGGGGAGGGGGCTCGTGTCCACCCCCCGCGCTCCCCCTCACCATCCAGGGAGACCCGATCTGCCCGCGTCCGTCCCGACCCCGCGGAGCCGCGCAACTCCCCGGGAGCCGGGGCCAAAGTGAGCGCAAAGTGCTGCCCAAGTTGCCGAGATGGAGCTGCAGAGCCGGCCCGAGGCGCTCGCCGTGGAACTCGCGCGCCACCAGGTAGGCGGTCGGGGGCTGCTGGACTCGGGGTCCGGGGGTCCGGGGTCCGGGGTCCGGAGCCCGGCGTCCTTTTCGTCGCAGGGCGCGCAGAGCTGGAGAAGCCCCCTCCTTTAAGCCTGCTGCCCCAGGGATGGGGGGAGTGTGTACATGAACGGACTCCCTTTGGGGCTTCCTCTTTGCGCCGCCCCCCTCCGTTTCGTGCAGTCCTGCACAGTTTGAGGGATCGGGAGCACGTGGGACCCGAACCCAGTGTCTTCTCTTTCTCGGGCAGGATCTGCAGGACGAGGGTCCCGGGAGAGGGCCCCCTGCGTGCGCTTGCCGGGTATGTGTGTGTGTGAATGTGAGTGGGTACGCCCACCCCCTCCGCCCCCACCCCCCCGGTGCAATCCTGCACAGTTTGCAAAAGTAGTTTTGGCGATTGTTGTCTGGGCGAGCAGCGGTTCGGCGGCCGGAGCCCGGGCGGTGTTGCGGCGTGCGCGCGCGCGCGCGTGTGTGTGTATGTGTTGGGGAGATTAGGACGCGACTTGAATATTTATGAGCTTTGCTCGACACGGACTCGCCGTGTTTACTTGGCTCTTTGTTCCTCCCCCCTACCCCCGTCACACACTCACACTCCCTCGCACACGCACCCCGGCCTGCAAACTTGCACGGCTCGGGGCGCGCCGCCGGGTGGCCGCGGCCCCCGCCCCGCCCCGCGAGCTGCCCCGATGAGGCGGCAGCCACAGGTAAGCGGCCCCGCGCGGCACTGCCCGGCCACCTCGCGTGCGGGACGCGGCCGGGAGAACTCGGGCGGGGTGGGGGTGGCGGCCCCGCGGGGCCCCGGGCGCACTGGACGCCCCCCCACCCCGGGGCGGCCGGCCTGAGCCCGCGCCTCCGTGTTTCCGCAGAACGGCGACCTCAAGAAACAGCTGCACGAGCGGCAGCCGCGGATCGCCGCGCTCAGCGACAAACAAGTAAGCGAGCCAGAGCCTGTCCCCCGTCCAGGGTGGCGGGGTGGGGGGACTAGGAGGGGGTCACCGGGCACTTGGGTAGCACCCTAAAAAGTGCTGGCCTGGCGCCGCGCGCTCAGACTCCCAAAGGAGTCTCTGCGGTCTTCAAAGTTACCCGCCCATCCCCTGCTTCTGGGAAGAAGGGGCCAGGGTCTTGGAGGCCGAGGCGAGGGGCAGCGCGGCTCCTGCCGTGGCCGAAGGAGAGAAGCTGCCCTTAAAAGGCGGCGAGCAGCCCGGCGTCCATTTTGAGTTGGTGGACATGTTTTTGGAATGTGGACATTTCTCCCTCTCGGTGTCCCCCCCCCCAACCGCCCCCGTCCCCGGCCTCCCCCGGGCGTCAGGGGGCGGAGAGAGGGGGCGGTCATTCGGGCCTGGACACCAAACTCCTTGGAAGTGGATTTGGGCGGGGGGGTGGTTTACGGCGCAAATGTTAAAGAAATCGTTCTTCCTCCGGGCTCCCCCCTCCCCTCCCACTTCTCCGGCATCACTTTTATTCTCGGAACCTGACGCCAGCCAGCTCCCGGGGAACAAAAGAAAGGCGCCCCCGGGACCCCTCGGTTCTGCCCAACTTTGGGTCTTCGGGCCTCGGGTGTCCACTGGGGCCCGCGAGGAGCTGCTCGCCGTAGGGGTGGGGAGGGCGGGGGGCCCGGCCACCGACCCCTCCCGGCCCCCTCGGTGAGGAAAAGTTGTCCATTGTGACTTAGTTGCGCGGAGCTCAGCGCTAGAGGGGTTTCAGCACCGCGAACAGAGGCCGCCGCCGCCGGAGCGCGGCCAGCCGCGCGCCCCGCCCCCTCTCCCTCCCCGCCCCCGCCCCTCCCCCTCGGCGCCCCTCCCCCTCGGCGCCCCTCCCCCCACGCCCCCTCCCCACACTGGCACCCCCGCCCCTTTCCCAAGCCGAGAACTTTGAGCGGCGCAGCCAATGGCGCTCTCGGGGCTCCGAGGCTGGCGGGGGCGGGGGCGCCGGCTCCGTCCTCGCGGCCCCCTCCTCCCCTCCCTCCGCCCGCCCCGCTGGCCCGCTCCCCCCGCCCCGCCCCGCCTCGCCTCGCCGAGCCCCCCCTCCTGCCCCCCGGGCCTTCGATCGCGCTTCCTTCGGAATGCCGGCCGCCGGCGTCAGCTTCAAACTTGGACCGCCCCCGCCCCCGCCCCCCGATCTGGTCCCCTTCTCGCTCCCTCAACTCCGGGTCGGGGGCGGGCTAGATCCGAAGTACCCCCCTGCTCCCCGGAGGGATGGTCGGTGTAGGGGCGAGACGTGGACGTGGCTGGCGGGGGTTGGCGGCGACCCCGGCGAGGGAGAACTCGGAGGCCGGGTGTGCGTTTCGAATCTTTTTAAAGTTGCAAAGTGGTGGAAGGGGGGGCGTGCACAAGAGAAGGAGGGGGCCGGGGGCTGCGGAAAGAAAGACGGCTGCGGCCGCGGGTCGGCTCCTGGTCGGGGGCGTCGGGCTGGACGCGCTGGTGGGGACGAACGCGTTAACCCCTTTCCCGCGGTGCCGCGGCCCCCCTCCCCGGCCGCGCGCCCCCGCCCGGGAGTGGAAGCTTCCATTCCCGTCGGAGAAGGGGGGGCGCCCGGCGCGCGGCTCCGGCGAAGTCGGGGAGTTCGCGCTGGGGGGGGGGGCGGGGGAGGGGACCCAGGCCCGGCATTACCATTTTGATTGCTTTGATGCCATTTTTGGAGGGGGAGGGGTTGGGAGACCCTTCTGCGCTGAGCACAAAGATGTTTAATCACTGTGTGAAATCAAATCACATACTTAAAAATAAAAAATCCATCACCAAATCTGGTACCTTGTGATAGATGCGGGTTCCTAAGCTCCTTTTTTTCCCCCCACTGGGTAAGACGGCAAGTTGTTGACTCTTCTGCTCCGAGGAGAAGGTTTAAAAGAGAAAATTCCTCTAAGCCGGCAGCTCTCCTCGCAACAATGTCTCTTTATGTGTGTTTCTACAATACGTGGCAGTAGTTTCACTATTTGGAGTGGCTTTTCGGAGCTTAGGTTTGCTCCTTTCTGTATTGTAGCAACTATTTCCAGGCTGTTTAAATTTTTATGGTGATAGTAAATGAGTAGCTATTTATTATCTGTCATGCCTGAATTTAGATGAGGCCGGGGAGAGAAACATTTGAAAATCGTGTTTGAAGGTTGCGGGTGCCGCTGGTGGGGGCGGGGGGTGCGGGGAGGAGCCGTCCTACTCCGGTCTGCCTTTGCCTTTAAATCTGAACTCGGGGAAGGATGCTGCTGAACGGAATGTACCTCCATCTTTTTTGTGTGTGTGAGTGTGTGTTTAAAAAAAGGAAGAAAGAGAACAAGGAAAACTTTTGTTCCCTGACCTTTTAAAAATATTTCTGTCTGAGATGACTAAAAATAACGTCTGGGAAGCGGCCAGCGTTTGTCCTGGCCATAGGAACTTGTGTTTGTCACTATGAGCGGGTTGTTTTTCCTTTTTCCTTTGTGGCATTTTATATAGCAGGGGCTCATAAAAGAGGGAGGGAGGGAGCTGGGGCCGTGGTGTAGCATGCTAATAAAGCTGCCTCGGCTCTCCCGAGCTCCGCGGTGGAATCTTTCAGAGGTCACCTATGAAATGAGTTAGTAGACTTAACATTTACTCACCTCTGTCTCCTTGGGAGAGTTTGGTGGAGATTGGCAGCTTGGCTGGGGAAAGGGTCAGAGGAATGAGCCCTTGGAGGTGATTAAGTGCTGCACCGGGGGTCTCTCGAAGAGGGGTGATGGGCTCTGCTTGGTTATCCCAGCACCTGCCCAAGGAGCTGGAATGGACGATCAGAGCTGAAAAAGCCAGTAGTGTTTCAGAGTTTGCTTTCAACTCAACAGAAAAGTAAGGGTAGTGTTGCTTGAGAGGTTTGCTTGGGGGAAAAACTCACACCATCTTCCCCTCCGGAGATGTGTTTCTGTCCTGCTGCGGCTTGGGTGATGGCATATAAAGGTTAAGTTTCAATTAAAAGTGCACTGGTGAAAGTGATGAACTGGATAGTAAAATGGACGGATGACCTCATTATCCACATTTGTTAGAAATACAATAGCATTGAGTAATATCTTTTGGTGCCTAGCCATCAATTTCCCATGTGTGCCCTTGGCACTGGAATTTTTTTCAGTTACTTTTGGAAGCACGGTCGAGGGCTTGGAGACGTTTTTCCCCAGGACTTCCTAGGAGTAGACAGGTTGTTCCTTGGTCAGAAGTAGAGAGATACAAATTGTGTGTGAGTGTCCAGCGTTTCTTCCACCATTGCTGGACTAGAGGATAAATCGGAAACCAGCATCTGTAGGACCTTGCTGTTTGAAAACAGAGTTCACTTTAAAAAAAACAAAAAAGAGGAAGCTGTAGGAGTTGGTCAGTAGCCCTTGGTGGCCAGGCTAATTGAAAACAGAGTTCATGTTTTTTCTTTTTTTTAAAAAAAGCGGGAGCTGTGGGTAGTTGGTCAGCAGCCCTCGGTGGCCAGGCTGCGTTCCGGGGGTGGCCCCCCCCACCACTGGGCTGTGACCCCCATGGAGGAAGGACCTCTTGTCTTTAACAAGATATGATGTGTGAAGACTCCATTAGTTGCTCCAGTGGTTTTACGCCATGAATTTGCAGCACATGCAGAGAAGCAGTAACATTTTTATCTAAATTGTCAAGCAACAAGCACTTCCGCGTAAATAACAGGCCCATCATAAATACCGCAGGGTTTTTTTTTTTTTCCTTCTTTGGAGTTCTCAGCACAACACAAACGCCATGTGAAGCAGGCATCTTCACCCCAGTTCAGCTTCAGCTTGGAGGGAGAGGATCTCCGGTATGAACTGCAGGGCATGCTGGTCAGGCAGAGACCCTACTCCCCCCCTTCCCCCCCCCCCCACTGCACTGCCCAGTGAACTTGGGGCCTTGCATGCTGCCCGATGCATCGATTTGATGAACTCTGGATTCCGAGGGGCTGTCCTCAAGTGCAGCAATAAAAATATGTCTTCTTGAAAGGTATTATGTATGTGGCATTCGCTTAGGCGCTGAATCACGTCTTCACTGTGATTCACTAGCTCTGGTGGACACCCGAGGGGTCCCGCAGTGGAGGCGTTCACCGAACAGAACTGCAGGGTGGGTCTATTCTGAAGGCTTCCCAGTTGCTTTCAACCCTTCCATTAAAGGATGTTCCATTCTCCAGGCTCTGACCCCGAGTCTGTGCTAATCCAGGAGGCTAAATGTCAGTCTTCCTCACCTAGAGTTCAAGATGTCATTCTTCAAACAGCACCTTTACATGGGAAGAAGAAAACATATTCTCTCCATCTTTTATAGTCTGGAAACGAGCACAGGGTTGGGACAGAAGGGGCTCAGTCCTGGCTTTCCCCAAGTGCCCCCTACTTGACCGTGACCCCTTACTCCCCCCCAACCCCTGCCACAGCCAAGGGGACCCACACTTCTCTAGGACCCACACTTTTATCCAAGCCGCGTTTTCCCGGAGTCTCTCTTCCCCTCCATCTGTCCACCCCTCTGGTCCCTCCCCCATTATCTCTTAGCTGGAAGATTGCGGTAGCCTTCTCACTGCAACCACTTAAAAAACATTATTGAAATAGAATTCAGATATTGCATACTTAACCCATTTAAAGTGTACAGTCAGGTATTTTTTATACCTTCACAGATATTTGCAGCTGATCACCACCATCAGTTTTAGAATATTTTCAGAATATTGTTGTTCAGTCTCTCAGTTATGTTAGATTCTTTTCGACCACATGGGCTGCAGCACACCAGGCTCCTCTGTCCTTGACTGTCTCCCAGAGTTTGCTCAAATTCATGTCCATTGAGTTGGTGTTGCTATCTAACCATCTCATCCTCTGCCTCCCCCTTCTCCTTTTGCCTTCTGTCTTACACAGCATTAGGGTCTTTTCCAGTGAGTCAGCTCTTCGTATCAGGTGGCCAGAGTATTACTTCAGAGTATTACCCAGCCGTTGTTGTTCGGTTGCCAAGTCGTGTCTGATTCTCTGCGACCCCACGGACCGCAGCACACCAGGCTCCCCTGTCCATCCCTATCACCTGGAGCTTGCTCAAACTCATGTCCATTGAGTCAGTGGTACCATCCAACCATTTCATCCTCTGTTGCTACTTTCTCCTCCTGCCCTCAATCTTTTGCAGCATCATGGTCTTTTCCAGTGAATTGGCTCTTTGCATCAGGTGGCCAAAGTATTGGAGCTTTAGCCTCAGCATCAATCCTTCCAGTGAATTTTCAGGGTTGATTTCCTTTAGGTTTGACTGGTTTGATCTCTTTGCTCTCCAAGGGAGTCTTTTCCAGCACCGCAGTTCAAAAGCAGTGATTGTTTGGCACTCAGCCTTCTTCATAGTCCAACTCTCACATCCATACATGACTAGCTTTGACTAGACGGACCTTTGCTGGTAAAGTGATGTCTCTAAGAGCAAAATAATGCCTCTTGCAGCAACGCAGATGGACCTAGAGATCGTCATAGTGAAAAACCAGTAGAAAGACAAACGTGATATTGCTTGTATGTGGAATCTAAAAAATTGATGCAAATGAACTTCTTTTCAGAACAGAAATAGAGTCTCAGATGTAGAAAACAAACACGGTTACTAGAGAGGGAAGTGTATGTATAAAATGGATAGCTAATCAGGCCTGCTGTATAGCGCAGGGACCGCTACTCAGTGCTCTGTAGTGACCTGTGTGGGGAAAGAATCTAAAAAAAAGTGGAGGTATATATATATAAAACTGATGCCCGGGTGGCTCAGTTGGTAAAGAATCCGCCTGCCAATGCAGGAGACGCGAGTTCCATCCCTGTGTTGGGAAGATCCCCTGGAGAAGGAAATGGCAGCTCACTCCAGTATTCTAGCCTGGGAAATCCCATGGACAGAGGAGCCTGGCGGGCTACAGTCCACGGGTCACAAGAACTGGAGACAGCTTAGTGACGGCTAAACCACAAAAGCAGCATAACTGATTCACTTCACTGTACAGCAGAGGCTGGCAGAACATTGTAGATCGACCAACAAAAATCAAGAAAAAATGTTTAGAACGTTTTCATCCTCTCAGTGAGAAAGCCTTCGGGTCTCGCCCCTTGCATCCCCGCGCCAGGCCGCAGGCGTCCCCTCGTTCGCTTCCTGTCTGCAGGCCTGCTTTCCGTCGCTGCAGAGTCGCCTGTTCTGCACCCGCGCGCGAGTGGAGTCATACTGTGTGGTTTTGTCTGCTGGGCTGCTTTCACTGAGCAGAATGTTTCAAGGTCCACCCAAGTTGTAGTGTGTCGGACTTGGTTCCTTCTTAAGTCTGAATGACCTTCCGTCGTACGGGAGATCTCGTCCTGTGCCCGTTCACCAGCTGATGGGTGCTTGGGTGGTTTCCACCCCCAGGCTCTTGGGAACAGTGTACAATGGTTCCTTGTGCCTCTCTGGTTCATCTTCAGTTAGCGTCAGCATCTTGGAACTGGATCGAGATCACAGTGCTCCTTGAGGAAGCCCTTCTGGTGGTTTCCCGCTGCTCTGTGGGGGGCTGGCCCTGCGCCCCTGCTCGACCTCTGCACTGGGACCCTCACCTGCCCCCCACCCCCCCACAGTGCTGCTCCTGGGCTGCTCCACAGCAGGGGCCTCGGGTACCATGAGCATCTTCCGCTCTGGAGACCACTGGCCATTACCATCTTCATCTCTTCATGGAAGTCCACTGTCCCTGCTAGACCGGAAGCTCCCTGAGGGGCGGGGGCTGCGCTCTCCACCCTCTTCCCCAGGTTCCGAGAGCAGTGCCTTGTGGTGCTGGATGTGTGTTGGTGGAACGGGCAAATGACTAAGAAGATGGGTGTGTGGGTTGGCGGGGACCAGCAACCAGCCCCAGAGGAGTCCCAGGAGTTGTCCTCTGTAGGCGTGCAGGAAACAGGTTTTTAAAATCCTGCATTTGGAATGAGCAGCATAGAGGTGAGACCAGCAGCTCCTCTGGTCTCGGAAACCTCACAAGAGAGTGAGGTATAGATGACCATGTGTCAAGGGAATTCCAGAAAATCCTGTGAAAACCATGCTGTGCAGGCCCCTGGAGATGAGAGACAGTTTCCTGGGGGAGAAGGGGCTTCCAGGAAGCCTGGGGTCATGTTCGGGAGGAGCTGGTGTCCCAGCTAAGAGCTAATGGCCCAAGGAAACCTGCAGGTGTGGGCGAGTTTCCAGCAGTTGAAGCATGGAAGAGAGAGAGAGACAGGGAGACAGCAGAGAGGGCAAGGCTGGGGCTGGAGCCAGGAAGACACTGAATGCCGAGCAAAGGGCCTGGGTTGTGTGCCAGGTCTGGGAGACGACCTGGGGCTTTAGGGCAGCTTAAGAGGAGGGGGAGCGAGAAGGTGTGTTAGTCGCTGGGTTGTGTCCGACTCCTTGCGACCCTATGGACTATAGCCCGCTGGGCTCCTTGGTCCATGGGATTCTTCAGGCAAGAATACTGGAGTGTGTTGCCGATCACTTCTCCAGGGGATCTTCCTGATCGAACACAGGTCTCCTGCATTGTGGGCAGATACTTTTAACCTATATGCAGAGTACATCATGAGAAACGCTGGACTGGAAGAAACACAAGCTGGAATCAAGATTGCCGGGAGAAATATCAATAACCTCAGATATGCAGATGACACCACCCTTATGGCAGAAAGTGAAGAGGAACTAAAAAGCCTCTTGATGAAAGAGGAGAGTGAAAAGTTGGCTTAAAGCTCAACATTCAGAAAACGAAGATTGTGGCATCTGGTCCCATCACTTCATGGGAAATAGATGGGGAAACAGTGCAAATAGTGGCAGACTTTATATTTTTGGGCTCCAGAATCACTGCAGATGGTGACTGCAGCTATGAAATTAAAAGACGCTTACTCCTTGGAAGAAAAGTTATGACCAACCTAGATAGCATATTCGAAAGCAGAGACATTACTTTACCGACTAAAGTCCGTCTAGTCAAGGCTATGGTTTTTCCAGTAGTCATGTATGGATGTGCGAGTTGGACTGTGAAGAAGGCTGAGCGCTGAAGAATTGATGCTTTTGAACTGTGGTGTTGGAGAAGACTCTTGAGAGTTCCTTGGACTTGAAGGAGATCCAACTAGTCCATTCTGAAGGAGATCAACCCTGGGATTTCTTTGGAAGGAATGATGCTAAAGCTGAAGCTCCAGTACTTTGGCCACCTCCTGCGAAGAGTTGACTCGTTGGAAAAGACTGATGCTGGGAGGGATTGGGGGCAGGAGGAGAAGGGGACGACAGAGGATGAGACGGCTGGATGGCATCACTGAGTCGATGGACGTGAGTCTGAGTGAACTCTGGGAGTTGGTGATGGACAGGGAGGCCTGGTGTGCTGCGACTCATGGGGGTCTCAAAGAGTCGGACACGACTGAGCGACTGAACTGAACTGAACTTTACCATCTGGGCCACGAGGGAAGTCGGGAGGAGGGTGAAGGAGGGCTGAGTTCACTCCCTGTGTGGCCTGGCCGGCTGAACGCGCGCCCTAGTGTCTGTCACCTGTGTGGGAGGTTCTTGCAGGGACAGTGACACCCATGTGTGATGTGGAGAGGAGGCTGACAGGCTTGAGGGCAGGGGGCAGTGTGCGGACCCTTCTCCTCCTGCCTTCCACAGAGCTCCTTACAGCTGAGAAATGAGTGGGGGATGTTTCTAGAAGGTGACTTGGGGCAACTCTGCTCAGTTGGTTTAAGGAAGAAAAGTGCGTATGTGTGTACATAACACATGGTTGCACTTTTATTACTGATCTTATTTAGACTATTTATAAATTGTATAATAAGGAAAAGTATAGTTGACCCTTGAACAAGGGGGGTCAGCATATAGTCGGTCCTCCATATAAGATAGGGACTCAGTATCCTCGGGTTCAACCAGCCATCCACGTAGGACTGCAGTATTTACTACTGAAAAGGATATGTGTGCAAGTGGACCCAAGCCGTTCACACCCACAGTGTTCAGGGGCCATATTGATCTGCGCCAGTAAATATGCATGCTGTCTATGCAGTCTATATAAAATCAGTTGATCATTTGTCCAGGATTATATTACGAACATGATAGGAAGGATTTGTGGAGAAACTAATCTACCTTTCTCCCGCTACAGTAGACTCTTACTGAGGAAGGCAGCAGTTAACATCCTTCCTATCATCTCTGTAACATTAGGAGCTCAGGGAGAATTCTGTTTTTCACAAAGTTTTTAGTGTAAAAGCAACACCTGCTTGTTGGGGGGAAACTTCACAGAGCAGGTGTGAGGCTCGTAGACCATGACCCCTCTTCTGCCCGCTCCGGGCATATGGACCAGAGCAGCACTGGCTCCGGGGTGTTCGTAGGCTGCAGCCTGTGTAACACGGAGAAACATGCTTCGTGGGCACGCTCCTGAGCATACTACCGCTACGCTTGCTTGTTACCCTTGACATCGTGTGCTGGGCACCTCTTGGAAACAGCTCGGTTTAATTCCACAAGCATTTCACGAGTCCCTGCCTGGTGAGGGTGTGGGGGTGATGTTGTTAGTAACAGTGACATCTCATGGTATGAGGCTTCACCCTTCCAAAGTGGTTTCCCTGGGTCTCTGCTCACACCAAGTCTCACAGGTAGTTGGGAGACAGGTGTAACCCCCGTGACCTGTCCTGGGAGCTCTCTGCACTGGAGAGGCTTCACAGCAGGCTCAGCCGGTGGCGATGTGCTGTGATGAGGTGCCCGGGGTCGCCCTGAGAAGGTGACATCTGCGTCTGCGAGAAGCAAGAGTCTGATCGCACACCCAGCACCCGGCTGTGTCCAGCACCCGTGTTCTCCAGCGAGCCTTTCCGACACCACTTTGATACACATGTTGTGATTTGTCAGGGTCATCTCATGACTTGGCTCAGGCTGGGTGGGTGGGTCTTCCCTGTGGCACAGGTCAGAGAAGGGCAGCTCCCCAGGGTCAGATGGCTCGGGGCCCCGAGAGGGTGCCCTCTGTTTCAGCCCCTGCCCCGCCTCTAGTTGGCCCCCTGCCTCTGGAGTAGAGCACGGCGTGGCCGGAAGAGCAGAGGGCTGGAGGTGACACCATGGTTCCTCTCCCAGCCCCCTGCCTCTGGCGGAGTAGCTTCCAGCAAGTCCTTGTGTGTCCTCCATAAAGCGGGTGTAGTGGTTAAAACTGCCTCCCTGGGTTGTTGAAATGAATCCGGATCATAGGTGAGCAAGTGGATGTAAACGAACAAGCAGAGCGAAGGAGTTGATCGGAAGAGAATTGTGTTGGCTGCGGTGACGCTAGTGGTAAAGAACCCACCTGCTGATGCAGGGAGGCGTGAGAGACGTGGGTGCCATCTCTGGGTCTGGAAGATCCCCTGGAGAAGGAAATGACAACCCGCTCCAGTATTCTTGCCAGGAGACCTGGGTTTGATCTCCAGGTTGGGAAGATTCCCTGGAGAAGGGCATGGCAACCCACTCCAGTAGTCTTTCGTGGAGAATCACACGGACAGAGAAGCCTGTGGGGCTACAGTCCAAGGGGTTGCAGAGAGTCGGACACAACTGAAATGACTTAGGATGCGTTGGCGGCCTTGGTGCCCCTGGGACACGCCTGCCACACCCTACCCTGTGTCTGTGGGGCTGGAACCTTCGCTCTGTTGCTGGTCGCCCTTTGGAGCCGTGCTGCTTGTCACTCCTGGTAGAGGTGGACGATGGCGGTGCCATCTCTCCCAATCCAAGGAGCCGACTTTGTTTTGTGAGCCTCTTAAAACACCTGCTGTCGGAACGGTACCATTGATTTCAATTAACTTGGAATTTTTTTCACTGCGATGACTCTGATAATAACTTTGGTAATCCCACGATGCCTCATTAGAGCTGCTGGCTACGATGAGCAGCTCTGTGGTTTAGCAAGTTTTTTTCTCCAGCGCCTTTGTCTTTCCAGGACCGAATCGCGGGCTCACTGCAGGTTTTCACCCCATTTGTGTGAGTGATGCTGAACGTGGCCGCCACCTGGTCCGCCTTTTGAAACCCATCACGAGCCGTGCTCATGGTGGGGGCCCTTCCGTGGGGGCAGCGTCTCAGGTCACAGATGAGGAGCTTGAGGGTTGTGTTGGCTTGCGCTCTGAGACCCTTGCCCCAGACACAGAAGGACTTTGGGGAAACAGACAGCTTTCTGGGGAGGGGGGGCAGCTACTGTTCACCTCCCCCACCCTGTTTGGAATTTATAGCTTTGAAGGAAATAGGACCCTGGATTTGGTTTTCCTTGCAGCCTCTGAGTTTCTTTAGATCTTAGTTCCCTAACCAGGGATTGAACCTGTGCCCCCTGCATTGGAAGCGCAGGGTCTTAAGCACTGGACTGCCAGGGAAGTCCTCACAAGGCTTTCAGCTTTTGTCTCCAAGAGGCGTGTAAGAAACGGGTTGAGCGCAGGCTCTACAGTGGGGTGGGCTGGAGTTGTAAACCCAACTCTGTGCTTCCAGGGCTGTAAAATGAAATAACCAACAGCACAGCGTGGGAGGCAGCCACGTGCTGGTGTGTGGGGAGCGCTCCGGAAACCCAGACGCGGCACCTGCCAGGATTGAATGAGACGAGATGTGAAGCTCTGGCCACGGCGAGTCTTCAACAACTGGGACCTGGGCATCACAGGTCGCAGCTTTCCCATCCAATGCTGACCCTGGGCAAGACCCTGCCAGTGGTCTCCATGGACCAACTGGGTCCCTATTCGCCCCGCCCTTTGAAGGGGGGCCTGCCTTTTTGTTTGGGAGGTGGCGGAAGCCCAGAGAGGTTGAGTGGCCTGTCGAGGTCACACAGCTGGCAAGTGGAGGAGCCGCGGGCCAGCTCGGGGTCACTGTGGCCTCTCAGTCTTAGCCCCTATGCTGGACAGCCCTTCTGGCTCTGCATACGAAGAGTTCGAAGTCATGCCATGCCTGGGCGCAGGTCCTGGTAAAAGAAAACGGAGTTAGGACGTCAGAGGGAACAGCCCGCGAGTTCTCAGCCGTTGGTGATGATGAGTGGGAGCTTCACACTGCGGTGGAAAGTCATGGAACATTGGAGGGGCTGGGCATCTGGATGGGGAGCCTGGGGCAGGCTGGCTGCAGAGAGGGGTCTCCGCAGTGGAGAAGCTGAGTCCACGGTGGGAGGTTTGGACTTGACCCCTAGCGAGTGCACCTGCAGCCTCTCCCTCTTAGCCTGCTGTGGCCTGAGCCCCTCCCTGCTTGGCCGCTTCAGTTTTTCTTCTTAATATTATTGCTGTTGTTTTGTAAGGGGGAGGCATCTTCTCGTTTTGAAATGGCCTCTGTTCTCGAAGGGAACGGACGTGTTTCCTTGAGTTAGGTTCCCCGGCCCCCTCTGCCCCTGCCTCTTTGGGTTCATTACTTATTGTTTCCCGAGTGTTGCAGTTTCCTGAGTGTGGTGAGAAATTGCTGATACAGCTTCCTTCCCGTGATGACCTCTGAGTGCCACCAGCGGGCGTCCCTGAAGTCTCAGATGGGCTGCGTTTTTAGCGGGCGTCCCTGAAGTCTCAGATGGGCTGCGTTTTGCTTTTAGTTTTTTTTTTTTTTTTTGCTTGGCACCTGTGTTGGTCTTGTTAAAGCACAGCATAAAGAAGTACGTCCATGGGGGATATTTTTCTTTTTTTTGTTCAGGGTTGAGTGGTCGTCAGCCCCCAGTAGCCTAGGAGGAGTCGATTGTCTGGGTCCTTGGTTTAAAATGGGGGCGATGCTGCTTCCCGGGCAAGGCTGTCCTGAGGGTCTTGAGGGCACGTGTGTTGCGTGCTGGGTGCGATTCCCGCCTTTAGTGGGACAGCTGTTAGAGGGAGATGTTATCAACAGGATATTAACAGTCATATGAGAAGCAGGAATCTGGTGGTGTCCCCGAGACGCTACTGCCTGGGTAAGCAGCCGGGCACCTGTGGCTTTTTGTTGGCATAGAAGCCCCGAGTTGCGCCTTGTCTCCATGGACAAAAGCTGGGATTTGTGTGTGTCCGCAGCTGGGACTGGGACCGAAACTTGAAATTTGGCAGAGACTGAGGGCATGAGTCCCCCAGACGTGGTCTGACGGCATAAAGCGTAGGGTAGGCGAGACCAGGAGGACTTCGCAGAGTGCCTCCCCAAGCCCCCTTCTCCCAGCTGAAACTTGGGCCCCGAGTCAGGGGGGTGATGGCACTCAGGCACCCCCCATCGTCCTGACTGCAGCGCAGCCCCATGGGAAGTCCACTGTTTTTGTTTAAGCCTTGAATTCTGTTCGCTGCTGTTTCAGAGGCGGCTTGCCCACACGGGCGGCTGCTGGGTGAAACGTTCCGGGGTCCCACACGTGATGTCCTTGTGCCAACAGCTGGGCTGAGGGGAGCTCGACGCAGTGGTGTTCAGGCGGCGGTGTTCAAAAGGTGATCAGACTTCCAGAGCAGTTGCTCCGCAGGACACGGTGCATTCCGGAACTGTTTGTTTTATGGGACGTATTCTATCAGATTGACCTTTGATCTGTAGGTGGAGGTAAATTGCAGAAAGGTCCATGCCTGCACGTGACTCTGCTCTTGGAAGTAAAGAAGCATTCTCAGACAGGAAAGCGTCTGTCGGGATTTGCCAAGTCACCCTCCAACATAGAAAAGCCGATAAAAGACAGTAATTCGGAGAGGGGGACGTGTAGCTCAGTCTTCAGGGGAAATGATGGCTGCCTTTCGAGCTCTTGGGTGGAGGCCTCAGAAAGTTTCTTGAGATGGCAGATGTGGGGTGTCTCTTGGGGCCTCCCTGGGGGCCGCATACCTGCAGGCTGTCCGTGGGGGATGCCATCATCAACTTGGGGGGAAGCTTTTTGCTCCAGGAAAGAAAACAAGGCGGGGGTTGGGGGGTGGGGGGTGGGGGGGCTGGGGAGAGGAAGGGAGGGCGCTGCGTTTCCCTTTGATGTCACTCAGGCGGAAAGCCAATCTGCGCATGTAAATGAACTTGAAAATGCAATTAAAAATATATACATATTAGAGACTGTGATCCAGAATTTAATGTGAGATGCAGGTTACCCAGTGACAAGCCGCCTTCCCTGCAATCAGTGGTACCAACTCTCCTCTGTGATGAATGCGTCTCGGAGTGATAAATGCACCCAGATGAACGCAGGATTATTCCTTAAGCTAGTTTGACAGCCCTCACCGAGCCTTATCTGCTTATATCACCCAACCTCCTTCTCCCAGCTGTCGCTGTGAAGGGGACATGGGCTCAGGAAGGTCCTTCCCTGGGCTTGTCCTGGATGGACAAGAGATCGGGCAGAACAGTCGCCCGTGTTGCTGTGGACAGAAGTCAGGGGGGGCCCTGGACATTGTTACAGCTGCAGGCGCTGGGTGGTGGACACGTTGCGGGGAGCCCCTGCCTGGGGCTGAGAGTAGGAGCTGGACCTGGGGGCCAGGCAGGTGTGGCGTCTGGGGCTGGAAGGGGACAGGGAGGCAGGGCCCTGTGTCTTGGGCTCTTGGGTGTTTTCTCCCGGGGCGTGCCCACTGGCACGTGCAGAAGAGAACGCTCAGATGGTAAGGGCGGCAGCCTCCGCTGAGGGCTGAATGGTGACAATTTGGCACATGCCATGGGGCACCCACTCAGTGCTGGGCGCTGGGGACACGGCGGTGGAGAGAGCCGTGCTCACAGTCCTAGAAGGGAGACAGATAACAGGCAGGAAGCGTCACAGATGAGTCCCAGGGTCGGGGGAAGGTGATGGGTGCTCCAGCAGAGGGGGTGGGGGGAGGGAGGGGGGTCGAGAGGGCCCTCAGGCGTGGCTCAAGGCCTACAGAAGAAGCTGGAGGATGGACCCTCATGATTCTCTGCAAGAAGAGTGTCCTGGGCAGAGGGAACAGCCTCTGCAAAGGCCTTGAGACGGGTTGTGCCGGGCGTTTCTAGTCAAGGCCAGTGTGGCCAGGCGAATCAGTGACAGCTAAGCAAGGAGGTCCCAGAGTAGATGGAACAGGGCGGGGACCGACCTCTCCAGACAGCTTGTCCCTGCCTTTAAACCACCAACTGGTTGCCATGAAGAACAAAAAATGGTTCTTTCTTTCTTTCTTTTTAAAAATATTTGTTTTGTTTGGTTGCCCCAGGTCTTAGTTGCAACCTGTGGAATCTAGTTCCCTGACTAGGAATTGAACCTATGCTCCTTGTACTGGGATCGTGGAGTCTTAGCCACTGGACCACCGTAGAAGTCCCAAAGCTGCCCTTTCAAGGGGCAGAATGTAGAGTAGAACCTGGAAGGTACGTTTAGAAGGCGGATTTCAGCTCCCAGGCTGGAGAATTCTCTTCCTGAGGGCTCTGCCTGGGGATTGTTTGTTCTGAGACCTTCGACCACCCGTCCGGCACCTCACGGTAAAGTGAGGGGCGGGCACCAGCAGCGGCTGGATGGGAGGCTGGGCTGGTGCTGAGGTTCTGTGTTTCAGAGATGCCCAGGCTCATCTGGAGTCCGGTCCTGGCCCAGTTACCACCTGAGATGCCCTGACTCTTGCGGGAGCGAAGACCCCGACCCTGCGGGCGGGCTAGTGAGCGCCCTGGGCCCAGGGACAGCCAGGCCTGGCAGCACCCGTGTCATGGGGCATGGGCCCCAGGCAGCCTGCTTTTTAAATTTTTTTTTTTCAAGAGAGGCAGCTGCTGCTGCTAAGTTGCTTCAGTCATGTGCCACTCTGTGCGACCCCATGGACAGCAGCCCCCCAGGCTTCCCTTTCCACGGGATTCTCCAGGCAAGAATACTGAAGTGGGTTGCCATTTCCTTCTCCCCAAGAGAGGCAGAAACCCATGCTAAGAAGAAATCTGCAGTTTAGATGTGGGCGGAACATTCAGGCTTTTTCTAAATGGGCTGGCCCGAAGGACACTCCCACAGGCTGGACCACCTCTTCTGATTGCCCTTCTGCGGCCCCTCCCCAGGCCCTGGACACCTGGCTCCTCCCTCATCGTCCAGGCCCAGCCGAAGCAGGCACTTGTCCTAACCTCCCAACGGGATCTGGTGTCCATCCGCCAGCTCCATCAGGCTGGGGCATGACCTGGTCATTTCCTGTGTGATGCTGACGTTCAGCGCTCCAGGGTGAATCGGAGTCCTATGGTGAGTCCTGAGGTCCAGCGAGCCCGCCACCCTGGAGCCCCCCCACCCTGAGCCGCCTGTTCCCCGTAACACCCCCACCTTGGAACCCCCAGCGCTGTTAGAACAAAACAGTTGATAGTGGGGCTGGAGGGCCGTTGAGGTTCCTTAAGAGCCTTCATTTCTCATTTAGATAAAAAGGGGCCCTCAGATCTATTTCTGTAAATAAAAACAGTCCCACCCCCCTGCCCCTGCCCCCTCTCCCTGGCTTCCCAAGCCCTGGCCGAAGCCGGTGGCTTGTTGAAGTTAGTTTATTAATGAGTCTGCTGAGTGGGCCTGAATGGAGGCCGCGCTCTCATATTGCGGATCTAATTATAAACACGAGGGACGGTACCAAATAAGCAGCATTTAAAGGGAGAAGAGTCTGGCAGCTCGGTTTAAAGTGTCCTTTAATGAACTTCTTTGGCACTTGTATCTTAGCAACACATTTTATTACATCCTGGTGCAGCTGGACTCGGGCACAGTAATTTATCCACCCCCAGCTCTCCCCCACCCCCCACTCTGACTTTCTTTGGCGACTGGAGGGAGGAATGTGCTGACCCGATTTTCCAAGGCTGTGTTCGCATCTCTTCTGCTTTGTTTAGTTGATGGAAAAGGCAAACGGGGTGCCCGGTGCGCACACACGATGCTGGCCGGCAGGAGGGGGACGGTAGCTCCGGCCTGGAAGGTGGGCAGCTGCCCAGCTTGACTGGGTGCTACAGGCTGCCCTGGCGATGGGCTGAAGCTCTCCCTGGTGCTCCCTGGGTTTGGGTATTTTTATCTGGACTTCTTTCCTGTAATGATACTAATTTGGCTACTGCGGAACTGGGGACATTTACAGATCTTTCCTTGTAATCAGCAGGCCTGTAAGTGGAGATGGGAGGTGTTCTAGACGCGTGTGGCAGGGGCCGGCAAGGAGCAGAAGCAGGGCCAGGGTAGGGACCTTCTCCTGAGCCCAGGGACCTTGGCTGGCTACTTCCCTTCTCGAATCTTAACTCTCAGTGTCTGCTGGGTGAGGCTCCTGCAGCCGCTGTAACAGAGCGCCCTATGGCAGGCGGGTCAAATGCACTCCCTCACGATGTGGAGGCCAGAAGTCTGAAATCAAGGCACCAGCACGCTGTGCTCTCTCCAGAGTCCAGGGGAGGGCCCTTACCTGCCCCTTTTGGCTCCTGGGGGCTCCAGGGGTTCCTGGGCTTGCGACGGCATCCTCTGGTCTCTGCCTCTGTCTCCACATGGCCAAGCTCTCTTTGAGTCTGTGTCCTCCCTTCTTACAAGGGGGCTTCCCTGGTGGCTCAGCTGGTAAAGAATCCGCCTGCAATGTGGGAGACCTGGGTTCAATCCCTGGGTTGGGAAGATCCCCTGGAGAAGGGAAAGGCTACCCACTCTAGTATTCTGGCCTGGAGAATTCCATGGACTCAAAGTCCATGGGGTCTCAAAGAGTCAGACACGACTGAGCGACTCACTTTCTTGCAAGGACCCCACTCATTACATTTTGGGTCCCTCCATCCAGTATGACCTCAACTAATTATATGTGCAAAGACCTGATTCCCAAAGGTCACACTCTGAGGTTCTGGATGGACACTAACCCACTGCGTCTGCCAGTGGGAGCTAGTCACGCCTTCCTCAGATTACGGGTGGGGGTCCCACTGCCCATTTCCCTCCCCTCCCGCTGCCCCCCTCCCACCAGCTCGCAGAGTCTGGCTCAGGCCCTGGCTCGTTAGCATCGCTCTGCACCCATCACCACCATCCTCCTGAGCCTCTGCTCTGACTCGGCAGGCAGGGCAGCACTGTCCTGACCTGTCGCTCTAGGTGGCTCTGTCCAAACTCTTACAGAATCCTCCCGTGGAGTGGGTGCTTCCTTCCTAAGACCACAGAGAGCGTGGGGCTAGAGGGAGTTACATGGAGCTGAATTTTGGCTTAACCTCTAAGTAAAGTCACTCAGTCGTGTCCGACTCTTTGTGACCCCGTGGACTGCAGCCCACCAGGCTCCTCAGTCCATGGGATTCTCCAGGCAAGAATACTGGAGTGGGTTGCCATTTCCTTCTCCAGGGGATCTTCCTGACCCAGGGATCGAACCCGGGTCTCCCGCATTGGAGGCAGACGCTTTAACCTCTGAGCCACCAGGGAAGCGCACTTTTTAAGGATCAGGAGAGAGTGTGTGGAGAGAGCCCACTGCCCCAGGAGGTGACAAGCTCCCGTTGGGAGTGAGGGATGCTGGGGTGTTTGCATGTGGGGGGTTTCACCAGGCCAAGTGAGGTCCCCTCTGCCCAGGAGTCAGCCTCTCCGACTCGGCCCAGCAGTCTATCCTATGACCTGACCATGGCTCCCTCTTTTAGGTTGCTCACTGACACGTTTACGAAGGGCATTTTGGAAGGCAGGCCCCGAACTAGGTAAAGCTCAGGGTTCTGGCAGCCCCTTCCCACCCACCCCCTGGCCAGCTCAGAAAAACCCATGGGGCTGCCGTCCCATGTCCCCAGATGAGTCCTCCTGTGGTGGGCAAGCACAGAGGCCAGCAGAGCCAAGAGGCAGGCTGCAAGTCCTGCCTCTTGGAGGCAGGCGGGACCTGCAGCCTGCAGTCCATGGGGCCCAGCTGAGATGCGGGGAGGTGATGGAGGAGGGGGAGGTGATGGAGGTGGAGGAGGTCAGGGAGGTCGTGGAGGTGGGGGACATGGGGGAGTCGATAGAGGTGATGGAGGTGGGAGAAGTCACGGTGGAGGGGAGGTGGAGAAGGTGATGGAGGTAGAGGAGGTCAGGGAGGCTGTGGAGGTCGTGGAGGTGGGGGAGGTGATGAGCGGCACACGGAGCTGCCAGCCGGAACACGGACCCTGGATGGCTGTCTCCTCCTCTGGGGAAGTTCATTCATTTTCACTTCACCTCCGCGTTGCACAGAGGGGAAAAGCACCAGCATTCCCGACTGAATCGTGCCCCGGCTGCGGTGAAGCCCGGCTGCCTTGCCCTGGACAGTGGCCGAGGTCCCCTGTGACGGCCTGGCCTGGACGTAGGCGGGGAGCCTCTGTTGGCTTCACCATTGACTGCTGGAGCTTCCATTCGGGGGCACACAGAGCTCATCTTAGATGAACAGTTAGAGGACTTTTGCTTGTTCTGTTCTTAACAGCATAGATTTGTTAAGTAACACTGAATTTTCTATTGTGGTAAAGTACGTATTACATAAAATTTACCATCTCAGTCATTTTTAAGTGGGCGAGTCAGTGGCGCTCAGTATGTTCCCTATGTTGTACAGCCATCACCCTCTTCTCCAGAACTGAAACTCTGTCCCTACTAAACAGACACTAACTCCTAGTTTCCCTCCCCCAGCCCCTGCCGACCACCGCTCTACTTTCTGTCTCTGAAACTGATGGCCCTTGGCCCCTCATCTGAGTGGGCTCACCCAGTGCTTGTCCCCTTGTACCTGACTCCCCGCACTGAGCAGTGTCCTTGCGGCTCGTCCGTGTGGCAGCCTGTGCTGGGCTCCATTCCTCTCCGTGGCTGGATAACATTCCGACCTGTGACTACGCCGCCTCTCGCTTATCCATTCACCCTCTGATCAGCAGTGCAGTCATTTCCACTCGTATGAATAAAGCTGCTGTGAACGTGGGGTGACAGGTGTCTGTTCGGGTCTTTGTTGTCACTTATTTTGAACGCACATCCGGAAGTGGGGTTGCTGGGTTGCACGCTTGTTTTACACCCTAGACAGGCCTGTGGCAGAGAGAAGCCTGCGGGGTTTCCCAGGTCGTCCCCGAGTGGAGACAGTCTAGGGTTAGCCCCCTCCGTCAGACTGACATCTCGTGACCCTGGGATCCCCAATTTTGACACCATCACCTTCCAGGGAACTTGCGTCCCTGCTGGCTTCCCGGCTCCTGCCGGATCTCTGCCCTGTGGGCGTGGGCGTGAGTGGACGTGGGTGTGGGTCACGTGCATGCAGCAGAAGCAGCCACCAAGCCTGTTGCTGCTTCACAGACAGCTTGACAAAGGGGCGGGCGCAGCTGCAAGCGCTCCCGTAGAGTTCTGTGTTGACATTAAAAACACGGACACTAACAGTGTAACCTGCTCGTGGTAGTTTGTCCAGACCTTGTAGTGTCGTAGTGTGTGATTTATTTTCCGTTTTGTCTCTTATGGTGATCAGTCAATGCAGGTGTGGCACCGATTCCCCGGAGTCCTTTCACTCTTTAACAGCTCATGTTACATAGCAGCATGTTTGCGTATCTGGCATTGCCACGTACGTTAACCCACTGGAAGGTCACGTTTCATGGGTGAAAAAGCCATGTCCGTGGGCCCCACGGATGAGAACCCAGAGACAGGAGGTCCCGTGGGCTTGGGAGGCCGCTTCTTGGAGCCACTGTCACCCACCGCCCCCCACCATGTCCGAGTCTTCCTCATCCCCCGACCCGAAGGGTTCAGGGATGTCTGTTGAGAGGCTCCCCCAGTCCGCCAATCAAGCAGCTCTGTGAGCAGCCCCCGTTCTTTGCTGATCTGGGTTGGCCCTGGGCTGGACCAACCCAGGCTCCTCCCGAGGTGCAAGGAAGAGTAGTGATCCGTGGACTCTTCTCGGTGAGACTTCTTCTTCTGGCATTGGATTAATATTTCTTAAACTTTTGTTGTTTGGGCTCTCACAGAGGACAAAATGACATAAAGAGTAGTGGACAAAAATGTGCAGTTGGCTGTGACTATTTTGAAGATTTCGGAGGACGTCTGCCACTGTTGTGTGTGTGTGTGTGTGTGTGTGTGTGTGTGCGTGTGTGCGTGTGTGCGTGTGTGAAGATGACTGCAGTTCTGTTTTCTACAGTAACTCTGACCCTGAACATTTCTTTGTGGTTTCAGCTCTCAGATCCCTTCTCTGACTCTTGGTCATCCTATGATCTTGAGCAAGTCACTGACGATCCTTCAGCTTCCTTTTTACTCCCCTGAGAAGTGGAGGTGATCCCAGCACTTGCTTGTAGAACTTGAAGGATGAGGCAGAGTGAAGGGTGGCGGGTGCTTAGCGCAGAGCTTGCTGCATGGTGGGGGCTCCCGAGAGGCGAGTTCTCCCCCTGTGTCTTGAGGCCAGACCATTATCCTCCACTGTGAAGCTTCCAAGACACCCATCTCTGTGGGTGCCCCTGGCCTCAGCTCTCGTCCCCACCCCCAGCTCCCTACCATCATCTCACCCGTTTCACCTGCTACATATTCCCCTCACTTTTCTCCACCTCTGCGCCTCTGGTTCACTTGTCAGCAGCCTCCTAACTGCCGCTAGGGTCTGCCTTCCATACTATCACTAAGATTGTCTTTTTAAAGCAGAGCCCTTACATGACGTTTCTGTGCTTAAAAACCATCTCCCGGTCCCCACCGCCCACAGCAAGAGCTTCACGTCTGCCTTAGCCTCTTGCCCCAGTGAGTTGAGTCAGAGGAGCCGCTGTGCAGAAGCTGGGGCCAGGCCTGGAGCCCTACCCTACAGTCTGCCCTCTGGCCTCAACTCCAGGACCACTGGCAGGTGGGAGACACCCTGGGCACCAGGGAACACGGTCTGTAAGTCAGTGCCTTAAGGAAGAAGATTCAGAAAATCTTTGTAGTCAGTAGACCGGACCTTTCATGTTCTGGGTTCAGATCGCTTCTTCAGCCTCATCTCTTCACACAAGGCTGTTGACTATTTCCCAGACATACTAAATGCCTGTGGGTCGCTGGTCTTAGCCTAGGGCGTTGCTCCTGCCTGGACTAACCCTTTTCTTTTGAACAAGACACTGCTCATCCCCCAAAGCCCAGGTCAGATCCTTACCCTCTGGAAAGACACCTCTGGCTTCATTTAGGTTGGAGGTAATGATGGTCACAGTGGTGGTGGTGGTGGCGATGATGATGATGGGGAAAAAAGGGGTGACAAGTATAGAGATGGTGGCGAGGACGGAGCTGAAGGTGATGGTGATGAGGACGGAGATGAAGGTGATGGTGGCAAGGACGGAGATGAAGGTGATGGTGATGAAGGTGATGGTGGCGAGGACGGAGATGAAGGTGATGGTGATGAGGACGGAGATGAAGGTGATGGTGGCGAGGACGGAGATGAAGGTGATGGTGATGAAGGTGATGGTGGCGAGGACGGAGATGAAGGTGATGGTGATGAAGGTGATGGTGGCGAGGACGGAGATGAAGGTGATGGTGATGAGGACGGAGATGAAGGTGATGGTGATGAAGGTGATGGTGGCGAGGACGGAGATGAAGGTGATGGTGATGAAGGTGATGGTGGCGAGGACGGAGATGAAGGTGATGGTGACGAGGACGGAGATGAAGGTGATGGTGATGAAGGTGATGGTGGCGAGGACGGAGATGAAGGTGATGGTGATGAAGGTGATGGTGGCGAGGACGGAGATGAAGGTGATGGTGGCGAGGACGGAGATGAAGGTGATGGTGATGAGGACGGAGATGAAGGTGATGGTGATGAGGACGGAGCTGAAGGTGATGGTGATGAGGATGGTGATGAAGGTGATGGTGGCGAGGACGGAGATGAAGGTGATGGTGATGAAGGTGATGGTGATGAGGACGGTGATGAAGGTGATGGTGATGAGGACGGTGATGAAGGTGATGGTGGCGAGGACGGTGATGAAGGTGATGGTGGCGAGGACGGAGATGAAGGTGATGGTGGCGAGGACGGAGCTGAAGGTGATGGTGGCGAGGACGGAGCTGAAGGGAGCTGAAGGTGATGGTGGCGAGGACGGTGATGAAGGTGATGGTGATGAGGACGGTGATGAAGGTGATGGTGATGAGGACGGAGGTGAAGTTGATGGTGGCGAGGACGGAGATGAAGGTGATGGTGATGAAGGTGATGGTGGCGAGGACGGTGATGAAGGTGATGGTGGCGAGGACGGAGATGAAGGTGATGGTGGCGAGGACGGTGATGAAGGTGATGGTGATGAAGGTGATGGTGGCGAGGACGGAGATGAAGGTGAGGATGGTGATGAAGTGAGGATCGTGATGAAGGTGATGTCAAGATGGTGATGGTGGTGAGGATGGTGGTGCTGATGGTGATAAAGTGGTGGTGAGGATGCTGATGTGATGATGCTAGTGATGGTAAAGGTTGTGGTTGTGGTGGTAATAATGGTAACAATGATGACATCAGTGATGATCATGGTTTTCACCATCGGCCACTTCCTGTGGCAGGTCTGAGTGTCTCCAGTGTCACTTGCCATCACAGCACGTCTCTGTGAGGACGCGCCATGCCCACTACACCCTGGAGGAGCAGAGACGTGGCCCAGGGGCCGGTGCCGCTCGGTCGAGTCTGTGTCTCCACACAGGCTCGTGGCAGTGACGTTTGAATTGCTAGATAGCGGGTGTGCCTTAGAAACTGTGAATGGGATGGACATGCTCTTGGTGCTATTCCCTAAAGACAAGAAGTCAAGATGCTTGTGTAAAGAAGCAAAAAGCTGTCAAAGTCGTGAAGTTCCTGAAGTTGGTACCCAAACGGCAGAGCGCCTTGTGTCCCAGCTGGGAACCCATCCAGAGTCGATAACAAGATGGCGCAAAATGCTGCTGACACTACTTTTAAGCGCTGTGAGGCTTAGACACCACATTTCAGTACAAGTATGTCTTTCCAGGCAGTTATTTTTGTGACATCTGATGTCACTCCGTAGGTCTGAGCATCCTGGGTCAGCTCGTGGAAGCTGTCTGCTCCTCTTATGTTCTGTTGGCCTCCAGCAGCTACCACTGATGTTCGGGAAGGAAATCACAGGTGCCGGAAATGGTACGTGATTTTTCTTGAAATTTAAAACTTTAAATGAAAAACGACAAGATTAAGTCATCCTGCCACCTTAAAAATGTACGTGATAAACTGTGGAGCGAGTTTTGATACAGATAAGCGTATGTGTGAAGTGCTTCCACGGGTGTAATGGCCACGTAACATGCATTTTTTCAAAACCCTCGGGTGGCCCTTTCCTCTCCACTAATAATTTCAGACTTTGCAAAGACTCGGGCCCTGCTTCCACCTTCAATCAGGGTCCTCAGAGGCTGCCCCTTGACCGTCTGCATCTGCATCTCCCAGGAGCTCGTCTGCCAGCAGAAACCTGGCGTCACCCCGCACTTGTGGAACCAGGGCCCAGGGCACACTCCCCGCAAGATTCTGGGGCCCCTGGAGTTCGAGGACCAGGGCTCTGGGTGAGGGTCACCCTTTCCCTGGCCACCTGTCCAAGCGGAAAGGTATGGACGGCATGCTTCTTCAGCCTTATTGAATCTTTTCTTCTTTGTGGTGGTGGTGATGCTGGTGATGATGGTGGTGGAGATGATGGTGATGATGGTGGTGGTGGTGATGGTGACGACAGTGATTTTGTGATGCTGGAGGTGATGGTTGTCAGCCCTTGCCAACCTCAGGGAAAGATTAAGAATATTGGAGCCTGGAGGGAGAGACTTGGCCCCAATTACTCATCTCACACACTTGGATAAGACACGGAAACTTCTTGAACCTCATTTTCCTTGCCTGCAAAGTGGAAGCAAGCAAACACCTTTACTAGCTGTAAGGCCTCTGCAAATATCAGCGGTTTTATTATTTAAACTCAGAAGACGACACTGGATTCTCATCTTGTGACTTCTCTATGTCCAGGTGGCAGGAGGGCTAACGGTGAATAGTCTGGTGTCAGGCTGTTTTCACCTATTTTTGCTGTAGTTAGACATTTCTGTTCATCTGCATTGATCCTTTCAGGATGAATTTTAACGCATATTTCTTTTAAAACTTAAAAAAAAAAATATCCCAGAAAGGGCAGAAGATAATCTCAGAGTCCTCATCACCGGCCCTGTGGCCCGGGTCCCTGGTCCCCAGACCTGGCTCTTCCAGGCTTGCCACTGGCGTCCAGGGTCGCTGAGCTCCCCAGGCTGAGTGGCCCAGGTGGCTGCACCTGCCCGAGAATCACCAGCCGAGGCCACGGAGTAGAAGGAGCCTGGTTCTCTTTTCCCGTTAATGGGTTTCCTCCCACTTGGCCGCATCCGAATTGGGTTCTGTTTTGTCCCCCAGAACCTCATCTCCTGCTTCCCCTGGCTTTGATCTTGTCGTTGCTGTTGTGATGTCTTCCGTTGGCGGCTCCTCCTTCACCCCAGGTGCCTCCCTCCTGCCACCGAGCCTGCTGCTCCTGTAGTACATACTCACCCCTAATGAGCTGCTTAAAAAAATCAGCATTGATTTCTAGATAAAAATCACAATTAATTTTAAATGCCCTCCGTAAACCTTGTTACAAATAATTGCCAGAAACACACAAAGTCTGAAATTAATTAAAATCGACAGCCTCATTGGATGCAGGATGTGCTTCTCATGTTTTCAGTTATGTGTCTGAGCCCGTATGTGGATATTGCTCGGGCCGAAGCTGTGGCTCGGAGATTCCAGGTGGGAAGAGGAAGGGGGTTGCTGGAGGACGCTGTGCAGGAGCGGGGAGAACGTGGGTTGGAGCTGCCCTGACCTGCCTGGCAGCCCTGCCTCCTCTTTCGGTTGTTGGATGACCTTCTGAGCCTCGGGCCCCTCATGTGTGAAATGGGTTTAGTAACAGTGTGCCTCAGTAACCTCAGCTATGCAGATGACACCACCCTGATGGCAGAAAGCAAAGAGAAACTAAAGAACCTCTTGATGAAAGCGAAAGAGGAGAGTAAAAAAACTGGCTTAAAACTCAACATTCAGAAAACTGGGATCATGGCATCTAGTCCCGTCACTTCATGGCAAATAGATGGGGAAACAGTGGAAACAGTGACAGACTTTATTTTGGGGGGGCTCTAAAATTACTGTAGATGGTGACTGCAGCCATGAAATTAAAAGACGCTTGCTCTTTGGAAGAAAAGTTATGACCAACCTAGACAGCATATTAAAAAGCAGAGACATTACTTTGCCAGCAAAGGTCCATCTAGTCAAGGCTATGGTTTTTCCAGTAGTCATGTATGGATGTGAGAGTTGGACTATAGAGAAAGCTGAGTACCGAAGAATTGATGCTTTTGAACTGTGGTGTTGGAGAAGACTCTTGAGAGTCCCTTGGACTGCAAGGAGATCCAACCAGTCCATCCTAAAGGAGATCAGTCCTGAATATTCATTGGAAGGACTGATGCTGCAGTTGAAACTCCAATACTTTGGCCACCTGATGTGAAGAGCTGACTCATTGGAAAAAACCCTGATGCTGGGAAAGACTGAGGGCAGGAGGAGAAGGGGACAACAGAGGATGAGATGGTTGGATGGCATCACTGACTCAATAGACATAAGTTTGAGTAAACTCTGGGAGTTGGTGATGGACAGGGAGGCCTGGCGTGCTGCGGTTCATGGGGTCGCAGAGAGCTGGACATGACTGAGCGACTGGACTGAACTGAACTGAACAGTGTGCATATGTGTGCACTCAGTCAGATCTGACTCTTTGTGACCCTATGGACTGTAGCCCACCAGGCTCCCCTGTCCATGGAGTTTTCCAGGCAAAAATACTGGAGTGGTTGCCCTTTCCTTCTTCAGGGGATCTTCCTGACCCAGGGATCGAACCCACCTCTTTTGTGTCTCCTTCATTAGCAGGTGGGTTCTCTACCGGCAGAGCCACCGGGAAAGCCCTTTATTAGCAACAGCCACCTCCCGGAATCGCTGGTCATGATGGTGCGGATATGCTGGCTTGGAGTCGGCACTCAGGGTTTGTTACTCCCTCCGTCTTCCCCCTCGCTCTCCCTTCTGCAAACCGACCTTGCCAGAGTTGCTTCATTCATTCCCTGCCTCCCTCGCTGCTGCCACCAGATAAACAGAAGCAGACCGGAAGCAGAGAGGGCAGGGACACCAGGCAGTTGCTGTCATCTGGGCAAAAGCGCTGGCCTGGGGGTGGGGAGGTGTCTTGGTCCAGGCCTGCAGACCCGGATGAGGGTCTCCTCCACCTCCCCGCTCCCCCGCCCCTGTGTGTGAGGCCGGCAGGGCAATCAGGGTCAGTGTTTGCCAAGGTGAAGGGGGCTGGCAGAGCTTGCGATCGCCTGCCCTCCTGGAGCAAGCCCCTCTCTGAGCACTGGGGCAGTGTGAAGGGCGAGGAAATTCTTCTGCACGATTGCTATAGTAACTGGGCGCATTTATAAGTTGCATTCACGGTCAACTTTTTGTCAGTTTCCATTCCAGAATTCTCAGACTGAGTCCGGCGTGGCCTTGAGTGGAGCGCTCTGTGGCCTTCACATTTCCTCGTGGCTGCCCATGCGGCTCTTGTTTAGGCTCCTCCCCGGCCCGCTTGCTGGAGGGGCACAGGCCCAGGACTGACTCTTAGGTCGTGCTTTTCACTGGCCACAGGTGGCTCAGCGGGTGCTTAGCATCTGAGCCTCGGTTGCCTCTAGGAGAGTGGCACCTGTCTCCTCATGAGGCCGTGCGTTGGGTGCTTGGGAGTGTTTCCTGAGATGTGAGACGCTGGGAAAGCAGCCCCGCAGCACAGAGCCCCTGCCCTTGACAAACTTGTGGGCGGGCCTGGTGGCAGATCAGAGCACCCCAACTTGGTGAGTGGAAGTAGGGGGGCTTAGCCATCTGAGGGGGTCCTGCGAAGGAGCCAGCAGTCCAGCCAGGGATGGCAGGAGACTGCATCCCTGCGAGGGAGGAGGTGAATGGGAACAGACCTTGCCACTCCAGCGTGAGTTTCTCTCCTCCCGCTCTCCCCGTCTACTTTCCGCCTTCTCTTCCAAGTCCCCAGGCATGCCTTCCCCTGTCTCCCTCTCTCTTTGGAAGCTCTGGACAGTAAAGGCTGGCTCCACTTCCGATTCCTTCTGTGCCTTTGGTCTCAGAGATAAATAAATGACCCCCCCCCCACCCGCCATGTCTCTGCAGAGAGTGGCGACAGAGAGGAGAGAACAAAGCTTGGGAGTTATTTATTTCTTGCTTTGCAGAAATGTTTATTGGCAAGCAGCGCGGCAAGGTGGAATGGTTTGATTTGATTAGCAAGTCTAAATGTATTAGCAGTGAGACAGAAACGATATTACAATTAGTGGTAATTAGCTGTGCTGATGACTCTGGGTGGCAGTGTCAGGTGGCAGATGTTGCTTCCTGGTCCCAGGTTAGACAGAGAGGGCACTTTTACCCTTGTGAAGAGACTCAGCTCCAGGGTGAAGGTGGGGCGGGGGCGAGTGGTGCCTGAGACCTCAGCCCTATTGTCAGCAAGTCTTGAGTAATAGCTAATTAATTGGATCACAGAGAGGTGTGTGTGTGGGTCCTCCTGGTACTGTGTAAAGTGACTTTGTGATGTTGGGGGACAGTGGGCTTGACTTGCGGGGAGCCCGAGCGCCTCCCAGCCGGCCCTGAGTCGGCACCGCTAATGACAGCAGCAGTGGCTGGCTTTGTACACCTGCATCCCTCTACAGGTCCTTGATTTAGCACAGCCCCTCCCAGCCCTGTTCACTGAGGTTTTCTTGTGGCCTCGCTCCCCACGCCCAGCGCCTAGCCAGGGCTGCAGCAAGGACCCCGGGGGTACTTTGCTAATGAGTGGTGCATGCTGATAGTGCCTTACGGTGTTGGCATAGACTCAGGAGACACTCAGAACTCTGTGACCACGCGTTTGCAAGTTAGTTGACTTGAGCGTATGTTGTCAGTGACTTTGAACAAGGTTGGAGGATGGAATGGAAACGACTGACACTCTCCGTCCTCCAGGAATTTCCAGACTTCAGTGGGGACGCCAGACAAGCATCCATCCTGCAGACGTAGCCAAGGGCGCTGTGGTGAACGATGAGAATGTTTCAGAACTGGAGGGAGGTGGTGGCTGCCCAGCTCTGTGAATGGACTAAATGCCCCTGAACTGTTCACTTTAAAATGGTTATTTTTATGTCCTATCAATTTCACCTCAATTTTTTAAAAAAGCAAAGTGCTAAGAAAGAGTTTGGAAACCCAGACACTGTAAACTGGGTACATCTCAGAGAATTCAGTGGAATAAGTTATTCTGTAGTGAGACAAAGTTTCTGAAAACTCAAGAGCTGGTAAATGGAGATGATCCTGGATGCTGAGTCTGCCTCTGAGGCTGGAAAGAGCCAGAAGGGTGAGGAGGGGAGAGGCGTGTCTGTGATGCCTGGGGCGAGGTGAAGACCCAGGCTCAGGGGTGCAGCAGCCCTTGGGGGACGGTGAAGAGAGGTGAGACCACACTTCCTGTCTGCCTCTGGCTGCTCTCCAGGGACTGCAGGGCAGGGCAGTGTGTGCCATCTGTATGTCCAGGGGGAGGCTGCCCTGATGCCCCCAGGCTACCCAGGCATGATGGAGACCACGGCAGCCTCTTGAGTGGGGCCCCCTCTCCCTTGCATCACAGGTGGACTTGGCCTCAGCAGCAGCACCTACCCAGAGAGGCAGCCCCCAGTCCGCAGCTCCTCCCTGTCCCCCGTGGCTCCCAGGCCGTCAGTGATAACAGTGAACTAAGGAATGCGCGTGCTCAGTTGTGTCAGACTGTTTGCAACCCCATGGACTGTAGCGGGCTCCGCCAGGCTCCTCTGTCCATGGGATTCTCCAGGCAAGAATACATTTGTACTTGAGGTCGCATTTGTACTAGAGTCCAGAAAGGAAGTTGCAGAAAAATGCTTTGGTATGAGCCCATTTATAGAAAGTTCAAAACGTCCAAAACAATATAGGTATGTTTAAATAAATGTATTTGTTCAACTCAAAAGTCAGGGAAGGATAAATATGGAAGTTACTCAGATGTGAGAGGAAGTAGGGAAGGCAGGCAGGAGTATTTCAAAACCGGCGTTCCTTTTCTTAAGCTGGGATGTTGTACACAGATGATACTGTTATTCTTTAAATGCCGCACATTTAATTATTTCTAATATCTCTTCAGTGCTTAATAAAAACACACACGTGTTCAAAACGTGTACTGCCGTATGGGGCTTCCTACCTCAAACCCACTGTGAGATTGTGAACTTATGCAAACAAGGGTCAGGGCTGTCCTTGGCCATAAAACCTTGGGGAACAGGGCAGCTCTTGGTTACTAGAGGAAAAACATTGTGTAACTTTGGAGATAAGACAGAATGGTCAAAAGTGTACGAAGCCAGCTGTGGGGCACCTGCCCTGTGGGGGTACAGAAGTCATCAATTTGCTTATTTTCCTGAAGTAGCATCAAGTCCACAATTTAGACGTTTAACCAACAGGAATTCTGGAAATGAAGCAAAACTGATTAGCGCCCCCTCCTGGGCAAGGTGAGAAGGAACCTTTGCAAGCCCGGTAGGAGGGCGGCCGTGACTGCGCTGGTTCAGCACCGCGGACAGCGCTCGCGCAGCCGCTTTGGGTGGGGCCCCTTTGCCGGAGGAGGACGGCTGGAGCCTAGAGTCCGGGGTTGGAATCCTGCCTCTTGGAATTCTTAGCTGTGTGGGCTCGGGCATATTCTCAGGGCCCTGGAGCCTCAGTTCCCTCCTGCCTTCCTGGTAGGGGGCTGTGAGCAGGGAGGCTACTGCCGTGGTCCCCAGCATGTGCTCTGGGGGTGGGCAAGGGGGCTGGGGTGGGCAGGTCAGAGTGGGAGAGGCCAGATTCGTTCTGCTTGTGGGTTTCATGTCACATGGGGGAGCGGGTGCCATGAGTGGTGACTGGTGTCATCAAGCCTGTCACAGACTTCCTAGGTTGCTGGCACAGCGAGCTGGGCAAACAGGAACCCCACTATGGCCCATCCATCACCTGCACTTCCTGCTCAGGACCGGCTTCAGGGTGGCCAGAGGGGGGCAAAGCCAAGCAGGTGGCAGCATCGCTTCAGACTTGTCCCAGGTGTGGGGTAGGTACGGGGAGCAGAGGTGTCTCCGCCAGGAGCTCAGACCCTTGACCCTCAGACTCTGGAGAGGGTGGCTTGATGCGCGTGGCAATGGTGGCAGCGGCTTCTGAAAAACTCTATTTTTCCTTAGTGATGCGAGGAAGCAAGCTCTCTGTCCCCTATGTGGCTGGGAGGGGGCCTGAGGACAGAGGTGGGCATGGGGAGCCGTCCGTGCAGGAGAGGATTCTCTCCGTTTTAAATTCTGGGGCGTTCGGGACTCCCTGGCAGTCCAGCGGTTAAAACTCTGCGGTTCCACTGCAGGGGGTGCGGGTTCGATCCCTGGTCGGGGGATCCTGCATGCTGTGTGGTGTGGTCAGAAAGTTAAAATAAATTCTGGGGCACTTGCTTCTAGTCCCAGGCACACCCATTTGTTGACATGTTTCTTTTCTATTTGTTTAGCGTTTGGGTACTGGGAGTGTTATGTGATCTAAACTCTCGATAACAAGGAGCACATACCATTAATTGAAACAAGATGGGTTGGCAGCTACATCTCCATATCCACCCTGGCCTTATTAAGTCTCAGTCACATTCACACTGGGCAGCTCTGTTTCGCACTGTGAGCCCAGCGTGGGTGGAAGGATTCCCGCTGTTTGAAGAACTAGCTTTCTTTCTCCTTGATTTCTAGCCTGACATAACATACACTGGAGTCAGAGCTGGGGAGGTGGTGACAAGGGCTGGAAGCGACCAGCTCTGGGGACAGTGCATTTGTCTGGCGACAAAACTCAACCTGAGTCCAGGGCTGTGGGGGCCCGTCCTGCATGGCACCAGCGCATCTGGGTGTGCAGGTTGTGTCTGTGGGTCACATCAGGGCATGTTCATGAGACCCCGTGTCCTTACACACATCCGTGTTTACACCATTATACACCAACACTATGGAGCCAAGGATGGAGCTGATGTTTCATGCCTGTCTGTTCTCACACCTGGTGTGACCCCAACCCAATGCTTATGGTGCTTCTGGGCAAGAAGGGGTCAACTTAGGCCAGGGCTCCAGGAACACAACTCTTCCTGCCAAGCCGTAGCCTTGGACGGTCCATCAGTATCCAAAACATACGCACCTGGTCTTGTTTCTGCTCATTCTGCCTGTGTTGTCCTTTCCTTTCTCCTCCAACATTCCTGCTAACCCTTTAAAAGCTGGCTTTGGCACCTCCTCCGAGAAGGCTTCCCTGACTTCACCATGCTGGGCTAGGTCTTTGCCAGCTGGTTGCCTGGCTCTGGGAGCAGGGCCACACACCCTCCTCCCATGACACTCCGTCCCTCTCAAGATGCCTTGCCAAAGCTGGGAACGCAGTAGGTGCTCTACATATGTTGTGTCTCAGGATAGTTACTTCTTCCCTCCCCTCACCAGGCGTGAGAGGATTTTTCTTCAGGTTTGCTGTGAGAACCTGATGGGATTCCTGGAGGTAGAATCCCCAAATATGGGGCCTCCTTTTTTAGACTGGCCCCTAGGAGTTTTTCACTCTGAAGTTCTTCTCCACTGAGACTCCAGCAGTTTGTTGAAGTTACCATTTAAGCGTTCCTGCCAGTGACCAATTGCCCAGCTTCTGCTCCTGGTAAGCCATGAGTCTCTGGAGCTACCTGTATGTCTGTCCAGGCAGCCTCCTGCCTCCATCCCTTGCCCCCCATCCTTTGACTTGTCAGGGCCCAGCCTCTCCTGGGGCCCCAGTTGTCTGGCAGCAAAGACATCATCACTGCTGAGTAAGGAGCTTCCTGTCTGTCAGAGCAAACAAACACCCACACAACTCTGGTGTGCGCTGATGGAGAGGGAAAGGGCTGGGATCATGTTAGTCCCAGGGGGTCAGCTCCACCAGGGCCAGGCACCAAGGAAGTGCTCCTTCAGTGTTTGTTGAGTGACCGACTGAAGGCTGGCGCAGGCCAGCTCTGTACCGACTCGCTTGAGCAGTCCTGAGCTGAGCCATGTGGAGGGCCTCAAACCAGGTGGGCCTAGGAGCCCCCACCCATTTCCTGCCTCCACTCGGAAAGTCAGCTCAGCCAGGGCTAGGGTCCGGGGCTTCTTTGGCTTTTCAAGTTTCCTCCCAGCCCCCTGCCCTTAGCAAAATGATGAAATGCAGAATAGACCAAAATATGCCTGCATCCAGAACTCATTATACGTTTCCCCAAAGTTTGAAAAAAAAAGAGAGAGGGGGGAAAAAAAGAGTTCTTAATCACCTTTTCATATTTTCGTTAACAGCATCAAAGCGATTAGGTCTGGAAAAAGCAATCTGAATCATAATCATCTTGGAAGAAGTTGATGAAGAATGCCGAAGCATTTGAATTTCAAAGCCCAGCCTTTCTCTCTCGTTAATCTTTTCTGCTCTGAGGGCTCCCCTAAGACCCCACTGCCTGCCCCAGTCCTTCAGGGAGTGGGAGAACGTGAACGACATGGCATCGGGCTCCCAAGCGGTCGCTGCCACAGGGTGGGGGCCCCTTTGCGAGCTCACTGGACCCTCCCCCTCACCCCCCACCCCACCCTCACCTGGCAATGGCTTAGCATCGCAGATTCTGTGTGTCAGCAGCTGTGGGGCGCCTGTCCAGGGCCCAGGTGGGGCGCAAGGCGTGTAGGATGGAGCACCTCTTAGGGTGCCCTCGGTCCAGCCAGGGAGACAGACCCAGCCCCTGTGTGGGAAGGGTCAGTGCAGACGCAAGGGACAGTGCCCCAGGGAACAGACTGTCGACTGGGCGTATGGTGGCAGCGGGACGGGTTTCTTGAGACAGAGACCCAGGCAGGCCTGTGTTCTCCAGCAGCGGGGGAGCAGACTCCCCAAAGACACTGAGCATCCTGGAGGTGATTAGGGCTGTATTGGGTCCTGGAGGCCCCCAGGGGTTCCGGGGGGCAGTGGTGGACACACAGTGGACACGCCGCTCAGGGTGGTTCACCCCTTCTTTCCATCCTCCTGACTCCGGAGGGTCTGCCTTGGGCGTAGGGTACCTCAGGCACACTGCCTCCAGCGCCGCCCCCAGGCTGGCCAGCCCTCACTGGCCCCTGCAAGAGGCTGAAATCCTGAAACCAGCCGCAGTGTGGGGAGGGGGGCCATTTCCCAGGGACTTGAGAGGCACCCACAGTGAATGGGGCTTGGGGCACGGAGTGGGGCTGCTGAATGAGGGAACACAGTGAATGAAGGTCTCCCAGGGTGTGTTAGGAGTCCCTTCCATCCTGACTCGCCCCCGGGCAAGGCGGGGAACTCTGGAGGCAGAGCGCAGAGGTCGGGCACCGTCCCCAGAGCTGCTCTGAGAGTGGGTGTATCAGAGCGTCCGGAGGAGCCTTGACCACACAGGTGCCCAGCCCACGTCTACCTGTTGAGTCCACAGCTGCAGGTCGGGCAGCTGAGTCCGGCGGGGCAATTGCTGCTGTTGAGCGTGGCAGCGGTGCAGAGGTCGCTTGTCTGTGCAGTGAGAGGTGGCCTGCAGGTGCCATGCTGAGTTGACCCGAGGGGCCAGCGTTGGTGGGTCATTGGGTCATTGGTGGTTCTGCCCCGGGCGGCGGGGCGGCGGGTGGGGGGGGGGCTTCCCTGCACACCTGGCCCTGCTCAGCCCCACCCTCACCTGTCTCAGATGCTGACTCTGGAGTTGTACCAGCATCTTCCCAGTAGCCTTGCTGAGTGGACTGGGGACTGCTGGAGTCCATTCTGAGAAAATAGAGTGCAGGAAAGGAGTCCAGGGGCTCGAACATGGGGTGGGTCAGGATTTGCCAATTGTTTTGCCATTGAGTGAAGTTGCTCTTTGTGACCCCGTGGACTGTGTAGCCTACCCGGCTTCTCCGTCCATGGGATTCTTCGGGCAAGAGTACTGGAGTGGGTTGCCATTTCCTTCTCCAGGGGATCTTCCCAACCCAGGGACTGAACTCGGGTCTCCCGCACTGGAGGCAGACGCTTTAACCTCTGAGCCACCAGGGAAGCCCCTTTTTGCCGTTCAGTTCAGTTCAGTTCAGTTCAGTTGCTCAGTCGTGTCTGACTCTTTGTGACCCCATGAATCATATCACGCCAGGCCTCCCTGTCCATCACCAACTCCCGGAGTTCACTCAGACTCACGTCGAGTCAGTGATGCCATCCAGCCATCTCATCCTCTGTCGTCCCTTCTCCTCCTGCCCCCAATCCCTCTCAGCATCAGAGTCTTTTCCAATGAGTCATCTCTTCACATGAGGTGGCCAAAGTACTGGAGTTTCAGCTTTAGCATCATTCCTTCCAAAGAACGCCCAGTGCTGATCTCTTTAGAATGGACTGGTTGGATCTCCCTGCAGTCCAAGGGACTCTCAAGAGTCTTCTCCAACACCACAGTTCAAAAGCATCAATTCTTCGGCGCTCAGCCTTCTTTACAGTCCAACTCTCACATCCATACATGACCACTGGAAAAACCATAGCCTTGACTAGACGGACCTTAGTCGGCAAAGTAATGTCTCTGCTTTTGAATATGCTTTCTAGGTTGGTCATAACTTTCCTTCCAAGGAGTAAGCATCTTTTAATTTCATGGCTGCAGTCACCATCTGCAGTGATTTTGGAACCCCCCAAAATAAAGTCTGCCACTATTTCCACTGTTTCCCCATCTATTTCCCATGAAGTGATGGGACCAGATTGCCATTAGGACCCTTTTAATCTTCCCTCTTAGAGGTGAGCGTGCTGAGTGGTGAGGCAGGCGTGCCCTCCTAGCTTTCTGCTGTGCTGGCTGGGTGCCCTCGGGCTGGCCGCACAGTGTCTCTGGGCTCCTGAGTATCAGACACTGGTCTCTAGGCTTCTGCTCACTTCCTGTGATTCCTTGAGATGCTTGTGCTGCCAGGGTATGTGAGGGCCACAGAGTCGTGACCCCAGTGGTTTCCAGAGCTCACGGAGACACGAGGCAGGGTTCAGGTCTCAGCTCTGCCGTTGAGCAGCGGGATGTCCTTGGGCCAGCTGGTCAGCCTCTCTGTGCCCCTCCCTTGTCTGTGACTCGGCCTCTGCAGCGCTGGTCCGCAGCCGTTTTGGCCCCAGGGGCTGGTTTCGTGGAAGACAGCTTTCCCACGGACCGGGTATGGGGGAGCGTTGGTGTGGGGGTGATTCAAGTGCATTACACTTACTGTGCACTTTATTTCCGTTATTATTACAGCAGCTCTGCCTCAGATCATCAGATGTTAGACCCCAGATGTCGGGGACCCCTGCTCTGTGGGACTGTGGCAAGGAACAAAGGAGGCGGTGGAGATTTAGCCCATACAGGTGCACAAGGCAAGCAAACACTAGAGTTGATTATCGTCAAGCTCCTCCTGGCTTCCCGGCCGCCACACGCTGACCTCTTGTCAGCCTCAAGCAGCTCCGTTTGCTCCTGGTGAGCAGAGGTCCGGAGGTTGAAGCCTGGACCCTCTGACTCCATGGCTCATGTACCGTGTCCGGCCTATGACGGAACAGGCGCTGTGGGCAGTGGGGGATCCAAGGGGGCAGGAACCCCTCAGTTGTTAGCTGGTGCCACTGCCTGCCGGGGGTCCTTGGTGCTGGAGACACCCGGTGTCTAGAGGTCTCCTGCTACCTGATGGGAGCCGGGCCAGAGCACACAACCATCACGTGGAGCCCGTGTAGCTCGGACCCTTGTCCGTCGCCTCCACGAAGCCGGGGGTGACTGGGACCACAGCAAGTTTCCTCGACCTTCAGAACATCCAGCGATGGGTACCTGGCAGCTGAGCATCGTGCAGTCCCAGAAACAGTGTCATGATGGGGGTGTGTCCAGGGGATGCAGGAGCCGATTCAGAGCATCCCGGGGCTACTGCTGGGGCAGTTTGAGTAACAAAATACAGTTTTGGGATCATAAACCTCAGTGTAAAATAAATGTCAGTCCGTGCTAATGTTAATAAGTGACTAAATAAGGGAATGAAGGAGAGGGGCTTGCCTGGAGCTCCAGTGGTTAAGAATCCCCCTGCCAATGCAGGGGACGCAGGTTTGATCCCCATCTGGGAAGATCCCAGGTGGCGTGGGGCAACTAAGCCCGTGAGCCACAGCTTCTGGGCCCACTCTCTAGAGCCTGTGCCCACCCCGAAGACCCAATGCAGCCAAATAAAGAAAGATCAAAACAGTGAGCGAGAAAAGACAACTCTGCCCCAGGCAGAGGAACGCCAAGTAAATTACCTCAATACTCTGCCCTAGAGGAGGTGGGCCCCCCCACCCCTTAACAGTGTGAGCTCTGGGTGTCGTGACCCTTCCTGATTCTGCAGCGCTGGACGCTGGACAATCACGCCTCAGCCAGGTGAGTGAGGCCAGCGTCACAGAGCTGGGTCAGGTTGACGGCATGTGCCTGATGGGAGGGGATGCGAAGGGCACCTCATCTCTGTTCGTCCCCCAAATACCTGGGACCCCAATCTAAAGAGGTGAGAGAGAGCAGACAAACCCCAGACAAAGAGCCTCCTACGAAACACCTGCCCGGTTGTCCTCAAAGGCCGTGTGAAGTTATTTCTGGAATCGCCCAGCCCGGCCCCGTGCGGCTTGGCTCCATTGAAGACGGCGCTGCCATCCTGATGGACAGGTGAACGGGCCTGTTTAAGCGAGGCCCTTGGAAATTAGATTTCCAGCTGGGGCTCCCGCTCCTGTGGGAGGAAGTGATGTGTGCGGGGTGGGGGGCAGTTGGGGGTGGGGTGGGGGTGCATCCTTTCCCAGTCACTTTGTCTCCAGCACACGGATAGGAAACAGATCAGAGAGATGAAGGCGCTTGTCCAGGCTCACACAGCAGAAGGCAGTGAGTGCAGATGACAAGCTGTGCTGTGAGAACCATCCAGAGAGGTGGCTGCAAACTCAGCGATCAGTGCGGGTCCAAAAGGCCCAGCAGGGGGTCTCTCCCTGGGGGCCGCAGGTAACTCAGGCCCAAACCCGGAGATGCTGGCGGCTTTTATCCCCCCTTACTACTGCTAAGTCGCTTCTGTCCTGTCCGACCCTGTGCAACCCCATAGACGGCAGCCGACCAGGCTCCCCTGTCCCTGGGATTCTCTAGGCAAGAACGCTGGAGTGGGTTGCCATTTCCTTCTCCAGCGCATGAAAGTGAAAAGTCAAAGTGAAGTACCTCAGTCGTATCTGACTCTCAGCAACCCCATGGACTGCAGCCCACCCCCTCCGTCCATGGGATTTTCCAGGCAAGAGTACTGGAGTGGGGCGCCTTTGCCTTCTCCGTTATCCCCCCCCAACTCCCACACAAATGAATAAATCAAGAAGACACATTTCTTATCTAAAGCCACATTAGAACTTTGCCTGCAGGCAAGAACTGTCCCCCAAAGATCTCACCCTGGGAGGTATCTCCCTTTAAAATGTAGTTATTAATCATCAAGGCTGACATTAGCATAAAGGGTTCATTTAAATGTGGGCACAGGGAACGGGGCTCTTCTGTGGAGTGGGGCAGGGGCCGTTGTCTTCCTGCTGGAGAAGCGAGTATGGGAGGGACCCCCAGGGGTCAGGCCTGAGCCCCGGTGAGAAGGGCCGGGGTGGTGGGGAGGGTGGGCAGTTCATGGGGCCTGCAGGCGGGCCACACAGGGTCCTCGCCTTCTCTCGGGGAGGGAGCACTCTGTTAGAAGCGGGGCTTGACTGTGGAGCATGTCTCAGGGGGCGGTTGGGGGAGTGGTCTATGTTTTAAGGAAAATAACAGTAAACACCATGTAGGGAGGACAAGGGGCCGGGACCTCCGTCAGGAATCGTAGAATACGGCAGCAGTCTGGCCAGACGTCTCCTCGTTGACTTCCTGGTGCTAAAGAGAAGCCGGGGCCTCCGGGTTCTGACACACAGCTGGACACGGCGGGGCTCGAGGTGGGAGCCAGTGCCCTTTCAGGGAAGAACTGTGGTGCCCTCAGTCTGCCAGGCCTTTCTCCATCACCAGGGATCCAGAGAGTTGAGCTGAGGGCAGGTCACCCTTACAATCACAGAGTTAATCTCTAAAAATGCCTTGTGGGGCTGGTCCTCTGTCTCCTACTCCATGTGGAGAGAGAAGCCCCGAGCAGAGGGCTTGGGGGGCCCTCTTTGACCTTTGGGGGTGTTTACCCCGTACATGTTTCTGGGGCCTGGGCCTGGAGGGACATTAGTCAGAAACCCTCCTCTGTGCCTGCCCCCCACCCTGCCCCCTGCGATGGTCCTGATGTCAGGGAAGGGCCTTGGGCACTGAAATTAAAGTGAAGTCTGTGCTTCGTGAGCAGGTGGTGACTGAACTCTGCCTGGCTGCTTAGGAAGCACCTTGGTATCACTCTTTCCTTGAGCTGCCCTTTTGACCTGGGAGGACGGCGGCCGTGGTGGTGATGACTATGATTGCCGGGAAAGGCTTAGAGAAACCCCCATCAAGCCACCTCGGGGCCACCAGACCAGCTCTCTGCAGGCGCTTTCGTACCAGTTACTTTCCTGCTGGATGCAAACAAATCCGTCGGTGCTGGAACAGCGAGTCGCTGTATCCAGAGCGCCCTGCGTGGCCGTGTTCCCTTGTGACCTCCACCGTCTGCTCATCAGCAGCTGCCTCACTCCCTGGGCCACGTCCCGGCTGACATGACCCTTCCCTTCTCATCCTCAGATGAAGCAGGGGCTGGCAGAGGGTCCCCGAGGAGGGGGCGCTTGGCTTCGAGCAAAACCTCGATTCTGTGATGAGGTGAGGCCTGGAGTGAGCAACTTGCAACTAGAGAACTCAGTTTCCTCATCTTCAGGACATCTAAGTGCAGGAGAGGGGGGCCTCGTAAACTTGGGAGAAAGAAGCCCGTTTTGGTTGGAGCAGGAGACAGAAGCTTCCAGAAGGGGAAAAAAAAAAAAGGAACTGGCACCTGGTTGTACAGAGAAGGGTTTTCGAATTCGGTCAGGGAATTTAGGAAAAGGTAGCAAGAAGATCATAGAAAACCAAGGCAGTGAAAACTCAAGGCAGGGAAAAAGCAGTTGTGAGAGGGAGCGTTGACTTGATCATCAGTTCAGTTCAGTTCAGTCGCTCAGTCGTGTCCGACTCTTTGCGACCCCATGAATCGCAGCACGCCAGTCCTCCCTGTCCATCACCAACTCCCGGAGATCACTCAGACTCACGTCCATCGATACCATCCAGCCATCTCATCCTCTGTCGTCCCCTTCTCCTCCTGCCCCTAATCCCTCCCAGCATCAGAGTCTTTTCCACTGAGTCAAGTCTTCACATGAGGTGGCCAAAGTACTGGAGTTGCAGCTTCAGCTTTAGCATCATTCCCTCCAAAGAACACCCAGGGCTGATCTCCTTCAGATGGACTGGTTGGATCTCCTTGCAGTCCAAAGGACTCTCCGGGGACACGCGCTATTTAAATGCAAATACATCCTTATTTGGGGGACTTCCCAGGCGGCTCAGTGGTAGAGAATCCTCTTGCCAACGCAGGAGATGGGAAGGAAAAATGGCAACCCACTCCAGTACTCTTGTCTGGAAAGTCCCGTGGACAGAGGAGCTTGAGAGGCCACAGCTGATGGGGTGGCAAAGAGTTGGACATCACTTAGTGACCAGACCACAACAGAAGTTTATTTAGACACCCCTGGAGGCGGCATGGAGGCGGCATGGAGGAGCAGGAGCAAAGCGCCTGGGGCCTTGCACACCAGCCCGTCCCGGACTCCCACCACTCCCTGCGTGAACCTGCTTTTGGTTCATAAGGCTTTTCGTGCAAGTAATCAAGGGAAGGGCTTCCCAGGTGGCTCAGTAGTAAAGAATCCACCTGCCCGTGCAGAAGCCACGGGGGACTCGGGTTTGATCGCTGGGTTGGGAAGATCCTCTGGGGGAGGAAATGACAACCCACTCCAGTACTCTTGGCAGGATAATGCCATGGACAGAAGAGCCTGGTGGGCTACAGTCCGTGGGGTCACACGAGAGGTCAGACGCGACTGAAGCAACTGAGCATGCACGCGCGCAATCAGGGGGAGAAACTTTTTAAAGAGAGTTACTTCCCTGGTGGCTCAGACAGTAAAGTGCCTGCTGCAATGTGGGAGACCCGGGTTCGATCCCTCAGTCAGGAAGATCTCCTGGAGAAGACAATGGCAACCCACTCCAGTACTCTTGCCTGGAAAATCCCATGGATGGAGGAGCCTGGTAGGCCACAGTCCATGGGGTCGCAGAGAGTCGGACACGACTGAGCGACTTCCCTTTCACTTTAACCCTTGTAAAGAACTCAGTCCTGTGCTTGACCCACGAAAGCGCTGATGGGGGCTTGCTTGTGCTCGCAGCCCGGGGACCTGGGGTGTGGTCCCTCTGCGGAATGGCAGAGGTGGGCCTGGAGGTGACTGTAGGTCCAGGGAAGCGGCCTGGGTGGTGGGCAGGGCGGGAGGAAGCCCAGGGAGGCAGGGGGCAGGAAGGATGTAGGGAGGGTGCCGGGCGGCGGGGCAGCACCTCCAGGCATGGCTCCCACCTGGGGAAGCAGAGTGTGGGGTGATGAAGTGACGCTCCAAGCACCTGGGGTGCTGCCCTCAGGAGAGCACTTCCTGCCGTGCTCCCTGCTCAGGGGAGACCAGGCCAGGGGATGGGGGCGGGGGCTGAGATGATCAGGAGGGACCACCCACCCCTTAATTCTTGCCAAAAAAGGGCCCAGTGGATTCGGAAATGGGAAGCCCTGTCCTGGGAGGGTCCAGCAGTGGCCCTGTCTGGAGGGTCCTCCGGGGCTCCACACCCTGGGCGGCAGCCTCACTGAGAGAGCCTGGCAATTCCAAGTCCCGTAATGCGTGATAAATCCCAATATTTCTGCCATTAAACAATAGCGTTGCGAGGGCTGAATTGCCACCTGCAATGAGTAAATTAAATATTGACGATTTCATTGACTGTTAGATTTAATTTGGAGCCATCTTGCTGGGGCCGTAATGGGGCTGGAGATGACTTTGTATTGAATCCCAGCTGTCATCCCGTTAGGAGTTGAGTGATGAGGAAAAGATGCCCTCGCGATGCTGACACGTCCCGACTCTGGCCCTGGGTCAGGCCTCCGCCCCATCAATCTGGTGCCCAGGCTGGTTGGGGCAGCTCTCTGTCTTTCCTGCTCGGCTCCTCTCCAGGCAGACTTGCGAAGCCTGGTCCTCCTCCTCCCAGGAGACTGCATCTCAGTGTTCCCCCGAGAAGAGCCTGGATCTTCTGCCCTCGGAGCCAGCCTGTTGGGACATTGCTTCGGAACATACACGGAGCCTGTGCCCCCGTTTCCCATATCGCACTTCGTGGTCACAACCGCCCAGTGGTCACAGGTCGTGATTACCCAGATCTGAAGCTCGGACAGGTTTTGGACCTTCCCGTGGTCACACAGCCGAGGAGGAGTGAGCAGGACTCTGTGCCAGGCCGTCCAAGCCCAGAGCCACCCCTGCTCCTGAGCAGGGACCATGCCACCACCCTGTGCCCATGCAGGCCTGACCCCAGCTGGATTGCCCGTCTATTCAGGGGCTGCTCTGAGCTTAGTGTGACTGTGGTTGCCGGGCTGGAAGCCCCACCCCGGCTGCTTGCCCACCTCCCCTGTGACCTTGCTGTCCCCCGTGCCACTCACACCTCCTTGCCCTGGGCTTCCTCTGCCTATCCCTGGAGGGTAGCCCCCACACCTTCTGTCAAGATGGGCCCCTTCCTCAAAGCCCGACTGAAGTGCCCGATCCGGTGCCCCCCCTCCAGGAGGCTGGCTCTGCCACCGCCCGTTTGGTGGGGGTGGAAGGCCCCCTCCCCAGGGCACACGCGTGAATGGATCTGGTGTCAGAAGACCCAGGTCTGTTCAGGTCGGCTGCATTTTGCTGGATGGCCTCGGGCAGGTCACATCACCTCTCTGTGTCTATTTGAAAAGATGTTGATACTGTATAGTATATATGAAAGATACCGACCGAGTGGACCTTAAAAGTGGAAATGGGAGCAGAGGCTCCATGTATGTCCCGAAGCAACGTCCCAACAGGCTGGCCCCGAGGGCCGGAGATCCAGGCTCCTCTCGGGGAAACACTGAGGTGCCGTCTCCCGGGAGGAGGACCAGGCTTCGCAAGTCTGCCTGGAGAGGAGCCGAGTAGGAAAGACGGGAATGACTTTTGAGATACAAGAAAAGAAACTCTGACTGTGTAGTGGTAGATGTTCACTAGGCATTTTGGTGACCCCTCCACAATATAGACAAACATCAAGTCATTCTGTGTACACCTGAAAATAATGTAACGTTACATGTCAGTTATATTTCGGTAGCAAATAATTACCCAGCTCACAACGTCCTGAGCACGTGCCCCGCGTTGGAGTCGGTCCCGGCTGCTTCGTGAACCTTCTCTTTTCCTGACTGGAGCCCTCAAGAGTAGATGCTGGGGGAGATGAGGTCCAGAGAGTATGTGCCCCCTCCGAGCCTCCCAGGTATCAAAGGACAGAGCTGGGATTCAGACCTGGGCCCATGGGATGCTTAGCCCGGGCCCTGAGCCCCCCTCACCTCTTGGTCCCGGCCGCCCTTGTTGTGTGAAAAGACCACCACCCTCCTCTGCTCTGGAGCCGCCTCTGCTTCCAGCTTCATCAGCTGTGCTGGTGTTTGCCTTCAAAACGCGCCCCTCGTGTCCCTCCTTGACACCCAGTGCCCTGGGTTCCGAGTCAGCTGGCCTATGTGTAATTGCACCTGCGCTATAGGGGAGCTGTCCCTCTGGGTGCCCTTTCTGGGGCCCTTGGTCCAGTCAAGGCCCTTCCTCCTTCATGCGGTGGACAGTGGGCTCTAGTGACATGAGCTTTAGCTCCGTGCGACCTCCGAGTGTCCTCTGGGGACACCGGCAGGCCTAGGAAGAAACACAGCGTCCACACGTGTATATACACGCTTGGATACGGACACGGCCTTCGTCATCGCCTAGCTGGGGGCTCGACAGTCTTTCTGGAAAGGGCCAGACGGTGTGTCTTCTGAGCTTTGTGGCTCATAGAGTGTCTGCTGTAGCCACCCAGTGCTGCAGCTGTCGGGCAGCTGTGGACGGTGCAGAGGAAACGGACGCGGCCGTGTTCCAGTGCGACTTCGCTCCTGGACACTGACGTGTGACTGTCACGTGATTTCCACATGACACAAAATGTTATCCTCTATTTGATCTCCTCTCCTGGCAGGCTGTACCGAAATAGGGCAATAGGCTTGATTTGGCCAGTGAGCCGTAGAAGCCCGCTGGCTTTCTGAGGAGCTGGACCCTCTTGTTAAAGACGGAAGGAGCAGATCAGACTGAGGGTCTCTCGCTCTCCTGGGTGTGGTCCACAGGTGAACTGCGGGAGGGTTTGAACCTGACCAGCAATAAACTCAATGGAAAGGCATTGCTGTTGGTGCAGGGATGGTTTTGTGGGTCGTGGTTTTGCTGCTCAGGTCATGTGGAGACCTGAATGGCCCCAGAGAGGTCAGACAGGTGCCCGCAGGGACTCAGGTGTGACCCCAGAGAGGCCAGATGGGTGCTCGCAGGGACTCAGGTGTGACCGGATGAAAGCTGGTACCCAGCACAGAGATACAGCCCAAGTGGCTCAGGTTGGCTGGGTTGGTGCCAGAGACCTAGGCCCCAGAGACTCTGCTGGGGAGGGGGCATCTTCGTTCCCTGACACAGTATAACCGGAATCTTCCCAGGATGGGAGGAAAGAATTCAGCAAGAATCCAGTGTGTGGGGGGCTCAGAGCTAAAGATGAGTCGCTGGAACGCTCAGGCTCTGGAGAGGCTCAGGGAGTCAGTGGGGATCTCAAGATGAAGGTGTTCTGGCCCAGGGAAGGGGGGCTGATCGTGGCTGCGGATTCTTCCAGGGGCCGGAAAGTGCTGAATGAGCGCTGCCCTCTGTGTGTCTTCCAAGGGAATTTGAAAAGAGAGAAAGAAACTGTAGCCGTTCGGTGCGTTCAGAGAAGACCTTGACCCACTGCTTTAGCCTTGTCGGTTGTGCAGCAACTTGCACACCCCCTGCAAAAGCGTGGACCCTCCAGGGCTGAGCAAGCTGCGGCTCACGCCCACTGGGGTGGGGTCTTGAGCTGGGGGAGGCTCCTTCTAAAGATGGACTGAAGCTGGAGCACCCAGCCTGACTCCTGAGAGGAGGGCCAGTCCCCGGGAGGAGGCAGGGGGTGGCTCTGGTGGGAACCCCAGCTGATGGGGGAGGGGCACCCTTAGAGCCTTAGTTCCAAAACAGATACGATAAAGTCAGAGCTCAGAGGCGGTGTGACCCCTGGGACCAAACCTGCACACCTGGGAGCTGCGGGTCTCGGGTGTGGGGTGGGGCTCCCCTGGGGAGGCTCCATCGTAGCAGGAAGGCTCCCGTGCCACTCCCCCGCCCCCTCCAGCATGCACCGGAAGAGAACACATTGAGAGACCATGGCTGGGTTAGAAGATCCAGGGCTGAGACTGTGTTGTGAGCAGAGACTAATTAATAAATTGGAGCAGGAGAAATAAAGGGAGCATGGGAAAGCGAGACGTGATCGCAGCATGAGAGCCCAGTGGCGCCCGTGACTGGCCCGGTCTGCAGAACTTGGGGGTGACGGGATGAGCCCGTGGAGCTTCCAAGGTGGAGCCCGCTGCACTTTATAGTTTTCAGGGTCAAACTGGAAACGTCAAATGTCAAACTGGTTGAGCTTCTACTTAAAAAAAACTGGGAAACCACACCCAGACCAGCAAGTGCCTTCTGTTCGGTGTGGGGGAACAGTCTCTCCCTAGTGGGGATCCTCACGGTCCCTACGGAGGGCGAGGTGGGGCCTGTCTCCTCTGCTTCCAGAGATCAGAACCAGGCCTGGAAGGTGGGCTCCTGACACCCACCCCACCCACCCCCCAGCCTCCCTGAGCTGCTACAGAAGAAACCCCAGGATCTCCAGAATAGGGGGGCAGGGTCCAGGTCAGTGGGCTGGTCAGCTTTCCCAAGGACTGACCAAGGGGGCCCTGAGAGGTGCAGGGTCCCCAAGACCAAGCCCACCACCTCCTGGATTGAATAAATGGGTGACGTAGGCCGAGGGGAAGGATGGAGTGAAGGGGCAGAAGACGTCTGTGCCTCCAGAGGGGGCTACAGCATCTCCCCCCAAGCTTGCTGCTGGGACCCAGAGAGTCCTGGTCCCACCTGGACCGTCAGCCTCAGTGGAGGCCCTGGGTTCTGGTGCATCCTCCCGTGCCTGCCCACAGCTGCCTGCCACGGTCCAGTAAGCGAGAACTGGTTACCCACCCCCATCCTGCCATCGGTATTTGGGGGGAGCCTTGTCGGGTGGCAGGAGACAAGAGGTTGCCCGGAACCCCCATCACTGGCGGTGCCCCGGCTCCCGCCCTCCCAGGGGTTTGGCCTGAGCCGAGGTGAAGGAGCCTTGAGTACAGCAAAGATCGGGGGCCTGGGTCACGGGCAGGGGACAAACCCAAGCTGCCGGCTGCTGTCCTGGGACCCAGCCCATGTTCACTCACAGAGCAGGGGGTTCGTGGAAAGCAGAAGCTTTGTGAGCTCTGCGTTCCCTCTAGGGAGTGGAAAGGGTGCAGGTTTAGGCGTGTGTCTGCGTGATTTAGGTGAGTGTCTGTGTGATTTAGGCATGTGTCAGCATGGGACGCGCCAGATACGTTGTCTGGCTGGAATGAAGTTGCCCTGTGTCACGAGGTGGTGGGGTAAGAAGCCAGGTCAGACCCCTGTCTCTCTCACCCTCTGGCTCCTGCAAAAACAAGGTTGCCCGTTCTTCTCGGGGAAGCATGGAGCCCACGGGCCTCCAAAGATGCGGGAAAAATATGAAAGAATTTGCTTGTGAACTAGAGCTTGATAAAAGCCCTCCTCCCAGCCCCCTTTCCACGCACGGAGGGCGTGTGCACTTATGTCTATTCACGTGTTGTCACCAGGAATTTACAGGAATTAAGGCAGGAGGAGGGAGCAGGCCAGTAGTAAGCAGCTTCTGGACACACAGACAGCCCTTGATACAGAAATCTGTCATCCCGTGAGGTGAGCGTCTTGCTTCAGCTTACGGCAGAGGAAAACTGAGGCTCAGGGAGGTGGAAAGGGAGTGAGCGAGGGTCCTGCTCTGCCTGCCCCCGAGCCTGACGCACTCTTCCCCACACGCTTCTTTCCGGATCCACGGCCTTATTTCTGGCTTCAGAAGGCGTCATCCCCGAGTCACTGCTCTCAGGAGCCCTGCCCCGAGGACGCTCTCCCGATGTGGACATCCCCTGGCAGGCCGTGTCGCTACGCCCACGTCCCCGATGGGGAGCCAGGTGTGCCAGCCGAACCTGGTGCCGGGTCGGCTTGCTGGGTAGCAGGCTGGATGTGGAGCAGGCAGGGGCCGGGGTTGGCTGGGCCTCCTGGGTGGCGGTGAGTACGTCTTCCAGCTCTGCTGGTGCCTGTTGCGGGTCCCCAGGTTGTCCCCAAGCTGAGGCAAGAACACAAACGTTACTGATGGCCAGGCACATGTCAAGGCCTCCTGGTGGCCGTCACTAAGCCACAGCCACTCCCAGAATCCAAAGAGCCTTTTAAGTGACTGGGGAGGAGGAGGAACAGCTTCAAGCAGATTTCAGAGGCAAACACACGGGCTGGAGTCACAGCCCTCTCCCCGCCCCCCGCCACAGTAGGGGTGCCCCTGACGCCACCAAGGCCTGGAAGTGAGATGCGCGTGGAAATGAAGCCCATCTCTTCCCTGAACTTCCCTTGCCGAGATGTGGTTTCTGAGCACATTCGCTGGGCTTTTGCAGTCCAGTGGTGCAAGCGGTAGGTGGAAGCTTCCTGGGTACACAGCCCTTCACAGGCCGCAGAACATCCTCACCAACCCCATCTCCATGTGGTTCCTGCCAGTGGGTGGTGGTGTCGCTCATTCACAGATGGGGAAACTGGGGCTCGAAGGGTCTGAGCCTGTTACCTACCGAAGGTGAAATACTGGGGTTCAGAGGGTGGACGGGGAGCCTGGCACACCCCCCTCCTGTGGTGAGCCTTCAAGTTGGACCTCAAGCGTTGGCCCGTGGAGACATGAGCTGCGTGTTCTCTGGGCCCCACGCTCCTCACAGGAGTCGGAGCTCAGGCCCTGTGGCCAGGCACTGGCTCGGCCCCCGCCGCCTTCCCCTCCCAGCCTGGACAAGTGCCCCAGCCCAGTTTCCTGTGTGGTGCGTGGGGAGGAGTCTGTGAGACGGGGCTGTTGGCGTGAGACTAGCCGTGCCTGTCGTGGGCCCGAGTGTCCCCGTGGACGCTGTTGGGCCCGCTGTCCCTGTGGCTGTTCTGTGGTGCTGGGCCGAGGGCACCCGTGGGGGCGGCCCGCTGCCCCTTCTGGCTGGTGCTGGCTCTGTGCGATCAGGTCCCGTGGCCAGGTTTCAGGTGAGTGTCGGCCTCTTTCTGGAGTCCAGCTGGGAAAGGGGCGTGAACCCTCAGGCGGTGCCAGCACACATGTGGCCCTTCTGTCTCCGTCAGGCCCCGTCCCCAAAGCCCCTCCTCCTGGCCAAGCCTTTGCTCATCTGTGCTCTCTTCTTCAGGCTCAGGGGCACCTCCTCTAGAAGGTCACCTGCCCCCTCTGCATCACCGCCCCTCCACGAACAGGGCCGACGGTCTGTCCCCACTGAACTGTGAGCTCCCCAAGACAGGCCTCACAGATTCACGCCTGGAACAAAATGCTGAGTGGTGGAAGGGAGGAATGGATACAGCAGTGAGTGCAGCTCCAAAGGCTGGGTGGGCCTCCTCCCCGCCCCTGATACGGCCCCCAGCGCCCTGAACTTGGCCTGCCACCACCGAATGGACCAAAGACCCGCCTTCAGCCCCCGGGTCTGACACGTTAGGTGGGCAGTGCAGGTCTTTGATTGGGAGAAGGGTTCTGAGAGTCTAGGTTAGAAGGCACACTCCCACCCAACCGTTAGCCTGGATGGTGGACTTGGCTGCGTGTCACCATTTTACACTCTCACCTACCACAAGGTCAAAAAAACCAGGCCGTTCTCCGCTTCCGTGGGATCTGTAATTCTCAGGACCTTCTAGCCCCACTGCCTGGGTCTGCCGTTGTTCTGAGCAGTTATGAAAAGTAGGGCTGCAGGAGAGGGTGAGCCCGCAGGAGCAGGGCCTGAGTCACAAGGGGGCAGGCTGGCCTGGCTCACACGGGCGGACGGCCCCTGCCGGCTGAGGTCATTGCCCCTCCTGGCCCTTACTGTGAGCCCAGCGCTGTGCAGCTTGTGGGAAGGCCTGGGGCTGGGCACACGGGGAGGGGTCAGGAGGCAACCCCGCAGCCGGGACCTGGTGATCCACACCCTCCCCTGCTCCCCACCGAGGTCTCAGGGATTTCCCTCGCGTGAGTCACAGGCTCAAAGCTCACTGACCTTGGGCAGGTCACTCAGCCCTTCAGTCCTCCTGCCTGAAAGGGAATAGCAGCTGTGAGCTCTGTCCAGGGTGCTGAAGGAGTCAATTGAAGTCAGGCCTGTGTGGCACACAGCAAGGGCTCGATAATGCTGGAGTCATCATTCTCTAATCCCTCTGCTCATCCAACACATATTTGCTGAGCTTTTAAAAACTGGAGTGAGCTGGAGTGTTTAGAAGTTGACATGTGAAAGTGAAAAGTGTTAACAGCTCGGTCGTGTCCAACGCTTTGCGACCCCAGGGACTGTAGTCCCCCCAGGCTCCTCTGTCCATGGGATTTCCCAGGCAAGAATACTGGAGTGGGTTGCTGTTCCCTTCTCCAGGGAGGTCTTCCTGGTCCAAGGATTGAACCTGCTTCTCCTGCAGTGCAGACAGGTTCTTTACCCTCTGAGCCACCAGGGAAGGCATCTAATGCTGGAAATTAAATTCCATGAATGGCAGTAAGCCGGCCAGCCACCACTTCATAGCTCAGGTGGACACCTTCCACCCTCCCTCACCATGACACCCCTCTGTGCCTGTGGCCCTCGGGTGGCCCACGAGTCATCCTCCCTGGAGGATGCGGCCCCTGGTTTGCCCCACCCCACCCTCGGCCTGGCTGATGTGAGTGGGTGGAGGCCCATGACCCCTGAGGGCAGGGAGCCCCATGTGTCTGCGGCTGCCCCTGCCCAGCCAAGGCCTCCTCGGAAGGTGTCCAGGTGCTCGGAGGCCTCACATAGAAGTCTGTCTGTTCCACCCTGGTCTCCCTTCCGACATTTTCCTTCCTCAAGTGCGGCTTGTTGCTTGTTTTTATTCTCAGCACTCCAGGGGACTCCAGGGCGCCCGCCATCTGCACTGGGGACAGGTGTGGCCGCACTCAGAGGGGCTTCTGGCCGAGGGTGGGGGCTCGTGGCTGAAATCTGCCCTCCTTCTCCCTGCCGAGTGAGGGCCAATGAGATGGGCTCCCTGTGAGCCGTGCCTCCCTGGCAAGCCCGGGGCAGGAGTGGAGTGAGAGGCCCCCATGCCTGTGCAGCTTGAACAGAAAAGCCCCCCTACCCTGAGGGCCCTGCCCGCATCCCAGCCTGGTCTGCGCCATCCTCGGCAGCCTGACTGACCCGGACAGCGTCTCAGCCTCCTGCTCCAGCCCCCAGGGGTTGTCCTGCTCCTCCTCTGGTCTCCCTCATAAGTTGAGACCCCAAATCTGAAATTAAAATATCTCTCTCTCCTGTGGGCCCTGCTGCTCAGCGAGGCCTCATTGTCGTGGCTCACTAACCCAGGGATGCAGTCTGGACCATGCGGGCTGGGAAGTCACTCGCAGCAGGCAGGTATCAGCAGTGGTAACGCTGGTAGTTAGAACTGCACTGGGGACTCGGGCATCCCTGGTGGCTCAGACGGTAAAGAATCAAGGGTCTGCCTGCAATGAGGGAGACCTGGGTTTGATCCCTGGGTTGAGAAGATCCCCTGGAGGAGGGCATGGCAACCCACTCCGGTATTCTTGCTAGAGAATCCCCAGGGATCGGCGGCGACTGGGGGCTTCTCTCAGCTGTAGTGCACCGGCCTCTCACTGCAGCGGCTTCTCTTGTTGCGGAGCAGAGGCTCTAGGTACGCGGACTCGGTAGTTTTTGCACGGGCTTGGTTGCTCTGAGGCATGTGAGACCTTCCCGGGCCAGGGATCGAACACGTGTGCCCTGCACTGGCAGGCGGGCTCTTCACCGCCGGGTCACCGGGGAAGCCCCACTTTTAAGGTAGCTTTCCCCACCAGTGACCTCTGGGCTTTTCACGACTCGTGTCACGCCCTGATGAAACCACCGCCCCCCTCGTCCCGGTCTTCGTGCCTTGTCGCTCATATCCAGGGCCTCCCTGGAGCCCCCTGCGCTTCCTGCCTGGCCTCCCTGCCTCGGCTAGTGCAGCTTCCAGGCCCTCTCGAATCTCCAGGCTGTCTGCCCGTCGCTTACCACCGTTGACAGGTGCAGCTCTGTGCGTTTGCTGTGGGCACCGTGGCGCCGGGTCCAGGAGCCTGACTGAGGTTAGCAAATGTCCTCTGTCCCTCGTAGCCCGCAGCAGGCCACCCCTTCCCTGAAGTTCCAGGTGCTTTTCAGAGATGTGAGGACAGAAGGCTATAACAGGACAGCAACAAACCCTGTCCAGGTGGTGAGGCCTGTGCACGCTTTATTTCCATAGATGACCCTGTCCAGTCCGGACTTTGCTCAGCGCTACCCAGAGAGCGTACCGATTTCTCTCCCGACTCAGTCCTTCCCCCCAACCCCCAGCCCCCTGAAGCTGGGACACGCTCTTCAGGCCTTAACTGACCTAGATAGGACTGCGAATTCCTGTCCCAAAGCAGAACGCTGACTGTGAAGCTGCCGAAAGGTGGCAGGGGGATGGGTGTGGACCCAGGTTCCCCCCTCTGGGGGGTGGGTCTGGGCTCCTGCAGGTGCCCTTCCAGAGGCGCCCCTTTCCCTTCCTTCCCATAAGGGCTGGCGCTGCAGCCCTTGCCATTTTTTTAATATATAACTTTTTGCTTTGAGATATAATTTACATGCATTGACATTCACTGGTCTTCATTGTACTGTTTGATGAGTTTTGACAGTTTACACACGCAGGTAACTCACTTACACTGGGATGGAGCAGACCACCGCCCCTGGGGGCGTCGTGGAGCCTGGCCACAATGAATCAGGGTGTGCACGACACACGGAAGGTCCTGAAACGTCTGCTCAGCCGTCCCCATGGCGGTGGGGGAAGGAGCCATTCAGGAAAGTGCGTTGTGTCTGGGCGCATGTCTGTCTGCGCAGAGGTAGCCCTGGCCCCTCGTGCTGCCTGCTGGGCTGCAGGGTCATTGGCACTCCCAGGATGCCCTCTGGGCTGGGCTCTGTTAGGCAGCATCTCGAGGGAGCTTGGCAACAGGGCCTCTGGCCCCGGTGAAGCTCCCTGAGAGGCGTCTCCTCCCACCCTGTGCCTGTGGCCACAGGACAAACCTGCCCTGGGCAGACGGTCTTCCTGAGGACATGGAGGCTGGTTCTGCTGGGAGCCAGCCAGTGTCCGTTTGCGTGGCTCCACCATGGCTGGCCTCGCCTGCGTCCTCTCGTCTGTGCTCTGCGCGAATCACAGCCAGGCCAGGACGCTTCCCAGAGGCGAGCTCTCAGACCATCCTGCCCCGCAGCATAAGATGGATCTGGCACCCAGCAACCTCATGGGGAAGACTGAGCATCGCTGGGTTTCTCTCCTGTGGAATGAGCGGGTCTGCAAAGCACCTGTCACACAGGGTGCCCTGCGGCCAAGCCTCCCATGGCCTCCTCCACGCTCCCTGCCCTGGGCCTGGGTCATCTCAGCGTCAAGTTCAGAAGATACCTTCTAGGGACCTGCCTGACCATCTCCCCCTGCCCCGGGTGCTAGTGGCCCTGTCCTGGAAGTGGGGAAACTGAGTCTGGAGATGAAGGCTCTGGTCTAGAGTCTGGGTTGTTTCTCTGGCACGTGGGCGGGAGGGGGGCCGCCTGGTGCTGGGCCCCTCTCTTCTGGAGCTGAGTGTGGTTCCCCCGCACAGGACCACGTGCAGAAGAGGGATCCCTGGGACTCACCACGGCCACTGGCTCCCAGGTCCCAGGGCACTGCCAGGTGTTGCAGTCCCCTCTGCCCTGCTCCGGATGGGTTCTAAGCGCCTCCTGTGCCTGGGGGACGTGGGCCCCAGCAGGGCCCCACTCGCCGCGCCGAGCCCCGGGGACCCGGTGCGCCTCTCTGTGTCCTTCCCCTTCCCGTGGCCGCGTCTCATCCTGCGGGACAGGGCCGCCCTGGGGTCCCCTCCTGCTGGCGCCTCCCCAGCTGCTCCCTGGGGCAGGCCACTTGGCTTCCTGCCACTTTCCTTGTCCACACTGGGGTCCTGAGCTCAGCTCCCAGAAGCATGGAAGCCGCCTAGACACGATGGCGCTTTGTCGGTGACGGTAAGTACTCCACCCCCGGCCCTTCTGTGCTGGCGGGACCTGCGTCTCCACTGTCTGAGCAGCCTCAGATCCCAATTCACATCCTCACATCCTGGCCTGGCACTTGCTTGGAGCCTGACCCCAAAGATGGGGACAGCCACTTTGCCTTGCTCGCTTCTGTCCACACAGGGCCTGGCACAGAGCGGCTCTCGATAGATGGTGCTGCGCCCAGTTACTGCCCACAGGTCAGAAAGGAAGATGCCTGCTAAGTCGCTTCAGTCGTGTCCGACTCTTGGCGACCCCATGGACTGTAGCCCGCCAAGCTCCTCTGTCCATGGTATTCTCCAGGCAAGACTACTGCAGTGGGCTGCCATTTCCTTCTCCAGGGAATCTTCCCCACCCGGGGATCGAACCCGGGCCTCTTAATGTCTCCTGCATTGGCAGGTGGGCTCTTTACCACTAGGACTACCTGGTCAGAATGGTTCAGTCCAGTTCAGTTCAGTCCAGTTGCTCAGTCGTGTCCGACTCTTTGCAATGCCATGAATCACAGCACGCCAGGCCTCCCTGTCCATCACCAACTCCTGGAGTTCACTCAAACTCATGTCCATCGAGTCTGTGATGCCATCCAGCCATCTCATCCTCTGTCGTCCCCTTCTCCTCCTGCTCCCGATCCCTCCCAGCATCAGGGTCTTTTCCAATGAGTCAACTCTTCGCATGAGGTGGCCAAAGTGTTGGAGTTTCAGCTTCAGCATCAGTCCTTCCAATGAACACCCAGGACTGATCTCCTTTAGGATGGACTGGTTGGATCTCCTTGCAGTCCAAGGGACTCTCAAGAGTCTTCTCCAACACCACAGTTCAAAAGCATCAATTCTTCGGCGCTCAGCTTTCCTCACAGTCCAACTCTCACATCCATACATGACCACAGGGAAAACCATAGCCTTGACTAGACGGACCTTTGCTGGCAAAGTAATGTCTCTGCTTTTGAATATGCTATCTAGGTTGAGCAGAACTTTTCTTCCAAGGAGTAAGCGTCTTTTAATTTCATGGCTGCAGTCACCATCTGCAGTGATTTTGGAGCCCCCCAAAATAAAGTCTGCCACTGTTTCCACTATTTCCCCATCTGTTTCCCATGAAGTGATGAGACCAGATGCCATGATCTTCGTTTTCTGAATGTTGAGCTTTAAGCCAACTTTTTCATTCTCCTCTTTCACTTTCATCAAGAGGCTCTTTAGTTCTTCACTTTCTGCCATAAGGGTGGTGTCATCTGCATATCTGAGGTTATTGATATTTCTCCTGGCAATCTTGATTCCAGCTTGTGCTTCCTCCAGCCCAGCGTTTCTCATGATGTACTCTGCATAGAAGTTAAATAAGCAGGGTGACAATATACAGCCTTGACGTGAAAGGTAGTGGGGGGTTAATCCTGTTTTCCTATTGGCTGCAAGGTCGGGAAATCAAGCCGGGAGCCCATTGCCAAGAGCAGGAAACTGCTCCCCCAGGCAGACCGTCTTTGAGGCGCTCTTGGGAGCCTCTGGGGTCACTTTCTGTGTCTCCGCCTGGGTGTTGGTGACTTGAGTGTGGACATCTGTTGAAATCGTCAAGCCACACACTCAGGCCTCGTGCTCACTATCAGTCGACCGTTTCTCTGTCTTACTGGGGTGGGGCCTCTTTGGAGCGCCAGGCGCCTCTGGGGGCCCGGGGCCCGTCCCGCCCCACCACCGCCCATGAGAGGCTCACCGCAGGGGACCTCTCTCCCCATAGGGAGTGTGTCCTGGCCGCCAGCGGGCTCCCTGGGGTGCCGTGCAGACACGCTCCCCTTAAATTAGATTCCAGGGCGTCGGAGGTGGCAGGCTAATGAGGCCAGAGCCAGTGGGTGCGGGCACCCGCCAATCACACGTGGAAATTAGATTTCCTAAATGACCGTGTATTTCCCAGAGGCCTGGGGTCGGCGGCGGGAGGCAGTTAGGACATGCCTGTGGATGGCGTCTTCCGGTCACTGAGGTCGGGGTTGAAGGTGCACGGAGGTTGGGGGCGGCCTCTGGACCTGGGGGGCTGGGGAGCAGCTCTGGGGCCTCCTGTTAGGGGGACAGACACTACTGCACCCCAAGTCCAGGGGTAGCCAGGGAGCGTGAGGCGAGGGGGCCGGGGAAGGCAGGAGCCCAGCACGCTGCCCACTTCTCACCCAGGCCCCGGAGGCGGCCCCTTTGCGCTGGGAGGGAAGTGACCCCTGTGCCTGCCTCCTGCAGTGCTGGACACGGGCCCACGTCCTTCCCTACAGGATTTGCTCCATCATTCCAGGGGTGGTCAGGGGAAGGAGAGCTGGTGCAGGGTCTTCCCAGGGTGCCGGCGAGGCCGCAGCCGGAGCCCCTGGGTCCTCTGCACTGACGCCGCCTCACCCATCCGTCCTCGGGGCCGAAGGGCTGGCCTCCTCCCTAAGGCACCTCATTAGAAGAGGCGGCCCCTTCATTGGGGATGGTGGTGGCGGGGGGGAACTTCCAGTCAGGGGGCGGCCATCCAGGACCGCCTCCTCCCCGTGACTCTGGACGTGTCCACAGGCAGAGCTGGGCAGCACGGGGGTGCCTCCTCCTCAGGGTGCGGGTACCCAGAGCGCCTGAGTAGGGGAACAGGGGCCCTGACTGGCTCCAGCCTCCCCCACGTTTGGTTCTCAGACACAGCGCTGGTTTCCCAGTTGAGATGATGGGAGGTGGCCATTCTCGCTGGCCTTGTGGACACCCCCCAACCCCGGATCCCGTGTGGTTTCAGATGCTGCCGTCAGCGGGGACACGGCCGGCGTACCCCCGCCCCCGCACACCCACCGCACACCTGCGGTTGCCAGGGACTCGGGGCTGTTCTTTTCCTGCACTCTGAAGATCACAGCCCCCGATACTTAGTCCACAATGCCATTTAGTGTGTGTATTTCCTACTAAATAGCATAAAATTACACCCTTTCAAGTTAATTAAACCACTTTGCCACGCTGGGGGCTACTGAAAGGATGTTTTAAATGTCAGCGCGGAGTAGCCGCGTGTGTTCTCCGGGGCTCTCTGGTTAAGGATGGCCTCGCCTGTAAAGACCTCTGTGTTGGTTAAGTGGCCCTGGGCAGCCCGCCTCGGCCAGCCCCGTGCGGTCGGGGTCACCAGGACCCAGCCTGGCGAGAGCATCTGGGCCAGCAGCTGATCTCCCCGGAAGCACGCAGTCAACAGCTCTGCCTCGAGTTGGGCGTTTGCAGAGCCTCCTAACAGGGCTTTAGAAAATGACTCCCCTCGTGGGGCATGAGGACGCAGGTTTTAGAAGAGGTTTCTTGTTTTAAAGAACCAGTGTTCTGGTCTCCTGAGAGACCCCAGGGTGTAGCCTCCTCTCCCCCAGGAGCTGCAGTGCCCTGGGGATCAGCCCTTGAAGCCCAGGAAGGAGCAGGATGCTCAGGGCAGGGGAGCCAGTGGGTACCTGTGGGCAACAGCCTTGCAACTTTGGCCAGCCCCAGGAAGGGAGATCACCCCGGCCTCTGCGGCACATGGGCCACTTGGACACCCTGCCCCTCCAGGAGGAAGCTGGCACGTCCCAAGAGGCGAAAATCCACCCCCAGAGGGCTCCCCGCCTGACCCACAGTGGGCACTTCAGGTTCTGCCTGCACACAGCAGCTCCACTTGGCCGGCTACACCAGCCAAGAGCCCTCCCAGGCTCCCGGTCGGTCTCAGGGAACAGCCAGGCTCTGGGTGGGGATCCAAGGCCCTGTTTGCTCGTGGACATGTATGCGGTGGTTCACGCACTCGGGCGGCCGGGAGGTTTCCCGTCTTCTGAACATTCCCGTCCATCTGTCCCCTGCAGACCAACTGTCGGCTCTTCCTAGTCTTGCCCATTGAAGGCGCTGAATGGTGCCCATGCATGTGAGCCCAGTGGCCCCAGGCACGCCCAGACGGGGACGTGCTGATCCTCACTCCATCAGGAGCCCCCGCGGCCCTCCCGCCAGCCCTGTCCCCCTGCAATCCTTCCCTCCTCCTCCCTGTCACCACACCTGGTCCCCGATGTGCGTGAGTGAGCTGGAGGACCCACAGCATGAGTCACACTGGCGGCTCAGGACCAGATGCCTCCCAGTGTCTGACCCTCTGGTCCTGGGAACAGGGGAGGCGGTTCTTGATGCCCCAGCTTCGAGGGTGAGGATGGGTGCTTGACATGACCTAGGCCAGCAGGGGAGTGGAATTCGAGTGCAGGTTGGCTGCCTACCCCCACCCCACCCCCAGTAACCGGGGCTCCGGGTATGCATTGGGTCCCAGCTGTAGACACGGGACGCGGGCTGGGAGGAGACCGCAGAGGCGGGGGTGCCTTTCCCTGGGTTTTCACAGGCACCCCCAAAGGCCCCTTGATGGTCCTGTGTGGGTGAGCTCGGGGTTAGGGGAGGTGGGCCACGGGCTTGGGGGGCCGATTGGGGCTGGCAGAGTTCGCCTCAGCACAGGGAAGGACGTCTCCGGCATTCCTGAGCATGATGGAGGCGGCAGTCGGATTTCATCTGCGAATAACAAGCTGGTTTTGCACGACCGTAAAAGTGGTGCTTAGGTTACGTTAATGTTTATTGGCACTTACGGATGTTGGAGCTCCATTGTTATGGAACTGTCACAGCGGTTCCATAAAGATGTGAGGAAAATTGCAAGTTGGGAAGCCTCTTGGCTGCTGCAGAGCGGGCAGTTGGCCACCTTCTCTGGGGAGCCCTTCATGCTTCTCGGGGGCCTGGGGCTGCTGCACCCCTTTCAGATGGGAGCTTCATGGGGTGCAGAAAGCAGGGGCCCCCACTCTGGTCAGCTCAGCACACACCTTCCTGGCTGGGAAGAGGGGCTGGGGAAGTGGATTCTCCCTTCCACGCAGTTCTCAAAGCCGCCGCAGAGCTGATGGTGAGCGTCCGGGGAGCGTCTGGGGCCACAGCTGCCCTGCCCCGACCCCAGGGACCCCACGAGCCTCCCAGACAAGGCTTGTCGAGGTCACGGGGACTGTGCCCAGACACAGGGGGCTTCTTCCTCTTGCCGGGAGCCTGGCTGTCAGGTGGCTCCTCTTCTGTGTCCACGGCGCTGGCCGGAGCCCAGCCACCCGGGTCAGATGGAGGGGACGGACGGACGGACGTGTGCTATCAACAGGGTAGCCTCCTTCCTCGGGGACCACCACTGCAGTGCTGGGGTCTGAGCTCCGTAAGGTTGAGCCCTCCCCGCCCAGCCTGGAGACGCTCCAGCACCTGCCGGTCAGGCCATGGGCACCTGGCTCCCAGGCCGTGCTCCCTGGCCCCTCCTACATCCTGAATTCCGAGTCCCAAACCCTCCCCTCTGGCTGAGGGTCTCAGCTCAGGACTCAGCTCGCATCACAAGGGTGTGGGTGGGCATCTGAGCAGGGTGATGCGAGGGAGGGGCGGCAGCCCCCAGGATGAAGCCAGCAGACGGGTCTATGGGGACGTTTAGGGGCTCAGGACATGGTGGCCCCAGAAACCCACCCACCCCGGCCAGACGTCTGGCTTCGCACGTTGCGGCCAAGGGCTCAGGCCGTGGCGAGAGCCGGGTCCCGCCGTAGGCTGGCCGTGTAACACCAGCCCCCATCTCATGCCTCGGTGTGGGGGTGGGGGAGGCCCAGCGGAATGTTCTGGCACCTAGGAGGGGAACTGGCAACACCTGCACGGCTCCCTATAGCCAAAGTGAGCTTCTGCTTCTCTTTCCTGGTGAGTGGCGAGGACACAGAAGCCCCGGCCCAGCGCCTGCCCGAGTCAAGCTTGGACAAAAATGCTGCTGCTTGGACCCGGCGACAAGCCGCTCCTAGGCACAAGACCGTATCCCCAGCCGCTCAGCATGCACACCTCTCACGGGCGCCGATTTGGGGCTGAGCTTCTGGAAGTTTAGGTGGGGGGTTACTGAAGGTGGCCAGCCGGGCAGCTGCTTTCCTTCACCTGGAGTGCGGGCTTTCCCGGAGGGACCGGGAGCCGCATCCTGGGGTGATCCTGGGGACACAGAGGACCTCCTCTTAACTCCTCAGCGAAGGGCAAATGCTCTGGGTCAGCAGTGGGGCCACGGCGCCCTGTCCAGTCCTGGGGCCTCGGTGGATAGAGATGCGCTGTGGGCTGCCCCGGCGTGACAGCGGTGGCGTGAGCCACCTAAGGAGCCGCGTCCACCTTGTTCTTAACAAGAAACGTGCCGTGTGGGTGTCATGTCGTTAAGAGGGCTCCCTGTCAGTGTTTCTAGAGTTCCATCCGTGTATCTGTGTGGATGTCAACATGGTCTTCATACAGACCCAGAGAAACCCAGCTGTCCTGAGTGTCCCAGGCGGCAGCCCAGGGTGGGGCGCTCTGGAGACCAGGGGCACTGAGCTGTGGTCGCCTGACCAGTCCGTTCCCTCCCCAGGACCTGGGGGCCAGTTTCTGTGGCTTCATCACCACGCCCGTGGTGGTACTGCCCCTGCACGGAGGAGCCCTGGGACCCACGTGTGTGTTAGTCGCTCAGTCGTGTCCGACTCTTTGCAGTCCTGTGAGCTGCCGCCCTCCAGGCTCCTCCGTCCATGGGATTCTCCAGGCAAGGGTACACTGGAGTGGGTGGCCATTCCTTCTCCAGGGGATCTTCCTGACCCTGAGATCGAACCCGGGTCTCCCGCATTCCAGGCAGGTTCTTTACTGCCTGAGCCACCGCGGAAGCCTGGGACCCACTCTGAACACCGACAGCTATCACTCCCAAGTCCTCAGAAGCCTGATGAGAGGGAAGGCCATGCTCCCATTTCTATGATGGGGAAACTGAGTCCCAGGTCACCAGGGCAGCCCTTGGGGGTGGGGGACTGGAGTGCAGGCTGCACCCTCTCCGCAGGAGTCCTTTAGAAGGGACCTGGCCTAGCTGGACACTCGTGTCCAGGACCTGGCAGCGTCCTGCGGGAGCGGGCCTTTTTCAGCCTTCCTTGGCTCCTCCCATCCCCACCCGAGCATCTCCTTGGCTGGGTGATCGCTTGAGGCCTGAGTCATCCACTGCTTGGCCAATCATCGTAGCCTCCTGATGGCCTTGCTTCCCGGGTCTGCAGGCGCTCGGGTCTGAGTGGGGTCGGAGGGCAAGGAGCCGGCGTGGCTCCCTGTGTGCCCTGCACCCTGGCGTGGCCCGTTCGGGGCAGGGCAGGGCCCGGCCTTACTGCAGAGGCGCAATCCTTCTCTCCTTGTGGCACCACCTGCTCCGGGCCAGCAAAACCCAGAAGAGACGCGAGCTTTCAGCTGAGAGTCACATGGCCTTGGGGGAGAACGCCTTCAGCCTCTGGGCCCGCGTGGCTCCGTTGGGAAACCGAGGGGACGCTGCGCGGTGCCCAGGTTCAGACACGTGCTTCACATCGTCCAGTTCTCTCAAGGGAGAGCGGAGCTCCCTTTGCAAGCCCCCTGAGCACCGACTTGGAAAGGGTCTCTCCTCCGGGTTCAGACTTTTTAAGATAGAAAAGCTCCATGGACCCTGATCCCGCAGCCTCTGAGTGGCGGCCTGTGGTCCTTTGTGCCCAGGGGCTGGTTCCTGACGTGCAGGTGGGGGGTCAGAGGGCAGGAGTGTCTCTCTGGTGACCATGGGGAAGGTCGGTCACTTCCTTCACAAGGTTGGAGCTTGTGGGGTCACTGAGCTCCGCCCCCTCCAGGTGTGGACAGGACCCCAGGGCCCCCCAGGAAGCAGAAGGGTCGAGTGTCCGGCAGAAGGCAGTGCAAGACCACACGTGTACTCACACAGCCATCTGCCCCACATAGCACTCCCAGGAGCCGTTGCCATGGCAACCCCTCTCTGGTGCTGTCACGTGAGAAGGCCCCTCTGTGAGGCCGGCCCTGCCGGTCCCGAGTGGGAACAAGAGGAGTTTCGAAAAATAGCTTCTGATGTCCTGAGTGCAACCGGAGGCAGGGTTGGGTCATCTCTGGGGCACCTGTCTGAGGGTTGGTGGTTTGGGTTTGGGGGCTCAGGCTGGGGAAAAGCGTGTGGAAGCCCTGGAGTCTGTAGGAACCTCCCACACACCCACCCACCATCCTCTGGCCTCCCAAACTCACACTCCAGGGAAGCCCTCTGTGCGGCAGGCATTGAATTGGAAACCTGTGAACGTTTCCAGTTCTGGGGTGGACGCTCACTGCAGGCCTCGGGAGAGGCCATGCGTGGCGTGCTCGACCCAGGGCTAAGCTGGATCTACCCGGTGCCTTCCCGCTCGCTGTGACACGCCGACAGCTGTCCTGGGAGAGGGTGTGTGGGGTTGTCTTTGGTTGGCAGTTGTGGAAACTGAGGCACAGAGGGGCTTCGGAGCCCCCACAGTGCTCAGGGTTGGAGGTTGAGTTCAGGGGCAAGATCAGCCCTGAGTTGAGTCCTGTGAGTGGAGAAAGTTCTGGAAAAGGGCGTCCGGGTGGGGTCTTAGAGGTGCACGCTCCTCTCTGCCTCAGCTCCACCCCGTGCACTCTGTCCCCCCACGCGGCTCGCGATGACCCCCACCCTGCTCTTGCCCTCCTGCCGCCAGGAAAGAGGACTGAGTGCCCCGACCTGCTGCGCATGCCCTCCGGTCCTGCTGCTTCCTGTCCCGCTGGCTGGGACTGCCAGTCTCCTGATCCATCTGGTCAGAGTCTGGGTGAGAGCTTCCCATCCTGCCCAGCACCCCAGTTTCCAGGCCGTGCAGGGTGCTGGGGGTTCAGTGTGAGCTCCGGATGCAGACTGTCCCCAGACACTCCGGGGTCTGTCCCCTGACGCGGAGGAAGAGCCGTTGAAATGAACACAGCGGGACGCGCGGGACACAAGGCTCTGGTCTCCTTTTCTGCATCCTCACACTTCCTCACGTTCCTGTACTTCCCTCTCGTCATTGTGGGGAGACGAACACATGTGCCCCACGTGCGAGATGGAGAGACCGATGCTGGAGAGCAGAGCGGACTTCCGCAGGTCGGCCCAACCAGAGGGGCCTCTGCAGGACTGGCTGCTGGACAGGCTGACCCCAAGGCCGTCCCTGCTGGAGTGCCAGGCTGCACCTCCCTCCCACGCTCGGTGTCCCGCTTCCAGGCGCCAGCCCGGCCAGGTGTGACCCACTCCCTCTACGTGGCGCTCACAGAGCCAACGTGCACCAGGCTCTGTACGGATCCTGGGTGCCCACTCCCGTTAGCCCGCTGCCACAGAGACGCTCCCCGTCGTGGACAAGAAGACAGCGCAGAGAGCTGGGGGCCACAAGCACCTGGTACCAGAACCCGAGCCCAGCCCGTCCGTGCCCAGGCACCGTCAGACACACCTGTCTGCTGGGCGCCTCCCACCCACCTCGGCCGGGACTGAGCCTGGCCAAGGTTTCCCAGGCTGCCCCGGGGATGCCACCGATGCAGGAAAACACATGAAGTTATCTTTGACTTTTATGGCCCCTTTTTCCCTATTAAAATGCTTAAAGCTGTAACTGTCGTCATAAGGAGCTCATTTATCTTGACCAGAGTGCGGTCATAAACTATCCGGGGCTGGTGGAATAGCCCCTGAGATGATTGTTTCTGCTGCTATCGATAAATTCCAACACGGAGCAGAAAGGTCAGCCCCTGCCAGATAAACTGTCTCTTCAGCCTGTTAATTAAAGGTTTATAAGGACGTGGAAGAACGTGCTCTGGGCTAAGCCTTGGAGCGAAGGGGAACAGATACCTGGCGATGGGGGGATGGACAGGGGAGGAAGGGGTCTCTGGTGTTCCTGGAGGAAACCCGCAGTTCCCGGAAACCTGCTCAGCAGCCTGTTTGATAAACTCCTTCCCAAAGGCTAGGACTTCGGGCTTTGAGTTAGGGAGTCAAAGCCTCCCTCCCTACCTCTCCTGCTCCCCTGGCACCCAGGACACCCTGCAGAGTGCTCCCTGAAGAGTCAGCGGGCACCCCGAGTCCCAGGCAGTGGCATAAACGTGGAGTCAGCGAGTGGATGACCTTTATTCTGTGATCGTCCCACAGGTGTTCACTGTTTCCCCCGTGGCAGCTCAGGTTTCTTTTTTGCTCACCGAGTATTCGAGAGTGAGGTCAAAGTAAAGTTCCCCCTGTCTCCTTCATCCTCTGACTCACCCCAGCCTCGGGGGCTCTGCCCTTCCAGCCGCCTCTGCCCATGCCTCCCCATCGTGGTCCCCTCCCCCAAGTCCCCTCCCTGGTTGTGAATTTCTCAGTGCGTGGACAGAAGTCACAAGTGTGTCTCAGGTCAGGAGAGAGGGCTGAGCATCGACCTACAATGAAGGCGTAGATGGACGGTGGCGCGTGTGAGACACATGGACACAGAGTAAAAGAGGAACTCAGAGAGGAATTAATATAGAAACACAGGACGCATGTGCCCAAGTGGACGCCAGAGAATCAAATAGCTGGTGCAGTAACACACTCAGAATCGGATGCACGGCAACCCTCACGCCTTTCCGTGCAGATATACATGGACTGGAAAAACACACAGATGGCGTGCAGCACTCGCCTGGATGGCCTGTTCGGGGATCTTAGCCAGAAAGGAGTCCCCAGGGAAGGCAGCTTCATGCCTGTTCTCTGGCTTCTGTGGGCGTTGGGCGTGGATTTGCCTTTGTGGTCCTGAGGCCCTGGGGTCTTTGTGCAGGAACTCCTGCTTCCAGGGGGCAGCACGGCCCCACCCGTGGATGGAGCCGAGTGCCCATGTGGGCCTTTTACGGCAGAACCTGCTGGAGGGACAGGCTGGTTTCTTCTCAGCCCACAGTCCCCAGGTTGGCAGAATCACCTGGGAGTTTATTTAATCAAATGGTGCTCCCTTTGTGCCTGCCGCTCACCTGTGCAGCTCTGGGCTGGGGCCCAGGGGTTGACAGCAGACAGACTCCACAGGTGATGCTGGATGCAATGGCGGGTCCAGGGGCTGAGGGCACCGCCTTCTATGTGCATCCCTCTGCGAGAGGCGGGCAGAATCTTTAAGATACGGGCATTGGACAGGTCTTGCTACACCGTGCTGGAGAGGGAAAAATGGCACGGTGGATTGAGACGCTCCCTCATAGAGTGACCGTGTTTGCTTGGATGCTCTCTGCATTGCGTATAAAGCTCTATTCCAGCAAATGTCCACGGTGAATTTCCAGTTAAATGTGGATAATTTGGCTCCATGCAGAGAGGCAGGCAGCTGGCTGGAAGGACATGAACCTCAGAGCTTGTCCACTTGGGGCAGGTGGGAAATTCCAGAGGAGGGAGGGACCACCCCATCGTGACCAGGAGAAGCAGCTCTGTGGGTTGTGGGGCCTCTGTCGTCTCATCTGGGGAAGGATGATACTCCTTCCAGGGACAGAGAGCTTTAAGGGGGGAAATTGGGAGGGATTTTATTTTTAGCAGCTATATTGTATATATTAGAATAATATATATTAGAATAATATATACACTAAAGTGTTATATTTAAAAAGTGCAAGGTGTTTGGCATAGGCATCCATCTGTGAAACCACCACTAGAATCAAGATGTTTGACATAGACGTCCATCTGTGAGACCATCACTAGAATCAAGATAGAAAACACACCCTTGACCCTCAAAAGTTTCCCTAGGCCCATGTAGTCCCTTCCGTTCATCCCCTATCTTGATACAGTCTCTAATCCCTTTAGATGAGTTTGCATTTCCTGGAATCTCATGTAAATGACATCATACAATAATATGTGCTCCCTTTTTTGACTGGCTCCTTTCGTTCAGCAAAACCACTTTGAGACGCATCCATGCTGTGCATATCAGTTGCTCAGTCCTCATTCCTTTCTCATTGCTGAGTAGTATTCCTTTGGGTGGATATGCCACAGTTTGCTCATCTGTGGACCTGTTGTGGACCTGTTGATGAACATCTGGGCTGTTTCCAGTAGAGCTGCTGGGAATACTCCTGAACAAGCCTCTGTATGGACATGTGCTTTCATTTCACTTGAGTAATGTCTAGAGGCAGCATGTTTTAGTTGGGACTGCTGCAAGAAAAGCACCATCAACTTGGGGGCTTAAACAGCACACACGTATTTCTCAGAGTTCTGGAGGCTGCAAAGTCCAAGATCAAGGTGCTGGTTGATCTGGTTTGCAGTGCAAACCCTCTTCCTGATTTGCAGATGGATGTTACCTTTGTCCATTTCAGCTGCGAGAACAAACTGCCACAGACTGGGTGGTTATTGTACATAGAAACTTACTGGGACTTCCTTGGCAGTCCGGTGGTTAAGACTCTGCCCTTCCAGTGTGGGAGGCTTGTGTTCCATCCCTGGTCAGGGAAGTAAGATCCCACATGCTACACAGTGCAGCCAAAACTGAAAAAAAAAAAAAAAAAAAAGTGTTTCTTTGAATGAGTATTAAACTTCACCAAGTGTCTTTGAGACATCCAGCGGAGATGATATTAAAAAAAAAAAAAAAAGGAAACGCTTAGTGCTCACAGTTCCAGACGTTGGTAGTTGGAGAGCAGAGTGCCAACTTGGCCAGGTGAGGGCTTTTTCCGGCTGCAGACTTCTTGCCTGGAGGAAGGGGCTAGAGTTGCTGCAGCCTCTTTTATAGGCAGGAATCTCATTCATTTCATCAGGATTCCACCCTCCTGGCTGAAGCACCTCCCAAAGGCCTTGCCTTCTAATACCATCACTTCAAGCATTAGAATTCGAACAAATGAATTTTAAGGGGACGCTAATATTCAAAAGTCTTCCCTGGTGTCTCAGACGGTAAAGAATCCACCTGCAATTCAGGAGACAAAGATTCGATCCCTGGGTTGAGAGGATCCCTGGAGAAGGGAATGGCTACCCACTCCCATATTCTTGCCTGGAGAATCCCATGAACAGAGGAGCCTGCCAGGCTTCAGTCCATGGGGTCACAAATAGTCAGATACGACTGAGTGACTAACACTTTCACTTTCAACATTCAAACCACGGCAGACTCCTTGCTCCTCACGTGGCAGAGACGGGAAGGAAACCCTCTCAAATCTCTCCTTACGAGGGCACTAATTCTGGAGTGCTTATCTAGACCATCTCTAATTCCTGATACTGAGGGGAGGGAAAGGGAACGAAGCCTTTTAAAATGTTCTTATTTCAATTGTTATTTACAATTAGTTTTATGTTGTGACATCTGATTCAAGACTAGGTTTAGAAAAGAAGCTAGACCTCTTGCTGTGTCTGTCTGAAGGGCTTCCCAGTGGCTCAGAGGTAAAGAATCCGCCTGCCAATGCAGGAGATGCAGGGGGTGTGGGTTTGATCCCCGAGCTGGAAAGATCCCCTGGAGGAGGTGATCACGACCCTCTCCAGCATTTTTGCCTGGAGAATCCCATGGACAGAGGAGCCTGGAGGGCTGCAGTCCACGAGGTCTCATGACTCAGACATGACTAAGTGAGCACGCACAATCCCATCAAGAGGCCTCCACCTTCATGACCTGGTCACTCTCAAAGGCTGCATCCGTGAAAGCATCACACTGAGGATTACTGTTTTGACACGCACGTTCCGGGGGACACTGACATTCAGTCCATAGCAATACACATATATTTAACTTTTTACAAAACTGTCAAACTGTTCCTTATACCAGTTTATGCTCCCAAGAGTGGCGGTCGGACTGCGTCCCGTCCTCACCAGCCCTGGGCTCGGCCAGCTCTTCTTATCGTCACCCTCTGAATGGGTGTGTAGTGGTATCTTACTATCGTTTAATTTGCATTTCTCTAATAACTCATGATATTTAGTATCTTTTCAGTAGCTTATTTGCCATCAGCGTATCTTCTTTAGTGAACTGTTCAGTTCGAATCAATTTTTAATTGGGTTGTTTTCTGATTAGTGCCTCTTGGCAGTTCTTTTATATATTCTGGGTACAAGTCTTTTTATAAGATAGGTGATTGGCAAAGTGTTTTCTTCCCTTTGGCCGTGACTCATTTTTCATTCTCTTAAAAACTGTCTTTCCAACTTCAGTTGTTTCTGAAGTTCAGTTGATTAATTTCTTCTTATGTGGAGTGTATCTTTGGTGTTGTATCCAAGACTCTGTGCCTGAACCACAGCCCCCAGATTTCCCCCCGTGTCGCGTCCCCGCGCCCCGTCCCATCTGAGTGCTGCCCTCCGTTGTCTTCCAGGCTTTGGGAACCATCACTGCAGTGCCTGTCACTGGTCCTCAGGTCAGCTCCTTGCAGAGGTTGGCCGGGCAAGGAGCAGCAGTGCTACCTCAGGTAAGCAGCCTGCGGCGGGCCCTGGGGTGTCTGTCTGTCCACAGCCCCTCAGCACTGAGGTTTTAGGTGCAACCACAAGGGAGTCCCTTTCCTCTCTTGCCTCCTCTGCCCACCTTCCAGAGGAGATGTTTGGACTAGACCCCATTTTTCACACACTGAAGAACTGAGAAATCAGTTCAGTGGGTCATGACCAGGATTTTTTTTTTTAATGGAATAAACTGTGCTTGACTAGACTAGAGCAGATGCATCGGAAACACTTTTGTGGGCAGAGTTTGTTTCCGGACTGGATCATGATGTAATGAAGACTTTCGAGTATGGGCCACGGTTGAGAAAAGCGTGAGAAACTCCGGACGAGCAGGTGCCTTTGGGAGACGCTGGGCCAGGTGCCCCCGGCTCAGTCTGGGGCCCCTGAGGCTGGGCTCAGCACTCTGGACCAGTCGACTGACCTCTAACCTTCCTGGGCGGAGTCTCCTCTTCTGCAGAGGGGGTGTTGCCAGTGCCTCCCTGGCCTTGAGGGCTGAATCGGGACACACGAGCCTTTGTAGCTGGGCCAGGTCTGGAGCAGAAGCCTGCCGGTGGGGTCTCAGCTTAGTGGGGTACCTGCTGCTGAGCTGCCGGCTGCCCAGGTGATGCCGGCTCCTGCCTGTCCTGGGACTGCAGGCTGCACAGATGCCCTCAGCTCGAACCCAGTGAGGGGCAGGGGCCCAGGGCCCTCTTGTCCTCGTGGCAGCCCCTCTGAATGCCCATCTGTGCTGAATTCACCAGGATGCTGTCCCCAGCAGGCTCAGATTCCAGGAGGGGGACAAACGAGGAATCAAGACGCTGTGAATCCAGAGTGACTGGCCTGAGTTAGAAGGATTCCCGCGGTGCTGTGGGAATAGCACCTCATAGCCTGCCTGAGGATCAGGGAGGGCTTCCTGGAGGAGGTGGTACCGGAAGCAGGTCCCCAGTCTCTACACCGCCATCCCCTCTCCTCTAACACGGGGGTCTCTGAGCCAGGTCACGTCCCTGCCCCTGCTCTGGAGTCTTCCCCAAGTCCTGGCTCTGCTCAGGACTGCTCTTCGGCCGGGCCTGTCAGCAACCCCCTGTGTGTCTGATCATGTCCCCGACCCTCCCTTCCCCAGGTTAGGCCAAAGACTCTGATCCCAGACAGCCTCCCCGTCACCCCGGGCCGGGACCGGCCACCCAAGCAGCCCCCAACATTCCAGAAGGCCACTGTGGTCAGTATCAAGAACCCCAGCCCCGCGCTCCCCACCGCCAACAACACCGTGAGCCATGTGCCAGCGCCCGGCAGCCAGCCGCGGGCCCTGCCTGAGCCCGCCGCCGTCAGCTCTCCTCTGAGCGGCGCCGGGGTGGCCTACGCCATCATCTCCACCGCCCCCAGCAATGCCGCCGCCCTGGCCCCCAGCACCGCCGTGTCCGTGGTCAGCGACAGCGTCAAAGTCCAGCCCCTCCTCATCAGCGCCGACAACAAGGTGAGGGAGGGCAGGCTCCCCGCGGGCCAGGTGGAGGGCGGCTGGGCAGCGTGAGCGACCGGCTGGCGGAACGATCGAGTGGCCGAGTGAATGGAGGGAGAGCAGAGGAGTGAATGGACAGCGAGGCTGGACGAGTCGGTGAGGGAACGATGGGGTGGGGCTATAAGTGAGTGGGTGAGCCGGTGGGAGGATAAATGGTGTATGAAAGAGGAGTCAAACGAGTGAACCGGTGTGGGAAGAAGGTGGGGTGCAAAGGGAGTGAGTACGTGAGTGGAAGACTATGTGGCCAGGGACTTGCCAGGTGGTCAGGGGTTGAGACTCCTTGACTCCACCGCAGGGGACACAGGTTCGATCCCTGGTCAGAATCTAAGATCCCGTATGCCTTGCGGTGTGCACCCCCTCCCCCCAAAAGGAAAAAAAAGACCGTGTGGCTGAATAAATCAATACTCGTGGGAAAAGAACAATGCCTCGACGGATGAAGTATTTCATTCGTTGGAATAATTAACTAGCTAATAAAATGTGTGGCCGAGTGGGTGGCTGGAAGAGTCCCTGCTGATGGAGGGAGGGAGTCGAGGACTTTATAGGCCCCGGTTGCCTCCTCTGTGATTCCCCCCTCCTCATTCCTCTACGATCGTGCAATTCCAGGCCCTGTGCCTGAAGGGGGTGGACACACCTGGCCCCCAGTTCTGCAGCCCTGCCCGTGGGGGCCCCTCCAGCTCCCCCTCACCCCTTCACCCCGTAGTCCCTGCCTGTGGGGCCCCTCCAGCCCCCCTCACCCCTCCACCCCATAGTCCCTGCCTGTGGGGTCCCTCCAGTCCCCCCTCACCCCTCCACCTGTAATCTGCCTGTGGGGCCCCTCCAGCTCCCCTCTCCCCATCCACCCCATAGTCCCTGCCTGCGGGGCCCCTCCAGCCTCCCCCTCACCCTCCACCCTGTATCCCTGCCTGTGGGGCCCCTCCAGCCTCCCCCTCCCCCTCCCCCCTGTAGTCCCTGCCCGCGGGGCCCCTCCAGCCCCTCTCACCCCTCCACCCTGTAGTCCCTGCCCACGCCCCTCCAGCCTCCCCCTCACCCCTCCACCCTATAGTCCCTGCCTGCGGGGCCCCTCCAGCCTCCCACTCACCCCTCCACCCCGTAGTCCCTGCCCGCGGGGCCCCTCCAGCGGCCCCTCACCCTCCACCCCATCTTCTAGGTCATCATCATTCAGTCTCAAGTGCAGCCGCAGCCCGAGAACACCGCAGAGTCGCAGGCGCCCACGGAGGAGCCGTCTCGGGGGGCTCAGGCCAGCAGCAAGAGGAAGGAAGAGCAGCCCTCGAGCCAGGAGAACCCCGAGGTGGGTGGCGGTGGTGCAGGGGCCGCTGTAGGACGTGCCCCGCAGGGGCTGGGGTGGAGACTGGCCCCGGGAGCCGAGGTCCCGCTGTTGCGTGCCCCAGACTTCCTGGCTGAGGGGCCGTGTGGGGCAGTGCTAAGCTCCGACCCTGGACCAGTCTGCCTGGCTTGGCCTCCCAGTCCGGATGGGGCCCCACAGGCCTCCCAGTCCTGATGCCGGGTGAGGGGAGGGCATCACGTCCATTTCCTCATCTGTGAGATGGGAGGGGTGAGTCTGCCTTCCCGGCAGCGTTGTTGGGAGGATCTCACGGTCTGTGTCCACTGGGGTCCCGGAAGTGCGCCTGGGCGCTGCTGGCTGTTGCCCCGCACTCCCGAGCCCGGCTGTCCCCCCATCCCGTCCCCCTGTCCTCAGGACCCCCTGTCCAGGGGACAGTCCTCCTCTTGGCAGCACATGACCCTGAGGCCGTCCTGCTCCTCCCTCCACCCCACTGTTCACTGAACGACTGAAGGCAGCCCAGGAGGACCCTGCAGGCCCTAAAAGTCAGCTGTTTATTGAACTTTTAGTCACCGCAGGTGGTGTCCTTGTGTTCCTGCTGGCATCCTCAGCTGTCCTGGGCCAAAATCACCCCCTCTGGGCCTTTTTCCCTGTGACTGCCCCTACCTGGCCCCCGTTCCTCTCTCTGCTGACTGTTTTGTCTTACAAGATCACCTTCAGAAACCATCTCCTCCAGGCAGCCTTCCCTGACCACCTACCACCAGCAGACCCCCCTGGGCTCCTCCAGCTCCCGTTGGTTCTGTTTATCAGAGCGCGGTCATCTGAAGAAGTCATTCATCCATTCGTCCAGTCGCTTATTTGTCAATCACAGCTCAGCCTTTGCTGCAGGCCAGGCCCTGGGCTGAGGATGGGGACGGTGAGACAGGGCAGACGTAGTTAGTCCGAGCACGAGGACGCTCACTCCTACCGCCAGACACAGGCACGGCCATTCGGACTTGAATCTGGGTTAGAATAAATGGCAGGTGTCGTCAGAGGATTACAAATTCTGAGCTGTGGGAGATCCAGGAAGGAGAGCTTCCCAGGTGGTGCTGGTGGTAAACAACCCGCTTGCCAGTGCAGGAGAAATCAAGAACGGCGGGTGTGATCCCTGGGTCAGGAAGATCTCCTGGAGGAGGGCACGGCAACCCACTCCAGCATTCTTGCGTGGAGAATCCCGTGGACAGAGGAGCCTTTGCGGGCTACAGTCTGTGGGATCGCAAAGAGTCAGGCACGACCGAAGCAACTTAACACACAGGGAGAGGGAGGAGACCTTGGAGGGGAGGGGTGTGATCACGGGGATGGGAACGGAGAGGGTTTCAGGAGAAGGACGAGTGGCATGTCAGCTGGAGGACACTGCCCAGGCAGTCACGCGGACATGGGGAGAGGACCCAGCACACCCGGAAGATTGGCCGGTCTCTGGACCTCGGGTAGCACGTGTGGGTGAGAATTTCTAGATGTTGTTCGTCAGTCACTCAGTCGTGTCCGACTCTTTGCGACCCTGTGGACTGCAGCACACCAGGCTTCCCTGTCCTTACTCGTCCAGAGTCAATGATGCTACAGAGAACTTCTCAACATGGGGTTAAAGATGGACAGTGGAGGCTGATTCTGGAAGACCCGGATGCAGGTGGCCAAGGGGGAACTTCATTCCTTGAGTAGTAGGGAGCCATGGAACGTCTTTGAGCAGGAGAGTGACTTGGCTATTGTCCTCTGACACATCCAGAAAGCCTGCTGGGAGTTGGTAGAGTGGACTACTCACCAAGGTTGAGATGCGGCCAGTCTTCTCTCTGGCTTCAGGCCCAATCTTGTCCCGAGAGAGACAGCCCATTCTATTTGGTGGTAATGAATGAGCACCCACTGTGTGCGAGGTGGGGCTGAGGGGCCAGCTCACAGGTCAAGCTCCCATGAGCACCCTTCTGTCCTCCGATGGGGTTCTCTGCACCCTTAATATTCAGGAAGGATTTCTGGGTGGCTTCTCTTTGTTCTTTCAAAGTGTATCTTAGTCAATTATTGTGCGTTTATACAATTAGTATAATTACATCTAACTACATAATTAGCGTAAATACATGTAATGATTTAAATAGAACGTGCAGTCACAACACGTCCTGGTGTAAAAATCCTTATTAAAGTTGCTTTTAGAAGAAGGCTGGGAGCTGTCGTGTTGCATAGACGCAGGCTTCCCAGTGGCCTTTGAACCTGTTTGTGAAGAACCTAAGTCAAGAGCGCTTTAAGCCAGAGCAGCAGCTGCCCCAGAAATGCCCTCAAATGCACCAGTCGCGGACTCGGGGGCCAGGGGTGGGTGTGGATTGGGGCTAAAGAGACACTGACCGGGGCTGGTAAGGCTCAGGTGTGTGGTGGTTTCCAGTGGCCGTTGAGGTACCAGTGTCTGTACACCCACATACACACTTTCTTTGGAGCCCACGGCCAGGGAAACGAATAGCACAGAAAAGGCCAGGCTCTGACTGAAGAAGCCAGGGACTCTGGGACAGGATGGAGTCCGCCACGCCTGGGGCAGGAGCCAGGCTGCCTGCGAGATGAGCTGGGCTCGGGCACATGACGGGACAGCACCCACACAACGCATCGAAGGGACCCGGGGCAGTAACACCCCGCTTCCCTGCCGAGCGACCCTCCATCACTAACTACGCTTCCTCCCCTGCTCGCCCGCATCCTCCCAACTGCTCTGCAAAGCGGATGGGGCAGAAATGACAGCGTTCACTATACAGACGAGAAGATGGGCTCAGAGAGGTCGGCGTGTCTGCGGTCACCAGGCTGTGCGCTCAGCGGGGACAGACCCTGGACGCCTGGCTCCTGCCCCAGGCTCGGCAGATTCCATCCTGTCCCAGAGTCCCTGCCTTCTTCAGGACAGAGCCTGGCCTTTTCTGTGCTATTCGTTTCCCTGGCCTCGGGCAGCATCTGACCAAGCTGGTCAGACTCTCTAGTCTGTGCCCCACGGAACGGCAGCTGGAGTAGGAGTCCTGGCCCCATTCCAGCCTGGCCCCAGCCCCAGCCCCAGCCCTAGACATAGCCCCAGCCCTGGCCACAACTCAGCCCTGGCCCTGGCCAAACCCCAGTCACAGCCACAGTCCCGGCCCTAGACACAGTCCCAGCCGGACCACAGTCCCGGCCACACCCCCAGCCCCAGCCCTGGCCACAACTCAACCCCGGCCCTGGCCAAACCCCAGTCACACCCCCAGCCCCAGCCAAGGCCACACCCCAGCTCACACTCCCAGCCTAGGCCACACCCCCAACCACAGCCTAGGCCACACCCCCAGCCCCAGCCCAGGCCATACCCCAGCTCACACCCCCAGCCCCAGCCAAGGCCACACCCCAGCTCACACCCCCAGCCTAGGCCACACCCCCAGCCCCAGCCCAGGCCACACCCCCAGCTCACACCCCCAGCCCCAGCCCAGGCCATACCCCAGCTCACACCCCCAGCCCCAGCCAAGGCCACACCCCAGCTCACACCCCCAGCCTAGGCCACACCCCCAACCACAGCCTAGTCCACACCCCCAGCCCCAGCCCAGGCCATACCCCAGCTCACACCCCAGCCTAGGCCACACCCCCAGCTCACACCCCCAGCCCCAGCCCAGGCCATACCCCAGCTCACACCCCAGCCTAGGCCACACCCCCAGCCTTAGCCCAGGCCACACCCCCAGCTCCCACCCCCAGCCTAGGCCACACCCACAGCCCCAGCCCAGGCCATACCCCAGCTCACACCCCCAGCCCCAGCCCAGGCCATACCGCAGCTCACACCCCAGCCTAGGCCACACCCCCAGCCCTAGCCCAGGCCACACCCCCAGCTCCCACCCCCAGCCTAGGCCACACCCATAGCCCCAGCCCAGGCCATACCCCAGCTCACACCCCCAGCCTAGGCCACACCCCCAGCCCTAGCCCAGGCCACACCCCCAGCCCCAGCCCAGGCCACACCCCAGCTCACACCCCCAGCCTAGGCCACACCCCCAGCCCTAGCCCAGGCCACACCCCCAGCCCCAGCCCAGGCCATACCCCAGCTCACACCCCAGCCTAGGCCACACCCCCAGCTCTAGCCCAGGCCACACCCCCAGCCACAGCTGGGCCACCTGTCTGGCAAGACCCATGCACACAGATGCTCCTTCCCTCTCTGCCACCCTGCTGCCACAGCCCTTGTCCCTGCCTCCCCTCTGCCCAGGCTCCCAGCCCCTAGATGTTTCCTCTCTGCAGCTAGAAGGATCTTCCTACAATTCACCAGAAATAACCAAGTCACCACCCTTTGTTTTTAAAAATGTTTTCCAGCTTTATCGAGATGTAGTTGGCATATAACCTTGCGTAAGTTTAAGATTCACAATATAATGATTTGAGATATGTATATATTTCAACAGGAGCACCACAGGAATTGCAGTTAGCATATCCATGGTTATCCATTTTTGTGTTATCCATTGTCACCTCCATGGTTGTTTATTTTTGTGTGATGAACACCTACTTTTCAAATCTACTCTCAGCAGCCTTCACATTTACAGTATGGTACCACTGGCTCTAGCCACAATGCTGTACGTTATTTATCGCACAACTGGAAATTTGTAGTTTGTCATTACCGTCACAGCCCAGAGGAGCTAAGGAGACAGGATGACTCATGTCCTGTGGGATCCTGGAACAGCGAAAGAGCATTAGATAAAAACTAAGGAAACCCCCAAATAGAAAAGCTGGGTTAACCCTTCTCTGTTGCCTTCCCTCAGAAAATCGCCTTCATGGTGGCACTGGGCCTGGTGACGACGGAGCACTTGGAAGGTGAGGACCCCTGCAGTGGAGCTGGGCCTGGCTGCCGGGTGGGTGGGTCAGGTGGCTGACTGGGCATCAGACAGAAACAGTGGGTCTCAGATTCCCGGTCAGATGTGACCCACCTTCCACGAGGTCGGTGCTGAGTGCCTGGTTGTCATCACTGAGACCAAGGAGCCCACCCGCTCTCCCGGCTTGACTCTGCACAGAAACCTCTGTGTGTCAATGGAGGGGCTTTGTGGGTTCTCTGCCCCACAGTTGGAGGCAGCACCGTGAAGTGATAAGATCGGGGTGCCCAGCTCTGCCATGACTGACGGCTCAAGCTTGGGCAAGTCACCCAGCTCCTCTGGGCCTTAGTTTCTCCATCTGTAAAATGGGATAATAGCCAACTCTTCCTCCTGGGGTTGTTGGCTAGAACCAAGAGGAACAGCAGCCACCTCCCCTTCTGTCAAGTTGGCCTGTGGACTCATGTCCGCCCCAGACCGGTCGGTGGAAATCAGCACACTGAACAGACAGATCATTGTGGCACTATAGGTGCCGTTTGACTTCACCGATGAGAGCAATTGCTGATGAGCTCTGTGCGTCGTCACAGAATCTCAGGGCCTAGAAAGCATAGAACCAACCATCTCGCGGCACATGTGGGGAAGCAGAGGCCAGAGACATTGATTCGCTTGCTCAAGGTCACGCAACTAACCACTATCAGGCCCGGGATGGCATCCATGTCTCCTGACTCATGACCCAGAGTGTTTTTCCACGATTCCAACCTCACTGCTAAAGACATTTTATAAAGTGAGAATACCCCTGCGCTCAGAGAGACCTGGATTCAGGAAGGAATTGAATACCCCGGCGCCCGAGGCACGGACCAGCTCTCACCTCAGGTGAAGGTTGTCTCCGGGACAGCACATGAAGCCGGGGGCGGGAAGGGCCTTGGCCAGACCACCCATGCACGGCCGAGTCAAGCGTGCCCTGGAGGTGGGTCCAGGCCTTTCCACGTCCACCTCCCCTTGCGTTCCCTGGGTCTGACTTGCTCTCTGGAAGCAGCTGGGGTGTAGGTGGTGGGAAGGGACGGGGCGTGGTCCGGCCACTCAGATACCCTGCTACATGGACCTGACCCCGGTGGGGATGTCCCATGCAAGGACCCCTCCTCTCATGGCCCCCCTGCCTTCTTGGAAGGAGTTCTGTTCATGTCTGAATCCTCCTGCTTGAACCTGAGTGTAGGGAATCCGGCTGTGCATGGCGGCCTTTGAGAGACATTTCTGCTCTGTCTTTGGAGCTGTGGAGGCAGCCTGGGGTGGTGGAACTGGCCCGAACAGTCGTGTCAGAAGTCCCGTGTTCAAGTCCTGACCGTGCTGCTTAGAGCTGGGCGACCTCGGGCCAACTCCTTCCCCACTCGGAACCTCACTCTCTTCATCTACAACTTGAGGAAAGCCGCTTCCTCGGACTTTGTAGGGTTGTCATGGCAACTGAGCTAAAAGCACTCTGCAAATCCATTTGTGATTGTTATAATTTGTGTGAACAGTCCTCATTTTACAAACTCTGCTCCCTCCTGCCCATGATACCCCAAATATTTTTTTATTTGTGTTTATTTGCATCCTAACTTCTTCTGCAGAGGGTCTGAGGTACCTTATGGGAAACACACAAATCATATTGGGACAGTATCGAAGGAGAAGTCAGATCCGAGAAACAGAGACTAGGATATATTGTCAAAACAGCTACAGACAGAGAGGCAGGGCCCACCTGGCAGCCAAAGCAAAACGGGGAAAAAATGGGAGGGAAAACCCAGTTCTCGAACTGCAGGAGGCTCGCCACGCCAGGCCCTGTAGGGAGGGCGGTGTTTGTTGTTGTGAGGGTAGGCTGGCTGAGCAGAGCAGGCACCTGCCTTCCCAGGAGCCCTCAGCCTCACTCTGAAGCTCAGTCTGGCCACAGTCTGACCATCAGGCACCAGCTGTCCTAAGGTCCCAAAAGAGGCATCCCCAGGCTGGAAGATGGCACATGGGGCCGTGCTGAGAGTGGGTGCCTGGACTCTGGATATCCCCCACCCTCTGCCCAGTCGGTCCTTCACCATGAGGCCAGCAGCTCTGTCCTGCCTCAGAGTGAACGATTCCAGGGCCCCCAGCCCACTCAGGGCCACTCTGGGGCCCAGATGCTGGGCAGAGGGGCTGCAGGGCAGGAGGCAGTGCCCAGGGTTGGTAGAGTTAGCGTCCAGGGTTCCCAGGGCAGGAAGACTCCCGTAACCACTGTATCTGGGCCTTTTCAGAGATCCAGAGCAAACGCCAGGAGCGAAAGCGGAGAAGCACAGCCAACCCCGCCTACAGCGGCCTCCTGGAGACAGAGGTGAGGGGCCCGCCAGCCGCACACGGGGCGAGGGGTGGGGGAGGCTCTGCGGGGCTGGCCTCCTCACCTGCCCCTCCTGATTAGAGCTTAGGGCATGACAGTGAACAGCCCTGACCTCCTGGGTTCAGAATCTTGTGAGAGACAGAGGCAGAGGACCACCGTGTCAGTGGGTTCTCAGGCGGGCTGCCCCGGGGCTGGGGCTGGGGCTGGATGCAGGTCACAGCCAGCTGCCTGATTCTTCGTCCCACTGATCCGGCATGAGGTCTGGTCGCAGGCAGTGCTGGGCTCTGGTCCTCCTGGACCCCTTGGGCCCAACTGGAGCCCGGTGGGCTCAGCCCTAGCTCCTGACTCAAGAGAGGCCACAGAGAGGAGAGCCTGGGAGGGGCTGGGCCAAGCGAGGCTGGGGAGAGGGTTGGCTGGAGGACGAGAGGGAGAGACCGTGACTTCACTGAGTTCCCTCTGGGTGGAGACATGAGGCCAACAAGGAGAGACCCGGCCTGGGATGCCCACCTTCCCCTCCGCCTAACCCCCTGAGCCCCAGTTCCGTCACATAGTGGCACCCCAGCTCTAAGACTGCTTCTTACGATGGGCAGCGTGCACTCCCCTCAGATAGCTGAAACTGGTCAAATAGGATGTGACGGTTAACTCCAAAGGAGGGAATGCCCCCTTCATCCAAATCCCATGCAACACACGCACCATCCCCCCACCGCCCCCCCTGAGGTTGGCTGCAGCCCCCTAGGAGGTGATGAGAGTCACCAAACGCCAGTCAGTGATGCCCTTTAAGGATGCAGCTCAGGGAGCACCCAGCCCCTCTCAGCATCACATTCCCAGGGAGGAACTGAATGCAGAATGGGATTGCCTTGCCCGTGCACATCAGAGTCCAGAATTCTCGGCTAGAACCCAGATGTCATCTCCCAGAAGCCAGGTCTGCCGGGGCTGCAGATGCTCTGGGCTTTCCTGTGAAAAATGCCCTGGAATCTTGCCCTGAAAGGGAAGCCGTTTCATGAGGGCTCTGGAGTCGGGTGGCCCTCCTGAAGTGGAGCCAAGTCTGCAGAGCCCCAGGCTCTGGCACGTCGCGGAGGCCAGCGAGGCCCTGAGGGGCCCAGAGGAGGACAGGAAGATGCTGCGCTTGCTTTCCCCCGGGGAATTCTTGAGTCGGGGCCAGTTGTCCCACATCTGCGGCTCACCAGCTGGACCTCACCGGGAGGGGACGCCCGTGGGTGCCCTGTGGGGAGAGCGCCCTCTGTCCCTGTCACATGCTCCCAGCCCACCTGCCTGCCCTCACTGGTACCCTCCCGACTCCTGCTCAGAGCACACGCATGTTCACACCCGCTCACTTCCTCCCTGACTTTCTGAGCACTGGGCCCCGTTTGTGAGAGGGGCTGAGCTGTTCCTCCAGCTCCAGCCACGGAAACGACATGTCCTCTGTACAGGACGGGCTCTGTTGGTTTTGCTTGCGATGGATGTGGCCCCTGCTCTGGGGGCCAGGCCATACCCTCGTCTCCGATGTCTGTGGCCTTGACCAGAAATGACCTGATTAGCGAATCAGGAGCTGATGCAAAGCCCTGTGACCTTGAGCCCTGACAACATGTAGTTCCGTGGGTCTCTCTCAACCCTGAACATGGCCCAAACACGTTGAGGGAGACGGGTTTACAACCCGTCATTCAAGTCTATAGCCGTTGTCTTGCCACAGCCAAAGCCACCTTGAACCACCAGGGTCTGAACCCATGTGGCCTGTAGTTGCTAAAGCCCAGGACTAAAGTCACCTTCTGGAATGTACTGGAAACTTCTTCATTTACACATGATGAGCCAAGGGTCACTGTTTGTTGTTAGGTTCCTGAACCTCATGCTAAGAAGTGGGGTTTGGGGAGTCAGTCCCTAATACGCCTCGTTTCCCGCCTGAGCCCAGAAGCTGCTGAGAAAGAAGACTTAGGAGGCAGACAGATGGACAGCCAGATGCCTGCTTTGTTACTGATTTGCCCCACCTGGACACCTCTAGCCATCCTTCCTGAAAGAAGCAGGCGTGCCCACAGGAGCCGCGATGGGGCTGAGCCATTGTGGCTGTCGGGCAGAGCCTTTGCTGGCTTTTGCCTGTCAGGCAGAGCCTTTGCTGGCTTTTGCTCTGGCTGACCTGCCTCTCCCTCCCCCATGCCCACATCTGTCCCCATTTCTGCCCCTGGTCTCAGGTGTCCAGCTGGAGTCCAGAGCCCAAGGTGGGGACCCCGTCCCGGGTGAGTCCTGGGCTGGGTCTGTGTCAACCAAGGACAGCCCCCTGTGATTCGGTTTGATTTTCTGTCTCTGCAGAGGAAGCGACTGGCATCCAACTATCTCAACACACCCCTGTTCCTCACAGCAAGAGGTAAGCGCTTCTCCTGCAGGGCTGCTGTGGGGCTGGGCTCGGCCATACCTTGCTCCCCTGGCTGCCGCCCGGCTACCCAGCCTGCCCCGTCTGCGGCCGCGGCCGGACAGCTGCTCTCGTGGGCAGCGTGTCACGGCTTCCTGGGCCCTCTGCGCCCCGCTGCCCTCACCCTCACCTGTCACGTGACCTCCCTGAGCCTCGGGTTACTGGTCTGTATAAAACCGGCCCGTGACAGTGCCAGCCTCTCAGAGCTGGGCCAGGGACAACAGGGTGAACGTGCCAGCTCTGTGTAACTGTTGAGTGCAGTGCACACACACGAGCTGTTCTTCCCACTAGACTATATAATTTCCAAAAAATAGAAGGAAAACTATTTTTGTGATCATTAAATTATGTGGTTTGGCCATCCCTCACTGGAATGGAAGTGGGTTATGGTTGAAAATGAGTTGACAGTGAGCCACTTTGAGGGATCCCTGGAACAATGTTTTCTCCACTGGACAGCTCGCTGCTGCCACGTTCCTCAGGGAGCTTAGGGGCCACGATGAACCTCTTTTTTGATGGGTTCTGGCCATGACCAGGGCAGAGATGTTTACTTCCATGATACCCTGGGTGAAGACCCAGGAGTTGGTGGGGCCTGAGATACTACCAGCATGCCCCTGGTGAGGATCCAGGAGTCACTAGGGCCTGTGATACTCCCAGAATGCCCTGAGGACCCAGGAATCACTAGGGCCTGAGATACTCCCAGCATGCCCCTGGTGAGGACCCAGGAGTCACTGGGGCCTGAGATACTCCCCGCATGCCCCTGGTGAGGATTCAGGAGTCACTAGGGCCTGTGATACTCCCAGCATGCCCTGAGGACCCAGAAGTCACTGGAGCCTGAGATACTCCCACCATGACCCAGGTGAGGACCCAGGAGTCACTGGGGCTTGAGATAGTCCCAGCATACCCCTGGTGAGGACCCAAGAGTCACTGGGACCTGAGATACTCCCAGCATGCCCCGGGTGAGGACCCAGGAGTCACTGGGACCTGAGACACTCCCTTCCACCCTGGGCCTTGTGGACTCTAGTCCTGATCAGTGCTCCCCTTGGCCACTAACGTGTTCTCCGCCCTTCTTCCCTGTGCTAGCCAATGAGGACCCCTGCTGGAAGGTATGTGTCCCTTGGTCTTCACACCTGGGTGGGTGGGACATGCTTTCCACAGATTCCAGGTAGGGCCACTCCTGGCAAGGGGCCGGGGCCCCTTGGCCTGCTGCTGTGAGATGGAGCAGAGGGCCTTGGGCTCCACGCTCAGTGCTGAGGGCTTTGTACAGCACCAGTCCACTTTCCAGCCTGTCCCACAGAGTTGGGCAAAACCACAGGGCTCAGCCCACAGTTCAAGCAGGAGCCCTCCGGACACAGGGACCCCTGGAGCCGTGACAGCCTGCGTAGAAGCAGCTGATGCTGAGTGCCAGGGCGTTGTCTGGCCTCACAGTGTGACCTTGGGCAGAGTTGGCCCTCTCTGGGCCTCATTCCCCACCTCATTAGGGACTGGACTCGGGTCTCAGGGTCCCACCCCACACACCTACATTTCCATGACCTTGTGAAACCCCACCCAGCATGCAAACACTACATCCCTGCTTCCCAGGATGCTTGTTGGTCACAGCCTTACTTGTGGGCATGTCTTCAGGGTTTATTCAGTACTTTTCTTTACTCAGTTTCAGACCTAATTCTAAGTTTCCAGTCCCTTCATGCCACAGTCAAGCCACTAAAAAGCAACGTGTGATGATATTTCCATTAGACCGTGTTGTTTGTAGCCCTAACCGTGTGGTGTCACAAGTCCATGCTGGCAGGGGGAGCGTTTGTCCACAGCCACCCTGTGCCTGGCCAGCTGGGGCATGGGGACAGGAGGTGCCTTGAGCCTGAGTCCTGCTGCGTGGAGCCCACAGGCCTGGGGGGGCCTTGGCTTTGAGGCAGGAGACCAGGAGGCTCCTCTTCCTGGTTTGCAGGCCCGCGCTCACTTCATTATCCCCCGTCCTCGGGGCTTAGTCCTGTCTCCCAGAGCTGCTGAAAACCTTGGCGGAAGAGCTGGGTCCCAGGCAGGTTGAGGTGGCAGCTGCCTGCCCCCCGCCCCTGCTCCCTGCCCCCTGACCTGTCTCCCACTGTCCTGTCTCTTCCAGAATGAGATCACCCATGATGAGCTCTGTGCTGCCTGCAAGCGAGGGGCCAACCTGCAGCCGTGCGGCACGTGCCCAGGGGCCTACCACCTCAGCTGCCTGGACCCGCCCCTCAAAACAGCACCCAAGGGCATGTGGGTGTGCCCCAAATGCCAGCAGAAGGTATGGGAGGCCGTGTCTGCGTGTGGGCGACCCAGCCCTCACCTTCACCATCTCCCTGAACTGCAGGGCTCTCACTCACCGGGCACAACATCTGAGGCTTCTCAAACCGTCCCTGCTTCCTGGGTCATCCCCACCGTGGAGACGGGGAGGGCCAGGCTGGGGCGGGGCGAGAGGCAGAGGGGCTGGGTAGGGAGCTAGGCTTTGCAACCTCAGCACAACTGACCTTTGGAACAGGATAATCTGTTGGGGGTTGCTGTCCTGTGCCCTGTAGGGTGTTCAGTGATGTCCCTGGCCTCCACCCAGTAGATGCCAATCACAGCCCCCATCGTGGCCATGTCAGACACCGCCAGTTGAGGACCATGGGTGTGGAGCGAGCAGAGGTGTCCCTCTGCAGCTGATTTAGCGATTCCAGCTTAGTGTACTAATAACACAAACCACAAAAAATAGCACCAGTTAACACATTAGAAAGTCGCTCATTTGTGTCCGACTCTTTGCGACCCCATGGACGATACAGTCTGTGGAATTCTCCAAGTCAGGATACTGGAGTGGGTAGCTTTTCCCTCCTCCAGGGGATCTTCCCAACCCAGGGATCAAACGCAGGTCTCCCGCATCGCAGACGGATTCTTCACCAGCTGAGCCACAAGGGAAACCCAGTTCTCACTGATAGCAACATGCAGATGAAAAACCATCAAATTAGCAAAAATGATAACATTCCCTTCTGGCAATGATGTGGTGAAATGAGCACTCTTAGACGTTACCTTAAAAATGTGTACACCTTTTAAACCTGGTGTCTTGCTTTGAGTAGTAGAACCTACGGAATAGTTCAATACAGGTAAAGTTCTGTGCAGAAGGAAGTCCCTCAGCTTCTCTTTATAAAAGGCAAGAAAACAGGAACACCTGGCTTCCCCACAAAGAGTTGGTGAAATAGATTCCGGCACTTTACTCAGTGAGAGATGATGGGGTCACTGAAAATGATTTTTTTTTAAAAGGAATTTGGAATTCTTTGGGACTTGTTCACTATGTGGGATTACGTTTTTAAAAAATAAAAATTAAAAAAAAGAAAACAGGTTTTGTAGCTGCTGTTTAGTTTGACCATCAGCCATCTGACTGAGAAAAACAGGGTGCAGAACAGAAAACCTGGGTGAAAATACTTGCAAGTGTTAATATTGTGTGTGGCTGGGTGGTGGGATGTTTCAGTGCTATTCTATAGAATGTGGTACTTTTAAATCATTGGGGAATCCTCTTCATTTCGGTGAGGAAGACTCTTTACTGCTGTGGGGAATCCTCTTTATTTTAGAAAACATTGAGTTCCCATCATACTGGGTTTTGTGGGGACCTGAGGAGAGGGGGCGTGGCAGCCCAGAGAGCTCGTGCCCGTGCCCCTGTCTCCCTGTCCTCCCACCCCAGGTTCCTCAGCCGGAGCATGGCAGGCCCTGGGCTGCCCGCTGGCTCAGTCCCCCATCTGCCCTCCAGGCCTTAAAGAAAGACGGAGGTGTGCCCTGGACCGGGATGCTGGCCATCGTGCACTCCTACGTCACCCACAAGACAGGTGAGACATCGGGGCAACTGGGAAGAGGCAGCGACACCCTTCTGTTCAACCCCGCCCTCGGACTGCTGGACTCACTTTGGGCCCAGCAGAGGCTGTTCTGATCCAAAGCTCTGAAAAGAGGGAGCCTGGGACTAATCCTGAGTGCAGGGCAGCTACTGCAGAGGTGGAATTTCAGCCCCTGAGCATCTGGCAAGAGCCTCTGGCTCCTGCAGGAGAATGTGGCCAGAGTGACCCCTAGGGATGGACCTAGGATTCTTCTTGCCCCTCCTGCTCAGCCACGGCCCAGCTCCGGCCTACCTGCCATTCCCAGTGGGGCCTGGGACCCAGGCCCTCTCCTAGTCCTTCCTCTTTCCTAGTCAAAGAAGAGGAGAAGCAGAAGCTGCTGCAGCGGGGCAGTGAGCTGCAGAGCGAGCACCAGCAACTGGAGGAGCGAGACCGGCGCCTGGCCTCGGCGGTGAAGGTGTGCGGGGCGGGCGGGGTCTGCCCGGGGCCACAGGATGTCGCAGATCAAAGTGTTACTGTCTGGTCACTGACGCCCCAGAAGGGGACGGACTCAGCAGCGTCGTTCAGGGACTCAGCAGGTGGGGAGGGCAGCTCTGTGGCTAAGTAGCACATAGTTATCAAGCCGTCGGACATCTGGCTCTGCTCCTTCTCAGCTCTGTGACCTCAGCAAGGCCCTAGCTCTGAACCTCAGTTTCTTCTTGTATAAAGGGAACATGATGGTTTCTTCTCTGTAGAGTGGTGGTAAATGGTGGTGGTGATGCTGGTGATGATGGTGATGGTGGTGATGGTGGTGATGATGGTGATGATGGTGGTGATGGTGGTGGTGATGGTGATGATGGTGGTGATGGTGGTGGTGATGGTGATGGTGGTGATGGTGGTGGTGATGGTGATGGTGGTGATGATGGTGGTGATGGTGATGGTGGTGATGATGGTGGTGATGGTGATGGTGGTGGTGATGGTGGTGGTGATGGTGATGGTGGTGATGGTGGTGATGATGGTGATGGTGGTGGTGGTGGTGATGGTGGTGATGGTGATGGTGGTGGTGATGGTGGTGATGGTGGTGATGATGGTGATGGTGGTGATGATGGTGGTGGTGGTGGTGGTGGTGATGGTGGTGATGGTGATGAATTTGGTGGTGATGCTGGTGGTGATGGTAATGGTGGTGGTGATGGTGGTGGTGATGGTGGTGATGTGATGGTGGTGGTGGTGGTGGTGGTGGTGATGGTGGTGATGCTGGTGGTGGTGGTGGTGATGGTGATGGTGGTGGTGTTGGTGATGGTGATGGTGGTGATGCTGGTGATGGTGGTGGTGATGGTGATGGTGGTGATGGTGGTGATGGTGATGAATTTGGTGGTGATGCTGGTGGTGATGCTGGTGGTGATGGTAGTGGTGGTGTTGATGGTGGTGATGGTGGTGATGGTGATGTTGATGGTGGTGTTGGTGGTGGTGGTGGTGATGGTGATGGTGGTGATGGTGGTGGTGATGCTGGTGGTGGTGGTGGTGATGGTGATGGTGGTGATGGTGGTGGTGATGGTGGTGATGGTGATGAATTTGGTGGTGATGCTGGTGGTGATGGTAGTGGTGGTGTTGGTGTTGGTGGTGATGGTGATGTTGATGGTGGTGTTGGTGATGGTGGTGGTGGTGGTGATGGTGATGGTGGTGATGCTGGTGGTGGTGGTGGTGATGGTGATGGTGGTGATGGTGGTGATGATGGTGGTGGTGATGGTGGTGGTGATGGTGGTGATGGTGATGAATTTGGTGGTGATGCTGGTGGTGATGGTAATGGTGGTGGTGATGGTGGTGGTGATGGTGGTGATGTGATGGTGGTGGTGGTGGTGGTGGTGGTGATGGTGGTGATGCTGGTGGTGGTGGTGGTGATGGTGATGGTGGTGGTGTTGGTGATGGTGATGGTGGTGATGCTGGTGATGGTGGTGGTGATGGTGATGGTGGTGATGGTGGTGATGGTGATGAATTTGGTGGTGATGCTGGTGGTGATGCTGGTGGTGATGGTAGTGGTGGTGTTGATGGTGGTGATGGTGATGTTGATGGTGGTGTTGGTGGTGGTGGTGGTGATGGTGATGGTGGTGATGGTGGTGGTGATGCTGGTGGTGGTGGTGGTGATGGTGATGGTGGTGATGGTGGTGGTGATGGTGGTGATGGTGATGAATTTGGTGGTGATGCTGGTGGTGATGGTAGTGGTGGTGTTGGTGGTGGTGGTGATGGTGATGTTGATGGTGGTGTTGGTGATGGTGGTGGTGGTGGTGATGGTGATGGTGGTGATGCTGGTGGTGGTGGTGGTGATGGTGATGGTGGTGATGGTGGTGATGATGGTGGTGGTGATGGTGGTGGTGATGGTGGTGATGGTGATGAATTTGGTGGTGATGCTGGTGGTGATGGTAGTGGTGGTGGTTGTGGTGGTGGTGGTGGTGATGGTAGTGGTGGTGGTTATGGTGGTGGTGGTGGTGATGGTGGTGATGATGGTGGTGATGGTGGTGGTGATGGTGGTGATGGTGGTGGTGATGGTGGTGATGGTGATGAATTTGGTAGTGATGATGGTGACAGCAGTGTCAGGACCTGGTAAAAACTTCTTAAATGTCGTATTTCATTTAATCCTCTCAATAACTCTATGAAGAGGCCCTGTGATTATTCCTATCTTGGAGTTTTGGACATAGTCTCAGGAAGTTGAAGTTATTTGCCCAAGCAGCAAATGATTCAAATTCTAACTTGAGGCATCAGTCCTTAACCACTTTACTGTGATGCCATGAAACCTAAAAGGCTAGAAAAAGCCATGAACACAGCAGGCAAGAGAAAGAGCAGAGAACCGGCCAGCAAGCTCAAGGTCTTTCTGAGGGGCTGCAGTTGAGCCAGAGCAGACTCTGAGCTTCCTCCAGCAGGAGTGGGGAACGGTGTGGTCAGCTGGGAGCCCCCAACCACAAGGGAGCACACTCCCACATCGCTGCACACATACCAGTTCCAGCCTTGAATCTTAAACCAACTTCTCCTGTGGATCTGACTGCCATTGTGTTCCGTTTTTTGCTTCTGGCTGGTGTGTGATGCCCTCTTCCTGGTTTCTTTCAGCCTCTGTGAGGGAAGGGAGGGACTTTAGGAGAAGGGGCTGCCCTGGGTGGCATGCATTGCTAAATGCTGAGACCTTTCTCTCTGACGCCTTCCCTGAACAGAAATGCCTGGAGCTCAAGACGAGCCTGCTGGCCCGGCAGAGGGGCACCCAGTCGTCCTTGGACCGCCTGCGGGCCCTCCTTAGACTGATTCAGGGTGATCAGAGGCTCCAGGTCACCATGACGACCACCAGCCCCGCCCCACTGCTGGCGGGGCCCTGGACCAAGCCCTCAGCAGCAGCCATGCACTCTGCCCTCCAGCACCCCCAGGGGCACAACTGACCCCCGAGGGACCGGTCTTCACAGCCGCGGAAAGTCACTAGGACCCTGCTCGCGAGACCTGCGGGTTCTGTCAGCCTTAATTCATACACACTATGAATTTCAGACAAACCAGACAGAGACAGGAAAGAAGGGAGGAGGAGCTGAATGAGACTCCCGGACCCAGGACTCTGGGGATGGAGTCCTGCCCGCTTCCGGTCAGACAGGACGCCCGGAATCCAGCTGGGGGCGCACAGTCAGCTCCCCGCTGCTGGGGGGCTTGTCCAGGCCTCGGGTTTCTGGGCACAGCTGTCTCCTCGGCCTCGAGTCAGCCCCGCGCCCAACAGAAGGGCCGAGGCACCCCACGTGCTTGCAGGAGGGGCGCCGGGGACACGACGTAGCTGAGTAGTAGAGCTAGTTGGAGCGAGAGGTGGTAGACTCTAGGTAGACTCCGCCGCCCGTCCGCCCTCACGGGCCGCCCGGCGCGCGCCAGGCCTTCCAGACGCCCCCACGTCAGTGTTACTAGCGTTCAGAATTGCAGCTGTTTAACTTGAAGGACGCCCCCGAGGGGTCAGACGCTGCTGTCAGCGGGCCTCTGTCTGGCCCCTGATCTCGGGGGGTACCCTCACCACGCGCCTCCTCCCCGCCTCTGCTGACTTTTTGGATTCCTCTTGCCCTCGGTGTCTTTTTCTCACGGAGTTTCTGGGCGAGGTGGAGCTGCAGCCATGCTGGGGAGGCGTTTGGCAGGCTTTCCATCTGGGGTTGAATCGTTCAACCCAACGACCGAAGCCTTTTCTTTTCTCCTTTTGAAGAGCCGATAAAGTATTCCATTCCTCTTTTCTTGCCAGTACAGACACTATGCCAAAAAATAACTTTACATTTTTGTATGGCGTTTTTATTGTGAGATGATTTAATGTGAAGGGGACTTGGTGACTTTGTTTCCCGCTCACCGGGGTCTCCGCTGCCAGGGATGAACAGGAGCCCCCTCGGGCGGAGGGGGAGGCTGCCAAACTGGAGGGACCCAGAGCGGCTTTTAAGAAGTGGGGGGAGGGGGGAGGGAGAGACCAGTGGCCTCGGGAGACTGGAGGGTCCCTCTTCTTGCAGTCTTCCCAAAAGTGGAGGGAGGGCGCCCGCCATCGTCAAAGGGCTCCTGCGTCTGGGGTGGGCTGTGCAGGCTTGTCAAGCCTTGCGGCTTCTCCAGTCCCCGAGGGACTTAGAACTTAGCACAATAGGATGAACATCTGGGAGCCACGGGGCTCCCACCCCCAGCATATCACACGGTGCCGATCGCAGTGCACACGTGTGCGTGCGCACACGTGGCCCCAGACACGCACACATGCACGCATGATGCCAGCTGCACAGCCAGGGGGCTGGCCGGCGCCCCACACGGCCTGCTCACGGCCCCTCCTATCATTCCCATGATTCCGGGAAAACTGTGCTGTACGATACAGATCTATTTTAATACACTTAACACTGGGTTGAACAAGATTTTTATATTCTTTTATTGATGAACAAAGTGAACTGTGAGACACACGTCTTATATATTGGTTACTCTAGATGCCGATTATACATTACCACGTGGCTTGAGATGTAAATGTCTTCAGGTTCCTTTTTTTTTTTTTTTTTTCAGTTGGTTGGCTTTCTTCTCTGATGGATTGAATTATGATTTTGAGAAAATTGTTAGTGGGAGGATGTGAAAGGTGGGACCCGGGAGGGGTAGCTGCCCGTGTGTCTGGAGACTTAGTTTGCTTTGGACCAGGGAGGACCGTCCGATGGCTAGTGAGGATAGAGGAACCGTGTTTGTCTTGAATATCCCGATGTAGTTTCCTTCTGTACGATGCATTAAACTCGATGGATGGTTTCAGAGCCCTGTGGTTTGTTTCCTTGCCTTCAACAGAGAGGCCTCGGGGAGCACGGGGTTGGGGGGCAGGGAGGTGGGGATTGGAGGGGGTAAAGGTCAGGGTCCTGCCCTCAGCCCACCTCAAGGGAAGGAGGGAAGAGAGAACCCTGGGCAGGGCTACCACACACAGATCCCCCAACCCCTGGCCCTTTTAGGGCCAGGATTGACAATCGAAAGTAACAGAAGCCCAGAGCAGGCTCTGTGCGGAGCCAGGGGCCACGTGCACACTGTTCCCCCCCTACTCCCCCCCCTCCTCTCAGGATCCACAGGACTGCTGTCTCTGCCTCCTGGGCAGCATGGCCCCAGGGTCCCACAACTGCCCTGGGTCTTAGTCACACTGGGAAGCCAGACCGCCTGCATCCTTGCTCCAGATGTGATGTAGAGGCCTCTGGTTGGTCCAGCTGGGTAAGGAGCCCATCGACGGACAGTCAGCTGTGGCCAGAGAATGGAGTCCCCAGCGGGGTCTGCTGCAGCCAGAGGCTTCTGCTCCCCGCCCCCACCCGCTCCCCTGCCCGGGCCCAGACCGGTCAGACGGCTTTGGCTCTGCTTTGGGGCAATCTCTGAACACTGCGCGTGGGTCCGTGTGTGCGGCCCCAACTCCTCCTGTGTTCTCACGGGCCTCGCCTCACCTCCTGGCTTTCCGTGTATCTGTGCTGGTATCTCCCCAGCCTTTGTCTCCAGCCCAGACCTCTGCCGTGGACTCCCGCTGCCCACGGCCAGCCCCAGCGGGCATCTCGGAAGGCCTGGTCTCCGCTGTCCAGGCCGTCTGCCAGGACAGCTGACGTCTCAGAGGCCAGCCCCTCCGTCCCGGGGAGCTCAGCCTCCTAGTAACGGGGGCTGGCCCTCCACTGCGGTCAGTGGCCACCTGTCAGGTGCGCTTCCCGAATTGCAGCAGGATGTGCTGATTAACACCTCGCCCCCCACGCCGCCGCCTCGTTCTCACCTTCCGCAGCCTGGACCACCGCCAGCACCGCCTCTGCAGTCACCTCCTCCGTCCCGCGTGGCCGGCGCGACAGCGCCTCCGTTAGACCCCGGCTTTCCCTCCTCGCTCAGCAAAAGCTCAGGTCCTCAAGGCTGCAGGTCCCGCCTCCTCCAGCCCCTTCGGCGTCCCCTCCCACTCCGCTCCACTTCCACGGCTCTGTTCTGGCCACGTGGCCTCTGTACACCGCCTGGAACCCACAGGGCCTGCTCCTGCCTCAGGGCCTTTGCACATGCGGTGTGCTCACCCGTGTGCCCCTTCCCCCCGCCGTCTCCCTGAGTAGCTCCCCCACTTGGGGACTTGACCACAGTCCCCTCTCAGGACAGCCATCCCCAGGTTCCCTGACCAAGACCCAGCATTTCCTCCCCTTCCTGGGTCTGACTTGGGACGTTCCTGACCTGCCGTGAGTCACCTTCCTGTGGTTTTGTCCGTTTCTCGGAGGCAGGGAGCTCGGAGGCTGGATGTCCGAGATGAAGGTGTCAGCGAAAGGGCTGGTTCCTCCTGAGGCTGCGGGACAGACTGCTTCCGGCCGCCGTAGACGCATCACCCGTCCCCTGCTCCACCTGACACTTCTCCCTGTGGGTGTCTGTCCACATCATCCTTATTCATCAGGACAAGTTGTACAGGATGAGGCTCTACCCCAGTGGTCACACATAAACTGTGTCATCCTACTTCTGAATCAGGTCACGTTCACAGATACTGGAGGGCTAGGGACTTCAGCGTCTTTTGTGGGGGACACAACCCATAACAGACACCTTCCACGGGTCCTCTGAGATCTGCTTCTCGGAGGTTTCTCCCCGCAGGACCAGCCAGGGCTGCCCCCCTGGCTTTGTCTACCCCCTCACAGCCCACGTAGTGGCGTCCTGCCCAAGACCCCATTCCCCGACGCCCGACTGTGTGCCTGCCCCACCTGGCTCCTTCCTGGGACCTGCTCTGACATGCCAGCCCCTCCCAGGGGACTTGAAGTGCCAGGACCTAAAGGGGGACACACCCAGGTCTCATGGCCAGCAGGTGGCTTTATCCCAGTCCGTGGTTCTCTGACACTCTGCCTCTCTGGACGCTGAACACTGGTCATCCACTGGGGCCCGAGTGGATGGCTGAAAGCTGCCCCAGCCTAGTTGCAGGCACCTGCACTCCGGACCTGGCTAGCTGGCCAGTCGGGGGCTGCAGATGGCGACCTGGCCCCCAGGTGACTTCACCGAGCGTGAGGGGACAGATGAAGGGGCACAGGCTGGCCAAGTGCTTCTGACCACACGCTGCCCCTCCCTGCACTTTCAGCCCAGACTGCGGGTCCCATGGTGGTGGGCAGCGATCCTTAAACTAGACTCTGCTGTGCCCCCACCCATCTCCCAGATGCCCGGGGCTCCCCGAGAACAGCCCCTGCAGGGTCTGTGATGCTGCTCGGGAGTTCCTGGTCCCCACCTCGATGTCCTGCCCTCCCCTGTGCAGCAGCTCAGGGTGTGGCTGGGGGGCTCCCCAGGTACACCCCAGGGAGAAGTCTGAGGCAGAGGTGGCTGCAATCTAACACTGTGAGACCACCCTGCTGGGCCACCCCAGCCTCAGCCTGTCCTGCTTCAGGCGGCTGCTGCTCACCCTACCCCCACCCCCTGCCTCTGGTGCCCCCGGGAGGACCCCACACCAGGCCGCAGAGAGAGCTGGGTGCTGGCCGCGGCTTCTGCTACCCTCACTGGCTACCTCTTGCTTGGCGAGGCCCCAGCACCCACTCCAAGAATCCCTGGTTTCCAGACAGAACGGAAGGACTCCCATCTACCCACAGGCAGCTCTGATCGGGTCCCTGTTGTCATCGGGTGGCAGAGACCCACTGGTTCCAGTAGCATCGGGCAGGTCCCTGCGGGATTGGGCAGCCTGGCGGGGGAAGGCTGGCCCCAGGAGGGTGTGTGTAAACGTGCTTCCACCCCCAGCTTCCCCAACAACACGGGGTTAAGTCAGAAGGAGGAGGGGTCCCTGCCACCTCCACTGCGGGGGCTCGAGGTGGAGGCATTGCCCAGAAATCGGGGGGCAGGGGCAGCCCGGGGTGGGCCACCTCTGGAAGCATGGCACTGGTGTCAGAGCAGGCTCACATCAGCCCCAGAGAATCACTGTGTGCGTCACTTCCAAATTCATGGTCACTGACTTCACGTTTACTTCTTGACCTCGCTATGTGGCACGCAGGATCCTGGTTCCCCAACCAGGGATAGAACTTGCACCTTCTGCAGAGGAAGCACAGAGTTCTAAACACTGGACCGCCAGGGAAGTTCCTCAAATAAAAAAATAATTAAAGTTCCTGTATTATCACCTCCATTATCCTCTTAAACATCACCAATGGGCTTCTTTTTCTTTTCTGTTTGTAAAAAATAGTTTTAAATACTGTATTTCACTCTTACAGAATTTCCCTGTTTTTAAAGATTTTTATTTTTGTTTTTCAGTGTGATTTCCTCTCTTTTCATTTACTTTAAGCATATTTTCCTTTATGAACTTGAAGGTGTGTATAATAGCTGCTTTAACATCCTTGACTGCTATTTCAACACCTGCATTATTTTAAGGTTGGTCTCCATTAATTGTTTTTTGAGGTGGCGCTAGTGGTAAAGAATCCTCCTGCCAATGCAGGAGACATAAGATACGTGGGTTTGATCCCTGGGTTGGGAAGATCCCCTGGAAGAGGGCATGGCAACCCACTCAGGTATTCTTGCCTGGAGAATCCCATGGACAGAGGAGACTGGCAGGCTACAGTCCATGGGGTCACAAAGAATCAGACACAACTGAAGTGTCTTACCGTGCACACATCGTTTATTTTAGACTAGATTGCATTTTCTGTTTCATTGTATGATGAATAATTTTTAATTACATCTTGGATGTTGTGGATATTATGTTGTAAAGACTCTGGGTTCTGTTATAGTCCTTTGAAGAGTGCTGGTTTTTGCTTGCTTTAGCAGGCATTGAACTGGGCCCTAACTGCAAACTCAGTTGGTGGCTCAAACCCCAGTTCAGTTCTTTTATCATTAGCTGGTGTCTATCCTACATTTGTGACTCAGCGATCAGGTAGAACTTTAAACAGGGTTTAAATGGTCAAAATACAAACTCTCCCTGTCTGGCTCTCTCCTGTCCAGAATTCCCTACCCACCTTCTAGTGACTGTCCCAGATGCTAACCTCTGCTCTTTGGGCCAAACAGACTGCTGTTTCCTATCGTCGATGTAGCCATTCTAACGGAATTGCCGACTTTGGCCCAGATCAGATTAAACGCCACGTAAAGGACGCTCGTCTCGGACCGTCCCTTTCCAAGCGTGTCCCTCCCTCCAGCCCATCCTCACTCGTTCCCCAGGGCCTGCACATTGTCGATCTTCTCTCTGCTTACCCGTGTCCTTTTGTATTTTGTCTAGAGTTTACAGATGTTGTTGTGGAAAAGTCAAGTCCCAAGAGAGTTATTCAGCCATACTGGAAGCAGAGCACTTATTTATACTGAGTCCTTAGAAAAGCTTGTATGTATGTGTGTGCCCGGTGGCTCGGTCGTGTCTAGCCCTCTGTGGCTCCATGGACTGTAGCCCGCCAGGTTCCTCTGTCCATGGAGATTTTCCAGGCAAGGATGATGGAGTGGGTCCCCATGTCGTCTTCCTGGGGATCTGCCTGACCCAAGAATCGAACCCTCGTCTCTTGTGTCTCCTGCTTCGGCAGGTGGATTATTTACCACTGAGCCACCTGGGAAGCCCCTTAGAAGAACTTAGACTGAAGTAAAAGTTAAAGACCACCTTCCTACTCAGTTTTTTAAAAACTCCTTTGGGACTTGTCTGGTGGTCTGGTGGTTAAGAATCCGCCTGCCAACGCAGGGTACACCGGTTCGATCCCTGCTCTGGGAAGATCCCACATGCGCTGCAGCTATCGAAGCCCACACGCATTAGAGCCTGCGCTCGAAAACAAGAGAAGCCGCTGCAGTGAGACGCCTGTGCTCCTCAACCAGAGGCTAGCAGCCCCCACTCACCGCGGCTAGAGAGAGCCTGAGCCCAGCAACGGAGACCCAGTGCAGTCAGAAATTAAATGAAATTTGAAAACGCCTTCTGTATATTGTTCAGACGTGTAATAGTTTCAGTTCATAAACTATATACGACTGGGGCGTTTTAAAGCTTTACACAAGCGATAGCACCCTGTACTTATCATCCTGCGACTTCTCCTCTCCGCATAATACTCAGAGATTCAGTCACATGGAAACGTACAGATCCAACTTACACTTTACCTGCAGGACACTGTTCATTCTCATGGAAGTAACTTCCCTTCATCTGCCTTTTCTTCTAGTGATGGACCCACTCAGGTCGCCTCTGATTGTCTGCTCTGGCGATAACCCTGCAGTAATGCTCCGTACCTCCCTTTGTGGTTTATTTCTCTTGACTCACAGTTGCTGGATCAGCTTTAACTTCACCAGCTTGCTAAATTGTGATTGTACCAATTTACATCTCTACCAGCAGCGTAGGAAAGTGCCAGTTCCTCAAAATATTAACAATGCTTCTCCCCGGGTGGTAAAGTTTTAAATGATGCTCACTGCCTTTGTTTGCACTTTCTGTCAGTGAATTTCTTTTCCCCCTGAGCAATTATTTTTCTGATAACAAAACAGGAAAGCTTTTTGTTATCAAACCAACAGCAGGGCTTGCCCTGCCTCTTCCACCCCGTCTATATCTGGGGAGGACCCCACTTCGGGGCCCAAATCACTCAAGCCTGGGAGCTGCCAGGACCGTCCCCTGTCTCCCACCTCTCTCCTGCACCTGCCTGAGTCCTGTTCATACTGCGGTAGCTCTAAAAAGACATATCTGGGAACTTCCCTGGCGGTCCAGTGGCTAATACCTTGAGCTCCCAACCCCAGGGGTCCCAGTTCAATCCCTGGTCAGGGACTTAGATCCCACAAGCCATAACTACAAGTTCCCATGCTACAACTAAAGCTCCCACTTGCTACAACTAAGACCCAGCACAGACAAATAAACAAAAATGGAAAAATAAAAATAAGTAAATAAATGTTTTAAGGTATTGGAAGAAAAAATATAAATGAAAAATAATTTTAGAAATAAAAAAAGCATATTTTGTGTTTTTATTTGCTTTTCTCCCCAGCTCTTCTACAAGCCCTATGAAGGCAAGAAGTGTACCACCACCGCCCTACCGCCCAACCTCTATAATTGTGAGACTGTTACTCCTGGCACAAAACAGATGCTGCAAAGCACACAGAGTGGAGACTGTTCTTCCCATTATGCAACCGAGAAACAGCTCCAAGAACTTACCCCAGCCACACTCCTACATGGAGGACAGAAACCCAAGTCGAGCCTCCTCACTTTGGACTCCCCTTGCTGGGCAACATGACTCACCTAGGGTCACAGGTCTGTGAGTCTGAGATGTACCAGAATCGGGGAACCCAGTGCCTGCTCCCCCTGTGACGGCAGTCTGGGCTGATGGCAGCCTCCCATTGCTGGGCTCTTTGGAATGGACCAGCCACTTGCTCTGCCTACAGATGCTTCTACTCTGGGCAGGATTCATTAATTCCTGGTAGATGTCAGCTACAAGTCCTGGGCAGCCTGCCTAATCTCTGGAGTTACTTGAAATCTCTGTCATTTTTGCAAAAGTGAATGTTTGGGCAATTTATTTCACACGTCCTTGTCAATAGAGACACTCTGGGGCCCTCGTTCCGGCATCACGTCTCATTGTTTCAGGCTGATACGTGCCGCATGGGTCTCCAACACATTATCACCATAATTGTTTTCTCTTGCCGTGGAAATGGTGCTTTGATACAAGGGAAGGGTGACAGGACCACGCGGTGCTGGCGCTGGGATTCCGCAATTATCGCTTGTGAAAGGGAGGCTGCTATCAAAGCAGCCACAGGAGAGCGTCTCGGGGCCACCTCTCGGAGTCAGAAAATTTGAAACATATATTTCACAAATGCGCTCTGCACTGTAAACCTTTCTGCATAATGCATGAGATTTGATTTAATGTCGTTGTTAATTCTGGTGTTCACAGTGGTGTGCTCTTAAGGGAGCCATCATTTTTTTTATTTCAGACTTTTTTCTCTTTTCCTGGCAGCACAACTCTGAGGCTGTTTTCATGTTGTTCTGAAGTGTTTGAGAACAAGACGCCTTCTTGGGGGCGAGAGGTGCAGATGCCAGCTGTGCTTCCAGAGGCCGGTGGGGGCGGGGGGCGGCGGTGGGTTTGCCTTGGGCTCTGAACTGAACCCTTTGGGATCCGGGGAGCCCACTCAGGCTGGTCCGAGCCCCACCCCCACCCCCTCGTGCCTGACTGTGGTTGGCTGGATCTGGAAGGTTGTGTTTTTAAAAAAAGAAAAAAAGGATATACGAGAAAAGAAACAGAGCTTTGTAGGGGAATAGAAAAGAAACAATAACACTTTTCAAGTTGTCTAAGAGCACCTTTCTGGCTGTGCTTGGCTGTGAGAGGGAAAGCTGGAAGGAACAGCAAAGATGGGTAAGGAAGGATGGAGGGAAAGAAAAAAAGAAAGTGAAAGTCACTCAGTGATGTCCGACTCTTTGCGACCCCATGGACTGTATGTAGCCCACCAGGCTCCTCTGTCCATGGGACTCTCCAGGGGAGAGTACTGGAGTGGGTTGCCATTTCCTGCTCCAGGGGGTCTGCCCAACCCAGGGATCGAACTCGAGTCTCCCGCATTGCAGGCAGACGCTTTTCTGTCTGAGCCACGAGGGAGTGGGGGGCCAGACCAGAACCAGGAGTGGGGATGTGGAGAGACGGGTGAGAAACAGGGGCTAGGAAGAGACGGGCTATGCTGCTCAGATCAGCGGGCCCTGGGGTGCTCCTGGAGCCCAGGACACGGGGCCGGAACCTGGGGCCATGAGGGCACAGGCTGCGGCCACCCAGCTCGGGGAGGCTGGCATGGAGCGAGCACGGGCTGCAGCCTCTGGAGTCTACCCCGAGTGGAAGGCCGCCGGGCTCGGAAGGCCTGAACTTCCGCTGCTTTTGTGAACATTCGCCATCTACTTAGGGTGACTGCAGCTGCTGGAGAGGTGTGCCCAGGGCTGGGTGTGGGCTGGGGAGGTCACCTGGGTGACCAAGACCTGTTTTAAGACCAAAGATGTAGATGATTCTGTCCGGCCAGGAAGTGTCCAAAATACAGTTTGGCAGCAGACAAACCTTTTTTTCCTCCAGTTTTATTAAGAACTAATTGATATACATCATGAAGCTTTTTCCTTTCTTTTTTAAATTTCATTTTTAATTAGAGGATAACTGTGTGTGTAAATGTCACTTAGTCGTGTCTGACCCTTTGCAACCCCAAGCACTGTATGGTCCACGGAATTCTCCAGGCCAGAATACTGGAGTGGGTAGCCTCTCCCTTCCTCAGGGGAACTTCCCAGCCCAGGGATCAAACCCAGGTCTCCCGCATTGCCGGTGGATTCTTTTACCAAATGAGTCACAAGGGAAGCCTTTGAGGATAATTACTTCACAATATTGTGATGATTTCCGCCATACATCAGCAGGAATCGGCCACAGGTATACATATGTCCCCTCCCTCTTGAACCCTCCTCCCACCCACTGGGTAAGTTTAAGGCATGTAGCCTGTGGGTCTGATGTACGTGTATCGTGCAATGACTATTATAATAGGTTCAGTTGACATTCATCATCTCATATAGACACAATAAAAAGAAAACAATTTCTCCGTGTAATGAGAACGCTTAGTATCTAGTCATCAAATCGTTAGTTATATTCCTAACATTATCTATCTTATGGCTGAGGATTTGTAACTTTTGATCACTGTCTTCCAATTCCTCCTTCCCCACCTCCTGTCTCTGGTAACCACAAATCTGATCTCTTTTTCTATGACACTGGTGGTTTTTGTTTGGTTTTTGTTCTACATGTTAAATGGGATCATAGGACTTCTTCCTTCCTCTGCCTGACTTACTTCACTTAGCACAGCATCCTCAGCGTCCATCCACGTCGTCAAAAGTGGTAGGCTTTCCTAGTTTCTACAGCTAAATAATCCTCCACTGTGCACATGGTCACAGCTTCCGGGTCCTTTCATCCACCAAGGAGCACGCAGGTGGTTTCCAAGCCTTGGCTATTGCCAGCACTGGGCAGACAAACCCTGATGTCCACATGGGATCGTTCAAATGTGTTCAGACAGGAAGCCGGGCCAGGAGGTTGGATCTGATCAGACCTGCGGTGGAGCTGATTCAGTCTCAGGTCTCGTGGTTTCTGAGCCGGTGTCCTGGCAGCTGGAGGGGAGTGTGGAGTGTGAACACTCCCCTCCACTGTAAGGTGGGGAGACTGAGGCCCGGACCCCTCTCTTTGGCCCCCTCAGCACAGGGCTGCACAGATCCGAGTCCCTGCTCTGCCACACGCAAGCTGTGTGACTTAGAGTAAGTTCCTCTATCTCTCTGGTCCTCCAGGTCCTGGTCTGTAGATGAGAAACGAGATGATCGGAGCAGCCCCACCTGCCAGGTTGGGGAGGGACTTCACCAGGGAGGACTAATCCCCCCGGCCTCTCTCCCCGCCCCCTCGCCCCTCCCGTGGGAAGAGGAGGGAATATTATGACCATGGAAATCGGACGTCTGGAGCCAACTGCCTGCAGAACACATGGCCTCTGGCCCGTGTCCTTCCCAGGCTCAGCGATCAGGCGGTGTTTGTCGAAATCAGGGTGACTAGTTAGCGAGCGCCCTTGGCCACAGACAGAGCGCAGGCAGGCAGGGCCCTGGCCAGCTCGAAGCAGACACTTTGACCCCCAGAGAGGCTCCTGAGTCCGCCTTTTCCTCAATGTTCTCAGTCTGGGCAGGGAGAGGGCTGTTACTTAAAGCCGCTCAAGCCCCAACCATGAACGCCCACCTGGCTGGGCTCCACCAGGAGGCAGAGGCAGGTGGGAGGTGTTTCTGCAGCAGCCCCCACACTGCAGGGACCAGTAAGGATGGCAAAGTCTCCTCCCGGCATGTGGCCCGCGTGGCCGAGTGTCATCCTCAGAGCCCCACGGGAGGGACCCGGCGCAGCCCCTGACCATGTCCGTGTGGTGGCCATCCCAGCGCAGGTCAGAAAAGAACTTCCAGACATGGAGCATTGCAGAACGGAGTGAGTTCATTAAGAACAAAGAGTAGAGACAATGTGGGCACTGCGAGCACGGCAGGCCGAGCTCTTGACCCGTCAGGGAGAGCTGACGGGATGCTGTCTGAATCGCGGGCCAGCTCCAGGGAGAGCCGACACTTTCGTGAGTTGTTGTTCAGTCGCTCAGTCGTGTCTGACTCTTTGTGATCCATGGACTATAGCACGCCAGGCTTCCCTGCTCTTCACTATCTCGCTGAGTTTGCTCAAACTCATGTCCATCGAGTTGGTGATGCTACCCAACCATCTCATCCTCTGTCGTCCCCTTCTCCTCCTGCCCTCAGTCTTTCCCAGCATCAGGGTCTTTTCCAATGAGTCGGCTCCTCATATCAGGTGGCCAAAGTGTTGGAGTTTCAGCTTCAGCATCAGTCCTTCCAGTGAATATTTAGGACTGATTTCCTTTAGGATGGACTGGTTGGATCTCCTTGCATCCAAGGGACTCTCAAGAGTCTTCTCCAACACCGCAGTTCAAAAGCATCAATTCTTCAGTGCTCAACTTTCTTTATAGTCCAACTCTCACATCCATACATGACTACTGGAAAAACCATAGCTCTGACTAGATGGACGTTTGTTGGCAAAGTGATGTCTCTGCTTTTTAATACACTGTCTAGGTTTGTCACAGCTTTTGTGGGTTAGTAGCCAATTTATAGCCTCAAGACAAAGAAAATTCCTGCTGGAAGGGTGCTATTAGGTGATTGGTTAGGGGCTATAGGGTGAGCACAGGTGGGCATTTTTGCCTAACTTGGGGTCAGAAAACCAGCTGGTGATGATCAGGGGGCTCTTGGCAGCAGTTACAAAGGGGCTCAGTCTGTTCTAGAGGTGACCTTGGTTCTGGGCTCTGTGTCTGTGGTCTTGGTGCAAGGCCTCACACCTGTGACCTTGGACTGGGACTCCACAGCCCACCCTGCTGGGGCTGGGCCTACCTCTCCCAAGGAGGACATGCTGTGTCAGTGGGAGGGTCTCTTCTCCAGCACCTGCCACCAGCTCCCCCTCCTCCGCCCCAGAAGCCACAGGAGGACCAATGTCCTCCTCACCTGAATGGCCGGGACTTGGGGACGCTGTGCTCTGGCCTGGACACGACATGGAACCTGCGTCAGAGAAACGAGAGGATGCTCCCCTGCTCTCAGTCTGCTTGATCCTTGAAACGAGGTGTCACCCACTCATTGCTGGGCGCTGGGAGACGGCTCAGTGGGCACACGTCCCCTCCCTTACAGAGACGAGGACAGGCTGGGAGACGGCTCAGTGGGCACACGTCCCCTCTATTACAGAGACGAGGACAGGCAGGCAGGCAGGCGACCGCAGCCGCGGGTGAGTGGAGTGAATGCAGAGGTGAGAAGAGGCAGGAGGTGAGCACGGCGCCCACACCCTCCGCATTCAGGAAGTAGCCCCAGGTGTCCGTGGGATTTCCCAGGTAAGAATACTAGAGCGGGTTGCCGTGCCCTCCTCCAGGGGCTCTTCCCGACCCAGGGACTGAACTCACATCTCTGGTGTCACCTGCACTGTCAGGAAGGCTCGTCACCACTAGCTCCACCTGGGAAGATAAGGTGAAAGTGTTAGCTGCTCACTTGTGTCCAAGTCTTTGCGATCCCATGAACAGTAGCCCGCCGGGCTCCTCTGCCCATGGGATTCTCCAGGCAAGAATACTGGGGTGGGTTTCCATTCCCTTCTCCAGGGGGTCTCCCCCACCCAGGGATGGAACGCAGCTCTCCTGCTTTGTGCAGATTCTTTACCGTCTGAGCCACCAGGGAAGCCTTCCTCACAGAGTAGTTAAAAGTTAAATGAGGTCACGAGTGCGGGGCGGGCCCGACAGGTCGTGTGTCCTTACGGGAAGAGACACCAGAGAGCTGGCCCTTCTGGCTCCTGAGGACAGAGAGGAGGTGGCCGTCTGCACGTCAGGGGGAGCGCCCTCACCAGAAGTAAAGCCTGCTGGCACGCTGACCCTGGGTTTCTGGCCTCCACAACGGCAAGAAAAGAAGGGCCTGTTGTTGAAACCCTGGCCAGCGGGTATGTTGTAGGGGTCTGCCCACACTGACCCACTGGGCACCAGCTCTCCTTTGTTGGGAGCCCACCGGTGCCTGCCGCGGACACAGCGCCCGTCCAGGGTGAGACCGTGGCTTGGCCAATCAGGGACACTGGGGGCTCTTTGCTGGGAACGTGGAGCCGTGACTTTTCAGGGCTCCTCACTGTATGGGGCGCTGGGAACACAGGACCGGCCCGTAACGCCCAGGGCAGGACACGTCCTGCAGCCCTCGGGCAGCCGACGGCCCCGTTTCTCCCCCTCCTCTTATCCGCACCCTTTGCCCTTCCGCTGCGACCCTGGCCTTGGCCCGGAGGCCAGCTCTGGCCGACAGGGTGTGAGCGTTAGTGACGCCACCCAAGCTTGGAAGCCGCCGTGCTAGTGCTCTTGCTTGGGCTCGGCTCGTGTCCAGGGAATGCGTGCCCATTCATGAAACGGAAACGCAGCGCCTGCGGGAGGGTGGAGCCTCCCCAGACACCCTGGTGCCTGACACCTGCCAAGCAGGTCCTGAAGCGGCCAGAGCTGCCCGCTGACCCACCGACTCGCAGGCAGTGACCAGAGGCCGCTGCTCTAAGGCCCGGGGTCTACACGGTTTGTCATGTGGCATCACGGCAGCAGGAGATGCCTGGTACCAGGCCCAGCCCCCACATTCCCATTTTCAGGGGGCCCGGCCGAGTCCTGATCCTAACAGATCCATCATCTCGCCTGCAACTACCCAACAAGAGGGGCTGACGAATCAGAACCACAGAATTTTCACTGGAGGGAGGGTCGGTTCCCTAGAAGATCGTTTAATGGCAAGTTTACAAAACACAGATGCAGAGACCACCACTGACATTTCCAGCCCTAGAGGGGTCTCCAGGCCGTGGTCAGGGGACGCGGAGGGAGCGGGGGTCTGGCGAGGCTGGAGGCGGGTCTGTCTCCTGCAGCGCCCCCAGCGGGGACAGAGCCTCCGGCGCGGGGACTGCCCTGCTCGCCCGCCTGGGCCCCGCGCTCCTCTCGGCCGCTGAAGACCTTATCGTAGTACTCAATCAGCAGCTCGGTGAACAGGTTCAGAGGCACGAGGGCACTCAGGGAGGAGGCCCCCTGGGACGGCCAGATCAGATTCAGCCCGAAGACGCAGGCCAGGTTGGAGCTGTTCATTTTGTTCGAGATGCTCTCCCGGGACACCTGGGGTGAGAACACGGTGGAGACAGAAGAGGTGTGACTCTGCGCCCGGAGGAGGGCTGGAGTCGCCCGTCTGTAAAACAGAAGGGATGGGCCTTGACGCCCCAGAGGCCCACTGGCTCTGGCCTCTTAATCTCCTTCCAGAATGTCCGCAGTATCCCCGCCACATCCCATCCCAGCCTCCTCCTCCACTCCCAGGACTCAGGGGGTGGGGCCCTGGCACCGTGGGTACAGAGTGGGGCCCTGGCCTGCAGGTGCTCTTGGAGGGTTAACGAGAGAGTGTAGGGAATTTGCCTCCCCAAAGGGGCTGCCCCCTCATCTCGGCCAACACTTAGAGCAACTCCAGGGTGGGGAGAGGAGACATTTCTACTGTCTTAGGGCCCTCGGTGTGTGGCTCATGGTGCAGCAGGCCCAGGACACTTCCTGCTCAGGCCTCACACCGGCTGCAGACTCTAAGCATCCTTGGTCTGGGCACACAACCCCCTACCCCGTCCGCACCCCACCCCGTGACCTGCTGGGCAGAGGTGTGGCCCGGTCAGGCCTTGTAGGAGGCCCTTCGGGCCCAGACTGGGCTCCAGGGTCGAGGGAGGTGAGAACCCAGGCCTGGTCTGCCTGGGCACTGGCTTGACCCCCTCACCTCGTGCAGGAAGCCCATGAGGTAGCTGAGGACGGCGTAGTTGTGTTCTGGAAGGTTCTGCAGGATTTGGCGGCAGCAGGTCACCCGCAGGCTGCTCTCCACACCTGCCACGGCCCAAGGATCCTTCCTGAGCATCCCCTTCCTGCATCCCATCCCTCCGAGGACGGGCAGGGGGGTGGGGAGGTGGGGACAGGCTGCCCCACGCCTGGGCCTTGGGTCCCACTTCCCAAGGAAGCTCTGCTCCGAGCTCTGCCCACTTCTTCACCTCGGGCACCGCGACTGCTCCCCGCCATGACCCCTGGGAGCCAGATCACCTTATGGATGGGATGGTCGGTACAAACTATAGGCCGAGGGCCAGGAAAGCTTTATTGGCGCAGACCCACATCCGTTCATTTGTCCATGGCTGCTTTTGCATGGTGGCTGAGTCTGGCACACACAGCCTAAAATAGTTACTATCTGACTCTACAGAAGCACACGGACCCTGCTCTGGACTAACTCAACCTGTTTCCCGTCCACAGCTCAGGGCCCCACACCCAGCAGGGTCTGGAAGCAGCCAAGCAACCAAGCGCCCCCAGTGGCCCCCCACCACATACCCCACTGAGCTCCATAAACTGCGAGTGCAGACATGCTACTCAACACACATTCGCCCAGCTCCTGCTGCTGACACACACGTGCACACACAGACACACCTTGAGCTCCCAGCACCCTAAACCTCCTCCCACTAAGCCTTGGGCATGGTGACTGTGGACTAACACAGCCTCTGCTGAAAGACGGAGTTCCCTGCTGTGAACGTTCTTGTTGGTTTTTCAACAGAAGTCATTCTTCCATGAACTCAAGTGGTTGCCGGGTAATTTGAGCAGACTAGGAATTCCCTTGCAGTTATTATTTCCAAGGAACCAACAAGTCTCATTGCCCTGGATCTCTGCTTTCCAGACTCGACATCTTTCTAAGAGCTGTGGTCCCAGAACAGATATGGAGCATCGTCCACCCCTGGGTTTTACTATGGTTCCTGGAAGAAAGAAGGAAGTGAGCAGGAAGGAGCAGCTCACTGTCACAAAGCCACCATGAACCAAGCGCTTACCGTGTGCCAGGAATCATGCCAAGCAGTGTATGACCTTTCATTCTCAAAGCAACCCCGATTTTATGCAGACGAGGAAAGTGAGCTCAGAGAGGTTCAGTGACCTGCCCAAGGTCACACAGTTAATGTGTGCTGAAGCCCAGACTAGAGTCCCATTCTGTTCAGCTATGAGCTGGTGCTCTAAACCTTGCTATAGCTTGGCGACTATCCCTATGGCAGTTGGCTTTTTTTCCTGGACACCACAGGCCACCTGGGCAGCCCATTTCCTCCAGAGCATTCTCTGCAAGGACTTCTTGCCTCACTCCAAGAAGACACACACCCCACCTGGGCAGGGTTGCCGATACAATAGAGGATATCCAGTTCAATGTGAATTGAAGATAAACAGCAAATTCTTTTTTAGTGCAGGTATATCCTGTTCAATATTTGGAACATATTTATTCTAAAGAGTTTAGTATACTTACTTACACATAGATACATGCTTACACTAAGAGTTCATTATTTACCTGAAATTCATATTTGACTGGACGCCCTGTGTTTTTTAAAAGCTGAATCTGGCAACCCTATGCCTGAGTCACAGTTCAGTCAGGCTGAGTTGTTGAATGACAGCCAACAGGGTCCACAGCCTTCAGAATAACTAAGCTGATAGAAAGACAGGCAGCTATTAAAAAGAATGAGTAGAGGTGCAAATGAAGAGGAAAGAAGTAGCTCATAATTGCAAACTTTCCACAGGAACTGCTCTAAGATGGGGCCAGGCAGCTCTGTCTATCACCAGGTTTTGGCTGGAATGAGAAGTACTTTCTCGGGCAGGATTTTGTTTGGGTTGGAGTCACCGTCCTAGGGGTACAGCCTCGAGCCTCTAACTCTCATTGTTAGAAACGATCAGAGTGCCTGTTCAAATCTCTTCGTGTGTGGGGGGGGGGGGCGGGGCAGGGAGGAAGTTGGGGCTCGGCTGTGTCTATGGCTTGACACCTACCAGGAGCTGAATCCAGTTTGGGGAGAACACTGGGGGCAGAGGTCATCCCATTGAAAGCATTGAAAGCAACAATGTTTGATTACGCTGCTTTCCCAGCATCCTCCAGCATCTCTGACACGCCCTCGTTGTTGTTTACTTGCTAAGTTGCGTCTGAGTCTATACGACCCCATGGACTGTAGCCCGCCAGGCTCCTCTGTCCATAAGATTCTCCAGGCAAAAATACTGGGGTGGGTTGCCAATTCCTTCTCCAGGGGGAAGATCCTCCTAGCCTAGGGAATGAACCACGTCTCCCGCATTTGCAGGTGGATTCTTTACTACTGAGCCACTTAGGAAGCCCTGACGTGCCCTCACTGGCTGTTAGGAGTGATCAGCGCCACGGCCCTCGGTGCACCTGGTCCATTCCAGAACGCCGGCATCACCACGCCCGAGAGCTGCCGCTCACATCACGTCTCCCCAGCATTCTCCACCGATCTGGGGAGACTCTCTCCTCAAACTCTAGTCAGGCTTTGTTGAGTTCTTTTATTAACAAAGCCTCTGGTTTCAGGCTTCTTTTTGTCTCTGCACTGTCCAGCTTTACAAAGAGCCGTAAGTTAGTGTAACGGGAACCTTGATCACCCTTGCCATCTGATGGGTCCTCATCCCCCCATCCCCCACCCTCTAGGGGATGTTGGGCCGCCTGGTCTGCTGCTGGCAAGGGTCCTGTTGGATCAGTGCAGTCAGAATCCGGCCCCCGCCTACGCCCACGCCTGTTTCCTTCGAGTAACCTTCCATCCACAGACCGCCCGCCCGCCAGCTCCTCGGCTGTAAAGCTTCTCCTGCTTGCAGTATTTGGGGTTGAGCCCAGTCTGCCTCCCCGCTGCAGCGGTCCCTACGCCTCTCACGGTGCCCCCCTGCCCCACGACGGGTGCCTCACTGTGCTCTCTCAAGGGCCATGCACAGCAGGCGGGGGTGGCTACCCTCCTTTCTAGACGAGGAAGTTGAGGTGCTAGAAGTAGAGACTCTGGGGAACAGTGCAGGGGGGTGCACTCTGACCGGGGCGATGCACCCCAGATCTAGAGATGCCCTCCGAGACCGCGCCTCTGGGCCCAGGGGCATCTGATAACCCCTGACCCCGTGTCCCCCAGCCATGGACAGGGCTGGCCTGGCCGAGGCTGGCGGGGGTCCGGGAGGGACAGCCCCTCTCCTGGCCCGCAGCGCCGGAGGGAAACAGCAGGAGGCCGAGCAGCCCCGCCCCCACCCACCTGGCCTTCGGCTGGCACCCTGGGCACCCCTGGCCAGCACCCCGGCGCGTACATACTGGTGATCTCGAGGATCTGCTCATAGGCCTCGAAGGTCAGCAGCGGCTGGGGCAGCTCCCGCAGGAAGGTCTTCAGGATCACGGCTGGGAGGTGGATGTCCCCGTAGTCATCGAAGTTCACGGGCTTCCCTGGACACACAAGGGCGAGCGTCTGAGTTCTGACGCTGGGCTGGGGACTCCAGCTGCAGAGCAGGCTCGGGCCTGAAATGGCTTGAAACCTCCTGAGGGGAGGAGCCCGACGCCAGGACACAGCACTGTCCCGCCCTGCCGATGGTGTCACCTGCCCTCCCCTGCCTCTCACAGCGCCCGGTGGAGGCTGGGGACACTGGGCTTTTAATGAATTAATTTGGCACCACCGGGTCTTCGTTGCAGCATGCGGGATCTTTGATCTTTGTTGCGGCACGTGGGATCTCGCTCCCTGACCAGGGATTGAACCCAGGCCCCCATATGAGGAATGCGGAGTCTTTGCCACTGGACCACCATGGAAATTTCAGGGGTACACTACTGATTCTCTGCCATATGACCCAGTCCCGCCTGGACAAGAGCATCCTGAGGTCAGGCCTGGCTTCCACTGCCCCCAGGCTTGAGAGGGGAGGCTTGGGGTCTGGGCACAGACTCACCAGGGCAGCTATCCCCCCAGTCTGGGCTATTCTGGGGTCGGGGGTGGGGGGAGCTCCGCTGGCTCGAGTGTGGGCTCTGTGGCCTCAGAGGCCCCTGTGAGGCTGGCCAGGCAGGAGACTGACAGGGAGGGTCTTGGGGAGCCACTCACCTTGGTTGTAGAGCCGCTGGATCTCGCGGACTGTCTGGACACTGGCTGATCTCCGGAACAGGCCCTCGGTGTGGAGTCCTGTGGGGAGAGTCTCCAGGCATCTCACAGGGCCCAGCATCTGAGGTTTCTGGAACGTTCCGTGACTCCCCCTTCCCACGCATCCCCCCACCGTGGCTGGCAGGGAACACTCTCCAGCCTGGCTCGTCTTCTCCCCGCTAGCCCCACACCCACCTTTGTTTATTCCTCTTAAATCAAACCTTTTCTGTATTCCCCAGTCCCACCTGATTCCCCACCTCTGTGGACCCCAGAAAGGGAGAGTGGAAGAGGCTGACGCTTCAGGCAGACAGCTGGGGTCTGCCCAACAACGCTGCCTTGGGCCAGCTATGTGACCTCAGAGAAAGCACTCAGCCTCTCTGAGCCTCACATGCCTTGTCTGCCAAGTAAGCCAGGAGAGCCTGCCTCCAAGGGCTGTGGGAAGGATGAACGGGGGTAACACACGGCCCCAGCGCAGCCCCCAGGACGCCCCCAAACATGCTGCTCCCCTTTCTCCCCAGTGTCTAGAGCCGACCTGGCCTATATGGCGGCCACTAGCTGCCCATGGTGGTTTACATTTGTGCAATTAAAATTAAATCCAGTAAAAAATCAAGTTACCCAGGCTCGGCACACGAGCCACACACGCAGTGCTCCGTTGGACGACGGCCACATATGGCCAGTGGCTCCCGTCCTGGACAGTGCAGACAAAGAGCATGCCCACGCTCACCAGGACAACACCGGGCCCCAGACCCCCATGCTCGCCACTCGCCCCTCCAGCCTCTCTCCATGCTGAAGTTGGGTGAGCTATTTGACACCTACATCCAAACCTCATCGGCTCTGGCACAGAGGTCTTCCTGTCTCCATCAGTGATGGGAGAGCTGCCTGCGAACCCATACCACAGACCTACGGGTCTGCCTACTGCTGCCCAGCTCTCCTGCCCAGCGCCCCCTGCCCGCCCCTCTAAGCACTCTGTCCAGCCCCCACCGGCTCCACGCTCCTCCTACCTTCACCCTCTGCACCCGCTGTTCCCCTTGCCTAGGGGCCCCTCCTCTCTTTCTTGCTGAGTGACTGTAATAGGCAGAATTCTGACATGGCCCCCAGGCTCCTGGGCCCTGGGGTCCCACGTACTCATTCAAACACTAATCTAGATGCTGGAGTGGAGGGGCTCTGCAGAGGGAATTCAGGTCCAACGTAGCTGAGCTGAAGGTATGGAAATTATCTAGGGTGGGTCTGGCCTAATCAGGTGAGCCTCATAAGAGGGACCCAGGTTCCTCCTGGCAACACAGACTCAAAGCGTGTGGGGCAAGGATTTGAGGTGTGGGGGTTTCTCCAGGGGGAGGTCACACAGCAAAGAAAGCAGGCTGCCTCTAGGAACAGAAAGAGACCCCTGGCTGACAGCCAGCAAAGACGCAGGCAACTTGGATCTACAACCGCAAGAACTGAACTTGACTGATGCACTGGATGAGCATGGACGTGGAGTCTTGCCCAGAGCCTCCAGAAAAGAGCACAGCCTGGCCGGCACCTTGAGTTGAGCCCAGTGAGACCCTGAGCAGAAAACCCACCCCCTGTGGCCAGACTTCTGACCTCAGACATTATAATACACTTTAAGCTCCTAAATTTGTGGCTATTTGTTACGCAGCTGCCCGCGTGTCAGAGCTCAGGTTCCCCTGACCTCTAGGACCGGCTCACCCCTATCGTGTCAGTCTGTAGCTGTCATAGCTACAGCCCCTGGAAGGGACACAGGCTGTGTGTTGCGGTCACCATGACAACCCGAGAGCCTAGACCAGGGCTGACTGCAGTCGAGTGTTCAACGAATACACGTTTAATCCACATATTCTTCATCAAACGCAGAGGGAGTTCCTACTATGGGCTGTTTGTTTTGTTAAGTTTTTTTTTTAAATAAGGGAATTAATTTTTTTTAAAAAGGAAAACTCCCTTCCACAGTTTCTATGAAACTTTTCTATCCACAAGTTTTTTTGTCCATTCCTGAAACACATAACGGAAAGGGCAGTATTGCTAATGACAGAGCAGAAGAAACGTCGAAGGAGACAGAGCGCCAAGTGGCCAACCACAGGCCCTGCAGCCCGAGAGCCGCGGCCTCAGAGAGCTTTGGGCGCCTTGAGCGGGCAGTTCCTGGGGCGTGCTGGGAGCCACCCCAGGGACCCCACTCCCCTCTGATGCACGGACCCCCACAGCTGCTGCATCTGAGTCTGCTGGGGACCACCCCGCGCTGGCAGCCCTTTCTCTCGAGAATGGTCTTCCTCCCGTTAGGGTAAAAGACACCTCCGTGCACCTTTCCTGTGGATCTGAGCTCTAGCCTCCGGAGTCTAGGAGGAGCCACAAGACTCACCCCCAAGTCACTGAGCACACCCACCCCGCTGGCAATGTGTCTACAAACCAAGCGTGTCTCTCGTGATAAAGGACCAGAGGTGTGTGAAACACCACGCATATCACCTCACTTAGGCTCCACGGCAACCCCGTGCACCAGGCGCTGTTATCACCCCACCGGACAGATGAGGAAACAGAGGCCCAGAGAAGGAAGGTGACTCGCCTGAGGCCACACAGCTAGCACGCAGTGGAGCCAGGGTTCAAACCAGAGAGGCCAGGAGGCTGGAGCCACTGTGCCCGGGCCTGCCCATCCCGGTCACCCCCCCGGGCCCAGGTTCCAGCTCCTCCCATCCTCTGGCCTGTGCGGCGCTCAGGATCCCAGAGAGGCCTCCAGGAGACGAGTCCCTGGCACCCCTCACCTCCCCTGGCTGGAGCCAGCTCTTACTCACCTTTCTCTCTCAGGTATGTCACTGTGTATCTCAGCACCGGGGGGATGAGTTCACCTTGATTTTTGTCTTTTAAGCTGAGGGGAGAGAAAGGAGGGCAACAGTTTTCACCTGGGTGTGGTAGGTGATCGTGATAAGCACAGGGTCCTCACCACACCTATGAGAAAACATGGGCCCGAGGTGCCGTACAGGGAGAGAAAGAGGCAGCCTGGGCCTCAAGGAGGCAAGTGGTCTGGTGGCCAAGAGAGGCAGAAATAATAAAAATGACTGCATTATCTGAGCGCTCCCCCAGAAGGGTGCACATGTTACGGAGGAGACCTGCGGTTGGCGAGGGCTCCACATGGGGCAACTTCTCTCTGGGTTTTGAGGGACGAGTAGGAGCTTGCCGAGGACAAAAGAGGAAAGGGCGTTCCAGGCAGAAGGAAACACACAGAAGAAGGCCCAGAGGTGTGAGAAGATCTGGCCGTGAAAGCAGAACCAGGAGACCGAATCAATCAATAGAGACGCTGTGTGAAAACCAAGTATGTTGCCTCGGACAGGCTGTTAACAGTCTCTCAAGTAGTAATTTGATACAGAGATTCAGGAAACTTTAAATGCTTTAAAGACAGGGAAACTTTAAAACACAGGTACAATCATACAAATGGCCCTTCCAGCCCCATCTCCCCACACCCCCGCTCAAGTGGCAGTCAGACATTTGAAGCCAGAGCCGCCTACACCGACCCATTCTACAGACCCCTGGGCTCCCTCTAAACATGTTTGTTTCTCTCTTTCCTCAGCTGCTGGATTTTCTTGCCCAAAAGGCAGCATATTTGAGAGACTGGGCTACATTGGGCCAGGCTCCTCTGTCCATGGGTTCTCCAGGCAAGAAGACTGCAGTGGGTTGCCATTTCCTCCTCCAGGGGATCTTCCCAACCCAGGGATCAAACCCAGCCTCCTGCACTGCAGGCGGTTTCTTTACTGTCTGAGCCACCAGGAAGCCCCAGCTAGACTGAGGGGCCAGGGCTCTGAAGTCAGACACTGCTGGCTGGGATCCTGCCCTGACACTTTTTAACTGAGCAGAATATGTTTTGCTGTTCCTAGGATGCCTGTTCTTTAAATTTCAGTGGGGTTAGTTGACTGATGTGCTGCTCAAGCTTGCTGTGGGCTTGTTCCATCACCTATACAGAGCAGGGTACTGGGGTCTCCTACCAGGATGGTGTATCTGCTTCTTTGGTGCCCCCAGATTTTGTTGCATGTATTTTAAAGTGAATAAACCTTTAAGATTAACTTCTTTATTATTACAAAACATTCCTTGTTACCCCACAGAAATCAGAATATACCACAAAACGGTTGTTGTTTGAAGCTAGGTTCTGGGGGAACTTATGACGCAGCCACAGATTAGGGGAAAACATGGTCACAAGCGGACAGAGCCGGGACTCAGACCCACGAGTCTGAGCCTAGAGCCCTCGCTCTGAAATATTATCTACTCAGTTTCCATTGTACTTTTGTTGGCCCCAATCAGATGGGAGATGGACACTGGGAAAGTCCAGGTGACCAGCTCGAGGTCCCAAAGCCAAGAGATGGCAGAGCTGGAGGCAAGGCAGCCACGACCCAGACCCATGCTCCTTCAGTAGCAATTCACTGGGGAGATATGATATCCGTCCTGCTTTCCATTTCCCTCTGAGATTTACAGAGGACCGAAACATGAACACATGGGCTTTCCAGGTGGTGCTGGTGGTAAGGAATCCATCTGCCAGTGTAGGAGACACAACAGACGTGGGTTCAATCCCGGGCCGGGAAGATCCCCTGGAGGAGGAAATGGCACCCTACTCCAGTATTCTTGCCTGGAGAATTCCATGGGCAGAGGAGCCTCGTGGGCTACAGTCCATGCGGCCGCGAAGAGCTGGACACGACTGGGTGACAGAGCACACGCACGGGCACAAGGAGGACCGCGTCACCAGCAGCGACAGGCCTCTGCAGGCCCTGATCGCCGCAGAAAGCTGGGTTTACTGCTGATTTCACTTCTACTGAAGCTTGTCCCACCAGGACTCCAAACGATAGTCCAGTTGGCAAACGGGCCCGGGGGATGGTCTCTGCTTTCATGAGGTCATGCTACCGTAGGAATGCAAGCTGGACACTCCCCACCCCTTCCCTGACTTGATTCCCTGTGTGTCCCCTCTGAGTGGGAGGACGAGGCTTGGGGCCCAAGTAGCGTCCAGGAGGTGTCCCCGCTGCACCCCGGGGAGGAGTGGGTGGATGGGTCCTTTTCTCCCAGGACATTCCAAAGCTGCAGGCGCTCTTCCTCCTCCATTTACTTTGGGAACCACACAGATCTACACAAGTCCTAGGAAATGGGTGACCCGCAGCCTGTCTCTGAGCCTCCCCAGCCTCCCCACATGAGAAAGAGACTTGCGGCCACCTCCCTCCAGGGAGGGCTGCAAGTCATAAACAGTGAACAACGGGAAAAGCTGTAAGCTGTAAGTCAAAGACACTGATAATTAAAATCACTGCAATGCTGAGAGCTGGGTGGCATCCCAGGCCAGACACAGAGGGCCCATTTCACGGATGGAGACCTGGATCCAGTGTGCTTATGAATAGACACGGAATCCTCAACAAAATATCAGCCACACAAATTCAGCAACATATGAAAAGATTATACACCATGAACACATGTGATCTGTCCTCAGACTACAAGGTTTGTTCAACACATGCAAATCAATCAGTGTAACATCACATTAACGGAATAAAGGGCAGAAGTCATGCGATCCTCTCAACAGAGCAAAAAAAAAGGTCTGACAAAATCTAACACCCTTTCATGAAAGGAAAAAAAAAACCCAACATTCAACAGAGTAGCCACAGAAGGGATTTTCCTCAACCTGATTGAGGGAATCTATGAAAAACTAGCTTCCTACTTAATGATAAAGAGACTGAAAGCTCCCCTCTAAGATCAGGAACAAAACAGGGGTGACCGTGCTCGTCACTTCTATTCAACACTGTACTGGAGGCATAGCCAGTGCAATAAGGCAAGACAGGGAAATAAAAGGCACCCAAGTTGGAAAAGGATAAGTATAACTATCTCTATTTGCAGATGGTGTGATCTTAGACGTGGAAAATACTAAGAAAAAAATTCACCAAAAGAATCTATTAGAATAAATGAGTTCAACTAGATTGCAGGAGATAGAATCAGCATACAAAAATCAGTTGTATTTCTATACACTAGCAATGAACAATTAAAAATGAAATTAAGAAGCAATTTGATTTGCAATAGCATCACGAAGAATAAAAACTAAATAAATTTAATAAAAAAGTACAGAACTGCTGCATGGAAAACTATAAAACATTTTTGAAAGAAATTTAAAGATTCAAATAAATGGTAAGACATCCTTGCTTCTGAATTGGAAAGAACCTGCCTGTCAATGCAGGGGACATAAGAGACTCCGGTTGGATCCTTGGGTTGGGAAGATCCCCTGGAGGAGGGCGTGGCAACTTGCTCCAGTATTCTTACCTGGAGAATCCCATGGACAGAGGAGCCTGGTGGGCTACAGTCCATGCGGTCACATAAAATTGGACACGACTGTAGCAACTTAGCATGTAGCACATTATTAAAATGGCAATAGCCCCCAAATTGGCCTACTGACACAGCACAGTCCCTATTGAAATTCCAATTGCTTTTTTTTGCAGAAATTGACAAGCCGATTCTAAAATTAGTAAAGAAATTCAAGGGACTCAGAAGAGCTGAAATAATCTTGAAAAAGAAAAGCAAAACTGGAAGAATCACACTTCCCAATTGCAAAACTTACTATAAATCTACAATAAAGATCATGTAACACCAGCTTACAAATCAATGGAATAGAATCGAGTCCAGAAATATACCCTCATCTGTTCAGTTCAGTTCAGTCGTTCAGTCGTGTCCAACTCTTTGCAACCCCATGAATCGCAGCACACCAAGCCTCCCTGTCCATCACCAACTCCCGGAGTTCACCCAAACTCAGGTCCATTGAGTCGGTGATGCCATCCAGCCATCTCATCCTTGGTCGTCCCCTTTTCCTCCTGCCCCCAATCCCTCCCAGCATCAGAGTCTTTTCCAATGAGTCAACTCTTTGCATGAGGTGGCCAAAGTACTGGAGTTTCAGCTTCAGCATCAGTCCTTCCAAAGAACACCCAGGGCTGATCTCCTTCAGAATGGACTGGTTGCATCTCCTTGCAGTCCAAGGGACTCTCAAGAGTCTTCTCCAACACCACAGTTCAAAAGCATCAATTCTTCGGCGCTCAGCTTTCTTCACAGTCCAACTCTCACGTCCATACATGACTACTGGAAAAACCATAACCTTGACTAGGCGGACCTTTGCTGGCAAAGTAATGTCTCTGCTTTTCAATATGCAGTCTAGGTTGGTCATAACTTTCATGCTCAATTAGTTCCTTACAAGGGTGTCAAGGCAATTCCATGGGGGCAAGAATAGTCTTCTCAACAGATGCTTCTTGCCTGTGTGGAGTATCAGGGAAGGCTTTCTGGAGGAGGGGATCAGAAGAGGGAATAAGAGCAGGCGATGAACTGGGCAGCAGAAAGTGCTCACATTGCCTGCATCCTATTAGGGCCCCATGGCCCCAGAGGGTACAGAGAGCAGGGTTTCACCTATGGTTAGAGGGGAAGAGGCGAGGGTGAGAAGTTACATCACAAGCTTGCCTTCCCAGAGCTGGAAAAGGCTAGAGCTGGGATGCGACCTGCCTCCCTCCCCCGTGGCCCCAGAGGCCCCTCCCCTTTTCCATCGCTTCACAACGGCCCAGTTCAGGGCTGTTTCCATTGTCCCTCTTCAGGCATGGCAGGCAGGCAAAGACTTCTTGAATCTCTGACTTCCCCTTAATATATTAACTTAATTAGCTCATGCTAAGGTGATAGCGTTCTGTTGTGTGTTTTTGAACGTAACTCAGTGAATTAACACTTGTGAATAGGATCTGCTTATGAATTTTAATGACTTTCATTCATTCACAGTCCAAACAAATTACATATTTGGTGCTTTATTTAATATGTTTATTGCCATTTTATTACAGTCATTTGCAATGAAACAGCATAAAATATTAATTTAAAGAGGCAATCGCATGGATTAGCTCTCAAAGTGGCACGTGCAGAATGGTTTTCAGAGGTTGCCCAACGATAGTCACCATTCCCTAAAGATGTAACGAACTGACAGGAAGAGCAACAACTGGTTCTGGAGCGGGGCTGGACCACAGCCTTTACACCAGGTATCCCCCGCATCTGCTGGCAGCTCCAGGCTGAAATGCTGCATCAGCACCTTCCAAAAGGCACCTGCTCGAAACACAAGGCCAAGGTGCCCTGGTGAACTTCATAGGCTGAGCGGTACCCAAATCACAAAGACCTCACACACACACACACACACACACACACATTGTACTCAAGCAGATGGCTTCAGAAGTCCACAAGTTGGGTGAGTTTTGCTTTTTGTTTTTCATTTTTAAAGCTTTGTTAGATGATAAGGAGACTTCCCTGGTAGCTCAGACAGTATAAAGAATCCGCGTGCAATGCAGGAGACCTGGGTTCAATCCCTGGGTCAGGAAGACCCCCTGAAGGAGGGCATGTACGGCTCAGTTGTGTGTGACTGTTTGTGATCTGATGGACCGTAGCCCGCCAGGCTCCTCCATCCGTGGAATTTTCCAGGCAAGAACACCGGAGTGGGTTGCCATTTCCATCTTCAGGGATCTTCCCAACCCAAGGATCGAACCCCGGTCTCCTGCATTGCAGGCAGACACTTTATCCTCTGAGCCACAGGGGAAGCCCAGATGATAAGGAGACTTCCCTGGTAGCTTAGACGGTATAAAGAATCCGCCTGCAATGCAGGAGACCGGGGTTCAATCCTGGGGTCAGGAAGATCCCCTGATGAAGGGCACGGCAACGCACTCCAGTATTCCTGCCTGGAGAATCCCATGGACAGAGGAGCCTGGCGGGCTGCAGTCTGTGGGGTCGCAGAGAGTCGGACACGACTGAGCGATTGAGACTTAGACACTTGCACTTTTCAAGGAGTGATTCTGAACAACAAGACGGGCAACCCAGAAGGTGCTCCTGCTCCCCAGGCTAAGGCGCTGACGATGCCAAAGCCAGCAGCCCCGCACGCCCACCCTGGACCCCGGGTATCAGCTCACACCCAGCCAGGACTGGGGCAGCAAACTCAGGGCCAGGCTGAAAGCACAGAGCCCATGGCAGAAGCCTCGGTAAAGCAGTCACTATGCCCTGCTCTGAGAGCCAAGTTCTCACCAGCGCTCCCCCAGAGCGGCCGGAGTCACAGCAGGCGTGTTCCAGGTCTTGCCTTCCTGAGGGCAGTTAGGGGGTGGTGGGGGCCACACCAGCACATCTTTACAATGTTTAAAAGCGGAAAAGGAAGTGCTGTTCGCTGAACTTTGCTCCAGATGTATTTATGGAGGTCATATATGAACATACGGTATATTCACTTTTGTTGTCTAGTTGCTGAGTCGTGTCCAACACTTCGCGACCCACGGACTGCAGCACACCAGGCTTCCCTGTCCTTCACCGTCTCCCGAATTGGCTCAGACTCACGTGCATCGAGTCGGTGACGCCACCTAACCGTCTCATTCTCTGCCGCCCTCTTCTCCTTTTGCCTTCAACCTTTCCCGGTCACTAAGTGCTCACAAACACCCGAGTCGAGGGAGCGCTGCTGGGTGTGTGTCTGACTGAGGGGGCGCTGACACCCCGCCACCCGGGGCCACCCTGTCCACCGGGCAGCGAGCGGCCACCTGAGCTGAAAGCAGTTCCAGGCAAATGAGACGATAAATCCGGTGCCTCACCTGCCCTGCTCAACCGCCAGTGGACAATACGGACCATGGCTGCCACTGTAGAAAGTTCTGGAAAACAACAGTCCCTTTCAGCTGCTGGGTCACACCCAAGGCGCCACTTCCGCCTCCTTACCCGGCCTGGGCCCTGCCCAGAGCCTCCTCAGCTCCTGACCTTTCAGTGTCTTAACATCCAGCACGGCTCTTAAAGATCATGGGATCTTTATACACAGACCGATCACACGGCATGTTTCTAACAAAAAACAACTAACAAATGAAACCAGGCAGATTGCTCCCTGGATCCACCACCCTCCAGGCCCTGGTTTTCCTACACATCATGCGGCTCAGACCCAACTGCCCCACGGGGCTCGTACGGTTTAAACAGCCCCTTCGTCTTCCATCATGTCAGCTGCCTCACACCTGGCCAGGTGCCGGAGACAGAGGCTAGGAGGAGAACAAAGAGCTTGCCTCTGAGCAGAGCAAAGAGCCTGAGGGGCTCCTCCCGGCGCCTGCTCAGATCGGGGCTGCAACGGAGGGAGGCCTTACATGCAGTCTAGAGCATCAGGGAGGGTTTCCTGCAAGAGGTACCACTATGATGAGTCTTAGAATGGACGAAGCTGGCCTGGATGGGGGCCTAGAATCCTTTTCAAGGAGTAAAGATTGACGGTCGCATCATGCAGAAACTCGCTGATTTTAGAAATAAGGAAACAAGCTGAGAGGGGCGTGAGCTCAAGGTTCACATGGCCAACAAGGGTGAGACAGGCAGGACGGGAAGGATACACCGCGGGAGCAACAGTCCTTACAGCCGGGTGGCTGAGCCCCACGGGGGTTCACTCCCCACTCGGGCAGCCCCACGCCCTGGGCGTCAGTGGGAGGGGCTCTGTGCTCACCCAAGAACGCGGGCCAGCCAGATGCCGTCTCCACCCCGCCTCCGTCACCACAAGAGACCAGCTACGAACCAGCCACTAAGGTTCCCTCTAGGACGTGACCTGCCCCGCGGCCGCTCCTGTCTGCTTGGCCAGAGCAAAGCACGTGGCCAAGCCTCACGTGGAAAGTGATGGGAGGCGTCTGGGCCACGGTCTGGGGATACAGAACCAGAATTGCCCACTGAGCAGTGATGAGGAAAACTGAGGCAAGGACCCCACCACCCCCACCCCCAGCTCCCCCCTGGCCCATGGCTGGGTACTCTGCACACAAGCACACAGACACACACAGTGGTGGGCACTCTGGCCTGGTGACAAGCTCACAGGTCAGTTTCCCCAAAGGCTTGAGCTCGGCTGCAGAGGCTGAGGACTGGGGAGAACCCCACCACCACTGGCACATGGACGCATCCCAGGCAACAAGGCAGACCCTGTCCCCGCTCACTTACTATTGCAGACTGACGCCGAATTGCTGGGTGGGCAGAGGGGGCCGCGGTGGGGGCGTCTTGGTTGGAGGGGGCAGCCTGCCGGCGTGCAGGTTCCGAAGTTCCTCGTCGTATCTGTGGCCACAACAGAAGCTCAGCTGTCAGCTGGCAGGGGCGCAGCCTCAGGCCCCAAGGCACTGTCGGGTCACACGTCCCACAAGCATCTTCATCCCTTTTAAGACTCATCATAGTGGTACCTCCTCCAGGAAGCCTTCCCTGATGCTCTAGGGAGCATCTCGGGTCACACGCCCCTCAAGCATCTGCAGGATGGGACCCTGGGCGTCCCATCCTTCCAGGCCCATATCTCAGTCTTGCACACTCACACACAGACACATGCACTCTCACAAGCCCCTGTAGCCATGGGCATTCACACAACAGCCAGCAAGAGAAATCCAACCTCTGGCAAACAGCCATCCTCCCCTGCCAACCCCTAGCCAACACTTTACCCACATGTCTAACCGAGAGCTTCCCTCTGCTGGAAAGGGACTCTTCCCTGGGCTCTCGATCTAGACAATGGTCCCTTCAAAACTCACTTCAGGAGTCAGCTCCTCCGGAAGCCTCCTCTGATATTCCCTCCTCACAAGTCTCCTCCCCAGCTTGGTTCAGCACCTCTTTTGGGGACTCATGGCCCCATTACCTGAGAGTGTCCTGAGGGTGGACACACTATCTACGGAGCTCTATATCCCCAGCGCCTGCCACGGGACTTGAGGCCCAGAGGGAGGGAGCTACCTCCACTCCCCCTGCAGGGCTTCCTCAAAGGAGCTCCCCCAGAGAGTGGGATGCAAAGGGCAGAAGGGCGTGGGGCAGGGCTCAGAGACTGGGCTCCATCTGAGCTGACAGAGGGGCCCGGGGCTGACCACGCACCTTACTGGGCTCCCTCCCGCAACCAGAGCCCCTGTCGGAGGAGGGGACCGCTGCCTAGGAAACAAAGCAGCAGACCCATCAGCTAGGCTTCCAGCCAGAAGCGCCGGGCCGGCGGTTCTGAGGACACCTGCTCCAGGCCTGGGAGTGTTTCACACCACACACGCGTCATCCACACACCCCAAAAGTCCCCCTCATCCTCCACTCCAAAGCGAAACTGGCCGACACCACGGCAGCAAACAGCAGTTACCAGCGCGGCTTATTTGTTTAATCAGTTTTGGAGCGGTGGGTGAGAGAAACATCTCATCTGCATGTGTACAGTCATCCCCGCCTCGCCTCTCTGAGTCAGCAGTCAGCATCTTTTACCGCGCGCATCCTTGTGGAGGCAGCGGATTCAGGAACCGGATCTGGCCGAGCACACGAATGGAAATGGAAATGAAGCTTTCAACGTGAGGGGAGGCTGGGGCAGGCGGATGTGGAGGGCATAGCGGTCTCACTCACCGCAGAACCTCCCGGGGGATGCTCAGCTGGTCGTATTTGAGGTGTTCACGGAGCTCGCTCAGATAGTTGAAATAGGTGACTTTTTTCCCAAACTTGTGACTAAAAAAGAAAAAAGACAGAAGAAAATTAAAAAAAAAAAGATTAGGAGGCAGGAAAGAGGCTGGGGGGCCTGCAAGAGCGGGGTGGCGCCGGGAGCCCTGGAGCAAACAGCGCTGGAGTGTTTCATGTTGAAGAAGCATAAACGCTGACACCACCTAAACGCAGAGCAGAGCCGGAGCAGCGCACATCCGGCAGATGCTCTGCTTTCATCAGACCTCAGATGCACCCGGCCCGCCGGAGGGCCTCAGCAGCATAAAGACCAGCATCTGCCTCCAGGGTGAGCGGCCGGGAACCTGCAGGCCACACGCAGAGGGGGTCCCGGCGCCTGGCTTCTGGGGTCGGCGGTGGTTTCGGCTTCGAACATCCCACCGGGCTTCTCTCTATGAAGCGGGAGTCACATCCCCGCGACTGTGGGACCAAAGTGGGAGTCATATCCCCGCGACTGTGGAACCAAGCAAGACACCCTCTGATTTCCGTTCAGGACGGTCACTCTTGGGGCGCACGATAGCCTGAGCATGATGACGCAGACAAGCCCTGACCGGAGCCACTCGCCTCCCCTCGAAGTGGGGCTCCCTGCTGCAAGAGTGGGGATGTCTACATGAGCCAGCCCACTGTCTGATGCCTGGTGGACGTTGCGGCCTGGGACCATTACTAATAACAAGACTCAGGACTTCCCTGGGCGGTTCAGGGTTAAGACGTTGAGCTTCCACTGCAGGGGGCCCGGGTTCGATCCCCAGGTCAGGAACTAAGATCCCACACGCCTCGTGGCTTGGGGGGAAAAAAAAAAGTTTTAAAATTTTAAAAAATATATATTGGACTTCTCTGGTGGCTCAGTGGTAAAGAATCCACTTGCTGATGCGGGAGACACGGGTTCAGTCCCTAATCTGGGAGGAACCCACATGCCTTAGAGCGACTAGGCCCGGCGCCACAACTATTGAGTCTGAGCCCTAAAGCCCGGGAGCTGCAACTACTACTGAAGCCCACGCACCCTACAGCCTGCGCAGCAAAAGGAGCCGCAGCAACGAGAAGCCCAGCACCGCAACAGAGAGCAGCTCCCCTGGCCACAGCTAGAGAGCCGGAGCAGGAGGGAGGCCCAGAGCCGCCGAAAACACATAGCCGACTGAGAAAAGCGAGCCTGTTTCCCCAGCCGCGAAGTGAGGAGAAGCACAGGGGGCTGGGCTGGGAGAGAAGGTCACTGCTGGGCCCAGCCGACCCCCTGTGCGACCACCCGCCTGCTCCGCTGTTTACAGCCTCACTGCCGTGGCACCGACGCCCGCTCGGCTGGCCGGATCCCACGTGCACGAGTCGATGAGCCTGGACACGCCGCGCGCACGGCAAAACCCTCCCACAACCAGCGAACAAGGTGACCATCGCCCCGGAGGTGCGCCCCTTGGCTGCGTGTGCGCGTGCGCGTGCGCGTGCTCGCCCCGAGGTGTGCCCTCTCCAGGACTTCTCCAGTAGATGACACCACGCCATCAGCCCAGAATATCACCTCCGATAACCCAGGCAGCTGTCTTATCCCAGACCCACTGGAGCCCGGAGCCCACAGGAGGCTGAGCCGCGGGCACCGGGCGCCCCCTAGTGGAGGAGGAGGAGGCCGACCAGGTGCCAGGCCCTTAGCCGTACCCACGGACAGGGCCTCTCGGGAATGGCCTGCAGGACAAAGGTGTTGGCCTCACAGCTGCAGGGAGCCCCCCTCGTGCCAACTCCAGCCCACCCAGGAGCCCCCTCGGCTTTCTCCCAGTGTTTCTGCCTGTCCCCCTCCGGCCGCCAGGTACTGGTTGGACACCAGGCTCCACCGACGCAGGCAGGACTCCTTCCTGCCTCTCATTCCCAGGAAAGGGCCTCTCGGGGGCCCATCCAGGGGACCCCAAAGCAGGGGTGCAGTGGAATTGCCAGGCCCTGCCTCCAGAGGGTCTGAGTCAGGCAGTGCGTGGGCCCTGGAGAGCCACTGGGCTTGTCCACTTCGTCCATCGGCAGCTGAGGACTCCAGGGCTCAGATGGCTCCCCAGCCCTGACCCCTGCAGTCCGCTCAAGACACCCGCTTACGTCCATGCCTGAGGCAGGACCGGGACAGAACCACACAGGCTTGAGCTAGAATCCCAGCCAAGCCCTGACATGCTGTGTGACCTTAGACAAACTCTATAACCTCTCTGAGCACCAAACTCCTCCTCTTTGGAATAGAAGAGAGACAGCTGACTTCATAGGATTGTTTCGAGGTGCCTGGCACATAAGGTACATAACATATTACAATTAAGTAATCAAAAAAGGATAATAGAAAGTTTTTTAAATCGCACTAGCAGCTAACAGTTGGTACTGACTAGTGCCAGCAGGCCCTGCTCTAAACACTCCACACGTATTACATCGCTGATTCGTTACGGCAACAGGGTGACTTAAGGGGCATCGTCAGCCTCAAGGGAAACCGAGGCAGAGACAGGTGGCGTCTACTGCCCAGGGTGACGATGGTCAAGGGGAAGCCCGGGAGGCCTGGCTCGTACCCACATCACCTAGGCTGCTCCACTGCAACACAGCAAGAGCAGGTGGGCTTTTTCCAAGAACTTTAGAGGCTTCTGGAACTCTGAGAGCTTTTCTAAGGTGAAGGACAGCACCAGGAAGCAGGGCATCTGACCGGTCTTCTTGGGCAGGAGGGTAACTAGGACTGGTTTCTTCACTTTGAAGCACCTACAGCACCAGTCGGCTGGCGGGAAACTTCAGTGAAATGAAAGGAGCTCTCTGGCCACAAAAATCGCTCCCTTGCTTTTTAAATGGGTGCTGCCTTGAGTCCACTGTTTCAGGAATTGTCCCAAGCAGAGCTGTAGGTCCGAAAATGCGTGACCCTCTCTCGGGGTTTCCCTGGTGGCTCAGACGGTAAAGAATCTGCCTGCAACGGAGGAGGCCCATGTTCGATCCCTGAGTCAGGAAGATCCTCTGGAGAAGGGAATGGCAACCCACTCCAGTATTCTTGCCAAGAGAATTCCATGGGCAGAGGAGCCTGCCTGAGGGGGCAACATTCCATGGGGGATCACAAAGAGTTGGACACAACTCAGCAATTAACACTACTCCTCTCCGGGCCAGGCTCTCTGGGGTGAGGTTGGCAGCCAATGGGAAGGAAGGGCTCAGACCCATGGTAGGGCAGCCCCCAGACCTCAACTGCACCACCTCCTAAGAAGCTTCAGTTCCAAAGGAGATCAGACTCAAACCTTTCACGGCTTCTCGATCTGGTCTGAGGGGTGGCACAGTTTATTACCAGGAAGAGGATCTCAGAGCTCCCCAGAAGCCCCTCCTCCAGGTGGTGATTCTGCACAGCCTGGAAAACACACAGCTGCTCGCCTGGGAGGGCCCAGGACTCTGGATGCTGAGGGTGAGGGTTGTGGTGGGGCAGGCACAGGGTTCCCCTCAGAGCGGCCTCTCACCACCAGTCGTGCTGGGAAGTCCTCATTCAAGTCCCAGAGCTGACCTGGAAAGTGGAGGGGGCCTCAGACAGCGACCTGGGGTCACAGAAGGGTTTGTGCACACAGGTGAGCACTTGTGCACGTGTATTCACTCGCCAAGTGAGAAGCGAGCGGGCTGGAGGGACCCTGAGAGGTGCCACAGTACAAATGCTGTGAGAGCGACTCACTGCGAGGCCAGGCGGCCGCTGTGTAACAAACAATCACAGAACTAAGGGCTTAAAACGACATTAGCTTATCCTGCAGGTCTGGGGTTCAGAAGTCCAACACAGGTCTCACCCGAGGGTCCCAATCTCCCTCATCCCACCCAGGGCCCCTTGCACTGGGAGCCCCTCCGTCCGGCAGGCATGGGGCTGGGGCTGGGGCTGCTGCATGAAAGCCATGTCTAGGGGCCTCCGCCCCGTCCACCCCGTCATGTGGCCCTGTGTGCCTGCAGTCCACATGGGGGCAAAGCAGAGGGGCCGTGTGGTCCTGGCAGAGCCCCTCCACCCTCGCCACCCCTGGCCTCTGCTTCCCAGCATGGAGGCAGAAATCATCCCACAGGGAGAGCCCGGATGCGGAGGAGGAGGGCTGAAGTCACCGCTCTTTTGTTGAAGAGTCAGGCCTTTGGCTGGACGTGCCAGGCCAGGAAGGGCTCACCAGGAACGGGCTGCCCAAACCCGCTGGTCCCAAACAGAGGATGACCCCTGACCGGCTCCTGGGAGGTGACCTCCACGCCCTTGGGAGGTCCCGCTGATGACAGCATCTTTGCACCGGGGCCAACGACGTGATTTACAGCGAGGTCTTGCACCATACCGGGTCTGTCTAAGTGGACACCGAGCTCAGGTGAGCTTCTGGGGTGAGTGACACTTATCTTGAGCGGCACTCCGAGGCCAGGGGACCGAGCTGACCTGCACAAACCCTCCCTGCCCTGAAGAAGGCAGCAGGGAGCTGGGCTTGGGCTGCCGGCACGCCTCTGCCTTTTCCAGATCCTATCCACATCCTTCTCCTGTAAAGACTGGAACCATGAGTATGGCAGCTTTCCCGAGTTCTGGGAGTCCTCGTGGGGAGTCCTTGACCTGAGGCGGTCTCAGGACGCTGACACGGGTGTGTATACACAATGTGGGTGCTCAGGAAAAGGGGGCTATAAAACGCTGGAGCTGACCTCACTGGGGGCGCGAGCTGAGGCTCCTGTTCATGACTGTCAGCCCTGTGATCCGACAGAGCCGGGGGGAGGGCAGGTACCCCAGAGCAGGACTGCCTGGATTTCCAGACGGGCCGGGCTGTCTGACCCCAGCAAGGCCCTCGTGGAGAATGGCTCATACCTGACAAGGGGCTTCAGGATGGTCCACAGGATTTTGATGAAGTTGGTGGGGTGTACGACATACAGGGCCTTCAGGTTCTTCTTGTACCTGAGGAGGGAGACGGAGGGGGTCTCAGAGCATGCACACGGAGACACCCTGGGCTGGAAAGAGCTGCAGCGTGGTGGCCTCGATGGCGAGCCTCAGAGCCCCCCGTTCCTGTTCTTTTCTTTTTTATATTTTATTTATCTACTTATTCAGCTGTCTTGGGTCTTTGCGGCAGAGTGCAGGCTTGGTTGCTCCATGGCACATGGGATCTTAGTTCCCCAACCAGGAATCAAACCCAAGACCTTCAGCTTGGAAGGCAGACTCTTAAACCCTGGACCACCAGGATAGTCCTGACCTTCCGTTTCTGGACAGTCAATTTAAGGACATAGAAGGAGAGGATGAGGTCCCCAGGCTCATCACTGGTAGTGTGCCCACAGCACTTTACAGTTTGCAAGATCAGAGCCCCCACTTAGAGGCGCTCACACTGGGGCTGGGGGTGGGGACACACTGGCAACTTGGCAGCAACCCCTGCTCTGCAGGGAACTGACCTGGGCGAAGGTGGAGCCGTGACCCCCCCAATCCATACCATACGACAGCTCTAGGCACCCCCTTCAACGAGATGTTTCTTAGCCGACTTCCCTTCCTCTTTCGTGATTAATTCAGTCCAAAGCCATCGGGCCGAGCCAAGAAGGCTGGCGTCCACCCAGGGCTGGAGAGAGGGGGTGGGCCCGCTGGGGTCTGTGACGCCAGCAAGGGGCTGGCAGCCTGGTGGGGAGGGGGTGTCCCAGAGGGAGAAGGGCATCCATACTCGGGTCAGCCAGGGACACCCTCAAGCCAGCTCTTCGCCCTTCAAAGAGCCGACTGCCAGAATTTCAGCCATTCAGGGAGTCAGCTGTGGAAAACAGCCGTTATTCAACAGTATCAACTCACAATGAAGTAAATCATATTAAACACAAAGGTCATGAACGGTCCAACCTCACTGACTCCTGATCACCCCATGACTTGTACTATTTGCTGCGCCCCTGGGCTCCTTCGCCTGTTACATCCCAGGGTGGGAGAACCCACAAGAAGGGATGGCCATCATTTCTTCCCAGTTCCGTGCCCAGCGGGGCCACGTGGGCCACTTGGAACTGGCCACAGTTGCAGGACCGACAGCACAGGAATCTGCAAACATTTCCCATCAGTCTCCCCAAGCCCCTGTGAGCTGATTAGTAAGGCAGACACAGCAGGGGGGGTGGACAGGAAGTCCAGCACGAGGTGTCTGGGACCAGGCAGGCAGAGGACGGTGGGGGCTGAGAAGGGACCCGACATTTGCAGCCGACTGTGGGAGCAAGAAGGGGGCAGCCACGGCGGCCTGGTGCGGGCATCAGCCCAGGGGACACTGGCAGGGCCTCTGTGGGGGTGAGGCAGCCGCATGGTAACAGCGCCTCAGCGAGTGAGAGGTGGCCACGCGATCAGTCAGAGGCAGGCCAAGTAACAGCGGTGGATTCCCAGGTGGCTCAGTGGCAAAGAATCTTCCTGCCAATGCATAAGACACAAGAGACGTGGGTTCAATCCCTGGGTCGGGAAGATCCCCTGGAGGAGGAAATGGCAACGCACTCCAGTATTCTTTCCGGGAAATCCCATGGACAGAGGACCCTGGCGGGCTATAGTCCATGGGGTCACAAAGAGTCAGACCCCACTGAGCGCCTGAGCATGCACAAAGGCAGTGGGAACCAGGCTCTTACTGTTGGAGAAGAGATGTCACGAATGCAGAAAGGGAGAAAGCCAGAATGAGCCCTGGTGGGGAAGGACGGGAACTAGCATAGATGTCGGTGTGAACACACAGGTACCAGGAGCAACAGGCAAGTGCAAGCACGAAGACCCGCGTCGACGTGTGCCTGTACGTGTGTCTACATATATGTACACACACACCGCAACAGTCCGCTGACTCGCCTGCGAGCCGTAACAGCCCCGCAGCAACTAGCACGCTGCTTCCAGGCCCGGGTTCCCAGGAGCGTCCTCCCTTAAGAGGAACCAGGGGCCAGAGAAACGGCGGATTCCTGGGCTGGGCGTGCGTGCGTGTGTGCTAAGCTGCTGTTAGTTGTGTCCGACTCTTTGCGACCCCATGGACTGTAGCCCGCCAGGCTCCTCTGTCCACGGGATTCTCCAGGCAAGAACACTGGAGTGGGTTGCCACGCCCTCCTCCAGGAAATCTCCCCGACCCAGAGATCAAACCTGCATCTCTGACATCCCCTGCAGTGGCAAGCGGGTTCTTTACCGCTAGTGCCACCTGGGATGTGCCCGGAGCATCTCATTGTCCTAGAAAGTAAAGGAAGCGCTCGGAGGGAAAGGGACGTGTCTGTGGGACATAGGAGCCAGGCTGAAGCTCACCTGGCCAAATTTCAACAATTTGAGCATTAGGATAAATATTTTCATGGATTATAAACTATTGAATAAAATGGGAGATCCCAAGCCCGTACGAATACAAATAAACTGAAAAAGGAAGCTCTTCGGCATAGTAAAATGCCACCTAAGAGCCCCAATCACCATTTGTCATCCATCTTAATAATAATAAACCAAGAAATGGCAAGGGAGGCAAAAGCTAGCACATGAAACTGATATTTATACAGTCTCAGAGTATCTCCCGAAGGAATATTAATTACCAGGAAAAAAAACAAACAAACAGTCTTGCGATTCGAAAGGAGGAAGTTGCAGTGACTTTCAGGTGGCCCAAGGACCCAGAACACAGCTGTCACTGTAAGGCCGGACCCCGGGGGCCATGATGGGCCGCCCCTCCTCTCCCTCCCGCAGGCGGGGGAAGTCCCTAACGGAAGGCGCCTCCCAGATCCCGGGGACCAATGACAGCACACTTCACCAGCTAAAGCCGCCCCACCCCAGCCACGTAGAAGGACCTGTCAGCCCTCGACGCCTCGGCCTGGCGACCTATCCAAACCCCCGTCCATCTAGCCTGACCATCCCTCGCAACGAACGTATAAAAACCACCCCCCACATGGTCCAGGCGCGGACTTCCTCGACCTGCCTCATTCGGGTCTGGGAACCCCGCCCAGGAGCGCTCCGCCATTAAAAAGCCTGTTAGGCACTCCTGGTCGCCTTTACCTAACAGTTACAAAGTCCATCCCTATAGGAAGGTGGATTCTCCATGGCAGGAGCGCCGGCGCTCCTAGAAGGGGGTCAGGTACATTCCTGGGTGGATGGTTCTTGCTTAAAGGAGAAACCTGGCAGAACAGTTTGGAAGATGAGAAGTCAAAAGCAGAGGGAACAGAAAAAGACGCAGGAAACCCACTGTACCTTTGTAGTGGTGTTGGTAATGGTGGACGGAAAAGTCTTTGCTGTATAAATTGCATCCAATTCGACTTGGAGCTCTGCTTACATACCTCCACCGACAGGGAACTCACTGCCTATAGCAGGCACTCGACTATCAGGTGGCTTTGAGGCCTAGGATGTCCCTCCTTTTGGCTTCCATCAAGCCAAGATCTACAATCTTACTCTTGCCCCCAGTCCACCTTTGAGAGAAGTGGGAGAAACAGAAGAAGTTCGCTACCTTCCATTTGAAAATGTATCTGTTCTAGCTCAAGACAGGCATACACACATATCCTTCCACTGTCAGCCTGAGCTTCTGGAAAAGATCGCTTTGAACATGTCATTTGCTTCTTCTCAAGAATCATGGGGCTTCCCAGGTGGCGCTAGTCATAAAGACCCTACCTGCCAATGCAGGAGATGCGAGAGACATGGGTTTGACCCCTGGCTTAGGAAGATCCCCTGGAGGAGGAAAATGGCTACCCGCTCGTGTTCCTGCCTGGGAAATTCCATGGGCCGAAGAGTCTGGCCAGCTCCAGGCCATGGGGTCACAAAGAGTCGGACACGGCTAAGCAGGCACGCACCAACAGTCTTGCGTGGCTGCGCACCCAGCCCTAAATGACAGTGCTGGACAGAGGCCCATGGCCCTGAGGGGTGCTCACCCTAATGCCCCACCTGGCCCTTGGGGTCCCGCCCTCGCCTACTGCACAGCCGGGACCCCTCCTGTCACCCGAGCTTCCCCCTCACTCAGCTGGGAACCTGAGGTTCCCCTTCACCCCACCCAAGGCTGGAGGGCACCCACCTCCTGTCAAACTCCTTGTAGGCGCTCTGGAGCCAGCGCAGGGACGGCTTGTTCTGGCTGTTCAGCCCATAGTGGAAGTAGACGATGGTGTAGTCGCTCTCCACGTACTGGTCCAGAGTGTACTTCAAATACCTGGGCACAGAGCGCAGGACGCGGTTACGAGCATCTCACGTTGATCGAAACCAAATATGCCTTCCCCGTAACGGAGCTGTGGTCACCCAGCGGGTGCCAACACCAGGCCACGGGGGACGCTTCCAGGTCAACGCTGAGAATCCACCTGCAGGCGGCCTGGTCCTCATTCCTTCCTCTTTCTTGTCTGGCTGTGCTGTGCAGCTTGCGGGATCTTGTGTGACGTATGGGAGCTTAGTTCCCTAACCAGGGATCGAACACAAGCCCGCTGCATTGGGAGCACAGAGTTTTAACCACTGGACTGCCTGGGAAGTCCCCTTTTCTCATTTCTTAGATGATAACTGAGGCTTAGAGATATTAACTAACTTACCTAACTTCTCCCTCCCTCCACAGCCAGGAAGTGGATATGATGGCTTGAAAGTGGCCCCCAGAAGCTGTCCAGGGTCAAATCCCTGGACAAAACCCACGAACGTGGCCTTACTTGGAAAAGGCTCTTAGTAGACGTGATTAAGGAAAGGCTCTTCAGAGCAGTTAATCCTGGATTATCCAGTTCAGTTCACTTCAGTTCAGTCGCTCAGTCATGTCCGACTCTTTGCGAACCTATGGACTTCAGCACGCCAGGCCTCCCTGTCCGTCACCAACTCCAGGAGCTTGCTCAAAGTCATGTCCATTGAGTCGGTGATGCCATCCAACCATCTCATCCTCTGCTGCCTCCCTCTCCTCCTGCCCTCAGTCTTTCCCAGCATCAGGGTCTTTTCCAATGAGTCTGCTCTTCGCATCAGGTGGCCAAAGTACTGGAGTTTCAGCTTCAACATCAGTCCTTCCAATGTACATTCAGGACTGATTTCCTTTAGGATGGACTGGTTGGAGCTCCTTGCAGTCCAAGGGACTCTCAAGAGTCTTCTCTAACACCACAGTATAAAAGCATCAATTTTTTTGGTGCTCAGCTTTCTTTATAGTCCAACTCTCACATCCATACATGACCACAGGAAAAACCATAGCCTTAACAAGTCAGACCTTTGTTGGCAAAGTAATGTCTCTGCTTTTTAATATGCTGTCTAGGTTGGTCATAACTTTCCCTCCAAGGAGTAAGCGTCTTTAAATTTCATGGCTGCAGTCACCATCTGCAGTGATTTTGGAGCCCCTCAAAATAAAGTCTGACACTGCTTCCACTGTTTCCCCATCTATTTGCCATGAAGTGATGGGACCAGATGCCATGATCTTACCTTTCTAAATGTTGAGCTTTAAGTCAACTTTTTCACTCTCCTCTTTCACTTTGCACTGATCACTGAGGAAGGCTTTCTTATCTCTCGTTGCTATTCTTTGGAACTCTGCATTCAAATGGGTATGTCTTTCCCAAGAAGCTCTTTAGTACTTCTTCACTTTCTGCCATAAGGGTGGTGTCATCTGCATATCTGAGGTTATTGATATTTCTCCCAACAATCTTGATTCCAGCTTGTACTTCAGCCAGCCCGGCATTTCTCATGATGTACTCTGCATATTAGTTAAATAAACAGGGTGCCTTGATGTACTCCTTCTATTTGGAACCAGTCTGTTGTTCCATGTCCAGTTCTAACTGTTGTTTCCTGATCTCCGTACAGGTTTCTCAAGAGGCAGGTCAGGTGGTCTGGTATTCCCATCTCTTTCAGAATTTTCCAGTTTATTGTGTTCCACACAGTCAAAGCAAGAATCCCTTAGAAGAAATTGAGTAGCCATCATGGTCAACAAAAGAGTCTGAAATGCAGTACTTGGATGCAGTCTCAAAAACGACAGAATGATCGGTTTGTCTCCAAGACAAACCATTCAATATCACGCTAATCCAAGTCTATGCCCCAACCAGTAATGCTGAAGAAGCTGAAGTTGAATGGTTATGAAGACCTACAAGACTTTCTAGAATGAACACCCAGAAAAGATGTCCTTTTCATTATAGGGGACTGGAATGCAAAAGGAGGAAGTCAAGAAACACCTGGAGCAACAGCAAATGTGGCCTTAGAATGCGGAATGAAGCAGGGCAAAGGCTAATAGAGTTTTGCCAAGAGAACGCACTGGTCATAGCAAACACCCTCTTCCAACAACACAAGAGAAGACTCTACACATGGACATCACCAGATGGTCAACACCGAAATCAGATTGATTATATTCTTTGCAGCCAAAATGGAGAAGCTCTATACAGTCAGCAAAAAAAAAAAAAAAAAGACCAGAAGCTGACTGTGGCTCAGGTCATGAACTCTTTATTGCCAAATTCAGACTTAAACTGAAGAAAGTGGGGAAAACCACTAGACCATTCAGGTATGATCTAAATCAAATCCCTAATGATTATCCAGTGGAAGTGAGAAATAGATTTAAGGGACTAGGTGTGATAGACAGAGTTCCTGGTGAATTATGGACAGAGGTTCGTGACATTGTACAAGAGACAGGGAGCAAGACCATCCCCAAGGAAAAGAAATGCAAAAAAGCAAAATGGCTGTTTGAGGAGGCCTTACAAATAGCTGTGGAAAGAAGAGAAGCGAACAGCAAAGGAGAAAAGGAAAGATATAAGCATCTGAATGCAGAGTTCTAAAGAATAGCAAGGAGAGATAGGAAAGCCTTCCTCAGTGATCAGTGCAAAGAAATAGAGGTAAACAATAGAATGGGAAAGACTAGAGATCTCTTCAAGAAAATTAGAGATACCAAGGGAACATTTCATGCAAAGATGGGCTCCATAAAGGACAGAAATGGTATGGACCTAACAGAAGCAGAAGATATTAAGAAGAGGTGGCAAGAATACACGGAAGAACTGTACAAAAAAGATCTTCACCACCCGGATAATCACAATGGTGTGATCACTCACCTAGAGCCAGACATCCTGGAATGTGAAGTCAAGTGGGCCTTAGAAAGCATCACTACGAACAAAGCTAGTGGAGGTGATGGAATTCCAGTTGAGCTGTTTCAAATCCTGAGAGATGATGCTGTGCAAGTGCTGCACTCAATATGCCAGCAAATTTGGAAAACTCAGCAGTGGCCACAGGACTGGAAAAAGTCAGTTTTCATTCCAATCCCGAAGAAAAGAATGCCAAAGAACGCTCAAACTACCGCACAACTGCACTCATCTCACACGCTAGTCAAGTAATGCTCAAAATTCTCCAAGCCAGGCTTCAACAATACGTGAATTGTGAACTTCCAGATGTTCAAGCTGGTTTTTGAAAAGGCAGAGGAACCAGAGATCAAATTGCCAAGATCCACTGGATCATGGAAAAAGCAAGAGAGTTCCAGGAAAACATTTCTTTCTGCTTTATTGACTATGCCAAAGCCTTTGACTGTGTGGAATATCTGGGGTCGGGGCGGGGACACTAAATGCAGCCTCTCACATCCTGGTAAGAAGGCTTGAAAGAGGAAAGTCACAGAGCGGAGTTGGCCTCATGAAGACAGAGGCAGAGCAGAGAGCAATGCGGCCACCAGGCCAGGAGGGTGTGAAATCGCCGACAGCCACCCCACCAGAAGCTGCAAGAGGCAAGAAATGCTCCTCTGCTGGAGGCGAAGCTTCCTCTGGGGGGACTGTGGCCCCACTGACATGACTCCGGGCCCCCCACGACTGGGGGAGAATCAATGTGCTGCTTTACACCACTCAAGAGTTTGGTGATTCGGTGATTTGTTGCAATGTTGCCACAGGAAACTGACACCGAGGATGGACTGGGATTCAAACCCGGGACTAACTCAGCCCCTCCACTTCAGACGCCTTGCTGTCCGGCTGTCTGTCTAGAAGCAAGCGATTCCTCCTTTTCAGATCTGCTCCTAACGTGCTTTCTCTTGGGCTTCCCAGGTGGTGCTAGAGGTAAAGAATCCGCTTGCCAGTGCAAGAGACGTGGGTTCGATCCCCTGGGTCGGGAAGGTCCCTTGGAGGAGGAAGTGGCCACCCACTCCAGTGTTCCTGCCTGAAGAATCCCATGGACAGAGGAGCCTGACGCGCTACAGTCCTTGGGGCCAAAGAGTTGGACACCACTGAGCGTGCACTCGCACGTCTTCGTTTTCCTGGAAAGTAGACCCGCTTCTGTCATGTGCCCACACTCCACGGGACCAACTACAAATCCCGTGGTCAGTCTCGGGCTGCAGCGCGTGCTCCTTTCTGGCCACGTGCACGTGACCTGCCTGAGAGGCCCTTGTCCAGCCACCTGCGCTTGAGCTGCAGCTGGAGCTCTCCTGACCCCGTCAGCAATCTGGCTGCCGACATACAGCTGGTTCGGCCAGGTTCTTGCACCTCAGGTGGGCTGAGCCATTCGTCATCTAGAAAGCGCAGCTCGTGATTAATCCGGCCCGGCGCTCCAGGAATGCAGGCACGGCTTCTCTGAGTTGGTGGTGGGGCCGCAGCCGCCTTCCCTGGGAGCCTGGCAAACACAGCCCGCCAGAGCCCAGGGGCTGTTCTATCTTCAGCAGCTGGTGGAGGATCCAGCAAACTAGTCAGATGCCTGGCATCCCGGGAATTCTCACAAAGCAAGCAGCGCGAAGGCTTCCGGACGCCTTCTACAATCCAACTGTGCCTTCGTTCACTTGGGAGTGTGGGGCTCTAGGCCACAGTCGTGGCATCGAGCTGTGGCTGGGCTTTTGTAGTCGAGAGAAAAGCGGTGGGTCTAGAAGCAGTGACAGCGGAGCTCAGGCCCCCGAGCCGTCCCAGCAGCGGGTGAGTCTGCCCTGGGCCAGCCTTCACTCCTCCGTCCCTCACAAGGGGACACAGACATTCCCAGGGACACCCAGCACTGGGCTGGGGCTTGACCAAGTGAGTGAAGAGCCACTGGCACGTGGTTGGAGAGCAGAATCCAACGGCTGAGCAGGAAATGCCCGGGACATGGTGTCCAGGTAAGTCACACGGGCCCAGGAGAAAACCTGGGCAGGGACAGTCCAGCAGGACCCGCTGGGTGGGACGGCACTTCACTTGATTTCAAGCAGCCTTGGTGGCCTCGGCACACTGCTTTCTCCTCCCCGGGCCGAGCCTCTCACCAGACCCAAGGCCGCCTACTCATCGGGGCGACGCCGGGCGGGAGCTTTGCAATGGGGACCGCGCCAGCTCTCCTGATGCTCTCAGGGTCCGGCCAGGGAGGGGGCCCTGGGGTCAGCTCGGCCACACAGAGCAAATGGACAGCCCCCAGGGACAGGGCGGAGGATGAGGCCACTGCGGGTCAGGGGCAGTGGGGAGGGCTGCCTCCTGAGCAGATGCAGAGGGTGGCCTGCGTGGCTTGGAGGGGCGCAGGCATTGGTCCTGCAGTGGGACTGTCACCTGGCACTGATGACACCCCCTCGGGGACCCGAGCGTCCATCAGTGTCTGTTAACCTTTGACCCTGAACATCCTGTCTGTGCTGAGAGTGGAGAGGCACCTGCCAGGGAGAGGGACACACATGGGTGGGGGGTGCCTATGGAGGAAGGATGGTGGGGCGGGGGGGCATGGAGGGGGCACACGACATACTTACTCCAGCAGCCGCCTGTGGTTGAGCTCGTGGGAGGGGGGCATCCGGCAGCAGCAGAACGTGATGACGCGTCTTCCAAAGCGGTCCTCCCCTGCGGGGCAGACGGGTGTGAGCCCCGGTCCCGGCCTGACACCGGAGGAGGCCGTCTCCCCCCACGCCCTCCGGCCATCACCAAAGACGGCCTCTGTCCAGCCCACCCGAGCCAAGAGGTGCAGGCAGCCGGGGTGAGCACCTGCCAGATGGGTGCTGCTACCTGAGGCTCTGGGTGCCTCGGCCAAGGTCGCCGTCACCACCCCCTGCACCCCAGAGCCCACTGCTGAGCGCAGGGCTCAGATGAGGTCCCACAGTCACTTCCTGACTGGTTACAGGAAGGCTGTGCATGTGCGCTCAGCCGTGTCCGACCCTGTGGACTGTAGCCCGCCTGGCTCCTCTGTCCACCGGATCCTCCAGGCAAGAGTACGGGGGGTGGGTGCCATTTCCTCCTCCAGAGGATCTTCCCAACTCGGGGATCGAACCCACATCTCCTGCACAGACAGGTGGATTCTTTACCACTGAGCCGCCGGGAAGCCCGACAGGAAGAGTATCAGGAAACAGAAAGGCGCCCTTGCAGAAGTGCTTGTGACTCTGAACTCGCTGTAACTCACCGTAAACAAGCATTTACATCTGTTGTCAGATGCTTACTTAGAATAAGAAGAAACGACAGCAGAGCACCTTCATTCCTCCACCCACCCCACCCCAGCTCTGAAAGGCAAGGCGTCAAGCTCTCACGCCCGGCCAGGACGGCTGCTTGTTACTTAAGGCACATCCGCTTCTCCCGGGAGCCGCGAGCCACTCCGACCTTCAGAATGCGAGAGTCATTTTGGTTTCCAAAGACAGCAGCCTTTTCACAGGTTCCTTGAGAATTCTGGTCATGGTTTCTGTTTGTTTAGAAGGCGCTTGTTAAAAGGACTGCCGGGGGCCCAGGCATTTATCTGCTTCCCTTGCCAGCTGGGCATTTCCGTCTGGGCACAAAACCTTCGATGGCTGTGCCTGGAGGCACAAAGTGTTTATCCTGAACGATGTTTCTAGCATTGAGGCGGCCAGGCTCCACGGCTCACCTGAGCCTGTGCCCGCCTGCGAGAGGGAAGGAAAGGGGCGACTTTGCTTCTGAAGATGTGAGCTGTTTTGTGCGGCGACTGGAGGATTTAATAGGGAATTAAATGCCCCTGGCGCTGAAAGAGAAGGTCGACCTCCACACTGAGATGTCAGCAGAGGAACCAGACCAAGTGGAGAGCCTTGGGGATGTGCTGAGTGGTTGGTCAATGGAAGGCCAGGCCAACACACACTCATTGTGGGCTCACCGTGCACCCAGCTCTGGAGAGAAAAGGCCAGACATGGTCCTCACTGACCCACGGTCCACGGTCGAGGGGAAAGGACAGTGATAGGGTACTGGGGGTCTTGGCTCAGCTCTGCAATCCGCTCTCTGAAAACCTTCAAGGGCTCCAGCAGCCACGTCCACCTCCGCAGGGACTTCCCAGATGGGGGGGTGCTATCCTCCACAGGCTGGCCCTCACTTCAGCCACCAGCTATGCGTCAAGGGTCTCCAGGCCTCCCTATTTTTGTCCAGCTGCCTATAGATTCCGAGGTTCCCACTACCCGCCTCACAACTGATCACTCATTGGCTCACAGAACTCTGGAAAGCACTAGACATCCAATCACCTTTATTATAAAGGATACAAGTCAGAACCAGGCAAGAGGGGAGACGCACCGGGGAGTCAGGCAGCCCTGGGCCAGCCTCTCTGCAACGTGGGGATAAGAGACCTGACTTTGGGGGGAACAGGAAGGCCTGCACTCGTAGGTGGAATAAAGCCTTGTCGAGCTGGCACACAGCAGGCGCTCCATAAAGGTGGCCCATTAGTCACCAGACGCCGGAAGGATGGTGGGTGCGTGCACGTGTGCTGTTTTATCGGTGGTGAGAAAAACCGAGGTCCAGAGACGCCAGGTGAGCGTCAGAGCTGGGCTCCTGCTCACGGCTGGCTGGCTTCCGGGGCAGCGCCCCCAGGCCAGCCTCCTCTGCTCCCAATGTTCCCAACAAGGAGGCCGTCACAGCCCCAAAGCCCCCGCAGCCCTTAGGAACCCCCGGGACCCCGAGGCTCCTGCCCACTGAGCAGTTATGGGGCATTTGCGTTAACCATCCCCGTCAGGATGAGTCACTGCCCTCCTGCTCTCCAGTGACACAGGCCAGTGTATGGAAAACGGGCTTCGAAATTGTCATATGGGAGGAAATGAAAACTATCAATAAAATGCAAACTCTACAAGGCACCGGTTTAATTCACGACCCCATCTTTTCCCCTCGCTGGTTCACAACACAACATCACTCATGGTCTCCAAGACAGAGAAGCCCCGTTTCTGCAAAAAGAAATGAGTCCCGTGCCGTGACCCGTGACATGCCCGCCACCATCCATCACCAGCTCCGAGAGAGAAGGACGGTTAAAATGCCCCATAAAGGCACAGCGACCTCCCCAGGACCAACGAGGGAGCATGTCTGGGTTTTGAGGTTGCTAACCTTTTACTGCGGGAGTGAAAGGGGATTTGCAGACTCATTTTGTCTGTGTCCTGCAGGAAAAGCCCAGCCAGGGTCTGAAGGGTTGTGAGGAGTGCTCCAGCCGTGCGGATGCAGACTGAACGCCAGCAGGACCAGGTCTGGCGTCTGCCTCTATCTCTTCTCTGCCGCTCACCTCTGACCCTCCGGTGGAACCTCCGCTCTGCCCACCCTGCTTTCCAACTTCTAATCTCACCCCTGAGCTCACAGCCCCAGACCCAGACTGCAGTTTCAGAAAGTGACCACTCCGTAGTCATTTTTTATTTCTTATTTTTGGCTTGCGGGATTTGTCAGTTCCCTGACCAGGGACGGAACCTGGGCCCTCGGCTGTGAGAGCATGGAATCCTAGCCACGGAACTGCCAGGGAATTTCCTAAGATATTTCTGTATGCATGTATGTAGTCTTGGCCGTGCTGTGCAGCACATACGATCTTATGGGAGGATCCCGACCAGGGATCCAACCTGTGCCCCTGCATTGGAAGTGCAGTTTTGCCCACTGGGTCACCAGGGAAGTCCCTCCCTAAAATATTTAAATCAGTGCTATCTTGAGACTTGAAAAGTCTTCAAAGCTCCCATTTGGCCAAATACATGGTTCTTTAAGAAATAATGAGAGATCATTGAACAATTACTTTTGACAAGACGCTCTGGTTCTGGGCATGGTCCTGACATTCAGCAGGTGGGGGAGGCAGCCCCTGGGAGAGGAATTAGGAGGCAGCTTCGTTGGGGGATGTCTGGTATACCTGATGTGGGCCCCCTGGTGGGTGGCAGGCCTGAACTGTCACATGCCCCCTGCTGGAGGAGCAGGAGAAGCGTCCATGTCCTGAGCTGTGTCCCCCGGGTCCTCTGGCCGCAGAGGAGAGTGGACCTGAGATGGGGCGAGGGGACACAGCTGGACGCCAAGGTGAGGCCTGGGAGGAGGGGGCAGAGGGCTGGTCCTCAGGGAGGGAACCCCGAGGTCTGCTCTCCCTGGGCGCCCCAACTGGAAAAGCCACGGGATCACCCAGACTCAGACCAGGACTTAACAGCAGGTACAGGCTGGTCTCGGCTTGCAGAGGGCAGGTCATGGGACTTCTCAGCATCCCTCACTGCGTGAGACCCGGTTCCTACGAGAAATGTCCTCGGATGCGTATCTCCATACAGCCTATCGGCTGTGTCTCTGGGGACCCTGACCAACACGCTGCCTGTGTGAGACGTGCATATGAGTGGCATGGCCCTGATTCCTCAGGGAAAATAAACGTGACGCAGGAGACTCCCTTCTGGCCAGCTGCTGGGCGTGGGGCCGCTCGCTCCTGCGTTTGGCAGAGGCTTGCTGCGTTTGCTGAGCGGCAGCACAATCGTATCGTCGGTTGGTAAAGCAGTCCGCTTCATTCCGGCCTGTGCTCTCTACAGACGCTGCCTGGTGGCTACTCAGAGCACTTGGATGATGAGCTCTCAGCTGCGCCATGTGTTTTCGCAAAACACTGGTGGGTCCCTTCTGCTGCGGTTTCCACGCTGTGAGCACAGCCCTGCCAAGCCCGCCACACACCGCAGCCCTCAGGAAGGCCGGCGCAGCAGCGCTCCCGGGGACCAACCACCCCGCAGGGACTCACCTGCCACCTGCAGGATGCCGTGTCGGGCCACGTCATAGAAGGGGTGGTTCAGGCTCAGCTCGGGGTCCGGGCCAGCCGGGGGCGCCACAGAGGGTGCAGCTGAGGGCCTTCTCGCAGCACCCAGGGCAGCGGCCTCCTCCTCATCTCTCTGCAGCTCTGTGGCAGACGGCAGGGTCAGGGGAGGGTCACTGCATTCCTCAGGAAGGAGGACAGCGAGGGAGCTGCCTGAGGCCTTTTAACAGGACACACACCTCGCCTTGCTGTGCACCCACTACGCGCCCACTCTCTGCACCCACTACATGCCTACCTCTGCTGTGCACCCACTAAGCGCCCACTGGGTGTGTACCCACTACACGCCCATCTCTGCTGTACACCCGCTACCTGCCCGCTCGCTGTGCACCCACTAAGTGCCCATCTCTGCTGTGCACCCACTATGCACCTGCTCAGTGCACACCCCACGGAAAGAGTAAAATGGGTAAAACAAACCCGGGGGCTGGATGCTGCCCCTCCGCACTGACAGCAGGGGTAACTGAGGCTCAGAGGAGAGAATGGCCCTGGGGTCACAAGGTGTGGCCTGAACCCAACTTCCCAGTTCCGAATTCTGGCTTGGGCCCTTGCTGAGACATGCTGACACGGGTGGGCGGCAGGAGGCCGTGGCTGGGGTGAAGGGCAGTAGCTGGGGTCCCTGTACTACAAGGCAGAAAGAAAGGGCTGCCTGCCGAAATTTAGTTTTAGCACAGAAGGTTCCTTCATACAAAACAAATCCAGGTTCCTTCAGAAATGTTTTCAGTTGGAAAAGGAGTGGGAACTTCACATTTCGGGTGAGGGTTAGACTTCAGTTTCCAGATACGCTGGATGAATAGTGTGACCACGAAATTTAAGTCTACCCAGAAATCCATGGTGGGACCTTGTTTGGAAACAGTGTCTTTAGAGACGAAGTGAATTAAGGTGAGGTCACATTGGATCAGGGTGGACCTCAAATCCAATGCCATGTCCTTACAAGAAGGGGAAAAGGGCTCCCCTGGTGGCGCAGCAGTTAAGAACCCTCCTGCCAGTGCAGAGGACACAGGTCCATCCCTGCTCCAGGAAGGTCCCCCGTGCCTCCAGGCTATTAAGCCCGCGCCCCACAGCTGCTGAGCCCCTGCACCGCACCTACCGAGGCCCACGTGCCTAAGCCTGTGCCCCACATGAGAGCAGCCACCCCAACGAGCGGCCCACACACCCTAACGAGGAGTGGCCCCTGCTTGCCGCAAGCAGAGAAAGCCTGGGAGCAGCAGTGAAGACCCAGCACAGCCGAAACTCAAAATAAATAGATCTTTTAAAAAAAAGAAGAGGAAAGGACACAGAGCCCCGGAGAGAAAACCGCCAATCTCCTCCCGGGATGGGGCTGGAAGAGAGCACACTGTACCTATTTCGGCCAGCTCCTCCAGGTCCAGCCCAGACATGCTCTGCTGGGGCGTAGGGCGGCCCGGAGGCACCGTCCGGACGCCGCCTCCCGAGGATCCAGGCATGGGGTCCTTCCGACAGCCTGAGGGAGAAGCACATTGAATCGGCGAACGTTTACCGTGAGGAATGAAGGGGCGCCCTTCACGGGGCCTGCTTGCTCTCCAATTTCCCTCCTTGACAAAGAAAAAGCAGCCACCTCCGATTCGCCTGGACCTCACGTCACTTTCGTGTTTGGCTTCCAACCTGCCCAGCACACCCCCGACCCGTGGGAAACTTGCCCCTCGAGGAACCACGTGAGGTCCTGGGAGCTGGACCCCTGGAGGGTGGCATCCACCCCATGTTTGGGCTCCTATATCTGACCTCATCCTCTGCAGGCCCTGCCCACTGATGAGGGCATGTGGACGGGGCACCCCCTGCCCAACAGCCCCCTGTCCCGGGAGAGCAGGGCAGAGGGCAGTGGAGCGGGGAAGGGATGTGGAGAGAGAACAGTGCCTCCAGGGCCAACACACTTTGAGGACAGCATCTTTGCTTCTTCACCACCGTCTCACAGATTCACACACACACTCCTGTACGCGCTTTACGGAGAGGGCAACTGAGGTTGGCAAAGATCACTTAGAGTGGCGCATGGCTGCACAGCAGGTAATCACCGCCAGCTGAGAGTTTGCCACCTGGTTATTCTGGGCCCTGGAGGCTGACGCGAAACCTGTGCAGAGCTTTACATTACTATCCAAACGGCGGAATATTGTGGTACATAAAAAGCAATGAAGTGTGGACACCTGGCACGACATGGATGACCCTTGAAAATACTGTGCTAAGTGAAAGGAGGGCATGGCACCCACTCCAGAGTGCTCGCCTGGAGAGTCCCCATGGACAGAGGAGCCTGGCCAGTGACGGTCCGTAGGCTCACACAGAGTCGGACACGGCTGAAGCAACTTAGCACGCACGAAGGAAGCCAGACCACAAAAGATGACGAGTCCACAGAATGAGTCCGTTCTAGAAAAGTCTGGAGCAGGCAGGCCCACAGAGACAGAGGGTAGCCACTGGGTACTAGGAAGTTGGGGGGGTGGGCAGAGATTAGGGAGGTGACAGCAGAGCAGAGCGGACCCTTTCTGAGGTGAAGAAAATGCCCTAAAATTGACTATGGCGATGGCTGCCCGTGTCTGCAATCACACTAAAAACCGCAGAGCTATAAACTGGTAAATTACATATTGTGTGAATTATATCTTAGTAAAGGTGTTTTTTAAAATGAACAGTGCCAGGTGAAAATGGCACATACAGCTTGGTCTAGCTTTTGAATAGTGAAAAGAGACACAGGACATTGCTTTTATTTATTTATTTATATTTTGTCCTAACCGCTGGACTGCCAGGGAAGTCTTCAGAATATTGTTTTTAAAATGCTGGCTTCTATGAGTTCTAGAATTAGGATTTATAAATCCATTTATTTTTCCATGTTTGTCCCTTTTTCATTTTTGCAAAAGCCTGTATTACACTTAATATAAGGTTAAGTCATATAAACTAAATTAATAAAGTTTTGTGAATACAAAAACACTTTAAACCTTGACGTCTTTAAAAAAACACAACGCACTTAGTAGCTAAGTGCCATTTTCCATCTTATTTTACAGATGGGAGAACTGAGGCAGAGATCAGGGAGCCAGCCCCTGAAGGGCAGTGCTGTGGGACTCCAGGACAATGGCCACAGATACAAAGAGCAGAGGGTCAGGGTGGGGGGCAAGGAGGGAGAGGCCAGCCCCACCTCCAGGGGGACCCCTCAGAGCCAGCTCAGTGAGGCTGCACCTGCCCACTTTGGGGGAGAAGTCAGAGTCCGTGCTGGTCTGCCACAGCTGCCAATGTTCAAACACTGAAATCTAATCTAAAACGAAAAAAAAAATCTGTATGCCCCAAACTCCACAGTTCCACACACCCAGCAGAATGTGTACATCCGTGTGACAAAGGACGTGGGCTGGAGTGAGCTGAAGCACTAAAACAGCCCCAAACTGGAAATGACCCGTGTCCACAGACGGTGAAGGGAGCTGTTGGTGTGGACGGTGCGTCTCAGGTGTGAGGACGGTATCGGGTTATGTAGGAGAACGTCTTTATGCTCACATGCTGAGACAGTCAGCAGAGGAGGCAGGAGGGCTGTACCACCTTCTAGGAGTTCAGCTAAGAGAGAGAGAAAGACAGAAAAAGCCCATAACGGATGGCACCAATTTCCAAATCAAGGGGAAAAGCAGGTGTTTTCTTATGTTTCTGCACTCGGAACAATTTTCTTAAAAACAGCTGGAGATGGAAGGAGGGCAGGAGGGGGAAGCCCTTGCCTGGCTCCAACACCCTGTTTATCAAAGAACAAAGCTGAGGCCCGTGAGGTGCAGTCAGTGGCTCAAGGTCACACAGCGTCATCCTCAGGGCGCCTCCCAGGACTCCTGACTCAGAGTTTCTCTCTCCTGACACCAGTGAGCCTGGGGTTTTGGCGTTTCCCCTCTGAGAGCTCTGCACGATCTGGGGGCCACATCACCAGGGCCTGTTTCCTGGCGTCCAGTTTCAACCAGCCTCCTCCCTGCCCCCTGCCGCTGTGAACCCTGCCAGCTGCTCCCCTGGGGGCGGGGGGGGGGCACTCTGCCGTCCCAGATGGCTGTGTGGCTTTGCCAAGGGTTGTGCCCTATCTGGGCTGAGGTGTTGCAAGAGCCTGGCTGGCTGCGGGTGGAAGACCCTGGGCAGGGCACAGGGGGAGAGCCCACGAGAGGGGGAGGGGTGGGAAAGAGGGGCAGAGAGCCCAGGAGCAGGGGGGTGAGGGTTCATGGGTCACTGGCCTTCTACAAGTCCCGCCCCCCGACACGTCCTGGCTCCTCTGTGCCTGCAGTTCCGGGGGACAGGGGGGCCTCACTGTGATGCCCCTTTTAACACCAGCAGTCCAGATGCTAGATCAGCCCCACCAACAGCCCACACTTAAACCAGTGATTGGGCCTGCCTCCACCTCTGCTTGCAGACCCCCGCTGCACCCCTGCCCAGGGCCTGCCTTGCCTGCCTTCTTCAGATGCCACAGCTCCGGAGGTGGGGTGGGCTGGGGTGCAGTGTGCACACAGGATGGGGTTTTCTCCTGGCATCATGCAGGGCACGGAGTACCAGGCAGGGGAAGCCTCGCCTGGGCCCCCCGCCCACCCTCTCCATGTCAGGAACACAGGGCTGCCTTCCAAATCCTGCGTTCCCCAAGCTGTGGGGGGAGGGGGCTGGGAGGGCAGCAGGAGTGAGCCCACGCCTAAGCCTCTGTACCCAGGCCGGGCAGGGGCCCCCCGCCCCGCCAGCTGCAGTGAAAGTGAGAAAAGAAGCTCAATCGTCTACACCCACAGCTCTGGACCCGCCAGGGCGGTCGGTCTGCTGGGAGCCCTAGCGGGGTGAACCTGGTCACCAGAGAGCCTGGCTGCCTGGCACAGGGGCCTGGGGGGCTGCAGCCCGTCCTGTGGGGGACTCGGGGCCACCCCCTCATTCCACCGACAGCTCATGACAAGCGGGAGGGGCTCCCGAGGTTTGAAGATGGGAGGGGGGCACTCTGTCGGCAGCCCACACTGAGCGCCCGAGCTCCCAGCCCTGCGTGTCCGCCTTGGCAGGCCAGCCTGTTACAAACAGCTTGAGAGCAACCAGCTGAGGGCACCGGGGGGAAGCCGGGCACAGGGGTGCCTGATTGGAAACACAGGGGCTGCTTCCTGGGGGCCTGCCCACCAGGGGAGGAAAACACATCCAGAATATTCTTGTTTCAAAGCCTCGCGGGAGGCAGACACCAGGGTGAGCCACCAAGGGGCCCCAGGCCTCCCCCTCGGCCGCCCAAGCGGTGGGGTGGGGGAGCTCTGGCCAACCCAGGAGCACAGCCTGAAGCCCCCGACCCTCCGAGGCAAAGAAGGCTTTGTTTTAACTCCAGACTCTGCCGCAACACCCAGAGTGCTTGTCACTCCTGTTTTTTCCTTTGCAAGCTCAAAACTTTCACCTGGCTGCCCATCTCAAACAGCACAGGCAGCGTTATCTGTTTTGAAGTTTGTGCACCAGGGCCTGAGCGTGTCACACACAATCCGTGCTTTGTTGTGGTGACGGAGGGCTGGGGGGAGGGTAACTGCCAGACTGAGCGGGCCCCACAGGCCCATAGTTGAGGGAAATAGAAGGCTTACCTGCCATCGTGGGCTGCTCCCCGGGCTTGGATCAGGGCCCGGAGGCCCACCTTGGCCCCCTGCTGCATGTGCTCAGGGGGACCCCACCCGCTGTGGGACAGATACACGGCCAGGGCAGGGGAAGGAAGACCCTCCCCCAACCCCGCCCCATGCTGCCCAGGCGATCCTCAGGGAGGCCAGCGTCCGGCTCCCATCAGGCCCCGCAAAGCTGCTCTCCAGGCCCAGGAGCCCCATGTGGCTCTGATGGGTCAGGAAGGCCCTTGGAGCTGAGGGTTCTGCACCAGCCTTATGATGGTTGGTTTTATACGTTAACTTGGCTGGGCTACGGTGCCCAGCTGTTTGGTCAAACACCAGCCTAGATGTTGCTGTGAAGGTGCTTGTGGATACGATTAACATTGACAATCAGAATCGGAAAAGGAGTACGTCAAGCCTGTACACTGTCACCCTGCTTATTTAACTTCTACGTAGAGCATGTCATGCGAAATGCCGGGCTGGATGAATCACAAGCTGGAATCAAGACTGCTGGGAGAAACACTGACCACCTCAGATATGCAGATGAGACCAGTAATGGCAGAAAGTGAGGAGAAACTAAACAGCCTCCTGATGGAGGGAAGAGGAGAGTGAAAAAGCTGGCTTGAGACTCAACACTCAAAAACTAGGATCACAGCATCCAGTCCCATCACTTCATGGCAAATAGATGGGGAGAAAGTGGGAACAGTGACAGATTTTATTTTCTTAGGCTGTAAAATCATTATGCATGGTGACTGCAGCCACGAAATTACAAGATGTTTGCTCCTTGGAATAAAAGCTGTGACAAACCTAGACAGCTTAATAAAAAGCAGAGACATCACTTTGCTGACAAAAGTCCGTCTGGTCAAAGCAATAGTTTTTCCAGTAGTCATGTACGGATGTGAGAGTTGGACCGTAGAGAAGGCTGAGGGCTGAAGAATTGATGCTTCTGAACTGTGGTGTTGGAGAAAACTTGAGAGTCCCTTGGACTGCAAGGAGATTAAACCAATCCATCCTAAAGGAAATCAGTCCTGAAAATTCATTGGAAGGACTGATGCTGAAACTGAAGCTCCAATACTTTGGCCACCTGATGCGAAGAGCTGACTCATTGGAAAAGCCCCTGATGCTGGGAAAGACTGAAGGTAGGAGAAGAAGGGGATGACAGAGGACGAGATGGCTGGATGGCATCACTGACTCAACAGACATGAGTTTAAACAAACTCTGAGAGATACTGAAGGACAGGGGAACCTAGTGTGCTGCAGTTCAAAGGGTCAGAAAGAATTGGACATCACTTGGTGACTGAACAACAAACCTCACAGATGGACCCTTTCTCCTCGGTGGCAGGCGTCAGAACACCAGCTCCATCACCCCCGGCCGCCCTCACCCTCCACCTGGGTCCACACATGTCTCATCTCCTCCCTGGGCCTCTCACTGCCAGGCCCTTTCCCTCTGAGCCAGGAATCACAGCCCCAGGTTGGGGGACATGGGTGCCAAGGTGCTGCCAGCATCACAAGGCTGTGCCAGCTGGAGCTGCAGACCAGGGGCACCAGCACGCAAAAGAGGCTTCTGACCACCTGACGGCTCTAATTATAATTCATAGCAAAGTGGTTTGTTGCTATAAAAATATATTTGCACATTACACAAATAGACCCTCGCAGCAATTACCCTAATGCTGTAGTCACAAATTATCACCTACTTAGCTCGGGCAAATCAGCACCAGACCTAATTTGAGTGGCGCAGGCAATGTGTGGGGTGCACAGAGGCAGAGCCTACCCCCATATTTGCACAGCCCCATCCCCCGCGCAGGACGGGGCCGCTGATGAGAGGCTCTGTGCGGAGGGCTGGGTGGGCTCGAGGCCATCCAGCGCTGACCCCGTATCGACACGGAGGGCACCCAGGGAGAAAGGGGCTGGCAGGGTCCCATCAGGGCAGGGGTGCAAGTCCAGGCATGAGGGCTGAGAAGGGGGCCATCACTAAGCTGGGACCCTAAGGTCTTGCGGTACACTCCATCAAGAGCAATTTTCACTCTTTGGTCTCAGCGATGTCACAGATTTACAGACACAGATCCCCACTACCGACGCTTCATCACAAACACCACCCGGACGCTGGCGAGAAGGCAGCTGTAGACTGTTCTCACAAGCAGCAGGGCCAGAAGCTGCTGGAACCGGGCATGACAGCTGGATGAAACACCCAAAGGTGGCAACAGTAAGGTCCAAACGAGCTCCGACCTGCTGCACGACGCTGTCAGAGGCCTGCCTGCAAGTGCCGAGGTGCTGGGCTGAAAAGACAAGCTGGGGTCGGGTGGGGGTCTGCTGAGCACTGCTGGGGCCGCCCACCCCCTCCCGTGGTTCTTGTAGACACCAACCTCAAGACTGGGGGCCACTCCCCTCCCCAGCATCCCTGTGGCCCTGCCCTTGGAGCCCAGGTGCTTGCTCAGGTGTGCACCTCTCATCTGCACGGCCCTCAGGAGCACATCTCATACCTCTGCACTCCAGCCCCGCTGTCTCTGCTCCAGCCTCACAGGCCTCAGGCCTGGGCCTCAAACAGACCAGGCTGTTCTTGCGTCAGGGCCTTGGCACTTGCTGTCCCCTCTCCCTGCAACACACGGTGACCGCAGGGAGTGAGCGATCCATATGGTTCCTGTTATGACCATTGGCTCAAGTCCAAGTCAGTAATTCAGGCTGAATTCAAATCTGCATCCTCACTGGTCCCCTTGGAGGTGGGATCCACAGGGAGAAACCTCCCCTCCACCTTCAGATCCTTCTGCATAGGAAGATCTGGCTACAGTTTAGCCAGGTCAAATAAAGACTTTCCCTTTGGAAGAGAAGCTATGACAAACGTAGACAGCATATTAAAAAGCAGAGACATCACTTTGCTGACAAAGGTCCATATAGTCAAATCTATGGTTTTTCCAGTAGTCAGGCACAGATGTGAGAGTCGGACCAAAAAGAAGGATGAGTGTGGAAGAACTGATGCTTTCAAATTGTGGTGCTGGAGAAGACTGCTGACAGCCCCTTGGACAACAAGATCAAACCAGTCAATACTAAAGGAAATCAACCCTGAATATTCACTGAAGCTGAGGCTCCAATACTTTGGCCACCTGATGCGAAGAGCCGACTCATTAGAACAGACCCTGATGTTAGGAAATTTTGAGGGCAGGAGAAGAAGGGGAAGACAGAGGATGAGATGGTTGGATGGCATCACCGACTTAATGGACATGAGTTTGAACAAACTCTGGGAGACGGCGAATTACAGGGAAGCCTGGAGTGCTGCAGTCCACGGGGTCGCAAAGAATTGGACACAACTGAGCAACTGAATGACAACAATGAAGCCAGAGAGAAAAGCACCCCAAGTCCCGGGGGATGATCAGCCCACCCGTACTTTCCAGATCCAGGGACCTTGTTCTGCCCTCTCTATGTCTGGTCCAGAGACCCCTCTGTACCCTGAAGTGTTGACCCCCAGCCCCTGCGCTGGCACTGTGAGCAAGCAGAATGGAGGAAGTCAGGGGGATGGGTTCCAGCCCGGGTCATTCCTCCTCAGTGAGGCCAGTCTGCCCCCTCAGACCCTACTTCCCTATCTGTGAAATGGGCACAAACCCTGCCCTCCACCAGTGCCACAGTGAGGATCATATAAAGCCCAGATGAGCCATCACTCTGAAAGGTTGGGCACTCCAGAGGCAGGTGTAAAGTAATGGTCAGCAGGGCTGTGCAAGCCAGGCAGTGATCAGAAGACAAGATTAATCTTATTCAGATCCTGATTAAAAAAGAACTTATGTACGGTCCAACTCTCACATCCATACTGGAAAAGCCATAGCTTTGACTCTGGACCTTTGACTATGAATATGGTCCATGACTACGGACCTTCCAGCAAAGTAATGTCTCTGCTTTTTAATATGCTGTCGAGGTTGGTCATTCTAGGAATCAGCGAACTAAAGTGGACTGGAATGGGTGAATTTAACTCAGATGACCATTATATCTACTGCTGTGGGCAGGAATTCCTCAGAAGAAATGGAGTAGCCATCATGGTCAACAAAAGAGTCCGAAATGCAGTACTTGGATGCAATCTCAAAAACAACAGAATGATCTCTGTTCATTTCCAAGGCAAACCATTTGAATGTAATATTGATATTACAGTAATCCAAGTCTATGCCCCAACGAGTAAAGCTGAAGAAGCTGAAGTTGAACGGTTCTGTGAAGACCTACAAGACCTTTTAGAACGAACACCTAAAAAAAGATGTCCTTTTCATTATAGGGGACTGGAATGCAAAAGTAGGAAGTCAAGAAACACCTGGAGTAACAGGCAAATTTGGCCTTGGAATGTGGAATGAAGCAGGGAAAAGACTAATAGAGTTTTGCCAAGAAAATGCACTGGTCATAGCAAACACTCTCTTCCAACAACACAAGAGAAGATTCTACACATGGACATCACCAGATGGTCAACACCGAAATCAGATTGATTATATTCTCTGCAGCCATAGATGGAGAAGCTCTATACAGTCAACAAAAACAAAACCAGGAGCTGACTGTGGCTCAGATCATGAACTCTTTATTACCAAATTCAGACTTAAAATGAAGAAAGTAGGGAAAACCGCTAGACCATTCAGGTATGACCTCAATCAAATCCCTTATGATTATACAGTGGAAGTGAGAAATAGATTTAAGGGCCTAGATCTGATAGATAGAGTGCCTGATGAACTATGGAATGAGGTTCGGGACATTGTACAGGAGACAGGGATCAAGACCATCCCCATGGGAAAGAAATGCAAAAAAGCAAAATGGCTGTCTGGGGAGGGCTTACAAATAGCTGTGAAAAGAAGAGAAGCGAAAAGCAAAGGAGAAAAGGAAAGATATAAGCATCTGAATGCAGAGTTCCAAAGAATAGCAAGAAGAGATGAGAAAGCCTTCTTCAGTGATCAATGTGGAGAAATAGAGGAAAACAACAGAATGGGAAAGACTAGAGATCTCTTCAAGAAAATTAGAGACATCAAGGGAACATTTCATGCAAAGATGGGCTCCATAAAGGACAGAAATGGTATGGACCTAACAGAAGCAGAAGATATTAAGAAGAGGTGGCAAGAATACACAGAAGAACTGTACAAAAAGATCTTCACGACCCAGATAATCACCATGGTGTGATCACTCACCTAGAGCCAGACATCCTGGAACGTGAAGTCAAGTGGGCCTTAGAAAGCATCACTACAAACAAAGCTAGTGGAGGTGATGGAATTCCAGTTGAGCTGTTTCAAATCCTGAGAGATGATGCTGTGAAAGTGCTGCACTCAATATGGGAAATTGGGAAATTGGGAAATTTCACTGCAGCAAATTGGGAAAACTCAGCAGTGGCCACAGGACTGGAAAAAGTCAGTTTTCATTCCAATCCCAAAGAAAGGCAATGCCAAAGAATGCTCAAACTACCGCACAATTGCACTCATCTCACATGCTAGTGAAGTAATGGTCAAAATTCTCCAAGCAAGGCTTCAGCAATATGTGAACCGTGAACTCCCTGATGTTCAAGCTGGTTTTAGAAAAGGCAGAGGAACCAGAGATTAAATTGCCAACATCTGCTGGATCATGGAAAAAGCAAGAGAGTTCCAGAAAAATATCTATTTCTGCTTTATTGACTATGCGAAAGCCTTTGACTGTGTGGATCACAATAAACTGTGGAAAATTCTTCAAGAGATGGGAATACCAGACCACCTGACCTGCCTCTTGAGAAATCTGTATGCAGGTCAGGAAGCAACACTTAGAACTGGACATGGAACAACAGACTGGTTCCAAATAGGAAAAGGAGTACATCAAGGCTATATATTGTCACCCTGCTTATTTAACTTCTATGCAGAGTACATCATGAGAAATGCTGGACTGGAAGAAACACAAGCTGGAATCAAGATTGCCAGGAGAAATATCAATAACCTCAGATATGCAGATAACACCACCCTTATGGCAGAAAGTGAAGAGGAGCTAAAAAGCCTCTTGATGAAAGTGAAAGTGGAGAGTGAAAAAGTTAGCTTAAAGCTCAACATTCAGAAAACAAAGATCATGGCATCTGATCTCATCATTTCATGGGAAATAGACGGGGAAACAGTGGAAACAGTGTCAGACTTTATTTTTTGGGGCTCCAAAATCACTGCAGATGGTGATTGCAGCCATGAAATTAAAAGATGCTTACTCCTTAGAAGAAAAGTTATGACCAACCTAGATAGTATATTCAAAAGCAGAGACATTACTTTGCCGACTAAGGTCCATCTAGTCAAGGCTATGGTTTTTCCTGTGGTCATGTATGGATGTGAGAGTTGGACTGTGAAGAAGGCTGAGCGCCGAAGAACTGATGCTTTTGAACCGTGGTGTTGGAGAAGACTCTTGAGAGTCCCTTGGACTGCAAGGAGATCCAACCAGTCCATTCTGAAGGAGATCAGTCCTGGGTGTTCTTTGGAAGGACTGATTCTGAAGCTGAAACTCCAGTACTTTGGCCACCTCATGCGAAGAGTTGACTCATTGGAAAAGACTCTGATGCTGGGAGGGATTGGTGGCAGGAGGAGAAGGGGACGACAAAGGATGAGATGGCTGGATGGCATCACTGACTCGACGGGCGTGAGTCTGAGTGAACTCTGGGAGTTGGTGATGGACAGGGAGGCCTGGCATGCTGCAATTCATGGGGTCGCAAAGAGTCGGACATGACTGAGCAATTGAACTGAACTGAACTGAACTGATGGTGGTCATAGCTTTTCTTCCAAGGACCAAGCATCTTTTAATTTCATGGCTGCAGTCACCATCTGCAGTGATTTTGGAGCCCCAAAAGTAAAGTCTCTCACCGTTTCCATTGTTTCACCATCTATTTCCCATGAAGTGATGGGACCAGATGCAATGATCTTAGTTTTCCGAATGTTGAGTTTTAAGCCAGCTTTTTCCCTCTCCTCTTCACTTTCATTAAGAGGTTCTTCAGTTCCTCTTTGCTTTCTGCCATAAGGGTGGTGTCATCTGCGTAGCTGAGGTTATTGATATTTCTCCCGGCAATCTTGATTCCGGTCTGTGCTTCATCCAGCCCGGCATTTCACATGATGTACTCTGCATATAAGTTAAATAAACAGGGTGACAATATACAGCCTTGATGTACTCCTTTCCCAATTTGGAACTAGTCCATTGTTCCACGTCTGGTTCTAACTGTTGCTTCTTGACCTGCATACAAATTTCTCAAGAAGCAGGTCAGGTGGTCTGGTATCCATATCTCTTGAAGAATTTTTCACAGTTTGTTGTCATCTACACAGTCAAAGGCTTTGGTGTAAAGATGTTTTTCCCTCTTCCCTTTTCAATGATCCAGCAGATGTTGCCAATTTGATCTCTGGTTCTTTTGCCTTTTCTAAATCCAGTTTGAACATTTGGAAGTTCTCAGTTCATGTACTGTTGAAGCCTTACTTGGAGAAATTTGAGCATTACTTTGCTAGCGTGTGAGATGAGTGCAATTGTGTGGTGATTGAGCATTCTTTGGCATTATCTTTCTTGGGGATTAGAATGAAAACTGACCTTTTCCAGTCCTGTGGCCACTGCTGAGTTTTCCAGACTTGCTGGCATATTGAGTGCAGCACTTGCACAGCATCATCTTTCAGGATTTGAAATAGCTCCACTGGAATTCCATCACCTCCACTAGCTTTGTTCGTAGTGATGCTTCCTAAGGCCCACTTGACTTCGCATTACAAGATGTCTGCCTCTAGGTGGGTGATCACACCATCATGGTTATCTGGGTCATGAAGATCTTTGTTGTACAGTTCTTCTGTGTATTCTTACCTCTTAATATCTTCTGCTTCTGTTAGGTCCGTACCATTTCTGTCCTTTATTGAGCCCATCTTTGCATGAAATGTTCCCTTGGTAATTTTTGAAAAGATCTCTAATCTTTCCCATTCTATTGTTTTCCTCTATTTCTTTGCATTGATCACTGAGGAAGGCTTTCTTATCTCTCCTTGCTATTCCATGAAAGTGAAAGTGAGAGTCACTCAGACTCGTCCGACTCTTTGCGACTCCATGGACTATACAGTCCATGGAATCCTCCAGGCCAGAATACTGGAGTGGGTAGTCTTTCCCTTCTCCAGGGGATCTTCCCAAGCCAGGGATTGCACATAGGTCTCCCGCATTGCAGGTGGATTCTTTATCAGCTGAGCCACAAGGGAAGCCCCAAAATACTGGAGTGGGTAGCCTATGCCTTCTCCAGCAGATCTTCCCAACCCAGGATTCGAACCGGGGTCTCCTACATTACAGGCAGCTTCTTTACCAACTGAACTATCAGGGAACATCACAAATGCTTAAGTAATCCATCAGCCCTCCCACCTACAATGCAAGCTGTTACACAGCTCCCTGACCTGGGAGCTCTGACAAGGGTGGGAGCAGAGCCCCTTCCAGAGGCCAGGGCCTGCAGAGGCGCCTAGAACTTGACCCCAGGGGGTCATGGCCCCAGGGGGAGGTGCTTTCTGCAAGCCCCACACATGCCCCGCAGGTTCAAATCTTCGGCCCTCTGGCTTCAACCACCCGCAGCTTTTCTGTGGATGATAAATGCCCTGACCCAGTCCCCAGGAGGCTTCCTTTGTTTGTTTTCATTTTACAACCAGGTAGGGGGAGAGAGTGGGCAGGTTCCCAGAAGGTTCTGGACTCCTGACCTGCCAAACCAGTTCCTTCTATGGAACAGCCACTGGCTCCAGCCATCCAACTTCTTGTGCCCTGCTCTGACCAGGGTCACTGCAGAAAGAAGGGCTGGGGAACAGGTTCCAGCCAAGCTTGGCCCCCACAGTCTTCCCTGGGTGTGGGTGGAGACTAAGAGGGGTAAAGCTGCCTCACCCTGTTTTCGCACTCCATACAAATTACCTTTGTTTCTTCCTCCCAGAAACTCCCTGAGTGACAGCACTGCCCGTATTTTATGGGGAAACCAGGGTGCGGGGTGACTAGCTCCTGGCAAGCAACTCTCGGTCACTTGGCCAGGGTGAGGGCTCAGGGAAGCAGGCACCAGCGGCAACTGTTGACCAGAGCGCAGCCCGCCTGCTCTGAGGCTCAGGACACCCTGCCCGCCTGGGAGGGGTGGAAATGGACCTGACACAGCCGGGTCTCCTGCCTGGTAGGGACCCAGGAAACTGGAGAGAGGCCAGATCCAGCTGCCAGCACCCCTGGGAGCCTTCAGGACAATGGCTGGGGCGGTGCCCTCCCCTGGGCATCTCCGAGGGCACCCCCGCGCAGAGGGAAACCCGCCGATGTGCCCTGGGTGGCCAGGGAAGCCCCTGGATACACCTTCACATCTTCCTTGAGCATCAGTTTCAGTCAAAGGATTGAAGGAAAAGTTAATTTACTGAAAGGAAACTGAAAGCATTTCTTTTATCCCCAAGCTACTCTCACACAGACTTGAAGAGAAGTCACTGAAGGCTTGGAATGTCGTCCCCCAGGAGGCAGACCTCAGAGCCCTGGGACTGCCCCTCCCTCTCCCTTCCCACCCCCTTGCCGCTGGGGAGGGCGTGGACTCTGCTGTCACCGCAGGGTAGGTCTGGCTCTCCACTTTCTGGCTGGCCATGTGACCTCAGAAAGTCATCTAAACCTCCCTGCCTCAGTTTCCTCATCTGTAAAAGGGGACAGTAACAGCCCCTGCCTCGTGAGGCATGTGTGAGTGAAGAATAAGGCAATTAAGTGTGCAGTTAGGGGACTTTCCTGGTGGTCCAGGGGTTAAGAATCTGCCTTGTAGTTCAGGGGACGTGGATTCAATCCCTGGTTGAGAACCTAAGATCCTGCAAGTTGTGAAGCAACTAAGTCCGCGCACCACACCTGCAGAGTCCGTGCACTGCAACGAGATCCTTCCTGTGGGCCGAAAGTAAGACCCGAGGCAGCCAAAAAAAAAAAAAAAGGCATGCAGGTAGGGCCTGAGAGCCGCAGCAAAGGTGAGTGTGACCTTCTGGGGGAAGGATGGTCAAGGGTGTCACTTTAAAGGTCAAAAGGCTGAGTCCCCAGGAGGGAAAGTGACCTGCTCAAAACCTAGGTCCCTGACTCCGCCTGGGGCTCCTTGTCCCCATCCTGTGCCTCGGCGTCCCCACTGGTGAAAGAGGGTGAGATCAAGAGGCCGGTGTGCCCGCCAGGCACCTCCAGGGTGGCGGAGCTCTCGCTGTCCTCTCTGTAACCATCCCTGAAAGCCTCTCTGAAAGCCACCATCCATGGTGTGCCCAGGACAGCCTCACATGGCACTGGCTTGTCAGGGAGATGCCAAGATCCATGGGATGTTTAGTCAAGTGTCCAGACCTCAAAACGTCTCATTACGGCGCTCACTGGTGGAGTGGCTAAAGCTGTGGCATGGAACACCACCCAGCCATAAAAAGGATGAAATAATGCCATCTGCAACATCGCATGGACCAGGAGGGCATTCTGCTTTGTGAAGTACGTCAGAACAAAAGACAAATACTTTGTTTTCACTTACTTGTGGAATCTAAGTAGCAAATACAACAAATGAACAAGCATCTCTTGGAGGTTGCATTTCAGTGACTCAGTGATATCATCCAAGTGCATTCCTACCGCCTGCACCTGACCACCTGTCGGGTACTGCCCAGGTATGTCTACCCCCACCTATGACTTATCCCCAGACAACCACAGCCCCCCAGCTTCTGTGTGCGCACTCTTTCCTGCCTACCTCTCACCCATTTCCCAACTTAATGGTCACCTCCTCCAGGAAGCCCTCCGAGACCTCCCACAAACCTCTGGCTTCCCTATGTCACACAGAGGCTTGACTCTGAGTCCCCCTTGGGCAGGGACTGCAGAGGCGGCCTTCCACAAGGACTAGACAGGTTCAGGCCTGTGCACTGTATCCATCTTCACCCCTCGGCCCCTGCTCAGCCGCTGGCTTGAGAAATGGCTTAAAGTCACCAAGTTAAAGCAGAAACTCACAAACAAGAGCCTAAAACCGCCGACACAGACCGACCGAAAGTTACCTGGTGGTCTTAGATTTTGAGTTCTCACCAAGACAAATCGCATTTCACGGACAAGCAGCACCGTGCTCTTTGGAATCCACACAGCCCTCTGTCACAACCCTCAAGTCTGTGAGCTCCAGGCAGTCAAAGCCAGGTCCCACCCCGCCCAAGACTCAGGAATTCCTCCCCGCCCACCCTGCTTCCTTCTCCCCGGGAGCTCTCCACACAACTGGCCTGGCCTGGGGAACCCCTAAGCCAGCGCTGTGGACAGTGGCCCTGGGCCAGGGTTTGCGAAAAGGGAAGGTAACCCGGGGCTCTCTCCGAAACTGGCAGTTTGGGAGGCTGATTTAACTTCCGGGCATATTAAGTCGTGTTGTTGCGGGGGGCGGGTTGGGGGGGGGGTCCATCCCCTGTGACCAGCGGGCAGTAACCTCCAGCTGGAGCCCCTGAGTCTGAAGAGACTCAGCACATGCCCTGCCTCAGTTTTCTCATCTGTGAAGCAGGTCGATGCCTCCCAAGTTCGGGATGAGGGAGCTGCTGTGCGGGCTATCCGGGACCCCGAATGAGGGGAGGGAAAACAGGGAGGTCGGCGAAAGTTTGGGCTGAGATGGCCCAACCAGAACAAACCCAAACAAGCAACCAGAACAACCCCAAACAAGAAAAGGCGGGAGAAGCGACGGGGCTGGGAGGGAGGAGGGGGACGGGGTGTAGGGAGGGGGCTGGGAGGAGAGGCGGGGTCCGGAGGGGAGAAGGGCGGGAGCGAGGATGCGCGCGCGTGGAAAACGGGAGGTGGGGTGTGCGGGAGTGGGCGAGGGGCCGGGCCGGGTTGGGGCGATCGCGACTCTCCGGGTACCGCGCCCCGCCTCGGCGTGCCCGCCCGAGCAATGGGCCGGGCCTCAGAGCCCGCGCCGCCTGCCCGCCCAGGCCCAGGCGGGCTCCCTCCCGCGGACACCCCGCCGCCTTACCTGACGCAGCCCCACGGGCTCCTCACCTGGGCTCCGCGAGGCCCGGCGACTCACCTGGCCCCGCCCCGGACGTGGCTCCCGCGAGGCCGCGCCCCTCGCGCCGCCCCTCCGGCGCCGTCTCCCTGGAGCTCAGGACTGGAGTGACCCTGGGTCACCGCGAGCTACCATTTCTGCGCATGGGCAGAGCGTCTGCCCCAGCCCTTTGCCGTCGTTCGGGCGCTCAGGCGCGTCCGACTCTTTGCGACCCCGTGGACTGCAAGCTCGCCAGGCTTCCCTGTCTATCACCAACTCCCGGAGTTTGCTCAAACCCATTTCCATTGTGTAGATGACGCCATGATCCCCTTAAAGTGAAAGTGAAGTCGCTCAGTCGCGTCCGACTCTTTGCGACCTCATGGACTGTAGCCTACCAGGCTCCTCTGTCCATGGGATTTTCCAGGCAAGAGTACTGGAGTGGGTTGCCATTTCTTCTTCAGGGGATCTTCCTGACCCAGGGATGGAACCTAGGTCTCCCGCATCGCAGGCAGACGCTTTGCCGTCTGAGCCACCAGGGAAACCCTCAGTTCAGTTCAGTTCAGTCGCTCAGTCGTGTCCGACTCTTTGCGACCCCGTGGACTGCAAGCTCGCCAGGCCTCCCGGTCCATCACCAACTCCCGGAGTTCACTCAAACTCATGTCCATCGAGTCGGTGATGCCATCCAGCCACCTCATCCTCTGTTGTCCCCTTCTCCTCCTGCCCCCAATCCCTCCCAGCATCAGAGTCTTTTCCAATGAGTCAGCTCTTCGCATGAGGTGGCCAAAGTACTGGAGTTTCAGTTTCAGCATCAGTCCTTCCAAAGAACACCCAGGACTGATCTTTAGAATGGACTGGTTGGATCTCCTTGCAATCCAAGGGACTCTCAAGAGTCTTCTCCAACACCACAGTTCAAAAGCATCAGTTCTTCGGCGCTCAGCTTTCTTCACAGTCCAACTCTCACATCCATACATGACTACTGGAAAAATCATAGCCTTGACTAGACGGACCTTTGTTGGCAAAGTAATGTCTCTGCTTTTGAATATGCTTTCTAGGTTGGTCATAACTTTCCGTCCAAGGAGTAACTGTCTTTTAATTTCATGGCTGCAGTCACCATCTGCAGTGATTTTGGAGCCCCCAAAAATAAAGTCTGACACTGTTTCCACTGTTTCCCCGTCTATTTCCCATGAAGTGATGGGACCGGATGCCATGATCTTTGTTTTCTGAATGTTGAGTTTTAAGCCAGCTTTTTCACTCTCCTCTTTCACTTTCATCAAGAGGCTTTTTAGTTCCTCTTCACTTTCTGCCATAAGGGTGATGTCATCTGCATATCTGAGGTGATTGATATTTCTCCCGGAAATCTTGATTCCAGCTTGTGCTTCCTCCAGCCCAGAATTTCTCATGATGTACTCTGCATATAAGTTAAATAAGCAGGGTGACAATATACAGCCTTGATATACTCCTTTTCCTATTAGGAACCAATCTGTTGTTCCATGTCCAGTTCTAAGTGTAGCTTCCTGACCTGCATATAGGTTTCTCAAGAGGCAGGTCAGGTGGTCTGGTATTCCCATCTCTTGAAGAATTTTCCACAGTTTATTGTGATCCACACAGTCAAAGGCTTTCGCATAGTCAATAAAGCAGAAATAGATGTTTTTCTGGAACTCTCTTGCTTTTTCCATGATCCAGCAGATGTTGGCAATTTGATCTCTGGTTCTTCTGCCTTTTCTAAAACCAGCTTGAACATCTGGAAGTTCATGGTTCACATATTCCTGAAGCCTTGCTTGGAGAATTTTGAGCATTACTTCACTAGCGTGTGAGATGAGTGCAATTGTGTGGTAGTTTGAGCATTCTTTGGCATTGCCTTTCTTTGGGATTAGAATGAAAACTGACCTTTTCCGGTCCTGTGGCCACTGTTGAGTTTTCCAAATTTGCTGGCGTATTGAGCGCAGCACTTTCACAGCATCATCTCTCAGGATTTGAAATAGCTCCACTGGAATTCCATCACCTCCACTAGCTTTGTTCGTAGTGATGCTTTCTAAGGCACACTTGACTTCACATTCCGGGATGTCTGGCTCTAGGTACCTACTGACCCCCTTAGGCAGGGCATCATACACTCAGGAAAGGCCCCTTAGCCCTGAAGGTGCCGTTGAAGAATCCGGGGCCCCAGGCAAGGGGAGGACTGGTCTTCCGATAGGATCGCATTAGAATCCAGAGGGCTTCCCTGGTGGCTCAGACAGTCAAGAAAATGCCTGGAATGCCGCGGAGTTCCGATCCCTGGGTGGGAAAGATCCCTGTAGAAGGGTGTGACAACTCCAGTATACTTGTCTGGAGAATTCTGTGGATAGAGGAGTGTGATGGGCTCCAGCCCACGGGGTCGCAAAGAGTCGGGCACGACTGAGCCCCTAACGCTTTTGACTCTCACCCAGAGAGCGGTTCAGGAGCGGGATTCTACAGGTGGGTCTTCCTATCGGGCCGGGGTCTGTCGCCCACCTTTCTGGCTGCAGCTCTGTCTGCGCTGCCCCCCAGTCTCCCTGGTTTCTGAAGGCCAGTGCCCCCACAGGGCTGAGTGTGCATTTCTTTTCATCTCTACCCGCTCCCCAGCCTCCTGCTTTGAAAACCGCCCATCACCCACTAAATGGTGATCACCAACTAACTCTCCTGAATGCAGACTTCTGTCTCTGGACGCCCACTTCACGTCTGCACGTGCAGAACTTCGAAGGCAGCTCAAGCTCCACACGCCTGGGTGAGCTCAAGCTCTTCTCCTGGGTGTCCCACCTCCTTCTCCACCAGCCCCTTCCAAACCGAGGGCGCGTCCTTGGCTCCCCTTGTTCCCTCACCCTCCACGTGTAGGCCTAGGTTGAGCCCCGATAGCTCTTCCTTGAAGATGCGTCACAACGCCAACACTTCTCTCCACCCACGCTGGTCCCAGTGGCCCAGGCCGCCAGCGTCTCTCATGTGGCCCAGGGCAGCGGCCTCCTGACCCATGTCTTGGTTCTGTCCTCGCCCCCTTCCCTCTGTATCAACACAGCAGCTCGGGGCGGGGCGGGGTGGGGTGGGGGAGTGGGGGGGTGCAGGGGGTGGGGGATGGGGGGTGGGAGTGGTCCTTCCTGAGAAGCTATCCCGCCCCCTCTTCCCCCTCCTCCTCTCAGGAGAGGGGTCAGGCACAGTCCCAGGCTGCCATACACGGAAGGTGGTGTGGCTGCTGGCAGCTCTGGGGTTGCGTGTGGGGGCTCTGTGGTCCCCAGTGGCCAGTGTACAGCCGGCAAGATAATCGGGTGTATTGACCCTCCCCATTTCTAGGGGGTGGGGGGATCTGACTGCAGAGGCCACACTGTGGTATCACCCTCTGCCACAGACTGGTGCAGGGTCCAATCACGCGGGCCTTCTCCAGGGTACAGTGAGCAGTTCAGGACACTCCAGTTGGTGGGATGAACTGGACTTTGCCTGGAAATTTGAGGAAGAAACAATTCCTGCTCTATCTTTTCCTCTCCCCAACCCTAGATGAAGAAGCATGGTGCTCCTGGGATAGCAAGCAGCCATCCTGGGACCGCAAAGAATCTAGGCTTGGGATAAAGCAGAGATGGCAGGGAACTGGGTTCCCGGTGACCCTGTAGAGCCCCTGGATCAAACCTGGCTGAGGCCCACACTTCCTTGGGCACCAGTAGATTTTCTTATTGTTCAAACTAGTTTGGACTTTCTATTTCTTATGACCAAAAGTATCCTCTGATAAAACATTGTTATGCTTTTTAACCAAATTGCAGAGTTTCTCTCCTTATAGCGCTAGCAGAAGAAAACCCAGGGAAGACCTGGGTGGCTAAGCCTGAGATGCGCAACCATTCCAAGGATAGGAAGGGGGTTAGACAGACCAGAACTTTACCCTCCCCAAGGTCAGGACAGCTTAGGGACTTCCCTGGGGGCCCAGTGGCCAAGAAGCTCCTAATGCAGGGGGCCCAGGTTCCATCCCTGATCAGGGAACTAGATCCCACATGCCACAGCTAAGAGTTTGCATGCCACAGCTAAAAGACCCTGCGTGGGGCAATGCCCCACGTGCTGCAGTCAAGAACCAGCACAGACAAATCAATAGAAATAAATATAAATCAAAAGACAGCTTCACGCCAGTTGTGCTAACGGTAAGCATGAAATAAGTGAATACGGTTTAATATTAATGGGAACCAGTGCTTGGCTCTAAACCTCAGCTGTCACCTTTCCGAGGCAGGCCAGCACTACGAGGCTGTTTGCTGACTGCAGTATCTCCAAGTGTCCAGTCTTGCGTCCAGCACATGGTAGTCACCGTTCTCAATATGAATGAATGAATGACAACAGTTTCTATTGTCCCCCAAGCAGCTGCCTTTTTCTGTGCAAAGAATCTGTGACCATCCTGGCATGTGGGCTTGTTCACCTCACACATCCCGAAAAGTGAAAGTGTTAAGTCGCTGGGTCCTGTCTAACTCTGTGCGATCCAATGGACTGTAGCCCGCCAGGCTCCTCTGTCCGTGGGGATTCTCCAGGCAAGAATACTGGAGTGGGTAGCCTATCCCTTCTCCAGGGGATCTTCCTGACCCAGGAATTGAACTGGGGTCTCTTGCTTTGCAGGTGGAATCTTTGCCATCTGTCACCAGGGAAACACTTGTATGTTATTATTGGTACCTTCCTTGCTCTCAAAGGACTTTGAGGTGAGAAGATGGAGGGGTCCATGGTGCTGCCTGACCTCTAAGTCACATGCACATATGAGCCCCTGGATGGACTGGGAAGGGGGCCTTATTTCTAGGTCAAAACTCTTCTTCCTTCTCAAAACATGACAAGGAAATGGAGGAGATGCCCCATGACTTACATGTTTGATGGGTTTCAGCTAGTGTTTATGCTGCCTTCTGTTTTCCTTTTGTGGAATATAAGCATCTTTTATTATCAAGGTAAGATCAGTCTCATGAAACTGGGACAATTTTCTGGTTCAAAAAGTGACTTTGGACAGAAGTAAGAGAAAACACCCCTCTCCCCTTCCCAGCTGGTCTGACTAGCAATGTAATTTCATGGTATTAAGATTGTGTCGGGGGGAATGCTGCCCTCCTCGCTTCTGTGTTTTGTGAAAATCTCATACAAATTCCACAACCACAGCTTGGTGATATTAAAACATATACAATAAAGCAGTCAGAATGATTCTGGGAAAAGAATGCAGGTGTGTCCCGCCATTCATAATAAAAGGCAAAAGAAGTAGAAAGAAACTGTGAGACCCACAGTGCCTCCCTTTTTGGTTCTTTCTGTTTTCTCCCCAAGCACGTCTAATCAGTCATCCACCAGTTAGTCATTCCCTTTTGTAGCTGTAACAATGGCTCCTTGCATTTCAAATGCTTTGCGATAAAAAAGAATGAATAATAATGCAAAATGAAGGAATTACATCTGACTGGTATTATTCCCAGCTTTATTAAATTTGCTCCGTACAAATGTTTATGAAGTCGGAGAGTTGCTTTTCCCCTGAGCCGCAAATTCCACATTAATAAGTGCTGGGGGATGGGAGCCTGAAAGGAATGAGGAAAGAAAGACCCCTCGTCAGTGGTCTTGGGCTTCTCGTTTGTTTTTTTCCCAACTTTAACTCTCCCTGCTAGCTGCTTGAGCCAAGATGTGGTCTGCTTTGAATGCTACTAAAACCATGAAACCAAAATTTCCCCACTAAGTGTGGGCTTAGGCGTGATATCCAAGTTGAGCCAAAAGGCGTCTAGGAGTTCGTGTTCCAACCCTCCCCTTTATGGGCAGAGACCAGTGAGGTGAAGGGCTTTATGTGCTACCGCGCAGCCCAGCCAGGAACCCAAGTGAGGTTTCCGGACCGTCTGCCGTCCTGACATGTGCCCCGTCCAAATTTTAAGCAAATGCGTTTGGTTGTTAGCATTGACTGCACACAGCACACGCCCCTTGATGTCTGCTGCCACTGTTTGGACCTAATTCTCGAAACCCTTTTGGTTTACACCTGAGCAGTTCTCATTCCTGATGCCTTTTGGGCACCAGGGTGGAAGGCTGGTTGTGTCCTCTGACACCCCGAACGTTTCAAATGCCTTTGCTGTGTGCAGACTCCCCACCGTATTAGTCTCTCCACCCGAGGTGGCCAGACCTAGGGCTTTACCCAGAGTCCTTTTCAACCAGGACCCTGACACGGACTAGACTCCACTGTTGTGACCTGCACCATGAGAAAGAAGGCGGCCCTGCAATGTTTTATGGGAAAGGGAAGCCTCCGATGTCCAGCCAGGGCAGGGGGCAGGGAGGAGGGGCCCTGCAGTGGGTAAGGGTTAAGTACCTGGGACATGATTGCTATTGGTGCTGGTGACAGTTGTGGGTTTGGCCCAGGATAACTGGTACATTGTTATGTGGTGAGAGCACTTCCACATAGTGGGAGTGATTTCGGGGGGAGGTGGTGGGGGGAGCTTCAGCCTGCAGCCACTTGAAGCAGGATTTTGGCTTCTGGCCAGAGACTGGAGTCAGGCCGCAGCAGTGAGAACACTGAATCTCAGCCACTAGACCGGTGGCCAGGCCCTGCCCGTATGGCTTTGCATAAAATGGGTTTCCACAAAGAAATGGAGAATAGTGAAACAAGCGAAGCTTTTATTAGAAGAGTGCGTGTGGATAGACACACGGTGGGCTCAGAGAGAGAGCAGCGCCCTCGGGGTAGCTGGAAGCAGCTCCTTTGCTGGCTCCATTTATTCACGTACCCCAGTATCCTCCCCTGTCTGCACACACATCTCTTAGCCAAGACAGATTCTAGCGAAAAAGCCTATGAGTAGGTTGACAGCACTCCCTTTTGACCTCCAAGAAGCCTTCCTGCGCATGTATGGTTGGGAATGTCTCCTTGACCTTGAGAATGAGAAATACGTGGTGTCTCATCTGGGCAGGGCTCAGCTCCTCCTCTTCATCTTGGAGTGTCTATCCACAGGGGACAAACTCCAGCTGTTCAGCCTAGGGCCCATCTATCTCCTGCCTCAGGAGCATATCTGAATGGTAGAAGCATCTCTGTGGAAGGAGCACCTCTGAGCAGTAGGAGCATCTCTCAGTGGTAGGAGCATCTCTCAGTGGTAGGAGCATCTCTCAGTGGTAGGAGCATCTCACTGTGGCAGAAGCATCTCTCTGTGGCAGAAGCATCTCTGTGCAGTAGGAGCATCTCTGAGTGGTAGGAGCATCTCTGAGTGGTAGGAGCATCTCTGTGCAGTGGAAGCATCTCTTTGTGGTAGGAGCATCTTTGTGCGGTAGGAGCATCTCTGTGCGGTGGAAGCATCTCTAAGTGGTAGCAGCATCTCTGTGCGGTGGAAGCATCTCTGAGTGGTAGGATTATCTCTCAGTGGTAGGAGCGTCTCTCAGTGGTAGGAGCATCTCTGTGCAGTAGGAGCATCTCACTGTGGCAGAAGCATCTCTCTGTGGCAGAAGCATCTCTGTGTAGTAGGAGCATCTCTGAGCGGTAGGAGCATCTCTGTGTGGTGGAAGCATCTCTGAGTGGTAGGAGCATCTCTAAGTGGTAGGAGCATCTCTGAGTGGTAGGAGCATCTCTGTGCAGTGGAAGCATCTCTTTGTGGTAGGAGCATCTTTGTGCGGTAGGAGCATCTCTGTGCGGTGGAAGCATCTCTAAGTGGTAGCAGCATCTCTGCGGTGGAAGCATCTCTGAGTGGTAGGATTATCTCTCAGTGGTAGGAGCGTCTCTCAGTGGTAGGAGCATCTCTGTGCAGTAGGAGCATCTCTGAGTGGTAGGAGCATCTCTGTGTGGTGAAAGCATCTCTGAGTGGTAGGAGCATCTGAGTGGTAGGAGCATCTCTGAGTGGTAGGAGCATCTCTGTGCAGTGGAAGCATCTCTGAGTGGTAGGTTCATCTCTCAGTGGTAGGAGCATCTCCCTGTGGTAGGAGCATCTCTTGTGCCTTAGCAGCCTCCCTGTGCAATGGGAGTATCTCTATGGGGTGTGAGCATCCCTGTGCAGTGGCCACAGTAGTGGCAGCTTTCCCACCAGGCCTGTCATATGCGATGGTTTGAGGCACTGTTCCTGGAAAGAAAGCGTCTAGCTTGGTCCTCCCCACCTCCTGACAACTACATGCCTGCACTCGGTCGTTTAGTCAAGTCCAACTCATTGCAACCCCATGGACTGTAGCCCGCCAGGCTCCTCTGTCCATGGGATTCTCCCTGTAAGAATACTGGAGGGGTTGCCATTTCCTACTCCAAGGGATCTTCCCAACCCAGGGATGGAACCCGTGTCTCTTGCGTCTCCTGCATTGGCAGGCGGGTTCTTTATCACTGTCCTGCATGGGAAGCCCCGACAACTCCAGGAACTCCCAACATCCTATGACAAACTCCTTCTCTGTGTAATATGCCAGAGTCTGCTTCCACGGCTTGCAAATAAGAGCCCTGCCTGGCTCTGCACCCTCCTATTTCAGACTACCCTGTCCCCCCTCCCCTGCCCAACACAGGCTGACATAAATTCCTATGGTGAAAAGAGTAATGTCAGCATGAGAAATTTTTTTGTGACGATGTTGATGATACCTTACCTTTTTATAGCTTTTTACAGCTGTTAAAGCAATTCTGAGCACTGTGCAAACACATTCGTCAATGAGAAGGAGTCTTGGGGCTGAAACCATCAGTTCATTCACCCATTATCACCTTCAGGTCAAAACCCATTAAGTGCTCGCTGGGCTGCACACTCTGTCAACCGCACAGAGCTTCTTCGTGAAGGACGCTTCGTAACTCGGGGTTCATCATCTTACAGCCCCTGCTCTATGTGCGTCCACAGTGCACAGACGAGCAGAAAAACACCGCCAGTCACGGGATATTACATCTGGGAAGACCCTCACTACAGATCGGGAATCTGAGGGTGGGTGACTCGGCCCAATATGACATAGCAAGGTCATGACCAATTCAGGATCAGAACCCTGGGTCCTGGCTCTGCCCACGAGGGGGTATGCAACACATGTAAATATATAAAATGCCATCACCCAGTATCAGCCTTCTCCACATCCACAGACCACCCTCCTCTGGAGTGTTTGGGAAAGAGGAGTGTATCAGTCAGTCACACCAGGTATGCTGCAGTAACAAACATCCCCGGTCTCAGGGGCTTACACCAACCTGGGTCTACTTCTCATGCACGCTGCCCATCCGCAGCCCCCTGAGAACCGGCCTACTCTAGCAGCCCCATCTGGATACTGCTGATCTCCACGCAGAGAAAAGGAGAGCTCTGGAGGATCTCTGCCTGGCAAGGAAAAGATCCAGTGCCAAAGGGCCCCTTTGCTCAGAACTGGCTGGCCAGAGCTGGTCACAGCACACCACCTAGCCCCAAGGGGACTGGGAAGTGTGGGCCTTCTGTGCGCTTGGAACCTGAGAGCAGCTGGTATTGGATGTAGCTCACAGCACACGGGCCCCCAGGATCTGGCTGAAACGCAGATCCAGCACCAGCTGGTGTGGGCCGGTCTGAGACTCTGCATCTCAGAGCAAAGGGGAGCGTGGTCAGGAGGGTCCCCTAGAAAACCTACAACCAACCAACCAACAAAACACAAAAACAATGAGCCGGTCTCTCGAACCCCAGCCCTGGAGATGCAGACAGATGATCCACTGAAAAAGGGTCCATGCTAATCAACCTTCAGTAAACGATGGAACCAACATGGGCCGGACACTGAGCTGTGGCCGAGGGCTCAGTGGGAACAGGGTAGGGGGCCTTCCTGCTGTGCGGGGCTGCCTTCTTGTGGGGAGACAAGTTAATAATGAACCCATTTTGGCAGGAGGATCTCCTAAGAACTCATGAAGCAAAACCTTCGTGCCTCTCTCGGGCTCCAGGCAGCTATATTAATAGTTTTTCCAGTCTCTCTCCACTCTGCTCTTAAAGACAACCACATGTAAGCTTCTGATCCCACAGTTCCTGTTTTCAGGTCTGAATTTCAGACTGACCGGTGTTGTGAATTGGTGGGGAAACGGGTGGCAGGGGAGGGGTGGGAGAGCAGACCACGGCTCGGGGGTGGGAGGCGGGCAGACACAGGGCTACAGGCCTGCCTTGGCCACAGCTAGTCTGGAGCCTGGCCTGAGCTCCATGAAGGCCAAAGTGAGACATGGTCCGTGGTGAGACCTTGGGTGCAGGGTTTGGTTCTTGGAGGGGACACCTGGGTTTCACCTTGGACCAAGGCCCACATGTCTGTGATAGTTCTGTGGATCTAGAGGCACCAGAAATACCTGGTCTTTGAATCTGAGTTCCCTGGTCCCGAGTTTTCATTCATAATTTACCAATTCATAGCAAGACACTTTGATGCACAGCACCTTGAACTTTTTCTGAATAAGGTTGGGTATAAAACATGGACACGCTCATGGCAGCCTGCCCCTTAATGGGGGGCTTGGGGACAGCCCAGGCTGGAGGCCCTGCCTGAGTGCCCCAGAGCTGCTGTGGGACCTGGGTTCAGCACCTACACCCCCTGGGCTTCTGTTTCCCTACTGCCGTGGATGCGCGTCAGGTGTCTGGGGGTGCCCTTCCTCCCAAGGTGGAGCAACCTGTCAAAGAGCTCAGAGGCTCCTGCAGACAAAGGTCACGCCTGATCATGGGGCCATGTGCCAGCCGGTGTCAGAGTCCCCAGGGATCAGATGGGCCTGGGGTGCTAAGATCTCCAGCGCTGGGGAGGTGAGGGCAGAACAGGGCCTAATGGGCCCTCCCCGCCAAGGGCAGAGTGCAGGCAGCCAGCTCCCCACCTCGACCACCGCCCTCTGCCTGGTCCTTCAGTCTAGAGGGGACCCGTCCCATGATGCACTTGCCCCATCCCAAGCAGGTCCCAGGCCCGGCCCGGGGTTCCGTACAGGAGCTGGGAGCCAAGCGGGCTGCTTCAGCAATCTCAGCCTCACCAGCCAAGCTGAGTGGCTACATCCTTCTTGGTTCTCGGACCAGGAACAGGCTCCTGGCCCCATCTCCCAAGCCTGCTCTCTTGGCCACTTCTCCCAGGGACCTTCTCGGTGCTGGAGCGGTCACGAGGCCCCGTGTGGTCAGAACACCCCTAGATCAGACCGCGAAGCTGAGCCCCTGCACGGCCGCCCCCTGGGAACCCCACCCTGGGCTGGAGCAGGGGCTCCTGGCTTGTCTTCCACCAGGAGACACCGCACCCGACAGCTCCACGTGCAGACCCCCAGAGGCTGATGCTTGCCACCAGGCATCCACGTGGCAGTACCCATCACACCGGCTCACCCGCCCTGGGTCCATCCTGTTGTCTGCCCATACGTCACCCAGCCCTCACGTCCAGCGAAAAACTGACTCCACAGGAGGGGAGCCCTTGGAATGGGTCACGGTCTCCCCCTACCCCTGGCCAGAAGGCCCCCATCCGGCGGCTCAGAGCTGACCTGGGAGCCCGTCCCCTCCAAGAACAGGAAGGGGAGGCCCTGTTGAGCCGGTGAGTGGCCTGGGGCTGAAGACCCTGCAGAGATGTCCGCGGGGTCTGGTGTCACAGACACAGCTCCGGAACCAGGTAGACAGGTTTTATTCCACCCAATCCCTGCCCACAGCCGCCCTGGGCAGAGCAAGGGCAGGCTGCTTGGAGGGTCTGGGGCAGAGTGGAGTACAGGTGGTCTCGCTGTGGCCCCAGGCAAGTGACAGAGGGAAGGTGGGTCGGCCATCCACCCTGGGGTCGCTCCAGGGGCCTGGCCAAGCTGAGGGGTTCACAGTCTCCGTGGTGTGGATGCTGGAGGGCTGGGGTGCAGGCCATGCCCAGACGCACACAAGGCTGCCAGGCACCTGCTGGGCCCCCAACGCCCCAGAACAAAGGTGCTGGGGGTGGGTGGGGGAATCTGGCAACAGTCTTTCTGACAAAGACAGGAATGCCAAAGTGGCCGAGGTCGACAGGGGTCCGGACGGGAGAGTAGAAAACGCTCGCGCTCACGCATCGCACACACACGCGGATTCGGTAGAATCGCGAGGCTGGAGTCACACGACGCTCTGCCGGCCCCCCGCCCCCTCAAACTCGGACGCGCCTGAGCCTCCGCCCCGGCCAAAGTCAATGAAGATCCCCTCCGAATCCGAGTCGACCGACTCCAGGATCTGGTCGACCAGGTTCTCGGGGCTGGAAGAGGCCGGGGAGCCGCGGGCCGCGTCCGGGCCAGGCTTGGGGGGCTGGTTCGGCGGGTACAGTCTGTTGGGGCAGGGTCCCGACGGGGGCGACGACGGGGAGGTGCCAAAAGCACCAGCGGGCCCCGGGCCGGGCGTGTCGGCGAAGCCCTGGGGCTCGGGGCAGGACGTCATCTCGGAGACCGAGTGCCGCCGGATGCCCGCGCCGCCCGCCGCCGCGCCCTCGGCCTCGTGCTCCGCCACGGGGTTCAGCAGCGGCGTGTTGTAGCTCTTGGAGCGCACCACCGGGTTCTTGGCCAGGACGTCCCCTGAGCGGGAGCGCCGCAGGTAGTGCTTCTCTGCGGAGAGACAGGCGGAGAGGGCGTCAGCAGGCATGGCCGGCCAGGCGCGGAGCAAGCCCGGTTCCTGCAGCCACGACGCGCCCGGCTCTGCACCGAGCGGCCGCTCCAGGGAAGGGAGTCCGGGCCCCGCCCCCACGGATCCTGCGGCCATCCCTGGGGCGGGGGTCCCTCCTCCTCTCCGCGGCCCGCCCCCTCAGCCTGGACGGGGCGGGGCTCGACGGAATCGCCCGTTCGCACACGCGCACCTGGTGCCCGGGCCTCCTCGTTCCGACCCGCGGGAAGTCACCAGGCCCAAGCTCTTGCTACACGCCAGCACCTACCTAGGTGGACAGAGTCCCTACCCTCAGAGCTGCGGTCCTACTGTGTGTGTGTGTGTGGAGGGGGGAGACTAGAAACCCCTTTTGGGGGCCACAGCTCAGGCAGTGGCAAACGCTGAAATGGGGCAGAGCATGAGGGCAGGGCTGGGGTTTATTCTTAACCCCGGGGACAGGACGGCCAGGGGGGCGGGGCGCAGGCTCCCCAGCTCAGGACCTGCGGTTCCACGCAGCGACCACCAGGTGGCACGGATGAGCGTGGCCAGCGGCCCAGGGGCCATTCCTGGACCACGGGAAACAGGCTCCCTCTTGACCTGGCAGGGGTCTCGGGGTCCAGGGCCGCACGAGCCGGGGCGGCTCAAAGCTTTCCTCCAGCTGCTGGGGCCCACCTGAGCGGAGGCATGCCACTGGGCAGGTTTCAGACCTGCAGGTGGATGGGCCCTCCGGACATACAATGTACAGCTGGCCCCCGGGGTCCTCTTCACGTACCTCGTCCCAGGCCCAGGTCCTCCCTGCCCTTGAGCCTCCCGCCTGGCCTTCCCTGAGCGCCTCACCCATGGCGTGGGTCACTTCATGTCACCTGGCAGGGGTCACCTTGAGCACTCATCTGGGGATGATTTACTCACTTGTCTGCCTCCCCTGGTGGCAAGAACCCTTGACAGTGGGGTGTGGTCCCCCCTGAACCCCAGGACCAACAGCAGAAGCTGGCACCCAGCAGGTGCTCAGCTGACACTGCTGACTAAACCAAGGGGGCCAGCAGCCCCAGGACGCCCAGGCACGCCCACCCCATAATCCCTCCACACACCCCAGGAGCCCCCAAATAAGCCTGAATTTCTTGGGCTTTGGGTCATTGCACGTGCTAGGTCCTAGCAAAACCCCGACCCCAGGACTGAGCATGGACATGACTTCTGTGGCGGATGCAGGGGTCTCTGGGGGGCTCTCAGAGGAGCCACAAGCAACACCACTAATGCTGTCTGCCCACCAGGGCAGCCCTTAAAGGAGGGACCCCCAGGTGACCCACCCTGTATGCCCAGTGATCCGCACGCCACATGGCCGGTGGGTACTCGGGGCAGACCTGCTGCGTCTGCACCTCTGGTTCAGTGTGGCCTTTCACTGGAGGCTGGGGTTCCCAGGCAGGGGTGTGGATGGGGCCAGGGGCCACCCCGCCCTCCACCCCAGGCCCAGGCGACCCCTACCCAGGATGCAGGAGTGTGTGAAGGCCCCCTCGCCAGAGTAGAGGCCGTAGGTGCCCAGGTAGGGCGACACCACCTTCTGGATCAGCGTCTCCAGGCGCAGGTAGTCCTTCGTCACGCCCCGGGACTCGTGCACCCCCTGCGAGAGGGAGAGGGCAGGAAGGTCACTGGTCAGCCTATCCCCTGCCTCCCAGCCCAGCCGGGTGCAGCTCAGAGGCCACCACAAATGGCCCGACCCACCCCCTCTCTTCGGTCTTGGCCCCCATGGCAGGGGCCACCGCACCCTCCCTTTCCAGGCGTCTCTCCGGTTGGAACCTCTGAGCTTCTTCCTGCTTCAACGCTCTCGTGGAGGCCCGCTGCCCACAGCAGCCAGCTTGGCTGGGAGGCTGCGATGTCCATGGAGAAGGCTCTGAGGCCAAATCAGGCCAGGTACCCTGAACCCCCACCCGGACAGCTGTGAGCTGGCTTCCCAGAGGCTCTGGGCAGTCACTGGGGCCAAGCTCATCGCCGGGGCCCCCTACCTCACCCACTTGTCCCACGGAGCACTGCAGGCAGGCAAGGCTGCCCCCAGGGGCGGGGCCTAGGTCCAGGGCAGCATCTGAGCTGGGCGGTCAAGCCCCTCCCATCTGTTAGCACCATCCATCCCCCTCCCACACTGCCAGGTCCTGTCCAGCTCCTCCCAACACTTCCCCTCACCCGGAGCTTTGAAGGGCTTTCCACCTGCTCCCATTTCATTGGAACCAAGGCCTAAGGAACGAGGCTGCCCACGGGACAGCCTTGGTCTTGCCCACCCAGCTGTGAGCCCCGGCAGAGGGCTGGGCACATAGTAGGATTTAGTGAGCGCTGCTGAATGAAGAATGTTTCCGAATGAATGGATCATTCTCAAAGGACTGCCAGCAGTTAAGAAACAAGACACACCCAAGTTAATGTTAAATGATAGTTCAGAACAGGAACAGAATACAGCTCTATGCTGCCTATGAGAAAGCCACTTAAAGGGCAGAAACACACGCAGAGGAGAAGTGAGGGAATGCAAGAGATTAAGTGTGTTAACAGATCACAGCTCACCCACCACGGCAGGAAAAGCCATGTCAATTTCAGACTGGACCGACTTCAGACCAAAGAAATTTGGCAGGAGTAAGGAAGATCATTAGCTATCAATAAAGAGGTTGATTCTCCAAGTTGATACAACAGTCTCTAATGTGCACACACCTAACAGAACAGGAAACTACGGAGGCCAAAAGTGATGGGGCTGCAAGGAGAAACAGAGAAATCCATTCCCACAGCTAGCGGCTCCAGCACTGGTCTCGGAAATACATCCAGCAGAGAAAACCAGGAAGGACTCAGACGGACTCAACAACACCATCAATCAACCGATACAATCGACATCTATGGACAACTTCGTCCAACAGCAGAATCCACATTTTTCTCAAGCTCACATGGGACTAAAACAGACCATATTCTGGGCCATAAAACACAGCTCGACACATTTGTAAGGACAGAAATCAATGTCTACTCTCAGACCACAAAAGAACTAAACCAGAAACAGAATAACCGATCATCTCCAAATACACGGAGCTTAAACAACTCACTTCTGACTAACACATGGGTCAAAGAAGAAATCTCAAGACCTATTTTTAAATATTTTGAGTTAAATGAAAATCTAACATTCAAATTTATGGGCTGCATCAAAAGCAGTGCTTAGAGGGAAATTTAAAAGTACTGAATGGACACATTAGAAAATTTAAAAAGTCTAAAATTGACTGTCTAAGCTTCCACCTTAGGAAACTAGAAGCAGAAGCACAAGCTCAATCCAAGGTGAGCAGGAAAAAAGAAACAGAGCAGAAGTCAGTGAAATGGAAAACAAAAGTGGGTAGAGAAAACCAACCAAACCAAAAGCTTTGAAAAGATAAAAAAATCCACAAGCCTCTAGCCAAGCTACTGAAGAACAAAAGAAAAGATAAACATGACTAATATCAGAAATGAAAGAGGGGAGGACTTCCCGGGTGGGTCTGGTGGTTAAGACTCTGTGCTCTCAAGGCAGAAGGCATGGGTTCAGTCCTTGGTTGGGGAACTAAGGTTCTGCATGCCAAAACCCAACCCAAAGCAAACGAACAGAAACCCCCACAAATAAACAGACAAAACAAAGAAATGAAAGAAGGAACATCTTATTACAGACCCCAGAGTGACGTGCGCTCAGTCCTGTCCGACTCTCTGCGACCCCATGGACAGAGGAGCCTGGCAGGCTACAGTCCCGACTCAGCGGTGGAACCTGCATTGGCAGGAGGATTCTTCACCACGGGGCCACCTGGGAAGCCCTATGGATGCCCCCAGAAGTCATCCAGATGAACATGGAGGAACTGTCCCCGCCCCCAACCACAGCACCGTGAGTGAGGATGTTACTGCTGAGCTGTGCTGGCTGGTGCACAAACCGTATGTCCCTTCATTCCCAGGACTTGTTTATGAAGCCTGGTCTCTGCTCCCCACTGCACAGTGAGGAAACGGGGCCCCGGGGCTGGGTTATTTGGGTGAGCTCAGATGCAGGGCTTCTTCCCCGGTGGCTCAGACAGTAAAGAATCTGCTGCCATGTGGGAGACCTGGGTTCAATCCCTGGGTTGGGAAGATCCCCTGGAGAAGGGCATGGCAACTCACTCCAGTATTCTTGCCTGGAGAATCCCCATGGACAGAGGAGCCTGGCGGGCTACAGTCTGTGGGGCTGCAAAGAGTCGGACATGACTGCTATTCAGCTTCCAGGACCCCATGAAAAGGAACTGTGACTCCACAGGTGGAACTCAGCAGGCTGGGGAACTCAGTGCGCTTGGAGAACACAGCAGGCCCTCAACACACGCTGACCGGGTCCAGCTGGGGCTTGAAAACTGGGGTCAAGTTCACCGCGGGGCTGGGACAAGGCCATGCAAAGTGGAGGCCAAGGCAAGGGCATAAGGGCCGAGGCTGGTGTGCGGATGGCAGCCAGGCGGGGCAGGACGATGCTGGGGGAAAACGGGCCCAAGCCCAGAAGCTGCACAAGGCACAGGGACCACCAGGGGTCAGCACTGCCCTGGCTTGGCCCCCACCCAGGAGCTGCTCTGGGATCAAAGTGGAGTCGCTCAGACGTGTCCGACTCTACCACTCCGTGGACTATAGCCCACCAGGCTCCTCCATCCATGGGATTCTCCAGGCAAGAAAACTGGAGTGGGTTGCCATTTCCTTCTCCAGGGGATCTTCCCGACCCAGGGATTGAACCCGGGTCTCCCGCACTGCAGGCAGGCAGACCTCTTTACTGTCAGAACCACCAGGGAAGCCCTCCTGGGATCAAAAAGAAAAAAGAGTAAAAGTTAGTCCCACAGTCACGTCTGACTCTTTGAGATCGCATGGACTACCACCAGCCTGGCTCCTTTGTCCATGGGATTTTCCAGGCAAGAATACTGGAGTGGGTTGCTACTTCCTTCTCCAGGGGATCTTCCCAACCCAGGGATGGAACCTGGGTCTCCTGCATTGCAAGCAGATTCTTTACCAACTGAGCCACCAGGGAAGCCTGGGATCAAGGTGACACCTTATTCCTCAGTTAGAAATCCCAGTGTTGTCACTTCCTGCCCCCAAGAGCAAGCACCATGGAGGACTTGGCACCGGTTTCTTCCCATCATCCTTGAACTTGCCCCCAGGGAGGTGGTCCCACTCCATCACACAGATGAGGAGGTAGGCTGAGATGCAGCCTCCCTCCAGCTGCTCCCTGCCCCTCCCTGACCCAGGGCAACCCAGCCAGTTCAGTTCAGTCGCTCAGTCGGGTCCAACTCTGCGACCCCACGGACTGCAGTATGCCAGGCCTTCCTGTCCATCACCAACTCCCGGAGCTTGCTCAAACTCATGTCCATCCAGTCAGTGATGCCATCCAACCATCTCATCCTCTGTTGTCCCCTTGGATCAACAGCCCTGTCCATCAACAGAAACCCAGCCAGGTCGGACCTAAATCCCTCCGAAATGCCCACTGCAGGCCTGGCACCCTGCTTCACTGCCAGGACAACCAGTTCCCACCGAGAGTAGCCTCTGGACCCTTCAGCCCTCAAGGTTCATCAGCCCCTTCCTTGCTCTGCAATCTTCAACCAGCTGCCCTGGGTCTCCCCCCTGACCAACCTCACAGACCCTAATTTAGGAGGACTCGCGCATGCACGTCTGGGTTCAGGACAGTGAACTGGGTTTGGAGCCTGTCTGCTTCAGGCAAGCAAGGACTCTTCTTTTCCCTGTGAGCCTGTGAGGTGGGGTGGTTGATGATGCTCCCCCCGAGCTGTGACAGCAAGGTAAGCTGGCTCACTGTAGGGTGCCGTGCTCATGACGGGGGTGTGGTGGTTTGCAGAAAGGTCCAACAGGAAGGTCTGGAATTGCTGTAGGGAGTGGGAAGCGGTGGTCGCCAGCCCCACCGCTGGATGGGGGCATGTTGGGGCCCAGCCCCGGGGACACTCTGTCCACACACCCCGGCTTCCGGCAGGGTCCCAGGCCAGCCTCCTCCTCTGTTCCGGCAGCTTCCTCTCCCTCCCAGGTTCTTCCCGAGGGTCCCTGCTTGGTGGGTCTCACATGGACAAGAACCAGGCTCTGTCCCCAGGGAGCCTGCCCCGGTGCCTGGGGCCCCACCCACCTGCAGCACCAGCAGCATTTGCACGATGGCGGGGGGCACACGGGCGTGGGCCCGGGCCAGCGCGTCCTCCAGCTTCACGCCCAGGGTGATGGTGTTCCGAAAGTGCAGCAGGGCCAGCTGGCGCACCGACGGCTCCTTGCCCTGCAGACACGAGGCCACCTCTGTCACCGAGAGCCCCCAAGACACCGGGACGGACCCGCTGACCCCCAGGCCCCCGGCCACCCTGCCCTCCTCCCCAGACGACCATTGTTCCGAGGAGAGAGGGCCCCACGCAGCTTCCTTGGGAGAGGGAGGGGTGACCGTCACACACAGAGACCCTCCTGTGTGGGGTACTGAGCATTGCTCAGGTCTTCCTGGGGTCCTGGGGAGGGGGCTGCCTTCCGTCCCTCTCGGCAGGGGGCAGCACGTGCAGGCGCAGACGGCCCACGGAGAGCGGAGGCGCGCCCACCCCCGGGTCCGGGCCGCTCACCTGCACCGGGTAGAAGACCGCCTGCAGGGTGGGCAGCACGTCGCTGAAAAAGAAGTCCCAGGTCTCCGCGAGCGAGTCCAGCAGCTTCTGTCCTGTGGGCACAGGGACCGTCACCAGCACCCCAGGGGCACCGGCGGATACTTTCTGTCTTCCCAAGTCACGCATCCCCTCCTCGCACCCGGGGAGGGCGCGGTCCCCGAAGCTGACGCGGGGCTCTGGAGGTACTCCCCCGACCGGTTAGGTCGATAGACCGGGACCCCTTGCTTCTCCTCCTGGTGCCTCAGTTTCCCCACAAAAACAATGGGGCTTGTGTGTGGGGTGCTGCCCTGTGGCCCAGGGCATGGGGCTCCGTGCCCCCTCTGCAGGGGGCGTGGGTTTTATCCCTGGTTGGGGAACTAAAATCTGCAAACTGTGCGGTGCGGGGGCGGGGGTGGGGGGCGGGCGCGCGCCCCTGTTAATACTCCTCTCCCGGAGCTGACGGAAGGAAACTGGACAAAGCAGGGCCTGGGGCGGAGAGGGTATGGGTGTGTGTGTTCCTGTTTGCACCACACACAAGCCCCCGGGTGCTCCACTCACACCTCGTCTCATCCACTGCCCCCCGCCACCCTGTCTGTCTGTCTCCCCCAACAGACACTCGCAGGGCACCTACACTGTGCCAGGCCTGGCACCAGGGACCCAGCTAAGCCTGAACTGCCCGAGTCCCACCACGCTGACAGATAGCAGCAATCGGGACTGGGAGCGGTGGGGGGCAGGGAGTGACCCCACCAGGCAGATGAAGAGCTGGGCTTCGGAGAGGGTCTCTTCCTTCAGGGCCCTTGTCCCAACCACCTGGGGCTGCCTAGGGTGGGCCCTGGGGAGCCAGGATGACGGCCTTCAACAGCTGAAACCCGTCCCAGGCAGGAGGGAGTCAGGCAGGGAGGGCTTCCTGGAGGAGGTGCTAGCCGAGGGTTTGCCTGGTGAGCTGACACCCTCGGCACAGAAACCGCGGAGGCAGACACATGGGAAGCAGACATCTGGACAACAGGAAGGAGCGACGCCAGCCACAGGGTGGACAGACCCTCAGGGGAGGGACATTTTGAGGTACTCCTGCGCTGGCTCTGGGCATCCCCAGGAAACGCCAAGTGCATTCACCCTGCCTGGAACAAGCGGAGAGCCAGGGTGAAGGCTGCCGGCGTGTGTCGCTGAGGCCTCTGCTGCTGGCCGGGACCCCCAGCGGGAAGCCAGACCAGCTGTCGGCTGGGGACACAACGGGCGTGGTGGGTCAGTGTCCCTGGGAGCCGAGTGGCCAGGGCTGCAGACTGCAGGTTGGCCAGCCTCCCAGACCACACCACCCACACCCAGCTCCTGGAGGTTTCCCTGGGAACCAGGTTGGTGAAGGGCCCTTCCTTTTCAGTTCCCTTTCATTGCATTCTGGGGGTACCCCCCCACCTGTAAAGTCCCCTGGTCTGTGGAGGTGTCAGGCTCGGAGAGGGCAGCCTGGCAGGGGGAGGGTGACCGTGGGGAGGAGGGGGTCTCTGCATATGACCCGTCTGCCTGGTGGCCAGCTCCCGGTCTTCCCCGGGGGCTCCACGGCGGGCTGCATGGAACCCAGGACGGTGGGTGCCCACCCCCTGAGGAGCCTGGCCTGCACACAAAGGTCCCTTGAGGTCCCTGCCGTCGCAGGCGAGAAGAAAGGCGGCTCAGTTCCCGGGCGGCCGTGGGGCGGCTCTGGGCGCGCGCCAGGCCTGCGTCTGGCGGAAATGCAGGGGAAAAGGAGACCTTGTAAAACTGAGCACGGGCCCGGGCAGAGCAGCACGCAGACCAGGGGTCAGGAGGCTCGGCCCCGTCTCTTGGCTGGGCGCTCTGCCGCCCGGGGACTGGGGGCGGGGGGGCGCTGGGGTTGTCAGCGGTGAGGCAGGCACGTGGCGTTAAAGCCTGGCCCCGGGAAGCCCCCATCAGCCCAAGCCTCAGTATGGTCCTTTGTGAAATGGGCATGATCCGCGTGTCCACGCTCAGTAGGCTGAGCGCTGCCACGTAGCAGGCACTCGCTGTTAGCCTGACGCTGACCGGTGGACCTCTGTGGTTCGCAACCAACCCAGCAGGACCTGGACTGCCCAGGGGTTGGACAGCCCTTGAGCCGGTTCTGGGATGGGGGTCTGGTCAGCCTGTTTACCTTCCTTTGGTTTGATCATGCAGGCCTCGGAGACAGAGATGTGCCGGGCTGACCTCTGCTCAGGTCTCAGTCCGAGGCAGCCCGGGGACAGCAGTGACCCCAGGGCAGCTGGAAAGGCCACCGCAGGGGCTCAGAGGTGAGCGTGTGAGGGTCACTGCAGCGGAGGTGGGTGGCCTGACCTCTAACCGGCCGGGATTCCTGCAGGACAAGGCCGAGTCCAAGGCCTGGAGCCTACGCAAGACCCTTGGGTCCCCCTGAGACCCTGAGTGTCTGCCTGCTGAGAAATGACCCCAGCTGTAGCTGAGTCCTTGGAACTGTCACCTTGAATGTGTTCCCTGGAGGGAGGCTGCCATTTCAAGGCCCCTTGGAGCTTCCCACATTTCCAGGAATCAGTCTGCTCAGGAGCAACGTTCAAGGCCTCACTGGAGGCTGGAGTGGGCAGGTGGCAAGATCCTGGGGCTGCCCCGTGTGGGGCCACCTGCCTCCCAGCAGAGGCATGGGCTGAGGACATGGCTGGCCACAGGGAGCAGTCTTTGGGACTTAAACTGGGGTAGAAGGCAGTGGGGTGGGGTGGGCTCCCAAGGCTGCCTCTCAGGGTGTGGCTGGACCCTGTCCCCACCGCATGGGCTGAAGGAGGCCACATGTCCTCCTGAAAAGAGCATGTTTCAAGGCCTGACTCCATGCAGCCCTCGCTGACTGCCAGGTGGAGCCAACCCTCCCTTCCCCAGGGCCTCCCTTCCTCCTGACACCGATCACACTGGACTGTCGCTGTCTGCTCCATGTCTGTGTGCCCAGCTGGGCTGTTAGCCCCTGCCAGGCAGGGCCCAGGTCCACCTCCAGCTCCCCAGAGGCCCCCTCCTGGGGCCTGACCTGTAGTGAGTGCACTGATGGAGCCCACCTGACCCCCAGCACCAAGGTGGGGACAGAGGGAAATGACGTGTCTGTGGCTAGCTGGGGATTGGAGGCCAGGCCCTCTGGCCCCCAGCCTGGAGCTCCGTGCCGGTCCCCGAGGCCAGGGGAGGTTAGATGGGGCTAGTGCTCCCTGCTGGGTGGCCTGGTGGCCACAGCCACCATGGGCAAGACTCCACCAAGCTGCACAAAGCGCCTCTTCTCCAAAGGGCCCAGCTCCCTTGGGCCGGAGCTGGTGGGAGGGCAGGCATTGCTGGAATGTGCCGAGTCAGGAGAGGGGTGTGGGAGGGCCCCTCCGCCAGGAAATCCTCCTGCCGGCTCAGGTGCCACCTCCTCCAGGAAGCCCGCCCAGATCCCCAGTGGCCTGTGCCTCCTGTCCCCACATCTGTGGTTCTCACGGCCCTTCTCAGGCTCCTGCCTTGGCCGCTTCCACCCAACAGAAGCAGAGCTGGTGCAGAAGGGACAGAGGACACAGCTCTGAGTTAATGCTGAGTGTCCCAGGCCTCAGTCTCCTTCTCCCAGGGTCAGTGAGGATGTGAGGGGGAACCTGGAGCAGCAGAGAGAGGAGTGCAGATTCAGGCACCAGGCTGCTAGGGAGGGGCCATGTAGCCCGGGCGAGTGACTCAGCCCCCCTGTGCCTCAGTGTCCCCAGCGTTCAGTGGCTACAACGATGGAACCTTCTGCATGGGTCTGTCAGGCGAGTTGGGCGATGGAAGCTGCTGGGATGAGTTCAGCACAGGGGGGCGTGTGTGGGGCTTGGCTCTGGCACAGAGGGGCCTGGCCCGCATGGGGCGGGGCACACAGCTGGCCCGCAACAGCACGTAATCAGCTTGAGCTGGGTTCTCTGCATAACTCGATTCATCTCTATGCCAAGTCACCCCTACCAGGAGGCGAACACCCTGCATTTATCACCCTCCAGCCCACAAACATGGGGAACCCAATGTTTCTGGGATCTGGCCTGTCCTTCCAGAGCTCTGGGCCTGGTCAGGAGCCCCCCTCTCCTCACTGAGGGCCGCCATGGGTGGAGAGGCCAGCTGTGACTCCTGGCCTAGTCCCTAGAAGGGCAAAGGGGATATGCTCTGGACCCAGATGCCCTGGGTTCCAATCCCACCTCCACCTCTTACACACACCATGGTTCTGGATGAATTGAGGGCCACCATTGCCCTGTCCCCAGCTATGAAATGGGTACAATGACCCAGAGGCCTCACGGGGCCCCAAACCTCGGCCGGGAGCCCAGGTCAGCTGCTCCTCTGGATGGGGACTCCCCACTCTGCCATGTCCCAGGTCTAGACCACTCCCCATCTGGTCCTCAAAGATCCTGATGGGGGTTCTCCCAGGCTGCTGGGACGGGGTCCCTGGGGGCCAGAGAGCCTCGTGGGCAGTGAGGTGAAGCAGAGGCCTTCTCTCCGACATCCCTCGGCCCTCCAGGGCCCCATCAAGGTCCCTTCCCAAGATCAGATCTTGGCCCCGCTGCCCTCGAGGCATCACTCCTGCCGCTCTGAGCCCCCTCGCCTGGGAGGGCCACCCCACCTCCCCAGAGCCCTAGGTGGAGCCCAGGTGAAGCCAGGGTGCCCAGGCGCCACGCCCTCAAGCAGCCAGCAACTGCTCCTGGCCCCGAGTCACCACACTCACCCTCGTAGAAGCGGATCTTGTCTCGCAGGATCACCATGCCTTTCGTCAGCAGCTGGTTCTGCAAGGCACACGTGGAGATGCCATCACCGCCCCGGGGTGGGGCGGCCCAGGGCCCCCAACACTTCCCAGCAGGCAGCCGAGGCCCCGAGGGGGAGGGGCCCACTGATGACCCACAGCCCGCCTGCCCCAGAGCTGGGATCTCAGCTCCCCTAGTGGACACGGGCGACTGACCCAACCAGGTTGTTCTGAGACAGAAGTGGGTAAGGAACCCCCAACCTGCCCCCCAGAGACAGGCCAGGCCGGGGTCTCCCGCTCCAGGCTGAGCGGGTGGGCAGGTAGCTGCCCCTGAACCCCATGTGGAAGGAGGGTCTTTCAGGCAAGAGGGGCTCCGTGACCGAAGGATGGAGTGAGCGTGGCCATGGTCCACCTGAGGCTCAAACGGCAGACCCCGGGACTACTCCTCGAGCAACACCAGGTGGCCTTCGCAACAGCTGGAGCGGCCAGAGGGCGGGAACAGTCCGGGGGTCGAGGACCCGGGAGCAGCCCCGGCCCACAAGGGCACGTCACTCAGCTGCAGAAAGGGACGGGGCTCTGACAGGCAAGACGTGGAGGAGCCTCGAAAACGCCGTCCTCGGTGAGAGAGGCCAGGCTAAAAGGCCACGGCTACGCAGTCCCACCGATGTGAAATGTCCACACAGGCGGATCCAGACAGAAAACAGATCAGTGGTGGCCTGGGGCTGCAGGAAGAGGGGAAGGGGGTCGAGGACAGGGTCTCCCTTCGGGGTGACGGAAAAGCCCTGGGATCGGACAGTGGGGACAGCTGTCTGTGCCCCCGAGAAGAGCTGTGAGTATGCTGAACACCACCTCACTGCGCACTGTTCAGAGGACAGGCCATGCAATGTATCAGTTCACACCTCAATAAAGCTGTTAAGTGGAAAACCAACCCTACACCCACAGGATGGGGAGGAGCCCCAGGCCGGTTCTCACCTCCCCTCTCCCGGGGGGGGGGGGGGTTGGGGAGCCTGCATGAGGACACCCCTGCATGCACCACCTCGGCCTTCCTGCCTGTGCGACCTCGGGGGCCCCGGGGCCCAGTGTGTTCATTCTGTTTGCAGGCCTGTGGCTTCTGCAGCACCTGGGAAAGGGTGACCTCGGTGCCACGCTAACACTGTCACCACACGGCTCAGGGCGACACGGCCCAGGGCTTGTAGATGAAGAACACTGGGACTCTGGAAACCAACCCTGATCTTCCAGGAAGAGGCGGGCAACCAGTCACAAAAGTGACCTCGAGCCCCGTGCCAGGCAGGGTTCTGAGTCCTCACCTGCCTCTGATCGCGTAAGCGGCCCAACAACCCAAGCTGGCTGGCTGGGGAAACTGAGTCACACCCAGGTAGACACCTCGAGCCCAGCGCGCCACGCGCCCACCAGGAGCAGGCACCCTCTTCCTACCCCGTCTTTTCCGGCCGACTCAGGAAGCAACCCCGGGCCGGACGGGGAGCAGAGCACACCCACCTGTAGGTACTCCGTGAAGAAGGACCCCAGCTCCGTCTTCAGCAGCTGCCTGTGGGGGTTGGGGGGAAGGAGTCAGAGAACCCACGGTGCTGGTGAGGGTGGGGGTGGGGTGGGGGCCGCCTGCAGCGGGAGACCAACCCCCTCGGCCCAGAAACCGGAGGATGTGGCCAGATGCTTCTCCAAGATAGACGAGTGGCCAGTAATGCGGGGGAAGACGTTATCAGTCAGGTCAGGGGAAGGCTGACCACTGCCAGTCACCGTTGGAACCAAACCCAGACCCCGATACCCACCCCGGCACTGTTAGAATCAAGGCCCCAGGCTGTAACACCTGCCGGGGAGAAGCTGGGGAAACCGACCCCTCACACTCGGTGAGGAGGAACACAAGACGGCGCGGCCACTGCGGACAAGGGCTGGGCAGCTCCTCAAAAGGTTCAGTGTAGACCTGAGGTTCGGTGTGGACCCCCGAACCCCACCCTTAGGTGCAGACCCTGGAGCAGCGGGAACAGAGATCCACGCGAGGTCTCCTACACGGATGCTCCCAACAGCCGAAAGGTGCATACCACCCAATCGTCTGTCAGCACAGGACTGGGGAAACAAAAGGGCGTGTTTTCATACAATGGGGTATTATCCAGGCATAAAAAGAAGTGAGGCGCTGATACCTGCTCCAGCCCAGTCAAGCCCCGGGCGTGGAGGAGCACCGGACTGAGGGCAAGAAGCAGACGCCAAGGCCATGCGCATTATCCTATGACTCCATTTATAGGGAACATCTGGGCAAACCCATGCAGATGAGGTGGGCTGAACCTCCCAGCAGCCGGCGGCGGTGGTGGGGGGTGATAGGGAGTGACTGTTAAGGGGTCTGGGTGGGGAGGGAGGGGTGGGGGGTGATGAAAACGTCCTGGAATTAGATAGTGGTGATAGTGGTACAAGCTGTTCAGTTCAGTTCAGTCGCTCAGTCGTGTCCGACTCTGCGACCCCATGAATCGCAGTCTACCAGGCCTCCCTGTCCATCACCATCTCCCTGAGTTCACTCAGACTCACGCCCATCGAGTCTGTGATGCCATCCAGCCATCTCATCCTCGGTCGTCCCCTTCTCCTCCTGCCCCCAATCCCTCCCAGCATCACAGTCTTTTCCAATGAGTCAACTCTTCGCATGAGGTGGCCAAAGTACTGGAGCTTCAGCTTTAGCATCATTCCTTCCAAAGAAATCCCAGGGTTGATCTCCTTCAGAATGGACTGGTTGGATCTCCTTGCAGTCCAAAGCACTCTCAAGAGTCTTCTCCAACACCACAGTTCAAAAGCATCAGTTCTTCGGCGCTCAGCCTTCTTCACAGTCCAACTCTCACATCCATACATGACCACAGGAAAAACCATAGCCTTGACTAGATGGACCTTAGTTGGCAAAGTAATGTCTCTGCTTTTGAATATACTATCTAGGTTGGTCATAACTTTTCTTCCAAGGAGTAAGCGTCTTTTAATTTCATGGCTGCAATCACCATCTGCAGTGATTTTGGAGCCCAAAACACTAAAGTCTGCCACTGTTTCCACTGTTTCCCCATCTATTTCCCATGAAGTGATGGGACCGGATGCCATGATCTTCGTTTTCTGAATGTTGAGCTTTAAGCCAACTTTTTTGCTCTCCTCTTTCACTTTCATCAAGAGGCTTTTTAGTTCCTCTTCACTTTCTGCCATAAGGGTGGTGTCATCTGCATATCTGAGGTTATTGATATTTCTGCCGGCAATCTTGATTCCAGCTTGTGTTTCTTCCAGTCCAGCGTTTCTCATGATGTACTCTGCATAGAAGTTAAATAAGCAGGGTGACAATATACAGCCTTGACGTACTCCTTTTCCTATTTGGAACCAGTCTGTTGTTCCATGTCCAGTTCTAACCATTGCTTCCTGAGCTGCATAGAGGTTTCTCAAGAGGCAGGTTAGGCGGTCTGGTATTCCCATCTCTTTCAGAATTTTCCACAGTTGATTGTGATCCACACAGTCAAAGGCTTTCGCATAGTCAATAAAGCAGAAATAGATGTTTTTCTGGAACTCTCTTGCTTTTTCCATGATCCAGCGGATGTTGGCAATTTAATCTCTGGTTCCTCTGCCTTTTCTAAAACCAGCTTGAACATCAGGGAGTTCACGGTTCACATATTGCTGAAGCCTGGCTTGGAGAATTTTGAGCATTACTTCACTAGCGTGTGAGATGAGTGCAATTGTGCAGTAATTTGAGCATTCTTTGGCATTGCCTTTCTTTGGGATTGGAATGAAAACTGACCTTTTCCAGTCCTGTGGCCACTGCTGAGTTTTCCAAATTTGCTGGCATATTGAGTGCAGCACTTTCACAGCATCATCTTTCAGGATTTGAAACAGCTCAACTGGAATTCCATCACCTCCACTAGCTTTGTTTGTAGTGATGCTTTCCAAGGCCCACCTGACTTCACTAAAAACCACTCATCTGTACATTGCAAAAGGATAAATTGTATCTTAAAAAAAAACAAACATATATGGGCTTCCCTGGTACCTCAGACAGTAAATAATCTGCCTGCAATCAAGGAGACCCAGGTTTGATCCCTGGGTCAGGAAGATCCCCTGGAGAAGGAAATGGCCACCCACTCCAGTATTCTTGTCTGGGAAATCCCATGGACAAAGGAGCCTGGTGGGCTATAGCCAATGGGGTGCAGAGTCAGACACGACTGAGCGACTCACACTTTGACGGGCCATCTTAGGCCTTCGGGGGGGGGGGGTGACCTTGTCCCAGGCCCTCGTTTACTCCTGCCCTGAGCTGACGAAGAGGTTTGCTGCCTGTTTACCCCAGGGTGCAGGGACAGGGTGGCACCGGCCGGGGCATGAGGGAGAAAGAGCACGGAGGTGGGAAATGCCTCCTTGCACAAGGTAGTAGCTGTGAGACCCTGGGCAAGTCTCTCGACCTCTGAGCTTCAGCCTCCTCCGCTACAACGTAGGACTAATGCCTCGGCCTTCCCAGATGCCCTCGACGCTGGTCTGTCCCAGCTCCCGCAGCCGAGCTCAGTTCTCAGCCTTTGGCAGGAAATAAGGGGCGTTCAACTGGGCTGTAATGGCCTTTCTGGGAACAAAACTCCCGTCATTAGGCAGGTGGGTCCTTCCTCTCGTACCAGAATAAATATCCTTCGCGATGCTCAACGGCAGCTGGGAATGTGGGCGTCATCTTGAGCCACTGCCCAAGTCCCTCCCCGTTTCCCCTGCAAAGCGGTCCTGGACCAGAGAGTGGGGTGCGAAGGCCATGGGACACAGCTGGGGTCAAGGGTCACAGAGCGGTCACCGCCCACCTCAGCTCTAAGGGTGGAACCTGGGGCTAGAGGACAGGGGGGCCTGCCTGGGGTGCCCCCTTCCTAGCACGGCCCTCCTACCGCTCCCAGACCCGGGCCCGCTTGACGGGACAGACGGCCACTCACCGGACACCTTCGTTCAGGCTGAAAAGCTCCTGGTCCGGCAGCCCCTTGCGCTGGAAGACGGCGATCACCCCGTTGTGGATGCTGAAGGGGAGGTTGGAGGGGGAGAAGAAAGGGTTGCTGACCAGAGGTCCTGAGCCCCAGCCTGCCTTCCCTCTCCCTTGGCGCCCCGCCTGCTCGGCTCGAAGCTGGGCAACGGCCTCTTGCAGAGAAGGCAGGCCTGGAGCACACAGATCGGCTGCCCCACGGGACCCCATCGGCCCCAGAGCCTCAGATCCCATCTCGAGCTCCAGCCCTGTCACGTCACCGAGCTCCCAGGTACCTTCCACACACTCTGCCTCCCTTCCCGTATCCCTGAACCCTCTGCGCCCAGGCCAGAAACTAGGGAACACCCTCTGATGGCCTCCTGCACCCCCAAAGATAACCACCTTGTGCTTCCAGGTGCCTTTGAGCTGGCCCCTGACCGCCTGAACTGGGAATCTGCGTTGTCTGCACCTGGCCCCACTGGGGAAGCTGCCCTCACCGCAGGGCCTTTGCATACGTCCTTCCTTCAGGTCCCAGGTGGTCTGTGTCTACCTTCCATCAGTGTGCAGCTACGTGTTTATAGGTGACTTGTTTCATCGACTGGTTCCCACCACTATCTATAAACCTCAGAGCACAAGGCCTTGTGCCATTAGTGGCTGCGTGCTCTGGCCTGGCTCAAAAGTGAGCCTGGTAAATGCTGTTCGGTCTTTAAGTCGTGGCCAACTCTTTGTGACCCCATGGACTGCAGTGTGCCAGGCTCTTCTGTCCTTTACCATCTCCAGAAATTTGCTCAGATTCAAGTCCACTGAGCTGGTGATGCCATCCAGCCACCTCATCCTCTGCTGCCCCCTTCTCCTTTGGCCTTTAATCTTTCCCAGCATCAGGGTCTTTTCCATGAGTTGGCTAGTGACATTCATCCTGACTCTCCCTGGCCCTACACATCCAGCTGGCCCTTAAGCCCTGCCCATCTCTACCCCTGAGATCTCCGCTGCACTGTATCTTTCCTTCACACTCACCTGACCTCTGACTGCACAGCCGGCCTCCTCACTGCACCCGCCTCCACCCAGGGCCCTGCAGATACAGCCTAAAGCCTGAATGTGGCATCCAAGGCTTGTCTGGGATGGTTCCTCCCAACCAGGCAGAGTTCCGGTGCCATACCTTAGGGTCTTTGTATTCATTTCTCCTATGGGGGTGGGTGGTCCTTATGCTATCTACTAAAGTGAAAGTGAAAGTAAATGTGAAGTCGCTCAGTCATGTCCAACTCTTTGTGACCCGGTGGACTGTAGCCCGCCAGGCTCCTCTGTCCATGGGATTAGGCAAGTAACTATTCACGCTGGAGCTTTGGCTCAGGGGCCACCGCCTCCAAGAAGCCCTCCTGACATCCTCTCTTTCCCTCATGTCCTGCAGACTCACGTCCTGGCACTTTGCCGTTTACTTCCATGTTAGCTCCTGCCACCGGCCATAAGCTCCCAAGAGTGAGAATCAGGGCTGGTGGCTCCACCGCCCTCCACTTAGGACCCGGTTGCTGCTGTAAGGCTCAGCACCATAGACTGCTTCCTGGTGTTTAGGGACAGCTGGACACCTGTTGCTGTGCACACCATGGAGGAGGCGGCGGCTACCAAGCTCCCAGAGCCCTTGTCTGCTCTCCCCAGCCCCACCATTCCTAGTAACGTGGACTGGCCACCCACTTTGCAGATGAGGAAACTGAGGTTCAGAGCGGCCAGGTTCCAGGAGGCCACTGAGTGCCCCCAACAGCTGTCCCTACTTTCTGTGGAGCCAGCAGTGGGCAGGGCTTCCAGCTCGCACCCTAGAAGGGGCAGGGCAGGGGCAGGGCCCCCACGCCCCGGGTGGGTGAAGGCAGCTCTGAGCAGTGCAGGGACACGCCTGGGGACCAGGCCAGGTGCCTCGTCCCCTGACCTGAGGCCCGACCACCCAGGGGCGGGCTGCTGGAGTGCTGCTTATTCACGTGGCCAGGGCCACACGCTCTCCCACTTGTTTCCTGCCTGAGAAATAGGGGTCACAAGCGTGACTGCCCCCAGGACCGGGGGGATGAAAGCCTGGCCAGGCCCGAGCCTCAGTGTGGTCCCGGCTGGGATCGCGCTCGCCTCCAGCAGGAGGCCTGTGTGGACCCGGCCTACAGCTCTAACACAGGCAGGCTGTTCCCCATTTACAGGCTAAAAAAAGTAAGAGTCTGTTGGGAAGTCAAACGGCGGCAGGAAGCCGGACAGCAGCTGCCACCCTGAAATCTGAACAGCCGGGGACTTGCGCCTGGTGGGGTTGTAGGGGGTCAGCCCCTCCCAATCCTGCCAGAGGCGGGAGCCCAGGGCGCTGGCACGTGGGGCCCTGTGGGGCCTGGCCACTTCGGAGGCTCAGAGGGGCCTAGCTGAGTCCTCCCTGGGGCCCAGGCCTCCGTCAGGCTGAGGGGACGGCCTGGGGGAAGGCCTCGTCAGCCTCCCGGGCCTGGTCCTGCTGTTCTCAGCAGCCTCTTCAAATCCTTCCTCCTGCCTCCAGTGAACGTTCTGGAGGAACCCCAGCCCGCTCTGGTCCGCCACCCAGAGGCCACCCTAACCACATGGCTTTGGATGGGAAGACCGGCTTTTGGGGGAAGCCTTCCAGAGGCCCTTGGGGGTCCAGCACCCACTGGATCACCTGCACCGCCCCCTATCCCGCCTCAGGCCTTCATCCTTGCTATCCCCTCTCCTGCAGGCTCACCATGAAGTCAGGACCCTCTCCCCTCCCACCTGTGTGGGGAGTGTATTTGACCCTATCTTCTTCTGCAAGAGGAGAGGTCTGTCTGGATCACTGCCTGCTTCTCGCAGCCCAGGCCTCACACGGCTCTATGTGTATGTGAGCAGCGCCCTGCCCAGCCCTGGGGTCCCCCTTGAGTTCCCCAGCCATCCTGGCCTCCTGCTCTGTGGACCCTGATGCTGCCCCACCCACCTCTAGCCCCAAGGCTGGTCTCAGTTTGCATCCCAGCCCTGGGTTCCCCGGCTGCACACCTCTGCCAAGATTGGACCGCTCGTGCCTCAGTTTCCCCATCCATACAATGGGACTCATATAATCACAGCCGCTGTAGGAGACACTGGGAAACAGACAGCACCCTGTGGGGTTACATGTGTCACACACACAGCATCAGAGTTGACTGCGGGGGTGGGGGGGGGGCAGGGGTGCTCCTAGAAGCATCCCCCACGGCTCTACCATCTGCCTCGGGGTTTTCTCCATCTCCTTCTAGCCATGGATGAGGTGGGGATTACGATAGCCCAAGCTGCAGAAGGAAGGTGAGGCTCAGAGAAGCCAGGGCACACCCAGCGTCATACAACTTGACGCTTGGTGGGGCCAGAAAGGAGCCCGGGGCCCACCGTCCTCCCACCCCACGTGGCTGCTCCAAATGGGGGTGGCGGCCAGGCAAGGTCCTGCCGCTTCCCATTTCTCTGCAGCTGACGTTCCACGCAGTTTCTAAAGTTTTGAGTTGGGTCAAGAATAAAGCCTTGCTGGGATAGAGAGGAGACCAGGGCAGGGGTGGGGTGGCGGAGAGAGGACGGGAGTGGAGAGGCAAGGCCCTTGTGGGACTTCTCCCCTCAAACAGAAGTGAAACCCCAGCCCGTGGCCTCCCCGAGCAAGGCAGGCAGGCCCAGCTGGGACACGGGCAGTGGCCCAGTGGAAACCGCAGGCGGCCAGGGGCCCGAGTGGAGGCTGACCCAACACCTCCTCTTGCTGGGAGGCCCTCTCCAGACCTCCCGCCCATCTAGGGAGACAGGACGGCAGGAACCAGTCTCAGCACCTGTCATCCGAGCACAGGGCAAGGAGAGAAGCCCAGGACCCCTGAGTGAGGCTCCACGGCCCCCACGATGGGGCCCAGACCTGCTGCCCTCAGGGCTGGCCGGGGTCCCCGTGCTCAGGCGGGGGGAGGCAGGGCTGACTGTGGGGCTCCGGGGGCACCTGCCTTGGCTGCCCTGGCGTGGGGCTGCCAGCAGGTGGGAGCCCAGCAGGGCAGGACCCTGGCCGCACCTCTCCCTGTCACTCATCTGTCCGTGTAGGAAACCCTGGCAGAAAGTGAGCAGGCGACAAAGCCCTGGCAGGTCACACAACACGTCTCCAGGGGTTCCTGGGAAGGCTGGGGCCACGGGCGAGGTCTGGAGGTGGAGGCCTGCTCTGCTCCGGACCTGCCTCTGGAGCCTCAGGAAACAAGCGAGGAGTACAGGCCTCCGCCAGGTGTGCCCCTCACCCTCTTAACTGCCTGGTGCCCCAGACTGAGCAGGTAGGGGCGGCGGGGATGCCAAGCACAGGCTCCCACTGGCCTCCCCCTCCGGCTCCCAAACACCCGTCACCCTGGAGGCTTCAGCCAGCCTCCTTCGGCCACCCAGAGACCCCCATGAAGTGGTGGCAGGAGCTCTGAACTTAGAACTGGACAGGTCTCCTCACCTCCGAGCCTCAGTGTCCTCATCTGCAAGGTGGGGACAGGAGTCCCACCTTGCAGGCTGCTGCAGGGAAGGAAGGCAGCCTTTTCCATGCCCAGGGTTGGGACAGGGCCCAATACCGGTTGGGGGTGGGCACCCCCATCGGAGGGATGCGGCATTCAGGGCCCAGGAGGAGAGCTGGGCGCAGGACACTCTCCGCCCCCCGCCTCGCCCCTCCAGGACCAGGGATGGGCGGACGAGCAGGGCGGGCTGCAGCCTCTGGGCTCCCACTGCCAACCCCCGCCCGGCCTGGCCCCAGTGGACACGAGCCCTGGGCCGTGGCTTCAAGTCAGACCAGGGTTCAGACCCAGCATTAGCAGGGGCTCTTGGTCAAGTCCCTCTCCTTCTCTGGCCTCGGTTTCTCTGAAGGCCGCCACTGCAGCCTTGGAGACAGGCTGCAGGAATGAGAGGGCCCCGGCCCTGCATTGCATGGGCACCCACAGCTGGAAGGCAGGCAGGCGACTGGCTCAGGCATTCGGGTGACGAGTAGGGCTCCCTGATAGTCTATACCTGTGGCCCCAATGCAGGACTCAGGCCAGGGTTTGGGGGGCTCTGCCTGTCCCCCAGCTGGCCCCTCAGCTCAGGGACATGACCTTTGTGCAGCTCGACGCCCTGCACACACAGAAGGGTCCAGACTGAGCGAGGTGCTACCTGGGGCCAGCACAAGGACAGACAGGGACAGAGCATGCCACCTCCCAGCCCCTGGGGAGGGGACGAGGGGCTGTGGGTGGGGTGACAGGTGAGGCACCTAGCCCTCTGCAGGGCCAGCCCTGGGACGGGCCCAGGCACAAGCCCACCCTGGAAAGCAGCCGCAGGGGCTTAGGAAACAGCTTTCGACGGTTCTGCTCTAGTTTCTGGTTCATGAGTGCGGCCCGGTGGGCCAGCCCTGCACCCAGAGCTCCCCTGCGCACCCACGGGAGAAGGGAGGGCAGTCCCCTGCCGCGCGTGGCCAGTGTTCACACTCCCCCATGGTTGTGTCCTTCCTAGCACTGACTACCACCTGCTCAGGCCTCGTGGGTTTACCTGCGGCCCTGTTTACCTCCTGACCCCCTTCCTCGACTCCCGACTCCATGCCTGGGGCTGGGACAGTGCCAGTGGGTGAATGAGTGGACAAAGGAAGGAATGGCCAGTTGGCGCGTGGGTGCCCCCATCACGGGCACATGCTCCGTGTTTTGTCCCATATCCAGATGAGGGAACAGAGGCCCAGGGAGGTCAGAGGACTGGGCCAGGTCACTGCAGCGGGTCTCTGAGAAATTCATGTCCTCCCAACGCCCTAGATCTTATTTGTAAACAGAGTCTTTGCAGACGTAATTAGTTAAGGACTCTGAGACAAAACCAGTCCGGATTTAGGCTGGGCGCTACATCCAACGACTGGTGTCTGAATAAGAGGAAAGAGAGGAAGAACAAGACACAGGTGGAGATAGACACAGAGAATGGAGCGGCGTGGTCAGAGGCCAAGGAGCCACGGGGAACTGTAAAAGGCAGGAAGGACACTCCCTCCCCTGCAGCCTCCAGAGGGAGCGAGGCCCCGCGGACACCTGATTTTGGACTCCTGCGCTCCAGACTGGGAGAGAAGGAGTTTGTTGTTTTGAGCCACCAGTTCAGCTCAGTTCAGGTCAGTCGCTCAGTCGTGTCCGACTCTTTGCGACCCCATGAATTGCAGCACGCCAGGCCTCCCTGTGCATCACTAACTCCCGGAGTCCACTCGAACTCATGTCCATTGAGTTGGTGATGACATCCAGCCATCTCATCCTCTGTCGCCCCCTTCTCCAGCCGCCCTCAATCCCTCCCAACATCAGGGTCTTTTCCAACGAGTCAACTCTTCGCACGAGGTGGCCAAAGTATTGGAGTTTCAGCTTTAGCATCAGTCCTTCCAATGAACACCCAGGACTGATCTCCTTTAGGATGGACTGGTTGGACCTCCTCGCAGTCCAAGGGACTCTCAAGAGTCTCCTCCAACACCACAGTTCAAAAGCATCAATTCTTCGGCGCTCAGCTTTCTTTATAGTCCAACTGTCATCTCACATCCATATGTGACCACTGGAAAAACCACAGCCTTGACTAGAGGGACCAAGTTTGTGCCAATTTTTTTTAGTTGCCCTGGGAAACTAACATGGCCACACAGAGAAAGGGGGTTCACTTTGGACTCAAAATGAGACATCCACAGCTCAGCAAGGCAGGTCCCGCACTGCCCTGCGCCCCGAGGCTGTTGTCCTGGGGAAAACTGCAAGGAGTCGGTGTGGACCAGCAGGCAGGCTGCAGCTAGAAGAGGCCCCGGCCCCCTGGTGATACCCGTGGAGCACCGGTGGGGAAGACCCTGTCCCTCCCTGACTCAGGGCTCTCTCTGCTAGGGGGAGGACAGCAGGCGCTGTGCTGTGCGGCATCAGTGCGGGCAGGCCTCCTGGTCCTCTTGTTCTTCCCCTCTAAATGGGGGTAATCGTATCTCCCTCCGTGGGTTATGCTGGCAGCAGGCAAAGTGAGCCAGGGGCCCCTTGCAGGGGCTCAGCTGCAGGAGTGTGGCCGGGCAGGTCCAGCTGCAACGGGTCCAAGGCCAGGTGGTTAGGAGCCTTGGGGGAGCCGGCTGCCGGCCGGGCCACACCCTACAGTCCGCCAGGGATGGGGCACAGAATGGCTCTGAGGTCCTAAAGTTCCTTTAGGTTAAGAAAAAAAACAGTGGGGGGGGGGCCCATGTGGCCTCTCCCTACAGGCACCCCCCTGGGCTCTGGAAGACTCAGAGCCGATCCTAGGGTGCCCCCACCTCTGCCTGGAGACCCCCGAGTAGCGGTGAGCACTGCAGGAGAAAGCTGCTGTTGGTGAAAGCTCAGGAACCAGTAGACTTCTAGCACGCATGTGCGCTCAGCTGCTCCAGTCGTGTTGGACTCTCCGTGACCCTGCGGACGGGAGCCAGGCTCCTCTGTCCATGGGCTTCTCCAGGCAAGAATGCTGGAGTGGGTAGCCATTCCCTTCTCCAGGGGATCTTCCTGGCTGAGGGACTGACCCCGCGTCTCTTAGGTCTCCTGCACTGCCAGGCGGGTTCTTTATTAGCAGTGCCACCTGGGAAACCATGAGAGGCCCCCCCCAAAACCTATCCCTACAAGGCCCACCCTGACATGTCCCCAGAGTGAATTTGAGCTTGAGTCGTGAGTTACCAAACACCTATTACGTGCTAGACACATGCTGAGGGCTTGAGTATAGATCTTCACCTTTAATCCCTACAACAGCCTAGGAGGTGGGCATTTTAAGGACAAGGAAACTGAGGACCAGGGAGCCTCAGTGACTCTCTCAAGCAGGGAAGAGGCAGAGTTGGAATGTGAATTAGTTCTGTCTGTCTCCTCCGGCTGGATCAGGTCAGAGAGTCGAGGAGGGGGACTGCTTCTCTCTCAATGCTGCGCGTGGAGGAACTGCCTCTTAAGGCTGCACGCGGGCACTGGGCCCAGGAGATGCCCCAAGGGGAGTCCTTCCCTCCCTATCCCCACACCAGTCCTGTAAGAAGGAACGCTGACCCATGGGGAAACTGAGGCCGACTGGTCCCTAACTCTCAAGCCGCTCGCAACCTGGTAGAGGACAGAGGCGGAGGGCGCAGAGGCTGGTCTCAGGCTGGCAGCCCCGTGCTTCCCGTCGCGCTCAGGAATAGGTGAGTGTCCACGCTGACAGTTGGTTTCCTGGTGGCCCAGACCACAGACGGTGGAGCATCTGGCAGGGCGTGTGCAGTGGTGGGGGCGGCTCACATCCACAGCCCCCCTGGACAGCCTGCGCCCCTCTCTTCTTCTCCCCTCCCACTTTCCTTTCGGTGGAAATTATCTGTTTTTGAAAAGGGCTCCTGAGCAAACACGGTGGGAAACCCCACTAAACAAATCGTCTCTTTTTCCGGATTCCCTCAGCCTCGCTCTTCAAACAAAGCTGGTGGGGTGGGGGTGGGACTTCCCACGGCCCCTGCTTGTCTGGGAAGGGCTCGCTGGGGGAGGGTCGTCTCAGGAATGCCAGGCAGCTGCTGCTGCTGCACCCCTGCTAACAGCTGGGAGGGCAGGGGCCCTCCCCCCGCGCTCAAGGGAAAGCCGGCCGCCCCCACTCCCGACCAAAGGGACCTAAACGCAGAAACAGGAAGCAGAGCAACCCATCGACTGCGCCCGCGAAGCTCATCTGCGAAATGGGATAAATACTTCCTGCTCTATTTACCTCCCAGGTTGCCATGAGCAGGGGCGTGGGGGGCGAAGACGTGGGAAGACCCTCCGAAGAAGGCAGGCTTGCGGGATTCGGGCCCACCCCGCCACCCACCAGCTGCGGGGTGGGGTAGGGGTGTCCCTGGGACCAGCCCTGGGCCCGCGGTCTCGTCCCTCCGTTCTAGAAACACGTTGCACTAAACTTCCCTCCCCGCCCGCATAACTCCGGCGGAGCGAGTTCTCCGCACCCTGGGAGGCGCAGAGCTGCCCTCCGGGCACAGTCCTTCGCTCCAGGCGCCCCCGCCGCCCCCCGGCTCTGGGATCCGCGGAGGCCGGCCGGGAGGGCGCGGCCTTACCTGTTCCAGGTGGCGTTGGCGCAGGCCCGGCGCTGCTGCGTGCCCCGCTCGTCCGCGGCGGCGGCGGCGGCCGGCTCTCTCTTGCCCAGGTCACTGAGGCTGGGCGAACTCATGAACTTCAACCTGCGGAGAGTCCTCATGGTGACCTCCCTTGGCGGCGGGCTCCGCGCCCACGCGCGCTCCGCGCCGCGCCCTGCGCCACGCCGCGCCGCGGGCCCCAGCCGGCGCTGCGCCCTCTACGAGGAAACTTGGGCGAAAGCAGGAAGCCGGGCGGCCCTCCCGGGGCCCGCCCCGGCCCCGCGCCTCCGCCCCGGGCCCCACGCCGGCCGCCGCGCCGGGTTAATCATTGCTCCGAACGGCCGCGGCGCGCAGCGCCGGGAGCTCGGCTGATACCGCGCGGACCCGGCGCAAAAGGGGCCCGGGGGCGGGGCCGGACTGAGGGGGCGGGGTGCAGGGCCGGGGCGGGGAGTGGGCGTGGCCTCTGAAGAGGGCGTGCACAGAGGCGGGGCCTCGGGCTGGGGCGGGGCATCCAGAGAGGGCGTGTGCAGAGGCGGGGCCACGAGCTGGGGGCGGGGCCGGCTCCTCCACGGCAGCCTTAGCGGTAAAAGGCTTTAGCGCCTGAGTCCGCCCTCCTGGAGTCGCGCTCTGGGTTCCCTCTGTTCTTCCAAGGGCCACAAGTGCCCACCAGAAACCAACACGCACGACTGCACAATCCGACCCCAATCGCCCACCCCGCGATAGGCCCTGCGGCCACACCCCGACGGTGCTCTGCTCCGTGCCCGGCCCAGGACCCCTGATGCGGTTGGTGTACCAAGTGCCCCCTACCTCTCCATCCCTCCCCATTAAAGGCTGCGCCCAGACAGATTTATCAAGACCCCGCCATGTGGACACAGGCTTCTCCCTGGTTCTCATGAAGGTTAACTAGGTCGGGGTCTTCAGCCTATTTTCCAGTTGAGAAAACCAAGGCTCAGAAGGTGAAAGAACCTGCCCAACGCTATACAATGAACAAACAGCAAAGCTGGACCTAACTCAGGCCTCCTGAGCCCATGGCAAAACATTCCTCCAGCTTCTGGGATGCCCATGGGGCTCCCTGGCCCTTGCCCTCTCCATCAGACAGGGCAAGACAGTGTCGCTCCCCTCCTGCGTTCCCACGGCCTTTCCCAAAGCAAGGCCTTTATCACCAGAGGCCTGGCCTCACGTCTTCCGGTAAATGTGTCCCGTGTGTATCACTGGGGGAGAGGAGGAGCAGAGCCTAGAGTCTCAGCATGCGAAGGAAGGGTGCTCAGACCCCCTTTCCCTAACGCTGTACAGAAGATGGAACTGAGCCCCAGGGGCTTCCCAGGCCCCCATCCAGGCTCTCTGTATGAGATACCTGCCCCCCTCCCCCCGTCAATGACAGAGCCAAAGCACCGGCCGCCACCCCTCCCCCACCCCGCTGGTCTTGGTAATTCAGCCGGACACAGTGTAGGTCCACATTACTGTCCCCACTCAGAGGCTGGAATCTGCACCTCAGTGTGGAGGAGGTGGTGATGGTGGAGGAGAGGTCTGGCTCAACCCCCTACCCCCTCAAGGCTGGGGCTCTTTCTGCTGAATGCCCCAGGTGGGATGATTTGCCAAGCGCAGGCTGAGCAACCAATGAGCGTCTTTTGTGGCTCCAGGAGCAAGGAGAGCCTCATATGAGGTGTATGGACTGGGGAGGAGACACTGTCCAGGGAAAAGCAACCGACGTTTCGCAAGCACGTACTGCACGCCAGGCATTACCCTCACCCTCGGGAGGCAGAGTCCTGCCCAGCAAGCCCCCTGACTCTGAGCTCAGAATCAAGGGGTCAGAGACCTCTGACTCCCCCAGAGGACATCACCCCCAAAGCTGAGACCTGCATGACCCAGCGTGAATGACAGGCCAGGAGGGACCTGGTGGTTTCCACGCCCTTGTAGAAACAACTGTGGACCCTGTCTGCTCCTTCCACCTCCACAGCCCAGGACAACAGACACCCCAACTGGTCTGCCTGGGGCCACCCAGGCCACAGGACAAGCCCATCCTCCAGGTGGTGACCAGGGTGATCCTCGGCATACCATGCGCCCTCCTGCGCTTGGAGCTCCTGCTGGTTCCCACTGCCCTGGGGATCAAGTCCAGAGCCTGGAATCCTTGGAGGACCGTCCCACCTCTCCTCGCCCCTCCTTCTGACTGCCTTCACCTTGGTTAGGCTCAGGGTTCCCTCTGGTCATCTGATGGCTTCTCCATGCGATGCCTTAAGCCAGGGGGTCCATGACTGTGATATAGTTCACCACTGCATTCTTGAGCTCAGTACACAATAGGTATGCGCGAAATATTTGGTTAAATGGATGGATAAATATCTGTCTCACAGGTGGGAAGGGATTCAATGCACTGTGAATATTGCCACACTGAGGCTTTCCTGGTGGCTCAGTGGTAAGGAATGTGTCTGCCAACGTAGATCCCTGGTTTGGGAAGATTCCACATGCCTCGGAGCAACTAAGCCCCTGCTTAGAACCGGGGAACTGCGACTACTGAGCCCACGGGCCACAACTACTGAAGCCTGCACGCTCCACAGCGTGGCTCTGCAACAAGAGAAGCCACGGCAACGAGAAGGCTGTGTGTGCAACGGGAGAAGAGGCTCTGCTGGCAGCAGCTGGAGAAGGGCCCTTGCAGCAGAGGAGACCCAGCAGAGTCAATAAATGAATAAAATTATATATAGAAAAAGAGTTGCCGCCCTGGACAGAGGCAGAACTGCTGTCACTGCCCCTGGTGTCAATGCAGCAGACAGCCACCAGGGCCCGTTCACATCCCGGTGGACAGGGTGAAGGGCGGGCTCCCGAGCTGCAGGCAGGCTCTCGGGGGAGGGCGCTGGCTTCGTGTGCTCGGTGCACTCAGGTGGGAAGAACTCAGCCATTGGCAGGGCCTGGCTGGCACGAGGGGCCAGCTCAGTGCAGAGGGAGGCTGGACTGTTCTGGATGTGGGTGGTAAGAGCAGTCCAAGGAGCGGGGCAGGAGCGGGGCTAGAAGAGGAGGGGCTGGGAGAAGTGGCCAGCCAGAAATGCCGGAGGTGGGGCTGGCTGGCTCAAGGATTTAAAAGCCATGCCCCATCGGTGCTAAATGCTTTAACTGCACCCTCTAAGCCCAGCAGCAGACCTCTGTACGATCCGTCTGCAACCAACGGCCCAGTGCTGGGGGTGTAGTGGAGACCCAGGGGTCTTCTGTGTTTGGGCTGATGACAGGCAGGGAGGGGTTCGGGGTGGGTGGGGGCTGGACAGGCAGGGGAGCAGGCAGCCCCCAGGGCCAGAATCTGAGGCAGAGGCTGGGAGGAGACAAACCATCCCAGCCCCTAAAGCAGAGGGCAATGGGGAGGCCAAAGACCAAGTCCGGCCCCTAAACGTGTTCCGCACAGCTCGCGGTGCAGGGGAGAAAAACAAAACACCCAAACTGCCCACAGCCAGGGTTTCACAACGGAGCACTGACCCAGAAGCCCTGATTTCTGGCTTCCTGGGAAATGTCAGATGATGGGCCTCCCGGGCCTGAGGCCCCACATGACCACTCTGACTGGGATGCTGCCCCCGCAGGCAGGCAGGAGGTCTCCCGGTGCCCACTGGGCCCTCCACTCACTCATGGAGGCTTCTGCGCCAGGTAAGGGGTTGGGGACTGAGCAACCGTACGGCGGGGTGGGGCTGGGTTGGCCCCGTGTGTGCCTGGGACGCAGGGAAGGGAATGCCCTCTGTTCAAGGGAATGGGAGACAGGGGTACCCATTCATGCACCCCTGAGGCTGCCAGAGTAACCTTGCTGCAAAAGCTGTGCCAGGCCTGATGGCATCAATCACATCCTCTCCTCCTTCAGGAGCGAAACTTCATCCCAGCCCCTCCCCCACCAGCGGGAGGTCAGTACCTGGTGCAGGACCCTGGTCACTAAGGGGGACCCACAGGGCTTTTCTTTCTGTTGGGGGAGGGAGCCCTGGGCAGAACGGGGGTCCACTGGACCTGCCGTCAAGTCTGGTGACCTCTCGGATCTTGGTCTGCCCATCAGTAAGATGGATGGGGTTGAGGGTCATGGGACTGAGATCCCATAAAACCCTTCTCCTGCAAGGAGATCAAACCAGTCAGTCCTAAAGGAAATCAACCCTGACTATTCATTAGGGCTGATACTGAAGCTACAATACCTTGATCACCTGATGTGAAGAGCCAACTCATTGAAAAAGAACCTAAGGCTAGGAAGGATTGGGGGCAGGAGGAGAAGGGGACAACAGAGGATGAGATGGCTGGATGGCATCAGCAACCCAATGGGCATGGGTCTGAGCCACCTCCATGAGATGGTAAAGGGCAGGGAAGCCTGGCGTGCTGCAGTCCACGGGATGGCCAAGAGCTGGACACGACTTAGTGACTGAACAATGACAAAGCCCTTCAGGGGCCACATGCTCCCTGTAGCTGTGGCAGGAGATGGCGACCAGGTGTCTTTGATCCTTGAGGTGACTGTGCTGAGGGGCTGGTCCGGAGGTTTTGTCTTCATGGTCAAGGTGCGAGGACTGGCAATGACCTTTAGGATGGGCTAAAGGCACTGGGACTTGGCATCAGAAAGTCCTTCGGGGCTGGGAACCCCGGCCAGGATCTTTGAGGGTGACGCCTGGGGTTGCTCGGAAGTATCTCAGGGACTCTGCAAACCCCTGGGCATGGCTCAGTCATGTGCCCACTTCACAGATGGACAGCCTGACACCTGGGAGCAGGATGCCAGGAAGTCCGTGCGGCCTTGGAACCCAGGCCTCCAGGCTTCTAGGCCACCAGGGGTAGGACAGGAGTGGAGAAGAGGCAGCTAGCTGCCAGCTCCGTGGACCTCTTGCTGGCGCTGACCTCAGCCGGCTGTACCCTGCCCGCTTGGAGGGGCACTTCCGCCCCCTGGTGGCAAAGGCTGGTGCTCCCCACAGCAGGCTGGGACTATCCCTCCAGTTCGCTGAGGAATCCCACCAGCCAGCGGCTCTGCACTCTGGGGGCCTGGACACCCGGGAGGGGCCTCACCCAGGCACTGAGAGCCCTGAGGGGAGTGCCTGGCCCGTGTCTCCTTTCTCTGAGATGGGCAAGACCCCCGTGCTGAGGGGAGGTGGGACGAGACCATTCACATGGTTGTGCGATACACGCCAAAGGGTGGCTTACTGTTGGCTGACAGTTGCAGAAAGAGACTGGAGTCAGGCCTGAGCCCCCACCACCCACGGTGACACCAGCATCACCTGGCAATTAGACTGGTCATCTCCGAAGGCTTTGCAATGCGGTGGTTCTCAGTGACTGTCCTAAGGCTGGACAACCAGTCCTCAGGCTGGATGGGCACCAGGCCATCAGAAGCAGTATGTACTGTATAGTTCATGAGTGGGGGGACTTTCAGAGGCGCCCCTGTGCCCAGCCTGGGGTGGGGGCACCACCACCAGAGGTGGGTGGGTCCTGCCCTCGAGGTTGTTGTTCAGTCACTGAGTCATGTCCCACTCTTTGCGACTCCACGGACTGCAGCATGCCAGGCTCCCCTTCACTATCTCCTGGCGTTTGCTCAAATTCGTGTTCACTGAATCGGCGATGCGATCCAACCATCTCACCCTGTGCCGCCTGCTTCTCCTTCTGCCTTCAGTCTTCAGACTTGGGGAGCTTTTCTCTCTGGCCTCATCGTTGTTGCTGTTCAGTAGCTCAGTTGTGTCCAGTTCTTTGCGGCCCCATGGACTGCAGCACTCCAGGCTTTCCTGTAATTCACCACCTCCCAGAACTTCCTCAGACTCATGTCCATTGAGCTGATGCCATCCAACCATTTCATCCTCTGTCGCCCCCTTCTCCTCCTGCCTTCAATCTTTCCCAGCATCAGAGTCTTTCCCAATGAGTGGGCTCTTCACATCAGGTGGCCGAAGTACTGGAGCTTCCGCTTCAGTCCTTCCAATGAATATTCAGGGTTGATTTCCTTTAGGATGGACTGGTTGGATCTCCTTGCAGTCCAAGATACTCCAGGGAAAAGTGTCCCTTCTGGTGGTTTCAGAGTCAGTACCAACTATTATTACCCCTGTTTCAGAGATGGAGACAGTGAAGGTGAGTGGGGGTGAGCTGCCTGCTTAAGCTGTCAGCTAAGAAGAATGGGGGCAGGGATGCTGTACTGCTGGGGAGACAAAGCCCACCTCCCCAGTGCTTTAATAAATGCTGGACACATTTATTGAGCACCTACTGCATGCCTGGCATTAGGTGTTGGAAACACAGCAGGGGACAAAAAAGCCAGGGTCTCTGCCGTCAGGGGGCGCTCACCATCCCATCCGAGCTCTGCCATCTGACATCTCCCGACGTGTTCACAGTCCCCTCAAGCCTTCTCCCTACCAGCAGAGCTCCCACCCCCACCCCGCTGCCACCAGGACCCACCTGGGTCCCCCTTCCCCAGACTAGCGGCCTCTCTACTCTGCTCTCAGAACCCTCCCCTCCTCCTTCTGGATCTGGATCCCAGGCCTGGGGTGGGGTGGGGGTGGGCATTCTGACCAGGAGACGTCCCTGTTCTTAGATCCCAAAAACGGCATCCCCTAGAGACTCTGGCAAGCCTCAGTTTCCATCTTCAACAATTGGTTCTCAAGGTCTCTCCCGGGAGAGTGCTGTGCAACCCTTGTCGTTATTCAGTCGCTCAGTCATGTCGAACTCTTTGCGACCCCAAGGACTGCAGCGCCAGGCTTTCCTGGCCTTCAGTATCTCTCGGAGTTTGCTCAAACTCCTGTCTGTTGAGTCGGTGATGCCATCCAACCATCTCATCCTCTGCCGCCCCCTACTCCTTTTGCCCTCCATCTTTCCCAGCATCAGGGCCTTTTCCAATGAGTGGGCTCTTCGCGTCAGGTGGGCAAAGTATTGGAGCTTTCGTTTTTTTGTGGAACCCTGATTCTGGTCTATAGGTAGGTCCCTGTGGTAAAGCAGGAGAGATTCCAGGCTTCCTGATCCTCCAGACTGGCTCTGCTCCCCACTCAGCCGCCTCCCCTGCAAGCCCCTATGCCCCCAAGTCTCGGGCTGTCCCTGGGAGGGTTGAATGAGCCTCCAGAACTATAAGAAAGTTGATTTCAGTCTGTGGCAACTGATGAAGGCAGCCCCGAGATACCAGGGCATCACCTTCTCCAGACAGAGCCTGCACCCCGCCCACCCAGACCCCGGCTTTGACCTCTGTGTCCAGGAAACCTCACAGCCAAATGTGGCAAGGTCGGGCCCAACGCCCAGCAAAGCGGAGACGCATTCGTCCCCTACTCCCGGCTTCTCTAACAGAGGCACTCAGACTCTAGGAGACCGGAGGTGACAGGTAACTTCTGGCCAAAGCATCGTGGCCCCCAAACGCCCACAGAGCGGGGGGCTGCTCTGCCTTTCCCAACCCAGATAAATGCAGCTCCAAGCCGCATCCCCACTGTGCAGCCAGGTGGACCGGGGCCACGCTGGGCAGAGCTGGGTGGACTGGGCTTGATGTCCAGTTTTCTCTCCTCCCCAGGCACTTTCCTGGCCAGCAGCCTCTTCTTAGAAGAATCCTTGGAAAGAGCAAGGACTGCACGGGCAACCAGAGTTCAGACTGACGATGGGAAGCCCAGGAGAGGAGCCTGCGATTGTGGACCAGGGTTGGGGGGGACGGGGGCTCCGGAAGGGTCTTTTCACTTACTTCTTCCAAGAATGACTGGTTCCAGGGGTGGTGAAGGTCAGTGGCAGGGGGAGAGCCTGCGTCCTTGACTTTGTAAATAAAGCTCACAGAGCCCAGTGAGGAGGCAATGACGGTGGGTCAGCTGGACTCTGCTGAATCTAAGGCCTCGCTCCCAGGGGAGGGGGCATCCGCCCCAGCCACCATCCTCCTGCTTCTGCAAGGATGTGACTCCGTCCACCAGGTGATACATTTAATGCAGAAGAAGCTGCTGCTGAGATTCGCTGTGAGGTGTGAAGGGGAGCCCCCCACCCTTCCAGCAACAGGGACCCCTTACCGAGGGCTGGCCCCAGCCGGGCTGGCCCACGGTCCCCAGCTGGGGACCTGATTCTCTGCCAGCAGGGTGGTCTGATTCCCCCACCACAGTGGACATGGGGGCCCCAGGTCCTGATGTCACCTGGCCGGTCACAGGCCAGGATGGACACTGGGGTCCCTGTTCCAGTCTTGGCTTCCTTCATAGTGGGGTGTGGACTGAACCCTGGCCTGCTCCTGGGAGAGGCTAGGACCCTCCCCACGCAAAGCCTGGGCAGGTAGCGCCCCTCCCCCACTGACCCCCAGCCCCTGCTGTCCCCCAGCCCCTGCTGGACTGGGGAACCTGCCCACCTCCGGGCCCTGAAGGCCCGAGGACTCGAGACTTCACCACCTCCCCTTCCCCTGACCTGGCCTCCTGGCCTCTCAGTCTACAGGACTCCACCCCGCCGCTGGCCGATCAAGCCACTCTGCTACCCACACATGACCTGCCCATTGGCTCTGAGGCTTCCGCGGAGGCCCCAGCCTGCGGGATGAGCTGCAAATTTCCAGCGAGGTGGCCAAGACTCCTGCAGACCACGGCCACTGCTCCTTGGTCTCCGCTGCAACTCCTACGAAGCCCCTCCAGGCCCCCTCCTGGAGCGCCCCCAGCCCCACCCCCGCTAGGAGACAAGGCGACCACTGTTCCCCAGTCTTTCTGCCCGCTTCCTACCTCCGGGCCTCTACCCAGCCTCTGCCCTCGGTCTGGATGCCCCTGTCCCTCCCCTCCAACTCATCTCTTGTACAGTGATTATATTAATAGCAAAAGGCAGGAGAGAGCCGTGATTTGGGGTGTGGACTCTGGAGCCAGCCAGCCTGGGCTGGATGGTGGCTTTACCCGTTAACAGCTGACTGTCTTGAGCCGATCACCTCTCCTCTGTTCAACTGTGCCTCCGTTTCCTCATCTGTAAGACGAGAGTCAGAAGAACACCTTCCCCCCAAGGATCCCAAGACTGTAAATGCATTCAGCGATGTCAGAGGCTCAGGGTGGGCCTGGCACACAGTAGGTGGTCATCAACCTTAGCAGTCATCACCAGCTGGCCTCTTGCTCTCCATGCCCATTCCTCTAGCGTCCCCTGGATCCCGAGTCCCCAGGATCTTTCTCCCCTCAACCCAGCTCAGCCAACAATCCTCAGGCTGCCCCCCTCTCTCCTTGTGAGGATCTCGGGACTGGGCCTGCCTCCTCCATCAGATGCCCCCCGCAGCTGAGGCTCCTCCAGGCAGAGGTGAAAAGCAAATGCCCAGTGGACGCTGATGAAGACTTCCCTCTTGACCTAGCTTTAATCAGTCTCCTTGGAGCTCTCTGCTGGATGAGGACTGACCTTGGGCTCCACTCTCTGTCCTTGCAGAATCCACTTTGAGCAAGAATTCTGAGTCAGTTTAGTGAAAACCCCCCACCCCTGCTATCTGAGCTCCCCGTGTCTCACCACTTGGCTGGCCTTCAGCTAGAATTCGGTGGAGTGGGTCAACGAGAGTCCCCCTTCCCTGCATGTCTCCTCTTCCAGCTTTCCCATCCACTGACCCTCACCCTGCTCCTTGGCTACAAACCCCCACTTTCCTGTTCACGCTATACTGCGCTCAGTTGCTCAGTCATACCCAAGTCTCTGCGACCCCATGGACTGCAGCCCACTAGGCTCTTCTGTCCATGGGATTCCCCAGGCAAGAACACTGGAGTGGGTTGCCATTTCCTCGTCCAGGGGATCTTCCCGACCCAAGGGTCAAGCCCATGACTCCTGCTTGGCAGGTAGGTTCTTGACCACTGAGCTCCCTGTGAAGACTCGCTGGAGTGGGAGTCAGGTCCAGTCACTTCCCCCACCACTGCAAGACTCCATCTGAGGTTCAGATATGCCAAGAACTTGGAAACTCAGATGTTGTCAGGGCTCATTTAGCCACAAAACCTGATCTGACCAGAAGCGAGGCTATTTAGAGTCTCCGTCTACCTGACGTGGTGGAGATCTTGTGCAAAAACATCCCCAGGCTGCTGCCCTGACGCCTTCCCCAGGGCAGCAACCGACTGCGTCATCAGTCAAAACTAACAGGAATTCCGCCGTGACGTCTGGCCCTGAGGATGTTGGCCAGATGAGGGCTGGAGGATTTGCACAGATGCAAGATGAGTCAGAACTGAAGGACTTGCTTTCGGAGATTAGCCTCATTTTTCCACCTGGTTGTTAAGTTAAAAATTATAACCTTACAGAAAATTAGAAGGATGGTACAAAGGGATTTTCCTGGTGGTCCAGTGCGGCCACTGCAGGGAACATAGGTTTGATCTCTTGAGGAACTAAGATCCCACAAGCTGTGAGACGGGGCAAAAAAAACGATAAAAGATGGTATGAAGAACACCTTAGTCTTTTAAGATAGCAAACCGTATGTCGTTAAGCCCTCTTTTAGGAAGCAGTCTTTAAAAATATGAATTTTAAATACATAAAATAAGATCACCTCTTTATTTTACAAAAGGAATCACTTGAATTGTGATTTGAAAGTGTGTAGTTGACTTCACTTTCACTCTTCACATTCATGCACTGGAGAAGGAAATGGCAACCCACTCCAGTGTTCTTGCCTGGAGAATCCCAGGGACAGGGGAGCCTGGCGGGCTGCTGTCTGTGGGGTCGCACAGAGTCGGACACGACTGAAGCGACTTAGCAGCAGCAGCAGCAGCAGCAAGATGAGTCAGAGCTGGCAGGTATGTGGCTGAGCCAGATTCCACCAGAATCCAAAGATGGCCTGCAACTTAGGAGAATTAGAGACAGGTATATATAGGCTCTGAAAGTGCCTGGGAAGAAGCAGTGATACATGGAAGATATGGCAACTATTTTGCATTCCCCACTTAAAAGTCAATTTAGGGAACTACACAACCTGAAAACTCTTCCCTACATATCCCCTAGTATTGTTGCATAAAAAATTATACATGTCTAAATGCAGAACTGAGCTTGTAAAAAAGTGAGGATAATCACCACAGGCCAGAATGATAATAACATTAGTATTATCACTAAGATATTCCTTATCAGTATATTTATACCATATCTGATATTAATTTACATAATTAATCTAATAATTATTATATAATTAAAATAATAGCATCACTGACTCAATGGACATGAGTTTGAGCAAACAGCAGGAGATACTGAAGGACAGGGGAGCCTGGAGTGCCTCAGTCCTTGGATCGCAAAGAGTCAGACATGACATAGCGCCTGAACAACAACAATATTAATTTTACTGAAGGCCAGCATAATGCTTGCAATATACAATAATTCGATACAGAGTGATCTCAAGTATCTTAACAGAAACCTCATTTAACATGGAGCCAGGAGGCCAGAAGGGGGAGCCCTCACATCCTAGCACTCCCGGTCAGCCGCAGACCCAACAGTAAGAGGCATACCTTTGCATCTCCAGCAGGAAGGTTACTACTACCCAGCTGGAGGAAGGAGGAATTTCTCCTTGCCTGGCAACAGCCCAGCCAATGAGAGACTGGGACAATTCAGCCAATGAAAAACCACTACACTTGGAACTCCCCGTTTCCTTCAGTGGACTCTTTTGTTTACAACAGCCCCTCCAAACTCCCCTTCTCTCTTACAAAAGAATGGTACCCTGGACTTGCCTGTGGTTTGCCATAGGTTGCACATCCTGAATTGCAATTCTTTGCTATTCCCGAATGCACCTATTTTTGCAAAACAACAGGTGTTCTTCTGTTTTCTGTCAACACCATCTAGCGCTTGCAGCAACTCCAGCTCTCTGCTATCCCCATTTCACAGCTGAAGAAACGGAGCACATCTCATGCTGGTGGAGCTGGGATTCAAGCCCAGGCAGTCCAGCTCCAGAGTCTGCATTCTTAACTATTATACTCCGAGAGTTGTACTCTAATTAGCATAACAATTAAACCACAGGAAAAGACTGTCAACTAAAAACCCAGATGCTAAATGAAGGTGTGGCAGCCGTGTGGGGTAGGGAGAGGGGGGCTTCCCTGGTGGCTCAGATGGTAAGGAACCTGCCTGCAATGCAGGAGACCCGGATTGGATACCTGGGTCGGGAAGATCCCCTGGAGAAGGGCATGGCAACCCACTCCAGTATTCTTGCCTAGAGAATCCACATGGACAGAGGAGCCTCTGGAGGCAGGCTCCAGTCCATGGGGTCGCAAAGAGTCAGACATGACTGAGTGACTAACACTTTCACACGCTGAGACAGAGAGGTGAAAACCAGCAGCTGGGAGATACGACACCAGCAAGCAGGACGATGGAGGGCGCAACTGAGTCCTTCCCAGAAAGCCAGAGGTCTGGGGGTGGGGGGGCGGCACCCCTAATAAACGGGCAGCTGGGAGAAAGATCTGCCTGGTGACAGAGAGGACAAGAAAACTTGTCTCTGGCCACATGAACTTGAGGTAGGAAAAAGCCTGTACATCTCCTGAGAATCTGTAGTCAAGGGTCTGCCTTCAGACTGGGGTGGGTTAGGCGGGAGGAGAGAGCCTAAACTGATTGGCATAGCAGTGGCTCCACGCTGTGCCAGCCCTAGGCTTCTAGGCAGAGCAACCACAAAGCTGCTCTGGAGGGGCAGGTGCACAAGCCAGGCCTCTGGGGTTTCCACGGATAAAGCCTGGATGGAAGTAACCTCATGGCCCAAATTATACAACACACAGGGAAACAGGCCACCACGAGGCAAGGAAAGCAAACACAAATGTCGGGGTGAAATTCCTAGAACTTCAGCCAAGAAACTATTGGAAAGAGGCTGTAACATGAATTTAATGTAATCAAAGACAAAAGAAAGAGTGAGTAAGACACGATGTCATAAAATCCGGGGCTGTTGCTGAAGCTCCCAAACTTTGCCACCTGATTCAAAGAGCTGACTCACTGGAAAAGACCCTGATGCTGGGAAAGATTGACGGCCAAAGGAGAAGGGGGCGGCAGAGGAAGAGACGGTTAGAGGGCATCACCAGCTCAACGGACGTGAATCGAGCAAACTCCAGGAGACAGTGGAGGACAAAGGAGCCTGGCGTGCTGGAGTCCATGGGGTGGCAAAGAGTTCGACACAACCCAGCAACTGAACAACAACAGCAACCCACTTACTGGACACCTCCCCAGGTGTAAAATGGAATGGAGACGCCTACGCCGCCTCAGCGCTGATTTCCCCGTCCTGCCCTGCGTCCCGCAGTCACTGTAAGAGCGCCCACCAGCTCAAGGGCCTGGCGTGTCTAGGAGGGTATTAGATACCAAGGCCCACTTCTGTCTGGGTCATGCTGAAAACATCTGAGTCTGTACGGAAGAGACAGTTTCATGGTAAATTTGAGCTTTCTGTTGCTCCATGCCTAACAAAAGCCCAGTTGCGAGAAATAATATTCATGATCTTGGTCCAGAAGATGCATTCCCCTCCATCACCCCAGATCAGAGCTTGTCAAGACAGGGTCCTGGAGCTTTCCAGGATCTGTGAAGCCTGCATCACTCCTGAATGTGAGTGTGCTTTTACTGGAAGGGTGTGGGGACACAGGTGTGGTATTCATGGGCTTCTCTGAAAGGGCTGAGATCCCCTCTTAAGGCAAAGCCGACGAGTGAGCATGGCCCATCGTATGGAGCATCTCTGTTACCCAAAGATTTGGAATGGAGGCGGGAAAACAGCTGTTCTTTTGGCCAGGCTGTGCGGCATGTGGGAGCTTAGTCCCCTGACCAGGGATTGAACCCGCACCCGCCACAGTGGAAGTGCAAGAGTCTTAACCACTGGGCCACCAGGGACATCCCGGAAAAAGGACAGGGAAGCCTGGCGTGCTGCAGTCATGGAGTGGCAGAGAATCAGACCCGACTTAGCAACTGACCAGCACCACCGCATGGCTCAATGGCAGACTTGAGGCGAGATCCTCATATTGAAGATAACACAGGACACTGCAGTCATCTCAAGGTCATGGACCTCACTGAGTCCTCCTTGCAGACCAGCTGGGGGGTCCCTCTCCGTCTCCCCTGCAGTTAGGAGAGCCTGAGTGTCCAGCTCCAGACCCTCGGGCCTTGGATACAGCCAGTCAACAGGAGGACTGAGATGCTGCTCACAACATCACACTGGGAGCCCTTACAAGGGTTTCTAGGAGGATTGTCCCTTGGGTTTCATTGCCAGGAAAGGCTCTGTTTTCATCTTAAGGGCATTATAAATCTAGTGAGTGATCTTCTTTCCCTCTTTGCTTTGGTTGCCAGGAAGCTCACAGTTAAAGGCTCACAGTCCCTGCTCATATAGGAACTTCCTTGGTGGTCCAGTGGTTAGGACTCAGTGCTTCCATTGAAGGAGGCCCAGATTTGACCCCTGGTCAGGAACTTAAGATCCTACAAGCCATTGGGCATGGCCAAAAAAAAAAAAAATCAGTCCATACCTCACATGTGATCTCTTGGTATGTGTTTGTTTTTTAATCCAGGAACATCTTGATAATGATGATAGCCATAACACAACAACAGGTATTATGAGCATTTTCTAACAGCCAGGCACAGCCCGGAGGGATGGACATGTACAGTCCTGCCATCCCAATGCCCTCTCATGCAGGTTCTGCAGCTCCTGCTTCACGGACAGGGCTGTGAAGCTGCAGGAGGGGTGCTGGCGGTCCCTGTGATACCCGAGGGGTGAGATCAGGGCAGTGGGGCCTCAGACAGGGCATCTTCCCTGTGGCCCGCACAGCAGGGTGGCAGCCACCATCAGACTCTGCTTCCTGGGGAGGGACTAGGGGTGGGGGTGGACGGGGTGGAGGGGAGCAAGGGACTCGGACAGTTCCACTCCCAGAGGTGTCTGGAGGGAAGGGACACTTGTTCCAGGCCCCTGGGGTCCCTGAGCCTTCCGCCCTCCTTTATACTCCCCTCCCGCGTCTGCAGTTCCTATACGTTCTGGTTGATGAACTTGGTTTAAGTTTGGCAACTGACACAAGCAGCTCAGAAAGGGCATTTAACAAAACCCACCTGGCCCTCCTTGCCTGCGAGAAAAGCCGGTCAGTACTGTAAACACGGGAGGAAGTAAGAGAAGGGGATTCCGATAAAGGATGCTGCGTGGCCTGGCTCCAATGCTGCCTCCCAGGCCCTCTGCACACACCCTGTCTCCCAGGAAGCCAGGCCCAAAGGTCCCCGGAGTTTATGTAGCCCATCTGTCCATTTTACAGACAGAAGGACCGAGGCCTCGAGAAAGGGCATGCAGGGTCACTCCCAGAGCAAGGACATCCTGACGTGGTGAAAAGGCTCGAACACTGAGGTCCTGCTGGGACCTACACCCTCCCTCCTGGGGCACCCCACTCAGGTCAAATTCACCCTCATTTTTCCAAGGAGGAAACTGTGGCCCCAGAGGAACAGACCTGCCCAGCTGCATGGCAGGCAAGTGGAAGTGCTGAGACTGAGCCCAGCTCAGACCTGGAGGCCACACACCTCACACTGTCACTCTGGAGGGACCCCCCCACCCCTCTGTCAAGTCATTAGTACTAGTGAGCACCAACGCAGGCCAGAGCCTGTCCCCAGAGGCTGCCACGTTCCCCCTTCCCTGGAGAGTCACAGGAGGCCAGTAACAGAGGAGGCAACGGGTGGAAGGTTCTGGGACCCCTGAGGACCCTGACGGCCTTGGGGAGCTCTGACGAGCCACCAAGAGGCAGTGACATTTTAAACAGGCCTGGAGGCACGACCTCGCCCAGCAGGGCCAGGCGGGGGTGCAGACTGGGTGGCAGGAATTGGGCTGAGCGCGGTGTCGATGAGAACACTGGCTGAGCCATTGGCAGGCAAGGGCCCTGTGCTCAGAGGGGCTCTGGGCTCTGGAGGGGACAGCACATGGCCCCATGGGCAGAGCAAAGGCAGGAGGTGGCCTTCTGGGGTGGGGGTGTTGTGTGTGGGCTACGGCTGGTGCTCAGATGGGCAGGGTCTCTCTCCAGGCCGAGGCGGAGGGGCATCACAGGGGAGGGAGCGCAACATACAGGGCAGAGGACGGAGATGCAGCCTGGGGAGGCGGGAACCAGAGCTCCAGGGGCTGGGAGGGCCGCGGGCACCACGGCGCCGCCTTGGGGTGCAAGAGGGGGTTGGGAGGGGAAGGTTTCAGGAAGGACCCCGGGGTGAGTCTTGAGTTGCCCAGGTATTCTATAGGGTGACCACCCTGCTCATGCCCCGAATCTGGACTATCCAATAACGGCCTGAGCTCGGGATTCCCGCCCCGAGTTCCTACGTTGCTTTCCCAGCGGGGGCACTTAGAGTTGAGCCTGAGAAAAGTCAGTGTCCCCCCGCCCCGAGCCACAGGGGTGCCCTCCAGCCGCCCTCTGTCCTGCTCACCTGTGACTGGGGACGGGGGCTGCCCCCCGCATTTCTGGATCTGTAAGTAATGAATCTTGTGACTTGGCTGTCTCAGCGTGAATGTATCGAAACCGCGGCGTCAGGGGTCCCAGGCCTCAGCTGGATGACTTGCCAGCTGCACTGGGATCAGGGAAGGGCCTCCCCATGGGTCCACAGGTTGCCCAAGTGACCGGGCCTAGGCAGGGGGGCATAGCCCAAGGGGGCCGGGCCAGAGTGGGCGGAGGGACACGGTGCCCTGGCATCTATGCCCCCTGGCAGCCTCCCACTGGGCGTGGGAGGGCAGCCCTGCCCAGCACCCGGCCTGACCCCCGAGCAGCTCCTCACTCAGGTCTTGGCAGTTTCTGTTTTTGAGTCACGGAGGCCCGGGCTCTTTCTCTGTGGTTCCTTGTGTGAGTGGCAGAGGGGGTGGGGACCAAGGTGAGAAGTCTGCCTGGGAGGGAGACTGCCGCCTCCACTGCACACCACCTGGCACCTCTTGCACTGGCTGGGCCCTCGGGATTTCCCCAGACTCGGGGGCGGGGGCAGGAGGGGGCTCTCCTGGGCTCTGCCGCAGGGATGAGACAACAAGGAAGCAGCCAGTCACAAGCGCCCAGCCCCTCCCAGGGAGGCTGTCCCCTGAGGGGTTGTCTGAAGGCAGGGGAAGGGAGCCGAGAGCCTCCCTACAGCCTCCCGAACAAATGATAGCAGAAGTCAACGTCCTGGTGGAGGGTGCAGTCCTCAGAGGCCAGGTCCAGTTCATGTCCACATGCTTGCCCCTCTCTGTCTGGGATAACTTTCCCGAGGCCTGGTCTGGTGGGCCAACTCCTATGCATCCTGCAAAACCCTGCTCAGAATGACCTCCCCCACCAACATCTTCTCCACAAGCCCTGCCCCACCACACACAAGTGTGTTTGAAAGGCAGTACTGTCCAGGCCACCTGCTGCAGTGGCACATTCCCCAGAGGCTCAGAGAGTGAGATCCCTCACTGATTAAGGACACGCTCCTGTCTCCTTCCTTAGCTGGTTCCTGCAGTTCCAATCTGGCTAGCAGTTCAGTACTCTCCACATAGCAGGCCTGTCTGCACAACATTCCCGGGTTGAGGGGCAGCTTGGCAGCTCTCTTCACTGAGGACACGGAGGCTGCAAGGGCCACACAACTTGTCAAAGGCCGTCTGCACTTTCCTCCTTTCCGCCCAGTAAGCACTTCTTGAGAATCTAATGTACACATACCAGCCCCTGAGCCAAGCATGCGATCTGAACCTGACCTCGGCCAAACCTGGTACCCTGTGGTGGCCTCAGTGTCTGCTTGGCCTCGTAACTGCTCTGGGAGGGAGCTAGGCTGTGGGGGAGGGAGGGAAGTTGTTCTCACTCTTCCAGCAGGGACGGAGGCCCACACTGGGCACACGGCCAGGCCCCTGAGGGGGCGGGCAGCCTACACTGGCTCCTCTGCCTGCCTTGTTCACCCCACTGACACCCGCAGGGAGCAGGGGACCATCACCCTCTCCTGGTGGAAGCAATGGAAGGAAAAAGGTGGGCCCTGGCTGGGGCCTGGGCGGGCCTCTCTTTCGCCCCTTCTCCCCTCTTGCCCACCCATGGGTGCCTACAGCACCTGCCAGAGCCTCCTGTGTCAGCAAACATGCAGGGAGGAAACTCATCTGAGCTCAGCGACAACCCCCACACCCACCCTGCCCTGCACCAAGGCCTGCAGCCGACAGACCAAGGTGATGGCCGGTGACCTTGACCGTCAGTATGGAGGCCTTTCCTCCGTATTGGCTGGTTCTTCTCTGCACCTTCAGGCAGCTCAGAGGGCATCTTACTTGCATGGGCCCTGCCCCCACTGTGGGCCCCCGTGTTCCCACTTGCCTCAGCTTGCTGGACCCAGAGCATTCAGAGGCGGCTCCCTCTTTGACCCGCCTGCCTTGTTTCTGCCCCCGGGGCGCACTGCCCATACTCCCCTGGGCCCACATCTGGGGTGGTCCAAGCTGACGTCCTTTGGGCTGCTTGAAGCTCGTTCCCATTGGTCTTAGGACATCAAACTCATGTCCCATTTCTGTGGGTTCTCTTGAGAGCCCTGTCTCCAAGGTGCCTCCCATGCTTACATCTGTCCCCCTAACTCGCCATCCTGGGTGATGCTCCAACCACAGGAAACAGAAATCCTGGACCTAGTGAATGTCAAGGGCTGGACTTAACAATTAGCTCTACGAAGGGCGCTCACTTGGTCCAAGACACCACGTTCTAATCCCCACCCTACAGATGACAAACCGGAAGCCCAGTGACGAGCAAGGGCTGCAGGAGAGAGGCCAGCCGTTCCGAGCTGGGCTCTGGGGACAAACAGACCTAGATCTGAAGCTTGGTCACTTATTGCGCTTGGCCTCACTTTCCCCATTCTGTAAAGTGGGGCCACAGCCCGGCCAGCCCCCTAGGGTCCCTGTAGAGGTAAGGGTCATGGGGGCTCCTTAGCACACCATGCCTCCCCTCGGGGCGGGGGGCTGGCGGGTGGACCCCCAGGGGAGGCAGCCAACTGTGACTCTAGCAGGGGCACACACCCTCCCCTGCCCCTATCACTCAGGATCTGGTCCAGCCCCTTGCCGCGTCTCTCACCATCCTCAGCTCACCCTCGTCCAGGTCCAGCCAAACAGCCCTCCCAGCCCCAGTGCACCTGCCTCCCTAGCAACTGCCCTGCACCACCACCCCCAGCAAGGTTCCAACTTCACAAGGCTCTTTAAGCTCCTGCTGGAAGATGCCCTCCTCCTCCAGGAAGCCCTTCTGACTGCCCTGCGTCCACTCCAGGCACAGCCAGGAGCCTCCTCTGGGCTTCCCTTTGTGACAGCTCCATCACACCCTGGGTCTGAGTCCCGGCAGCCTCCCCGATCAGGCTGCGTCAGGTCAGTCTGTTGATGAAGGACTAATTCTCCATCAGACTGAGTGTCCCAGCAGCAGGGCCTCTGTCGCCCCGCAGGGTTCATCACAAAGCTTTCAACATACACGTAAAGTCACTGAAAGAACCTGAGAAAACCAGAAAAAACACGAAATAGTTGGAAGAGGAAACAAACTACCAGAGAAAGTTACTGCCCTCATCTCAGTGCATTTCCTCCTGGTCCTTTTTTTTTTTTTGCTGGGCTGTAAGTGCTGGATACCACCGTGAGCAGCCCATAAACGCAAGCCTGCCTGCTTCTCTTCCATGAATAAAAGCTGGGCTTGCAGAATGGACCTGAGGCCTGACGGAGGGACTGAGTCTCTCGGGGTCATGCAGCTCCAACAGGAGGGGCCCAGCCCTCCTGACCCCCAGGGCTCTGCACACCCTGCCCCACAAGTCTCAGTCCCGAAGTCCTTATCACCTGCTGTGTAGTAGAACATCCATCATCTGTGAAGACCAGGAAGATGGGGGTCCCCACAGAAACACAGCAAGTTCACACGCGGAGCACATGTTACAGGTTTGCTACCGTCTCTCATGACACATTCCTAAAGCTCCAATCCAGCTGTGATGTCGATCACTCGCTCACTTGTTCTTCAGACGCTCCTGGGGTATGCCAGCCCTAAGCTGAGCCCTGGGACCCAGAGATGAATCAAGCAGAATTCTGCCCTTGGAGCCCCAGGCTGGCGGGAAGGAGACTGGGGAACAGGTCCAGCGCTAGATCAAAGACAGGAGCAAAGATTCCAGAGCACAGGGGCAGAGGAGGGGCGTCTACCCACTCTGCCTGGAGTGGTCGCAGGGCAGTCAGAAGGGCTTCCTGGAGGAGGAGGGCATCTTCCAGCAGGAGCTTAAAGAGCCAAGAAGAGCCCCCAGTGAAGAAGTGAGGAAAAGAATCCCAGACAGAAGAAGGGCAGGAGACAGTCTAGAGGGAAAGGTGGACAGCAAATGAGAATACGAGATGACCTCTGGGCAGTGACCCCAGAGGAGCGACCCCAGGAGATGGCCCCAGCCACCCACGGGGCTCCCTCGCACAGCTGCAGGCAGCGAGTGTGGCTCCTGGGGCCAGGATTCTTCAGAACCAGGCTTGGAAGAATCTTCCACCTTCAACCATCGGATCTGCAAGGGCCTGGGGCACTGGCTATGGGTTATTTCCTGGGAGAACCAGCTGCAAGGCCTTCCGGGATCTCTCTGGAGACCAGACCTGTCCCAAAGGCCAATGGATGCTGTCAGGCCGACGTGAAGATGTGATGGAGCACAAGGACACGGGTGCGATCCTCGTTTGAGAAAGCAGGGTGTCCCCTACCCCCTTCACAAATGGGAGAAGGAGGCTCAGAGAGGTGGAGCAACCCGCCAGAGGTCACACAGCACGCAAGCAAGCAGTACGTGGGCCCAGGCCCAGAATCCAACTCTCTCTGGCTCTGGGGGGCAGGGCCCACCACAGCCCCAGTGTCCCCCACCGGTCTCCAGGCCTGGCCACCACACCCAGAATGTATTTTATGAATGAGCGAACAAAAGAATCCGCAAGCCCCATCCTTCTGCCCACAGCAAGCAGGAGCCGTCTGCTACTGTTTTTGTTGGTGCTGTTACCCTGCAAATGAAAAGCACAAACCCGAAGTCACAGCTCGGTGTAACCTAGGGGTGAGCAGAACATCCAGGCCCTGGCGCGGGGCTGGATGGGAGTCGGGCACCTCGGGGGAGAGATTGGACAGCCAAGGGCCAAATATGTGCTCGCCGCCCTCTGCCTGAGGCCTGCCCCGTCGCATCCCTGCTCTGTGCCTCGGGGTCTCCGTCACTAAACGGGGGTGCCAGGGACCTACCTTGCCAGGGGCAGTGAGGACTGAGGAGCTGGGGTCCTGTAGGGGCGGGTGCAGGGGGACCCCGTCCGGTTGGCCGCCTCTGCCCGTGACCCTGGCTGCCAAATGAGCTCTGAAACTCTCAGCCCTAACCTCGCTGGATGCCCGGGGCGCTGTGGGCAGCCGAATGGCTTACGTATTATGAGGCCTGCATGTGGCCAAAGGGCAGAGGGGCTGAGGAGGGCACAGGCAGCCGGCTCACCGGGCTCCCCTGTGACTCAGCGGAACTCGACAAGGCGGCAGGCCCGGGGTGAGCCGCCTCCAGCGGTACCCTGTGCAGGGAAGCCCAGCCGCCAGCATCTCTGATAAATATTTTATCACTGCTCACAGAGCAGGCCCCAGGAAGGTGCCTGCAGCCTCTGATCCCGCAGAGCACCCGTTCCTGCCTGGACAGAAGGACGTGGCTGGGTGAGGAGTGCAGGTGGGGTCAGGAGCCCAGATGGCTAGCTCATTCCCGCCCTGGCGTCATGTCAGGTCAGCTCAGCTCAGCAGATGCACTCCCCCAACCCGAGCCTTACTCACACTCTGCCCCCCACTGTGCTGGGTGCTGGGCTCCGCCCCACCCTAGAGAGCTCCAAGGGTCCTCTGCAGCACCCCCAGAACACCAGCACTCTACCCCTCGGCCTGGTCAGACGGCCCATGCTGCCGGCCGAGTGCCACTGCCGCCTCCTCCAGGAAGTATTCCTGGCTCTCTTCTTCCCACAGTGTGGCCTTGGGCAGGGCCATCACCCTCTCTGAGCCATGTCTAAAATGGGGCTGATGATCGCCACTCATGGACCAGGTAAGACTATGTAAGCGAAACATCTCCCAGCTCTTCGCCCACATGGAGACTCATTTTTTTGAAGGGGCCTGAATGTCAGGAATGAAATCAATAGATACAAAGGAGTATGTCTAGGAGTGGGAGGCCAGAAAGTACGGAGCCCTCCTGCTTGCAGGGCTCCACAATTTAACTGGGGAGATAGGACCTAAATAATAATAATAATAACAGCAGCAGGAATAACAGCTACCATATTTCAAGACCCTGCCACTACCAAGTAACTGACATCACAGCCCTTCATTTACTCCTCCCAGGGGCCCTGTGACGGGAGGTTCTTACCCCTATTTCATAGCAGAGCAGGAACCTGAGACTCAGAGAGGGGCAGGACTCTGCCCAAGGTCACACAGCTCTGAGGGTGTGACCTCAGGGTCAAAATCTGCTCTTCACATTACTGTCCATGTGGATACCACCAAAAGGGGATGGTCCAAGTCAGATGACGGATATCACGCAGCCAGTAAATCGCCACTCTTGAGAACTAGTGGACTTTTGAAGGAAGGCGGGGGAAAACGCTCATAGGATTACAGTTAGTGAAAAAGAACAGGATCGGGGCTACGTGTGGTGTGATGACGTCATGGGAACATAGTTCTACATCAAGACGCGTTTATTTAAACCAGACTGGAAACGATATACAAAATGATGATGTGCAGGGGACAGAGTTTACAGGTGAAACTGGGGCCTATTTTCCAGACTTTGTACAACACGGCTATGTGGGTTTTATAATTTAAATTTTCCTTAGAAATAGGGCTGGTCCACTGCAAGGATTTATTAGGCACCTTGTGTCTGCCCTGTGCTGAGAGTTTGCTCCTCACTCAGCCTCATATTGGGTCTGTGGGAGGGATGATCATCAGACCATCTTCTTTTCTCACCATTGTGAGAAAAGAAGAACCTGGGAACACCCTTCCACCTCTCCACGGTTGGGCCTGCCAGCAAACCCAGCATGGCCAAAGTCAAGCTCAGGTTCTTCTCCCATGTGGAGTCTCCTGTAGCAGGGACCGTCACCACCACCCACTCAAGTCCTAGACTGACAATCAACAGGAGCTCATGAAGTAGTGAGCTCCCCGTCACAGGGAAAAATCAAGCAAGGGGCTTCATAAATCTCTACCAAGAAGTGGCCTCAGTAGCTGGTTTTCAGTCCATCTTAATCAGACCTAAAGCCTTACCACCTGTGTGACCTTGGACAAGATCCTGCCCTCCCCATCTGATACAATGACCTCAGGAAGCCCCAGAAGGTTAAATGAGGGCAAATACAGAAGATGCTTTCCAGATACCTGTCAAGGGCTATACTGACTATTACTATTTCCCAGCATTACCTATCCACCAGGGGAAGCTAGGTAGTGCAGATATAAAAATTCCCATTCCACAGATTTGAAAACTGAGGCACAGAGAAGAAGCCACTGCGGACTCAAACGGGTGTAAGTGGCTCTAGGCAAACTGATTTTGCTGGAGAGACTGGCGACACAAAGAAGGCCTTTAACCGGTCTAGCCGACAGCACAGAAAGCAAAACTTCAAGAACCTGCTAGAAATTAGCAGGACTCCCGCTGCGGCTGGCGAGCCCATGTTGGCAGCTCCTGACGGTGAGGTGTCTTGGTGACACTCCCTCACCTTAAGGCACATAGCATCGTGGAAAGCAGCAAGCATACCTCAAGCCAGAGACCCAGGGGTTTGAGCCCCAGCGCTGCCTCTTGCTGCCAGGGTCTCCGGGCAGCTCTTGGCCTCTCTGAGCCTTAGTCTGCCCATCTGTTAACTGGGCATGGCCACGATTGCCTTCTGGGTTGGCTGGGATGGTGGGTGGGATGGTGCCTGGGGAAGACTTCGCACAGGGCCTGGCACACAGTTAAGTGCTCAGGGAATGGCCAACCCCTCCTTTGGAGGTGAGTCCATGCTTTGGAGTCAGAATCCCGGAGGGCAATACCTGTCATTGCAACAAACCACACAGATTTTCTTGATAACCTTTTCAGAAGGGACTTGGCCCCAGCCCCTTCCCACTTGCCTCTGGGTTTGGTCGGCGGTAACTCAGTAGCAAATGTGTCCTCGGTCCCCTCTGCTCTCCCCAGAGGGTAGAGATGGGGGCTGGCATCACTCGAGGGCTTCCCCACACTGGGTACTGAGGGGCCCTGCACACGTTTCAGCCCCCATCGTCATCACGTGACCCCAGATGTGGGCTCCAATGCCAACATTTACACCGATCCTGATAGGAGGTCCAGGCCGGGCCAGCCTGACTACAAGCCACTGTCACTGCAGGCCCATGTCACTGTGCAGTCAACCACGCTGGGACAGGGCACCCGGTCCTTCTGGGGCCCTCCCCTGGAGCCACGTCGTCCTCACGAGCACCCTGGGTGGCAGGCGCTGCCATCAGCTCCACTTCACAGATGAAGAAACTGAGGCACCCAGAGACGTCTGGTGACTCGCCGACGTCACACAGCTGGTGAGAGGAGACACTGAGGTTTGAACCCAAGCAGCCTGTCTCCAGAACCCAGGTCTTCACCTAAGCTGAGTGTTCCAATCCACGCTACGCAAATGAGAGCACTGAAGCTCAGAGAGGTTAGGCAACTTTCCTGCAGCCACACAGCTATAAACTGTGCCAGGTGGACCTGGCCTTCAGGTCTCCAGCCTTTGCAGCCCTCCATCGGCCCCTGCTGGACCCTCCTCCAGGGCACCCAGGACCTTGCGTCTGGGGTCAGAGCCAAGTCTTATGGGCAGTGCCATCCAGGCTACTCCCCTGAGACATCAGGATTCCTGAGTCACTAGAACTCTGCTCACACCGACTTCAAAGCCCCCGCCCCCCCCCCAGGTGCTCCCCCCACTGAAGTTCGACTTTGAGACATAAAAGAGGGATGTGGTTAAAAGAAAAAAAAAAGGTTATACTGTCACCAGGAAGTCACCTCCTTGTCCCACTAACCCAGGTTGTTATCACAGCCCACAGTCCTAATTCACATCTCCCGACTCCAACGCTGGTTCTCCTCCGTGTCCGTATCCCTCAGGGCCACCCTGGGCCTTGGGGTGAGGCTTGCCCTAGGACGTCTTGACCCCGATTTTCACCCGGAGGACCACTGACAGCCCATCTGAGCCAACAGATCCCCAACCAGCTTGTGTCTGCGGCCTCCCCCTTTCTGGGTGGGTCTCTCTGCCTCCCTGGGGACCATAGCTACCCAACAGGCCTGGAGAAGGCTCTGGGGAATGAAGGCATGAGTGAATGACTTTTTCTGTCTCTCTGGGCATCTCGAGAGCTCTACTCCCCTCACAGATGTCCCAAAGATGATTTTGTTCACATCCACGAATGCCCACCACTGGGGGCACCAGGCTAGGGCCCAGGGCTTTCTCCTTCCTCTTCCACCCAGGCTCGTCCTGGGTTTCTGCTCTCCTGACTCTGCCAGGGGTTGCCCGGAAGATAAACGTGCCGTCTCCCAGTGCCTGCCTTGAGCAAGAGAGCTGGCACAGGCACCCAGCCGGATGCCATTAAGTGCCGCCCGACGCCGTCCAGGCAATTCCGCGTGGCCATCCTCAGGCCCTTTTAGCCGCCCGTTAGAAACCAAAACCCCATTAGCTAACAAACGTTTCTGCACAGATCACTTTCCCTGCTGATGAGAAATTACGTCCATGTGACTGTTCCCATCGCCAGACAGGGAGAACAGATGAGACACAAGGAGTCCCAGCCACTTGCATGATGGGTGCCCACCCCCCAGCCCCACAGCTGAGGTGTACTTTTGCTGTGCCAGGGCGTGGTGCCCCTTTGGATCCCGACCACCCCCTAGGAGTTGGTAATGCTGTGGTTCCCAGTTTCCAGACAAGGAACCTGAGGCCCACAGAAGCTGAGTGACTTGCCCAGGGCCACACAGCCAGCCAGTGGGGGTCCTGGGATGCTGATCCAGGCCTGCTTGGGTTCATAGCATCTGCCTCACCTTCGTTAAAACAATGCCTCAGAACCCCAGCCCATTCGGCAGTAAAGCTGCTGAGGAGGCCGGAACCTCCTCTGATCGATTGGACTTGGGCTCAAAGAGGGCAAGTGGCTTGCCCCAGCAAGGCCATGCCCCTAGGATGGGCTCCTCTTGGGTCCGCCCCACCGCATGCCAGGCAGAGGGAGCCATGTGACCTCGTCTGATCACCCAATGCCACCACCCAGCGGCGCTCACACCTGACGGTGCATCAGAAGGGGGCTGAAGCTGTAAAATGCAGATGCCTGGTGCCCCATCAGAGGTCAAGACAGGAGCCCAGGGGTCAGCATTATATTAAGCACTGTCGTTAGACAGGACGGTCTAGAGTTGCCAGCCTCTCCTCCCAGAGCTCCAGGAAGAGTCGGGTTGGGCCTTGCAGCAAATCTGAGTGGCCACAGGGAGCTCCCCTCTCCCTCCAGATGCAGTCCAGGGACTGGCCTCTGGGATCCCGGGGTGCAGCTCCGGTCTCGCCAGGAGCATACCTAATCACCTGGACCCGATGGCCATCCCACGGGGTCCTCATGACAGCTGCCTGCAGCTCTGACCGCCGCCCCAAGCCACGGAGGGGGAAATGGAGGTCGCCCTCAGGAAGTGGCCTGGCCGAGCAGGGCTGGACCACACCCTAGGACCCGGGGACCAGGGACCCTCCCCCGCCCCAGCAAGTTCTCCCCTACCTCAGCTCCATTGGGAAAAAAAAATCTTAGAAAGCGGTCAGGCGCTGCTCATGCCAACCGGGTCCAGGGCATGATCTGATTTTGCCCGAGGGCAAAGGGTCCAGGGTCAGATCTGATTCCGACTGGGCAGGTCTGCCTCAAGTGCCACCTCTCAAAAGATGGGAGGGGGCTCCCCAGGTGGAGGGCACAAGGCTCTACATGCTCCTGCTGGAGGCAGGAGGCCCTCTGCCCTCAGACGTGCCTGCTGCCCCCAGCCCACCCCCACAGCTCTGCAGGCCAGCTCCCTGCAGGAAGGTGGCGGCAGGCCCCGGCCAGAGGCCAAGGGGTGGGGCCCCCGCGCTGAGCCAGGACAGGGCTCAGAAACGAGGTGTCTCCCTCCCTCGACCATCTTTGTTTGCTCTATTAAGGGGGGGCAGTGGAAAGAGAGGGGAGAGCTGAGAGGGGGAGGGGGCAGTGGCGGGATGGAGTGGGTAGGGCGATCAGGAAAGAGACAGCTGGACGAGCTGCTGGACGGACATGCAGAGACCCACCTACAGAGACAGAGAAACTCAGAGACAGAGAAGCCGGCGGAGTGGGGCGAGGTGGGGGCGGGGGGGCGCGTCCAGAGAGAGACTGCGAGAGACGAGCTCCGAGGTCCCGGGAGACCGGGGTGGGAGAGGCTGGATCCCCAGCCAAGGGGACAGCCCGACCCCCACCCCACCCCGTGTCCCCGCACCCGACGCGACACGCGCGCGCGCGCGCGCACACGCCACTCCGGCGGCGCCGCCCGGGCCCCCCAACCCTCCGAGGGGCGCGCGCGCCTCCCCCGACCCTCTCCCGAGGCGGGGGCCTCCCGGACCCGTCGCCGCCGCTCACCTTGGTCCCCGCGCCGCCTCCGCCGCTGCTGCCGCCGCGCAGAGCCGGAGCCCGGGGCCGGGGGAGGGGGCCGCGGTGGCCCCGCCCCGCTCCGCCCCCAGGGCCCGCGCAGGGCGCCCGACGCGGCTGCGGCCACCCGACCGCCGGGGCCGCCGGAGGGCGGCGGGAGGCGGCTGCCTGGGCCGCGGGCACGCCCACCCACTGCGGTGGCCGGGGGGCCGGGGCCCGCCGGAGCTGGCAGCCGCGAGCCGGGGGTGCCCTCCCCGGATCCCCCCCATCCGGGTGCACTGCGCAGGCTGTGGGCGGCGCCCGCCGGGGAAGGGGGCGTCCCCGGCCACCCGGGCGGTCCCATCGGATCTCCAGCCAGTGATCCATCTCTCCTCGGCGCTCACCCACGCCCACTGAGGGCCCCCTCCCCAAGTCGCAGCCTGTGCGGGGCACTGGGAGCTGAGAGGAAAGATCAGACGCTCAGATTCAATCCCTGCCCTGGGGCTTGGGGTTTTGCGGGGGGTGGAGTGGGGCCGTGGGGTGGGGCAGAGAGGGGAGGGATGGGACAGACAAACTCTTCCAGCATCTAAATATCCCAAGGCTTCCAGTCGTCAAAGAGTGGGCCACTGCTTCATGGGCATCAGCCCGGAACGTAATAGAAACTGGAAATTCTCGGCCTCACCCAGACCTACAGAAACTGGAAAGGGAGCCTAGGAACCTGGGATTTAGCAAGCCCTCCTGGTGATTTCCCAGCTCCCAGGACGTTTGAAAAGTTCCCCTGCGGTGGAAATAGCCAACACCCCAATACCCCACACCCAGCCCTCTGCACCCAGCGCCCAGGTCCACACTCCAGAGTGTCTAGAAAGGATTCTTTTCACCTTCACTTAAAGACACTACCCTTGTCTCCTTTCTGACACTGTGTTGGGGGGTGGGAGGGACTCCTGGACCAGAATTCTCTGGCAGGGTTAGAGTAACAGGCAGTGCTGGTTGGAAGCCGAGTCACTGAGCGCTGCCAGGGCCAGGCGGCCTGGCTGGGGTGGGCTGGCAGAGATGGGTACCGGTTTTTGTATGTTTTAACCTGTAGTGATTGTTGTGAAGTTTTGAAATGCAGTTAAGCAAATATTTATGTCCATGTTCAGGACTAAAACATCTTTCCCATCATTTTGCTGGTTGCAGCTAAGCCACCCAACTCCCAGAAGTAGTGGCATAATGGGGCCAATCGAACGGCAGTCATTCCTGGTGACCAAGTCCGGGAGAGGGAGTGTGCTGAAGGGGTGCTCCAGGGCCCTGGGATGAGCACCTCTGCCTGGGCAGCAGGCCCTGGCATCCCTGAAGGAGGAGGGGGTATCAGGATGGAGGGGCCGGCTGAGCAAACACATGGAATGTGCCCTGGGAGTTTCTAGCATGTTTTCTGGACTATCTAACATTGCCCCACCCTTCTCTTCTCTTCTCTTGCTTCCTTTTACTTCTTAGTACTTGCACTTGGCATTACATTCTGCAGTGGGTTATTTCTTTATTATATAGTTTGATTGTTGTTGTTTAGGCACTAAGTTGTGTTTGACTGTTTTGCAACCCCATGGGCTGTAGCCCACCAGGCTCCTCTGTCCATGGGATTTCTCAGGCAAGAATACTGGAGTGGGTTGCCATTTCCTTCTCCAGGGGATCTTCCTGACCCAGGGATCAAACCCTCCTGCCTTGGCAGGTGGCTTCTTTACCACTGAGGCACAAGGAAGCCCATAGTTTGATGGTAGAATGTAAATTCCCTAAGGTGGGGCTTTGTCTCTTTTCTTCCTCCAAAGGGTTCCTGGTGCTTAGCGCAGTGTTTGGCACTTGGAAGGTGCCAGATAGATGTTTGTTGAAAGAATGAGTGGATGAATGACCCCACAATGAGCAGTGCCAGTCATTCCTCACTTGGGGCCTCCCTTGTCCCCCCTAGATCCAGACTCTGTGCCAGTCCGGTGGACTGCATCCCCTACTGATGCCTGTTTGGGTTTGGCCAGTGGAGACAACAGCTGGAGATCAGAGGGGGAGGGAGAGAGGATGGGGCCTCTCTTCCTATTGCCACGTGCTGCGCATGGGCACCATCTGCTCACCTCCATGACTACAACTCTGGCCGGGAAGCCCTCTGTGACTAGCTCCCACCAGCTTCCGCTGGAAACATTATTTCCTCTGCTATTGATAGTTCTTCCAGCCCCAAGGATGGCGGCAGCTTCCTGCCATCACTGGTCTCTGGGCGCTCCTGATCCTGTCACACCGCGGTAAGTAGTCCCTTTAGTCACGTGACTTATTTGGACCACCTGGGGCAAATTCTGTCTTCAACTGGGACCAGAACTAGAACAGACAGACATTATCTTTGCCACTTTACAGAAGTGGAGACTGCGGAGCAGAGAGGTTATAAAACATGCCCAGCCAGAGATCCTAATAGATGCCTGGCCAAAGAAGATATTCAAATGGCAAACAAGCATATGAAAAGTACCTTGCATCCAATATTATTAGGGAAATGCAATACCACTATGCGATACCATTATATACCTATTAGAATGGCCAAAATCCAGAACACTGACATCACCCAATGCTGGCAAAAACGTGAAGCAACAGGAGTTCTCACTGACTGCAGATGGGAACGCAGACTGGTGCAGCTACTCTGGAAGACCGTTCATTGGTTTCTTACAAAATGAAACATACTCTTCCCACACAACCCCCACTCCCTCTTGGCTCAGACGGTAAAGCGTCTGCCTACAATGCGGGAGACCCGGGTTTGATCCCTGGGTTGGGCAGATCCCCTGGAGAAGGAAATGGCTACCCACTCCAGTACTCTTGCCTGGAGAGTCCCATGGACAGAGGAGCCTGGTAGGCTACAGTCCATGGGGTTACAAAGAGTCGGACACGACTGGGCAACTTCACTTTCACTTACCATACAATCCAGCAATCACTCTCCTTCCTTGGTATTTACCCAGAGGAGCTGAAACTTAAGTTTGTGCAAAACGTGCATACGAATATTTATAGCAGCTGTAGTCATTTTGCCAAAACTTGGAAGCAACCAAGGTGTCCTTCAGTGAGTGGATAAACTGTGGTATAGCCATACAATAGAATGTTATTCAGTGCTAAAAGGAAAAGAACTATTAATATTAAGCCATTAAGAGTCAGGAAACATAAATGCATATTACTAAGTGAAAGAAGCCAGTTTGAAAAGGCTACATCCTGTGTGAGTCCAACTTGATGACTTTTTGGAAAAGGCAGAACTATGGAGACAGTATGATCAAAGGTCACCAAGGGTTAGGGGGAGGAGGGATGAACAGATGGAGCACGGAGGATTTTTCTGGCAGTGAAACTTCTCTATGATGTTGTCATAGTGGATACGTGTCCTTATAGGTTGGTCCAAACCCAAAGAATGTCCGTCCCTAAGGCCAACTGTCAACTTCGTGTGATAAGGAGGTATCAGTGTCAGTTCACAAATCGTAACAAATGTACCACCCTGGCCTCCGATGTTGACACTGGGGGAGGCTCTGCAATGTGGGGGCAGAGAGTACACCGGAAATCTCTGTACCTAAATTTTGCTGTAAACCTAAAACTACTCCAAAACAATAAAGCCTTTAAAAGATATCCTGGACCACACGCAGTAAGTGACGAGAGAGCCAGTCGTCCCAACCCAGGACCCCCTGGTTTAAAGTCTGTATCTGGCTTTGGGGGATTTTGAGCTCTCCTTTGAGGGGCGCAGGACTGGAGGGTAAGTGTGAAGGGGTCCCAGGTTATCCAGAAGCAGTCGACCCCCAGAGCCCCATCCGCGTCCTTCAGCTGCTGGGTGAGAACTGAGCGTGTCCCTGGGCCTGGCAGGAAACCCCAGCCTGCACATGTGTCTCCTCTGAGCTAATCTGCAGGTCACATGAGGCCGTGGGAAGCCGCAGGCGGCTCAGGTGAGGCCCCAGCCCTGCGGTGGCCGCCGACTTTCCGTTTCCTTCCCCGCCCTCCGAAGGAGGTCAGCCCTGCCGAGTGCCGGGTCGGCCCTAGTGTGGAAGGACACAGACTCTGCAGAGCCTCAGGCTCCTGTCTGTGCAGTGGGGGAGGGTCGCACTTGTCAATTTGTTCTTTCACCTATTCACTGGCTGATTGAGTCACTGAACATCATTTAGTAAGCTTTTGCTCACCGCCTGGCGTGGAAGAGGCATGCTTAGCAGATCTAAAGCCCTGAGACTTCTTTGGTGGTCTATTGGCTAAGACTCCATGCTCCCAATGTCAGGGGCCTGGGGTTCGAGCCCTGGTTGGGGAGCTAGCTCCCACGTGTTGCGACGAAGATCAAAAATCCCGCGTGCGGCAACTAAGACCCAGCACGGTCAAGTAAATAAATAAATATAAATACCAAAAACAACCAAAGCCCTGTGGAAAGCTTAGCTGTCTGATGGGTGAGTCTTGCTATCTCCAACACTGCCCCTGTGGATCTGGGACCCCTTCTGGAGTCTCCAATACATCCCACTTGGCCAAGAGGGGGTTTGGTGTTTTGTGGGATGTGGAAACAGCCCAAGGACTCCGAGGGCTCTCTGAGCCTCTTCTGCATGGGGCAGACCCGGGAGACACCTATCCAGTGATGGCAGACAGGGAGATGGAGGCCAGCAACGTGCAGTGACCTGCCCTGCATCGCACTATGTGCCGGGCTTGTAACGGCCCCCATAGAGGTCCCCGTCCCAATCCCCAATCCCTGTGCAGGTATCGCCTTTCATGGCCAAAGGAACTTTGAAGATGTGATTCAGGAGCTTCAACTGGGGAGATGATTCTGGTTACCCAGTGGGCCTGATACCCTCCTAAGGATCCTATGAGGAGCAGGCAGGAGGGAGAAAGGGTGCTATGGCAACAGGCACAGAGAGATTGGAAGATGCTCCCCTATGGCTTTGAAGACAGAGGAAGGGGCCACCAGTCATGGGATGCAGGAGGCCTCTTAAAGGTAGAAAAAGTACAAGATGAATTCTTCCCTAGACTCTACAGAAGGCATGTGGCCCCGCTGACTTCTGGCCTCCAGAACTGTAACAGAATAAACTTGTATTTTAAGCCTGTGGCCGCCTGTAGCCACGGGAAACTAGCCTAGGCAGTGAGACCAGGACTAGAAGCCAGGTTTCCTGAAGCTGAGTTTGGCTTTACGATAGCCTGGATCCCTGTCCTACGGGCTTCTGTCCAGGGACTCCTGGACAGGAGATTGGCTCAGTGCTTTAGGATTAATCTTCCTCTCATGAGGTGCTTGCAATGGTACAAGAATATTATACACATAAGACTGTAGCCTGCCTGGCTCCTCTGTCCATGGGATTCTCCAGGCAAGAATACTGGAGTGGGTTGCCATTCCTTTCTCCCAACCAGGGGATCTTCCCAACCCAGGGCCCGAACCTGGGTCTCCTGCATTACAGGTGGATTCTTTACCATCTCAGCCACCAGCGAAGCCCATTATACACATAAATACTATGGAAGAAACGAAACGCCGTGAATGTCCCCAGTTTTGAAGCCTCTGGTGCATTCAGGACTTTTCCTGAATGTTCAGGGGGGCCGTGCTCCATGCAACTCTCCTCTTTTTCTGGGGACCCCTCCCTCTCCAGAACAAACAGCCTGCCCTCCCGCAGAACACGCACTTGCACAGAACACCGACACCAGACAAAGCTCATCAAAAGCAGCTTGGTGATCACTGAACACGATGACGGTATGAACATCGGCCAGGCCACAAAATGATCAAACCTCTCCCTTCCCGGCTGCAGGAGTGACTCCTGGAGCCAGGCTCCCCTCCCTGTGGAGAAGGTTTGCCAAGACTCCTGATCATAGCACCATCCGCCCTTCCTGAGAAGGTCCAGTCTGGGACGCAGACCCACCAATCACCCAGCACACGCCCAGCGCCCGGAAGTCCTTTCTTTCAGGCGCCCACGGCTCCCAGGCACGTCCTCTCTCTAGGCGACAAGCGAGCCACTCACCCTGTTTTCCCACCGGGGTGCTCCTGGCCATCTTGAGGGGGGCTTTGGTAGTGGGGACTCTCTCCCTGGATCACCACGAGACAGCCCCCTTCTTCGACCCTCAGACTGAGAGAGACAGGGCAGGACAAGTTGTGAGACGTAGGAGCCGAGCTGAGGCTGTGATGACGGGGCCAGGCTGGCTGGGGGTGGTGACCCGGCCTGGGCAGTGGGTAGACTTGCCAGGTGGCCAGGGGGGTGGGGGGCTCTGGCAGAGAGCTGCAGCCTCCGGCTCTGCACCCGCTGGTTCCAGCTCCAGCCCTGGAGGAGTGATCTGCTCCCAGCCCTGGCCCCAGCTGAAAGCCGGGCCTCTCTCTGCCTGGCTTCAGTCTCTCTGAAGACTTGGCCCGGCTTGCTGGCCACGGTCACAGAGGCCGAGTGTGGTTCAAGTCAAGGAGTGTTTTCCACATGCCTCGTCCGTGTTAGGTTCTGAGTTTGGGCCCAGATGCAGGGGGTAACCCTGAGGACCTCTGAGGTGGGGGCAGGCGAACCAGACCTGGACATCAATTCTGCCAGCTGGTGCCTGAGGATTGTAATACTGTTGATGCTGTTCAGTCACTAAGTCGTGTCTGACTCTTTGTGACCCCGTGGACCGCAGCACGCCAGGCTCCCCGGTCTTTCACCATCTGACTCATGTTATTGAGTCCGTGATGCCATCCAACCATCTTATCCTTTGCCGCCTGCTTCTCCTTTTGCTCTCAATCTTTCTCAGCATCAGGGTCTTTTCCAATGAGTTAACTGTAATAATGGAAGTCCAGAAAGGGCTCTGGGAACTGGACGTAGGGTACCACCTCCTTCTGGGAGTTCAGTGAGAGCTTCCCAGCCCTGCCTTCCCACCCCTAGGGCAGAATCAGGCTTGGGACTCTGGGACCAACACACATCCCACAGGCTGGAACATCACACAGGCCTTGGCGCCTGCCTTTGAGGGTCTTGGGCTCAGTCCAGGCACTGAGGGCTCCTGAGAAGGTGGGCTCAGAGCACCCAGTCTGCCAGCCTTGTGGGCCAGACCCCTCCCCGTGGGAACAGCTCTGACCCACGAGTGCTGTCCCTCCCCCACGCGGATGGGGAGTGAGAAGGAAAACTTGGGGATGAAAGGGTCTGTGCTGAGGCCTTTCACAAGCAGCCAGCCCCCCATCTGCACCTCTCCCCCCAGCGCACACTCTAAGAAGCTGGCAGCTGGCCCCCCTCCCGCAGGCCAAGCACCCAGGGCCAGCAAGCAGCCTTAGTGCAGCCCCGCGGTCCTGCCAAGGATGTGTCTTCAATTGCTGCTTTCTGATTTGCCAGAGAGAATAAGTCTGGCTTCTGCAGGAAACCCAGACCCAATTTGAATTTGCCTTGAAAAAGCTCTGCAGAAACAACGTCTGTGGCCCTTTCCTCCCAGTTCAGCCTTCCTGGGACCGTGCCCCACCCCCCCCCCCCCGCCGCCGCCCAGTGCAAGAAAGAGCACAGGCCTCAGTTTGGGGGGTGTTGGGAGATGATGCAGGGTTTCAGGCGGATGGTCGTGTTGCTGGCACACAGACGGGCTGGGACCTCTAGGACAATGCGGAGTGAAAGTGGTGACAGTAGATACCTTGTCTCTTTCCTGGCCTTTCGGGAGAAGCCTCAGTCTCCCCACTCCCCCTGTGATGTTAGCTGGAAGTTTTCTTGCAGTTTCTTTATTCGGTAGGTGAAGTTCCCTCCTATTACTATACTGCCAAGAATCAAAAAAATTCTTTTCAATCATGAAGGAGTTTGAGCACATGCTTTTGTGCATCAATTGAAATCATCCAATATTAAAATATTTTTTACTGTTAATGATATGAATCATTGATTTTGACTGTTAAACCAACCTTGCATTTCTGGAAAAGAGCCTGCTTTGTCACAATTTATTATCATTTGTATATCTTGTTGGATTGATTTGCTAAAATTGCGTTGAGGATTTTGCATGTGTGTTCACGAGCGACCCTGGTCTGTAATGTTTTTTCCTCCTTTTTCGATTGTGCCATCGGGCATGTGGGATCTCAGTTCCCTGACCAGGGATTGCATTGGGAGCGTAAGTCTTAACCACTGGATCGCCCGGGAAGCCCCTGTCTTTTTCTTATAAGGGCCTTGCCAAGTTCTGTTATCGTGATAATTCTAACTTGTTAAAATAAGGTGTTTGTTTTTTCTTTAAGTATGAACGGGTGCAAGGGCTTCCCAGGAGGCTTAGTGGTCAAGGGCACACCTGTCTTTAGCTGCAGGAGATGCAGGTTCAATCCCTGGGTCGGGAAGGTCCCCTGGAGAAGGAAATGGCAACCCACTCCAGTATTTCTGCCTGGGAAAGCTCACGGACAGAGAAGCCTGGCTGGCTACAGTCCGTGAGGTTGCAAAGAGTTGGACACGACTTAGTGACTACATAACAACAAGAAGCGAGTGCGAAACCAGGAACAGGTCCGCAGACCGGTCTCGCGGCGTTACAGCGAGAGCGAAACCAGATGACGCACAGGGACGCCCTGCCCCGCGGCGGAGCTCAGCCAAGGTTTAGAATGAATGAACACATAGTGCCTGAATTGAGGGAGGAAGCCAGGCAGAGATACTTTTCTTACAGTTGAGCTAACAGGACCAGGGAGACCTGGGTAGGTGACGCACAAAGGGTCAGCGCATGAGAAACCTAGGGCTTTGAGGCCGTGGACCTTTATCCCGTGTCCACTGTCTCAGGGCCCATGAGATGGCAGAGACTTGGGGAGTGGGCAGTGCTGAAGAGGAACGATCCTGACACTTGTGAAATGTTGAACCAGCAGGGAAGATTTTATCCAAGACCACTGCAACAGGGAAGAGAGACTAGGCTGAACTCTGAATGCAACAGATGGCTGGGGACTTACAACCGAGGAGGGGGTAAGGGGGTGAGTGGATGGAAGCTCACTAAGAGACATCAAGGGTAGGGTGTTCCTGCTACAGCTGGGCTAGGCAGGCCCAGGACAGGGCCCAGAGGCGAGGCCTGTTGGGGAAAGTGGCTCAAAGCAGCCTGTCTCAAGGAGGCAGTCTTTGCAGGAGTCCTGTCTCCGCTGCCCGAGGAGCACCTCGTGCCCGAGGCCAGGGGTGGTGACCCTGAAGAGCCACCCTGAGCCCGAGGCCAGGGGCGGCAGCTGGGAGGAGCCACCCACGCCCGAGGCCAGGGCCGGCGGCCGAAAGGAGCATCCTGAGGAGCGGTGGCTGAGCAGGCACAGGAGGACCTAGAGGAGCTATCCCACGTTGAAGGTCAGGAACGGCGGCGGTAAGGAGATACCCCTCGTCCAAGGTAAGGAGCAGTGGCTGTGCTTTGCTGGAGCAGCCGTGAAGAGATACTCCATGCCCAAGGTAAGAGAAATCCAAGTAAGATGGTAGGTGTTGCAAGAGGGCATCAGAGGGCAGACACACTGAAACCATACTCACAGAAAACTAGTCAACTAATCACACTAGGACCACAGCCTTGCCTAACTCAGTGAAACCAAGCCATGCCTGCAGGGCAACCCAAGACGGGCGGGTCATGGTGGAGAGGTCTGACAGAGGGAGGTCTACTGGAGAAGGGAATGGCAAGCCACTTCAGTATTCTTGCCTTGAGAACCCCATGAACAGTATGAAAAGGCAAAATGATAGGATACTGAAAGAGGAACTCCCCAGGTCATTAGGTGCCCAATATGCTACTGGAGATCAGTGGAGAAATAACTCCAGAAAGAATGAAGAGATGGAGCCAAAGCAAAAACAATACCCAGCTGTGGAGGTGACTGGTGATAGAAGCAAGGTCCAACGCTGTAAAGAGCAACATTGCATAGGAACCTGGAATGTCAGGTCCATGAATCAAGGCAAATTGGAAGTGGTCAAACAAGAGATGGCAAGGGTGAACGTCGACATTCTAGGAATCAGCGAACTAAAATGGACTGGAATGGGTGAATTTAACTCAGATGACCATTATATCTACTACTGTGGGCAGGAATCCCTCAGAAGAAATGGAGTAGCCATCATGGTCAACAAAAGAGTCCGAAATGCAGTACTTGGATGCAGTCTCAAAAATGACAGAATGATCTCTGTTCGTATCCAAGGCAAACCATTCAATATTACAGTTATCCAAGTCTATGCCCCAACCAGTAAAGCTGAAGAAGCTGAAGTTGAACGGTTCTATGAAGACCTACAAGAACTTTTAGAACAAACACCCAAAAAAAATGTCCTTTTCATTATAGGGGACTGGAATGCAAAAGTAGGAAGTCAAGAAACACCTGGAGTAACAGGCAAATTTGGCCTCGGAATGTGGAATGAAGCAGGGCAAAGGCTAATAGAGTTTTGCCAAGAGAATGCACCGGTCATAGCAAACACCCTCTTCCAACAACACAAGAGAAGACTCTACACATGGACATCACCAGATGGTCAACACCGAAATCAGATTGATTATATTCTCTGCAGCCAAAGATGGAAAAGCTCTATACAGTCAACAAAAACAAGACCAGGAGCTGACTGTGGCTCAGATCAGGAACTCCTTATTACCAAATTCAGACTTAAATTGAAGAAAGTAGGGAAAACTGCTAGACCATTCAGGTATGACCTAAATCAAATCCCTTATGATTATACAGTGGAAGTGAGAAATAGATTTAAGGGCCTAGATCTGATAGATAGAGTGCCTGATGAACTATGGAATGAGGTTCGGAACATTGTACAGGAGACAGGGATCAAGACCATCCCCATGGAAAAGAAATGCAAAAAAGGAAAATGGCTGTCTGGAGAGGCCTTAAAAATAGCTGTGAAAAGAAGAGAGGTGAAAAGCAAAGGAGAAAAGGAAAGATATAAGCATCTGAATGCAGAGTTCCAAAGAATAGCAAGAAGAGATAAGAAAGCCTTCTTCAGCGATCAATGCAAAGAAATAGAGGAAAACAACAGAATGGGAAAGACTAGAGATCTCTTCAAGAAAATTAGAGATACCAAGGGAACTTTTCATGCAAAAATGGGCTCAATAAAGGACAGAAATGGTCTGGACCTAACAGAAGCAGAAGATATTAAGAAGAGGTGGCAAGAATACATGGAAGAACTGTACAAAAAAGATCTTCACGACCCAGATAATCATGATGATGTGATCACTAATCTAGAGCCAGACATCTTGGAAAGTGAAGTCAAGTGGGCCTTAGAAAGCATCACTACAAACAAAGCTAGTGGAGGCGATGGAATTCCAGTTGAGCTGTTTCAAATTCTGAGAGATGATGCTGTGAAAGTGCTGCACTCAATATGCCAGCAAATTTGGAAAACTCAGCAGTGGCCACAGGACTGGAAAAGAGTTTTAATTCCAATTCCAAAGAAAGGCAATGCCAAAGAATGCTCAAACTACCACACAATTGCACTCATCTCACATGCTAGTAAAGTAATGCTCAAAATTCTCCAAGCCAGGCTTCAGGAATACGTGAATTGTGAACTCCCTGATGTTCAAGCTGGTTTTAGAAAAGGCAGAGGAACCAGAGATCAAATTGCCAACATCCGCTGGATCATGGAAAAAGCAAGAGAGTTCCAGAAAAACATCTATTTCTGCTTTATTGACTATGCCAAAGCCTTTGACTGTGTGGATCACAATAAACTGTGGAAAATTCCTGAAGAGATGGGAATACCAGACCACCTAACCTGCCTCTTGAGAAATCTGTATGCAGGTCAGGAAGCAACAGTTAGAACTGGACATGGAACAACAGACTGGTTCCAAATAGGAAAAGGAGTACGTCAAGGCTGTATATTGTCACCCTGCTTATTTAACTTCTATGCAGAGTACATCATGAGAAACGCTGGACTGGAAGAAACACAAGCTGGAATCAAGATTTCCGGGAGAAATATCAATAACCTCAGATATGCAGATGACACCACCCTTATGGCAGAAAGTGAAGAGGAGCTAAAAAGCCTCTTGATGAAAGTGAAAGAGGAGAGTGAAAAAGTTGGCTTAAAACTCAACATTCAGAAAACAAAGATCATGGCATCTGGTCCCATCACTTCATGGGAAATAGATGAGGAAACAGTGGAAACAGTGGCAGACTTTATTGTTTTGGGCTCCAAAAATCACTGCAGATGGTGATTGCAGCCATGAAATTAAAAGACGCTTACTCCTTGGAAGAAAAGTGATGACCAACCTAGATAGTATATTCAAAAGCAGAAACATTACTTTGCCGACTAAGGTCCGTCTAATCAAGGCTATAGTTTTTCCTGTGGTCATGTATGGATGTGAGAGTTAGACTGTGAAGAAGGCTGAGCGCCGAAGAATTGATGCTTTTGAACTGTGGTGTTGGAGAAGACTCTTGAGAGTCCCTTGGACTGCAAGGAGATCCAACCAGTCCTTTCTGAAGGGAATCAACCGTGGGATTTCTTTGGAAGGAATGATGCTAAAGCTGAAACTCCAGTACTTTGGCCACCTCATGCGAAGAGTTGACTCATTGGAGAAGACTCTGATGCTGGGAGGGATTGAGGGCAGGAGGAGAAGGGGATGACAGAGGATGAGATGGCTGGATGGCATCACAGACTCGATGGGCGTGAGTCTGAGTGAACTCAGGGAGATGGTGATGGACAGGGAGGCCTGGCGTGCTGCCATTCACGGGGTCGCAAAGAGTCGGACACGACTGAACTGAACTGAACTGTCTCTGCTGCAGAGATAAACAGGGATAGTGGGAAGCCTGGGCTGGGTGCCTGAGGAGGAGCCCAGAGCGACGTCCGGAGGTGCCCTGTAGGCGCAGGCTCCTGGGGCTGGAGCCTAAGGGGCTTTTCTGAGATGCCCACAGTGGATGCAGAGGCGCTTGTTCTTTTTCAAGGTGGGTAACAATTCCTTTAGGCAGACCCAGCTGGCAGCACTTCTAAAGCTTTATTCACCTTATTTTCAGTTATTGTATCTAACGTAATTATATTTTAACCCCACTCCAGTAGTCTTGCCTGGAAAGTCCCATGGACGGAGAAGCCTGGTAGACTGCGGTCCGTGGGGTCGCTAGGAGTCGGACACGACTGAGCAACTTCATTTTCACTTTTCCTTTCATGCACTGGAGAAGGAAATGGCAACCCACTCCAGTGTTCTTGCCTGGAGAATCCCAGGGACGGGGGAGCCTGGTGGGCTGCCGTCAATGGGGTCGCACAGAGTCGGACACGCCTGAAGCGACTCAGCAGCAGCAGCAGAGGTGTGTGTGTTCCTTTTCTAATTCAAATAGCATAGTCTTCTTATTTAGCACTTGAAGGACCTTATGGGGTGTTAGGTGGGCAGCGATTCCCTCCAGGAAACTTCCTTTTCTACCTCTGTTTTCATCTGGCTCCACTGTCCTCCTGGCCCAGCTCCAGGCAATGGACACATGTTCTCCTGGAGAAGCGAAGGGTGAACCCAGAAGCGTTACTTGGCATCTGTTCCTGGGCTGCTGGAGGCCTTGCACGTTCCCCGTGCCCGGTCTGTCTGCTGGTACGTGTCCTTCAGCTCCTGGCAGCCCCCTCTCACACTTGCCTGCTTATCTGCTGAGAAAGCTCAGGCAGTGTGGTCCTGTCCAGAAGGAGTTGGAGACTCGAGGGCATTGTTTGTCCTCTTCCAGTCCTCCTGGGGGTGGCCTGGGGCAAGTCACTCGCCTCTTAAGGCGGGGGTCCCCCTAGTGTGGGATGGGAAGGGCCTGGGAGGATTGGGGGAACCCAAGACCCAGGACAGAGATGCCCACTGAACCACCCAGACTCAGCCTGCAGGGGGCTGCATGTTGGGGACCCCCATGTCCTCCCGTGTGCTCAGCAGCTGGAGAGGTGGACTCAGATGGGAAGGTCCTCATAGATACCAGCAGAAGCCATTCAGGAGAATTCTGAGAGGGGAATGCAGGGACTTCCCTGATGGTCCACTGGCTGAGACTTTGAGCTCCCAAAGTAGGGGACAAGGTTCGATCGCAGGTCAGGGAACTAGATCCCACATGCCGCAACTAAGACTCAGCACAGCCAAATAAATAAATGAAATGCATTTTAAAAAAAGACGGGGTGGAGGGAAAATTCCCTGGCAGTCCAGGGGTTAGGACACCATGCTTCCTCTGCAGGGGGCATAAGTTGCATCTCTGGTCAGGGAACTAAGATACTGCATGCCTCGTGGTGTGGCCAGAATAATAGTTAAATACAAGAGGGGAGTGCAGCTTGAGTTCTGGGCCCCCGACTATTTGTATGGGCAGGGAGAGGAGCTGGCCCCTCCGAGCCAGTCCTGGGAGTCAGGCTTGGAGTCTCAGGAATCTGAGTTAGTGCTGCTGTGGTGGGGTCGTGGGAGTAGCTTCAGGGGTCCGAGGCTGCAAGAATGGTGGGGGGTGTGGTTCTGCTTACCGAGGCCCTCACCCTGGGCCGCCTGTGCCAGGACTGGGCCCCGGGGAGGGCTCTGCTGTGGCCTCCCATCCTGGGACAGGAGCCTTGTCTGCCTCTTAGTCACCCCCCGAAACCCCCAGATGGAGTGAAGCCCTGGATGTGAGGTTGGGCCTTGAGTGCCAACAGCAGGCTCGTCCACCTCAGAGGGCCTCTGGGGGCGTGTGGGGACCCCGGGAGCTCAGGATGCCCTCCGAGGACCTGCCAGGGGGCTGAGAGGTGTACCCTAGAGAAGAGAATAGCATGGGGTGGGCCAAACGAGGAAGCAGGGTCAGCTCAGCGGAGAACTGCGGTCCTCGTAGTCTGCGGCGCCAATACCGGGGACGTGATCAGAAGTGTAGACTCTCAGGGACCACTGAATCTGGCTTTCTGAATCCAAAGAGTCCAGTGGGGCCACTGGCTGGGAGGTAACAGGTCCTGCCTCCAGGCACACTTGGAGTCTGCTATCCCTGGGCTGAAGGGTAAGCTGATGATTCTTACACAGATGTTAAATGAACATGTACCTGTGACTGTATTTGTTTCATCAGTTTGTGAGGGGATCAGTTGTTCAGTTGCTAAATCCTGATACCAAGTTGGACACTGAGTCGTGCCCGACTGTTTGTGACCCCTTGGACCGCAGCCCTCCCTTGGATGCCAGACTTCACTGTCTTCCTCTGTCTCCCGGAGTTTGCTCAGATTCATGTCCACGGAGTCAGTGATGTTATCTAACCATCAGTAAGATGTTACAAAATCAGTTCAGAGGAACAGCCAAGAGCAGACATGTGTAAGCAATCCGGAAGGCAGAATTAAATTTGCTAATAGATGCAAAGCTGGCTGCTTCCCTAGGGTAGGGGATCCAGTGTCCCTCCACCTCGTGAAATTCATTTGCATCTTTATGGATAAGAATCTTTGTTTTACTGTCGATTTTCTACGACTTACAGAGTTGTGGACTTGCTCGAAGGCCAGGAAAGATGCAGACACTTATGGGTCCACTGACGTGCCAGAATACGCTGCGTTATCTCTCGAAAGGGCGTCTAGTGGCTCCCCCTCCCTTCCTTCCTTCCCTGACCCTTCACCCACCCCACTCACCCCCAGTTTGCCTGCACGCCTACTTTCTGGCTGTAGATCTGCCCCTCTGAGCCTCTGGCTCCTTGTGTGTAAAATGGGCAGACATCCCCTTGTCCTGGGGATTAACCCAGATTCCGGGAGAGCCTTTGGCGCAGGGCATCTGGCCCCTGGAGGGGGCCCCAAGCCTGTGGGATGAGCGGGTGGGCGGGCTGAGTGGAGGCAGTGGTCCCTGGGGCCGGCACAACCTCACACACACACACACACACACACACACACACTCACATACTGTGCTGCACCTGCCAGTCTGCGGAGGAAGAGGGGTGAGGTCCCTGCCTCCCCACCGACGAGGTGGCCACCTGTCAGCAGGACGTTTTGGGTAACACTTTGGCCCGATAGTGCTCGAGACTACACTGGGGAGCTGGAGAGAAGAGGTGCGGATGGGAGGGGCGGGTGTTACAGATGCGGCTGAGTTTTCCATGGTCAGAGGGAGAAAGGGGGAGGAGGTGGCGGAACGATGCTGTTAATAGGGCACTTTTGTCCCCAGGGCAGAGGCGTGAGCCCTGCCCAACTCACCCGGGGCCCCAGCAACGTCCACGCCTCCTGTCTTCTGCTCTGAACTCTCTTTGATCAGCGGAAACCGGGGACGAACTCGGGAGGCTGTGCTCAGGGCTAGAGTTCAGCGAACTGACTAACGTTGCTTCTGACTCACTCTTGGCCTTGGGCGAGCTTCTGCCCTTCTCTGAGCTGCCAGTTAAGCGGGCTGGGCCCAGACAGTCCAGCTTTAAAAATGTTGAAATCCACAGAAGCTTTTCTTGAAACAGTCTTTGGTAGAAATCCTGTATGTAGCAATGATACGATAAAAGCTTAAAAAAATTTTTTTTATCAGGTGGCGAAAATTTTCCTTTATGAAGATGGGAAAAATGCTGTGGTGAACCAGTTGGGGCAGAGATGAGACACCCGCCCTGCCTGCCCCCCATCCCAAGTGCAAGAAAAGATGGGTGGGTCTTAAGTTCTGATGAACAAAAGCACCATGGGACTTAGACATGACCTTCTTTGGGCTCCCTGTGGTTCTGCGTGTATTGTGAACAAGACACCACTGTCCTTGGTTCCTGGCCGTCTCTTCAAGGCTTTTGGGTAGTAATGTATTAGTTCCCCTGGTTCCTGTAATAAATGAGCACAAACCAGGTGGATTAAAAACAACAAAAATTTATTCTCTCACAGTTCTGGAAGCCTAAAGCCCGAAATCAAGGTGTCAAGAGGGCCATACTTGTTCCAAAAGTTTTAGGAAAGAATCCTCCAGTTCTCTTCCAGCTTCTGGTGATGGCTGGCCACCTTGGCTTGTGGCAGAAGGCCGCCAGTCCCTGCCTCCGTCTTCCCTCTGGGTGCCCATGTCCAGGCTTCCTTCTTTTTACTAGGACACCAGTCATGGTGGGTTAAGGACGCATCCCTGGGGGCTCAGACTGTAAAGACTCCGCCTGCCAATGCAGGAGGCCTGGGTTCGATCCCAGTGTCAGGAAGATCCCCTGGAGAAGGGAGTGGCAACCCACTCCAGTGTTCTTGCCTGGAGAATCCCATGGACAGAGAAACCTGGCGGGCTACAGTCCATGGGGTCGCCAAGAGTAGGACACGACTGAGCAACTGACACTTTCACTTTACCAGTCGAGGAGGATCTCATCATAACTTGATTAAGTCTGCAAAGACTATATTTCCAAATAAGACCATTACCATGTTCGCAGGTTCCCAGTGGAAGTGAATTTTGGAATGATGCCATGTGAAACAGCGTAAGCGAACAGTCTGGAAATACAGAGCCCCTTTGTCCTTCCAGAGTAAAGCCAGGCATACCTACTGCCCCCTCCAATCCCCAGGAAAGACTCAGCTTCCCTGAGGCTGAGGCTCCTCTCCTAGAATACCACCACGGAGCACGCAGGTGCCCTCTGGCCCTCTGCGGGGCTCGGAGCTTGGGGAACTGGCCCACGACGATGCCGACACTTGGCTCCTGCTGCTGCTGTGAGCTGTAGACCATCCTTTGTTTGTGCTCCAGGCATTTTGTGTCTTTGCCAGCATCCGTGGAACCCTGGCAGCTCCCACTCATGAGCTTGCAGGTAGGGCACATCTCCGACCGTCCCAGGTCCTGACGGGGTGGCACCTCTGGCTGAGTGAATGACTCCACGTAACACAGAGGAGGGGAGTGTGCAAATGCTGTGGTGAGAATCAAGGAGGACAGCAGAGGATGCCCGGGTGCAGATCTGCCCAGGAGGGCCCGCGGGACCGGATGCCCAAGGAGGAACCCCGGTAGCTGAGCAGCGGGCAATGCAGAGGCCCTGCTGGGAGCCCCCCAAGTCTCAGGCAAGCTCTCACTCTCACTGCTGCCTGTGCGGGTAGGTGGGGTGGGGTGGGGACAAGGAGGGGAGGTGGGCCATGTGAGAAGGCACTGCAATTGTACTTCCAGGTGGGTGTGGGTATGGGGTGAACCCCCAAAGTCTGGAGGGCCCAGGAAGAGCTGGCCTTTGCTTACATGTGACCTGGCTTTAAGGAGCTGTTTTGCTACAAGGTGGGCCCAATAACTGTCCCCTCCCTCCACTTTGGGACCTCCAGAGCTCCGTGATTTGGACCCAATGGCTTCTGTCTGATCCCGATGTTTTGGGTTTTGAGCAAAAGACATCTCCTGGGGGCAGGAATGATGGCTGCTGTGGCACCAGCCCTTGCCCCAAGCCTCCCACTCACTTCCTTACTAACCCAATATAGTTGTTGAGCCTGTCCCAGACCAGTTCAGTTCATCTCAGTCGCTCAGTCATGTCCGACTCTTTATGACCCCATGAACTGCAGCACCCCAGGCCTCCCTGTCCATCACCAACTCCCAGAGTTCACCCAAACCCATGTCCATCGAGTTGGTGATGCCATCCAACCATCTCATCCTCTGTCGTCCCCTTCTCCTCCTGCCCTCAATCTTTCCCAGCATTGGGGTCTTTTCAAATGAGTCAGCTCTTTGCGTCAGGTGGCCAAAGTATTGGAGTTTCAGCTTCAGCATCAGTTCTTCCAATGAACACCCAGGACTGATCTCCTTTAGGAGGGACTGGTTGGATCTCCTTGCAGTCCAAGGGACTCTCAAGAGTCTTCTCCAACACCACAGTTCAAAAGCATCAATTCTTCGGCGCTCAGCCTTCTTCACAGTCCAACTCTCACATCCATACATGACCACAGGAAAAATCATAGCCTTGGCTAGACGGACCTTTGCTGGCAAAGTCATGTCTCTGCTTTTTAATATGCTGTCTAGGTTGGTCATAACTTTCCTTCCAAGGAGTAAGTGTCTTTTAATTTCATGGCTGCAATCACCATCTGCAGTGATTTTGGAACCCAGAAAAATAAAGTCAGCCACTGTTCCACTGTTTCCCCATCTATTTCCCATGAAGTGATGGGACCAGATGCCATGATATTAGTTTTCCAAATGTTGAGCTTTAAGCCAACTTTCTCACTCTCCCCTTTCACTTTCATCAAGAGGCTCTTTAGTTCTTCTTCACTTTCTGCCATAAGGGTGGTGTCATCTGCATATCTGAGGTTATTGATATTTCTCCTGGAAATCTTGATTCCAGCTGGTGCTTCCTCCAGCCCAGCATTTCTCATGATGTACTCTGCATAGAAGTTAAATAAGCAGGGTGACAATATACAGCCTTGACGTACTCCTTTTCCTATTTGGAACCAGTCTGTTGTTCCATGTCCAGTTCTAACTGTTGCTTCCTGACCTGCATACAGATTTCTCAAGAGGCAGGTCAGGTGGTCTGGTATTCCCATTTCTTTCAGAATTTTCCACAGTTGATTGTGATCCACACAGTCAAAGGCTTTGGCATAGCCAATAAAGCAGAAATAGATATTTTTCTGGAACTCTCTTGCTTTTTCGATGATCCAGTGGATGTTGGCAATTTGATCTCTGGTTCCTCTGCCTTTTCTAAAACCAACTTGAACATCTGGAAGTTATTGGGTGTGAAACAATTAGACATTTAATTCAGAAGATGAAAAACCAATGCCAGGAGGGGCATGGCTAAGTGCAAAGAGCCAGGGCCTCACAGTGGAAGCTGTGGGTTCTAATTCTGCCTCGGTTTCCTCATCTTTGAAATGGGAATGAAATGAGTACCTGGCTCACATCCAGGTCAGCAAGATATAGATGGTGGCCCCTCAGGGGCCTTCCACTCATAGGATGGTGGTGAGGAGGACATCAGTTAATCAAGGCAAAGCAGCTTGTGCTCAAGCCTCCCATCCCTTGCGACCCTCAAGACCTGAAGGTCAATCCCCTTCACCCCATCCCCCTGCCCCAGGCAGCAGGGCACATGGGGACAAGCAGACAGTGTCTAGCTCCCAGAGGAGACATGGGAGAAGGTGAGCCCATCATCGGGAAGGGGGTGTCTATGCCCAGGGCCTCTGCCAAGCCCTGCTCCCCGAGGGCCCAGGACCACATCCCCGGGCGCTGGGAGGGGGTAGGGATGGATGACGGAGCCAGGAGACCCCGGCTGTGGGCTTCTCAGGGTTGAGATGACAGCACCTGGATCTGGGGGGCTGACCTGAGGTCTCTGGGATGCTGTGTCTGGGCTTTCTCTGAGCCAGCGCTTGAACCTGGCCCCTCGGCAGTGAAAGAGCAGAGTTTGAACCACTGGACTGCCAGGGAAGTCGTTTTCTTTAAAAGCTGGCCTTGGTATTTCTGGGGGGGGAGGGCTCATCAATTTGCGTCCTGCGCCCCATCTCTGCTTAGAAATCTTCCTCTCGTCCTCCAGGACTGGCCACTTCGGGGAGGTGCCCGCAGCCTCTGGTTCCACCAGCTGTCACCTCGTCATGGCCACTGGGTTGAAGCAGGTCAAGAAGGGGGCAGAGACTGACCAGCGTGGCCTGTCAGGCCCCTGGAGCAGGGTCCACCCTGGCTTCCGTGGTGGGTGGGCTGCGGAGGTGACCGCACCCCCAGCCCTGCCAGCTTCCCACAGCTGCTTCCTTCCCGGGCTGCCTACAGGAACCCCGCCCTCCCGGGTGCCCCCAGGACAGGTGTGGACGCGCTCCTCTGGCTGACCCTGCCCCAGGGGCTCAGGGCCTTTGTGGAGCGCCCTGAGGGAAGCCTGGAAGCAGAAACATCCCGCCTCCCTGTCCCCAGCTCATAGAGTTCTCACCGTGCGACTCTCCCAGCGCAGTTTGTAATCTACAGTAAGTGCTCAGGAAACAGATTTTCTGAATGTGATGACCTGGTCCGGGGCCCATCTCTCTTCCAGAGCCTGATGGTCGCCTGGCGAGAGGTCACTTTGTCTGACATTTTTCTACATCCCCAGCCCCAGGCCAGCCCCAGTGCTGAGGACATGAGGCTAACAGGGCCAGCGGGTGAGCAGATGAGTGGCTGGGGCCTCTCTGAGATGGGCCCCCAGCTCTGCTGGGGGCTGGGGGAGCTCTCGGCCTCCTGGATCTGGCTGCGGGGTTCCGGCCCTGGCCTCCTTCCATCTGGAAGCAGAGCTGGGTATCCCCCAGTGGGGGGCCCTGGGCCTCCGAAGTGGGGAGAGGTTCTGAGACCCATAGATCCTGACAAACCCCATCTGTCCTCAGCCTCCAAGCCGCGTGGCTGCCGGAAGGGACATGTGATTTAAAAAAGGTTTCTCTTGTTAAGTGGAAACTTCTGCCCGGCACAGAGAAATAAATGATGTTAATGAAGTCCAGGAGCCCAGTGCGTTTGATCTGCTGCTGTTCTGGGAGGAGGCAGGAGGGGCTTTAGACCAGGGAACAGCGCATCCCCCCAAAGGCGGGCCTGCAGGGCGCCAGGCTGTGAGAGGCAATGATGCGGTGGCCAGTCAGGGCCGTGTCCTCCGTGGTCCTCCCAGTGCCCTCATTTATGGTTTAGGAAGCCAGAGCTGTAGATCTGGCTCTATGGACTTCTTAGAACGGGCAGCACCCACCCGCAGGCCCCTAGGCACCCCCTGACCCTGACCCCACAGGCCAGGAGGAGATGGTGCCCAGGGTGCCGGTGTCGTGGGCAGAGAAACACACGCTCATCCTCCTGGGCTGTCCGAGGAATGGCTCTCAGGCCGGGGGGCCTCCTTCCTGTTTCGAGTCAACAGCATCACAGGCGATAACACGCGCGTGTATGAGGGATGCTGACAGGGGAAGTGTGGCGCTTCTGGGGGAGTGTTCTTGTTGTTTAGTCGCTAGGTCGGGTCCGACGCCTTGCGACCCCATGGACTGCAGCACGCCAGGCTTTCCTGTCCACCACCATCCCCTGGAGCTCGCCCAAGCTCAGGCCCACTGAATCAGGGATGCTACCCATCCATGTCAGCCTCTACTGCCCCCTCCTCCTTCTGCCTTCAATCTTTCCCAGCATCAGGGTCTCTTCCAAAGAGTCAGCTCTTCGCATCAGGTGACCCAAGTACTGGAGCTTCAGCTTCCGCATCAGTCCTTCCCAGGAGTATTCAGGAGAGAATGCAAACGGCTACAGTCTTGTTGGAGGCCTGTTTTGTTGTCTGTTTCAGGGAGTGAGCTGACTCAATAATTCCACTTCTGGAAACCCATGCTAAGGAAATATTCTGAAACTTAGGAAAAGCTTCACCCTGTTCATCAGAGGAGAAGACAGGCGCCATGTCAAAGCCCAGCAAAATGAATCATGAGGTGACTACACATCCCTTCTCTGGAATATGACGCATCCACTAGAATCTGGTTTGCAGTGTTTAAAGACACGGAAAAGTGCTTATGCGATCATAGTAAATTAAAACCCACTCAGATTCAAAATATTGTATGGGACGTCACTGAGGGTGCGCAAGCAATGCAGAGATGGAGAAAAGACCTCAGCGCAGCACGTCCTGTTGCTCTCCGTGGTGGGCTTTGGGTCCTGACAATGTGGGAAGTTTCTGTTCTTGCTAGTTTTCCAGCTTAGCATGTTCCCATCGTCTGGTAAGTAATGTGCATTATTTTTGGACTTCCTTAGTGGAGCAGGCAATGGCAATCCACTCCAGTACTCTTGCCTGGAAAATCCCATGGACGGGGGAGCCTGGTAGGCTGCAGTCCGTGGGGTCGCGAAGAGTCAGACATGACTGAGCGATTTCACTTTCACTTTTCACTTTCATGCATTGGAGAAGGCAATGGGAACCCACGCCAGTGTTCTTGCCTGGAGAATCCCAGGAATGGGGGAGCCTGGTGGGCTGCCGTCCATGGGGTCGCCCAGAGCCGGACACGACTGAAGCGACTTAGCAGTAGCAGCAGCAGTAGTCCAGTGGTTAAGAATCTGTACTTTCCCTGCAGGGGGTGCTAGTTTGGTTCTTGGTCAGGGAACTAAGATTCCGCGTGCCCTGCGTTGCGTGCATGAGTCTGCATGCTTTGTGACCAAAAAAAAAAAAAAAAAAAAAAAGAAAGAGAGAGAGAGAGAGAGAGCGCGAAATGGGTATTACTTTGATTGTGGGAGACCACATACGTGCAGTTACTCAGCGGACTAGGGGCAGTGACACCACTGATTAAAGAAGCACCTGTTTTGCGTCCTATCCAAAGTAACTGTGAAGCAGGCTGTCTACTGTGGTCTCTTGACAAAGCGCTGCACTCCAGATGGAGAGCCTCCTTCACAGCGAAACATCTGAGAATTATCTCCCCGTCGCTCACATGCTCAGTATCTGCTGCTGTCTCTGGCACTCCAAGACTCTGCTTCCTATTCTTCTCCCTACATCTCCCACCCCTTGGTCCAAGCCCCTTCTGGGCTCCCCTCGCTGGGTCTGCTCAGCTCAAATCAAGCCAACCTCTCCAGCTTCTGTCTCTGTCGGCCCATTTCACAGATTCTGCTGCTGAAGGAAGCTCGGAGATCTGGGTGGAGGAGATGAGCAGTTTGCAAACAATTGTAATAGCTGTGTGTATTTTGCCCTGACACCGTGGTCACAAGGAATCATTAAAAAAAAAAACAAAATTAAGATAACACTCTGATCCCTTCAAAGCCAGCCTTTACAGCAGGTATCTTCTGGGGCCCTCGTCTCAGGTCCGATGCTCAGACCTACCAGGGTTTGCCCCTGCTTTGATCTCAGTCCTTTCTTTTCTCACTCTTCCAGGTTTCCAGCACGTGTTATTCTTTCTGCCCTCTCTCCCCACCTCGCCCCAGCTCCCCTTAGCTAGATGCGTCCATTTTTCCTTCTGGGTTTCAGATGAAAAAACACCTCCTGTAGGAAGCCCTCCCCATCCCTCCCCATGGAGGCATCAGCTGAGGCATCGTCCTCATGGAGGCATCAGCTGCATTTCCCTCCAGGCCTCTTGGTGAGAAGGAAGTGACTTTCGTGTAACTAAGCCCCTCAGCCATGGGCTTACTCCCCAGGCCGCCAGGGGATCCAAGCCCAGGGGACGTTTGGTTGCTGTTTGGCCCTTCCGTGTGGGGCAAGGTGCCAGGCGCATGGTAGGCATTCAGGAAACATCTTCAGGAGGGGCCCTGGGAACACTCTGAAAATAAGCTTGCAACCACTGACGGATGGATGAGGAGGCGCCCGACAGTGGTGATTCAAGCAGGGTGCCTTTTGAGGGGTCCTTGGTTCTTATAGATGAGTGAGTGGCAGTCCTGGTTAAGGGATCCCAGCTCCAGAGGGAGCCACTCAGCTTGCAGGACCTCAGTTTGCCTTTCTGTGAAATGGGCACGATGACCCCTTCCTCCGTACATCTTCCTCCCATGTGTCTCCTTTATGCTCACACCACCGACACACTCTTACTGCTCCTGACTGTGCGTGGGTGTGTGTGGCGGGCTTTCCCCACACCAGGCAATTCTGTGACACCTACTGGGCATCATAGTTTGACTCGATTCTGACACTATGTGGAGATGGCATTAGACCCCACAGGTCAAGGGCTCAGCCCCATGAGACTGCTCCTCACCTTCAGAGGCTGATTACCAGTAGGCAGTCCCCAGGGTACAGCCCACAGCATGTGTCTGACTTGGCTGCAAATCTACCAATCAGAGGCTGCTGTGACCTCCTCCCCCTTGGATTTCACTGTCTGCTAGAACAGCTCCCAGAGCTCAGGGGAACACAGTGACCAGGTCATGAACGGGTATGGTAGAGGATACAGATGGACAGGCAGGTGAAGAGATATGCAGGGCGGGGTCTGTGAGCTTCTGTCCCCTTGGAGTTGGGGTGCATCACACCTTTGGTACCTGGATGTGTTTGCCCACCTGGAAGCTCCTCAGACTCCCCGCTGTTGAAATTTTCTGGGGGCTTCTGCAAGTGAGTGTTAGCAAGGATGAACTCCACTGGCCGCACCATGCAGCCTGAGGGATCTTAGTTCCCCGAACTGGGATCCAACCTTTACCGGGGCCTGAGTCTTAACCACTGGGCTGCCAGCGGAGCCCCTGCCGTACTGTCTTGATACCCACAGCTTTGCTGTAAGCTTGGAAACCAGGAAATGGGGATCTTCTGATTTTGCTCTTCTTTTTCTCAATTTTTTGGCTTTTCAGGGTCCCTTGCTTTTTCATATGAGTTTTGGGATCAATTTCTGCAAAACAGACAGTTAGGGCCTGGAGAAGGTGGAGATCGTTTATCTGGCGGGCAGTGGAAACCCACAGGGGAATTCTGAGCTAGTGAGTGCCAAGGGACAGCTTGGGTTTTGGGAAGACTGACCTCAGCGTGGGGAGGAGGGATTTGAGGGGATGGGTTAGATCCAAGAAGATGCAGGCAGAGCCGACAGGGAGTGGGGTGGGCTGAGGAGGGGAAGGGGGTTGCCTCTCCAGCAGAGCCAGCCCTACCCCTGGCTTCCTGGCCTCCTGCTCTTCTCAGCACGGGCTCTTGGTGGGCGAGGGGCATGGGGAGGGGACTGGGCTGGGCGCTGGGACCCCTGGATTCAACTCTGCCCCTGTCTCTGCCCCACCATGGCCTGTCATGAACAATTTCCCAGGCCCCACCCTCCCCCATCTTTAAACAGTCACCAGTAGAACTGGAATGGCCTTGGGGACCCGTGAAGGCCCACACTCCATCCTGCAGATGGAAAGACTGAGGCCTCACGCGGTTCATGCCCACGACTTCTGCTCCTTGCAGCTTTGGCTCTCGCTGGCTGGCCACTGAGCCCTTTCCCTGGGCCTCGAGAACAAACTATTTGCGAGCACACGGCTCATCAGACGGAGAGCTAAGGCACTAGTACCATGCCAGACGCTTGCCCGGGAAGATAAAATTGCCAAGCACCTTATTGTTCCAGGAACTTCCTGAAAACCCATTTATCTGAACTCTGGGCAAATTCCTCATCCTGAAGTGGCTGCTGGCTCCCCGGGAAATGCTCAGAAAGCTGCCCCCCTTGCTGCGTCTGCCTGTCTAGGGTGGCAGGTACGGGAGCCGCACCCAGCCAGTCTCTACTCGAGCCTAGACCCCAACCTCGAGAAGACCTGCCTTGACCTCCCCTTTCCAAGACGCTCCTGAGACTCCGTCTGGGGTGTTCCTGCTCACGATGCAGACATTGCTGCATGGATAGGTCATTGGGTGGCCCCGAGTATGGGATGGGGACCCTCACACACTCTTGGACCCCAGAAAGAGCTGGATGGCATCACCGACTCAATGGACATGAGTTTGAGCGAACTCCGGGAGTTGGTGATGGACAGGGAGGCCTGGCGTGCTGTGGTTCATGGGGTCGCACAGAGTCAGAGCACCTGAACAGAACTGAACTGTGTCTTCTTTATGGCACGTCTCAGTCTGACTTTTAAAATACTTTAAATTAGTAGATTTAAAATAAAATAAAATAAACAATTTTATTTTTAATTTATTTTATATTTTTTGGAGGCCGGGCCATGTGACTTGTGGGACTTCAGCTTCCTGAGCGAGGATTGACCCCAGCCTTCTCTGTGAGAGTGTGGAGTCCTAACTGTTGATCACCTGGGAATCCCCAGATTTTATGTCTTAGAGCAGTTTTGGGTTCGCAGCAAAACTGAGTGGGAAGAGATTTCCTGTACACTCGCTGCCCCACACGTGCACAGCCTCCCCCATTACCAACACCCCACCAGGTGGGGCGTTTGCTGGTCAGTGAGCCTGCACTGACGTGTCACCATCACCTGGAGCCCACAGTTGACGCCAGGCTTCACGCTTGGTGTGGGACGTCCTACGGATTTGGACGAATGTCTAATGACACGTGGCACTTCCCTGGTGGCTCAGCGGTAAAGAATCCACCTGCCATGCCTGAGCCACAGGAGACACTGGTCGGGAAGATCCCCTGGAGGAGGGCACGGCAACCCGCTCCAACATTCTTGCCTGGGAAATCCCGTGGAGAGGAGCCTGGTGAGATAGCCCATAGTGTTGCAAAGAGTCGGACACGACTGGAGCGACTTAGCAGACACATATAATGACGTGAACCCACCATTGCGCCGCTATACTGGGTGTCGTCACTGTCCTGAAAATCCTCTGTGCTCCCCCATGCTTCCCTGGAAACCGCTGGTCTTTACTGACTCCGTGGTTTGGCCTTCCCCAGAATGTCATAGGGTTGGCATCACAAAGTACGAAGCCTTTTCAGGCTGGCTTCTTTCACTTGGTACGATGCATAAGGCTCCTCCATGTCTTTTCATGGTTTGACAGCTCATTTCTTTTTGTTACTGAGCCATCACCCGTTGTCTGGACGCACCACAGTCTATTTACCCATCTGCCAGCTGAGGGATGCCCCGGGTGCCTCCAGTCGGTCTGCCTTTCAGTACAGATCGTCAGGCAGCAGCCTTTCCTCCTCCAGGAGGCTCTGGAAAAGAGACGGGTCTGTCTCTGTAGCCCTGGGCCTCCTTCAGCCCGTGTCCATGGAGGTGACAAGGGAGTGGACCCAGAGTCAGCCTTCCTATGTGGACCCTAAAAGCTCTCAGCAGGATGGGGAGCCCAGAGCAGAGCTCACAGGAAGGGATGTCTCAGGGTGGCTGGGACAAGGCGGGTAAAGGAGGTGACCACTCGCGTACCTCCACTGGGCAAGTGCCAACAGGACCCCTCTCCCAGGGAAGCTGGTGGCTCTGCCTTGGGCGCCTGGCCTGCAGGGTTGGGGTGTAGCAGAGGCGGGGATCACAGAGGCTCGCTGAAGCTGGGTGGAGGTGATGGCGCAGGGGGAGAAGACCGCCCCAGCAGAGGGACAGCCCATGCGAAGGCCTGGGGAGGGACCCAGCACAGCTCAGACGGTCTGCAGCAGGGGGCCCGGGTGGGGTGGAGCGGGAGCACCCACGGGCTTTGGAGCCCAGAGAAGGGTTTAGGCTCTACCCCAGGACAGGGGAAGGGATCACAGGGTGTTTAAGCTGGGAGCACAGATTCTTATCTGTGGTTTAAAATTCAGGTTGGAGTTGGAGACGCCCTGACCTTGAGAGGGGCTCTGGGAGGCAAGAGGAGGCAGACAGGAGAGGGGTTCAGGGGCGGCTCCCACAGTTATGGGGGCTCAGCGCCTTCTCCAGGGTGGATCCGTGGATTATAGACGCTGGTCTCTGGTGCTCCCTGGCACCCCGCCAGCACCTGTGCCTTGAAGGGGGTGTTGGCTTGGGTGTCACTGGGGACAGAGGATGCCGTGGCCCTGCTCGCCCCCAGCAGGCTGCACTGCCAACTACGGTGCGTAGCCAGACAGAGCTTGCCTTTGACACTGAGCCTCACTCAAGCACAGGCTTCCTAGGTGCTTCAGTGGTAAGGAATCCACCTGCCAACGCAGGAGGCGTGAGTTTGATCCCTGGGTCGGGAAGATCCCCCTGGAGAAAGAAATGGCAACCCACTCCAGTATTCTTGCCTGGGAAATCCATGTACAGAGGAGCCAGGTGGGCTATAGCCCACAAGATTGCAAAGAGTTGGACACGACTAAGCAACTGAGCACACACACACTCACTCAGTCAAGCACTCTGTAAATACTAGCTTCTTTAATCCTCGAGGTCAGCCTAAGAGGTAGGACCCTCCACTTGTCTTACAGGTGTGGGCATGGAGGCGAAGGCAGGTGGATGGAAGGTGGCCAGGCTGGGATTTGAATCTGGGTCTGCCTGGGAAATCCCACGGACAGAGGAGCCTGGTGGGCTACAGTCCATGGGGTCGCAAAAGAGTCAAGACACGCTTCAGCGATTAAACAACAACCGAGGGCAAAAAGCCTGTAAAGCATTGTTTCCCTGCCTTCCTGACCCTCCTTGCCACCTTTTTTTCCCCCATCTGTACGTTGAACAGGTGGGACTAGAGGTCCATTTTCACTTCTAAGCACCCCGGACACCTGCAGGCGTCCCTGAGGGCAGAGTTGGGGTCTCTGCCCACGGTGACTTCTGTTTGTCCACACAGGAGGGCTCCCTGTAGGAAGGGGGCATGGGAGCCATGTTTGAAGCCTTGGAACGAGGCTGAGGATCGTCTGCTTGGAGGAACCTGCTGGGGACGCTGAGGTCCAAGCAAACTGTCCTCTGAGCAGCCTCCATGGGAGGCTTAGGGCTTGGCTTTTGGACGCCCACCTTGGGGGGGTGGGGTGGTCCCAGGGGCCTCAGCCACTCGCCAGGGGCACAGCCATGCTCCTTTCCCCTTGGTCCCTTGTCTACGGGAGAGCACACAGAGCGGTGGGCGTGGAGAGTGGCTGCGGGAGGGGGCGCTCGCCCCCTGCCTTGGCGGCCCTCCCCACCTGGTGTCCCGAGTCCACCTCATGGCTGGGCCCCATGTGCCGCCCCCCTCCCCTCCCCATCCCCGCCCCGGTGGTGCTGTCTTTCCTCCGTCGGCCGGGAGGTGGCAGCAGAGACCCACAGATCCCATCTTGAGTCGCCCTGTGGCCTGATGACCTAGAAGCTGACCGCCCATCCCCGGGGGGCTTCTCAGGACCTGGGCCTCGTGGTGGTGGTGGGAGGGGGGCAATCCAGGACAGGTATGGAGGATGAAATCCCAGGTTTTGGCCTTTTGGGGGCAGAGCTGGGCACCCACGCGCACCCTCTGAGCAATGCCCAGGGTGAGTGAGCTTAGAGGAGGCGTCCTGCCAGCTCAGAGGTCCAGAAAGGCGCCCCAGGAGCTTGGATTCGGCCCCATGGGTGGGAGGCTCCCGTGGGAGCAGCCACCCCTGTAGGGGAGCACGGGAGGCCCGGGGCGGCCCCAGCTTGGCTGGCAGCCTCGTGTGGAGGGCTGCCCCCAGCAGCCCAAGGGCTCCAAAGAGCGGGTCCTACATTCAGGGTGTGGGCTTCTCAGGGGGCGCCGGTGGTAAAGAATCCACCTGTGCGTGCAGGAGACTCTAGTTCTATCCCTGGGTCGGGAAGAGCCCCTGGAGAAGGGGATGGCAGCCCACTCCAGTATTCTCGCCTGGAGAATCCCATGGACGAGGAGCCTGGTGGGCTGCAGTCCACGGGGTCGCAAAGAGTCGGACACAACTGAGCAACCAAACCACCTGCACACTCAGGTCCAGGAAGTCACGTGTGAATGCCCGGTCTGACGTGAACGTGAGGGCCTCTCGTGCAGACATGGCTACATTTACAGACGGTGGCAGCAGAGCATGGAGCAGCCCAGCCCTTCTGAGCGTGGGGACCTGCGAGAATGCCCAGGCCGCCCACCCAGAAGCCAGCCTGCTCGCACGCCTGCCGCAGAAGCTGCAGAGCCCCCGCCCCTCAAGCCCTCAGCCGCTGCCCTCTGAATGCTCCCAGCGCCCCCTGGTGGGTGGGGGCACGGGGAAAGACCATTTTACAGATGAGGGAGCAGGTCCAGGGAACCCCCGACCCGACTCCTGCCTTCAGGGGCCTGTTTCTGTGGAGCCGGGAGGACTCCATGGATAAGGCCAGGAGAGCTCCGGCGCTCAGTCTTCAGACACGGACGAGGAGGTACGGTGATGTCACTGTTTGTCACGGTGCTCGTCCCATGGCAGGGAACGGGGGTGCCCAGGGTCCCGCGGACACAGTTACTGGGGTCCTCGATTCTGGCCAAGCCAGGGCGTGTGAAGGATGCTGCAGCCAGCAGGGGGCGCTGCTGCCCCGTTGGCGCATTGGGAGCTTTGGACCCAGAGTTCTGGCGATAGCCCTGGGCAGGCAGTGGGGGCGGGAGGGGTGTCCCTGAGAGCCCCCGCCTCCCCCTGGGCCCCCACCCTCCCTAGGCCTCAAAGTGTCCTTGGAGGCGTCCAGTCTGACTCATCTGTGGTTTCCACGGGCTCCGTCTTCTGGGTGAGACCACAGGATGAACTGGGGTGTTGCTGGTGAGTGTCAGCCCTGGTGGTGGCTGAGCGTGTGGGGGTCAGGCAGTGGGGGTGTTTGCTCAGGAGCAGCGTCGGGCCCCCCATGTCCCACTCCTGGCCAGGCTGGGCACCCCTCCTGCCCACCCTCACCCACCTGGACAGTAAGGAGATCCAACCTGTCCATCCTAAAGGAGATCAGTCCTGATATTCACTGGAAGGACTGATGCTGAAGCTGAAGCTCCAATACTCTGGCCACCTGAAGGGCTGACTCATTGGAAAAGGCTCTGATGCTGGGAAAGACTGAGGGGAGGAGGAGAAGGGGGCGACAGAGGATGAGATGGTTGGAAGGCATCAGTGACTCAGTGGACATGCGTTTGAGCAAGCTCCATGAGATAGTGAAGGATAGGGAAGCTTGGAGTGCTGCAGTCCACGGGGTGGCAAAGAGTCAGACATGACTTAGCGACTGAAAAATGACAAGATAATCCAACACGCAAGCATTTTCCACATAAGTTCACGGTCACAGGTTCCGGGCTTTAGGATGTGGACACCCTACCTGCTTCCCCAACCAGACCTCAACCCACTGCAGTCCCCAGACCAGTTGGGTTGGAGGACCCCGGCCAAACCCGGGCTACATCCTCCTGGGTCCCACCTGGCCAGAGGCGTGGGGGCCTCTGTCCATCACCCCATCAGCACTGGCAACTGCCAAGCCCAGCCTGCTCTCTGGAGCCTCTCCCCACTCTGAGGGTATGAGTGGGCTCTGGGGCCCTTCCCCAGCCCACGCCTGGAGCAGCGCTGGCAGCACAAGGCCTGCCTAGGGAACCCATAGACAGACTAGTCCTGTTCTCCCCTTGGCTGGTCCTGATTCAAAGGGAAGAGAAAGTAATCCAAGTAATCAGGGCGGGCTTCCTGTAAGAAGCTCCATTTTGGTTGAAATTAGGAAGATGAAAGGGATTAAGAAATGGAAGTAAAGTGGGAAGAGAAGAGGAAAGGAACACGGGAGAGGCAGGGGTGTGGACGGAGGGCACTCCCCTCCTCACGTCGGGGTTGTGGTGTGCTGATCACAGGTCTCCCTGCCCAGAGCCTGTGAACCCCGCTCAGGCACAGGGGCTCAGCTCTCGGGAGCTCAGTGACCGGGCTGGGTCCCGAGTGGGAGTCATGTCGCCCCAGGCACCCCAGCGGTGCTGAGTGGGCATGCGGGGTAAGCTGTGCAGTGCGTGGCCTCTTGTTAAAGCCATGCCCACCTCTCCCTTCCTGCAGCAGGCAGGGAGGGCTGCCCGGGAGGGAACACCAAAATGAGATGATGGTGAACCTTACCTTCCTTCGGATACTTTTCTTCAGTGTTAAGGTTCTTGTTTTTTTTACAATGTTATTTTTATTATTCCATAAATCAATACAATTATTCCCAGTTTTGAAAACAACCAAAGCTTTGTGTGAGATGGCTCCACTTCTGATTCTTGAAGACCCAGGAGGGTCTCTGCATGTCCCCTGCTGCCCCGGTCTACCTGGCTTGTCCCCACCAGGTGCGTTTTCTGAGATGAGGGGGCTGCTGGACACAAGCCTGTCCCCAGAGCGGGAGGAGAGACAGCAGGTGCCCAGGACAACACAGCTTGGTTGCCAGGTAACGGTGGTCACCATAGCAACACTGTCTCCTTGGAGGGAGCAGAAGCCTCAGCACCCCCACCTGCAGAAGAGGGGAGGGGAAGGCAGCAGCGGGGGCTCTTCCCTGACCACCTGGCCAGCCGTCTCCTGAGGCTTTGCTTTGCCTCTTGCTTTGCCAGGCTCTTCCTCTCTCTGGGCGGGGGCTTTGGAATGAGCTGCAGCCTGCACGGCAGCGAGAAACCCGTGTGGCCCAGGGGCTGGGCCAGGGGATCGACCCCCTCTTTCCTCCACCACCTCCCTTGTGCCCCTGCCCTGAGCCCCGGTTTCCCCATCTGCCAGTGGTGACAGCTACCTTCCTTCCTCGTTCACAGCGTCTGCCCCGTCCAGGCCTGCCCTTGGCTGGGTACCCCTCTGGTCTGGCATGGTGCTAGGCATACAGAGATGGCGGGGTGAGTTGTGAGAGTGTTGTGGAAGCTCTCAGGGCCAGGAGGCAGGAGAGCTGGGTGGCCTCAGACAGTCCCTTGGCTCCTTTGGGCCTCAGTTTCCCCGTGGGATGGGTACAGGTTTCCTTGCCTGCTTCCTTAAGACAGCGAAGAGATGGTCTGTGACCCTGGGCAGGGGGCAGGGGGTGTAGGGAACATGGCTTACTTCCCAGGAACTGAGGACCAGCTTCTCTCCCTCCCCCCTGTTCTGTGGGGCTCCCTCCTCCCCTGTATTCAGCTTCCCCTCCCCCAGCTTTGTTTCTGAGGGGTTAATTCCATGACTTTCCATCCGTGTGTCCCCTAGACTGTGTCTCAGGACCAGGTGGCTGCACTCTGACAGCTTGCCCACTCCCTGCCCGCCGTGCTGTTTGTCCTTGGCCTCTCTGTGCCTCTGCCTCCTGGTGTCAGATGGGGATGGTCAGAGCTCACTCCTGGAGGACAGCGTGCAGGAGAGGGGCGCCCGGCCTAGCCAGCACTGGGCACGCTGGAGACAAGCCGAGCAGCTCTGTTTGGGGTCGGCCCCCATCACCCTTCGGGGCTTCCCTGGTGGCTCAGAGGTAAAGAATCCGCCTGCAGTGCAGGAGCCGCAGGAGACAGGGGTTCGATCCCTGGGTCGGGAACCTCCCCTGGAGGAGGGCATGGCAGCCCACTCCAGCATTCCTGCCTGGAGAATCCCATGGACAGAGGAGTCTGGCGTCTACAGTCCACAGGATCACAGTCAGATACCACTGAAGCAACTTAGCAGGCGCACAGACACCCTTCTTCCCTCACAGGCTCCCTTTCCTCATCTGCAGCCCAAGGGAAACCAGCCTCCTGCTCACAAGATCACGGGGTGGCAGGACCAGCTGACCCCGGTGCTGGCACGTGGGGACCCCTCAGGGGAGCCAGTGTCCTCCGCGGGCTTCAGCACCCTGGCCACTGTCTGGCCCCCAGAACCCTGCCCACTTGGTTGACTCTCCGTCCTCTACCCGTTGGCTCCGGCTCATCCAGGGTTCCTGCATGTCAACGGCGTGATGGGTCTGGGGGGTTTGGCTGCCCCCAGCCCTGGCACCCCACTCCAGTACTCTTGCCTGGAAAATCCCACGGACAGAGGAGCCTGGTAGGTTGCGGTCCATGGGGTCGCGAAGAGTCGGACACGACTGAGCGACTTCCCTTTCACTTTTCACTTTCATGCATTGGAGAGGGCAATGGGAACCCACTCCAGTGTTCTTGCCTGGAGAATCCCAGGGACCGGGGAGCCTGGTGGGCTGCCGTCCATGGGGTCGCACAGAGTCGGACACGACTGAAGCGACTTAGCAGCAGCAGCAGCCCCTCTTGGGTGGCTGATCCTGGTGGCTCTTCCCAGGGTCCAGCTCCCTCTAGTGGATGGGCATGTGGGAAGCGGCCAGGTGTCCCCCAGCCCCCATCAGTTGCCATGGAAACCTCCTAGCAACCACTCAAACAAGCCCCACCCCCCCAGCACAGTGCCCCTGTCATGGGGCCAGCCAGGGTCGCTTGGGCAGCCGAGGGTCCCAGGCTGAGGGTGGAAACCCCTGGGGCCACCTGGCCGGTCCTCTGTTCACTCCGTTTAAAATAATAGCGCTGCCCTGCGCTGTCCTGCCTGATGCTCTTCCCCGCCGCAGCGCTGCTGTGGGAACCTCTGTCTCGGCAGGATGTGCCCACTTGACCCCTGCCTGACCCCTGCATGGGGGGGTCAAGCCTGCTTCCTGCCGTTTGGCGTTTATTGGGTGTCATGAGGCTTGTGGGTGAGGACCTGGGTCGTGAGAAGCAGATTCCCTCCCAGGACCCACACTTCCTCCGCATGACCGGGTCCTGACCCCTACCCCGTCCCCATCCCCCATCCTGGCTCCATCTCCGCGGACCTTTCAGTTTAGTGTCACGAGGAGGTGGCACCTGTGTACACACACACAGAACACACCCCCCCACACACAGAGCCCACAGAAACACAACCTCACACAGACACCTAGCGACACGCACACACAGAGGACACGTGGACACACGCAAACTTATACACACACACACTACAGATTTACACAGACACACATTCTCACGGTCCCCTCTCCCTGCCAGGAATCCCACTGAATTCCAAAATTTAAAGGGACTCGTGGGCGGGCTGCCTGAAGGGCATCAACCCATTGGAGTCCCCAGTCCTCGAGAACCATTGAGAAAGACCCTCCCTTGCCCCCTTCTCCATGTCCTCACCTCACTCCCCCATGGGAGCCCCCTAGCTGGTCCTGGCTGGTCCCTCTGTGCCCAGGGACTCAAGCCCCATGCTTGCTTTCTGCCTCCGGGCCTGCACCCTCAGTGGGCGGGCATCTGGCCTGCCCTCCTCCCTGTGGGCCCGAGGGAGCAGACAGCCAGGGGCTGGGGCTGAGGGGCTGAGAGGAGCTGTGAGAGGCCCTGGACGCTGGGTCAGGGGCCAGACCAGGAAGCTCTGCCTTAGTGGGAGCTGTCTCTGAGCCTCCGTGGGGACCTTGGGGCAAGGGGCCAGCGCGGCAACCTGAGGGGCTGGCCCCAGGCGGGCTGCAAGGACAGGGCTCCCTTCACTGTCCTTTAAAGGGCAGGATCCCAGCATCGTAAAGTCAGTTGTCGGCTGTGTACAGCTGCCGACCCCTCCTCACGGCTGCTCCCATGAGCCTGGGGTGACTGTGTGTGTGTGTGTGTGCGTGTGTGTGTGCACGCATGCACTCACACATGCCTTGTCTATGCATCTGGGCTGTGGGCACGTGTGAGTGTGTGAAGGCGTCTGTGTCTCAGTGTGGTGTGTGCATGTGGGCACACACGTGCATACCTGGTGTGCGTGTGTGCATGAGCGTGCATGCGTGTGGAGCGTCGTGGCAGGGTCAGAGGTGGGAGGAGATGCAGAGGTCTGAGGCCTGTGAGAACAGGAAGTGACCGTGTGGACCAGGGCTCCGGGGAAACACCGCCTTCTTGACCTCAACTGAGCCTTGGTGGTTCCCGTCCTGGTTTTTATCTCCTCTAGGGGAGTGTGTGGAGGGTGGAATACTCTGGAACCAGAGGTCAGAGCCTCCCCTGCTCACTCTTTTCTTCTCCCATTTTTTGGCCTGGGGAGAGGGTAGGTGAGGTGAAGGCCTGGGGGTGGTCTGAGTGTGCCCTTGTGGCTGATGGTTTCGGGAAGTGGGGTCCGTGCGCCCTTGGCATGGTGTGCTCACCTGCTCCTGCACTTAGGGACAGGCCAGGCTCCCTGCATGGTGTTTGGCGACCTTGGGGAAACCCTTCCATCCACGTCCAGCCCAACTCCCACTGTTCCTTCAGCCTTGAACTTACTGTTCTCCGCTCCTGGACTGCTTCCCTTCAGTGAACACACTGGCCAGCTTGTGAGGGGCTGTGGGGGTGAGCTCAGAGCCCTGGGGGACACGGGCTTGTGCCTGCAGTGGGAGGCTGGAGGTCTGAGGGCCTCCAAGTCTTCAGGAGAGAGTGGCCCCCTGCCCTGCACAGCGCGGACCTCAGAGGGCTGGCCACTCACCACAGCTGCCACCTAGGATGGCGTCTCAGGGGCTCTCCCCAGGCTGGCCTCGGGGACGCAGGTTCAGACAGGCCCTCAGACATGTGCCCGAGATGCTCCAGGCCGCGTGACATCACCCCAGGGGCCCCATCACTTCTCCCGTTATCTTCGTCTCCCGCTCCCGGGAAGTCCCAGGAATGTGCCGAGATGCTCCGCTGGGTCTTCACTCCGGGCCGTTAGAGAGGAGGGCTTTAGGCAGGAAAGTGGCGTCGATGGGCTCCCTTGGGCAGCGGACCCCAGAGCCTCCACTCCTGGCGGCGACGTCCCCACGTGGCCCTCATCCCCTGATGCTGTCGTTAGCGCCACGGGCTCGGTGCGGGGCCGTGGGCGCTGCTATTACCACCGCGGCGATGCCTCTCATCACGGTTCTGAGTCTCAAAATGACTGTTTCTCGAGTCCCCGTTGCATTTATCCGTGCCACTTTCATTATTATTTTTCTTTGGCGTTCACCTCAAGGCTGCGTGCTGGCTTCCCAGAGAGAGGAGAGAGCTCAGCTGGGGCGCTATGCCCCCAGGGGACCCTAGGCAGTGTCTGGAGACATTCTGGGCCTCCGAGTTGGATAGGGGGGCTCCGGGCACTATCATGTAGGGGCTGGGGAAGTGGCTGGACGTCCTGTGATGCATAGGGCAGCCCTCAACTGGGAGCCATCTGGAGCAGAGTGGAGATGGGGTATTGGCTTACTGTGTCGTCCTGGGGTAGCTTGCTGCCCACTGGGATCGCGGAGCCTAGGGAGCTAGGCTCCCCAGTCCTTTCTGGAGAGTGAGGACTGGGAGGTCATGGTTATACCTTGGCCAAACATCTGGGTTGCTGCTCAGCTTTGCTGCTTTCTGCTGTGCTGTGATGTTTCATTCCATGTCAATGTGCCTGAGTCCTGGGAGTCCCAGTGGCTGATAGACTTTGTTTCTGGGTGTGTCCAGAGGAGGTTAAAATTTGAAGCAGTGGGCTGAGTAGAGGTGGCAGCCTCGGCAGAGTGGCTGGATACAAGGCAGAGAAAGGGCAGATCCTCTCTGCTGGACACCCACCTTCTGCCCTTGGACATGGCGCCCCTGGTTCTCAGCCCCGGGGCCTGGGCCTCCAGCGTGCAGACGCTGGGCCCTCCCAGTCTGCATGAGCACATGGGCCAGTTCCTCACAATATGTACTAGGTCACTCAGTCGTGTCTGACTCTTTGCGACCGCATGGACTGTAGCCCGCCAGGCTCCTCTGTCCATGGGATTCTCCAGGGAAGAATCCTGGAGTGGGTTGCCATTTCCTCCTCCAGGGGTCTTCCCGACCCAGGGGTCTCTTACATCTCCTGCATTGGCAGGCGGGTTCTTCACCGCTAGTGCCACCTTGGAGGCCTAAATCAGCCATACATATCCACGTGTATGAGTTAAATCACAATGTTTGTTATTCTCTTTCTGACTTCTCTTTGTATGACCATCTCTAGGTTCATCCACATCTCTGCAAATGGCACAATATCATTCCTTTTTTATGTCTGAGTAATATTCTATTGCATATTCAAGAAGCAATGGTTAGAAACAGACATGAAACAACAGACTGTTTCAAAATTTGGGAAAGGTAGACGTTAAGGCTGTATATTTTCACATACTTATTTAACTTGTATGCAGAGTACATCATGTGAAATGCTGCGCTGGATGAAGCACAAGCTGGAATCAAGATTGCTGGAAGAAATATCAACATCCTCAGATATGCAGATGACACCCACCCTCATGGCAGAAAGTGAAGAGGAACTTAAGAGCCTCTTGTGAGGGTGAAAGAGAAGAGTAAAGGCTGGATTAAGACTCATCATTCAAAAAATGATGATCATGGCCTCTGGTCCCATCACTTCACAGTAAGTAGATGGAGAAAAAGTGGAAACAGTGACAGATTTTATTTTCTTGGGGTCCAAAATCACTGCAGATAGCAACTATAGCCACAAAATTAAAGGACTCTTGCTCCTTGGAAGGAAAGCTATGACAAACCTAGCCAGCATGTTAAAAAGCAGAGACATCACTTTGCCGACAAAGGTCTATATCGTCAAAGCTATGGTTTTTCCAATGGTCATGTATGGATGTGAGAGTTGGACCATTAAGTTCAGTTCAGTTCATTTGCTCAGTCATGTCTGACTCTTTGTAACCCCATGAACCGTAGCACACCAGACCTCCCTGTCCATCATCAACTCCTGGAGTTACCCAAACCCATCTTCATTGAGTTGGTGATGCCATCCAACCATCTCATCCTCTGTCATCCCCTTCTCCTCCTGCCCTCAATCTTTCCCAGCATCAGGGTCTTTTCAAATGAGTCAGGTCTTCGCATCAGGTGGCCAAAGTATTGGAGTTTCAGCTTCAATATCAGTCCTACCAATGAACACCCAGGACTAATATGCTTTAGGATGGACTGGTTGGACCTCCTTGCAGTCCAAGGGACTCTCAAGAGTCTTCTCCAACACCACAGTTCAAAAGCATCAATTCTTCGGCTCTCAGCTTTCTTTATAGTCCAACTCTCACATTCAAACGTGACCACTGGAAAAACCATAGCCTTGACTAGACGGACCTTTGCTGGCAAAGTAATGTCTCTGCTTTTTAATATGCTGTCTAGGTTGGTCATAACTTTTCTTCCAAAGAGCAAGCGTCTTTTAATTTCATGGCTGCAGTTACCATCTGCAGTGATTTTGGAGCCCAAAAATATAAAGTCAGCCACTGTTTCCACTGTTTCCCCATCTATTTCCCATGAAGTGATGGGACCAGATGCCATGATCTTCGTTTTCTGAATGTTGAGCTTTAAGCCAACTTTTTCACTCTCCTCTTTCACTTTGGTCAAGAGGCGCAGAAGTGCAGAACTGCAACAGATGGTGCAGAAGCGCTGCCAAGAGGAGCTACCCCACGTCCAAGGTAAGAGAAAACCAAGTAAGATGGTAGGCACTGAGAGAGGGCATCAGAGGGCAGGCAGACTGAAACCACAATCACAGACAACTAGCCAATCTGATCACAGGGACCACAGCCTTATCTAACTCAATGAAACTAAGCCATGCCCTGTGGAACCACTCAAGACGAACAGGTCATGGTGGAGAGGTCTGACAGAATGTGGTCCACTGGAGAAGGGAATGGCAAACCACTTCAGTAGTCTTGCCTTGAGAGCCCCATGAACAGCATGAAAAGGCAGAAAGATAGGACACTGAAAGATGAACCCCCCAGGTCTGTAGGTGCCCAATATGCTACTGGAGATCAGTGGAGAAATGACTCCAGAAAGAATGAAGGGATGAAGCCAAAGCAAAAACAACACCCAGTTGTGGATGTGACTGTCGATAGAAGCAAGGTCCAATGCTGTAAAGAGCAACATTGCATAGGAACCTGGAATGTTAGGTCCATGAATCAAGGCAAATTGGAAGTGGTCAAACAGGAGATGGCAAGAGTGAACATTGACATTCTAGGAATCAGTGAACTAAGATGGACTGGAATGGGTGAATTTAACTCAGATGACCATTATATCTACTACTGTCAGCAGGAATCCCTTAGAAGAAATGGAGTAGCCATCATGGTCAACCAAAGAGTCCAAAATGCAGTACTTGGATGCAGTCTCAAAAACAACAGAATGATCTCTGTTCGTTTCCAAAGCAAACCATTCAATATCATGGTAATCCAAGCCTAGGCCGTGACCAGTAACTCTGAAGAAGTTGAAGTTGAACAGTTCTATGAAGACCTACAAGACCTTCTAGAACTAGTACCCCAAAAGATGTCCTTTTCATTATAGGGGACTGGAATGCAAAAATAGGAAGTCAAGAAACACCCGGAGTAACAGGCAAATTTGGCCTTGAAGTACAGAATGAAGCAGGGCAAAGGCTAATAGAGTTCTGCCAAGAGAACGCACTGGTCATAGCAAACACCCTCTTCCAACAACACAAGAGAAGACTCTACACATGGACATCACCAGACGGTCAACACCGAAATCAGATTGATTATATTCTTTGCAGCCAAAGATGGAGAAACTCTATACAGTCAGCAAAAACAAGACCAGGAGCTGACTGTGGCTCAGATCATGAACTCCTTATTGCAAAAATCAGACTTTGAAGAAAGTCAGAAAATCAGAAATTGAAGAAAGTGGAGAAAACCACTACACCATTCAGGTATGACCTAAATCAAATCCCTTATGACCATAAAGAAGGCTGAGCATCAAAGAATTGATGCTTTTGAACTGTAGGGGTGGGAGAAGACTCTTGAGAGTCCCTTGGACTGCAAGGAGATCCAACCAGTCCATCCTAAAAGATATCAGTCCCGAATGACTGATGCGGAAGCTGAAACTCCAATACTTTGACCAGTTGTTGGGAAGAGCCCATTGGAAAAGACCCTGATGCTGGGAAAGATTGAAGGCAGAGGAGAAGGGGCTGATAGAGCATGGGGTGGTTGGATGGCATCACCGACTGGATACACGTGAGTCTGAGTAAACTCCAGGAGATGGTGATGGACAAGGAAGCCTGGGGTGCTGCAGTCCATGGGGTCGCAAAGAGTCGGACACGACTTGGCGGCAGAACAGCCCCAACGCCATTCCATTGTATCTGTGTGCCACGTCTTTGGCTATTCCTCTGTGGCTGGACATCGAGGTTACTTCCATGTCCTACTGTAAATAAGCTAGTGTAAGTAGTGCTGCTGAGATCTCCTTCATTTAAATTTATTTTCCCTTATTCATCTTTTAAATTTCATTAAAGCGCAAACTGCCCAAATGTCTCCCCCCCCGTTGGTGCCTTTCCTGCCTGGGTGAGCTGCTACAGCTTCTTCCACTGTGGAAAGCTTTGTTTATTCCCACTTTATACAACTAGGGTCGTGCAGCAGAGTCCTTTCTGTGTGATTTCTTTTGTTCATCTCTATGTTCAAAAGATCTGCCCTTTTCCTTTAACCTAGTGATTCTTTTTTCCCTTTTGCGGTGGTAATCTATGGTGTGAATATACCATAATTGTTTATCCATCTCCCATGGATGCACATTGGGCTTGTTTTCAGTTTTTGGCTCTTTTGAAAAAAAGAGGCTATGAATATTCTTATGTATACCTTTTGCTGGGCATATGATCCCATTACTATGAGGGCTTATATTTAGGAAGGGAATTGCCAGGTCATAGAGTAGAATTTTATTTAGCTTTAGAAGATACCCCAAACCTTTTTGTAAAGTAGTCATTTGGCATCTTTAAAAATCAGACTTTATTTTTATAGAGCCATTTTTGATTTACAGTAAAATTAAGAAGGTAGCACAGAGAGTTCCCACAATCCTGGCATCCAATTTCCTCTACAATTAGCGGCTTACATCAGCATGGTGCATTTGTTCCAGTTAATGAACCAGCATTGATAACGGTCTCATTAACTAAGGCCATTCTTTACTTCAGTTTTCTTTGTTTTTCCCTCGTGTCTTTTTTCTCTTCCAGAACTTCATCCAGGACACGACGTCGCGTGCAGCCATCATGCCTCCTCAGGCTCCTCTGGGCTGTGGCAGCTTTTGTTTTGGCCCTTTTTAAAAACGTTACTTTAAAAATTGAGGTAAGTGTAGACTCACATGTAAGGAACAATACAGAGAGATCCGTCTACGTTATGCTCTGTTTCCCCCAATGTTAATGTTTTGCAAGAGCGAGACACCAAAATGAGGATGTTGGCATTGACCTTCTCCATTGCTTTTTTTTTTTTTTTCTGTGCTGGGTCTTTGTTGCAGTGTGTAGGCTTTCACTGATTGTGGAGCAAGGGCTTAGTTACTCTGAGGCATGTGGGATCTTAGTTCCTGGACCAAGGATCGAACCTGAGTTCCCAGCATTTCAAGGGATTTTCAACCACTGGACCACCAGGGAAGTCCCCTTGCACTGATCTTATCTGGGTGTCCCGATTTTACTCACACTCATTTGTGTGTATGTAAGTTCTGTACAATCGAATCATCTGTGTGGGTGCCCACCCCACTGCCACAGCCAAGACACCCATAAACATTCTTAGCATCACCAGGGTATTCCAGGTTCACCCTTTCATAGACACAGCCCCCTCCCCCAGTCCCTGATCCCTGAACTCACTGCCTTGCCATCCAAATCCAAAATTATGTCATTTCAGCATGTTTAAATGGAGCCACACAGCATGCAATCTTTTGGGATTGCTTTTTTTTTTTTTTCACTCAGCAGAATTTTCTGGAGATCCTTCCTGGCCATTTCCTGTACCACTATTTCCTTCCTCCCTACTGCTGACTAGAATTCCCTGGGGCGGATGAACCTGTTTGTTTGATCCTTCATCTATGGAAGAACATCTGGGCTGATTCCTGTTTTTTTGGTCACTACAAATAAAGCTGCTATGAACATTTATGTACAGGTTTTTGTGCAAATTTAACTTTGCATTTCTCAGAGATAAATGCCCAGGAATGCAAATGCTGAGTTATACAGAAGTTGCATTTTAGGTTTTGCCCAACTGTGTTCCAGAGCAGTGGTACTACAACATTTGCACCAGTACCACCTGAGGGGGCCGGTTTCTTCACATCCTCGCCAGCATTTGGAGTTGTCAGTATTTTTAATTTTAGCCATTCTGATAGGTGTACGTGAGAGGTGCAGTCCTGAGTTACCTAACTTCTCTGGGTCTAATTTCCTCATCATAAGCTAACTGACAGGGCTATTGTGAGTCCTAAACATGTAAATACAGGTCAAGAACTTAGAACAACGTCTGGTATGTTGTCAGTGCTCAAAATACTTTTGTTATTGTTATTAAATCGGTCTATATGAAATTGCTGACATAATGACTGTTTTTGGCCTATAAAATGGCAATTTTATATAATTCACCTACTATTATTTTAGGCAGATTTTCAGATTAGAACTGTCTGGCAGAGCAGAAGAAAGCGCACTCATCTTCTGTGAGAACTCCAAAATTACAACTCACGCTGCCGAACAACTGTTGACAGGAGAATGTTGGATTCCAGAAAAAAAATATACTTCATGTCCAGGGGCAAAGGCGAAGCTCCAGCAAGATGGTAGGAGGGGCAAAATTGCCTTTAGAATCAAACCCCATACCCTCCAGAGACGCTCGGAGGGTAAACAAAACCTTGTTCACACCAGGAGACTCCACAGAGACTGAGTCAGACCTGCCTTTGAGTGTCTCCTGGGGAGGTGCGGGTCAGCAGTGGGCTGCCACAGGGGCAGGGGCTCTGGGTGCGGCAGACCTGGGTGTGGTATAAGCCCTCTTGGAGGAGGTTACCGTTAACCCCACCATAGAGCCACCAGAACTTACACAGCCCTGGGCAACAGACTCTTGGAGGACACAAGCAGAACCTGGTGCACCAGGACCCAGGAGGAAGGAGCAGTGACCCCAAGAGACTGACCCAGACTTGCCTGTGAGGGTCCAGGCGTCTCTGGCGGAGGCGTGGGTCGGCGGTGGTCTGCTGCAGGGTCGGGGGCACTGAGTGCTTGGGACCTTTTGAAGGGGGTCGCCATTATCTTCATTACCTCCACCATAGTTTGGCCTCAGGTCAAACAACAGGGAAGGAACACAGCCCCGCCCATCAACAGAAAATTGGATGGAAGATTAACTGAGCATGGCCCTGCCCATCAGAACAAGACCCAGTTTACCCCTCAGTCAGTCTCTCCCATCAGGAAGCTTCCATAAGCCTCTTATCCTTCTCCATCAGAGGACAGACAGACTGAAAACCATAATCACAGAAAACTAGCCAGTCTGATCACATGGACCACAGCTTTGTCTAACTCAATGAAACTATGAGCCATTCCGTTTAGGGCCACCCAAGACGGACGGGTCATGATGGAGAGGTCTGACAGAATGTGGTCCACTGGAGAAGGGGATGGCAAACCACTTCAGTAGTCTTGCCTTGAGAGCCCCATGAACAGTATGAAAAGGCAAAAAGATAGGACACTGAAAGATGAACTCCCCAGGTTGGTAGGTGCCCAATATGCTACTGGAGATCAGTGGAGAAATGACTCCAGAAAGAATGAAGGGATGAAGCCAAAGCAAAAACAACACCCAGTTGTGAATGGGACTGGTGATAGAAGCAGGGTTTGATACTGGAAAGAGCAATATTGCATAGGAACCTGGAATGTTAGGTCCATGAATCAAGGCAAATTGGAAGTAGTCAAACAAGAGGTGGCAAGAGTGAACGTCAACATTCTAGGAATCAGCAAAGTAAAATGGACTAGAATGGGTGGATTTAACTCAGATGACCATTATATCTACTACTGCAGGCAGGAATCCCTTAGAAGAAATGGAGTAGCCATCATGGTCAAAAAAAGAGTCCGAAATGCAGTATTTGGATGCAATCTCAAAAATGACAGAATGATCTCTGTTCGTAACCAAGGCAAACCATTCAATATCACAGTAATCCAAGTCTATGCCCCAACCAGTAATGCTGAAGAAGCTGAAGTTGAACGTTTCTATGAAGACCTACAAGACCTTCTAGAATTAACACCCCAAAAAGATGTCCTCTTCATTATAGGGGACTGGAATGCAAAAGTAGGAAGTCAAGAGATACCTGGGGTAACAGCAAATTTGGCCTTGGAGTACAGAAAGAAGCAGGGCAAAGACTAATAGAGTTTTACCAATAGAACGCACTGTTCATAGCAAACACCCTCTTCCAACAACACAAGAGAAGACTACACATGGACATCACCATGTGGTCAATACTGAAATCTGATTGATTATATTATATTCTTTGCAGCCAAAGATGGAGAAGCTCTATACAGTCAGCAAAAGCAAGACCAGGAGCGACTATGGCTCAGATCGTGAACTCCTTATTACCAAATTCAGACTTAAATTGAAGAAAGTAGTGAAAACCGCTAGACTGTTCAGGTATGAACTCAATCAAATCCCTTATGATTATACAGTGGAAGTGAGAAATATAGTCAAGGGATTAGATCTGATAAACAGAATGCCTGATAAACAATGGATGGAGGTTTGTAGGTTCGTGACATTGTACAGGAGGCAGGGATCAAGACCATCCCCAAGGAAAAGAAATGCAAAAAGGCAAAATGGTTGTCTGAGGAGGCTTTACAAATAGCTGAGAAAAGAAGAGATGCTAAAGACAAAGGAGAAAAGATATACCCATCTGAATGCAGAGTTCCAAAGAATAGCAATAGCGATAAGAAAGCCTTCCTCAGCAATCAATGCAAAGAAATAGAGGAAAACAATAGAATGGGAAAGAAAGGACAGAAATGGTATGGACCTAACAGAAGCAGAAGATATTAAGAAGAGGCGGCAAGAATACACACAAGAACTGTACAAAAAAGATCATCACGACCCGGATAATCACAATGGTGTGATCACTCACCTAGAGCCAGACATCCCTGAATGAAGTCAAGTGGGCCTTAGAAAGCATCACTACGAACAAAGCTAAGGGAGGTGATGGAATTCCAGTAGAGCTATTTCAAATCTGAAAGATGATGCTGTGGAAGTGCTGCACTCAATATGCCAGCAAATTTGGAAAACTCAGCAGTGGCCACAGGACTGGAAAAAGTCAGTTTTCATTCCAATCCCAAAGAAAGGCAATGCCAGAGAATACTCAAACTACCGCGCAATTGCACTCATCTCACATGCTAGTAAAGTAATGCTCAAAATTCTCCAAGCCAGGCTTCAGCAATACGTGAACCGTGAACTCCCTGATGTTCAAGCTGGTTTTAGAAAAGGCAGAGGAACCAGAGATCAACTTGCCAAGATCGGCTGGATCATGGAAAAAGCAAGAGAGTTCCAGAAAAACATCTATTTCTGCTTTATTGGCTATGCCAAAGCCTTTGACTGTGTGGATCACAATAAACTGTGGAAAATTCTTCAAGAGATGGGAATACCAGACCACCTGACCTGCCTCTTGAGAAACCTATACAGGTCAGGAAGCAACAGTTAGAACTGGACATGGAACAACAGACTGGTTCCAAATAGGAAAAGGAGTACATCAAGGCTGTATATTGTCACCCTGCTTATTTAACTTATATGCAGAGTACATTATGAGAAACACTGGGCTGAAAGAAGCACAAGCTGGAATCAAGATTTCCGGGAGAAATATCAATAACCTCAGATATGCAGATGACACCACCCTTATGGCAGAAAGTGAAGAGGAACTAAAAAGCCTCTTGATGAAAGTGAAAGAGGAGAGTGAAAAAGTTGGCTTAAAGCTCAATATTCAGAAAACGAAGATCATGGCATCTGGTCCCATCACTTCATGGGAAATAGATGGGGAAACAGTGGGAACAGTGGCAGACTTTATTTTGTGGGGCTCCAAAATCACTGCAGATGGTGACTACAGCCAAGAAACTAAAAGACGCTTACTCCTTGGAAGAAAAATTATGACCAACCTAGAAAGCATATTCAAAAGCAGAGACATTACTTTGCCGACTAAGGTCTGTCTAGTCAAGGCTATGGTTTTTCCTGTGGTCATGTATGGATTTGAGAGTTAGACTGTGAAGAAGGCTGAGCGCCGAAGAATTGATGCTTTTGAACTGTGGTGTTGGAGAAGACTCTTGAGAGTCCCTTGGACTGCAAGGAGATCCAACCAGTCCATTCTGAAGGAGATCAACCGTGGGATTTCTTTGGAAGGAATGATGCTTAAGCTGAAACTCCAGTACTTTGGCCACTTCATGCGAAGTGTTGACTCATTGGAAAAGACTTTGATGCTGGGAGGGATTGGGGCAGGAGGAGAAGGGGACGACCGAGGATAAGATGGCTGGATGGCATCACTGACTCGATGGACGTGAGTCTGAGTGAACTCCGGGAGATGGTGATGGACAGGGAGGCCTGGCGTGCTGCGATTCATGGGGTCGCAAAGAGTTGGACACGACTGAGTGACTGAACTGAACTGAACTGAGAGATCTCTTCAAGAAAATTAGAGATACCAAAGGGATATTTCATGCAAAAATGGGCACAATAAAGGACAGAAATGGTATGGACCTAACAGAAGCAAAAGATATTCAGAAGAGGTGGCAAGAATATACAGGAGAACTATACAAAAAAGATCTTCATGATCCAGATAACCGCGATGGTGTGATTGCTCACCTAGAGCCAGATGTCCTGGAATGCAAAGTCAAGTGGGCCTAGAAAGCATCACTACAAACAAAGCTAGTGGAGGTGATGGAATTCCAGTTGAGGTATTTCAAATCCTAAAAGATGGTGCTGTAAAAGTGATGCCCTCAATATGCCAGCAAATTTGGAAAACTCAGGTCTGACCACAGGCCTGGAAAAGGTCAGTTTTCATTCCAATCCCAAAGAAAGGCAATGCCGAAGAATGCTCAAACTACTGCACAATTGCATTCATCTTACATGCTAGCAAAGAAATGCTCAAAGTCCTCCAAGCCAGGCTTCAACAGTAGTGAACTGAGAACTTCCAGATGTTCAAGGTGAATTTAGAAAAGGCAGGGGAACCAGAGATCAAATTGCTAACATCCGTTGGACCATTGAAAAAGCAAGAGAGTTCCAGAAAAACATCTATTTCTGCTTTATTGACTATGCCAAAACCTTTCACTGTGTGGATCACAATAAACTGTGGAAAATTCTGAAAGAGATGGGAATATCAGACCACCTGACCTGCCTCCTGAGAAATCTATATGCAGGTCAAGAAGCAACAGTTAGAACTGGACATGAAACAACAGACTGGTTCGAAATTGGGAAAAGAGTGAGTTAAGGCTATATATTGTCACCCTGCTTATTTAACTTATATGCAGAGTACATCATGAGAAACGCTGGGCTGGATGAAGCACAAGCTGGAATCAAGATTGCCAGGAGAAACATCAATAACCTCAGATATGCAGATGACACCACCCTTATGGCAGAAAGTGAAGAACTAAAGAGCCTCTTGATGAAAGTGAAAGAGGAGAGTGAAAAGGTTGGCTTAAAAGTCAACATTCAGTAAACTAAGATCATGGCATCCAGTCCCATCACTTCATGGCAAATAGATGGGGGAACAGGGGAAACAGTGACAGATTTTATTTTGGGAGGCTTCAAAATCACCGCAGATGGTGACTGCAGCTTTGAAATTAAAAGACTCTTGCTCCTTGGAAAAAAGCTATGACCAACCTAGACAGCGTATTAAAAAGCAGAGACATTACTCTGCCAACAAAGGTCCATCTAGTCAAAGCTATGGCTTTTCCAGTAGTCATGTATGGATGTAAGAGTTGGACTATAAAGCTGAGCGCCGAAGAATTGATGCTTTTGAACTGTGGTGTTGGAGGAGACTCTTGAGAGTCCCTTGGACTGCAAGGAGATCAAATCAGTCCATCCTAAAGGAAATCAGTTCTGAGTATTCATTGGAAGGGCTGATGCTTAAGTTGAAGCTCCAGTACGTTGGTCACCTGATGCGAAGAGTTGACTCATTGGGAAAGATCCTGATGCTAGGAAAGATTGTAGGCAGAAGGAGAAGGAGACGACAGAGGATGAGATGGTTGGATGATATCACCCAATCAATGGACATGAGTTTGAGCAAGCTCCGGGAGTTGGTGATAGACAGGGAAGCCTGGGGTGATGTAGTCCGTGGGGTCGCAAAGAGTCGGACATTACTGAGCGAGTGAACTGAAGCTGATTCTCTTTAGATTTATTTTCATCTTTTTATCTGCGCTGAGTCTTCGTTGGGGTGAACTGGCTTCTCATTGCAATGGTTTCTCTCGTTGCGGAGCACAGGCCCTAGGCACATGGACTCAGTATTGTGGCTCATGGCCTTTAGCTGCTTCACGACATGTGGGATTTTCCTTAATCAGGGATCGAGCAGCTCAGAAGAGAGGCGGGTGAGCATCTCACAGGGTACCTCCTCGCCTTTTGCGTGGAAGCACCGAGGATGTGGGCCCAGCCACCTGTCTGACACTTGGGGGTACAGAGAACACCTCCTCCCCCCACCCCCATGCTGCCTACTGCTGCTGCTAAGTCACTTCAGTCGTGTCCGACTCTGTGCGACCCCATAGATGGCAGCCTACCAGGCTCCCCTGTCCCTGGGATTCTCCAGGCAAGAACACTGGAGTGGGTTGCCATTTCCTTCTCCAATGCATGAAAGTGAAAAGTGAGAGTGAAGTTGCTCAGTCGTGTCCGACTCTTCGCGACCCCATGGACTGCAGCCCACCAGGCTCCTCTGGTGGGCTATTTTCCCATGGATTTTCCAGGCAAGAGTACTGGAGTGGAGAAACATTGCCTTCTGCCTAAGGCCTCCCCTAATGGCCCTCAAGGAACCAGGACCTGAGCCTTGGCTTTTGGAAGCCTTTTAGGAGAAGGGATTCATTTCCTCTGGTTGTCATGCAAATCGCCAGGCTTGGCGGATTACTGTACATGCCTACAGGCATATTACCCCTGCCCGGCAGGGACAGGCAGGTAGTCTGGGGCTTGAAGCAGCAGGCAGCCTGGGGCTGATCTGGGAGCCTGGCACGCGGTGGAAGAGGCTCTTGCTTTGCCCGGGGCCAGCTCTGCCTCTGAGATGGAGCAAAGCACAGGTTTGTGCTCTGGGCTGTGCCAGGCGTGAGGTGCCAATGCCTGTGGGAGCTCTGGGAGGATGGGCACGGGTGGGTGCCCCTGGTGGTGCACTGAGGTGGGACGTAAAGGTGTAGAGGGCAGGGTGGAGGGCAGAGGGTGGTGACTGAGGTGTGCAGGCTACCTGGGGCCTCGTTGGGAACTTCCTGCTCTAGGGTGAGTGCAGCTCAGACGGGTGTGAGAAATGAGGCAGGCTTACCTGGGTCCCACAGGGGGTCCCTCCAGGATGGGGGAAGGCTGGGGATCCCAACATTACAGACCCGGGGGCCCCAAGAGGCCACGAGAGCTAGCCTCTTGGATTCAGGAGGGCGAGTGAGGGTTTTCTTTTTAAGATTTTTTTTTTTTTGATGTGGATCATTTTTGAAAGTCTTTATTGTATTTGTTCTGGTGTCGCTTCTGTCTTACCTCTTGGTTTTTTGGCCTTAGAGGCACGTGGGAGCTTAGCTCCCTGACCGGGGATCGAACCCTCACGCCCTGCGCTGGAAGGTGAAGTCTTAACCACTGGATGGTCGGGGAAGGCTCAGAGTGAGGGTTCGAAGGCTCACTTTGCAGATAGAGCACCTGAGACCAGGGGTGGAGTGGGTGGCAGCTGGCTTCGGTCCCAGAGCCGCTGGGTGTGAGAACCCGGGTTTCAAGCCAGGGTGGCCTCCTGGCTCCACCAGAGCCAAGATCCTGGCTGGCCCAGGACAGCACGCCTTCCTGCTCAGGGCTTCCCAGGCCCCAGTTTATCCTGGGGAGGTGTGTGTGTGTGTGTGTGTGTGTGTGTGTGTGTGTACGCGCGCGCCCGCGCGCGCGTTGTGGGGGAGGGACGCTCCCTTGGCTTGAGGGCCATGGGATAAATTAATTGCATCCTGTTTCGTAGTTTCCTGCGCTGGGGTCCTTGCATGTGAACTATCTGAGCCACGGGCCGGTGCAGTAGGAGGCCACAGTGGGGGCGCTGCTGGGGGTGCCCTCCTAGGGGTGCCTCTGCCCCCCTGCTGATGCAATTCCCATGACCCCGAAGGCTGTCGAGACTCCCTGCAGGAGAGGTGCAGATGTGGGGTCCTCCTGGTGGCAGGTGGGCACGAAGCCCCCTCCTCCACCGTCCAGCTGCTCGGCATCACACCCTGAACCCCCGCTGTTAGCGTCCTGGGGTCGCTTGACAGCAGGCTCTGTTGTCCCAGTCTGGAGGCCAGAGGCCCAGGCCAGGTGTCAGTAGGCTGGTGCTTCTGAGGCCGGAGGGGGCCAGTCTGGTCTGGCCTCTTCCCAGCCTCTGGTGGCTCTGGGTTCCTTGACTTGTCAGGGCTCAGCTCCTCCCTGGTCTTCAGGTTGTCATCCCTCTGTGTCTGCTCTGTGTCCAGATCCCTGCTTTTGCAAGGACACGGGGCCCATGCTGCTGAACTCATCTTTACTTGATCCCCTGCAAAGACCCTACTTCCACATAGAGTCCATTCATAGGCCTTGGGGGTTAGCAGACACATCGTTTAGGGGGACTGGATTCCAGTGTAATCCTCCCCTTTCTGCGTTTGCATCTGAGCTCCTCTCCTGGCTGGAAGCTTCCTTCAGTCTGTGTTTGAGGTCTGGCCAGATCTCCCCTTCCTCTCTGCAGGCTCGCCTGGGCCCCTCTCCCTAGTGAGTGTTCCAGGGGCGCGTCCCATGTGCCTCCGCTCTCTGTGCATCTCCCTGGGCCATCTTGGGCTCTCCCAGGCCTCCCAGCATCGCTGCCACGGTGACCCTCTAATCTGACACGTGGCCGGGACCCTCCCGTGAACCACAGCCATCACCCAGCCTCCCCACGTGGAGGCCCACGGGCCCCTCAGCGTTTTCTGAGCTGAGCTTGCAGCCTGCCCCTACGTTGCCGCTTCAGCCACCCTAGCCGGGCACCAGGCACCGTGTGTAGCCTTCCCCGCTCCCTCCTCCCGGTGCCTCCTCCCCCACCCCTCCCCCTCATCCCCTTCCTCTGGTGCTCTGACCCTGGAGACTCTTGGCTCAGGGATTGCCATCTTCCTTGGCCCCTGCCTCTGTTTCCTGACTGGCCTGCAAGCTTCTCCTCTCCCACTGACGTCAGAAGCATGGCCAGGGCCACGGCGTAGTCTGCTTGGATGCCCACCGTGACAAGACTGCGGGTGGGCAGGGGCTCTTCGGCCGCTGAGTGGGCTGTCTCAGATTGCCAACCCTGGCTTTTTAAAAACCGGTTTCCACTCCGTGATCCTCTTAGGTTGTCACCCAGAAGTGCAATAGTTGAAAATGTCCTGTGGACCTAATGGGCAGGAGGCACTTGCATAAGGCTTGAGAAACGTTCGCTGAATAGAAGGAAAGGAAGGAGACCCCAGGGCCAGCAGGGGCGAGGGCACAGAGCTGGCTCTTGGTCCCTGCACAGGCCCGAGGGGCCAGGCCCTCCACCCCGGGACTCTAGGTGCCTGTCTTAAAGGGGCCCTGCATGAACACAAGTCCCTTGAGCCTTGTTTGGAGCTTCAGATGCCCCCAGAAGGTTGCCAGAAGTCAGGATACAAAACCTGGTCCGAAACACCGAGTCAGCTTCCAGGCGGGGAGGCGGCGCCTGTGTGGCGGGTGTGTGGCCCCAGGCTCTGAGAACCTTCGGGAGATGGTGACGTGACACGGAAGGGAACAGGGGCACAGCTCCTTGTGACATCCCACTTGAATAATATTCAAAGGAGTCTAATTAAAGCCTCCGTGCTCCCTTTGAAATACTAGTAATTATAAAGATGAATAATTGCATAATAAATATTAATTTGCATCATGGTAATGAGGCCCGGAAGCATCCTGCTGTTAAGTGGGAATTTAGCTCTATCCGCTCCCCAAGGGGGAGGGGAGGGGGGGAGGGACTCTCCCAGCCCAGGGAGGGACCCCCAGGAACGGTGAGGCTGGGCGACCCCATTCAGCCTCTGTGGTTACCCCCCGCGGTGGGGGAGGGCTCAGGCCTTACATCTTCTGGGACCCAGTTTCCCCCCACCTTAAGCTGATGGACTGCCAACTCCTGCAGTCCAGGAGGTGACCAGCAGTTTCTGAGTTTGTCACCACACTGTCAAGCCCTGCATCAAGAATCCTTGACTGTACTATGCAAAGCTGCCTGAGAAATCCATGGAAGTGAAATCCTCTCCATCTAAAACAGTCCCCGGGAGGTCCCTGGTGATCCAGGGGTTAAGACTCTGAGCTCGCAATACAGGGGGCCCAGGTTCAATCCCCGATTCGAGAGCTGGATCCCACACGCAGCAGCTAGAGACCCCATGCGCCTGCTCGGTCGCTTCAGTCGTGGCAGACTCTCTGCGACCCCATGGACTGTGGCCTGCCAGGCTCCTCTGTCCATGGGGATTCTCCAGGCAGGAATGCTGGAGCGGGTTGCCATGCCCACCTCCAGGGGATCTTCCCGACCCAGGGACTGAACCCGTGTCTCCTTTGTCTCCTGCATTGCAGGCGGATTCTTTACCACTAGCGCCACCTGACTTTTCATACTGTTCATGGGGTTCTCAAGGCAAGAATACTGAAGGGGTTTGCTGTTCCCTTCTCCAGTATGACCAACCTAGACAGCATATTAAAAAGCAGAGACATTACTTTGCTAACAAAAGTCCCTTTAGTCAAGGCTATGGTTTTCCAGTGCTCGTGTATGGATGTGAGAGTTGGACTATAAAGAAAGCTGAGCGCTGAAGAACTGATGCTTTTGAACTGTGGTGTTGGAGAAGACTCTTGAGAGTCCCTTGGACAGGAGATCCAACCAGTCCATCCTAAAGGAAATCAGTCCTGATATTCATTGGAAGGACTGAGGCTGAAGCTGAAACTCCAATACTTTGGCCACATGATGCGAAGAACTGACTCATTGAAAAAGACCCTGATGCCGGGAAAGATTGGGGGCAGAAGGGGACGACAGAGGATGAGATGGTTGGATGGTGTCATCAACTCGATGGACATGAGTTTGGGTGAACTCTGGGAGTTGGTGATGGACAGAGAGGCGTGGGGTGCTGCGGTCCATGGGGTCGCAAGGAGACAGACACGTCTGAGTGACTGAAATGAACTGAACTAAGTGCCACCTGGGAAGTCCAGAGATCCCACATGCCAAAACTGAGACCTGGGGCAGCCAAAACAGAAGTCTATATTATAAAAGACTAAAAACGGATAACACAGTCCCTACCCCACCCTCCCTCCTGTGAGCTACATCCCCCCTTCCTGGAGCTCGCTCCTTCCCGATAGCGTATCATGAGGCCCCTAATTTAAGGTCTGCCTCCCACACAGGTGCGTGAGCTCCCCAGAGGCAGCAATGGAATCACGCTGCTCCCTGCCGCATCCCCAGGCCCAAGAACTGTGCCTGGCACTTAGGACACAGAGGATATTTGTTGTTAAATAAACCCGTGCACAGCATCTTGCAGCTTCCAGGGCTGGTTATTTTGCTCGACACTCGGAAATCAAAGCTGACAACTTGCCTGCCTCCAGCTGGAGGAAGCGAGCTCATCCCAGCTCACTGTCAGGACAGGGAACAGCGGTGGCTCGCTCCTGAGATGAAACACAATCAAATAACCACGACGACAGAAAGGGCCACCCCGTGTACTCCTAATCTCCTGAGTAAAGGAAATGGAGCCTTTCACATAAATTGCTGCTGCTCCTGACGTTCCAACAGGAAAGTATGTGACAACCTTTGCAGACCTGATAATCGTGGAAGGAAATTGCGATGTTTCCATTATCAACGGGGAACCCAGCATGCTTGGTAATCTTGGGTCTTGGTCTTCCTTTTAAACACCTGTGTGGCTTTTATTTGGTGAGCCATGTTTCCTAAGTCTGGACTCCCTTGAGTCTGCAGACTTCTTTGGACATAAACAATTTCTTGGATATTTTAAATTGTTGGAGCTTCCACGGAGAAGCCGCAGGAATTCCCCTCTGGGCACTGGCAATGCAAAGCCTCAGAAGCACATCTCTCGGGCTTTGTGTGTGTGCGCTTGCGCGAGTGTGTGTTTGATGGTATTGACTGGTACCTGGCTGCTGAATCTTGACGTTGGGAAGCTGGTTTCAGCGCCCTGCCCGGCTCTCTGCTGGGTGGCAGGTGACAGGCGATCTGGTTATCTTTTTCTGTTTGTTACTTTGTCTGTCTGTTTGGAGGGCTCTGCCGTGTTCTGACACTGTGACACCTGCCAGGCTGTTACCAGGTCCCACGGCAGTCGGTTGACGGGGCTGATGGCCAGTCGCCACGGTGGGCTTGGGAGGATTCCTGCGTCTTGTCCTGTTATTGAACCAAACTTGGGTCCACTTGTCTGTGTGCAGCAAAGCCATTCTACTGACAGGAGGCCGTGGTGAAGGAAAGCGCAGCTTTTATCGCGGGTGCCAAGCAACTTGTGCTGAAAAGGCCTGAACTCTCTGAAGGTTTTCAGGGGAAGGTTTTTAAAGACAGAGTGAGAGAAGGTGGTCGTAAGAGGTGTGATCAGCTCGTGGACATTCTTCTGATTGGCTGGTGGTGAGGTCATCGGGCGTCAGCATCATCAGTCTTCTGGTTCCAACGTGCTTGTGGGCAGCAGACAATCAATTTCTTCCCCCTGGGGGGATTTTCACATGCCCGGCAGCTCAAAGGATGCGGCTCGGGATATTATCTATCGCCCCTGAAGAGGAACAACATGTCCTCGACTTTGCTTAATGACTCGTGTGCACGTGTGTGTAGTCGCTTCAGTCGTGTCCGACTCTGTGCGACCCCGTGGACGGTAGCCCGCCCGGCTCCTCTGTCCGTGGAATTCTCCGGGCAAGAATTCTCTATCCCAGGAGTGGGTTGCCATGCCCTTCTCCAGGGGATCTTCCTGACCCAGGAATCAAACTTGGGTCTCGTGCGGCTCCTGCAATGCAGGCAGATTCTTCATCACTGAGCCCCTGGGGAAGTCCGTTTAGTGGCTTGCCTGCTACGCCTTGCTTGAATATTTTTCTTTGTTTCTGCATTTTCTCACTTCTCTATTAAATGTATACTTTGGGACTCCGGGACGGCCTAGGAAGCTAAATGTTTTCTACAGACAAGAGGCAGGCAGAGGACGTGGGGGAGGGGTCTACTCCAGGAGGGTCCCCTACGGTCCTGCTGGGTTACAGCCCTACACCATGTTTTGATACATCGTCAGTCTTCTTGATCATGGATGGAAACTTCTATGTGGTTTATCTTGTTTTCTTGTCCCTATTAGATAAAGTCACTCCAGAAATGAACGGGTGGGTAGGGAAGCAGACAGCAGCCTTTCCGGGCTATGGACCTTTCATCTCCCTGTTTATGGAGCTCCTGTAACTAACCAGAGAGTTTTTGTTCTGCAAAACTTCTGACTCACTGTTACAGTTGTAAAATCAAGCCTGCAAGTTCTCTCTCTGTGTAAGTGGGGAAAAAAAGCATTTTTCTTCCTCCCAACAGGAAGGTCCTTAGCCTTCTGCAATGGTCTGTTCATAATGGAAGCCCTCTTCTTTTATCTTGGCCTGTGTGATAGCTCTCTCTCTCAACTATTGCAAATCAGTTGGCAATAAAACTTGGTGATTTATATTGCACTTTAGGGATTTCTAGCACAGACAGACTTCTGTAACAATGAGGGGACATATGTCATGTGCTACGGGAGGAACTGTGTGTTCCCCAAAACCTAGTTGAAGTTCCAAACGCCAGAACCTCAAAATGTGGCTACACTTGGCAATCAGGCCTTCAAAGGTAATCAAGGTAAAATGCGGTTGTAAGGGTGAGCTCTAATCCAATACGATTGGTGTCCTTAGGAGAAGAGGAGATTAAGGCACAGACAGAGGGATGACCACGTGAGGACACGGGGAGCCAAGGAGAGAGGTCTCGGGCAAACACAGCCGGCCGATCCCATGGCCTTGAACATACAGCCTCCAGAACGGTGAGAACGTTTCTGTTGTTCGAGTCACACAGAGTATGGTACTTTGTGATGGCAGCCTCAGCAAACTAATACATCACCAGCAAGGAGACATTCGGGCAGACTGTTTGTAGCTTGGGGGAGGTTCTGCTTGGCTTGTATAATGACTGTTGGCCTGCAGGGGAGAGGCCATTTTTGGCTGGTCTGGAGCTTCATGGTGGGTACTAGTTTAGTCACTAAGTTGTGTCTGACTCTTTTGTGACCCCATGGACTGTAGCCCGCCAGGCTTCTCTGTCCATGGGATTTCCCAAGTAAGAATCCTGGGGCAGGTTGCTATTTCTTCCTCCAGGGAATCTTTCCGCCCCAGGGATCAAACTTGTGTCTCCTGTGGCTCCTACGTTGCAGGTGGATTCTTTACCGACTAGGCCACCGGGGAAGCCCTGGAGCTTCACGGCTGCTGAGAAATAGGAAGGGCTGTACGTTTTGTGACTTATTCTGCAGTGAAACACAGATATGAGGGAGGCTTCACAAGCTGATCTGAAGCTGGCTCCTCTCATTAGCATCTCAAGGGTCACTTGGGGGTGGGGCTTGGGGTTACATTGCCTCGAGGGGCAATGTGGATGACAGAATTCTGACATGGCCTCCAAGTTCCTGGCCCTAGGAGATGCACATCTTCTGTTATTTAGCCAAATGTGAATCTAGGTGCTGCTGCGGAGGGGGTTTGCGGAAATGATTAAGGCCCCTAATCATTTGACCTTAAGAAAAGCATCATTGGTGGACCAGACCTAAGCAGCTGAGAGACCATCATGGAGACTGGGCTCCCCTGGTGAGAAAGATTCAGAGTGAGACAAGGATTTGACACAAGGGAGATTCTCCATGGGTGGCTTTGATGATGGATGGATTCGGGAGACAGAGGCCCCTTGCTGACCATGGAGCAAATGAGCACTCGGTTCTACAGCTGTGAGGATCTGAACTCTGCCCCAACCGGGTGGCTGGGAAGGAACCCCTGAGCTCCAGATGAGGGCTCAGCTGGCCGGCATCTTGATGCTAGTCTTGTTAGACCCTGAGCTGGGAACCCAACTGCTTCACCCTGATGTCTGACCTACGTGGTTGGGAGATTTTCAGTGTTGCTTTGAGCTAAGTTTGTGGGAACTTGTTTCAGCAGAGGAGACCAGTGCAGGGAGGAGATGCGGCCAGGGTCCAGAGAAGGTTAAGGGGGTGGGTCAGGGAGACATGGAGAGAGAGGTCAGCAAAGGTCAGGACTGGAAGGTGGGCCTCATCAGGCCCCCAAGGGCAATGGGGCAGAAGGAAGGATTTGATTCACGCAGCGGAAAGATCCCTGCAGCCATTCAGGGGATGATAACCACTCAGGGACTGATGGCAGGGGCTCGCCCACCCGCGGGCACCAGGGAGGAGCCCACTGTGGTTGTCCAGGAGAGAGAAGATGATGGACGACCATGCCAGTCTTCTCCTGGCCCTAGTGGGGCATGTCTGGCCCTTCTCCAAGTGGCCAAGGGGGACAGAGAGTCCCCTCTAGGTCCTTAGAGAGAGTGGGCTGGCTGGATGTAGAGTGAGCTGTCCTGGGGGTGAGTCCCAGCCTTGAGATTTGTGAAGGGCCATGTGATCTCTCAGAGCCTCAACTTTCTCTATCTGTATAATGGGGATAAAAGTGTCCCTTCCCTGGCAATGGATGAGAAAGCGCTTTGCAAACTGAATAACCCATGGGACCGGCTCTGCTGACCCCTCTGACCTCACCTCCTGCGTCCTCACTGGGCCTCAGCTCTCGTGGCCTGCTGGCCTCCTCACAGAGTCCTCCCCGAGGGTCTGTCTATCTTTGTGGCTCCTACCACGATTGGAATTCTCCGCTATCTGTCTTTGTTAGAGCCAAGCTCCATAAGGCTGGCGGCTGGGCTGGGCTGCTTGCCAGGCTGGCTGGGACAGTCCTTGGCACAAAGTAGACCCTCAATCAATGTCTGTGGGAACAAATGCAGCTCCTGGGTTGTCAGGACCCCCTATTTCAGCTTGCATTGTGTTTCAAAGAGCAGAAGTTCTACCAAATCCTGGGGGCAGCTGGAGGATGTGAGTCCTGGGAGCTGTCCAGGTCGGGCGCTCCAGGCTCTAATTTTCTCCCTTCCTGCTCCTTGTCACAGCCGCTTTGTGGTTTTCCACCAAAGGCGGGAGTCCGAGTCTCTTGGGCTTCAGAGCTACAGAACTGATCATTTCCAAGTAATTAAAACATGATTTGCAAATCAGGCCTCCAGGAGCATCCTGGTGTCTGCCAGGGTCTGCAGCCCGGGTCCCACTCATCCGGAAATGAGTATCTAGGGCCAGAGGGTCTGCTGTTCCGTTGCTTAGGAAACCACGTTTCCCCTCCCTGCTCATCCCCGGGGGCCTCAGTGTCCTCAGCCAGGGCCCACCCCGTGGTCCGATGCAGCGACTGTTCATCTTCTGCGTGCTCAGAGCCCGTCTGCAGAAACACAAGACAGACCCAGTCAGATCACCCTCAGCCCTCTCCGGGGGCTTCCCACGTCCTCACCGTGGCCTGCAGGGGCCTTCATGGCCTGACCCCCGGCTCCTGGCCTCCCCTCCCTGCCCCTCACCCCCTTGCTGGCTCCATCCCAGCCCCTGCTGTCCGCCAGGCAGGCTCCCCAGGGCCTTTGCACTGGCTGTGTCCGGGACTTCCCTCACACCCTTTCACCAGAGAGCTCTTTGCCCTCCCCTTCTCTCCCCTCTCTTTCCCTCTCCCCTCTTCCCCTCCTCTTCCCTTCTCTTTCTTCCCCCCCTTTTTAAAGAAAATGTTTCTTTCTTTTTATTTTTGGCTCTGCTGGGTCTTCACTGCTGCTCAGGCCTTTTCTCTAGCTGCGACGAGCAGCGGCTACTCTCTGATTGGGGCGTGCAGCCTTCGCACTGTGGCGGCTCCTCTCGTTGCTGAGCATGGCTCTAGGCACACAGGCCCAGCAGCTGCAGCTCGTGGGCCCAGTAGTTGTGGCGCATGAGCTTAGCTGCCTTGCAGCTGTGGAGTCTTCTGGGATCAGGGATTGAACCCGTGTCTCCTGCATCGACAGGCAGACCCTTTACCACTGAGCCACCAGGGAAGCCCTCTTTCCTTCCTTTCACTAGACCTTTGATCAGGGAGCCACAGAGTTTTCTCCGATCTTGGTCTGTAACAAATATTAGCCACATGTTGCTCTGCGGTTATTCCTCTGGCTCCTCCATTAGGTACAGCAGAGCTGCGTGTCTGGGTGTTGTCTCTTCCCCCGGGGGCTGGGCTGGGCCTTCCCTGCCGGGTCCCCAGTCTGACAGCAGGCTCTAGCGGGCACATAGAAAGGTTCAGTGGGCGTTTCTGAAATAGATGCCTGAGTCCACAAGTTGGACTTAGTGATGCCTCCCGTTGTACCCCCAAGACGGCTCATCTCTTGGGGGGTTTCGAGCTTTCAAAAGATAACATTGAAGCCAAGGATGGGGAAAATGAAAGATTTATTATTTGCAAGTAAGGAGAGCTTGGGAATTAGGGATCATTTCCATAGCAGTGTCTCCTTGAACAACAAAATTGGGGGAGCTTTAAGCTAAGGGTACATGCATGTTCATGAAGGGGCTTGAGCAGAGGAGAATGCAGTCTAGAATTGGGGCAAGGTTGACAGAGTCCAGGCTCTGGCTGATTGAAGTCACGGGGAAAGCAGAGGTCAGCACCGTCATTCCTTGAGTTCCAGTTGATCGGGTGTTTGAGGGCTTGAGGGGCATTGGATCCTGCAAAGCAGCTCAAGAATGCACTTCAGGCTAATCGTTACCTTTGAAACAGAACTGGAGTCTTGACTTCTGATTTATTGTCTCTGATACGGTTAAGTTGTCTCTCTGACCTGGTAATAGCTGTTTGTGCTTCTGTTCCTTTACCATCATTAACTCCTGAGGCCTGTTCCTTTGCAAGGACAGTCGTTGGGTCTAAGCTTAGATCACAGAACAGCTTAGGCCTAAGATGGCTTCTCTTATGTCAAGAAAGCCATGCCTGCTTCTCCTTTTCTGCGGACCCCTAACCCCTCCATTTACGATCTCACCACCAGCCCGGCAGGATTTATTTGCTACTGCTTGTTGGGCATGCATGGGGACCAGACATGGGGACCCCTGCCCCTACGGCCTCACGGAATGCCCCTCGAGCCCTCAAACACCCGATCAACTGGAACTCAAGGAATGACGGTGCTGACCTCTGCTCTCCCCCGTGACTTCAATCAGCCAGAGCCTGGACTCTGTCAACCTTGCCCCAATTCTAGACTGCATTCTCCTCTGCTCAAGCCCCTTCATGAACATGCATGTACCCTTAGCTTAAAGCTTCCCCAACTTTGTTGTTCAAAGAGACACCGTTATGGGAACGATCCCTAGCTCCCACAGGCCGCTGCTGCCCTGTGAGCAGTGCCTATCATCCCCGTTTCACAGCCCAGAAGCTGGGTAGGACCCAGTGGTTGGGGGGTGAGTGCAGTTTGCAGGATAGAAATTTCTCCCTATTTCTCCCTCTTGGTGGTCAGTTATTACCCAGAGACGCAGAATCTGGAGTCTCGTTGGAAGGCGCCTCACAGGGCCTGGTGTCTGCCCACCCCCATCCTGCCCACTGCAGCCCTGACCCCACTCTGGGGTCATACTGTCCTCCTGTCCACCCCCTGCCACCCCATGGCCTTGAGCTCCTTGACGGCAGAGGAGGGGTCCAGGTCACCCCTTGACCCCAGGACACTTTCAGGAAACACTTGCTGTGGAGACAGAGGTGTGGGGATGGGTGTATCTGAGTTTACACTGTGCTCAGGAAACAGAGTGGGTTCTAGTCCCAGAAGAAGGTTCTGGAGAGAAGTGGGGTGCTCCGGGTTTTGGGGGGGTTATGGAGCCGCCTCCTGGGACAGGGCAAGGAGGGCTGGGGGTGAGCACGCTTTGGGCTGTGCCTGTCTTGGGACTGAGAAGGACCAGCTGCTCCAGTGGGCTGTGGATATTTACCCACTAAACATGAGCCTCCGTCACCATGGCAACCTCCTAGTCACAGGAATGATTCCCCACATCTGCCCGGCACCTGGCAGTTCTCACTGCGCTGGCTCGGGTGTTGACTCATCCCACTGTCCTCTCAATGTCACAGGAGCCGATTCTGTAATTGTTCCCTCCTGCAGCGGGAGAAACTGAGGCTGGGAGGGGGGAGGGGCCTCAGCCAGGGTTTCTCGGCCGAGGAGTGGTGGTCGTCGACTGATCACAGTCACGCCTCCTCGGGGTTTGGGCCTGGGCTTGGGGGCCCCTTCCCTGGGGTCTGACAGTGGAGAAGGCTCATGAGGTCGCCGGTCAAATGGGGCCGGGAATCTGCTCGATTAAACCGGGTATTTCCTGCTTTGAAAGTGAACCTGCTGCCTCCAAGGAGTAAGTCAGACCAGGGCCGGCCTCCCGGTGAGGGTTACAGGTTAGCCTCAGGTTCCGTGTCCTCGCCTGTGATGGGGATCGTGACCTTGGCACCGGTTGGCTGTTAGTGTTAATATTTCCCCAGACTTGTCTAGCAGAGGCTGGCTGGGTTTGGGGGCGAAGGGGAGAATTCGTACTGGGAGCCAGGTTCTCTGGCCACTGGTAAGCTGGGCCCTGCAGGTCGGGCCAGATTGGCCCCACGCTCCTCCCTTGATCCTTAGGGGGAATTCTTTCCAGGGGTCTCTTGTCTGCATGAAGCTCCTGGCAGGCTCCCCACCAGCCCTCCTAATGGGCCCAGGTTCAGCGGGGACCATGCCACACAATGTTTTTTGCATGACCACGTTGGAAAAGAACTGCAAAGGTGTATTGTCAAACCGCAAAGTGCTGCTTTGGGGGGCGAAACGGATGAAACTCTGGATGGTGGTGGGAATTGCAGTCACTGGCAAAAAGTTCCTTGTTCTTCCAGACACCCCGCCCCCAGCACCCCCCTAAAGACTCCCCTCCCACTCCTGGCGAGCAGAGATTAGCGGTGCACTCAGGCGGGACAGACCTGGCCGCATCAGCCGCACACTGTCAGTACAAGTGCTAACCGCCTGCCTTGTAAATGTCAGGTCGGTTGTTAAATGACTGGAAAAGGTCTGGTCCATTAGGCTGGGGGCAGAGTTACGGCTGCAGATAAACACAAACGGCCGCCTGGATTCTTCCTCCCTCCAAACAGTGTGACGTTTGCATCATAATCTGGTGGTCTCCTAGGAGAAGCCTCCAGCGTCAGCGTAGGGTGACAACCGGGGACGTCTCAATAGCGGCTTAGGGGGGCCAGGCTGCCTGGGCTCCACCTGGGGGCCTCGCGGGTGGGCTGGGGCGGCTCTCACAGTCTTCCCCCTAATCTTGCAGTTTTTGTGACTCATTCATTTTTCATTCACTGACTCAGCCGGTATTTCAGATCACTGTCCTCTCCTCCTGAAACCCCCAGCTCTGAGTTGTGTAGGGCTTCCCTGGTGGCTCAGGCGTGTGCAGTGTGCAAGACCCAGGTTTGATCCCTGGGTCGGGAAGATCCCCTGGAGAAGGGAATGGCTACCCACTCCGGTATCCTTGCCTGGAGAATCCTATGGACAGAGGAGCCTGGCGGGCTACAGTCCACAGGGTCGCAAAGAGAAATTAACACTTTCGCTTCACTTCATTGCCCCTGCTGGTCACTTCACTGCCCCCCCACCTGCTCCCTGACTTCTGAGGTCCCTGCTTCTCTCTTGACACCCCTGCCCCAAGAAACCCCGCCCAGCCTCCCAGTTTTCCCTGGAATCCATCTCTCTAGCCTGGACCTCTTCTTGAATCCCAAACTGAGACCCCATCTGCCAACACGCTGTCCCCCTTGGGCATCCAACGTGGACTCGCAGATGCTTCTCTGTGTCTGCGGTGCCCCATACCTGCTCCCGCCTTCCAGTGGCTCAACGTCTGGGGGTCCTCCTGACTCCACGCTTTCTCTAACACTCACAGTCAATCCGCTTATAGATCCCATGGGCTCTATCTTCAAAAGACGGCTGAAATCAGGCCACAGAGCCCGCCTCAGCAGCCATCACCTGGTCCAGGCTGTCCTCATCACTGGCTTGAATTATTGCACCAGATGGGTCTCCCCGCCCCCTCCCCTGCCCCTTGCCTCGTCCCTCCCACATCACGGCCTCAGGGGGCTCCATTGACACCGCCTTGTCTGGGCAAAGTGGCTGTTCTCAAGGGCCCTGCAATACCTGGTCCCTTCACCTCCTGGTCTCATCTGAATTTGGCAGAAAGGGGCAGCCTTGTGAGGAGGCGACACTTGAGCAGAGACAGAGAGGAGAGGGGTGAGCTGGGAAGCTCTCTGGGGGGACAAGGAGGTGAGGGCCAGGTCGTATGGGGCCTGGGGCCTCTTGCAGATTCTGGCTTTTACTCCGTGTGAGTGAGAAGCCTGCCCAGGGCTGGAATGAGGTCGGCTGCTGGGATGGAGCTACGGTGGGTCTCATGGCATCGAGGTGGTGGTGGGGGGAAGGTGGGCAGGGGACAATCCAGGGATGATGACGAGGGCTGGGGCTGTTGGGGGGGGGACCACAAACAAGTGGCTGCATTCTAGGTTACCCCCTCACGAAGGTCCGAGAGTACTCTCTGATTGGTTGGATGTGGGGTACATGAAGGCTTCCCTGATGGCTCAAGCGGTAAAGAAGCCGCCTGCCAGGCAGAAGCCACAGGAGACCTAAGTTTGATCCCTGGGTCAGGAAGATCCCTTGGAGTAGGAAACTGCAACCGACTCTAGTGTTCTTGCCTGGAGAATCCCATGGACAGAGGAGCCTGGCAGGCCACGGTCTATGGGGTCACAAAGAGTTGGACACGACTTAGCACCTGATGAATGGATGGATGGATGGGTGGGGTTCCTGAAACAGGAGGGGAGAACAATCCCCGATGTTGTGGCTGAGTGATGGGAGGTGATGGAGACTGTAGGGGAGAGGCAGCTGTGGAGCCAGGGTGCTGTCTGCAGATGCCTGTTGGGGGTGGCAAAGAATCTGTCTGCGGTGTAGAAGATCTGGGTTTGATCCCTGGGTTGGGAAGACCCCTTGGAGAAGAGAATGGCTTCCCACTCCAGTGTTCTTCCCTGGAGAATTCCCTGGCCAGAGGAGCCTAGTGGGCTACAGTCCATGGGGTCACAAAGAGTCGGACATGACTGAGCAACTAACACTCACTTTGAGGGGCACTGAGGCAGGTTGGGGGTGCTGCCCGTCCTGCCCAGGCCTGGGGGTTTCCTGGGTCTCCTCATTTGATGGACAGGTGAGCTTCCTGGGGCTTCCATAACAAAGCGCTACAGACTGGGTGGCTTAAAGCAACAGAGACTCTTTCTCTCACAGTCTGGAGGCCCCATGTCCAAAACCAAAGCATCAGCAGGGCTGTGCTCCCCCTGGAGGCTCCAGGGGAGGATCCTTCCTGCCTCTTCCAGCAGCTCCTGGTGGCTGCCGACTGGCATCCTTGGCTTGTAGCGGCACTGACCGCACCAGTCTCTGCCACGGCCTCCTCTCTATGTGTCTGTGCCCACATTTCCCCCTTCTGGTAAGGACAGTGCTTGGCTTAGGGCCTCTCCACTCCTGGACGGCATCTCATCTGAACCCAAGGACCTCTGCAGAGATGCTATTTTCCAAGAACAGTTCCACTCGCCAGTTTTGGGTGGCCCAGAATCCGGCAGACCCTGGTCAGTCCAGTGGAAGTGTCAGGGCCCAGCAAAGCTGACAAGGGTGTCGCCCAAACACTAGGCTTCAAGGCTGCTGAAGAAACCATGAGAAGGTCAGAAGACGGGGATGATCACAAACCTACCCTCTTCCCCGGCTCTCACTCCTGTTTGTTCCCAAAGTTCACGTTCACACCTATTTCACAAAACCCCCAGCAGTGCTGAGAGGGGCCCTGAAACACCTCTCTGAGCTCTCCCGTGCTGCGCCTCTGAGGACTGCCCCGAGCTGGCTGACCACTGCCTCTCTCAGGGATGTGTCCTTCACCAGCGTGGTCAGCGGTCAACAGTGTGGGACAGCCGCTCCATGGGATGGGTGTTCCCTACAGAGGGCCCAGGCCCAGGGGTCTGCTCCAGAACACCCTCACTCCCCCTCAGGGGTTGGTGTGGCCCCTGCATGGCCTGGGCCCTGCCTGCCCAGAACCCATGACTCTGGTATAGGGTGAGGAGGCGGGGAGCTGGCTGGCCTCTCCTAGCTAGGAACTCTGCTGGCCCTCATCTGAGTTCCTTGAGGCCCCCTCCATGCCTGCCAGCTTTTGCTGACACTTAAGGTGGCCTCTCTTGTCTTGACTGCCTTGGCCTTCTCGCAGTTCCAGAACATTTCACGTCCTCCACTCACAGTCTCCGGACCATCAGACAAGGGACTTGGTTTCTGGGCTGCAGCCCCTCATCGTGAAGGAGGACTGGGGGGTGTCACTTCCAAGGCTGTTGGGGAGTCAGGGGAGATGACTTGGGAGGGCACCTGCCTGGCATACAACCTGTGTAGAGGGGCGGCCACTGCTCTGCTCTTGTCAATTTCACTCGGGGGTCTGGTGTGAGGACGGTGGTGTGTGTGATGGAATGGCTCTGCGGTTGCCACCTCCCCTTGGCCGGCCTGAGAGCATGGCATTTGTGTTCTCAGAGTCAGATCACGAGCATCTTCCTGATGGCTGGGATGGCTATATAATTTGCAGTGTGTGGTACAGCATGAAAATGTGGGCCCTGCCTCTAGAATCGAGAATTTCAAGATGGTAAGTTACCACAGGGCATTAAACCGCTAGGGGAGGGCCGTTCTGAAAGTCTGCACAGGACACGCGTCTGTGAGGTTGGCCCTGCTGGTGGGGGTGGGGGGCAGGTTTCAGGGCCTTTGATGGAGTGGGGGAGGTGGCAGACGGACAGCCCAGAGAAGCCAGCCTCGGGGTTTCATGTCCCCTCATTTGTGCTGGGCAAAAGTCACTGTTTCCTTTCTGGCCTATTTTAGGCTCGGCTTAGCATGAAAATTTTATCGAGAAGTCATTTTTCTCCATCAGAGCCCGGAGGCTGAGAACCCTGCTGCAGGTGGGGGCTTAGGAGCGGCCAGGCATCCCTGGAGGGAAGGGGAGGCTGGGGGCTGAGGCTGGGTGGCTCCAACCTCTGCCCGGCTCTCTTGGGCAGGGACCTACCCGGCTCTGAGATCTGAAGGGTAGATCTGGTCACCTTGGGGGCGCCTCGGGAAGTGGGCTCTGGCCAGCATGAGGGAGCCTTTCCAAAGTGGGCCAGCCTGGCCCTGGGGAATGGCTTCCTGTGTCCAGGTGTCTGCTGGGCGGGGAGGGCTGGGGGGCGGAGCCTCAGGGTGATGGGGGCCGGTGGTCATCAGGATCTCTTCCGGGGTGCTTCCTAAATGCTCCCCTGTGACTCACAGAGCCTCTTTATGAAAAGATGAGCCCACAGTTAACCTTCTGCGTAAACCAGTTCTTTGTTCAGTCCCTCAGTCATGTCCGACTCTTTGCGACCCCACGGACTGCAGCACGCCAGGCTCCCCTGTCCTTCACCATCATGGGAATCTGGCTCCATCACCTCCTGCGTGTGGCTGATGCAGGTTACTGCACCACCCTCTGCCTTAGTTTCCTCATCTGTGAAATGGAGCCAGTGGTATACCCGCCCCCAGGGTCACTGGGACCCTGGACAAGCTAATGTGTGTGAGTGCCTTGCACACCTTCATCCTCACGCAGTGGCAGCTTTTGCCACCTTCCTGCCTATGAGGAGTGCGGTTGGCAGAATAATGGCCCCCAAAGATGTCCTCATCCTAATTCCAGGCATGTGTGAGTGTGTCATCTTCCATCGTCAGAGGGACCCTGCAGCTGTGCTGAAGTTAATGATCTGAGACGGGGCTACTGTCCTGCATTATCCAGTGGGCGCCGTGTCATCAGAAGGGTTCCGGTAAGAGGGAGGCAGGAAGGCCGGGGCCCGAGAGGAGGTGTGAGGACAGAAGCAGAGGCCGATGGAGAGGCTGGCAGCCACGACACGGGTGCCTCTAGATGCCGGAGAAGGTCAGGAATTGGATTCTCCCCTGGAGTCTCCGAAGGCGCCAGCCCTGCCCACACCTTGACTTTCATCCTGGAAACGAGTTTTTGACCTCTGACTTCCAGAGCTGTAAGAGAACACATCTGGATGGTTTTAAGCCACTACTCTCGTGGTCCTTTGCTACAGCGGCCACAGGACACACAGCTGGAGGGAATGCCACGTGGGGGGGCGACTGGGGGGTAGTGGTGAGGCTCTCTCCCCAGACTCGCCCCCAGAAGCCCTTTCCCACCACCTTGCTCCCCCTCCCTCCCCTCCGGCCCCCCCTTGCTCCCCGTCCCCCCTTGCTCCCCCTCCCCCTGCCCCCTTGCTCCTCTCCCTCCCCTCCCCCTCCCTCCCCTCCCCCCACTCCCTTGCTCCCCCCTCCCTCCCCCTGCCTCGTGCAATGTGGGCCTCTAGGTGCACCTGCTCGTCTCCTCTGCCCGCATCATCAGCCGTTGGTTGGTTCTGTCCACACATCCAGATCCAGCAGGAAAAGTGCCAGGTGCGGCTCAGAACACGCAATGAAAGGCTGTCGCCTCCCCCGCACACCTGGCTCCTTCTACCTGCCTTGATATTTTTAGCTCTGGAGTTGCTGGCAAAAAAAAAAAAAGTAGCTCCAACGCATTGTAGTAACAGCTTGGGAGGCTGTTGCCTGGGGAGGCCTCAGTGTCCCGGTGTGGGGGGGGAAGGACGGTGGCTAGGTGGAGCCTGCCTAGCGCTGCTTCTGGCTTTGGGGATGAATAACTCCGATCCGTGGTGGTCAGCTCCTCTGGCCTTCCAGAAGGACGCAGAGCGAGCTGTGAGGACTCAAGTCCTTCCAGGACTGGGACACAGCCACTTAGGGTGGGCGACTTGCTTTAGGCGTAGCAGCTGGTCAGCTGGCCGGGAACCCAGACCTACCACCTGCAGGATCCTCCTCAAGCTGTGAAGCTAGGAGACCTCTCAGGGGGCAAGCAGCATTACAGAGCCCTTGATTGAGGGTGCTGGTGAGGGCACCCCACTCACAGATGGGGCCTCTGCCTACCTGTCGCCAAAGAGGAGGGCGCCCCTCCCCAGCCAGGGCCCTTCGTCAGCAGTTCACCCCTGGGCCCCTGGGCCCTTCCCACCCTTAGGGACTTCCCCGCCTCCCTACGGAACAAGAGCCCCCTGCCTGGGGCTGGGTCCCTGCTTTGTCCATCGCAGCGGTGTGACGTTGGGGGAAATCACACTTCTCTCAGAACCTCAGTTTCCTCATCTCTCCTCTGGGTATACGATATTACTGCCCTCCTGCCCCTGGCTTCCCAGGTGGCACTAGTAGTAAAGAATCTGCCAGTCAGTGCAGGAGATACAAGAGGCTCGGGTAGCATCTCTAGGTTGGGAAGATCTCCTGGAGGAGGAAATGGCAACTGACTCCAGTATTCTGGCCTGGAGAATCCCATGGACAGTGGAGCCTGGAGGGCTACCCTTTATGAGGTCACAAAGAGTCAGACATGACTGAGCACACTTATCTGCCCCTGGTGTTGAGCAGAAGCAGGAGGAGAAGGGCTGGCCTGGGTTCCAGCTGTCCCGGGCTCCCTCTCTTGCTCTGCCTTTGGGGGCGCCCTACTTCCCGGTGATTTCCTGGCACTTTACCTGGTCCCCTCTCACCCAGAACCCGGCCAAGGAGGGGCTTCTCCTGGACCCATCCCTGAAGTCTCTTCCTGTCTCTCCACCTGTATTGACCCAAATGAGGTTCCCATCTGCTTCCAGCCCTGGATTTCCCCAAAGCCTCAGAGGAAATGGCAACCCGATCCAGTGTTCTTCCCTGGAGAATTCCATGAACAGAGGAGCCTGGCGGACTACAGTGTAACAGCGGAGTTACAAAGAACTGGGCATGACCGAACGACCAAGCTGAGCTAGGGAATTGCACCATCGGGCATTTCTCTGCTCCAAGGGTCTCAGTCTGGGTCTCCTGTGGCCTTGACCCCTGTCCCCCTGACCCCACACCCACAGTCCCCATCTGATGGTCTGAGATGGTGTTTTCCTCTTCCACTGTCACTGGTGAAAGTTTCAAAGAGTGTACAGGTTTCCACCTCACAGCATCAATCACGTTAACCCTCTGGTATATTCAGTTTGAACTCTCTTTTCCCTCTCCTATCTCTCCTCCCTCCCTCCTCCCCCATCCCTTTTTCTTTTCTTTTCTCCTTCCGTCTTTTCTTCCTCCCTCCCTTCCTTCTCATTGAAAAACTCATTCTGTTGTTTTTATAAAATGACACATCCATATCGTATCAGTCAGAACAACCTAGGTTATGCTGCAGTAACAAACAGCCCCGAAATATCAGTGACTTTAGAGCCTCTCTCTGGAGTGACATCACTCACTTGCTCACATCCCATGGGCCAGAGCACGCATGTAAGCACACCCAGGGTCAAGGAGACGGGGAAACGAGATCCTGAGGGGGTGAACTGGGATGCGCAGCCTGAGTTACCACCACCCTCATCAAAGAGGACAAATAAGGCACCCCAAACTCCGCTGAAGGTGTACAAAGCACCCACACCCTACTGTCTAGAAGTAATCACCTTGCATGGTTTTTTTCACTCTATATTAAGTGAACATCATTCTAGCCAAATAAAGGAAGACAGAAATAGACTTTAAGACAATATTAGCTGGGACTTCCCCAGGGGTCCAGTGGTTAAGACTCCACCTTCCGTTGCAACGGTGTTTCGATCCCTGGTCGGGGAACTAAGATCCCTCAGGCTGTGGGGCAACAAAGCCGGTGTGCCACGGTTAGAGGCCTGCTCGGCAACAAGAGACGTCTACGTGTCTCAGTGAAGCCCCAGGGCAGCCAAAAACAAATTTTTTTTTAAAAGAAAATATTTTATAACTACACAAGATTTTTAGTGAAAATATTATCTTTTATTTTTTATGTTCAGGTAAATTAAGAAATGAAGAAATTATTAAACTTCAAATGAACTGTTTTCTAAAAGATCACTTTAATGAAAAAAAGAGTTTCTGAAAAACAGTAAAAAATTAAAATGATTATAGGTATTAAAAGATGATTATAGGTATTAACCTCCTTGTGCCCATTTCAGACAGGTTCTTAGTTCCCTGCTGGGAAAGATGAAATCAGCCCCCACACCTCTCTCACGATCTCCTCTCCTTTCAGCTCGTGATTTTTACACTTATAGCCTTATTTCTTAGGACAGTTTATGACATTCGCCTTCTTTTCTGTACGCCTAATCCCTATAATTGCTTACCCTCAAGTGCATGCTTAAATTGATTGGAGGTTCACCAGTTCTTCGGTTGCCCAGATTTTATCATAAATTGTTTATTTATTTTCTCCCCCAGAAGGGCTCACGGGTGTGTTCCTGAGGTTCTTCCGTCCTTAAAATTCTTACAAACCGCATCCTAGGTGTGAGTCATTTGCTCAAGTCACACCTTTTTCCCTTCAAGACCTGGTGCTTCACGGTCTTATCAAGTGGATGTTTGCTGTAGAAGCCTTACGCAGGCAGCTCTTTTCCTACTCATAAACAATTTTCTTTTTCATCCTAAATGCTTGAAGGAGTCTGTTTCTTTGAAATTCATAACTTTGCTAAGAAATATGTGTGGAGCACTCTGTAGCAGCCTTTCTGAAGTGTGACAAGCTGTTTTGAATCTTGGATCCACCGATTCCTTTGTTTCAAGGATTCTCATACCATCTTTAGACGATTTGTAGCCATTACTAGGGCTCGAAATCAGGGCCACCAGTGATCCTTGGGTTGCACTCATTTCTACATCCATGCACTTTTCTCTAACTCTCTTTTATCTCTTTGTCTTTTCCAGCTGCAATCATTGGGATTATCTCAAGGTTTTCCTCTGAATCATTAATTCCATTTTCATCAGTATCTGTTCCGTCCCTTCATTCACTCATCGCACATTTATTGACGGCTTGCCATTTGCCCAGCATCTTTCTTGGTGTTGGGGAAACAGCGAGACAGATAAAAGTCTCCCTTTTGGAAACTGTGGGGGTAGAGAGGTGAGTTGCCAAATAAGTCGATTGGAGGGTATGTGAGAAGTGGCTAAGGGCTGTGAAGAAAGCAAAGCAGGGATGGGTGAGGGAGGTCAGCGTGGTCTGGGTGAGAAGAGGACGTTGGAGCCAAGTTAGGACAGAGGTGAGGCTCTTTGCTGCCTCTCATCTATTACATCTGCAAGCATGTTTTGTCCTTAATATCTTTCCTCAGGTCTGACATCTCTCTTCAATCTCACGCTGTTGTCTTACAATCCTCTCTGCAGGTTTTAGTTTTGCGGAATTCGTGTCCTCAGCTAGTTGTTTGACGCAGTCTGGGTCTTGGCCGATCTCATCTGGGCTGGACTGTGGGTCTGTCCCCTGCACACGCGTGTGCCCCCCCCCCCCCCCCCCGCCAAGTCCTTTCTCTTTCAGATGCCGTGTGTTTGCATGGTTGCAATGACATCTTTTCATCCTGCTTATGCTTGGGTGACTCAGTCCTGATCATCTGTTTGTTCTGGAAATTGGTATATTTACCTCCAGTTTCTCTTTTCATTTTTCTCATTTATTTTTCTCTGAAACTCACATCATAGTGTTTGGGACGACACACACGCCCCGTGGGTGATTCTGGGGTGTCCCTGTGACTGGCTCCTCTCTCTGCTGAGGCCAGCCCCTCTCTCCTCCGGCTTCGGTCCACGGTGAGCATCTGCTCGCAGTTCCTCTCCCGGGGCAGAGCAGAGGTGATGCCGTCCTGGCTGAAAACCCGGCTGTTTTCTCCCTCGGGATGGGGTTGAATGTCTGCACCAGTGCTGAATGTCCACTCATTATCTGTGTGACTTTGAGCCAATTGCTTGGCCTGTCTGAGCCTCCGTCTCCCCACCTGCAGGAGGGCAGTGATGACAGGCACTTTCACTCAGCGGTCACAGGGGTGAGCCATGAAGCCTTCCGTCCTGGGCAGGGACCCAAGACTCTGCGAAGGCCCACTGCTCCATGACCAGGTGCCAGGTCTCCCCTCCCTGGCCCCATGGCCCTTAGAGCAGTCCCTGAGGAGGTCCATGACCCCTACCTGGCAGAAGAGGAAGTGGGTCTCAGAGAGGGGCCAAGGCCTCCCTGAGGCCACATCTGGGATGGGGAAGAGTGCCACTGAGACTGAGTCTGGGTTTCTTTCAAGACGCTGAGGTACCTCCCCTCCCACACCTCAGCCAGGCAGCAGAAGGGCTGGAAATCTGTGTTCAGGGGCTAGTGTTTGCTCAACATGAGTCTGAATCCAAAGCCCCGTCCTCCAGGCAGCCTCCTGGCTTGCTACCCAGGCTCTTAGAAGTGCTGGGAGCCACAGTCCCTGCATATCCAGGCTACAGCCTCTTCCCTCCAAATTCGCCCTGCCCCCATCTCCATCTTCTTTGGGTCAGCAAGGATTTTAGCCTGCACCCAGACATCACATCCGCATTCTAGGCAGAAAGAAGAGAAGAAGGCGCTGCTGGTGGCTTTGACCAAGGCTACCACAAAGAGATGTGAGAGAGAGGACTAATGATGCTTGGAGCCTGTGAAATCCTGCCTGTCTTTGTTTTGCCCTCTTAGAAGAACCACTTAAACTAGGACCCTACAGAGCTGCTCGTGAGATTAACTTTTCAAGGTTCTCTAGGAGTCATGAAACTCCAAAGCCTCTTGCCCCATCATCCCTCCTGTACCATGTGTGACAAAAGGGCCCCAGTCCTGAACTCAGGGGGCTTCCAGGTGGCCCTAACGGTAAAGAATCTGCCTGCCAACGCAGGAGATGCAAGATATGCGGGTTCGATCCTTGAGTCGGGAAATGGCAACCTACTCCAGTATTCTTGTCTGGAGAATCCCATGCACAGAGGAGCCCAAAGGGTTGCAGTCCATGGGGTTGTAAAAGAGTCGGACACGACTTAGCAACTCCAGTATTCTTGGGGCTTCCCTGGTGGCTCAGCGGTAAAGAATCCGCCTGCAATGTAGGAGCTGCAGGAAGCTCAGGTTCAATCCCTGAACTCAGAGGTGCAAGTCCCTGTCTGTGTGCTGATTCCTTGAGTGCTTTTGGTGGGTTTCCTGCCTTCCTGGAGCCCCAGTTTCCCTATTTTGCTTGACTAGAGGTGAGTGAGTTCCTTCCAGCTTGCCTGGGATCTGGGAAGGGAGAAAAGGAGCCATTAACACCAATTTCCTGTTATTACTGGGTATGTCATTATTGGAAAAACCCAGCAATGTTGGTCCTGGCCTCTGCTGATACAGAAGAGCCCCGCCCTTGTTTATTTCCAAGATGCAACAGCAAACCTCCCCCTGTGGCCGTTCTCTGCCTCCTGCTTCACTGATCAGTGGGGAGGGCAAGGGAACGGAAGCTCCGCTCAGGGTCTGACTCATCTCCATCAGCGGTGAAGCTCCGTGTGTCCGCCGAGGCCCACCCTGGGCCTGTGCTGTGTGGACAGAGTTGGCCCAGGGCTGCCCTGGGCGTGGGGCTCATCTAGTGGGCCACACAGGAGGTGGACAAGGCAACTCCAGCATTGTGGTGGGTGGGAAGAGGCATGTGAGGGGTGCCGTCCTCGGAGGCCTGGTGTGGCGGTCAGGGACTGCTTCACGGGAAGCCCCCAGCAGGCTTCTCTGCCTGCCTCCTTCCTCTCCCACCCACTCTCTGCTCCTGAACCCCAACATCCACCTCCAGCCCAGACTCCAGGGTCCAGCCCTCTGGTCAAGCAAAACCAGAAGTCTCCTTGCTCCTCGAACACAGCCGCCTGCACACCACACGCCTCCTGTTGTCCACCTGTGACCATATTAATTTCTTGTGGCCACTATCACAAATCACGACACACTGTATGACTTACAAGAAATACATACATCCCCGAGCCATACAGCAAATTCCCATTGGCTATCTGTTTTTCCTGTGGTAATGTAAGTTTACATGCTACTCTTTCCACACCTATGCCTGATTCATGTTGAGGTTTGACAGAAAACACCAAAATTCTGTAATGCAATTATCCTTCAGTAAAAAAATAAATAAATAAAAGCAAGAGAAATTCATTTTCTGAGTTCTGGAGGCCAGAAGCCTGGAATCAATGGGTCAGCAGGGCTGTGCACCCCCTGCACATTCTGGGGGAGGGTCCTTGCTGACCTCTCCAGCTCCTGGTGGCCCCAAGTGTCCTGTGACTCTTGGCCACATCCCTCAAGTCTCCACCTCTGTCTTCACCTGGCCCCTCCCCTGTGTGCCTGGGTCTCCATCTCTTCTTATGAGGACACCAGTCATGAGGTTAACAGCCTGTCCTAAATCCAGGATTTCACCCCCAGATCTGTAACTAATTACATCTGCAAAGATCTTATTTCTAAACAAGTTCACATTCTGAGATTCTGGAGGGACATGAATTTGGGAGGGGGACCCTTTTCAATCCCTCAGGGACCTTGGTCATGTGTGGGTCCCAGAGACTGCTCCCCACCTCACCCAGGCGAAGCTCCTGGGAGCTGGGCTCACGGTCCCTGGGCAGCTGACTGTCGGGGCTCAGCTGCTGCTGGGAGCCGGCCAGGCGCTGACGTCTGTGCCAGCCTTTCCCTTAATTGCGCTTCTAGGCCGGAGCAGACGTGTGCGCAGGGCTGATAATGAGTTCTGCCACCCGAAATTACCTGTTTCTGGGGTTAGAAGTAATTTTCTGTCTGGGAATAATTAACTTGAGGACCCAAGAGGAGAAAGCTACAAATGGAAAAGTGAGATGGGTGAAGAGTAGGTTTCAAAAGGACCCAGAATGAAGCCTCGGGATGCAGAAGACGCGTCTGGCCCCAGCCCTTGGCCATGACAGTGTGCAGGGCTGCGGGACCCCAGTTACCCTCGAGGTCCCTCCTATCTCCCCACAAGGGCCTGGCAGCTCCCACAGAGATCTGCAGTGCAGCCCGCCTGGAGCCTCCAGGCTTCTGGCCCAATGCTTTGGGTGCGAGTCTTGACTCTGGCCCCTGAAGAGTCGGGGGCATGGCCAGGCTCAGCTTCCTCTTCTGTGAAAGGGGGTAAAGTGAGCCCCCCGGGCATCAGGTGCAGGGTCACAAGGACAGTGTGTGTGATGTCTGAGTGGATGCCTGGCGCTTAGTAGGTGCTCTGTAAAAGTGGCTCATCCTCTGGAGAAGCGGGTATGAGGACTGAAGGAAGAGTGGGTTTAAGATGAATGGGAACAGGTAGGTGGTCTGGGTACAGTCCTTTTTAATGACTCAACCAGCAAGTGGTTGAATGTCCCTGGGCCAGTGTGAAATGCGTCAGAATAGCAGGACTGCTCAGAGGTGAGATGTGCAAATATCTTGCAAACTGTAAAGTGCTATTCCTCTGTGCTTTACAATAATAATACTAGGAAAACGCCAATCACCACACCCCGTCTGCTAGACCAGCAGTGGTCTTCTCGTTGCTCCAGTGGTTCTCAAAGTGGGGGTTCCTCAGCCCAGCTAGTATCAGGCAGAGGACAGAGGAGGCTGGCATGTTATGGTCCATGAGGTCGCAAAGAGCTGGACACGACTTAGCAACCGAACAGCTACAACAACAGCCATATCTAAGGGGCTTCCCTAGTGGTTCAGCGGTAAAGAATCTGCCTGCCAAGTGGGGGATGCGGATTTGATCCCTGGGTCGGGAAGATCCCCTGGAGGAGGAAATGGCAACCCACTTCAGCATCCTTGCCTGGGAAATCCCATGGACAGAGGAGCCTGGTGGGTTGCCGTCCATGCGGTCGCAAAAACAGCAGCAACAGAATCACCACACCCCGTGGGCTAGAGCAGTAATGCTCTTCTTGTTACTCCAGCGGTTCTCATGGTGCAGTTCCTGGGGCCGAGCCAGTATCAGCTGGGAACTTGCTAGAAAGGCAAGGGGACCTTCATCCCCTCTAGGCACCCTCCGGAAACTGGCCACGCACCAGGAATCCCGGATCCCGATTTCCTCTCTGTCATCACCCCGGGTCAGTAGAGACGGGAGAGGGTGAGGGTCCCCTTGAGAAGGGCTGCATAGGGAAGACCTTACGAGGAGATGACATTTGGGCGGAGGCTCAGAGGAGGAGCGGCCAGCAAGAGACATCTGGGGCAGTGGTGTCCTAGGCAGGGACAAGAGCCAGCGCAAAGGCCCTCACATCTTGCCCCAGGGTCTGCTTCTGAAGACCAGGGTCTGGGGTCTCCCAGGATCCGTGGCTCACCTACCTAATGTGGGCATCCCTTCAGAAACCCAGCAGCCCCTGACTGCACTTACCCACAAAGCCCCCTTTTCCACATACACCTAAGTAATGAGTCACAGAGCCCACGTGAGAACGAATGGCTGCTGTGACCTGGAAAGCTGGCTGGGATTGCTAAAGAGAGGATTGGAAGGGCTGCCGTGTACAGCTCTACAGGTTGTGCAGTGCACAACTTCAGGAGCTATCATTTACATAGACCTGTTTTTCTCATGAGGAGACAGGACTCAGACAAGTGAAGCGACCGTCTCAAAGACCAGCCGGGGTTTGAAACCTAATCTAACACATTTCAAGTACCCCTGTCCAAACCCCTTTCCACCCGAGCACCCTGCTCCCTTGAGCACCCTGGCAGGCTCTGTGTCAGTGCCTCATGGGCTTATAAACTGTAGCGTGCCAGCCAAACGTGCGAAGGGGAGTCAGTATTATCTTTAACTCCTCTGCTGGGAGTTAGAATTCATGCCAGGACCCCTTTTTGGGGGCAGGGGCCATGTGTGCCCTCCTCTCTGTGTCCCTGCCAACTTGAACCATCTGCTCCTCGTACAGCGGGTGCTTTGGAGTTTCAAGAAGCACTGATGCAGGGACTCCTGTGGTGGTCCGGTGGTTAGGAGCCTGCCTGCCAAGGCAGGGGACGCTGGCTTGAATCCTGGAAGATCCCACTTGCAACTAAGCCTGTGTGCCACAGCTACTGAGCCCGTGAGCCTAGAGCCGGTGCTCCACAAGAGAAGCCACCGCAAAGAGAAACTGGACCGCTGCAACGAGAGAGTAGCCGCCACTTGCCAGAGCTCGGGAAAAGACCTTGCAGCGATAAAGACCCAGCACGGCCAAAAACAAATGAGCAGAAAACAATTCCTTTCCTCCTCCTTCGCCCCTCCCAGCTTGTCTGAATCCCCCAGGAAAATGTTGGCTCCCTGAGAAGGTGGCCCTATCTGCTTCGCTGGCTGCTGGAGGCTCACCACCCAGCATGGAGCTCTGGTTCAGTACGTGGTCGGTGAGTGTTTCCTGGCTGACTGTCCACACGTGCCCAGAGGTCAGGTGAGCTGGAGGGTCTTGACACCAAGACTCATCTAACCTGTGCGGCCCAGACCAGTCACGGCGCACCCCACTGAATCCCAGCTGCTACTTCTGCAAAATCCAAGAAGCCAGCCAAGCCGATGTGAGGACTCTGTTCAAGGAGGGCCGTGTCCCGCCGGGCACAGTGCTGGAGGCCTGCAGAGGTACACCTGACTTCTCAGCCAGGGAGAGGCAGCTGCCCCCTGTCTGCGGGCTTTCAGCCTCCTTCCCACCACACGGGTGTCCACAACATGTTTAATTGGTTTAAGAAGGGAAATCATCTCTCGTTTTTGGGAGATGGTAGCACTGACTATTTCCTACTCAGTGCTGGGTGCCAAGTTGACATTAATGTAGAAAAATTAGTATCATCAGGACTGTATTCTTGCACTGGAGTCCTTGACACGTTAATTAAACCTGATAAATGCCTTGTCTAAAGATAACTTTTTGAACAATGGATCCAATCACCCACTTATTAGTTGGATACATGCTCCGGCAAATTGCCGAGGCGGTGTTTTGAGATCCCTGGGGCCTGTGCTGGGACCGGGGTTGTTAGGGGAGAGAGGGGCGCTTAGCCACTGTGTCAGGACCTGGCCTGGGTCTCCTGGGCTAGAGGGTGGGTAGGCACTGTGGACCAGGGGGAGCAGAGGCGTGTCTCCACCCCAGCTCTGAGCGGGAACTCTGCTTTCTTTCACTTGTGATTCCCATCACAAGCCCCCTTCTCCTCCACGCCCATCCCATCACCGTGACAACGCATCCCATGATGTGCACCACTGGGGAGATGGCAGAGCCTAGAGATGTGACCCTTGCCCTCCACTGGGAGTCGTTGTCCTGGGGTCTCATCCTGTGGTGGCATCATTTTCCCTGCCATTCTTCTCCCCGTTGCCCTCCCCACCCCCCAGGGCTGGCAAAACTGGTGGTGCTCAAATGGGTCCCAGAATCTCAGCAACAAAACAGCCTTCCCGGAGTCCCACCTGGGGATACCCAGCTACGTCACCATACCACCCCAAATTCTGTCAAACTGTGTTCTGGGCACCAACCAAGATGAGCCAAGTACAGAGACACGCAGGACTGGGGAGTGTCACTGGGGGGTGAATACATCACTCCAAAGACCCCCAAAGGGACCTGGGGGCTGCTGTTTAGAGGAACAAGTGCAGAAAGCTGAAGGTGGTTGTCACGAGGGGCTGAGACCTCGTTGACCTCGGAGCAGGGCGCCTGCTGTCCTCAGCCTGACCCCTCTGGAGCGGGCCCTTTACTGGACGTCCGGCAGGGGCCTGCGGCTTCGACCCTGGCCTGATTCAGAGCCTCCTGTGCACACACAGTCTCCCAGGCAGCGGGAGGAGGCAGGTGGGGGGGCTGGGTTTGAGTCCTACATTTCATTTACAGCCATGTGCCAGGGGAGATCCCCCTGCCTTTCTGAACGTCAGTGTTTTCTGCAGGCCTTGCCTCCCTCGGGGCGGGGAGAGCAAATGGGGAACCCGCAGGCATCTCTCCGGTCTAGGGCGTCACAGAGGGGGAGGCGGTGGGGCTGGGAGGGTCGAGCAGGACGAGTAGCCTCGCCCAGGGCACGAGAAAGACGACAGACCAGGCCAGAGCTTGTTGCTGCGACCCCAGTAGCTTTCTTCCCACTCTGTTGGCACAACACGGGCATGGCCAGCAGCCCTGGGAACTAACGAAGTGGGCCCTTGCTCTTGGCAGATGTCGCCCCCGGGGGCTGGGTTGTCGTGGCCACTGCCAAGGCTCCAGGGAGATGGAGACGCAGAGCACTGCAAGGAGACAGTGTCAGCCCTGGGGTCTGGAAGCCCCCACCCTCATCCTCGGGCCACCAGAATGGCGCAGACGTGGCTGTGTGCCTGTGCCGAGCCCAGGTCCCGAGAGGTGTGTACTCTCCACATCCTGCATCCCTGCTGTTGTCATGGGAACACACCCAGCTCAGCCACGAGCTGGCCGACCACCACGTGGGTGGGCCTGGCCAACAGCAGAAGAATCTCACAGCAGAGCCCGGCCTGAAATGCTGACCTGTGAGCCAGATGGACCCATATTTGAAGCCTCCGAGTTTTCGGGAGTTCGTTATGCAGCATTAGTGTGACAATAAGTACAGACTTTGAATAATTAATGGATTAATTTAAAAATTGAAGTGTAGCTGACTTATGATGTTTCAGGTACAGAGCAAAGTGCTTCAGTAGGTTCTTTCCCAGATTGTTTTCAGTTATAGGTTATTACAAGGTACTCAGTATAGTTCTTTATGCTATACACTAGGGCGTTGTTATTTACATTCTTTATGTATAGTAGCGTGTATCTGTCAGTCCCAAATTTCTAACATCCCTCAGTGGTCTTCTCTCCCTTTGGTAACCATGCACGTGTTCTCTGTGTCTGTGCGTCTGTTTCTGTTTCCTAAGTACATTCATTTGTATCATTGATTTTAGGGTCTTCATATAAGCGATATCAGATTAGTTTTTCTCTGTCTGACTTGCTTCACTTAGTATGATAATCCCTAAGTCTATCCGTGTTGCTGTGCATGGCATTGTCTCCTTTTTTATGGCCGAGTAATATTCCATTGTTTATCTGCACAACTTCTTCTTTAGCCATTCATCTGCTGATGGACACTTAGGAGGCTTCTCTCTCTTGGCTGCTGTGAACAGTGCCGTTACGAACATAGGAGTGCATGTATCTTTTCGAGTTATAGTTTTGTCTGAATATATGCCCAGGAGGGAGATAGATATATATATATATATCCCACTAGGGATTGCTGGCTCATCTGGTAGTTCTATTTTCAGTTTTTTTAAGGCGCCGCCGTGCCGTGCCGTACTCCATAGTGGCTGCACCAATTTATATTCCCACCAACTGTGTAGGAGGGTTCCCTTTTCTCCATATGATAAATACAGTCTTCTGTCCTGTTTCAAACCTGCGGCTGGGACCTCCAAGCCCGGCCCTCCAAGGCCCGCGTGCTTTACGTTGCTCTGTGTGTCCTCCCAGCTTGGGGCTCTGAGCACGACGCAGGGCAGCCTGGGTGTGATGTGAGGTCGCTCACTAATCCCCAGCCTGGGGTTCCCATTCTGAGCCAGGTGGGCTGAGGAGCATGAGCATCGTCATCTTTGGCAGCAAAGTCTTAATCTGATTCCAAAGCTCACGTCTCAGCACAGGGCTGGCTCCCCCTGGACTGTCTGCTGTGGCATCTGCGACGGGTGGCAAGGAAGCTGCCCGTGTTTGTGACGTTGCCTTTTCAGAGAGGATCTATCTGGCTCTGCTGTTTCTCTCCCGGGAGTGGCCCGGCGGCCGTGGGTGTGGACTTGCAGCACCTCCCCGCTCTGGCCTGCCTGTCTCACGCTGTGGTGGCTCCCGGGAGCTCTATGGTGCTGATGGAGGAAGGAGCGAGGAGTCACACCACTTGGCTTGATCCCTGGTTCTGGACACTGGGGACACGGCTGTGAGCCAGGCTGGCCTCGTGCACATCGCAGGCTGGTGGGGGCAGTGGGTGCCCACACTGATGGTCATCACACAGAGAAGAAGGGTCACTCCACTGGGGCAGAAGTCATCAGGAAGGACTTCCTGGAGGAGGCAACAGGCAGGCAGAAGGGGACGACCGGGGCAATTTTGGCCAAAGCCTGGAGGAGGGGAATGTAGGGTGTGTTTAGGGCTAGAGGGGTAACTGTGGGCATGGGGTGGCCATAGACACGCTGGAGAGGCTGCCTGGCACAGGGTCACTGGAACCCTGTGAGCTGGGTGGGATGGGGGAGGCCGGAGATAGCTGGGTACTGATTTTCAGGGAGTGGCACAGCCTCCTTGGCCTCAGCCCTGCTGCCTCCGCTGGAACCTGGGGTCCACTGGGCCCCTGGGCTCCTCAAGGAACTTCCCAGCCCCAGCCCCAGCCCCAGGCCAGCCTCCTGGAGTTTATCTTGCACTTTCTATTGAAGTTTTTTTGTTTGGGGGGGGCCACGCCCCGTGGCATGTGGGATTTTAGTTCCCTGACCAAGGATCAAACCCATACCCCTTCCACTGGGAACATGGAGTCTTAACCACCGAGCCTCCAGGGCAGTCCCTTAAGTTTCTTTACGAAGCCTTTTGAGTGTAAAATGAGCACTGATACAGAGAACCATGGCCTTCCCAGGTGGCGCTAGTGGTAAAGAACCCACCTGTCAATGCAGGAGACATAAGGGATGCAGGTTCGATCCCTGGGCTGGGAAGATCCCCTGGAGGAGGAATGACAACCTTGCCTGGAGAATCCCATGACAGAGGAGCCTGGTGGGCTACAGTCCACGGGGTTGCGAAGAGTTGGGCACGACTGAAGCGACTTCACATACACGTAGAAAACCGTATACAGCAACTGGAACCGCCTCCCAGGTCTAGAATGGTTACGCTGCCAGCCACCCGTGGACCCATCACAGCCCCTTTCTTTCCCAAAGTGACCTCCGTTCTGACTCCTGCCGCCAACACTTTCATGCCCTTCTTTGTGGTTTCATCGTCCACAAAGAAGTCAAGCATCCTCTACAACTTCTTGTGTCCTTCACGTCTCTTTCGATTTAGATGCCTCTGTTCATCTCTTTTCCCTAATGAGTCTGGCAAAGAGCGGAGGCCGCGGCCTTCCCCACCGTCAGCAGCCCGCCCTCTGACTGCGTTGTTCCGGTGCGGTCTCCATGCGCCGCTGTTCTGGGGTCTGGCTCACTCGGGCCAGGAATCGTGGTGTCCCATCAGGAGGCCCTGGCATCACGTTGGCAGCTGCCACGTTGAGGGCGCTGATTCCTTTGGGCTGCAGATGGCGATGGTCTGGTTCTATGAGGCCATCTTCATTTCTGATCTGAAACAAGTCCACAGAGAGAGGCTCCACTTCATGCTGTATTTGGTCACAGGTGGTGCCTCCCTAGGGGAAGGGCAGGGTAAGTGCTGGCTTCTTCCCTCTATTTTCCGGTTGTCAGGATAATGATTCTGTTTCCTGTCATCATTGGAAGGCCCCAGGCTCGCTAATGGGAATGCCCTAAGGGTGGGGACAGTGTCTCATTCAGCTTGTGACTCTGAACCCAATAACGTGGGGCTTCCCTATCACCCAGCAGGCTGTCGGCAGGCACTAGCATTCTTACTAGGGAATTTCCAGAAATCAGCCTTCCCACAGCTACGTGGCGACAGAGGCTCAGATGGTTGGAAGGCATCACCGACTCAATGGATGTGAATCTGAAAAAACTCCAGGAGACAGTGAAGGATAGGGAAGCCTGGCGTGCTGCAGTCCATGGGGTCGCAAAGAGTAGGACACGACCGAGCGAATGAACAATAATAACATATGAATTATATAAAATGTCTATGTTGAACACAGCAACATGTGGAATACATAGATTAGATCAATTTTTAAAAACTAGGCTGATCAAGAAACATGGCTCCTATTGGCTGACCCTGCATCCTCCCAGCCGAGGGGGATGAGGAAGGCCTGCAAGGACCTCAGGATTTTGCTTCAAAAAAGAAGTCGCTTTGTGGCCAGGCCTGGCATCATGGGCCTTGGTGGGGCCAGCTGTGACGAGGGTGGGCTCAGCACCAAAGTGCTCAGGTAGTGAGTGTGCTCTGGCCACGGCTGGCACCCAGGTGGGTTCCCAGAAGTGGGTCAGCTGCTGACACCCTGTAATAAGCCCCTTCTCCTTTGATGAGCTGACCTGGGCCCATAATCTGCAACAGCACAGGGCTGGCTCCCCCTGGACTGGTCAAAGTGCCTTTGACCAAGCAAAGTGATAGATTCCTGGGTTCTAAGGAGGGAGTGATGGGACTGTCTGCTCCGCGGGTATGGAGAGGGTAGGACGTGAGGGTGAGGGGAAGCCCAGGTCCCTGTCCCACTCGTGGTTGGCTTTTGATTGTTCAGGCATTCACGGGTTGGCAGCTGTGGGCCAGGCCTGGGTGCCAGGCCCAGGGATGTAAACATGGGGCAGGCTAGAAGAAACCCACAAGGCCCCCGTGCACCCACTTCCAGCCCCGCCCCGCGGACCCTGAGTGCTTGGCCCCCAGGGGGCACATTTTTGTCACTTGGCCCCCTCATGGAGACACCGTGTCCAGTCCTGACTTGGCGCACCAGCGAGTTTCCCAGCTGAACCACGTCCCTGGATGGCTGCACCCGGTGACAGCCTGCACCCTTTGCTAACGTGCAGACCTCTGACCTGGGGAAGGGGTTGGGGTGCCGAGTTGGGTCAGGGGTGGTAGGGGGTCCTGACGCCGGGGGCACTGCAGGCATCGATCCCTGGACCAGGGGCTTCAGGGCTCAAGTCCTTGTCTGGGGACTCCTGCCCAGCGTCCCTTGTGTCTTCCTGCCAGGATGGCCTCCCACTGCAGACCCTGCACTTGGGCCACGGGAAAGTGTCCAAGTCCGGGGGCCATGCTTAACTGCGCTGCGGCTCTGAGCCTGGGATATGAATGCTGACAGTGGGGGCTGGTCGTTTCCGTAGCACTCCCCACCTGCCAGCCACTGGCCCGAGCTCTTGGAGGGGAATTACTTCACTCCACCTTCATGGTAATGAAGATAATAAGGCAGGGACCATTCACACCCCCATTTTGCAGATGAGAACATTGAGGCCCAGAGTGGACCTGGCCCCTGCTGAAGGTCAGCAGCCAGTACAGGGCAGAGGCAAGGTGCGAACCCAGGTAGGCTGGCTCTAGAGCCGTGGGCCAAACCTCTGGGCTGCCCTGCGCCGCTTTGAGGGTCATCGTGAGAAGTGATAGGACACTGCTGTCTCAGCTGTAAATGTGCGGGGCGGTGGCGAGAGGCGCGGGGAGTGTTGGGCCTGGCTGTGTGTGGGGATCTCAGGGGAAACGGCCACTTTCTCCCCCTCCCTGGGCAGGCCGAAGTTCGGGAAGCAGACACTTCCAGGAGAAGGAGCTGGTGGGGCCAGCAGGGCCTGTGGCATCCTTGGGGGGCGGGGGGTGGCACAGGGCACACCTAGCATTCCTGGGTGCTCAGTGCCATCCCCAAGGCTCTGTAGTCCAGTCCAGACCTTCTTGGCATCCCTCCACCACCCCCTGTCCCAGCCCCTTGCAATCCTGATTTCTGTGCCCTTCTCCCCTGATGCGGCTTCAGAAGGAGCTGCTATTTTTAGCGTCTCCAATCAGGCCGGGCACCGGGGCTGACTATTGTTAGCATTTAGTGTCGTTAGTACCCGACACTCAGGAACTGATGTCGCCTTCAGAAAGGGATGAGATCATCAGCCCAGAGGCCCACGGTCATGCTTCCATGAGGCTCAGCCGAACGTGGGGCCTCCCTCCCAGCCACCACCCTGGGCCGAGGGCAGCAGCCCTGAGGGTCAGGGCAAGGTTGGGAGCAAGGAGCAGCCTGGGACGGGTGAGCAGTGAGCATCTTCCATGGGCATCTCACTCAGCTCTTCTGTGAGCAGCTTACACGTTCTGGACGCTGATTGACACACACCTCTGCCCAGCAGCAAGCCGGCCCCCCGCTCTGGGGCCACCCCAAATTTCCTCTGGGGAATCAGCTCTCCTGCATGTAATACCGTGCTGACACCTGGTCCCCTGTGCTGTTATGGGAGCTGGCATGCCACCTGGGCCAGGATGGGGTCAGGATCCCCATCCCTCCAGGTCCAGTGCCTGACTCAGGAATGGGCACATGGCCCAAGCAGAATGTGGAAATAGTCACGCTCCACTTTAAACAGAAGCTGTTTTGTTGCTGGATGGCCATGTGCCCACCGAAAAATAGATGCTATCAGGCCCCCTTGCTGCTAAGAGAGACCATGCGATGTAAAAGGAAGCCTGCTGGCACTCTTTCCCACCGAAGGGGATGGTCTCAGCCAGCACAAACCCTTCTTCCTGCCTGGAATGCAGATTCGGTGTCCAAAGCAGGAGAAGCCGTGTTGCAACCATGACGTTAAGAACTGTATCACTGATGGCAGAACAGAGCAAGGGCTGTGCCTTCTGGAGATGGTGGCCTAGACACATACATGGGCAGCTGCCTCTTCTTCTAATCTCGCTAAAATGATGGAGAAGTCACTCCAAAGGCATCACTCTCAAGTACAGAGAGAGAAGGAGAGGAGACCAGAGCAGTGATCTGGTAGCTGGAAAACTGGTGGGTGAGCGGTGACCCGCTGGGCAGGCCGGAGGGCAGTGTGGAAAGCTGAGAGGCAGCCAAGGTCTCAGCAGCTGGTGCCGCCAAACCTCCCTGGAAGCGAGCAGAGGAGGGCTGTTGGAAACAAAAGCACTCAGTCTCCCTCCTCTGCTGGCATGGCTGGGTGATTGCCCGTCCTCAGCCCAGAAGGAAACCTGGGATTTATTTTCGAGAGGGGATTGTCTTAGCTCAAGAGGTTATAACAAAACCACAGACCGGTGGCTTATAAACCACAGACATCTATCGCTCTCTGTCCTGGAGGCTGAAAGTCCGAGATCAAGGGTCAGCATGGTCATGCTCTGACGGGGGCCCTTTCTCCGATTCATGGCCGCTGAGTTCTCACTGCATATCATGTCGTGGGATGGATGAGGGAGCTCTCTAAGGCCTCTCTTATAAAAGGGCATTAATTCCATTCATGAGGACCCCACTTTCACGACCTAACTGCCTTCCAAAGGCCCCACCTCCTCATAGCATTGCATCAGGCATTAAGGTTTCAACATAAGAATTTTACAGGGGGGCAAACATTCAGACCACACTGAGGGTAAAGCGAGGCCTCTGGAGTGGGGTTTTCTGGCACATGTGGGGATGGGGGACCACATGAAAGCAGGGGGCACAATGAGTATTAAGACCTCTCGCCCTGCTCCTTCCTGAAGCTGCTGGAAAACTGGCCACTGGGCCCTATCCCAGCAGACAGGAGGTCAGAGAGCATTGCAGTGAACTTGAACTTTCCAAGGGGGAAGATCCAATGCTCTGACCCTGGATACTCCCCAAGGAGACGTCCCCGCCAGATAGTCCCTGAAGACTGCAGTCGGCTGACGCTCCCCAAGGGCTCAGTGCTTCCAATCAGATCTTTCTCTCTCTTTCTTTCTCTCCCTCCCTCTTCTTTCTTCTCCCCTTTCTCTTTCGTTCTCTCCCTCCCTCTCTTTCTTTCCTCTCTCTCTCCCTCCCCTTCCTTTTTTCCTTCTTTTTCCTCTCCCTCCCTCTTTCTATGACGTTTACATTCAGCGAAGTGCAACAGATCTCAACACAGTTTGACGAGCTTTGACAAACATATGCATCCACGTGACACTCACATGTCTTGAGGTGTCAAACCGTCTCACCGACCCCTCTCCTGTCTCTGCCACCGTTAGTCCCTGGTCCCAGCCCTCATCACCCTTCCCGCCCAGGGAGCCCCTGCTCTGACCTCTGTCTCATCAGCGAGCTCTGCCTGTTCCAGACGATCGTGGAAGTGGACCACGTGGCATGCACCCTCCTGGGGCGCTTTCCTTACAGTGCTTTTGAGCGTCACCGACCTTGCCACAAGTGTTCATCACTCTTTTTATGGCTGAATGGTGTCCCCCTGTTTGGGTATAACACGCTCGATTGGCCTGTTCTCTGGCTGGTGGCTATTTCAGTTGATGACCGCTTTTGGCTGTTTACAAACAAGCGTCTATGGACGTTCCTGTACGAGTCTCTATGTGGACACACGCCTCCAGTTTTTAACTGGACAAATGACTAGAAAAGGAAGTATGTGGTCACAGGCCAAGTGTGGTCATGAGAAACGGTCGTACTGACTTTTGCTGACATGCTCAGGGAAGAAGGGGTCCTTGTATAAAAATCAGATGTGGTAAAACAAAGACATTCAGAGAACTAAAGAGTTCATAGAAAATAAAGATATTACAGCAGAAATGAGACACTCAGTAGACAAGTTGGAAACTGAACAAGATCCAGTCTTACAGAAAGCAGAGCAATAAGCTCGTCATTGCCCCATCACCCATTCACATCTTCCTTTTCATCTCCCAGAAAAGTCTTCCAGGTTTCTTGGGACAGTCCATGCCCACAGTTTGCTAAGCTCATGATTAAGTATTTAATACTTTTTCTTGCAATTGTCAGCAGGATCTTCTTTCTGGTTTTATTTTTTTCTCTAGAATGCTACTAATTCCTGCACTTCTATTTTGGTTTTATCTTCTTCTGAAAGTTGAAAGCCTCTTTCTTTTTTTTTTTGATATTTCTCTGATTATACAACAGTCTTTGAAACTATCAGGAAAAGCATGAATTCTCCCTGAGTCCCCTCATTAAAAACATAAGCATGCTCAGTCATGTGCGACTCTTTACAAGCCCCTGGACTGCAGCCCGCCAGGCTCCTCTCTCTATGGGATTCTCCAGGCAAGAATACTGGAGTGGGTTGCCGTTTCCTTCTCCAGGGGATCTTCCCGACCCAGGGATCGAACCCACGTCTCTTAGGTCTCCTGCACTGGCAGGCAGGTTCTCTACCACTGGTGCCACCTGAGAAGCCCCCCAAACATAAGAACGCAGAGCAAAATAAGACATAGAAATAGAAAGTAGAAGAGCTCATGACGCCAGAGGGAAGCCCAGGAAGTAAAGATCCGAATATTGAAGCTCTACACAGAGATAACAAGGAAGGCAGAGGGAGAAAGGGTCAGAGAAACAATTCAAAAGTTTCCCCTTGCTGAGACCACCACGTGCCCAGAAAACTGACGAAAACAGGCCAACACCAAAATATATTCCCTTGACCTTTCAGAGTGTCCGGGACAAAGACATAAACCCAGGGCCGGGAGGAAGCTTCACGCCAAGGATCAGGATGGAGTCTGTGTCAGCTTCTCAAGGGCAAGTTCAGGTGAGCGGTGAGCACGGGGATCCTGCCGGGTCCTCTGCCCAGGGAGCTGAAAGTTGTTCTGCTGTTGCCTCGGTTAACACGACCCGCTTCCCCAGGTAGTCTGATTAGAATTGGCTCGAGGAGGACAGTTTTCTAGAAGTGGGAGGCACAAGAAGTAGCAGCACTCCTTTCTGAGCGTCTTTGCGGTCAGGGATCATGGCACATGTGCAGAGGTGCCAGCCAATTCCGTCTCTTCGTATTCAGGCTCTCTCTTCTTCTCTCGCTGGCCCTGCTGACCCCCAGCCGCCCCAGGCCTGTCCCTAAAGGCCACAGCTTCCCACAGACCTCACAGCCCTCTAAGCCCTCTCATTTGCTCCCATTTTGGTGACGGGACACACCTGGCTCCAGGTGCCCCTGTGAGTTCTTACCCCTGTCCCCTGCCTCAGGAGGCTGGTCATCCATCCTCTTCTGGTCCTCCCCAGACCCCTCTAGACGTCCCATCCCAGCTCCTCCTACAGCTGTGCAGGTTCCTGTTGCTAGACGAGATCCCGCATTGCTCTCTGACCAATTGCTGTCAGATACAATTTTGACACCTGAAGTGGTTCTAGAAACATATGCATAGAGATGGAATTGGTTTTCTAATCTGATTAGAAGGGCAAAGCTATAGTCGCCCTTTCTTCTCATCCATTAGCTGCGTGAAATGGTCACTGACCATTTCAGTGACAGGTGCTGGCTCCCACACCTGATCATCCCAGTAGTACTTGTCACTGAAAAATGATGAAATGCAAACAAGAAAAGAGGGTGCCTTCTATGGGAAAGAAATGATAGCATTTGAAGCTTCAATAAAGGTAAGGCACTAAATTGTGCTGCAAAAGAGCTGGGAGGAAATCTGAAATCCAGATGGAATTCTGTACTCTGAATGTTCAGATGTATCTTAAAATTTTGCCCTTAATAAGAAACCTAAACTAGAAACTGGAAACTTCACCTGGAGTTTGGTTTTCACAATAAACACTCCCAGAAATGCCAATCGGAGTTAATGCCAACCATAACCAAAGAAGAGGCCTCATATCAAAAAGATACATCATTAGACATTTTCAGTTTAAGTAAGATGGTTGTGGTTACATACGTGTCATTTTGCCTTGAAAAGTGGAGGCAAAATTCACACATTTTGAAGTATTCAGTGGAATGGCAGTTAGTGCATTCACACACATGCGCAACTTTCTAGTTTCCAAACATCTCAGCACCCACCCCAGAAGAATCTATGCATCATTTAAAACTGATTCTCTGCTTTGCAGTAACTTTTTGAGTGACAGACATTGGTGGAGAGGCCTGGGTGCTGGGGAGGGAGGCTTTGGCTTCGGCTTCGAGCTGCTCCTTGTCCTTCACATGGTGAATCTTCTGAAGCATGAAGTCACTAGGCACGGGGGTGCAGAGTTGGGAGGTGGAAGGAGAGGTGGCCCCTATCGACAGCTTGAGAGCTTCTGGGTCAAGCTGTGCCTGAAGCTGGATTCAAGCCTGGGCATTCTGCATTGCAGGAGCCAGTGAGGTCTCTGCTTTGCTGCTAAGTGTGAGTTGGGTTTTCCCACCTGACCTGTAATGGACATGATCCCATTGAACCCTTTCAGTGATGGGTGCATTGTCCTCTGAGCTCTAGTTTACTGACCTGGGTGGTGAGGCTCAGAGAGGAGTCAGAAGTTGAGTCTTTCTGCCTCTTCCTGCTCCTACCTGTCCCCACGACCCTCAGATATGAGGGAGGAAGGGGCTGGGTGAGCTAGGCTCTCTCTGTCCAGAGGCTTGGGACCCTCCCCTTGACCAGCTCTCTGCTCTCCTATCTGTGCAGAAGCCCCTCACTGAGAGGAGCCGGCAGGGGTCCTCACCGGGGTTAGAAGCCTGCAGAACCATCAGCCTTCATTGTTCCTAATGCCACTCAAAATGCCCCCACAAAGGCATTTTCTTTGCCATTTGAGTGGGACATCAAATTTCCTCTGTGTTGAATTTTCTCCCCATTGAATTTTCTCTATAAGCCTGTGAGGCAGCTCAGCTTTATAACTCCACTCCTGCACAGGCCTCTATGTGACCTTGAGCAGGTTCATTAACTTCTCTATGCTTCACATCTCCCATCTACAAAATTTAATGGTTGGACTACACCAGCTCCAGTGAATAGAAACATAAATGTGAGCCACATATGTAGTTTGCAATTTCCTGGTAACCACATTTAAGAAGTAAAAAGAAGCAGGTAAAGTGTTTTAATAACAGATTTTATTTAACTCCATCTATCCAAAATATTTTTATGGCATGTCATCAATATGTGTTGGTAATGAGATAGTTCACAGTTTCTTTTGGTATGGCATCTGCAAAATCTAGTTATGTATTTTATAGCCACCACACAAGTCTTGGATGGTTCTGGACTAGACTAGGTTTCAAACTTTCAATTCTGTTTTAAGCTACTGGCCCCTTTCCCCACTGAGACTCTCCTCTGTGTCCCATCCTGTAAATGGACAAAGGGAGGTTTCTCTGATTGTTTCAGGACCTTGTTGATCCTTATGCCCGACACACTGCCACTTCCTTGCTTGCTACCTACTTCCGCCAGCCCTCAGTTCAGTTCAGTTCAGTCGTTCAGTCATGTCCGACTCTTTGTGACCCCATGGACTGCAGCACGCCAGGCCTCCCTGTCCATCACCAACTCCCGGAGCTTGCTCAAACTCATGTCCATTGAGTCAGTGATGCCATCCAACCATCTCATCTTCTGTCGTCCCCTTCTCCTCCTGCCCTCAATCTTTCCCAGCATCAAGGTCTTTCCCAGTGAATCAGTTCTTCCCATCAGGAGGCCAAAGTATTGGAGTTTCAGCTTCAGCATCAGTCCTTCCAATGAACATCCAGGACTGATTTCGTTTAGGATGGACTGGTTGGATCTCCTTGCAGTCCAAGGGACTCTCAAGAGTCTCCTCCAGCACCATAGTTCAAAAGCATCAATTCTTTGGCCCTCAGCTTTCTTTACAGTCCAACTCCCACATCCATACATGACTACTGAAAAAACCATAGCTTTGACTAGACAGACATTTCTTGCAAAGTAAACCCTATTTGGAGTTGACTGTTCTAAGTAATCCCTGGGGGTTCTCATTATTTTGGCCATAGCTGACATTTAGATGTAGAGAAAGGCTTTGAGTTTTTCTCCCAGGATCCATGCTGCTGACTCCAGAGCCTCTGGAAATCCGTTTTCACACATTCATTCATGGAATCCATCAGCCTGGGAGAGGTTATGCTGCAATAATGGTAAGTTCTCAAACCTCATCGGCTTCACACAGAGTTTATTTCTTCCTTGTGAGAAGTGACATGTGAGCTCGTAGCCTTCCTGGGTGGTGTCCTCCACACAGTGACTCAGGCAACCAGGCTGCTTATATCTTCAACACGTGCTCTTGGTGGAGGGAAAGAGACTGGGAACATCACCCTGGGCACGTGGTTTTGTAGCCGTTCCGCCAGCCAGAACGTAGGAACGAGAGCCCAGCTGAGTGCAGGGTATGGTCCTCCTGGGAGCCCAGGGCAGGAAATGGTGCTTTCGGCTTTGAGCCAGTCCCTTCCTGCTTCAGCGCTTTTGCTTACCTGCTTCCTCTCCTTGAAATGCTCTTTCCTTCCTTTACAATCTTTTTGTTTGTTTGTTTGTTTGTTTTGAGTATCTATTTATTTGGCTGCATCAGGTCTTAGTCGTGGCACATGGAGGGTCTTTGTGGAGTCACGTGGCATCTTCGGTTTCAGTACGGGGATTCTCTAGTTATGGCTCAAACACTCGATTGCTCCATGGCACGTAGGATCTTAGTCCCCTGACCAGGAATCGAACTTGCATCCTCTGCCTTGGTCCATTGTTAACCAATGGACCACCAGGGGAGTCCCCTTCCCTTACATTTGAATTAAGTTCTGATGACCTCGGGTAGATGAACTGAGCTTCCCTGGATAGATTAAAGGGTAAAGAATCTGCCTGCAATGTGGGAGACCTGGGTTCAATCTCTGGGTCGGGAAGATCCCCTGGAGAAGGAAATGGCACCACCCCAGTATTCTTGCCTGGAGAATCCCATGGACAGAGAAGCCTGGTGGGCTACAGTCCATGAGGTCACAAAGAGTCGGACACGACTGAGTGACTAACACTTTTCTGATGACCTCAGTTCCAGTGCTACTTCTTCAGGAAGCGCAGAGGGGAGCCACTTCAGGGCCAGGGCTGGAGCACTAGGGGGCGGGGGTCATGCAGGCCTGGCCCCCACAGAGGGGAGCTCAGGTTTCATCCCATGACCAGTGTGTTGAAATGGAAGAGTCCTCAGCCAGGCAGGGAGAGGACGGAATTTGCATTTGAGCACAACCTCCTGGGCTGCCTCCTAGATGGAGCACTGATAATGATACTTCTATTTTTAAGAAAGGCCAGCTCCCTTGGTGGTACCCTGAGGAAAGGGCAACCCTGCAAGATACCACTTTGATGAATAATCTCGTCTCCATCAAAATATTTTTACCAATGCTCCATGTAAGAGGGTTATACATTATTCAGCCTCACAGCTGTCTCAGCAGAGGGGACCCTGGCTGTTCCCTAATGAGCAGCCAAGGGCTGGGGAGTGGGCTGGGGCGACAGCCTTTGAATTTTCTCTGCATCTGAGCCAAGTTTTCGAGCCCCACCATTTCCAAAACCAAACCACCTCCTTCATGTCCACAAAACTTGAATGTGGACTGTCAGTAACCCGGGGGACACAGGGCTGGCTTCTGGGGACAAGGAGATGAGCCAAGACACAATCGTGAGCTGTCCCCAAGTGGTAAGGAGACCAACAGGCAGTTGGGAGGAAGGGAGGTTCTCAGAAACAAAGAGGCTGTGGGAACCCAGGTCTGGAATGGCTGCCTGGGGCGATAAGAAAGGTGATTTGGGGTTTTGAGGGATGAGTAGGAGTTCACCAAGTGGAGGTGGTGGGTGAAGGTCATCCTTGCCTCTGGAAGGCTGTGAGGGTACAGAGGCCAATGTGGGTGGGTACTGGGAGTCAGGGACATGATAGCCTCCTGCTCAAGGAGCATTGTGCATGCCCATTTTATAGATGAGCAAACTGAGGCTCTGAGAGGTGAAATTACTTGCCCGAGGTCAGGTGTCTGGTAAGTGGCAGGGTGGTGATTCGAACCCAGATCAGTCTTAAACTGAAGCCTGTGCTGGCTTAAGAGATCCAGGACCCAGGGTTCATGTGTTGGGAAAGGGGTCACTTCAAAGGGCCAAGCTCACCCCACCTGTTGGCACGTGGATTCTACCCCAGCCTGTTCAGGCTCAGAGCAGAGACCATGGCTCAGAGGCTGCCCTGCATCTGACGGGGAAAGGCTGACCCTGAGCTGGAAGGGTACCACCCTGGGCCAAGCCGAAACGAGGGGGCACGAGGCTGCACGGTCATGGGCATCAGGGAGGGCACAGGCTGGCTCCTGTGCCGAGGTGGGTGAAGGTCTGCGGCTGATGTCCCTGCCCGCCCCTCGGCACCAGAGCGCTGGGCCCTTCTCAGCGGGGGTGAGCGCATCGGCCTCCGCATCCCGTTCCCCTCAGATCATCTATAAAGCGAAGCGTTGGGACGTCTGCCGTCTTGGGCCACAGAGGATCTGAGATTGATGGAGCATCTGTGTTTCCAGAATGGCCTAGTTTTTATGGGAAAATCCTCCTGAGGCCACTGCTCTGATGGCTGACACTTCTGGGCCAACTGGGGGACGCCATCCTGGTGGCCTGGACCCTGGGGGCTCTGGCTGGCGTCTGCCTCCCCCTCCTTCCCTCCAGTACTTGTGCCGCTCTGTGCCACGCTCTGAGACGCTAAGAAAACTCAAACCTGGTCCCCAGCCTTGGCCCTTTGCGGGCCTCCAACCCTGGGGCTGTGCCCTGACCTGTTCGATCTTAGTGGCCTTGCTGCTGGGGAAAGCAGAGGGGCTGACAGGCAATGAGCGCCCGAGGGTGGTCCACACTGGGTTGAAGGACGGGGCTGTGGGAGCCCTGGGGGGGTGCCTGGGATCAGGAGGGGGCATCTGAGAAGATCTAGGGCCTAAGGGCTTCCCACATGGCGCCAGTGGTAAAGAACCCACCTGCCAAGGCAAGAGATATGAGTGATGCAGGTTTGACCCCTGGCTTGGGAAGATCCCCTGGAGGAGGGCATGGCAACCCACTCCAGTGTTCTTGCCTGGAGAATCCCATGGACAGAGGAGCCTGGCGGGCTATGGTCCATAGGGTTACACAGAGTCAGACACAACTGAAGCGACTTAGAACAGGCACAAGGAGCTGTAGCCAGGCAGTGGGCGGGGAGGCAGGGGGAGAGGTCAGCCCAGGCCAGGGCAGGGAGGCTGGGCCAGGGCGGGCTTGTGGGTGTTACAGGGAGTAGAGTCCAGTTGGGCTGGGTCAGCAAGAGCTGGGCCTGGGCGGGGCTGGGCGGCTGGGCTGCAGGGGAGGAGGAGGCTCTGACAGCTTGCCTGGCAGGGCTGGGATCTAGTTTCTCCCAGTGAGTGACTTAACCCCTCTGCGTCTCCACTGCTCCATCTGTGACCTAGGGACAGTGGTCCTGCCCATCTCATGGGGCGACTTGGCACATCAGACACCTGGGAACAGTGTCCGCATGCAGCAGGAGGTCCCCTGAGGTGAACTCTTGCCCTTCTTGTCATCACTCTTCAGAGCACAGTCCTGCCTGGTCAGGGTAGCTTGGAGGCTGTGTTTAGGAGCTGGGGCTGGGGTGGAATCAGTTGGTGGCCGATGGCTGCTCAGCTCTGAGAGCATCACCCCTGCGGGTATTGTGTGATGGCGCCATCCTTCTTTCCCTCCACACTCTTTCTGACCTTCTGCCCTAGATATGCAGAGATGGACCAGGCTGGATGGGGCTGGGCGGGGGGACAGGAAGGTGGACACAGAAGGTTGAGAGTGGGGGCGCAGCAATCTCCTGGGACCTTCTGGAAGCCTCTCTAGAAGATGTCAGGCCTGAACTGAGTTATGGGGCTGAGTAGGTCAGTCTGCTGGACCAGTGGAGACAGAAGCGGCAGGTGCAAAGGCCTGGGGGCACATCCTGGTTGCCCTTGTGTCTGATAGTACATGCGAGCATACTACATCAATTTAGTCATGTCTGACTCTTTGCTACCCTATGGATTGCAGCCCACCAGGCTCCTCTGTCCATGGGGATTCTCCAGGCAAGAACATTGGAGTGGGTGGCTACGCCCTCCTCCAGGGGGTCTTCTGGTCCTAGGGGGCGAGCCTGCGTCTCTTATGTCTCCGGCGTCGACAGTCGGGCTCTTTACCACTAGCTACTGCCACCAGTGTTCAAACCCTGTTCTGTCGCTTACTAGACAAGTAACACTGGACACGAGACTTCTGCCCTCTGTGCCTCAGTTTCTTTGTAAGCGAGAAGGGAGCAAGGAGCAATACTTCTTACCTGTTGGCATTGTGGGAGAGGTAAGTGATGCGTGTACAGAGCTTTGAGCAGGGCCTGCAAGTGCTAGTCAAGATTAATATCCTGTGAATCATCTGGAGAGCTTGCTCATAGATACAACCCCCCTGCTCCCCAGTGGAGACCAGCTTGAGGAAATAACAGCATGAATGCAAATTCTTGACAGGCAGAGATTTCAAATCCCACTGGTGACGACCTTCTAATTGCATTGAAAAGGAGTGTCTTTGATCGCCTGCTCAGACACCGGCAGCTGCTGGGTGACAAGCCGCTGTCAGATGCTTCTAACAAGCCTGGGGGTTCAGGAGGCCAAGGTACCACCTGGACCAGGGCTGGGATAATTGGGTTCTTCCAAAGGGCCACCAAGAGGAACACTGATGAAATCGCGCCCAACTCTGAGCCGGTGATGGGAGCACGGGCATCGGTCACCACCCCCCTGCGACACGCTGCCTTTGTCAGTGCCCAAGTCTTGAGCATCGAGGGCCCCCGAGTGCCCCCAAGTGCCCCACGGCCAGGTGATGCTGCTGCCTGCAACATCCTGGGGGCGGGGGTGCAGGGAGCTAGGCCACCTCCGCTCCTAGGAAGGCACATCCCCAGGGGAGTGGAGGTGCGAGGGGCCCCGGCCACACTTGCCTCTGGCTGTTGAGTTACTAAACAGCTGTCTCCTCCTGGGGTCCGGATGGGTCCCAGCTCCATGTGCACCCGAGGAGTTCTGCTAATTAAAATCAGGTTTTGACATCTGGGGCTTTTTGCTGAAGACAGATCATACTCTGGTATCAGGGGAGAATGGAAGCTCTGAGTTCTGCCTAAATGTTGGGCCCCAAACAGCTGGTGTATGACTCCAGACATTCTCATGCGTTTACTTATTGAATATGTTGGTACTCTTCCCCCACGGTCCAGAGAGGGTTTGAAGCAGCTGTAAGAAACGCGTTCACCTTGACATGGAAAAAGAAAACCCCGCACAAGCATGTGTGCACACACACGGATTTTGGAGTTGCAAACGACTATGTACGAATCCTGCTCTGTCCCCTTCTTGTTGTGGGTCCTCGGACAAGTCATTTCCCCTCTCTGAGCCTCAGTTTCTGTGTCTGTACAATGGGTTCATGCTCCCCTCTGCTCCTCCTCCACACTCATACATGAGGCCAGCACAGACAAGGGGACCGAGGCATGCCGGGCTTTGTTTTCTTTCTGTTTCCATTCTTCCTTCCTTCCTTCCCTACTTCCCTCCTGTCTTCCACTTTGGGGATCTCTCCCAGCCTCCCATGCCCTCCCACAGCTTTTTCTGCGCATTGGGAAACAATACCCTTCAGAATGACATTCTTCACCATTACCTGAAGGCCTGCGGGTGGTTTGCACCTGTGGTTAGTTTAAGCATTAGTGCTTTGGAAGCTCTGTTACCCTTTTCATCAATCAGAGAGGGTTCTGGGTCACTGTCAGACACAGATGCGCTGTGGAGATTGTTTAGGTGGACATGAGGTGGTGGGGGTCCACAGCCTGCCAGGTGGGTGTGCTCATGAGGGTGGGGCTGGGGAGGCACACGGATGCCCTCCCAGTGGGAGTTCCAGCAGAAGGAAAGGGTGAGACCTGGTCATTTAAATTATGCATGTACGTCTTTCTCATGGCTGCAAACAGTCGGTTACCTGGAGGCTTGATGTCTTATGTAACAGGTCTCTGTTACTGGTGTCGATAAACAGATGGGCACAAGGGCCAAGCCATGTGGGCTCAGCTCTGGGCCCCACTGGGTACTGGTGATTAATCACAGACAAGTTGTTTAGCCTCTTAGGAGCTTCGGTGTTCTCATCTCTCTGTAAGCTAGGCTCACAAACTGCGCAGACCACACAAGATTGCTTTCAGAATGAGCTGAGTTACTTGTCAAGCACTTGCCAAGTGCCCGGAGCGCAGTAAGCGTTTGAAATAAGTTTTTCTACCCTTTCTATGTTGTTTAAAAATTCCCCCTATTTTGGCCTTCCCTGGTGGCTCTGTGGTGGAGAGTCCACCTGCCAATGCACGGCTTCGGCCCCTGATCCCAGGGGATCCCACAGGCCGCGGAGTAACTAAGCATATGGACCATGACTCCTGAGCCTGTGCTCTAGAGTCCAGGAGCTACGGCGACTGGAGCTAGGACCCCCAGAGCCCATGGCTCCAAACAAGAGAAGACCCTGCAATGAGAAGCCCACGCTAGAGAGCGGCCCCCACTCATCTCTACTGAAGACCCAGCACAGCCAAAAATACATAAGGAAATAAAGAGTTTAAAATCCCTCACATTTTATTCGTCAGCTTTTGCTGCAATAATGCTGCGTAACAAGCAGCCCGAGCCTCTCAGTGGCTTTCAGCCAGAGTGAGACTGGTCTCTGGGCTGTGGTTGGTTCGGATTTCAATCTCTTCTTATTTGAGAGCCCAGGAGGAAGGAGCAGGAGGGGCATCCAAGAGATGCCTCTTAGGGCCGGGGCCTGCACCCTGAGTACAGTCACTATTGTCCCCATTTCACCCCGCAAAGCCAACCTCATGGCTAAGCCTGGGGCCAGTGAAGTAGAAAAGCGGGTGCCAACCACAAGAAAGCATGGCAAGGGCCGCGGGTGGGAAGGGAGACTGACAAATCCCACAGCTACTTAACTCCAGATAACCTGGTTGCATTGTCCCTCCTGCGGGAATACGTGGGCATATGCATGCCCCCGCCTGATTCAGTTCCCGGAAAGGTAATATCTGGCAAGTGATCTGGGCATTTCCCTGTGGCTCCAGAACACAATGCTGAGCTGCCCTCCAGAGAGACTGACCAAGTTATGTTCCTACGAAAAATGCGCGAGGCTGACCTACAGCCCCAGCCAGCACTGTAAATTATCTTTTTCCATCTCTGATGGGTTGCTAGGTAAGGATGATGATGTCATCACTGATGACAATGATGATGGTAAAGACAGCATCATAGTATATGTCCAGTTTGGATTCTGATGTGAGGTCTATGTGTATGAAGTCACATAGACCTTGGATAGGTGCAGTCAACCTCACGGGTTCCCTCCTCACCTTCCCACACTGCCCTGCTGCAGAGCTGAGCCTTTCCCTGTCCTGGGGGCTTCGCTGGTGGAGCGTGCCCTGCCTGGACGGTAGCTTAAATATGCTCCACTGATTTGCTCTCCCCTATCTTGCTCCTCCACCGCCACCAGGAGGACAGCACGTCTTGTCCTGGACAGTGGCTTTCCTTCCCCCTCGGTTCCAGAATGAGGAGACATGCAGAGTCCATTTCAGCTGAACCACAGCTTCCATGAATGAGAACAAGAAATGATATTTCTTGTTTAATTGCAGCAAAACGTGCCTGATACAGTGTGTGCTTCGAATCACACTCCCTGTCAGGGATGTGATGCCTCTGGGTTAACAAGTGGAAGGACCTTGCTGTTGTTCACTCGCTCAGTCATGTCTGACTCTTTACGACCCCGTGGACTGCTGTATGCCAGGCTTCCCTGGCCTTCGCTGTCTCCTGGAGTTTGCTCAAGCTCATGTCCAGAGTTGGTGATGAGTTGAATTGGTGATGCCATCCACCTGTCTCATTCTCTGTTGTCCCCTTCTCTTATTGCCCTCAATTTTTCCCAACATTAGGGTCTTTTCAAATGAGTCAGTTCACATCAGGTGGCCAAAGGATTGGAGCTTCAGCTTCAGCATCAGTCCTTCCAAAGAGTATTCAGGACTGATCTCCTTTAAGATTGACTTGCGGTCCAGGGGACGCTCAAGAGTTTTCTCCAGCACCACAATTTGAAAACACCTATTCTTCGGTGCTCAGCCCTCTTCATAGTCCTGCTCTCACATCCGTACATGACCAGCTTTGACTATATGGGCCTTTGTGGGCAAAGTGATGTCTCTGCTTTTTAATATGCTGTCTAGGTGTGCCATAGCTTTTCTTTCAAAGAGCAAGCATCTTTTAATGTCGTGGCTACAGTCACTGTCCACAGTGATTCTGGAGCCCAAGAAAATACTGTGTGTCACTGTTTCCACTTCCCCCCATCTATTTGCCATGAAGCTATGAGAAGGACCTGGATGATAATAAATAAACTACTTCCTTGGGCTGGGCTCCTGTGGGTAGGGGCTTGATGGGGGACAGCTCTGGTCGGAGCTGGAAGGACGTAGGGGCAGACAGAGGAAGAGGTTGGTCTGTGATGGAGCTGCGGTGGAGACCTCACCTGGCACAGGGAGTCCCGAACCAGAAGGCCCTGCAGACACAGCCCGAACTGAGGCCTGGGGGCCAGTCCTGCACATCCAAGCACTGACCAGTCATGGGACGCAGGCTTCCCCTGGTGATGACCTTGGCAAGGAGGTGCCCTTCTGCCAAGTCGGTGCCTAGAGAGATGCAGCTAGCTAGGGGCCATCAGGGGCTGCAGCAGTGAATGCCAGGCCCCCCAGGGGAGGGTTTGGGTGGTGAACCACTGCCCTCTGCATTGATGAAGCATATATAATTGAGCACCTACTGGTGCTGGACATACATTACTGATCGTGATTACAGGGCTCTGAGGGGGTCGGTGTAACATCCATCAGAGGGGATCCTGAGGTCACAGTGCTGGAAGGAGGCCGGGCTGGGGGCATAGGTCTGACTCCAGTACCAACGCGCTCAGCTGCTGAGACTGAGCTGGGGGCAGCCACACCTGGCTGTGACTTAGGGTCCCACCTCTTCCCAGGGGGAAGGTACCCAAATGGCGTTGTCATCCCAGTGGGTAATAACCACACAACATATTCTAGGAAGGCCCGCCCTGGGCTGACGGGATGTGACTATTGTGTTCCAGATCAGCATCTTCTTTGGTAGCAGCTTTTCCTCTGTGGAGAGGGAAACAATTAGAAAATGATTCAGCAAACGGTTCGGCAGATGTTTCTTGGGCTGCTGGGTTTGGAGAACGTGCCTCGTCTTCAGAATCAATCAAACTGGTTGGAGTCCCAGCTCTGTCCCCCGCCCACCCACGTCTCAGTTCCCCAGGGTGGGCAAGACGATAGCCCTCCTCCCGGGGAGGGTGTCGGGAGGATGGAGCGCGGCGGTGTGCTGTGGAGCGTGCCTTTCCACACGGCTCAGGGATATGCTTTCAGCTCCAGGCCTGGGGACATAGAGGTGACCAGTGTGGCCCTTGCCCTCAAGGAGGCCATGGCCCAGTGGGGAGCCATCCACACCTGCCATCCATCCTAGGGCTGCACCGGGCGTGCCGTGATGCAGGAAGAAATGGGGAACCAGCCGTCGTTGGGGTGGGGCATGGGAGCTGGGTTTTGAGTGTTGAATAGGAGTTCACCAACTGGCCAAGAGAATATGGGAACAGCGTGAGCTGAGCTGGAGGGCGTGTGGGTCCGGAGCATCTCAGCTCAATGCGATGAGAGGGTAACTGGAGATATTTCGATTTGTCATCAGCCTCTCTGACTGCCTCCCGCCCCCCATTTCTGGGTCCTTAAGACAGAGGCCTTGATGCACAGCAAGGTCATGGGTTTCTAGCAGTGGGCTGAAGAGGGGACCCCTTCACACACAGCCTGAGCAGGACCTGAGGGGTCCCCTGTGCTGGTGTGGCCCTTGAGGGGGTGGGATGACATGGGTGAGTGTGGGGTCACCTGGACGCAGAGTCAGCATCTCCTAGGGGTGGGGCTTCTACTCGGCCAGCACCTGGGTTCCATCATGGGGGGTACTGACAGGCAGGGACCCGAGCCCACCCACCCACAGGACTCCCCCTTCTCAGTGTCCTGGGCCCTCCTGAGACCCTGAGAGAGAGGGCAGGGGGTGAGAGGGAGGCCTACAGACCAGTGTGTGTGAGATCCACTCCGGCCCCCCAACCCCCGCCACCCCCGAAGAGACACAGTGAGGGCCAGGGGCCGTGGGTGCGATGGCTGGAGATGAGATGAGGTCAGCAGGGGCCCTGCCACGAGGAGGGTCCTTGAGTCAGTCAAGCTCAACGTTGTGCAGAGTCCCTGGAGACCTCAAAGCAGAGGCCTGGTGTGGTCGAGGTGGGCTTCTGAAGGATGCCTCTTGCTGCTCCGTGGAGAACGGGTGAGAAGGGGAGGAGACCCGGGCTGGGAGCACATGGCCTTGCCACTTGCATGCAGTGAGGTCCGAGCTGGGACCCGGGTCAGGGTTGAGCCCAGGAGGACCCCAGAGACCCTGCCAGCAGCTCTGAGCCCTTCCCTCCCCTGGTGATGGGAAGATGGTTGCAATGGGGCAGGGGGCGGGGGTGTGCCCCAGGTTAGGCCATATAGCAGTGAAGGTCATTTATTCATTCAACAAACACTCATAGAAAGTCTCCAGTAGATGCCATTTATCAGGCTTGCCCTCTCCTTGAGAATGGCCCAGAATGAAATGCCAGGCTCAGTCTGGGACTCTTAAGCCCAGAGCAGACACCCAGCCCTGAGCCCGGCAGACCTCGTGTCACTCTCCGTGGATGGTGATGTGAGTGCTCACCTTCCTCCCAGGGGCAGAGGCCTCCTTCCCTGGGGAAGTCAGAGTAAGCTGGAGACACAGACCTGGTCGCCTGACCAGACTCTGTAAAAAGGGCTGGGGCAGCCTTCATGCCTGGCTTGTTCCTGAGGGATCAGCAACCATTCCGATTCTAACAGGTGACAGCCCCTAGAGTTTGGGCTGAGTCTGCACCTAAAATAAACTCGGGGGGCCATGGGGTGTCTAGGAAAGTCCATGGAGCACCCCTTAACAGGCCGCGTTCTCAGCCAGGCACTAGACGCAGTTTTTGCCTTGAGGAGCTTCCCGCCCAGTGGAGCGGCAGGTTCGCAAAGACGGGCTTCTCCGTGTACAGCGTGTGCCTGACTGCCGCCCTCCAGATGCCCTGGGAGAGCAAAGGGCGGTGCAGACTGTGCTTCGGGCTGTTGGAGAACGTTTTTCCCAAGAAAGGGGCATTCCAGCTGGGCCATAAAAATGGGCAAGCAGGACATGACGGGGTGATGAGCATCAGCCTCACGCCCCCACATGCACCAGCGGATGACCGAAGAGATACAGGAGCTGTGGTTTCTGGACCTCGGGGAGCAGCTAACAGGGCGACGCGGAAGGCCAGCTCCAGCCGCCCCCAGCTTTCCTCCTGGGCCACTCGCCAAACTGGCGCAGAAAGGAGAACCTGAACAAAGGGCAGGATCTTGCATAAAAGAAATAGGCTGGGATTGGGGGCCTTTGAGGTGCGGAGCATGTTACTAAAGAGGGGCCGAGTGTAGAAGAGGACCCCCAGAAACGTGCATAGTGCCCCTTGGGTCTCTGGGTGGACACCCAGGGGACTGTGCTGGGCAAGAGGCTACAAGGCCCAGCAAAGAGTCACTGCCGGGTGTGGCGGTCATGGCGCTGGCACCTATGGGCATTCCCACCCGTCACAGTAGTGCAGCCTTGCCCGAGACCCTGGACACTCACCCAGCCGAGACTCCAGAAAGACAGCTCCTAGGGACAAGTCCAGACCCTCTCTGAGAAAGCCTCAAGACGTGAGGGGGTCAGACAGAGACCCCAGATTAAATGTCACCCAGAGCAAAACCTCACACTTTTTAAAGGGAAATAAAAGAATCCTGACTGTCAACAGCATAGCCACTGTGTGACGCCCAGCATGCAGGCGTGGGTGTGCATGCTAAGTCACGTCAGTCGTGTCTGACACTTGGTGACCCCATGGACTGGAGCCCGCCAGGCTCCTCCGTCCATGGGATTCTCCAGGCAAGAATACTGGAGTGGGTTGCCATTTCCTTCTCCAGGGGATCTTCCTGACCTAGAGATCAAACCCGAGTGTCTTGTGACATCTGAACTGGAGGCAGGTTCTTCATCACTAGCACCGCCTGGGAAGCCCGTGATGCCCAGCACAGTCAGGAGAAGGGCCAAGTGAGCTTGTTCGCAGTGCAGCGTCACTTGGCCATAAAGGAGAAGAGCTGTTGACGCATGCAGCTGGATCTTCGGAATCTTGTCTAAGCAAGAACCCAGACACAAAAGCCACATGCACGAAAGATGCCGCTGCAGGGAGTTCCAAGGCAGGCAGAGCTAATCTATAGGGTAGACGCCAGAGTGGCGGTCACCTCTGGGCAGGCCAGGGAGGGACCGACCAGATGCACGAGGGAACATGGTAAGGCGACAGAAACATCCTGTGCCTTGGCAGGGCGTTGGCTTCACCGGGTGTATTTACCCATCCAGCTCGGTGGCACTTAAGATCTGTGCCCTTCGCTACATGTAAATTGCTCTTGTTCAGTCTCTAAGTCATGTCTGCCTCTTTGTGACCCCATGGATGGCAGCACACCAGGCTCCTCTGTCCTCCACTGTCTCTCGGAGTTTGCCAAGCTCATGGCTACTGAGTTGGTGATGCCATCCAACCATCTCATCCTCTGCTGCCTCCTTCTTCTTTTCCTTCAATCTTTCCCAACATCAGGGTCTTTTCCAACGAGTCGGCTCTTTGTATCAGGTGGCCCCAAAGTATTGGAGCTTCAGCTTCAGCATCACTCCTTCTAATGAATATTCAGCATTGATTTGCTTTAGGATTGACCAGTCTGATCTCCTTGTGGTCCAAGGGACTCTCAAGAGTCTTCTCCAGCACCATAGTTTGAAAGCATCAATTCCTTGGCACGCGGTCTTCTTTATGGTCCAGCTCTCACATAGCTGATTAACAATGTTGTAATAGTTTCTGATGGACAGTGAAGGGACTCAGCCATTCACATACATGTATCCACTCTTCGCCCATCTCCCCTCCCATCCAGGCTGCCACATAACACTGACCAGAGTTCCCTGTATTATGCAGTAGGACCTTGTTGATTATCCATTTTAAATATAGCAATGTATACATATCCATCTCAGACTCCCTAACTATCCGTTCCCCTCTTCCTTCCCCACACTGGGATAATATTTCTTGATGGAGAGAGCAATTCACTTTGATCTGTGTTCATGCCACTCAAACATACTATCTGTATTAAAATAACTCTTAGAAAAATAGAATTTCACCCCAACCTGGCACACCAAGACAGCCATCCTTCCCCTCCCTGACGTGAGAAGTAATGACCAGAATTGTACCCGGGCCTGTGCTAAGCTCTTTACCTAACTCACCTCTTCAGCCCTTGCAGTAGGACTTATGAGGTGGTTATCATTCCCTCATTTCGAGGACAAGGGCTCACAGCTCGGGTTGGGTGGGAGGAGCTCTCTGCCTGCTCTCACATGGGGCAGCATGTGGCTGTCGGGTGTGAGAGTTGGGTGGGACTTGAACCCTGGTTGTTGGGGCCTTGGTAAGCTTGCTGTCCTGGCTACCCGGCACACCATGCCCCCGTGTATTTCTGTGCTTAGGTCTTAAGTCAAGGCCAGGGACAATTCGGCTATTCCAGATAAAGTGTCTCCCCACCCCTGCCATCCCCAGCACTTTCCAACGTGCCCCCTTTAATCGCCTTCAGTAGGCTTGTTTTATTAACTCGTCCTGTTTATTTTATGTGGTTATTATCTCCCTTTCTGTTGGAATACGAGTTCAGAGAAGGAAAGGCTTCGGCTTCCTCAGGCGTGTTTATTTGTTAATATACCCTGTATCGACCAACATACACTGTATGAGCAAATATAAGAGCAAATGAATGAGTCATCGAATCCTCTGCTCTCCCAGCTCATTCCCAACAGTTCATCACTTCCTGCTCTAGCGTTTCGCTTAGGCCCTTCGGTAGATTCCAGTTCTTTCTAGTATCTAGATTGTTGTCGTCCATCATAGCATCATGTTTGTGCATTTCGTAAAACTGTGGATGTGCATGTCTGGCAAATAAAGAAGTTAAAAAATACTGAGATGAAAGTGTTTACGATGCTTCTTACCGCTCTAAGACCCCGAATGCCAGCTATGTTCCCGGCTCTGTGCACACACTTTGCCTTTCTGTCTGCTTCATTGTGTCCATACCATCCTTGCCTGCTCACTCAGACTCAGAAAGGAGAATCTCTGACGTGCAAACAGCTGGGTTTTGCCAGCAAGATGTAGAAAGAGCCCCATCCAGCGACTGGCTCTGCTACAGAAGCTCTGCCATGAAGAGCTCTGCGCTTTGGGGAAAAAAGAGCCAAGAGGTCGCTGTCCCTGGAGATGAAATCTGTCTTCCTGGTAGAGATTCGAAAGACTGTGAGAAGTTGGGGGGCACCTGGGTGGGCCTTCGAGCCATGCATGGCTCTGCCATGGATCAGCTCGTGAGGCTGGGAGTGACTTCCTGTTCTGCACCTCCATCTCCACGTTGGTAGAATGGGCATCGACGGCTTCAGGGATCGGATGAGAAGATCAGGAGCGCCTGGCTGCCTGGCACACCACACGTGTCCTCCAAAGAGCAGTCTCAGTGGTCATGTTGCAAGAATCTATGATCAGACAGTGTTTCTGGGGTCGTCCCTCAGATTCTGCTGTCATGCACCCACCTACCAAATCAGGAGGTCCCTGGGCCCCTGGGAGCCAAGTCCTGAGACCGGTTGACAAGCAGTGACACGTACTGAGACTGCGGTGCCAGGGTGATATGACCCAGGACACCATTCTTCATTCACTCCCCAATGTGCCAGCATGGTTCACAGCCCTGGGGTGCCCAGGTCCCTGGAGGACACACAGGTCACCCAGAGCAGGGCAAGGAACCCCTAGCAAGCAGGGGCAGCGTGTCTCCGGGCTGTATTTTGACATCCTCAATCTCTAATCATTTCCTTGACTGAATTTACATTTATTATCGTCACGATTTGCTAAGATTTATTCCAGATGCGCAGAAATGCATCGATGTTCCAGAAGTGGTTCATTCTAACCTGAAAGTGTGGTCCAGACAGAGAATGGTGAGAAGAGTGTAGGGACATTTCACAATCATGAACCAGGGGTAAGAAGGGACCACGCCAATCCTGGGAAAGTGAATCTGTCTGGGAAATTGAACCTTGTAAGAGGGTTTTGTACAAGCCCCCAAAAAACATGAGCACGGATTCAAATATGTAAGTTCAAGTATCTGATAAATTGATTTTATCACACCAGTGAACCCCTGTTCCCAGGCCTCGGGGATTATTTGTGTGAGAGTGTCAAACAGCAGCTTGAAGCAGAAGAAGATTTCAATTCTTAAAAAAACCAAAAAATCTATAGATCTGCCCGGCAAAACAACAGAGTTTTTTGGAATAAGTGTGAAACAAGACCCGCCAGCGCCAAACTGAGAAATTTTATTAATAAAGGCTGAAATGAGACGAAAACTCCATCATTCAAGGCTGCCCTTTCTGGAGCAACAGCAGAGGAAACAAAGTTATTGCCTCTTAATGAGCCCCAGAATTAGTGCTGAATAACCCACTCCAGTATTCTTGCCTGGAGAATCCCATGGACTGAGAAGCCGGGCAGGCTACAGTCCACAGGGCCGCAAAGAGTCGGACACGACTGAGCGACTTCACTCATTCACTGCACTCAGGACATGCTGAGTCATTTCAGTAGTGTCTGACTCTTTGCGACCTTACGGACTGTAGCCCGCCCGGCTTCTCCGTCCATGGGATTCTCCAGGCACGAATGCTGGAGTGGGTTGCCATTTCCTTCTCCAGGGGATCTTCCCGATCCAAGGATTGAAACTGCATCTCTGGCATTGCAGGCGGATTCTCGACCGCTGAGCCATGAGGGAAGCCCCGATTGCTAGTACACCACCCCTTTATTCGGCGTGAAGAGTTGACCATCCATCTGTACCCTGGTCCTGTCTCACTATGGAAGGAAAAATCACAAATAATGAGACTAAGCACGACTGCTGACCTGGCATCTTTCATTCTGGGTGAATTAATGAAAACTTTAACACAGGGATTTTGAGATGTGAACAGAGATAAGACTTTACTTCTCAACATGGATACAGTAAGTAAAGGCCTTTCCTAGGATGTCAAGGGGGCTCATTCAAGTACCTTGAGGATCTGTTTAGTATTTATTTAGCATCATGATGACTCTGGGTCTGTCACTTCAGGACAGAAAAGTCATAGATGCCTTAAAAAGACCAACCATCCTGAGAACTGTTGAAAAAGGAATCGCGGATTGGACACATTGAAGACATCACATCCACAAGCTGCAGAAGGAGATGAAACATTTCCAGAATATTCCCCATGCACAGGAAACGAGCGAACTGGGAGTCCACTCACTGCTGCCTCGTGCACCAGAACGCCCCACCTTCCAGCGTCTGAGTGTCTGGCAAAGGGGTGGAGCTCATTTTCTGGGTCGCTTAGATACAGTTTGCATGTACGCTGCATATAATATATCATATATCCCAGAATCTCTCCATAACAGTGCCTCTGGCTACTTTTGACTTGAGCCTGCAAAATCATTAGAAAGAGTTGCCATGGGCTCCCTGCCACTGTCAGAGCCTGGTCGTTCTGAGCTGAGGTTTTCAAATTTAGTAGAAATAAGGAACAAGGAAAGAAAACAAATGGACAACTTAATTTCTCCATTCTTGAGAAGGTTACAGCTGCCTTCAGAGAAATTGAAAATGATTTAATCTCAGACTTACAGGAAACAGTCATTGTTATTAATTTTAAAGTGTTGCCTTTGCTTTCAGTGCTTTTAAAAAGTGGGATGATGTTCTAGAGAAAACAACTCCCCAGGTTGTTGGGGTGGCGGGTCTGCTCCCCTTTTTCCTTCCACCCCCGCCTTGGGGATCACAGCTGTGCCCTAGCTTCAGGACCAGGGAAAAGTTAAAGTGAAGTGAAAGTGTTAGTCCTTCTGTCCATGGGATTCTTTGGGCAAGAATGCTGGGATGGGTTGTGGTTCCCTTTTCTGGGGGATCTTCCCCACCCAGGGATCGAACCTGGGTCTCCCATATTGCAGGCAGATTCTGTATTGTCTGAGCCACCAGGGAAGCCCCAGGACCAGGGGGTGGGTCCCCAAATCTGGTCTTAACCAGTCCTCCCACTCCCTCCTCCCCTTGAGGCCTCGCTGGGGCCTGTGCTCCCACAGAATATAAACCCGCTTAGCTGCAGCCTTGATTGGGGTCCCCACAACAGGTCAGTCCACAGCTGAGTCCCAGTCACTGGCCCTTGCAGCTGCCCTCTTGGGCGAGTGGGACAAGGACCGGGGGCTGGCCCCTTCGGTGCATCTGACTCTAAAATTGGCTTATTGTGTTCACACTGGCTGAACCAGCCGGTTAGGCCTCGACCCGTGTGCAGTGTGCTTCTGAAAAGCCCCTTGCCCCACCACAGGATCCCGTGTGTTCAGTGTACAGTGTTCTAGAAAAAATATAAACAGAGCCACACTCCCTGAGACTAAATCAAAGACTTGAGGGGTTTTTGCTTTTGGTGCGAATGCAAAAACTTGAGAGGTTTTTGCTTTAGAACAGACTCCTGTCTAAAGGCCAGAAGGGGCAGAGTCATCTTTACAGGGTGCCCTCACATAATACATTTAAATACATTTAAAAATGATTAAAAGTAAACGTTAAGTAGTTCATTGAACAGTGAGCTGAGAGCTGGTCTATGGATGTTGAGGGTAGACAGTGCCCGCAGCTGAGAAATGCCCACTTCCTGGTTCTCAGGGTTCCCATCGTCACTGCCTGAGCTGAAAACCCCAAGGGCTTCCCATTTCCCTTCTAATTAAGTGAAACCTCCTCCCCTGGTCTGCATCACCTGCTTCCTCTGCCAGGATGTTCTGGCCCTTTCTTCACATGGCCAGCTCCTTACCATGCCCTTCTTAGCTGGCATATGCCCACCCTAAGTCAACTTCCCAGACATTCTTGATGACACACAGGGCACCTGGAACGCTCCAAAACCTCCATCCACCCTCGGCTTCTTCCCCAAAAGATTTGAGGCAGCACACAAATTCTATTTCCTGGTCCCTACGGTGCCCCAAGCATAAGGTACTCCACTGATCTTATAGTAGTTTTTCAGGAAACTTACAAACACAAATTCTGTTGTTGTTGTTCAGTCGTTAAGTTGTGTCCGACTCTTAGTGACCCCATGGACTGCAGCACCACAAGCTCCTCTGTCCTCCAATATCTCCTGGAGTTTGCTCATCTTCATGTGCATTGAGTCAGCAATGCTATCTAATCAACTCATCCCCTGCTGCCCCCTTCTTTTGCCATCCATCTTTCCGAGCATCAGGGTCTTTTCCAATCTCAACACCAAACATGATGCAAGATTTGTAAAAAACAAAAACAAAAAACAAAACTCACTGACAAGTGCATACCCTACCCACACCATCCTATCTCAATTTTTAAAATTTTCTCTGCTTACCACCATCAAAATAGGAGTCTAAAATTTCTTCTGAATCATGCTTGGCTGTCTGGGTGACTCATCATAGCACACTGTTGCTTCCCAAATCCTTGTGGGAAGGATTTCCCACACTGTCAGGATGAGTGGTATAAGTCTGCACTGTGCCCAGGAATTCTGGACTTTGGAGTGGGAATAGTTTCATTTCCCCACTTAATTGAATGACTTCACTAGGAGATGAAGCAGAGTCTTCTGAAAGGCAGCTGGAAGCTACAGACACAAGGATATGTTGTTCCCGAGTGATCTTCTTTTGACAGGTGAATTGGTCACCAGAACCTCTCCAAGTCTTGGAACCCTGGACCTTCCTCTGAGAGATTTGGAAGTGTCCTCTGTCTTTAATGTGTTGGCAGGCGTGTGACAAGCATGGAAATTATACACAGAATTAACTTTCAGGCTTTTTGTCTGTTATTGCAGCTCAGGGATAAATTCACAGAATTGGAAGGGTATGTTTGGAATGGTGTGATGCCAAATATATTCTAAGAAGCAACTGCCAAGTTCATTTTGGGGGGAGAGTGGGAGAAGTTGCTCAAAGACAGAGCTGAACATGGTCTTGAACAATGAAAACCCAAGTGCTTCTCTAGGTCCATGGGCATGCCAATTCAGACAGACAGGCTGTGAGTACAAAGATACAGAGAGAGGTTAGACTACCATTCCAGAATCTTCACTCCCTGCCCACCTCTGTGCCTGAAGATGCTTCTCCGTCTCACTGATGCCAAGCTGACCATGTGACTTGCTTTAACTCTGCGGTGAGGGATCCTCTTTCTCTGCTCCTTGACCGGATGCTTAGCTGTGGGACTGTTTTGCTCCACAGGATGTTAGTGGATGTGTTAGCCTACAGCAAAGGCTTGGATGTGCTTATGAAGTGTGTTACCATCTGGGCCTTCTGTCCTCCCACGAGCAGAGCCTCCTGGTGAGTGACTGCTGCCTCTTTAGCTTACATTCCTCAGTGAACACCAGAGGGGCACACCTGCATTCAACATGCAGCTTAGGGTCAAGCCCAGACCAACTATTATCAGCTGATCTCCCACCAATCACAGGCACATGGGAGAAAATAAAATGATTAGTGTTTAAACCATTGAGTTTTGGAGTAGTTTGTCATGCAGCATTATTATGACTATCGCTGACTGATACAAATACTGACATGGTTTCAAATAAAAATCTCAAATTAAAAGACACAGAAGAAACCCACCAGTGTGCAGGCATTGACTTGCGGTTGACTATGAGCCAGGTGGACAACTCTGCATTAGGCTTTATTTCATTCATGATCTTTTTCAGGCAATATGGAGGAACCAGCTAGAAGGGAACTTTTGCTTTTAAAGCTTCATCATCTCATCCTGTTGTAGTGCTGGGATTTATAGTAAGAAATATATATTTGGTCTTCACATCACTTCCTGGCACAGAGCTCCTAAAACCCCTGGTGTTTCCTAAGCGATAAGAAAGACGAAAGCAAAAAGAGTGTCTTTTGCTATTCATTAGAATATTAATAATAGACATGAGTTTGAGTAAACTCCAGGAGTTGGTGATGGACAGGGATGGATGGTGTGTGGCAGTCCATGGGGTCGCAAAGAGTCGGACATGACCAAGCCACTGAACTGAACTGAATTGAACTGCCTGGAGGACCCTGCCCCTATGCTTGACTGTGAACTAAAGTGCCTTTGTTCCGCTCCTGGAGAAATAGCTTGTCGCTGCTCATCTGTGAACAGACAAGATTAACACACTCCTGAAGGCTGGCCATCCCCTTGGAGATGCTTTGCGAGACTGAAGGACCTTTCACTTTACTTCCCCACTGCCCCTCCCTCTCTGCTCTGCCTTGTGGCTTTAGCTCCTCGCTGCTTCTTTCCCTCTGATCTATAAAAGAACCTGGCATCCAGGCCCCAATAAGACGGTTATTTTGAGGCACTAGCCTGCCATCTTCTCGGTCTGCTGGCTCCCCGATTAAAGTCTTCCTTCCCTCAACACCTCGTTTCTTGGATTCAGTGGCCTGTTGTGCAGTGAGCAGGGTGAGCTTGGACTCAGTAACATAATGAAGCCCCATAAAAATCCCCACAGTATGGGCTTCTGAGAACTTCCAGGTGGCTGAACACATGGAGGCGTTGGGAGGGTGGTGTCCTTGTTACCAGTTCCAAGCTCGCCATGCTCACTGCATGACAGGCCAGTGAATCCGAGAGGGGGTGTTGAGGCAAAAAAGACTTCAATCAGGGAGCCGGCAGACCGAGAAGATGGCAGGCTAGCGCCTCAAAATAACCGTCTTATTGGGGCCTGGATGCCAGGTTCTTTTATAGATCAGAGGGAAAGAAGCAGCGAGGAGCTAAAGTCACAAGGCAGAGCAGAGAGGGAGGGGCAGCGGGGAAGCAAAGTGAAAGGTCCTTCAGTCTCGCAAAGCATCTCCGATGGGATGGCCAGCCTTCGGAAGGTGTGTGTTAATCTCGTCTATTCACAGATGGGCAGGGACAAATTATCTCTCCAGGAGCTGAACAAAGGCACTTTAGTTTACAGTCAAGCAGAGGGGCAGACCCTGATGCTAGGAAAGATTGAAGGCAGGAGGAGAAGGGGACGACAGAGGATGAGATGGTTGGATGGCATCACTGACTTAATGGACATGAGTTTGAGTAAACTCCGGGAGTTGCTGATGGACAGGGAGGCCTGGCGTCCTGCAGTCCATGGGGTTGCAAAGAGTCGGACACAACTGAGCGACTAAACTGAACTGAACTGAGACAGGCAGGGTCCTCCAGGGACACCACCGAGTATGATTATAATAATAAAAGCAGTGAAAAGCAAGTCAAAGAAACAGTTTCCAACATGGAGTCAGAATTGGCTTCCTCCTGCAACATCCTGAGAGGGCATAGGTGTTCTGTGTCCCTTCATCCACCTCGGCCTGTGCATCTCTGCTGTCTGTCTGCTCCTGAGGTGTGTCCTTTATAGTAAACTGGTGATCTAGGCTGCTGTCTATGGGGTCGCACAGAGTCGGACATGACTGAAGTGACTTAGCAGTAGCAGCAGCAGAGATCTAGGAAGTAAACTGCTTTCTGAGTCTTGTGAGCCCTTCCAACAAATGACTGCACCTGAGGAAGGAGTTCCACCCTTATGGCAGAAAGCGAAGAAGAACTAAAGAGCCTCTTGACGAAAGTGAAAGAGGAGAGTGAAAGAATTGCCTTACAACTCAACATTCAGAAAACTAAGATCATGGCATCCGGTCCCAGCATTTCATGGCAAATAGATGGGAAAACAATGGAAACAGTGACAGACTTTATTTTGGGGGGCTCCAAAATTGCTGCAGATGGTGACTGTAGCCATGAAATTAAAAGATGCTTGTCCCTTGGAAGAAAAGCTATGACCAACCTAGACAGCATATTAAAAAGCAGAGACATTACTTTGCCGACAAAGGTCCATCTAGTCAAGGCTATGGTTTTTCCAGTAGTCGTGTTATAGATGTGAGAGTTGGACTATAAATAAAGCTGAGCGCCGAAGAATTGATGCTTTTGAATTGTGGTGTTGAAGATTCTTGAGAGTCCCTCGGACTGCAAGGAGATCCAACCAGTCCATCCTAAAGGAAATCAGTCCTGAATATTCAGTGGAAGGACCGATGCTGAAGCTGAAGCTCCAATAATCTGGCCACCTGATGCGAAGAACTGACTGGTTTGAAAAGACCCCAATGGTGGGAAAGATTGAAGGCAGGAGGAGAAGGGGATGACAGAGGACAAGATGGTTGGATGGTATCACCGACTCAATGGATGGGAATTTGAGCAAGCTCCAGGAGCTGGTGAGGGACAGGGATGGATGGCATGTGCCAGTCCATGGGGTCGCAAAGGGTCGGACACGACTGAGCAACTGAACTGAACTGAACTGAGGAAGGAGTCATGGGAACCTCTAACTTAAATCGAGTCAGAGGCATAGGTAGGTGACAGCCTGAGACACGGGACTAAGCATCTCGAGGGCAGGGGCAGTCTTATGGGACTGAGCCCTTAACATGTGGGGTCTTGCTGATTCTGGGTAGAGTGTCAGAAAACAGAAGTGTTAGTTGCTCGGTTGTGTCTGACTCTTTGTGACCCCAAGGACTGTAGCCTGCCAGGTTTCTCTGTCCATGGGATTCTCCAAGCAAGAACACTGGAGTGGGTAGCCATTCCCTTCTCAGTGTCAGAACTGGGTAAATTCTGGTGCACCCAGCCAGTGTCAACAGAGAACTGGAAAACTGCTTGGTGTGGAGAGAAAACCCCACACGTCTGGAGGCCAGGGTATCAAGAGGCATAGAAGGAAGCAAAGTTTCCCTTAGTAGAATGCTGAGAAGAAAAACAGAACGTTTTTACTTTCATTCATCAAAAAAAGAAAAAGAGAGTGACCTCCCGCAGTCCAGTGGTTAGACCTCCCCTTCCACGGCAGGGGGTGTGGGTTCCATCCCTGGTCAAGGAACTAAGATCCCACATGACACACGGTGCAGCCAAAAACAATGTCTTTTTAAATTAAAGAGAAGTCAAGTGTGCATATTTAGGTTCAAAGTTAAATGTTTGTGGTGCTACCAATGTCCACAGACGAACTAGGTGACAAGGATGGGCTGGGGTCACACCACTGCAACCAGCTCACCTCTGGAATCATCGGGTTTTAACATGGAGAGTCCTGCACCCCAGGACCCTGGAGTCCTGGAGAAAGTGAGGCAGTGGTCACTCTACGCCCCACCCTAAGCCTGGGGGTGGGGCAGATCGTTGACACCGGTTATAGGAAGAATTCACTCATTTCAGAAACACTCACACTTTGAAAGATTTCCTGTGTCAGGGTGATAGAAGCATTGTGCTTACCGTAAACAAGACAAAAGCAGATGAAGACATGAGGGTGGAGATGAAGACGCTGGAGGTGGTCTGTGAAACACCACTCTCTTTCTTACCCTCCTTCAAACCCGCTAGCATGGCAATGAAAAATGTGGATTTGAAGAGGTATTAATTCAGGAGGACAAAGAGAAAGGGAGAAGAAATGATGGAAATAAGATCTGGGAGGCAGGAAGGAAAACGGACGCATGCATATTGATCTCATCACAATCACATGAAGGAGAGGAGCAGACAGAGCTTGTGTTACGTGTGAGTGTGTATGTGTCTATGTGTATCTGCGTACATGTGTGTATGCATGTGCATGCATGGGTGTGCACGCGTGTATATATGCATGTGTGTGCATGTGTGTGTGTGCGCGCGCAATGCATATGTGTGTTTGTGTGTGCACCATGCATGTGTGTGTGAGGTGGGGAGGGAGGTGGGGAGAGGGAGAAAGGAGATTGCGTGGGGTGTGCCTCCGTGACAGGGAACTTCATCACCATCTTCCAGGATGGGAAGTTGATAGCTAATGCCTAAATCTAAGTACTGTCATCAATAATGATCAAACGGTGTCATTTATAGATTTAAAGGCAAATGTAAAGGAATGAGGCAGGAGTCCACATCTTGGGGAAGTGGGAATCGGGGGTCTGGCAACGATTGTTGTGTTGAGGAAGAAATCATTGCGCAAAGACTTGATTCTCGAATCTATGTTCAGGTAAAGCTTAGATAAAAACAAAAGCATTGAGCAGAGGACCACGCAGGAACACTCAGAGATGGTGCGAGAATATTGTCATCCACTGTGGACTGAACTTCTGTTTTCTGGACTGCTAGTATAAAATTCATATTGTATGGCAAGACAAGAACAATTTAAACACAAAAAATGTCTCTGGTCTTCGGCCTTCTCTCACCCCCTTACTTGCACTGTGAACCTGCGTTAGGCACCAACCAAACCCTCCCACAAGGCGTCCCTGGTGGCTCAGACGGCAAAGCGTCTGCCTGCAATAGGGGAGACTCGGGTTCAGTCCCTGGGTTGGGAAGATCCCCTGGAGAAGGGAGTGGCAACCCACTGCAGTGCTCTTTCCTGGAAAATTCCACGGACTGAGGAGCCTGGTAGGCTACAGTCCATGGCGTCACAAAGAGTCGGACCTGACTAAGTGACTTTACTTCCCTTGCTGGAGGGTCTGTTCACTAGTGAGCGCCTGAAACCCTACCACGGGCGGAAATACCTGCTCCACTGTGAAGAGCCACGTTCTCTCAGTGTCAACACAACTCATTAAAGACAACATTCCTGCTCGATCTTGAAAGGGGCCATGATGACGTGTAGATCTGGGTCGTGTCAACTGTCAATCATGCGTCATCTAACATAGTCTCCGTCTTAAACCCTGCATGACTCTGTCTGGACTCCTAAGGGCAGAGCAGGTCTCAGAGTTTTCTGAGATGTTGTTCCTGGGTTATCATCCTCGATTTGGCTTGAATAATATTTTCATTTCTTCCTTAGATCTACTGACTAATTTTTTGTTGACATTAATGAAGTTGAACATTTCTTTATTTGCTGGCACTTCTGGTTTTCTCCATTTAAAGACTGCCTCTTTACCATCTTTCCTCATTTTTCTGTTGAATGATTTTCTTTTTCTTATTGAGTGGTGGGTATTCTCCATACATTCTGGATACTAATCTTTCCTGCTTATAACTTAAGCAATGATCTTCTCTCATCTTCACTCTCTCTCGACTTCATGTTGTGTGTGTGTGTGTGTGAATGCGGTATGTGTGTCTGTGAGTGTGAAGGAGTGTAACATTTCAATGAACTGAATTTATCAATCACTTCCCTGTAATGCCTCATTTAGCAGAAACTCCCTAAATGGCCAAAATAATGTATTTCTACATTTTCTTCTAAAGGTTTCAGAACTTTGCTACACCCTTTTAAATCTTTTAATCTATATACAATTGATTTTTGCACATTGTCTAGAAATAAATATGCCACAGCCTTCAATACAGCAGAGTAAAGCAGAAAAAGTTAATCAACTGGAAGGGAACCTGAAAAAATTGTCCTGAACATGGTGCAGTGGGGAAGAGTGAGGCAAATGCGAAGGAGCCTGAGACAGGCAGAAAATGGACCAAAATCACAGATGGGGAAGGAGTAACAGCCTGAGCGCTGTGTTCCAGAAGAGTAGTCTGTCTGGCTGAGCAGTCTTTGAGATGTTTATTGACAGGTTTGCAGAACTAATGTGAGACATCAATCCTTGAAATCAGGAAACCCAATCAATTCCAAACAGAAGGGATAAGGGAAATTCTCAGGCCAAGTGGGAACACAGCAGGGAGGGGGAGAAGCAGGGAGGGAGCAGGGTCGATGAGAAGAAAGGCTGGTTCTCAGGAGCACAAATCGTGGTCTGAAGACAGTGGGGGAATACCTCCATCATGAAGGAGGAAAGGGACTCTCTCTCCAGCAAAAATGCCTCTTATGAATAAAGGCAAAATAAAGACATCTTTGAACATTTAAAAAACTGCAAGGATTAGCACCCCCTGGAGCTTCACTAGAGAGAATTCAAGTTGAAGAAAGTGCTTTTCAATGGAAGGCGATATGAATAAGAAAGAATGATGAGCCAAGATGGTGTGGAATATTTGGGCAAATCTAAACAAAACTGATTATACAGAAAAACAGCATTTCATGGGGTTGCAAATTTTGTACAGGTTTATATTATCCCTCAATAATATAGATCAGGAGAGGAATGATTGATCACAGTTAAAATGGTTTAGTTTCTTGTGCAGTTTAGAAAAGAGTAAAGATTGTGATAAATCTCAAAATTCCTTGTTAAAATTACTAGGGTAGTGACTGAAGGAATAAAAAAAGGAATATTACCTCCAAATTAATAGAGGGAGAAAATGGAAAGAGGAAAAATGACTTAATCTAAGAGAAATGAAGAAAAGATAGAAAAAGGCAGAATTGGTGAGACAGTTGGAAAACATCAGGGTTTGATCCCTGGGTAGGGAAGATCTCCTGGAGGAGGAAATGCAACCCACTTCAATATTCTTGTCTGCAGAATTCCGTGGACAGAGGAGCCTGGTGGGCTACAATCCACGGGGTCACAAAAGGGTCAGACACAATTGAGCATGCATGCACGCATACCTAAGATGTAAGGGCATTAAAAAATGGAATACCACTCATAAAAGAAAGCTTTAATTATGTTGACACCAGACCAATTTATTTCAATGTAAAACATTTTGCCTGAGATTAAAGGTGCTGCTCATAATGATAAACAACTCAATTAACTAGGAATATGTAAGAATGAAAATTTTGTATGTACCTAATAGTAGAGCAACTCAACATACAAAAGTGACAATTGACAGGACTACAAAGAGACAAATCCACCCGTCTGGAGAATTTTAGGAGACTTGTCTCAGCAATTGTTAGATTAAGCAGAGGAAAATTGAGGGAAAACAGAGAATAGCTAAATAATAAAATCACTGAACAGTCTACTTATCTGGAGAGATGGCAGAGTAGAGGACGTGTGCTCATCTTCTCCTGTGAGAACTCCAAAACTCTCACATCACTTTGCTGGCAAAGGTCCATCTAGCCAAAGCTATGGTTTTTCCTGTGGTCATGTATGGATGGGAGAGTTGGACCATAAAGAAAGCTGAGTGCCAAAGAATGGATGCTTTTGAACTGTGGTGTTGGAGAAGATTCTTGAGAGTCCCTTTGACAGCAAGGAGATCAAATCAGGCCATCCTAAAGGAGATCAGTCCTGAATACTCTTTGGAAGGAATGATGCTGAAGCTGAAGCTCCAGTACTTGGGCCACCTGATGTGAAGAACTGACCCTTTATAAAAGATGCTGATTCTGGGAAAGATTGAAGGCAGGAGGAGAAGGGGATGACAGAGGATGAGATGGTTGGATGGCATCACCGAATCAATGGACATGAGTCTGGGCAAGCTCTGAGAGTTGGTGATGGACAGGGAGGCCTGGCGTGCTGCAGTCCATTGGGTCACAGAGTCAGACATGACTGAGCAACTGAACTGACTGACTGAAACTTAATCTAAAATGCACATGTGTTTGTGTATTCCAACACCAGACAACTGTCAAAGTCAAGTTCTTTCAAACACACATGGGCATTTACGAAAACAGGCCACAAACCGGATCTGCCTGTGATCAGAATACCTTCAAGTTGGAGTAAATAGCACTTGTCCTTTTAGAAGGAAAACCCAAAAAAAGATGTCCTTTTCATTACAGGGGACTGGAGTGCAAAAGCAGGAAGTCAAGAAACACCTGGAGTAACAGGCAAATTTGGCCTTGGAATGGAGAATGAAGCAGGGCAAAGACTAATAGAGTTTTGCCAAGAAAATGCACTGGTCATAGCAAACACCCTCTTCCAACAACACAAGAGAAGACTCTACACATGGACATCACCAGATGGTCAACACCAACATCAGATTGATTATATTCTTTGCAGCCAAAGATGGAGAGGGTCTATACAGTCAACAAAAACAAGACCGGGAGCTGACTGTGGCTCAGATCATGAACTCCTTATTACCCAATTCATACTGAAATTGAAGAAAATAGGGAAAACCACTAGACCATTCAGGTATGACTGAAATCAAATCCCTTATGATTATACAGTGGAAGTGAGAAATAGATTTAAGGGCCTAGATCTGATAGATAGAGTGCCTGATGAACTATGGAATGAGGTTCGGGACATTGTACAGGAGACAGGGAGCAAGACCATCCCCATGGAAAAGAAATGCAAAAAAGCAAAATGGCTGTTTGGGGAGGCCTTACAAATAGCTGTGAAAAGAAGAGAGGTGAAAAGCAAAGGAGAAAAGGAAAGATATAAGCATCTGAATGCAGAGTTCCAAAGAAGAGCAAGAAGAGATAAGAAAGCCTTCTTCAGCAATCAATGCAAAGAAATAGAGGAAAACAACAGAATGGGAAAGACTAGAGATCTCTTCAAGAAAATTAGAGATACCAAGGGAACATTTCATGCAAAGATGGGATCGATAAAGGACAGAAATGGTCTAGACCTAACAGAAGCAGAAGATATTAAGACAAGGTGGCAAGAATACACAGAAGAACTGTACAAAAAAGATCTTCATGACCCAGATAATCATGACGATGTGATCACTCATCTAGAGCCAGACATCTTGGAATGTGAAGTCAAGTGGGCCTTAGAAAGCATCACTATGAACAAAGCTAGTGGAGGTGATGGAATTCCAGTTGAGCTGTTTCAAATCCTGAAAGATGATGCTGTGAAAGTGCTGCACTCAATATGCCAGCAAATTGGGAAAACTCAGCAGTGGCTCCAGGACTGGAAAAGGTCAGTTTTCATTCCAATCCCAAAGAAAGGCAATGCCAAAGAATGCTCAAACTACCACACAATTGCACTCATCTCACATGCTAGTAAAGTAATGCTCAAAATTCTCCAAGCCAGGCTTCAGCAATATGTGAACCGTGAACTCCCTGATGTTCAAGCTGGTTTTAGAAAAGGCAGAGGAACCAGAGATCAAATTGCCAACATCTGCTGGATCATGGAAAAAGCAAGAGAGTTCCAGAAAAACATCTATTTCTGCTTTATTGACTATGCCAAAACCTTTGACTATGTGGATCACAATAAACTATGGAAAATTCTTGAAGAGATGGGAATATCAGACCACCTAACCTGCCTCTTGAGAAATCTGTATGCAGGTCAGGAAGCAACAGTTAGAACTGGACATGGAACAACAGACTGGTTCCAAATAGGAAAAGGAGTACGTCAAGGCTGTATATTGTCACCCTGCTTATTTAACTTCTATGCAGAGTACATCATGAGAAACGCCCGACTGGAAGAAACACAGCTGGAATCAAGATTGCCGGGAGAAATATCAATCACCTCAGATATGCAGATGACATCACCCTTATGGCAGAAAGTGAAGAGGAGGTAAAAAAGTGAAACAGGAGAGTGAAAAAGCTGGCTTAAAGCTCAACATTCAGAAAACGAAGATCATGGCATCCAGTCCCATCACTTCATGGGAAATAGATGGGGAAACAGTGGAAACAGTGTCAGACTTTATTTTTTGGGGCTCCAAAATCACTGCAGATGGTGACTGCAGCCATTAAATTAAAAGACGCTTACTCCTTGGAAGAAAAGTGATGACCAACCTAGATAGCATATTCAAAAGCAGAGACATTACTTTGCCGACTAAGGTCCGTCTAGTCAAGGCTATGGTTTTTCCTGTGGTCATGTATGGATGTGAGAGTTGGACTGTGAAGAAGGCTGAGCACCGGAGAATTGATGCTTTTGAACTGTGGTGTTGGAGAAGACTCTTGAGAGTCCTTTGGACTGCAAGGAGATCCAACCAGTCCATTCTGAAGGAGATCAGCCCTTGGATTTCTTTGGAAGGAATGATGCTAAAGCTGAAGCCCTAGTACTTTGGCCACCTCATGCGAATAGTTGACTCATTGGAAAAGACTCTGATGCTGGGAGGGATTGGGGGCAGGAGGAGAAGGGGACGACCGAGGATGAGATGGCTGGATGGCATCACGGACTCGATGGACGTGAGTCTGAGTGAACTGCGGGAGTTGGTGATGAACAGGGAGGCCTGGCGTGCTGTGATTCATGGGGTCGCAAAGAGTCGGACACGACTGAGCGACTGAACTGAACTGAACTGTCCGTGAAATTTGAAGGCAGGGCTTTAGCTTGTCCATTTTCGCCTTTCCGGATTCATGCCAAATTGTTTCCTGAAGGGACTGGTATCAGCCTGAATCTAAGCAGAAAACAAAAGACACACTCATTCCAGGTAAATGAGGAGAGTTTGATAATGGAGATTTATAACAGCGTCCTGAGGAAAAGGCATGTTTTCTTTAAATGAAAAAGCCAGTGGAGCATAGAGGTACCCGGGATTTGTTGCAGTGAATGCATTCTACTTAGTTGCATCCGAATGACCCCTGATATTTTATCCATCAGATAGAGGTTGTAGCTGTCAGCCCTGAGAAATATTTTTATATACACCATCAGAGAAATTGGGCTATACGTTTTTTGGTGACAAAGTTAGTACTAAATAGAAAAAGAGCCTTCAGACTCCTGGGGTTTCCTTTCTGAGTTTTCTGCAGTCAGTAATCTGACCCTTTAAATGTTCAGGGGTAAAGAATCTGCCTGCTAATGCAGGAAACGCTGGTTCAATCCCTGGGTCTGGAAGATGCCCTGGAGAAGGAAATGGCAACCCACTCCAGTATTCTTGCCTGAAAAATCCCACGGATAGAAGAGCTAGGTGGGCTACAGTCCATGGGGTCCCAAAGAGTCAAACACGCCTGAACATAAAGCTCACCTCAACATCAACATAGAAAACCCAATTTGTACATCATCCTAGGGCCTTAGAAAGGGATTGAACTTTCTGTAAATGAGTTTTCTAATTTTTTGTTACACTGTGTTCAAAGCTGTTGGAGATCTTTAATCAAAGTATTCATTAAATGCGTGCCAAGAATCTTTGAGCTTTGAAGCTTTAGCAAATTGTAATTATTAGAATCAACACTTGCCAATGGGAAAATGCTGCAATTCAGCTCTACAAAAGCAAGGGAGGAGCTGAAGGAATTTGGTGCTGAGTGTTCCAACGGTGTTCAAGTTTAGATTTTCACACCCCATGATTGTTTTTGGAATATCTCAACATGTGGGAAGAATCATTTGGTGAGATTCCTAGTTTTAATTGGATAAATTTATAGTCTGTACTGGAATGGGAGAAACTCAAGAAGGCCTACAATTTTGTAGCCTTTAAATTTGATGAACTACTCAAAAGGATAATAAACAAATTTTGAGGGGGACATGTTTTGGCTTATGAAAATATTTGTCACAAAATGGCAGCCTGTTCTGTCAAAACTGAGTCAAAATGACAACCCATGGAGGTATTCGAGCTGGAATATTTATACATTCCAGTCAAAAAATAGAATTGAGAATATCCTCCATTTACAAGAGTTTTTCTGAGCCTACGTCGTACATTCGCACCTACAGGAAGATGATTTTCTCCATTAAAATCTAGTCTACAAAGAAGGAAAAGACCCTGATGCTGGGAAAGATTGAAGGCAAAAAAAGAAGGGGGCAGCAGAGGATGAGATGGTTAGATGGAATCACCAACTCAATGGACACAAATCTGAGCAAACTACGGGAGATAGAGGAGGGCGGAGGAGCCTGGCATGCTCCAGTCCATGGGGTCACAAAGACTCGGACACGGCTCAATGACTGGACATCAACAGCAAAGAAGCTACTTGAAAATGTCAACAGATTTAAATTTATCATTACAAAATGCAACTTTGAGTAAGATTGCAAGCAACTTTATCACAAAACAAAGAATGATAAGACCATATTGGGGGGCAAAAAAGGAGCCTCTTCAGAAAAACGTCAGTGATGTGGCCATAGTTAGAGACGGCATAATAAACATTGGGCCATAAGTAGTGTTTCAGAAAGTGCATTCATTTAAGGATCTTCATCAAATTGTTTAGCTCTCAAGAGCATCCCAGTTTGAATGGTGATGCTGCCCATGAGCAGACTTTGACATGGTGGCCTCACCTCCTGCTCTCTGAAGCCAGTTCCTGGCTTCTGAGTTCCACGGCTTCATTCTTCCCTTCTGGCCACTCCAGCAGGTCCTTCTCATTTCTTGCACCTGTAAATCATGCCCTGCACAGCCTTTGACCCTTTGCTCATTTTTGTTTACACTCTCTTCCTAGTCTTAAACACTCTATGTAAATAACTTTCCGAGAGACCTTTCCCCCAGGAACTCCAAGATCACATTCAGGGCCAGCTGGACATTCTACTAGAAGGTACAGAAAAGGTCCCCTCAACTCTCAGTGATGTCCTCCCCAGCAAAACCCCTTCACACGCATTTATAATAAATAATAGAGACAGACGCACACATCCTTTACTCTGCTCCCCCAACAGTAGCAACTTGCAAACCCACGATGCGACATCACAATCAGGACACGGACCTTGAGAGAGTCAAGATACAGAAGATGGGCACACCCACTTCCCTTCCACCCCAATGCCTCCTTACAAATTTACTTTCCTGAGATGAATGTCTGCCATGCAACCTCTGGGTTGTACAGTTGTTGAGCTCTCAGTTTTGAAAAGAAACTGTCACACTGATTTCCAGTGTGGCTGGACCACTTTGCATTCCCATCAGGAATGTACCCAGTTTCCCGGCATCCTCACTGGCATTTGGCATTGTCTTTATTTTTTATTCTAGCCATACACACATGTGTGTAGTGGAATCTCTTTGTGGTTTTAATTTTCATTTCCTTAGTGGCTAATGATGGTAAATATTTTTTCACGGGTTTATCTGCCATCTGTATAGCCTCTTGGGTGAGATGCCTCTTCATCCAATTTAGCTCATTTTCTAATTAGGTCGTTTGTTGTTTTACTGTCGGGTTTTGAGAAGTCTTTATATATTTTAGATACTAGTCTTTTGTAGACCATCTTCTCCCAATTTCGAGCTTATATTTTCATATTCTTAACAGAGTCTTTCACAGAGCATAATTTTAAATTTTAATGAGGCCCAGTTTATCAATTTGTCCTTTTATGAATCAAGCTTTTGTTGTCAAATCTAAGATTTCTTTGCCTTACTCTACACTATAAAGACTTCATCTACTTAAAGTTTTATAGTTTTATATTTTAATTTGTCTGTGTTCCATTTCAAGATAATTTGTGTTGAAGATGTGAGACTTAGATTAAGTTTCTTTCTTTTTATTTATTTATTTTTAAATATAAATTTATTTTAATTGGAGGTTAATTACTTTACAATATTGTATTGATTTTGCCATACATCAGCATGAATCCACCACAGATATACACGTGTTCCCCATCCTGAACCCCCCTCCCTCCTCCCTCCCCGTACCATCCCTCTGGGTCGTCTCAGTGCACCAGCCCCAAGCATCCAGCATCATGCATCGAACCTGGACTGGCGATTTGTTTCGTATACGATATTATACATGTTCCAATGCCATTCTCCCAAATCATCCCACCCTCTCCCTCTCCCACAGAGTCCAAAAGACTGATCTATACATCTGTGTCTCTTTTGCTGTCTTGCATACAGGGTTATCGTTACCATCTTTCTAAATTCCATTTATATGCGTTAGCATACTGTACTGGTGTTTCTCCTTCTGGTTACAATGAGTGTTCAATTACTCTATCACTATTTGTTGAAAAGGCTGTCTTTCCTCCATTGGGTTGCTTCTGCATCTTTGTCAAAAATCATTTGGACATATTTTTAAGAGTCTGTTTCCGGATTCTCAGTTCTATTCCATTGATCTATGTGTCTACTCCTCCACCACGATAATACAGTCTTAATTACTGCAGTTACACTATGTCTTAAAATCAGGTAGACTGATATCTTTCAGTTTATTATTTTTCAAAATTGTTTTAGCTATTTCCTTCAGTGAGTTCCTTTGCCTTTCCATATATATTTTAAAATAGCCTATATATCTATAAAAAATCTTCCTTGGGCTTTGATAAATACTGTGTTAAACCTGCAAATCAACTGGGGAGACTCAACATCTTTACTGCGTTGATTTTTCTAAATCATTTCCTAGTGTGTCTCTTTCTCTGTTTATATCTTTAAAATGTTCTTTTATCACTGTTTTGCTCCTTTCCGCAAACAAAACCTGTATGCAAACAAAACCTGTACTTATCTTGTTAGACATACACCCGCATATTTTTTGTGATTGCATGTAGTATTGTATTTTATTTTACTGTCCTTGTGTCCATTGCTCATATAAAATACAATTGATTTTTGTATATTCACTTTGTATCTTGTGACCTTGCTGAATTCACTTGTTTTTCTAAGAGGTGGTTATTGTTGCTTTTGTTAAATGCTTTAGCATTTTCTATGTAGACAATCACGCCAACTGCAAGTAAAGACAGTTTTATTTCTTCCTTTCCAATCTGAATGTCTTTTATTTTCTTTTTTCCCCTCTCCTCATTTCTCCAGCTTGAACTCCCAGCACTTTGTTGAATAAAAATAGTGAGAGGGAACATCCTGGCTCTGTTCCCATTCCTGAGGGAAAAGCTCTCAGTCTTGAACATTAAGTCTAAAATTAGCTATTGAGTTTTTGTAGAAATTCTCTATCAAGTTGAGGAAGTTCCCCTCTGTGTTCATTTTTCTTTGAGTTTTGATCATGAATGTCAGTTGGTTCTTTTTTTTAATAGATATAATTCACACACTATAAAATTCCCTTCCAGAGGACTTCCCTGGTGGTCCAATGATAATGAGTATGCCTTGCAGTGCAGGGGACGTGGGTTTGATCCCTGGTTGGGGAAACAAGATCCCTCATGCTGTGGAGCAACCAAGCCCGTGTGTTACACCTACATGTGCTCTGGAGCCCATGCAACAAATAATTCGTGCATAGCATGAGAAAGATCCCGCATGATGAAACAAAGATCCCAGCTAAGACCCAACACAGTCAAATAAATAAAAATTTAAAACCAAACGAAAAACTCCTTTAAAAAGTATATCATTTAGTGGGTTTCAGTATACTCACAAGGTTGTGCAATCATCAACATTGACTCCAGAGCCTTTTCATCACCCCACAAAAGAAATTCTGTCCCCACCAGCGGTCACTGCTATTTTTCTTCTCCCCAGAGCCTGGAAACCAGGACTCTCCCGTGTCTCTCTGGGTTTGTGTACTGAGGACATTTCATATAAATAAAATCACACAATATATAGCCCTTCCGTCTCACTTCTTCCGCTTCTCATAATGCTTTCAAGGTTCATCAATATGGTGGCACATATCAGTAGAACCAGACCTCTGTGTCCAAGGGTTCTGCGTTTGTCGATTCAACCAACTGTGGATCAAAACTATTTGAAAAATAATTTCATAAAATTTCCCAAAGCAAATCTTTAATTCTGTGTATGGTAGCTATTTAGATGGTGTTTACATTGTATCCATGACTAGTTATATACATTTATATGGTATTAGGTATCATAAGACTCTGCTGCTAAGTCGCTTCAGTCATGTCCGACTCTGTGTGACCCCATAGACGGCAGCCTACCAGGCTTCCCCGTCCCTGGGATTCTCCAGGCAAGAACACTGGAGTGGGTTGCCATTTCCTTCTCCAATGCAGGAAAGTGAAAAGTGAAAGTGAAGTCGCTCAGTCGTGTCCGACTCTAGCGACCTCATGGACTACAGACTACCAGGCTCCTCCGTCCATGAGATTTTCCAGGCAAAAGTACTGGAGTGGGGTGTCATTGCCTTGAAGAAGGAAATGGCAACCCACTCCAGTGTTCTTGCCTGGAGAATCCCAGGGACGGAGGAGCCTGGTGGGCTGCCGTCTATGGGGTCGCACAGAGTCGGACACGACTGAAGCGACTTAGCAGCAGCAGCAGAGATGATTTAAAGTATATAGGAGGATGTGCATAAGTTATGTACAAATACTATGCCATTTTATATAAGGGACTTGAGCACCCACAGATTTTTGGTATCAATGGGTCCTGGAACCAACCTCTCATGGCACTGAGGGACAAGAGTTTTTTCTCTCCATTTTATGACTGATGGATACGCCACTGTACTGTGATACCACATTTGCTGATCCACTCATCAATTGGTGAACATGTGGGTTGGTTCTTTTTTTTCTTTTATGAATAATGCTTCTGCGAACATTCATGTACAAGTGTTCATGGAGACACATGTTGACAATTGTCTTGGGCATTACGCATAATTGATGAGTTATATAGAAACTCTATGTTTAACGCTCTGAGACCGTGCTAGACTGTTTCATAGTAGCTGCCCCATTTTACATGCCCACCAGCAATGCATGAGAGTTCCACTTTTTCTGCATCTTCACCAACATTTATTATCGTCTGTCTTTTAGATTATAGCAATACTCAGGTGTGTAGAGTGATATCTCATTGTGCTTCTGATTTGCATTTTCTTAAAGAACAATGTTTTTTAAAGGCTAATGATTTTTTAAAAAGGTTAATAACGTTTAGTATTTTTTCATGGGTTTATGGGCCCTTCCTTTAGAGAAAGAAAGGGAAAGAGAAAGTGAAGTCGCTCAGTCGTGTCCGACTCTTTGCGACCCCATGGACTGTAGCCCACCATGCTTCTCCATCCATGGGATTTTCCAGACAAGAGTACTGGAGTGGGTTGCCATTTCCTTCCCCATTCTTTAGAGAAACATCTACTTAAATTTGTTGTTCCTGTTATTGTTCAGTTGCTAAGTTGTGTCTGACTCTTTGTGATCCTATGGACTATAGCACGCTAAGCTTACCTGTTCTTCACTATCTCCTGGAGTTTGCTCAAATTTTCGTCCATCGGTCACTGATACTATCTAACCATCTTATCCTCTGTTGCCCCCTTCTCCTCCCGCCTTCAATCTTTCCCAGCATCAGGGTTTTTTCCAGTGAGTTGGCTGTTCATGTCAGGTGGCCAAAGTATTGGAGCTTCAGCTTCAGCCCTTCCAATGAATATTCAGGGTTGATCTCCTTTAGGATTGACTGGTTTAATCTCCTTACAGTTCAAGGGACTCTCAAGAGTCTTCTCCAGCACCACATTCGAAAGCACCGATTCTCTGGCACTCAGCCTTTTTCAGGTTCTCACAGCAAGAATACTGGAGTGGTTTGCCACTCCATATTTTTTCAGAATGCTCCACTATGACCTGTCTGTCTTGGGTGGTCCTGCAGGACATGGCTCATAGCTTCATTGAGTTATGCAAGCCCTATCGCCACTACAAGGCTGTGATCCATGAAAGAGCTATTCAAATACTTTTTCCATTAAAAAACAAACAAACAAAAAAAATAAACCGGGTTGTCTTTCTTATTATTGAGTTAGGAGAATTCATTATATATTCTGGATTATTAGACCTTTATCAGATATATGATTTGCAAATATTTCCTCCCCTTCTATGGGCCATCTTTTCACTTTTTTGCTAGTGTCCTTTGAAACACAAAAGTTTTAAGCTTTGGTAAAGTTCAATTTATCTACTTTTTTCCTTCTGTCAACTTCTACTTTGGTGTCGTATCTAAGAAACTTCTCAACCTATGCTCAGAAAGAACACGCCCAAGTTTTCCTCTAAGAGCTTTACAATTTTAGCTCTTACATTTAGGGCTTTGATCCATCTGGGTTAATTTTTGTATAAGTTGTAAGGTAGGAGGTCTAAATTCATTCTTTGCTATAAATACACAGTCTCACAAAACACTATTCTTTGGTCATTAAATTGTTTTAGCACCTTCTTTGATACATAATAAATTGACTGTAAATGTTAGGATTTCTTTCTGATCTTTCAGTTCTGTTCATTTGAACTATGCCAGATCATTCAATCTTGATTACTATAGTTTTATAGATAATATCGATTTTTGAAGGCTCTGTGGTCAGGCGCATATATGTTCATAATTGTTGTCTTAAGGAATAGATCCTTTTATCACTACCAGATATCCTTTTTCTCTAGTAATAATTTTTTGTCTTAAAATTTGTTTTGTCTGATGTTTGTATAGCCATTCCAGTTCTCTTTTGGTTACTATGAATGGCATATAAGTTTTCATTCTTTTATTCAACTTGTTTGTGTCCTTGAATCTGAAGTGTATCTCGTGTGGATAATAATAAATTAGATCATTTAAAACAATCCACTTTGCCAATCTTGACCTTTTATTGGAATACTTAATCCCTTTACATTTAATGTATTACTGATAACATAGGATTTATACCTGTCATTTTGTTGTTTTTTTTCTATATGCCTTATTTTTTGTTCCTCTATTTCTCCATTATCCCCCTTTCATATAAAATAGACATTTTCTATTATGCTAATTCCCTTGTCGTCTCTTTCACATATTTTTTGAATTCTTAATGTTTGCCTTGAGGATTACAATTAATATCCTAACTTATCAAAATCTAGTTTGGATTAGTACCAACTTAATTTAAATAGTTTTGAAAACATTGCTCCTAAGTAGCTCTTTCTCCTCCTGACCTCCTTTGTGCTATTCAGTTCAGTTCAGTCACTCAGTCATGTCCGACTCTTTGTGACCCCATGAATCGCAGCACGCCAGGCCTCCCTGTCCATCACCAACTCCCAGAGTTCACTCAAACTCACGTCCATCGAGTCCGTGATGCCATCCAGCCATCTCATCCTCTGTCGTCCCCTTCTCCTCCTTGCCCCCAATCCCTCTCAGCATCAGAGTTTTTTCCAATGAGTCAACTCTTCTCATGAGGTGGCCAAAGTACTGGAGTTTCAGCTTTAGCATTATTCCTTCCAAAGAAATCCCAGGACTGATCTCCTTCAGAATGGACTGGTTGGATCTCCTTGCAGTCCAAGGGACTCTCAAGAGTCTTCTCCAACACCACAGTTCAAAAGCATCAATTCTTTAGCATTCAGCTTTCTTCACAGTCCAACTCTTACATCCATACATGACTACTGGAAAAACCATAGCCTTGACTGACGGACCTTTGCTGGTAAAGTAGTGCCTCTGCTTTTGAATATGCTATCTAGGTTGGTCACAACTTTACTTCCAAGAAGTAAGTGTCTTTTAATTTCATGGCTGCAATCACCATCTGCAGTGATTTTGGAGCCCCCAAAATAAAGTCTGACACTGTTTCCCCATCTATTTCCCATGAAGTAATGGGACCAGATGCCATGATCTTATGCAAATTACATTTTTACTATATTGTATGCTGATTAACATTATTTATAATTGTTGCTTTATGCAGTTGTCTTTCAAATAATACAGGAGAAAAAAAAGAATTACAAACAAAAATAAACTCATAGTCTTCTTTATTTACCTATGTTGGTATCTTTACTTGGGTTTGTTATCTTTCGTGTGAATTCCAGTTTCTGTCTAATGCCCTTTCAATTTAGTCTGAAGGGTCTGTCTTTATTATTTCTGTAGGACAGGTCTGCTAGTGATGAATTCTCTTTAGTTTTATTTCCCTGAGAATGTCTTAATTTCCCCAAAGTTTTGAAAGGTAGTTTCATTGGGTATAGGATTCTTTGCTGATAGACTTTCTTTCAGCACTTTGAATCTCTCTTCCCATTGCCTTCTGGTTCCCATGATTTCTGAAGCAAAATTTATTGATGACACCTTATATAGAGTCACTTTGTTCTCTCTTGCTGCGTTTGAAGTTCTCTCTTTAACTTTCAGGAGTGTGATGACGATGTGTCTCGGTGGTTGTATATACCCTACTTGGACTTTGCTGAGCTTCTTGGGTGTGCAGATTAATGTATGCCATCAAATTCTGATACTATCCTTGCTAGGGTGTGGAGTGAGGAACCTAATTTTCGCTTGGCAAGGGTAAGTCTAGGTCCCTCACTTAGCCTTTGCTGGCATGAGTGGTGGTGGGGCCACTGTTTTTTCTGGAGCATTTGGCTGGCATAGAGTGGTTATTGTCTTAAAGTATTCCGTCTTCATAGGCTGTCTGTTTCCTCATCCTTTGGCTTGAGAGAGCAGGCTTTTTGGAGGAACTTCCTTTTTTTGTTTTTGTTCTTTGTCTGGCACGTCCAGATTGCTAGCTTCTTTAATTGTAAATCTGAGATACATGATGCAATAGAATACTCAAAGAGTCCACCATTGTGTCATTTCTTGGGTCCTGAGCAACAGAGCAAATCTGCCTTTTTCTCTCCACATTTTTGACTTCTTTTTTAAAAAACTGTTTTCAGCTGTGCTTTGCTGAAAGAATAAAGAAGGGTGAATGAACTCCATCTTTCCAGAAATGGAAATTAACTATATTTCTTTTTAAAAGGTACTTTATCATATCCACCTCATCTTGTTACATTTCTACCTTCCCCACCTCTCAATGTCTGTTCTTTTCACAAATGTTTTTCCTTCGTTATTCTCATTGAAGATCCTAAATATGCTTATTTAAAGTCTTTTTTTTTCCCCAGACTGTTCTATTATTTTAAATTCCTCTGGAGTCAATTCATATTATGATTATTGATTCTTGGTGGCTATTATTCTTTGCATTAGATGTCCTCATGGACTTCAGAGTTTTGACTTTAAGGCTTAATTTTGGGTAAAAGGGTATCTTTCATTTTCATTCCCTCTTTGTGTACTCAACCCTTTTCCTTCTGAGGACCCCCCTGTCTCCCTGGTTAAGCAGTTTGGGGCCACTCCAATGATACCTGGTCTGCAGTACAGAAATGTGTTTTATATTGGTGGTTCACAATTCCAGCCCCTCTGGGGTCTATTTGTCAATCAATGAAAGTAATGATATTGGCTGTTCTCCCTAGCTCCAGGGCCATACTTTCATAGAAGGTGTTGCCCTGTGAAATGGCTGAAGCAGATATTTCAGACTCCCCTTTGACAGAGGGGTGATCCCTCTCTCCCGTTGATTCAAATAGTAACATTGGCTCTGTTACCAGCTTTGTGTCCCCATTATGCCTTGGGATTCAGAGCCCAGCTGGCCCATGGCTTTGTCAATTCTCAGCAGTTTGTGTTTCTGGACTATGGTGGAGTTTAGATTGGTTTTGAGGCCATCTAGATCCTCTCAATACTTTTATTGTATAGCTTATTGTCATTCTGTGTTTGTGATAGAGAGCAGCATCTCAGAGCATGAATCATAGTATTATCTGGATCTGAAGTCAAATGCTCTGCTTGTTTTTCTTATTTTAATATTTATTTTCATTTTATTTAGCTCTATTTATGCAATGCCACTTTATGTCCTATTTTAAATAGATGAAATACAAATAATTGATATATTCCTTAGAGTTCACATTTGGTCATTTCTCAAATCAGGGTGCACCTTATTTTCAGTACACCTGAGAATGTAAGATGGATGGTGTCAGCCACACCTGGAAATATAGCAGACACTTCACTCATACGCACAGCATCCTGTAACCTGGGGAGGTGCAACCCAAGCACTGAGGGCAGAAAAACTGGTGGGGTGAATCCACTCACAGGAGTGGATTCCTCTGTGTGTTTGGAAAAAGCAGGGGGTGGTAAAGGGGCACAGGATAATTTCTGCATTTGAAATCACTGACCTCAGTCAGGATGAGCACAGCTCCTGCCTCCATGTGATATGGGAAAGCTCACAGAAGCAGTTTAAGGAAACACTATGTCCTTTCTTTCTCCCTTTACTTTATGTCCTAGACACTTTCAGCTGGTCACAAAAATGTACCTTTGTCACCCTGGGGTACACAGTTGTGGGCACAGCTAGACTATCCTTACTGAGTATGGACACCATCATGTCCCAATTCCCATTTGATAGAAGCATAAACTGTAAAGATATGAGTGAAGCTGACTTTGCCCCAGGTCTGCCAAAGCGTGCAAGTGGCTGCCAATTTTTAGCCTCCTTGAAGGCGGTGTCTTTGAAAGGCTGGCATGGTGGGTGTCTTTTCTCTCCATCCATGCTCCAGCCTTGAACTGACTGTTTAGAATCATCTCAGTACTCAAGATTCAAAAAACTAAGACCAAGGCATCTGGTCCCATCACTTCACAGCAAATAGATGGGGAAACAGTGGAAACAGTGGCAGACTTTATTTGGGGGGGGGCTCCAAAATCACTGCAGACGGTGACTCCAGCCATGAAATTAAAAGACGCTTGCTTCTTGGAAGAAAAGCCATGACCAACATAGACAGCATATTCAAAAGCAGAGACATTACTTTGCCAACAAAAGTCCCTCTAGTCAAAGCTATGGTTTTTCCAGTAGTCATGTATGGATGTGAGAGTTGGACCATAAAAAAGGCTGAGGACCAAAGAAATGATGCTTTTGAACTGTGGTGTTGGAAAAGACTTTTGAGAGTCCCTTGGACTGCAAGGAGATCAAACCAGTCAATTCTAAAGGAAATCAGTCCTGAATATTCATTGGAAGGACTGATGCTGAAGCTGAAGCTCCAATACTTCAGCAACCTGATGGGAAGAGCCAACTCGCTGGGAAAGATTGAAGGCAGGAGGACAAGGGGACGACAGAGGATGAGATGGTTGGATGGCATCCTTGACTCAATGGACATAAGCTTCAGCAAACTCCAGGAGGTGGTGAAGGACAGGGAAGCCTAGCATGCTGTTGTCCATGGGGTCGCAAAGAGTGGGGCACAACTGAGTGACTGAACAACAGTAAGGTCAAGTAGGAAAAGCGTACGCCGTGTGTGCCAAGTTGCTTCAGTCGCGTCTGACTCTTTTTGACCCCGTTGACTGTAACCTGTCAGGCTCCTCTGTTCATAGGATTCTCCAGGTAAGAATACTGCCGCGCACTCCTCCAGGGGATCGTCCCGACTCAACAGATGGAATCCGCATCTCCTATGTCGCCTGCATTGGCAGGCGTGTTCTTTACCCCTCGTGCCATGCGGGAAGCCCCAAAGGCATCCAGTGAAGTGAGTCAAATAGCGCATCCACTTTGGCCCAGTACTGTCTTTCCTCGACAATTACCCTGGTGAAGCTGGCAGAGAAAATGGCTGGGGTTCACATACAAACGTGGTTTATAAAACTTCCACATGGAAAATAAGACAGAACTCTCAAAAAGGGGTCTATTAAATAAACTGGGTAGGTGGTTTCATTGGAACATAGGCAGTAGTTGAAAACTATGCTTTTTAATGAAAAGTGTTCAAAATTCAGTGCGCTATTAAGGTCACAAAACAGTTCAAAAGATACAATAATTACTAATATTTTATAATATACATCTTAGAAAATGATTCGATGGAACTACAAAAATATTACTATTTCGTATCTCAGGTGGAGGGACTCAGAGAGATATAAACTTTTTCAAAAGACTTCTTTGATATCAAAATTTTCTACAATGGATCTATACTACACTGAATTTGCTTGAAGTTAGTACAAAAAGAAACGCAAGTACAAATTTGTCCAACAGTGCTCTTTCATCACTCCAAAAGTAGCAGCCACTTTTTTATATAAAAATCAACAGGACAATGTACTTCATTGGTGTATATCATTTACTTTTTACCTGGCTACACGTTAGGAACAATAAATTCATCAAAACTCTCGGCTGAATTAAAAGAATACATATATGGAAAGCAAGCTTCATTTAAAAGAATAAATACAACCTATGCTCCCAGGGACGAGGGAGCCTGTTGGGCTGCCGTCTATGGGGTTGCACAGAGTCGGACACGACTGAAGCGACGCAGCAGCAGCAGCAGCAGCAGCAGCAGCAGCAGCAGCATGCACGCACAGCTTTACCAGCAGTCTTAGGTGGAATTTCAAAGAAAGGAAGACACCGCTTCTAATAACAAAACGTCGGTAGCCACACTCATCACTGATTGGCTGCTGAGGAAAGGCACGGGGCCTTACGTCACTTCCGAGGCGGGGCCTCGGCCGCGCGGGAGCTGATGGTCTCCATGGCAACCAGCGGGGACCGCGCTAGGCCCGCCTGCAGCCCACACCTCCGCGGTGCCCGCTCGCCGCCCGCGCCGCGACCCGCCCTGGGCCACGACCTGGGCCTCGGTCCCAGCCTGGCTCGTGCTCCCGCCAGAAGCTGCCCGCGCCCGCCTCCCGCCGCCGCCTCCACCTGACCTGACCGGGAAGCAGTTCCGGCGGGCCGCCGCCGCCGTGACTCATCGGCCAGCCCGTATCCCGGCGATCGGGCCATTTTAGTGGCGGCCGGCCCGGGCAGACGGAGCCGCGGAGGAAGCCGCGGAGACCCAGGTAGGCGCCCGCCGCCCGCCCTCGGCCCTCCGGCACCGCCGCCGCGAGAGCTTCTTCCCTTTGTTCTGCCCCATGTGGGCGCCGGTCCTCTGGCTGGGGGGCGCTCGCCTCGCCGCCCGCCCTTTGCCCCTCCCACGCCACCTCCCTCCCTTCGAACCCCCTTTCCGCAGTCGAAACCTTTTTCTCTTTAAAACCGTGTTTTCATCCTTCAGGGCCCTGCAGCCCACTGTGGCCTTGTGAGCGCGGCGATTCAGGAGCGACATCCGGAGCTCGGGATCCGCGAGGGCCTGCACCCCCAACCTGGCCCGGGGCTGTGCGCATCTCTGGGTCCGTCTGCCCTGCCCTCTTGTTGGGTCTTCTCGGCCACGCTTGGGTCTTGAACCCCCACCCTTAACCCTGTTGCCTCTGGGTCTACCCAATTTTAGCATCACAGGTGCTCAGGTTCTGGATTATCCAAACCCAACCCCAGCCCCCCGTCACCACCACCTTCCTCCACTTCCGTCAGTCTCAGCCTTTGACTGACCTCTGGCCAGCATGGTCCAGCCCCAGACCTCAAAAGCTGGAACCCCAGCCTCTGCAGCTTCTGCTAGCGCCCCCATGGACGACGTCATCGACACCCTGACCTCGCTGCGCCTCACCAACTCGGCGCTCAGGCGCGAGGCCTCGACCCTTCGCGCAGAGAAGGCCAACCTCACCAACATGCTGGAGAGCGTGATGGCTGAGCTGACCCTGTTGCGCACCCGGGCTCGGATTCCTGGGGCGCTGCAGATCACCCCACCCATCTCGGCCATTACCTCCAATGGGACCCGGCCGATGACCACACCCCCGACCTCGCTGCCCGAGCCCTTTTCCGGAGACCCCGGCCAGCTGGCGGGCTTCTTGATGCAGATGGACAGATTCATGATCTTCCAGGCCTCCCGCTTTCCCGGGGAGGCCGAACGAGTGGCGTTTCTGGTGTCCCGGCTCACCGGGGAGGCCGAGAAGTGGGCGATCCCCCACATGCAACCCGACAGCCCCTTACGAAACAACTATCAGGGATTCCTGGCCGAGTTGCGGAGAACCTACAAGTCTCCGCTGCGGCACGCCCGGCGCGCGCAGATCAGAAAAACTTCGGCCTCCAATCGAGCCATGCGGGAACGGCAGACCCTCTGCCGCCAGCTGGCCGCCACCGGCGCAGCGCCTTGCCCGGTGCACCCAGCCTCCAATGGGACCAGTCCAACCCCGGCCCTGCCCACCCGCGCTCGGAACCTTTAGGAGTCGGCCACCATCCTGGTCGCATCTGCAGCCATCCAGGTAGCATACCCACTTTGCTGCATAGAAGAAATGTCCATCCCACGGCATCACTTTGTTTGAGGACGTCCCTTCCTGCCTCTGCAGACCTGCTCCATGAGGACATCTCCCGTCATCACTCTGGGGCGCCCGGTGACCCACCCTGCTTCCTGGCATCACGTGCTCGCTTGGGACCTCCACTGCATGTTTCCTTTCTCTTGCTTGCAATTCCAGCTCTTCTAGTGGCCTCAGCTCTGCTGCTTGGTCAGTCTCACTCACAATGCACTTGGGACCATTTGGGCTGACGTTTCCCCCAGCCTGACCAGGTTCACCGATGCAGCTCCCCCACCCTCTGCAGGCCCTGGGGCAGTTCCCCACCTGATCGCCCTATTCTCAGTGATGAGCTTGCTGGTGCCAAAAAGAAGCCTCTTTGGCCAGGCAGGTGGCTTGACCTGGAGAGGGGAGTCTGGAGTCCTGCCAGCCCCTCTAGGGCCCAGCGTAGCAGGTAGGGGCCTCATCTCTGCTGTCAGTGTCTGAGTGATCACGGCCGGGAGTGAGTTTCCAGAGTTCTCGGGGGGCCAGCTTCACTCTGCACAGGAGTAGGCAGTCACTGTGCCCAATTGCTGCTCCTGGAAAGATGGATAGTGCAGCCTTAGGGGCACGCCCCCAGAGGCCACCCCCCCCCCCCCCCCCCCCCGCCCCGCATCAGTGCCTGGCTTTAGCTGCCAGTGTTTTGATAGCACCGGGGTTGGGGGGAATCTGGAACTCGCCTGCTCAGAAGGTCAGTGTGGCTGGAATCACTGGGCAGTTCCACATACGTGTCCATCTGTGCCTGAGTTCCCCTGGCAGGCTAAGGGGTGGACTTGAGATGCTTACACTGCTGCCCTGGTCCCCCATGGGAGTCAGTGGTGGTGTGTAGCCCACTCTTCTCTCTGGCCCCCGCACGTGGAGGTGGGCCTGTCTGGCTTGAGACCTGTTCCCTTCTCCACATAGGGGCATGCGGCCTTCACCTCAGCTCCTGGAACCACACACACGGTCTGTAGGTCTCCAAAGCCTCGGTAGCATGCCCTCCCCAGGCTTGGGCTGTCCATCAGATGTCTAGCCTCTGTCCCAGAAAACCTGGACTCAGGGCTGGGAGCCCCAGCTCCCCGGACACATCATGGAGCCCTTAGGGCGAGGGGGTGCCTGTCTGACCCCAGCCGGGGCGGTGCTGGCATTTGCAAAGGAAAAGAGTAGCGGGCTGCCCAGGTCCTAAGGTGGTGACAGTGCAGGGCTGGCGCTCGGGGCCTGATTCCGAGAGGCAGAGCCGTGCCTCCGAGTGGTGGGTGGCCTTGTGCTTTCTCCCGGGGACGCCCAGAGTCACTTTCTAAACGAGGCGTGACCAGGCCCTTTGACCTGGGTTGCTCCTGCCTTATTCAGTACCAACAACGCCCTGCCCCCAGGCTGTGGGGAAATGGGCCATCCTTCCCTGGGTTTATCCCGGCCTGACTGCAGGAGGATAACCTCTGCTCCCAGCTACAAGCCTGCATCTTGGGGCTTCCAGAGGTTGTCTCCTAGGACCCATGCCCTCCTGAGCAATTCAGTGATGCTAGGGAGAGTGACTGTGTTCCTGAAAGTCCACTGGCTGCAAGGTCAAGGTGGTTCCGTGGCTGCTGGAGTTCACGGACCACTGCCACCCTTCATCGTAAACTCTGTTAGCCTAATTACCCTGCTGAACCACTGCCTGAACATAGGCTTCAGACCCCGCTAGATGCCAGCCAGACTGTTCAGGCGGGACCATGGTGCTCATTAAGCATTTAGTGGGGGAGACACAGGGGGCCACCCTTCAGGGGGGCATGGGCTCTCCGGTGAGGGGGGTGCCCAGACCACTTGCACTTCTTGCTCTCTTCTGCCTGCCTGCCAAGTAGACGTGCCCACAGCTGAAGGGGTATGGTGGCCCCCACAGGAGAGGGGCCCTGCAGGGCTGGCTGGCACCTTGAAGGTTTCCACATGGCCCAGCCCAGCCAAGGCAGGAGACCCAGCCCAGGAGCAGGGCAGGCACTGTTTGCCAACCTTGGGGTCTGCCCAGGTGGCACTCAGAAGTCCTACCATGTTTGCATCCGCTGCACCTCGCTAGGCTGAGGCCTGCCCTCTGCATGTGGGTCCTTGTGCCCAGCCCTGGCTGCTGCCCCGGCTTCGCTTGGCTTGGTGATGTGGCAAGCCGTTGGTGCTCACGGTTACAGGTTGGGGACTGGTGCTGTTGGACGTCCGTGACCTTCTTGATTGCCTCCTGCGACCTTGGAAACCGGAGTGGATGTGAGGCTTGGGGTTGGATTTGGAAGAAACCCCGCGGTGGGAGCCCCCGGTTGGCTCTAGTGGAAGACACCCTCGTCCCCAGCTGGAGAGGACAACCACGCTCCATGCAGCCCGGAGCAAGAACACATGGCTGAGAGGCTCAAGTTGGAGAAGGCAGTGGTGGAGGAGAGCTGCTCTGTACATATTTGGGGGTTATACTTTCTCTAAATTGAAGAGAACAGGTGTTGATTTATAAAAGGGCCAGGCAGTGAGTAGTGTTAACTGTGCATGTGATGGAAGGTTTTATGTTTTCATGGTGTTCACGGTCCTTGGACTGCCTTGTGACTGTTCCTTGGTCTCCACATTGCCCCATCTGCTAAGGAAGATTCGTAGTGTAGCAGGGCACCATTTGAGATCACAGTTAGGAGGGGTGACCTCTGGCCTGCTGTGTTGTGCGACCTTGGGGTTAACAATGTCCCAGAGCATTTCGGTGACTTCTGGGAAAAAACCGAGACACGTGTCCCTGGTCCCAGGTGAGTATGTAATGAGTAAGTTGTGACACAGAGCCCAGAAGTGCCGTGTGAAGTGCAGGTAAGACTTTTCTGATGCGTAAGCTGCTGTTGTCAAGAGGGACAGAACCACGTGCTGGACCATGATTCTGGTCTTTAGGAGAATGAACAGATGTGGGGAGAGCTGGGCAGGTACTTAGATTACTTTAAGGGAGCAACCCTGTGAGTGTTTAAGAACACACACGCCCCAGCCAGCTTCCAGGGCTGGAGTTTGGGTAGGAAGAGAGAACTTAGCAGAGGTCCTGTCCGTCTTGCAGCCAGAGCAGGAAGCGTGGACCTCCTCTGCTTGAGAAGCCTTAGGTTAGGGGCTTAGAGATGGAGACACAGCTGGACTCTGGAGAAGGCAACAAAAGCTTGGCTGTGCGGGGAGAGGGTTGGGGTTTAGGAAAATCCATCGCTGACCGCGGGTGGACAGAGCTGATGACTCTGGTGTAGTCATGGGGCCCCCGTGTTGAGTGTGGCGGGTACAGCACAGACGCAGTAGATGGGGGGGTACTTACTGCTGGCCCCTCGCTGCAGCACCACTAACTCCTTTTCATAAGTAACCACGTACTAGTTCGGTTCATTATCAAAGGCAACCTACACATTATAGAAGTTTTGGAAAATAGAGGAGTAGAAAGATGTACAATCTTAACGTTTTGGTGTTTCTCCTTCCAGTCTCCCTCACCCCAGTCATGGTTCCTCTGCCTTTTGTTTTACCATTGGGATGCTACCTTCTGTAGCACGGTACTGTGTAGCTGTTCTCATATCACGGGCATCTTTCTCAGTTCCTTTTGAAATGGCTGCATAATCCGCCATCAGGCAGTGCCATTGGTTGCTCACCAATGCTTTTACTGATTTTTCACTATTGGAAATCGATGACTATCTTTGTGCGTAAAGCTTTCCCCGATTCAAGTTATTTCCTTCGGATAGGTCCTCAGAGGTGGGATGATGGAATTAAAGAATATGAGGACCTTCGAGGCTCTGATTACGTGTTGACAAACGGTTTCCAGAAATGTTTGTGTCCATTTACATGGCCACCAGCAAGGATAAATGTGCCCATCTTGCCAGCACTGAGTGTTCGCATCTGGTTAAATATTTGCTAATCTGGTCATGGAAAAATAGCATTGTATTTTAGTTTGCATTTCCTTTTTTTAAAATTTCTGGCAAACTAGAACATCTTTCATGTTAAGCGGTTGCATTTCTTTTGTGCGTTGTCGTGTCCTCTGCTCTTACCTACTGGCGTTTGATGAGTTTGTATAAGCTCGTTGCATATTAAAGATATTAACCCGTTGTGTGTCGTACTCGCTGCACATGTTTCCAGCTTTTTATTACTGACTTTAACCTGACACATAGCCGGTCTGTCCCTTCACTGGGCCCTGTGCCCCCCGAACTAGCACAATGCAGGTGCTTACATTTGTCCCTTTTGGTCATGGCTGTTTCACTGCACCTGTAACAGTGTGTCAGGACACACAGTAGGTACGCCATAAACGTTTGTGGGACTGTTACATGGATGGATGTGCTGAGTGCTGGGACCCCACCGAAGCACTTACAGACCCAGGACTGCTCGCAGGCCTTTTGGCCCCAGAATCCCTTCACACCACTCAAAATCCTTTAGGACCCCAGAGAACTTCTAATATAGGTTTTGTTTATCAGTATTTACCATACTGCAAATTAAGATGGAAAATGTTTCTAAATGCTATTTAAAAGATAAACTCATTACCTGACCACATAAACAGCATATTTTTAAAAGGGGGGGGGGCGGGGAAGTTCTCACTAAAGTCTTTCATGGTTTTCAAATTTCTTTCATGTCTGGCTTAAGAGAAGACAGCTGGGGCCTCAGACCTGCCCCTGCTCTTCATCTTTTGCAAGAACACCTATCATGTCATCTGGAAAATTCCACTGTACACTCAGGAGACAGCAGGAGTGGACAAGGCCCAGATGTTTTGGTAACTTTATGAAAACAAGAATGCCTCCCAGGCCTAGAAGAGGTCCTGCCCACTTTGAGAACCTCTGGTCCAAGAAGAGGCAGAACAGTTTGTCCTGCAAACACCTCTATCTCTTCTTTGTGGTTTCCTTCGCTGCTTTAAACTTAAGGTCTTTGTTTCCCTCTAGAATTAATAAAGACATTTCTGGAATTAGTTTGGTTTGTAGTGTGAGGTGAAGATCTGGCTTGACTTCTCAGTGTTTAAACCAATAATCTGAGCTCGTCTATTCTCATCTATTTTAACTTCATTCTCTCCTTCATTCATGTGCTTCTTCATCCCATCTGAAAACCTTACCTATCAGAGGGCCAACTTTCCCACTATCTGATGATCCATTTTCTTCCCCCAGAACCTCCTTTTAAAAAACGATTTCGGGGCTTCCCAGGTGGCTCAGTGGTAAAGAACCCACCTGCCAATGCAGGAGATACGCGTTGGCCACGTGGCCTGGGAAGATCCCCCTGCCGCAGAGCAGGTAAAGCCCGTGCACCACGACCACTGAGCCTGTGCTCGAGCCTGGGAGTCACAGCCAAGCAGCCCATGCACCCTGGAGCCCGTGTTCTGCAGCAGCCGGAGCCACTGCGGTGAGACAAGCCTGTGTACGGCGTTGCAGAGGAGCCCTCACGGGCCACGACTAGAGAAAAGTCCACACAGCAGGGGGTACCCAGCCCAGCCAGAATTAAGCAAAACCTAAAAATGATTTCGGGGTTATACTTCGTGCTCCCCTCTAATGGGCGATCTGCCCCTTCTGGTTTTCTTGGCTGTTATCGCCACATGAACATAAAAATGAATTCTAAATTTTGCTCCACCTCCAGGGCAGGCGCGGGGCTGCCCAGTCCCGTACAGGCCAGCGCCCTGGGGGGTGGGTGGCCTCTGCTCTTTCTGCCCACGGAAGGCCCTGCCTGGGGCATTTCAAGCAACATTCCTCTCCGACTGGTGGCTGGCTTGGGGTTGGGATAAAAATCTATGCCCAAGTGGCTAGCCTGCTGTGTGCTGAAGCATCTTCTGTTTGGAAGTATCTGGAACGCTGGCTGGCCCCGGATGGCTGGTCCTGAGAGGTTTACAAGGGCCGGCCTGCCTCTTTCTGTGGACCTTCCCTTGGTTCCGGAACCTCTGGAGGTAGCTGGGAAGTGTTTTGGATTCCAAATGGTATTGAAAGTGAAAGTGAAGTTGCTCAGTCATGTCCAACTCTTTGCGACCCCGTGGACTATAGCCCATCAGGCTCCTCATTCCATGGGATTCTCCAGGCAAGAATACTGGAGTGGGTTGCTATTTCCTTCTCCAGGGGACCTTCCTGACCCAGGGATTGAACCCGGGTCTCCCGCATTGCAAGCAGACGCTTTAACCTCTGAGCCACCAGGGAAGCCCCCCCAAATGGTATTGTGTCCCCAGAAACCTGCTGGTCATACTTCAAGCAGCCCATTTAAACCAGCAGAGAGAGCCTGCCGACTCTCTCAGATCTTATCTGAGCAGCCTCAAAGACAGGAGGCCTCTGTGATCAGCCGGTGGGTTTCCAGCGGCCGCCTCAGGCTCCCGGCCTCCGCTGAAGCCTCTTGCTGTCAAGATACATGACAGTCACCTCTAGGCATGCACTGTCCAGGGGTGTTGATCTGGGTTCTCCCTGGTGGAGCCAAGACCACACACAAGAGGGAAAGCCTGTGTTCTGAACTTGGAGAGCAGCGGACAAGCCATCAGCCCCACGCCTGTGTGGGCGGCCTAGCTGGGTCACCCTACCAGCCCTAAACACAGAGCGCTGGTAGGCTGGCGGCTTCTTTGCCAAGTTTTCTTTTCTTCCCTGGGGGCTCAGCTGGTGAAGGATCCGCCTGCAATGCAGGAGATCCGGGTTCGATCCCTGGGTTGGGAAGATCCCCTGGAGAAGGGAGAGGCTCCCCACTCCAGTATTCTGGCCTGGAGAATTCCATGGACAGTAGAGTCGGACATGACTGAGCGACTTTCCCTCAATCACTCACTGGGCAGAAAGCCAGACCACGCTCCCCAGCCTCCTGTCCAGCCCAGCGGGGCTCAGTGATGTGCAGAAATGCCGGCGGGAGGGCTGGTCTGTGTTCTCCCTCCTTCAACCCTTGGATCCCTGCTGAGGGTCAAGGCGACCTTGGAAAACACTCGGTGAGGGCGGCAGGCCCGCAGGACAGAGGCTCCCAGCCGCGGTTTGAGGGAGTGCTGCCAGGGCCCCCCAGAGTGGGGCCCACCAGGCTGCAGGCCTGGGGCCCGGAGTGTGACTGGGTGGTGGTCGCCCAGCGGTGGCGGGTGGGAGCTGGGAGCGGGACGGGTGGTCAGAGGAGGGGTGAGCCCCCCGGCCACTCAGCGCCGAGTGGGGGCCACGGAGAGGCTGCAGTGTCCCCGGGAGCCCTGAGTCCTCCTCGCCTGAGCAGCCCTGCACAGGGGCCAGTGTGGCCTGGGGAGGCAAAGGGTGAAGCCAAGAGACCAACTTAAAAAAAAAAAAAAAAAGAGAGAGACCAACTTAGTCCCTCCAAAGCCGCTGGGGTCATGGAGAGCTCTGGCTAACTCTTGGGAGAGGGGACGAGACACACCCAGAACTGTATTTGAGCCGAATACTCCCCAGAAGTACTTCCCAGGTGGTGTTAGTGGTGAAGAATCCGCCTGAAATGAGGGAGTCGCAGGAGATGCAGGTTCGATTCCTAGGTTGGGACGATCCTATAGAGGAGGAAATGGCAACCCACTCCAGTATTCTTGCCTGGAGAATCCCACGGACAGAGGGGCCCGGGGGGCTACAGTCCACGGGATCGCAAAAGTCAGACACGACTGAACGGCTTAGTCGCACACACACAGGCAGATGGCTTAGTTTTAACAAGCACCCGTTCTACAGACAAAAATGACAAAAAAAAAACCTTGGAATGTGGCCAAGATATCATTTAGGAACCTCACACCTCGTGGGAAGGGGTTTGATAGATCCCTCTGGACTGGAGTTCGGAAGAAACAAAATTGTTGCTATTTCTATTCCCAATGAGTTGAGATGCCTCAATAAACCAATTCCAGTTAATTCACTAAAAGGATGAAAATCCCACAAAACTATGAAATAACAAAATGGGAAAAGCAGAGAAAACTCTGGTATTCTGGACCCTACAGGAGCTTTAGGGCATGAAAAACAGTGTGTCAGAGTGTCTCCGCCCTTCGCACGCCAGCTGCCCGGAAGGGTTTAGAAGAACCTTTGGAATGTGAATGAGCAAAGGACCAGATAACACACTGCTGTGTACTTGTTGTCTGCTAGAGACGGTGCTAGAAGCTGAAGATGCAAGGATGAGCAAGACAGAGGACACATTGGCCCCTGTGGAGTCCTCCTCCTTGATGGGGGGGACGAGAACAACAAACCCAAGTGTACCTCATACGAGGGAGGGGGCAGATAGGATCCAAGGTGGTCTCTACAAGGGCTTGAGACTCAGCAGAGCCACAAGGAAAAGAGAAGGGGGCTTGGACTCAAGCCTGACCATGGTGCTGAAGAGGAAGAGTTATTATGCAAATCTCTGTGTAGTCTTAAAATCAATAGTGTCTTAGACTCAAGGAACTATTTTTTTTTCCAACTTCAAATTACACTGAATAACGCTTCTGCATTCTCCATAAAGTTGACTTAATACAATACACATTTTATCACACTGTTACAAAAGTTATTTGAAAACAAACTAACCACTTCATAATATTTCCTCACATGGAGGTGTATAATTTGTGTAGCTGTTCTTCCCAGACTGGCTCCATTAAAAAAAAAAAAGTTAAGATCTAATTTACATACAGTGAAGTGAGCAGAATTTAAGTGCATACTTGGGTGGCGTTTTGACAAACGTGTGTGCTCATGTCACCACCCTCTAAATCAAGATGTGGAACATATCCATCACTCCAGAAAGTTCCCTGGTGCCGTCTGCCAGTCAATCTCTCCCCACGCCAGCCGGGCAACCACTGTTTTAATATCTGTGCCCATAGATTCGCTTTGACTGTTCTGGAATTTCCTATCAATGGATTCATGAAGCGTGCACTCCATTGTATTTTAAGCGTCTCTTGTTATTAGAGTGTTTTAACATCCATCCATGTTGGTACTTATTTTTGTTCAGTTGCTGTTTTGTCTGACTCTTTGTGACCCCATGTACTACAGCACACCAGGCTCCCCTGACCTTTACTGTCTCCCAGAGTTTGCTCAAATTTGTATCCATTGGACTTTGATGCTGGGAGGGATTGAGGGCAGGAGAAGAAGGGGATGACCGAGGATGAGATGGCTGGATGGCATCACTGACTCAATGGACGCAAGTCTGAGTGAACTCCGGGAGTTGGTGATGGACAGGGAGGCCTGGCGTGCTGCGATTCATGGGGTCGCAGAGAGTCGGACACGACTGAGCGACTGAACTGAACTGAACTGAACTGAGTCAGTGATATCATCCAGGCGTCCCATCCTCTGCCGCCCCTTTTTCCTTTTGCCTTTAATCTTTCCCAGCATCAGGGTCTTTTCTAATGAGTCGGCTCTTTACATCAGGTGGCCAAAGGAATGACACTTCAGCTTCAGCATCAGTCCTTCTAAGGGACATTCAGGAATGGTTTCCTTTAGGATTGACTGGTTTGATCCCCTTGCTGTCCAAGGGACCCTCAAGAGCCTTCTCCAACATCCCAATGGTGGTGCAGGTATTGGTTGTTCGTTACTTATTATTGCTGATTAACAGTCCACTTCACTCTGTAGATAGACCCTAGCTGTTTCACCATTCATCTGTTAATGGACAGCTAGGCTATTTCCGGGTTGGGCAAATACAAATAAAGTTGCTATGAACATCCTTAGATAAGCCTTCTTGTGTACTTGTTTGCATTTCTCTTGGGTGAATATCAGGAACTGAACTGCTGGCTCATAGGTACCCTGTATCACTTTATAAGAAACTGCCAAACTGCCTCCAGGATGGTTGCACCATTTTACATTTGTGTGTGTGAGTTCTCATTGGTCTGGCTTCCTCTCTTCACTTGCTGTTTTCAGTCATTTTAATTTCAGCTATTCTGGTTGGTGGGTAAGAGTATCCCATAACAATTTTTCTTTACGTTTACCTGAATTCAAATGGTTCTGAGCCTATCTTTGCTAGCCGTGAATGTAGTTTCCCTCCTGATGTTTTATGAAAGATATCAAACATACAAAAAAGTTGAAAAAAATATACCATAAACATTCAAATATCCATCAGTTACATTCTACAATGAACAGTATGCTAAATTTTCTTCATTACATGTCCATCCATTCTTCCACCCATCCTCAATATCTTACTTTTAATGCATAGCGAAGTAAGTGAAAAATGCTAATGTACTTCACTCCTAAACACTTAGCATGCAGGTCACACACTGGACTTCAATATTTGTTACAGTTAATTTTTTAATCTGTGGGAGGAGGATTAATTCACCTATAGTGAAATCATCATCAATTTTTTTTTTTTTTTTTTGCCACTCTGAGTACCGCTGAGATCTTGGTTCCCTGTCAAGCGATTGAACTCTTGGCCCCTGCCTTGGAAGCATGGAATCTTAACCACTGGACCCACCAGGGAAGTCCTGAAACCATCAGTTTTAAGAATACCATCTGAGGAGTTTTGAAAAATGCATCCACCATCCAGCCATCCAATGGGTCACTGTTATCCAAGCCGCTGTCAATGTATAGCACATCACCACCCAGAAAATTCCCTGGTGCTCCTCCCCAGTCTTAAGAATTTTTGTCAGTCCACAAGACACAAAGTGTCCTGTAATTCCTTTCAAAAAATTATGATTTTAACTTAAAATTTTTTATTGAAATGCAGTTGATTTACAACGCTGTGTGTGTATTTCAGGTGTATAGCAAAGTGATACAGTTATCCATATCTACGTATATATCTATTTTTTAAGATCCTTTTCCAGTTTTAACGTTTACATGTAGGTTCTGATTCATCTCCAATAAATATTTTGTCAGCGATATGAGATGGGGTTGAAATTTTTTCCCCCACCATAGGGATATCTAATTGCTTTAAAATAATTTGTTGAAAGACTATCTGTCCATTGGATTGCTCTGGTGACTGTTTAAGTCAAAAGACCAAATAGAGTTTGTCTACTTCTGGACTCCTTTTTCATAAATCTATTTGTCTACGCCCATGCCGGCACCATGCCATCATGATTACTGTGACTTTGTAGTAAGCTTCGAACTCAGGGTGTGTAAATGCTGCACTGATCTTCTTCCTTTTCAAGATCCCTGTGGGAAGCCTACATCTGTGCGCTCCAGTTAGTAAGTCACTAGACACATGTGGCTATTTAAATTTATTAAAATTAAGTAAAACGAAAGATTTAGTTCCTTGGATACAATAACCACATTTTAAATGCTCAGGAGAGCCTTTCCATTATCATAGTTCTATTTTAGGTCCCTTGCAATTCTATATAAATTTTATAATCATTTCATCAATTTCTATTAAGGAAACCCGCTGGGGCTCTGATTGCAAAGGAATTGAATCTACAGATTTAAGTGCTTGGAAACTGACATTTTAATAATGTCGAGGCTTCCAATACATGAATATGGTTTATTGCTCACTTTGTTTAGAATTTCTTTAATTTTTCTCAGCAGTTTTGCAGTTAATGTCCTTATATGTCTTTTGTGAACTTACTCCTAAGGATTTTATGATTCTTGGTAATACTTAAGTGGAATTACATAAAATTAATTTTGTAATTGTTTGTTGCTAGTGTATAAAACCCAAACTCATTTTTATATGTGCTTTTATTCTGTGACTTTGCTAAATTCACGCATTAGTTCTGGAGTCATCCCCAACCTTTTCAGGATTTTCTACACTCACGATCATATTGTCTGTGAATAAAGAGAGTTTATGTCTGGCTTTTCATTCTGGGTGTCTTTTATTTTTTTCTCACCTTTCACACTGTCTAGGGCTTTCTAATCGGAGAAGGCAATGGCACCCCACTCCAGTACTCTTGCCTGGCAAACCCCAAGGATGGAGGAGCCTGGTAGGCTGCAGTCCATGGGGTCGCTGAGGGTTGGACACGACTGAGCAACTTCACTTTCACTTTTCACTTTCCTGCATTGGAGAAGGAAATGTCAACCCACTCCAGTGTTCTTGCCTGGAGGATCCCAGGAATGGGGGAGCCTGGTGGGCTGCCGTTTATGGCGTCGCACAGAGTTGGACATGACTGAAGCGACTCAGCAGAAGCAGCAGCAGCAGCAGCAGGGCTTTCTAATACAGTGTTAGACAGAAGTCATGGATTGAATAGTCTTGCCTTATTCCTGACCCTTAGGAACATTGAGGATATTTCATATTAGCTGTAATGCTAAGTAGTAGGTTTCTTATACATACTTTTTAACAGATTCATGAGCTTTTCATCCATCCCTCCTTTGTGAGAGTTCTTTTTTAAAAAAAATCATGAATAGATGTTGAATTCCGTTCAGTGATTTTTCTGCAGTTTAAACAATCATATTTTTTCTCTTTCATGCTGTTAACATGGTGAATTAAACTGACTGATTTTTAGAAGCGAAACCAACCCCGCATTCTCAGGATAAACACAACGTGATAATCCAGTATTATCCTTTTTATAAAATGGTGCATTTGCTTTGCTAATATTTTAAAGTACCTTTTGTGTTTGTTATTAATAGGGATATTGGGCTGTTGTTTTCTTTCTGCAACGTCTCTGTTATTAGGGTTTATGCTCACCTCATGAAAGATTAGGAGCTCTTCTTCTCTGTTTTCTGAAAGAGTTTATGTAAGATTAGATTATTTCTTCCTCAATTGTTTAGTGAAGTAATACCACGTGGATCTGGAGTTTACCATAAAAATGGCTGAGCATCAAAGAATTGATGCTTTTGAACTATGGTGTTGGAGAAGACTCTTGAGAGTCCCTTGGACTGCAGGGAGATCCAACCAGTCCATTCTAAAGGAGATCAGTCCTGAATATTCATTGGATGGACTGATGCTGAAGCTGAATCTCCAATACTTTGGCCACCTGATGTGAAGAGCTCATTGGAAAAGACCCTGATGCTGGGAAGATTGAGGGCAAAAGGAGAAGTAGGTGGCAGAGGATTAGATAGTTAGATAGCATCACCAACTCAATGGACATGAATCTGAGCAAACTCCAGGAGTTGGTGAAGAACAGGGAAGCCTGGTGTGCTGCAGTCCCTGGGGTCGCAAGGAGTCCGGCACAATTTAATGACTGAACAACGATCAAGTGTTCGTTAGTGAGTTCAGTGTCTTTAGCAATTCGATGGGGCTGGTCAGTCATCTGTTTCATCTTGAGTGAACTTTGTAGTGTGTGTCTTTTTTGGGAATGTGTCCATTTTATCCAAGTGAGCAAATTTACTTGCATAACGTTGTTGATGATATTCCTTATTGAAATCTATAGCATCTCGAGTGCTTTCCCCTCTTCTATTGCATAATGTTGTGTCTTTTTTTTAAAAAAAACATCCTGATTAGATGTTTATCAATTTTACTGATCTTTGCAAACTACCATTTCTTATTTCATTGATTTACTCCACATTTCTGCTTTCCATATCATCGATTTCTGCTCTTTGTTTTCCTTTTTTTTTTAATTGAAGTACAGTTGATCTACAGTGCCATGTTAATTTCTGCTCTGTAGCAAAGTGACTCAGGTACACACACACACACACACACACATATATTCTTTTTCATATTCTTTTCCATTAGAGTTTATCACAGGATACTGAATATAGTTTCTGAGCAACAGAGCCTTGCTGTTTCTCCTTTCTATATGTAACAGTGTGTATCTGCTAATACTGAACTCCCCATCCATTCCTCCTCCACTCCCCTCCCTGCTTGGCAACCACCAATCTATTCTTTATATCCCAGATTCTGTAGGTACGTTTGTGTCATATTTCAGATTCTACAAATAGATGATACCATATAGTATTGCCGCTCACTCCTTGGAAGAAAAGTTATGACCAACCTAGATAGCATATTCAAAAGCAGAGACATGACTTTGCCATCAAAGGTCCGTCTAGTCAAGGCTATGGTTTTTCCTGTGGTCATGTATGGATGTGAGAGTTGGACTGTGAAGAAGGCTGAGCGCCGAAGAATTGATGCTTTTGAACTGTGGTGTTGGAGAAGACTCTTGAGAGTCCCTTGGCCTGCAAGGAGATCCAACCAGTCCATTCTGAAGGAGATCAACCCTGGTATTTCTTTGGAAGGAATGATGCTAAAGCTGAAGCTCCAGTACTTTGGCCACCTCATGTGAAGAGTTGACTCATTGGAAAAGACTGTGATGCTGGGAGGGATTGGGGGCAGGAGGAGAAGGGGACGACAGAGGATGAGATGGCTGGATGGCATCACGGACTCGATGGACGTGAGTCTGAGTGAACTCTGGGAGTTGGTGATGGACAGGGAGGCCTGGCGTGCTGTGATTCATGGGGTCTCAAAGAGTTGGACACGACTGAGCGACTGAACTGAACTGAACTGATAGTATTGCCTTTCTCTTTCTGACTTACTTCACTCAGTATGTTAATCTCTAGGTCTATCCACGTTACTGCAAATGCATTGTTTTGTTCTTTTTATGGCTGAGTAATATTCCATTGTTTATATATGCCAAGGAAGTGTGTAAACTTCCTTATCCATTTGTCTGTTGATGGATGTCTCGTTTTTTCCCATGTCTTGCCTATTGCGCATAGTGCTGCTATGAATATAGGTGTGCGTGTATCTTTTTGGATTATAGTTTTGTCCAGACAAATGCCCAGGAGTGGGACTGCTGGAGCATATGGTATTTTAGTTTTCTGAGGACCCTCCGTTCTTTCTCTGTAGTGGCTGCACCAGCTGACACTGCCACCAACAGAGCAGGAGGGTCCCCTTTTCCTCCCGCCGTCGCCACCTGCTTTTATCTTGATATTCCCTGCCGTCTGCTTCCTCTGGGTTGCATTTACTCTTCCTTTTCACAGTTTGTAAGTGGAAGATGCCTTTTGCTTCTCCAGAAGCAGTGGGTCTTCCCTAGGAGGTGCTGTCGGGAGAACTTCCTGCTCTGGTACAGGAGGCGAGAGTGCTCTTGAAGGTTTGTGAATCAAACGGAGCACAGCTTTCTCCGGCCTCCTGTCCTGCCCCCACCGTCTGTCGTGGGCACCAAGTCAGGGTCCATGGGAAAGAGCTGTGAATGGGGCGTCCACAGCGTGTAGGGCCTCCAGTCCTTCTAAGTGGTCACACTAGCTCATGAGAATTTGAGAATTTATTAAAGTGTCAGCTCTTTTCTCCTGAACTGTCTTTTTAAAATTTATTTATTTGGCTGCTCTGGGTCTTAGTTGTGGCATACAGGATCTTTAGTTGCAGCAGGTGGGGTCTGGTTCCCTGATCAGGGATCAAACCCAGGCCCCCTTGAACTGGGAGTGCACCGTCTTCAGCCCCTGGACCACCAGGAAAGTCCCTCTCCTGACCTGTCTTTGTGATACCCTTTCCTCCATGCTTGGCAGAAGGTAGAGAAACTGATGTCCCCATCTCTGCACAGAGAGGTTGCCACTGTATAGAATTCCCATTCTTTTGTTTCCTTATGATCTGAGCTCTCTCATGGGCTCAAGAAAGATTGTGATTTTGGAGATTATCAGCTTTTCCTCATCGTTAGGTTGAGTATGGTGTTCTCTTGCCGTTTTCTACACCCTGAACCTACTTGGCTTTTTTTTTTTAAGTTATGTTTTCTATTATATTGAACATATATTCAGCTCATAAAATATTTTAATTGTTTTTCTTCCCAGAAGATTATAGGGAAACATAAATTCATTTTTATTTCTACTTGGATGCAAGTTTCCTGCCCACACGCTTTGCCATTAGTCAATCAAGAATCAGTTACGTTGGATTAAAGAACACGTTATGAATTCACCTGTACTGAAAACATTGAGTTAAAAAAGTGAACACTCTGTAAACCTCACCCTTACTAGTGGCCCAATCGCTTCCTCTTTTTCCCTTTAGAATACAGAATATTTTAAAATTCTGTTAGAGAATACATAAGCAGGAAATGTTAGAAGAAGATTTATTTGAACGAGAAGATAGTCTCTGACCAGCAGAAAAACCTAATAGGATAAAAGAGGTGAATAGTAGGCATGAGTGTTTGGTAAAAGCTCTGGGGTTCTTCCCAGGTGGCATAACGGTCAAGAGTCCACCTGCTAATGGAGAAGATGCAGGAGATGCGTGTTCAGTCCCTGGGTCAGAAAGATCCCCTGGAGGAGGAAATGCCAACCCACTGCAGTATTCTCGCTGGGAGAATTCCACACAGAGGACCCTGTCCAGTGGGCTACAGTCCGGGGGGCCACAAAGACTTGGACACGACCGAGCAGGCACACAGAAGCTAGGGGACAGAGGAGAGGAGAGGTGGTTGTTTCCTGAGGAGTCCAAGACACACTCCCTAGGGCTTTCATATATTTAACTCTTAGACGTTGGACTGACTTGGCTTTTTAAAAACAAGAAGAGAAAGGAAAATAGTTTCTTTTACTCACGATTCATATGTTTTTGATTTAAAGTTGTTGATAGAGCACATTTTCCCTCACCAATGTAACTTTTCAAAAAATGTATTGATATCCACTTAAAAATTTTTTTCCTAAATATTTATTTACTTGGCTGCCTTGGAGCTTGGTTGGGGTGCCCAGGCTTCGTTGTTCCACTGCATGTGGGATCTTAGTTCACCCACCAGGGATTGAACGTGCATCTCCTGCATTGCAAGGTGGATTCTTAACCACTGGCCCACCAGGGAAGACCCTCATGCCCACTCTTTATTTCTCACAAACTTAACTTTCCATAATGTTTATTGGTTTGTTCCATTTTATAAAAATAATACATGATCATTGTAGGAAATTAGAAAATAGAGTATAGAGTGTAAGTAGAGTATAACGGAAACAATAAAATGAAAGAGATCAGTTTTAAATAAAATTAAGTACAAAATAATGTACACATATAAAAAATTAAACATTGCAAACTATACAGGGTAAAACACAAGCTAATCTGTCTATAAGATCATGGCATCTGGTCCCATCACTTCACGGCAAATGGATGGGGAAACAGTGGCTGACTTTATTTTTGGGGGCTTCAAAATCACTGCAGATGGTGATTGCAGCCTTGAAATTAAAAGACGCTTACTCCTTGGAAGGAAAGTTATGACCAATCTAGACAGCGCATTAAAAAGCAGAGACATTACTTTGCCAGCAAAGGTCCATCTAGTCAAGGCTATGGTTTTTCCTGTGGTCATGGATGGATGTGAGAGTTGGACTGTGAAGAAAGCTGAGCACTGAAGAACTGATGCTTTTGAACTGCGGTGTTGGCGAAGACTCTTGAGAGTCCCTTGGGCTGCAAGGAGATCCAACCAGTCCATCCTAAAGGAGATCAGTCCTGGGTGTTCATTGGAAGGACTGATGTTGAAGCTGAAACTCCAATACTTTGGCCACCTGATGCGAAGAGCTGACTCATTTGAAAAGACCCTGATGCTGGGAGAGATTGAGGGTAGGAGGAGAAGGGGACGACAGAGGATGAGATGGTTGGATGGCATCACCGACTCAATGGACATGAGTTTGGGTGAACTCTGGAAGGTTGTGATAGACAGGGAGGCCTGGAGTGCTGTGGTTCACGGGGTCACAAAGAGTCGGACACGACTGAGCGACTGAACTGAACTGAAGCCTTCTATGAGGCTTCCCTTGTAGCTCAGTCGGGGACTGCTTTGGGCTTTTTACTTAAATAACAAAACACTGTTTTCAATGGAAGTACTTAATGTAATATTATTTTCAGGTTTTTATTTTTTAATGACCAGATGAGTGTATTTGTCAAAGTTTTTTACGGAACTATTTTACATGTGATTGTCTTCCTAGTTTCTACCTGAAATAAATATTTTGAAAGACCAAAAAAAAAAAAAAAAGAGTCTGCCTGCACTGCAAGAGACCTGGGTTCAATTCCTGGGTTGGGAAGATCCCCTGGAGAAGGAAATGGCAACCCACTCTAGTATTCTTGCCTGGAGAATCCCATGGACAGAGGAGCCTGGAGGGCTATAGTCCATGGGGTCGCAAGAGTCGGACACGACTTAGTGACTAAACCACGACACCAAGTCTTCTATGCACTGTTTGAATTTTATGTGTCCCTTTCAGATGTTTTGCTACATAAACCCATACATGATACGTAAGTTCACACCAGCTAAGTTCATATCTAAGGCAGCTACGTCTCAGGGCCCTATGGAGTACAAGGTCACCTGGGAATGAGGGCATCCCCAACACCCTGCACCTCGCTGCTCACATGGAGCCCAGCCAAGCTCCACGGTGAGGATTTGGGCTTCCCTTTATTTTTTATACTGAGGTCTTTTCCCCCCTTAGGCCGCACCATGTGGCATGTGGGGTCTTCGTTCCCCAGCCAGGGCTTGAACCCAACGAAAGGGTCTGAACCGCTGGACCAGAAGGGAAGTCCCTTGGGTTTCCCTTCACCTGGGTCTTATGCCTTTCTCGTCATTGCTTGGCTTAACTGCATCGCATTCACCTTCCATTCTCTATCTGAGTCTTACTGAATTTTACCCTCTTTTTCTACTTAGAGGCAACAACTCTCAGTTATTCATGATTCTAGTAGTTTCTTGCTTCTGGGGTTCCAGTAAAATTGGTATCCCCTGGACTGATGAGAAAGTGTCTCTTCACTGAGAACATCACCTACTGATTTATTTTCTCGTTAAACCTAATTGGCTGGAATTCCTGGTATTAGGTAACGGAGATGATAAATGACATTTTAATTCCAGATCAGCTTACTTCTACTTAAATCCTTTTTAGGGACTTCAACAGAAAATTGTCCATTTCATGGAGATTTTCAGACTTACCAGCATAAACCTGTGCTGGCATTCTCAGGCTTTGAAAATCCTCTCTGTAACTTAATGCCCTTTTTCTTCTTTTTAATCTCTTTCCCTTTTTGTAATGATTAGATTGGTCAGAGATGGACTACTGTATTATTCATTTTTAAAGAACCAGCTATTGACTTAACATATCATTTTCCTGTTTCATATTCATGGATTTCTGCCTATATTTTTATCACTTCCTTTCTCCAACTCCAGCACTTCCTAATAAGGGAGAAAGAATCCGCTTTCCAGTCGGCACACTAAAAAAATTTAAGTTTCCTGGGCTGTAGACAGGTGTCGGGAGGGAACAGGCTGCTGAAGCAATTAAGTCCAGGAAACAGCGGACTAAGTACAGTTCACTCCTCTCCCCTGCCTCCTCCTCCCTCACCCCCAAAATTCTTTTCAAAACCCTCAGAGTGCCAGTGTTCATTAAGAACGTCAGAGGACGGTCAGTTTCCATTCTCCCAGACTGACTCATTAGAATATGGAATCCTCTTCTTCCCTCTGAACTTCTTTTAGGCTTACGATGTCTCAGAATTAACACTGGAAAATGCTCCCCTATTGCTTAACTGGGGCTTCCTGGTGGCTCCGTCAGTAAAGAATCTGCCTTCAATGCGGGAGACCTGGGTTCGAGCCCTGGGTTGGGAAGATCCCCTGGAGAAGGACACGGCAACCGACCCCAGAATTCTGGCCTGGAGAATCCCATGGACAGAGGAGCCTGGTGTGCTACAGTCCACGGGATCACAGAGAGTCAGACACGACCGAACAACTCAGAGTAGCATAGCGCTTAACTGTTCCAGCTGAGGTGTCTCTTTCTCCCCTTTCCCCTCCTCCTGAGCCCAGTGGAGACCACCTTGGATCCTGATCCTGCCATCTCCACGTGTCGGGATGTATGAGAAGCATGGTGGTAGATGAAGATGCCAGATGCCAACATGTTGGCACAGGACCTGCTGTTACAAGGCCTGGTGGGAGTGTGCCCTGCTGACACCTTGACTTAAGCCCAGCGTAACCCACTTTGGTCTTCTGGCCTCCAGACTGTACAAGAGTAAACTTGTGCTGATTTGATGCCCCCAGTCTGTGATAAGTTGTTACAGAAGCTTTGTTGCTGTTGCTTAGTCGCTCTGTCGTGTCTAACTCTTTTGAGACCCCAGGGACTACAGCCCGCCAGGCTCCTCCATTCATGGGATTTCCCAGGCAAGAATACTGGAGGGGGTTGCCATTTTCTTCTCCAGGTGATCTTCCCGACCCAGGGATCGAACCCGCATCTCCTGCGTTGACAGGTGAATTCTTTGCCCCTGGGCCACCAGGAAAGCTATGGGAAACTAAATAGAGGCTACTATGGAAACAACTGTGACAATTTAATGTGAAATTTTACGTGAAATGGATAAATTTATAGAAAGAAGACAATGCTCCAAAACTGGCACAAAAAGAAAGGAAAAAATCTGAATCTGTAACTGAAAACTCACCCACAAAGAAGACTCCAGGACCAGATGGCTTCACCAGAGAATTATAGCTCACATTTAAGGAAAAACAATGCTATCCTTACACAAAGCCTTCCAGAGAGAAAAAAGGGAAGATGGCCCAGCTTGCTTTGCAAAACCAGTTTAACTTGATATAAAAAAAGGGAAAAGGATAATATAAGAAAGAAAAATTATAGGCAAATCTCACTCATGAACATAGATGCAAAAATTCTAGATGAAATATGAAAAAAATAACCAAACTGCAAGGTAGATTTAATATTATAAACTGAAACATCATTTGGTAAATTAACAGTTAAGAGGAGAAAAATATGATTATTTTAATGAATGTAGAAAAAGCACTTGGTAAAGTCCAATACCCACTCATGAACTCGAAGAAAACTAAGAATATAAAGAAATTCCTTAATTTTTTGAAAGGTATCCATCAAAAAATCTGCAGAAGATTCATATTTATTTGTGAAATGCTAAAAGAGTTTCTCTTAGGACTGGCAGCTAGACAAAGATGCTTGCTATCTTTACTTCTGTTCAACATTGGACTGGGGGTCCTAGCCAATGTAATAAGGCAATAAAATTAAGGAAATCACAGGGTTTGGAAATGCAGCAACAGATTTGTCTTTATCTACATAAAATGGAATTGTATATGTCTTAACTTACAGAGATGTTATAGGTAAATTATTAGACAGTTTAATAAGAGAGGGTTACAAGTCAATATACAAAAGTAAATTGGATTTCTATTATCAGCAATGAACAGAAAATGAAAAGTTTAATGATAACATTTAAATACTATGAAAAAGTGTATGCTGATAAAATTAGACATCTTAGATGAAATGGAGAAATTCATAGGAAGATACAAGCTATCAAGACTGACCGTAGAAGAAATAGGAAAGCCGAATAGATATAAGCACTTGATATTAGTAGTATAAAAACTTCCCACAAGGAAAGCCCAGTTCCAGATGGCTTCACTGGTGGAATAACAAACATTTAAAGAATTAATACCTATTCTTTATAAATTCTTTACCTCCCCCCCCAGACAATATCGAAGAGAAGGGAACATTACGCAACACATTCTGAGGCCAGTAATCAGTCCAGTTCAGTTCAGTCGCTCAGTCGTGTCCGACTCTTTGTGACCCCATGGGCTGCGGCACACCAGGCCTCCCTGTCCATCACCAACTCCCGGAGCTCACTCAAACTCATGTCCATCGCATCAGTGATGCCATCCAGCCATCTCATCCTGTGTCGTCCCCTTCTCCTCCTGCCTTCAACCTTTCCTAGCATCAGGGTCTTTTCCAATGAATCACTTCTTCGCATCAGGTGGCCAAAGTATTGCCGTTTCAGCTTCAGCATCAGCCCTTCTAATGAATATTCAGGGCTGATTTCGTTTAGGATGGACTGGTTGGATCCTTTAGGATGGACTGGTTGGGTTGCAGCCCAGTAATACTCTGATACCAAAAACCAGACAAACCTACCACGAGAAAACTGCAGACCAATATCGCATGAGTATCCATACGAAAATCCTCCAGTAATTACTAGCAAACCAAATTCGGTGACATATAAAAAGGACCATCCTCCATGACTGAGTAGGATTTATCCCAATAATGCGAGATAGCGAAGGACAGGGAACCCTGGTGTGCTGCCGCTCATGGGGCTGCAAAAAGGCGGACACGACTGAGCGACCGAACAACAAAATGCCACATTTAGTGGTGGAAGTTAGGATGCTTTCCCCTGAGATCAGGAGCAAAACAAGGATGCCCATCCTCATGACTTCTATTCCACATTTTACGGGGGTCTCTAGCCAGGGCAATTGGGCAAGAAAAACAGGTCCCCATATTGAAAAGGAAGGAGCAATATTAACTCTATTTACAGATGACATAACCTTCTTTGTAGAAGATCCTAAGTAATCTACTATTCACTGAACTACATTATTAATTAAATTAGTTATTAGAACTACTAAATGAGTTCACCAGGTTTCGAGACATAAGATCAACATACAGAAATCAATTATATTTCTATACACTAGCAGTGAATAATCTGAAAATAAAATTAAAAGAATTCTCTTACAATAACATCAAAAAGAATAAAACGCATCAGAATACATTTGATAAAGAAAGTGCAAAATAGTATACTCTGAAAATATCAATACATTGTTGAAAGAAATTAGAGTAGAAAAATTAAATGGAAAACTTATTACGTTCATGGATTAGAATAATATTGTTACCAGGGCGGTAATTCCCAAACAGACCTATAGATCCAATGTGATCCCTATTAGAATTCCCGCTGGCTTCTTTGTATAAATGATAGTCACTCAGCCATGTCCAGCTCTTTGTGACCCCATGGATAGTTCATGGAATTCTCCAGGCCAGAACACTGGAGTGGGTAGCCTTTCCCTTCTCCAGGGTAACTTCCCAACCCAGGGATCGAGCCCAGGTCTCCCGCATTGCAGGTGGATTCTTTATCATCTGAGCCACTTGGAAGCCCAACAATACTGGAGTGGGTAGCCTATCCCTTCTCCAGTGGGTCTTCCTGACTCAGGAGTCGAACCAGGGTATAAATTGACTGTCTAATCCAAAATCCACACACACAAGGAACCCAGAATCATATCTAAAACAATCTTGCAGATGAAGAACAAATTTGGAGGATTCACATTCCTGGTTTCAAGACCTACTACAAGGCTACAGGGATCAAAATAGTGCAATACTGGCCCAAGTATAGTCCTTTATATTAATGGGGTTGAATTAAGTGTCTAGAAATGAACCTTCACAATTACAGCCAATTGATTTTGGCAAGGGTGCAAAATCCATTAAATGGGGAAAGGATAGACTTTTCAACAAACAGTGCTGAAACAACTGGATAGCCACGTGCAAATGAAATTGGACGCCTATCTCAAGCTCTAAGAAATTAGCTCAAAACGAATCCAAGACTGAAATGTAAGAGCAAAAGTTATAACACTCTTAGATGAAAACAGTGGGCTAAATCTTCATGATCTTGGCTTGGAGCAATAATTTCTTAGATATTTCCCATATGGGCAATCAAGGGAAAAACAGGTAATCTGAAGCTTCATCAAGATTAAAACTTTTGTGCTTCAAAGGGCCTTGTCAGCTAAAGAATGTCACTCACCGTCCAGCTCTATAAGGGTCAGGTCATCTGGGATTCAGAGTGAAGATCAGGAATGAGGCCCTCTGGCTCTGGGAAAACCTGGCAGAACAGGCCTCCAGATAGTTAGGCACTTTCAGGAGGAGATTTGATTAACCCAGCTTCTGACATCTTCTCATACCTAGGAAAGCGCTAAAGGCATGAACAGACACCTGCTTCTCGGGACTAGCAGAAACTTTCCCCCGAGACGCGTGCTTGATTGGACGTGCCCCCTCCACCAGAGTCTTTCACGCACTGACTCCTCCCCCCACCTCTTCAGAGCAGGGCCTCAGAGCTACCTGAGAGGCTGCCTCCCGGGCTATAGCCCTCAATAAGTCCCCAACCGAAGCTGAACTCACAGGTCTCACGCTTTGCCCCGCTCCCCGCACCCTTGACAACACCATCAGCGAAGAGAAAAGACGAGCCACAAAACAGAGAAAAGACGAGCCACAAAATGGAGAAACACTTGGCAAATCTTATGCCTGATTGTGGGCTTCCCTGGTGGCTCAGCTGGTAAAGAATCTGCCTGCAACGCAGGAGACCCCAGTTTGATTCTCGCGTCTGGAAGATCCCCTGGAGAAGGGATATGCCACCAACTCTAGTATTCTTGGGCTTCCCTGGCGGCTCAGATGGTAAAGAATCTTCCTGCATTACGGGAGACCTGGGTTTGATCCCTGAGTTGAGAAGATCCCTTGGAGAAGAGCATGGCAACCCACTCCAGCATTCTTGCCTGGAGAAGAATCCCATGGACAGAGGAGCCTGGTGGACTACAGTCCATGGGGTCAGTCACTCAGACCCCATGCGGCTGAGTTGCTGAGCAGACCATGTCTGATAGAGGCTCATACATTCCATGGTGTGTATCAGCCACATTTTAGTCACTTATCAGCTGAGGGACTTCTGGGTTGTTTTCACTTTTTGGCTTTTGTGAATAACACTGCTGTGAACCTCTGTGTACAGGTTCTTGTATGGGCATGTTTTGTTTCTATTAGGTCAGGGAGGAATTGCTGATGTGGTAACTCTATGTTGAACCTTTGGAGGAACTGCCAGACTGTTTTCCAAAGTGGCTGAACCATTTCACATTCCTGAAGGGTATGTGGGTTCCTGATTTTCCACATTCTTGATCACTCTTGCTTTCATCTGCCTCTTTGATTACAACAGTCCCGGAGCCAGATCTCACTACATTTTGATTTGCGTCTCCCTGATAGCAGATGAAGCTGAGCATCTTTCCTATTTGCTTATCGGCTTTGTATGTCTTCTTTGGAGAAACGTCTCCATAAACTTTGCCCTGTCCCCCGCCTTGCTTTTTTGATGAGCTGTCCTCTTGTTATTGAAATGTAGGAGTTCTTTATATGTTCTAGATTCAAGTCTCCTTTCAGATATAAGATTTGCAAAAAATTGTCTCCCATTCTGTGAGTTGTCTTTTCCCTTTCTTGGTGGGATCCTCTGAAGCACAAGTTTTTAATCTCAGTGAAGTCCAGTTTATTTTCTCTTTGTGCTTTTGGTGTCATTATCTAAGAAACCGTCGTTCAGTTGAGTGTGTATGTGTGTGTATGAATGGATATAATTTTTTAAATTAATTAATTAACTAACTTTTGGCTACTCGGGGCCTCCACTGCTGCGTGCAGGCTCTCTCTAGCTGCAGTGGGTGGGGACTGCTCTTGCTGCAGTGCACGGCCTTCTCACTGTGGAGGCTTTTCTTGCTGCGGAACACGGGCTCTAGGCGTGTGGGCTCCGTAGTTGCAGTTCGCAGGCTTAGCTGCCCCAGTGGAATCTTCTCAGACCAGAACTGAACCTGTGTCCTTGGCACTGGCAGGCAGATTCTTAACCACTGGACCACCAGGAAAGTCCAGGCTACAATTATTTTTGACAGAAACGAGGCCATGTTTATCACCACTCTTTCGCAACCTCCACTGAAGACCTAGCCCTGTGTGTTGAGCGGATTACTCTGTGAATGAACACTGCTGTGTTGCTGGGCACCACCAGTTTCAGTGTCAACCATTCAGCTCCTGGATGCATTTTTGCCATTGTGAGCAACGTGGGGGCACTTGGCCCTGCTATGCGCCCTGACTTACGTGCTCAGCATAAATCCCCAGAAGTCAACCTTCTGGGTGGAAGGGTATTTGCATTTATATGACTTCCTGCTGGGACTGTTGCTGGGTTTTAGTGCGTGGGCAGCGGCACAGGATCTGAATTGATGTCCCCTCCTGGCCTGAAGTTGGTGAACAGCCGACTCATTGGAAAAGACCCTGGTGCTGGGAAAGACTGAGGGCAGGAGGAGAAGGGGACAGCGGAGGCTGAGATGGCTGGATGGCATCACCAACTAAATGGACATGAGTTTGAGAAACTCCAGGAGATGGTGAAGGACAGGGAAGCCTGGCGTGCTGCAATTCATGGGGCAGCAGAGAGTCGGACACGACTGAGCTACTGAACCACAGCCACCCAGCCTGAGCTCTCGGAGCATCTCGGAGAGGCTCTGTCGGCCTCCAGACCGGAAGGAGAGGGAGCATGACTGCATTTCGGTGCTGAGCTGAAGATGCTGGCTCACTGCCCTGGGCTCCTGGGACCAGCCTCGTGGCCCTGCCAGCTCTCACGGGTGCTGGATGAACCGTACACCCCAGGGACCCAGGGCTGGGGTGGCCCGCACATTGGTCTTCTTCCAGCCCTGTTCCCATCCGTGCAAAGAAATCCCTTCTGTAGGAAGAGCCCCAAATCAAAGAGTGTGCTGCAGCTGGAGAACTTCAGGCTGCGCTTGGTCCCTTTGGTGGCTCAAAAATAGACCAGCCATTATGCAGGTGATATGTTAACGTCATGGTTTGTGTAAGATGGTAATTGCCTCCAAGGCCAGAGTGTGTACCTCGCCTTTGGACTCCAGATCCCCAGATCGGGACCTCACATCAGTCAAACCCACACGTATCTAAAGCAAAGCTTTTGCACCTGGACAAAGCCATCCTTCAAGCAAGAGAGGGCGAGGGCAGGGGCCCCAGAGATAGCCAGCGAGAGCCTCTCCAAGAGGAAGCCGCTAGCTGAGCCATAGTCGTGTATTCAGAAACGCGCACAAACACATCCGCTTGGGGTCTGGAGTGGCAGGCGGGAGATAAATGGAAAATTTTGGCATACAATTAACGTAATGGTAGTCCTCCAGCCCCACAGAGTTCAATTTGCAGAAGCAACGTTTCAATCCAGGCTGTTTATCACCCCACGGAGGCCGGTTACTGAGAGATAACGGAAAAGCTGTTATGTGGTCCAGGCAGTGATTTGTCTTGGAGACAATCCTGATGACTCTGTGTAAAGAAGCATTGGTACCCAGACACGTGTTTCAAATGAATGCATCCCTTTTGATGGCTGGCATCAGGCACTTTTGATAAGCGTCTGAGTGTCCTGGCGTGTCTGTGAAATTGCCAGAGATTTGGAGATTTGGAGTCCAAGCCTGGGATTTCTACTGACCATTCTCCACATCCCAGCTGCTGTCTGCCCACCCTGGGGGCAATAAGCCACTCCCCCGGGCCCTTCCCGTCTTTGAGGTAATCAAAGCTAGAGTGAAAGCTAAGAGGTGGTAGTTGATGCCACTGGCTGCTTAGCTAATAGCCACTCACCCTGATTTCGGTCAGAGCTGCAAAATGCCGGTTTAAACCAATTTGCTCTCCCAGCCTCCCTTGCGGTCAGTGATGGCTTGGTGGCACCATTCTGGCTAAAAAGGTGTGAGTGACGGTCACTGGGGATAGCTTCTGGGGAAAGCTCTGTGCAAGTACCAGCGTTGGCTATTGTTTCCGCTGCTTGGGTCTTTGTGTGCTTCCTCCCGCTCAGAATGCAGAGGGAGTGGCTTGATCTCAGCAGCCACTGTGTGACCAAGAGGATCACAGTCACAGGCTGAGGGAGGATGGGGTAGAAGGACAGAGGAGCCTGGCCATTGATGACATTTTTGGATGGAAGCAGCTGAACCTCACCTCCAGACTTTTCCATGAGACAAAACAAGCCCTTCACTTGTTCAGCTGGGTTCAGGTCTCTGTCACATGCAACGCTAACTGCTTCAGCAGTATGAACCGTCTGTCTGCAGTTCAGACCAGAGGTCTGGCTGGAGATGGCAGTCTGGGAGTCAGCAGCACTTGGTGGGCTGGAAGGCTTTGTTTGCAATGGTTGAGGCCTCCAGGGGTGAGGAGAAGGGGCCCAGAAAAAGGCTGGGATGTTGGCATTAGCGAGGGGCAGATTGTGGAAGGAGAGCCCTCCAGAGTGTGAGGGGAGACAGGAGGAGAGTTTGGAGGGCAGGGTATGGCAGAGGCCAAGCATCCTCTATCTTCTCAGCCCCCCGGCATCTATTCCTGCATCAGGGTAGGAGAGTTGTCCTCAGCAGCCAGTGAGTGGAATTCATCCTCTGCACTGTGGCCCCGTCCTCCCTCTCTGTTCACCATCTCAGTGACTGGCATTGTCACCCACTCCCATGTGTGGGCTCCTCCCACACCCACCCTCCCTTCTGAAGCTCTTCTCTCTCCTCCCTCCTCTCCACTCCCCTGCCATCGTCTTCTGCCTGGACCCTGCAGGCTCCTCCCGGCGTAGCTCCCTCCTCCACCCCATCCAGCTTTGCTCTGCATGCTGACGGATGACCTTGAAAATCTTCTCCTTCCTCCTTTGCTCAAAACCCTTCAGTGCTTCCCAGCTACCCTTCTGATGAAGCCCACCACCCTTGGTATGGACCACAAGACCCTTTACTATCTGGGCCCTGCCTGCCTCCCATCCTGTCTTAGCCAGCACTGCAAGCATTTCAGATGATGCTCCATTAGCTGGGCAAGGGATGGGTTCCAGGCTTCTGCACCTTCGCTATTCCCTCTTTCCAAAATGCCGTTCCCTTGCCCCTGGTGGTGAGCCCTTACACATCCCTTGAGAGCCCTGCAGACTCCTCCTCTGAAGACCTGCCCTCCAGGCAGCTTCCCTCATTCCTGCGGCACTTTTCTTGAACCAGGTGAGTTGAAGAACTCAGCATAATATACCACAGTGAATTATATCCACGACAGTGTCCCTCATCGGAATATACATTAATATTCAGACCATGTCTGAATTAAAGGACCCAGCCCAAGGCTTGACATGGAGCTTGATAAGTCACTGTTGGAGGGATGGGAAGATGGGTGGATCTGATGGGTAGAGGGATGAGTCAGTGAGCCACTGAATGGATTCATGGATGGATGGGTGGGTGGATGAGTGGCTGGCTGGCTGAATGGGTGGGTTAATGAGTCATTGAGTCGATTCATAGATGAGTGCATGAATGGGTAGGTGAGTGGATGAATGGACAGATGGATGGGTAGATGGGAGGATGAACAGGGGGATGGATGGGTGAGCAGATCACTGGATGCCCACCCCCTGTTCCCCCACCTTGTCTAAGCCCCTTCTCCATAGCACTGAGCTATGTCCACCTTCTCAAATGAGAACATAAGCTCCATGAAGACAGAGACTGTTTTGTTGAGGACTCTATTCTCAGAGCCCCGAAGTGTTACAGACGTATAGGCGCTGCTCAGTAACAAGCCAATGAGGAAGAGGTCAGGGATGAGGGTCCATGTCTTGTCTCACTCACCCAGGCTTCCCTTCTCTCCTATGGTCTCTCTTTTTTGCAAAGAGATTTTTTATTTGATAATATAGCACTTAATAATAGGAAGTGAAGTCAAGTGAAGTCAAGTTGCTCAGTCGTGTCTGACTCTTTGCGACCCCATGGACTGTAGCCTACCAGGCTTCTCTGTCCATGGGATTTTCCAGGCAAGAGTACTGGAGTGGGTTGCCATTTCCTTCTCCAGAGGATCTTCCCAATCCAGGGATCAAACCCAGGTCTGCCACATTGCAAGCAAATGCTTTACCCTCTGAGCTACCAGGGAAGCTCAACATCCTCCTAATTATGAAATATTTCTCCTACAATACCATAAACATTTTCAATGACTGCATAATATTCCCTTGGGTGATTTTTCTACAGTCTATTAATAAATCTCCCATTTCTAGACCTTTAAATATTAGCCAATTCTCACTATTATACATTGTGTATGTGTAGAAATAGATAGACAAATTGTTATAGATAGACAAATGATTAGGAAAAAATATGTTCAGTTCAGTCACTCAGTCAGGTCTGACTCTTTGTGACTCCATGGACTGCAGCACGCCAGACCTGCCTGTCCATCTGCTGTGTTATAATGAGAATATCCACTGAAAGCAGCTATATAATTCCACACACAATTATAATGCAACGGTATACACAAAATCTTCGCAGTGGTTGCCTTTGTCTGGGGGAATCAAGAGAGTTTTTAGTTTTCTTTAACTTTTATGCTTCTCATATGGTCTGTTTAAGATCAAGCTGAAATAAAGGCACAGAGGGGTGCCTACATTCAAGATCAGTCCAGGTACAGACGGGGAATGAGCTCTGCTCAGATGTCTGGAATCCAGGCAAGTGTGTGGCTGTATTTTTTAGGTGCAGAACCTCTGGGGAGGGTGGAGAGACACTAGGAGGAAAGAGGTCTCTGTGAAGGGAGAGCTCTAAATGGGAGCTGGGGAAGGCTTCCTGGAGGAGGTGGCATATGAACCTGGCCTGGTAGGATTTGTAGGGTGAAGATGGGCAGACATGGGCATAGGGGAGCAGAGCCAGTGGACTGGGAAAGAAGCCTGGGTCGGTTTGACTGGAGAGCTAGGTGCAGTGGACGGAAAGATGGGCAGAGAGAAAATAATTGAACAAAGTAGGCTGGGAGCAAGCCTACCTGTAATAGCTGAGAAAGGACCTGGGAGAGGTATCTAGCAGGACTAGAAAATAGCCTGACCCGGGTGGTGCTCCTGGGAGGACCATAAACCAAGGGACTCAACCACAGGTGTCTGCCTGGAGCTGGCCACAGAGACGACTTCAGGGGTGGGCATGTGACCCAAACTGGCCAATCAGTGTCTTCTCTGGGACCTTCTCTGGCTTCCTGGGTGAGGCTCAGCTGGACCAACTTCCTAGTCATGGGTGGTGAAGTCTGCATCACCAACACCAAGGCACCGGGGAGGAGGCAGAGAGAGGAAACGAGAGAAGACGGCTGCCATCCGGGCCCCTGGAGGGGTTGCCGCGCTGGAGCCAGAGCACTTGACCGTTTTCTGAACCAGGGCAGCCCCTGATCGCCCTATTTGCAGAAGGTTCCGTTTGATGATGTGAAAACAGATCCGGAAGCTGCAGTTTGCAGGGCATGCAGCCCTTTGTGGGCAGCAGGCAGGTCAGGGTCAGACGCTGGCGCTGGGGGCTTCTCTGGGGCCACCAGCCCTGGTCCCAAGGGAGCAAAGCTCTGGCTGCACCGTCTCCTGGCATCTCGCAGAAGCCAGAGCCTTTGCGGGGTTGGTGGAGAAATGTCTGGATGTGGGAAGACGTGGGTACTCCTTCCAGTGCCAATAAGGCTCCAGCAGAGGCCAGCCTGGAAACGGGGAAGAAAGTCCAGCTTTGGTCAAAGGAGCCCTGTCTGCCTGGGGCCTCAAGTCTGGTAATGAGGTGCTCGGCAAGGCAGCAAAAGCCAAATTCTCTGCTCCAAGCTGGGGTTCCTGTGAGCAGAGGCGGGAGGTAGGGGGTGCAGTGGGTGAGGGGTGCCGGGGGCCCTCCTGGTGTCTCTGCTCTGCACGCCTGGCTGAGCCGACACAAGTGGATCTGAAACCTGGGAAGTCCAACCACCGCCCCCAGGTACAGCCCAGCCTGGGGCATGCAGCCCGGCTGGCAGATAACCCAGGCCTGGAGGCAGCCAGCTGGGGAGGGTGGTTGCTAGGAGACTGAGATCTCCAGGCGGACGTCCAGATTTCAGGCCACGACTCAGAAGGAACCCTGGGCTTTCGCCCCTGGCCCTCGGCATCTTTAGAAACCAAATCCCCAGGGGTCACCTGAGACCTGAGAGGGGCAGATGTCTCGACCCGGCGACAGGGCTGGGGTGGGGGTGTTGCTCAGCCCTGACACAGGCTCAGACCCTGAGACAGGCCCAGCCAGAACCGATTCCCCCAGGGCCCCGCTCTGGGTGCAGCCCGAGAGGACAGTGGTGGAGGAAGACGCTGTGCACACACAAACGCACGCATGCACGCACGCATGAGTGAACACTGACGCAGGACACACACATGTATTCACACACAGGATGCACACACACGTACTTCATTAATATTCCAAGACACCATCCTGTCTCCCCTCTCATCTCCCTCCTGCCGTTGTCCAGCAAGTCCCTAAGATTCCATCTTAACTGTCAGCTGATCAGAAAGGCTGTCCCTAAACCCTTCTAGCAGGAACCCACGTGCGCCACATACGGAGCGCCGTGTATGGCTGTGGTCACAGGTCCAGTGGCCAGTGGACCTCTGGAATGTAAACTCCTTAAGGTCAGACAGGGAAGCCTGGTCACTGATACATACTCTGTACTTCAGCTCATGGCAGGGTTCCACTGAATGTGGAGTAAACGCGATGAGTAAATGCCCTCTTCCGCCTCTCCTTTGGGAAAGAACTAGAGTAGTCCCTGCTCGCCGTGACTCAAGAAAGGCCAGCGCAGCAACAAAGACCTAGAGCAGCCAAAAATAAGAAAATAAATAAAAATATCGAATGAGTGAACGCTTGCATAAATGAACGAACGGGACGGAGAGCGGCTTTCGCTTACTCTTACCTGATCCTAGGCATTATTTCGCCTCTTTGGGACTCAGTTTCCTCATCCTTAAAAAGGATGTAATAAACCGTGTCTCACAAGGCTATGTTTAAATTGTAGCATCCATAGCTGTGTCCGGCACCTAACAGATACACTAGATATTTCTCTAGTTTAATTCATCCCGCGGAGTTTCACTTCCTGCCTTTGAGTCAGCGGCTGGTTTGGCGGCCACGTTCCTGGATGGAATTCTAAGTGGCATCCAGGCTGGAATCACCCAGCGTTCGCATAGCTCCCAGACACAGAGTAATTGCTGCTGCGTGTCGGCGTCCCAGGGGTGGGGCAGCGTTTCAGTCCATCTGTCCCCGCCACAGGGACAGGTCACACAGAGGCTGTCTCCTCACCGAGGCC